>NC_134575.1:29263349-30463349 GCF_050947875.1 Dermacentor variabilis | reverse complement strand
TTTGCTCGAGCTCTATTTGAGGGCTTCAAGACCGACAGCATTTAATCGCTCCCAGTCTCCAATGAAGCGAGAAACCGGTTACCTTACTGGAAGCGAGAAAGTTCCCTAGAAGTAGTTGCCAAGAATACAACTACCAAGTGTAATACTGGCGTGGACCTAATTTCTTGTCGATCCGAGTTGACGCCTCCTGACCGTGCCCTGCCCTAAACGTTCCTATTGCACTTTCTTTCCCCTCTTACTCATCATCCTTTACTCCCAACATTTATTACCCGGCTTCTCCACTTGACGCTCAAGCAGCATTCTTCATGGCGTGTGCAACAGACGTATGATCACTGTCTTTCTCTTTCATCGGCCCTCTCTTTTTCTTTATTTCTTTTGTCCGACTTCTTGGTGAGGGTTCTATAATTTTATTCGCTTGTTTCCCTTCGATTTCATGGTGACATCTTACCTCACACACTTACTTCTGTTCACCGTTCTTCCTTTAGCTGCTTTTTTTTTTTACCGCTGTTGCTTGTTGGCTTCATCCGTTACCTTGAGTGGCATGGCCGTTATGTGCACGTCAGCGGTAAACTCCACCCACTGCACTTTTCTTGCATGACCCTTTCACAGGCAGGCGTGCCTCAATGAACTCATCGATGGTTCTTTTTTTTATCACTGCACGGCTTTGTGGTTTCCAAGCGAAAGCGTCGAAAACGTTACTTCTTTTCGGTCGCCATCTTAAGAAGTGCCCTCTATTCGTCTATATAAGACGAATCAATCATCTAGAACCTAAAGCTCTTTTTTTTTCTTCTGTAGATATTTCCTTTCGCTTTTCTGTGTCACACAGCTTTCTTTAGTGAAGGCAAATTGAGACCGCCCCTGTCTGACCAATAGCCCGCAGTTCGGTATGCTGGGCGTGTTCGCTTGCCTTCATTTTTGTCCACTTTCGTTGAACTTCAAGGGGGGAGATTCGCCCCACCTTGTCTCATGAAATACACCATTCAATTTTAATTTTTTTTTTTTTGGAAGGGAACGCCTCTTGTGAGCCTCAGGTTCTTTGGAGCTTTCGGTGTTGCTGCACTCGACCACTTTGCCGCACGTGAGAGCATGAGTTCGCTCATTTTATTCACTTCAAACCGCGAGACAGAGCCCACCTAAATTTCACAATGAAACCGGTGCGGCATAGGCAGCGCTGAGAAATTGCTTACGAAAGATCGTACACAGCCTCGTAGCTGAGCCATAGCCAAGCCACGACACAGCCTTCCTTAACATTTCTTTAAAAAAAAAACGCCATTTAAGCATTCACGCACGAAAGTATCTGGAACGCCACTGCATTTCTTTGCAAAATTCGGGAATTAATATCTCGAAACTGGTGTATCCTGAGAATTTGTTCCAAGCCTTGCGAACTGCACGGCTAGAATGTGTAGATTGTAATATGAGTCATAAGGTAATTAGTTAAAAAGTTTATTAGTGGTCTTTTGTTAATTAGTCAATTAGGCATTTCTATTTTTCGTGCAAGTGGTGTCTGTCGCTTCGAGTAGACCACCTTATGAAATAGAATTGCGCTATCTACCACAGGCAACGTTTAAGAATTTTCGAAAGTCTTCGCCGAAATATTCTGTGTATAATAAACACGCCCTTTTATTTAGTAGCTCCGCAGAGCAATGTTTCTGCATGTTTTATATTCTACGGATAACTAGCATAAGAGAGGACACGCGGCCAATCTCCCTCAGAACGAGGATATATTTTTCTTTATTTTAGGTGATTAGGCAAACAGAGCAAACTGATTTGCACAAGATGCAAATTAATAAATTTCTCTGAAATGTCAATTATATCACAGTGTTTTGCACCCTTCTGTAAGGTTAAGGGATTGAGCATACTTTGACGGAGGTAAAGAAAAAACTAAAACCAGAGGATAGCCTGTTCTCACCGGCCGGAGCAGTCAGGGCCCACATAACAAATGGCCTTTCGGAGAGAAGCCTAATTAGGCAGCAGACGAGGCATAATTAGTGAAATGAACCGAGCACGGTTCTTCATTGTTCGCGGTCGACTATAGCTCAGGCTCTATCACATTATACGCAGGTGTGGCAGAACGCTTTCTAGAAGGATCAAAAGCTTTATTTTTTTTTTAGTGTAATAAAGAAGAAAAAAAGACCTGCTGCTTAAAATTTCACTTTTGGTCACAGATGTCTCGCAAATCAATTCTGCGTAACGAAATTACGTATTTTATCTGTCCCCCGACACTCCCTTTATACTTTATTTCGTGCACTGCTGTTTCTCCGAGCCAAAAGTTATCGCCTGAGGAAAAGAGCTGTGGCTCCTTAGTGATTCGCTCGATTAGTCAGCCTGGTTTGATTGTTCAAGCCAACGAGATTGTAAACACGAGCACGAGTAATCTCACGGTGGTGGTGGAACTAGCAGAATATTTTGTATGTGCGTGTGAAGCGGGCTAGACGGAATGCCAACCGCTAACCTAATTGAAACCTCCCTATACGTACTATGAACAAATGTATGCATGCGTACACTGAGTGCGGATGAACAATACTAAAGAAATGACGAAGCAAAAGCAGGCACGGGTGCAGCCGTTCATCGTTATCCTCATTTGTCTATTGTCGATGGTAACGCATTCTCTTCAATGCTGTTTCACGGAAAAGCTTATTACGAGAGTCTACGTATCTGTTGACCGTTTTATATTACCCCTGGATAATGCTTCTGGAGTAACCTCGTAACTCAGGCATGTTTTTTTTGTTACTTAACTTTAAAGGTTTACCGCGATAGCTGCTCTTGGCTCACTCCTCTTCTCGATTGGACTACCACGAGTATGCCTGGCTGGAATGGGAGAATGCAACATCAGAATAATATAAAGAAACCGAAACAACTGAATAGAAATGAAATCGATTGGTCAAATCGTTTTTTAGAAAGCTCTACGCTCTGTTAAAGAAATCATGTGCGGGGGGCACATGATTTCCTAAATGTCTGCTTTTAATTCATTTGCAGTAGGGATATTTACTTACAGTTTGTCCTCTCATTGCCTGCTTCGGCAGAGAACAGTGCAAATAGCCAGCATGGTCCGTAGAGCAGCACAGGGGCTACATATAATTTAAGGGGTCACTCCGCGCCAAGCACCCTAGCCAAAAACTTGAACCTCTCTGATTTGATAAAAGAAATTGAGTGCCCAAAATATAGTGTGAGAAGTTTTTCATTGTTTGCTTTAGCTTTATACGAATTATATCCTTAAAAGTAAAGCACATAAAAAAGTGCAAACAGTTCTTTTCTTGTAATCAGACAAACTAAAAACGTTGTCTCAATACTTTTTAAAACTTTACTATGCACTCTCCTCTGCGGTCCCCTGATTTATTTTTATTACGTTACACAATTCAGACAAAATAATAGTATTAGTAGCTTTAATTTTTTGTATAGAATGTTTAAATTTATTCGATATTGCTATGTCAACCCTTTCTAGTAGTATTGTGTTGAAATCAGTGGCTCGAATATTTCTGCTAGCAACAACCGCAGAAATTTGAGCGAAAAATGTACATATATTCAGAAAAACTTAACTTTTGTCAGGCATGTAACTTGCACAATGAGGCTATCTATATTACACATTGCTTATTTTATTGAAGCCCTCGTGACAATTTTTGTAGAAAGCCTAATCGGAGGAATTTTTTTTCAGGTAAGAAAGAACTATTGAGATTTGATTCCTACTTTAAACGGCGCCATGATTGGGTGCTTAATATTTATTTTGCACTTTACCTTCACAAGCATAAGACATGGCGCAGGGGAGCCTTCAGCTGGGAGTGTGGCATACTACGTAACGTGACAACAATCTTTCGTGTATACCAGGGGTTTTTAGCTCCAAAAAAATTTCAAAAGTTGAAGGCGGCAGATTGCACCATTCTGAGCCTTAAGCTAAATTACTTGATGAGGTGCCCATTACTTCTACGAGAAATCAAATCAGTTGGATAGGGTGGAAGTTTGGTCAGCGGATGAGTGACAGGTGTGATGTTGCTCGAGACAAGCTCGAGACAAGGTGGCGTGCGGTGTGGGAGCCGGCGTTCGGCGATGTCCCCACTGTCACGTGTCATCGTTGGTGGAGAGAAATGTCATGACGTGGCAGGTACGCACCATTGTCGTGCTGATACCGGTGCCGAGAACAATGTACGCATACTTGCACGAAAGAGACCGGTGCGTAAAGTCTGAGGCCGAGGGCTGCGCGGAAGCGCGCGTGTGGGTCGACGAGACTGCATCGTGGCAGGTCGCGCAAAGAAGGCTGGCCCGATGAGGAAGGATGGCATACGGGCGCAGGAAGAGATGCATTTGGGGCTGTTCGCGAGGTTGTTGGCAGAGAGATGTTATCCTGTCTCGTACCATACGGTCAACCTCAGGAAGAGGGCGGTACGTAGCGCCGTAATGTTCAGCAAGGCCTGTCGTAGCTCGTCGTAGGGGATCTGGCCAAGTGATGGAACTCTGAGGAGGAGTTGGAGGTAAAGCGGCCGGACGCTGAGAAGTACCTTGTACTTGAACTCATGGATCGATATGTTTTTCAGGTCCAGAGCCATCTGAAACTGAGCGAACCATGAGCTGATGTAGAGCGATCGGAAAGGCGGCAGTGGTGGGCTGGACTGGGGTTCGGCCAGTTATCCGTAGCAACGGGTCTCTAGGTGAAAGACGCGTTCTCCCGGGTCGCCACCGTAGGGTACCGAGGGGTTGCAGCGAAGTGCCCGCACAAGAGGATCGGCGCAGCCGGCTTCTAGAACAAGTCTGTGCGTGCGGAGCTTACACATCGAGCACGTTCTGTTATCTCGTCTTTATTTTCCTCCTCTTTCACCATGGCGCAAGCTGAGAGCGCCGGTCTTAGACTGCCCGCATTGCGAAGTCGGTGGAAGCTACAATAGGTCTATGATGGCTGAAGTATGTAAATAATGCTGACCGCATCCAAGTTAAAACGGAAGGCTTATTTGCGAAGACAGAATAAAGAAAACTCAATTTAGCGCATTGTTATCGCAACTAAGGAGCATTTTTGTGCCGATCAATTTCGCACTTCTAAGTGACAGTGGAGAGAGGCTCACTCGGACCTCAACTCGGATGATCTGGACACTCCGCCATTCGCTCTTTTTCAGTCATTCGCTCTTTTTCAGTCAGTTTGCAGAAGCTTCGGTTTTCTTGCAAGATTTTACAGCACTTATACGTTCTTGTTCTTAATCCCATTAAAAACGTGCTAGGTATCTTTTTCATGACCCGAGGACTTATGCGTCTCCCGTCTTGATTTCCGCCCTTCCTCGCAACCAATATTTTGTCTTCGCAGTAAATAAACTACCATTTTATTAACAATAGAACTTAAGTATCGTTATATGGTGGTAGTGGCACACATAAAAATCGTGGCTTGTAAAATATAATATACACACAGTTATAGTGGCATATACAAATTATGTGTTCCAAAACAAATATGTGGGCCCGATTGCGCACAACAGAGTGCAATGTCGACGTGCTTACACGGCGACTGGAACCTAGTTTAGAAAACGAGAAGCCAAAAAACAGAATCGGCTCGTTTCTCACCTCATTTCCTTTGATACGATTTTCGCATCATTTCCTTTCTGCGCAAAACACGATCCATCATCTCTGGCGCATCATTCCACTCAAAGTCAGTTGTACTCATCTCTTCCTTTTTGCCGTTGCTGTTTATTTCTCTTCGTAGACAAGTTGTTATGTAAGACGCTCAGAATGCCGTTGCCTGAGGTTGTTCAATAAATAAGATAAATACGTTTGTCTTGCACGGCATCTCATAACCATAGCAGGAAGAGAGTGGTGGGAAACGCCAAGTAGGATAGCGATGATAGAGACCGCACAAGCCTTACTAAGACATCGACACGCACGGATGCTTTGTACCCTCCATGGGCTTTCAGATTTGTGTTTCTTCTGCCGCGCCCCAGGCAGACTCAGTAGCAAGCACTGAAAGTGTACCCTGATTGCTATGACCATCTCACGGGGCCTGGATATTTTCGCAGGCCATTTGAAAAGTTCTAGACCATAAATCACGCGACGACATACGCACTGGCATCGGGGTAATTTCTCATACCTCGTTAAGTTTCCGATGAAACTTACGACGAAAAAAAAGAAATTGGTGGTTCCTCACGGACGTCCGGGAATCGGTTGTGAGCGAAGTTTTCTTTACCTCCAAACCATATTCACGTCTATGTACCAGCGCACTTCTAGCTCAATGTGCGTTTTGGCCCTATTTCAGTCATAAAACTTTTTTCTCCACGCTCGGCTGTTTCGGTTGATGCTATCTTCGATATATGCGTGTTTTTGTGCTAGTATAATTGATAAGATTTCCAGGGACACATACACTTTCTGGGGTAATGGCCAAGAGAGAGAAAGAAAGCGCGCACAGAAAGGCAGGGAGGTTAAACCAGAGGTAATTACGATCGGTTACCCTGCACGTATAGAAAGGAACAGGAGATCAAAAGAGAGGGAGCTGAAGGAGAGAGAGAGAGAAAGAAAGACGAGCACTAACAAACCGTGTACACTATAGAGTGGCAGGGGGCGGCACTCTTTAAGTCAATCGTGAAGTCCGGTAGACCCCTGAAGTTTTAGTAGAGCGCATAAGGCTTTCTGCGTGGATATTCCTTAAGAGCACCGGCCTAGACCTTCTAGTTCTATTACTGGACAATCGTAAAACAGAAAGCGTATGCAAGCGTCTCATCACAGTTGCATGTGTCGCATGTGCGGATGTTGGCCAATAAGGAAGGCATTCCAATAAGGAAGGCATCGGAGATAGTGAATTCGACG
Organism: Dermacentor variabilis; assembly: GCF_050947875.1. NCBI lineage: Eukaryota > Metazoa > Arthropoda > Arachnida > Ixodida > Ixodidae > Dermacentor > Dermacentor variabilis. Next base: position 30,456,581 of record NC_134575.1, on the reverse strand, counting down.
CCTAGCCACAAACGCTACATCATGATCTGTCCACGCAGCATAATTTCTGCAGAACACTGTGGAGTGTAGATGTTCTGATAAACATTCCAAGTCGGCGCAAAAAACAAGAGCACAGCACATGGGCAAAATCGGCAAATACCCACGCCATTTCTCTGTTCGTTTCCTGCCGCCGCAACCGATTGCAACCACTCAACTATGCTTCAGTCTGTACTGCGTTTGCTATTTAAGAAGCAAGTACAGACAGGGACATTGTGGCCCTCAGATGCAGCTGCTTGCATTCTTTCGGGCAAAAAGAATGGAGGCTCTCATTTCACTGCATATGTCAACGTTGCCAATTCGAGCTCAGTGGCTCGGGATTGACCCCAACGGAGTAATCAGTCGCTTCATCAAGCGAATATCTTGGCGCATAATTCACTTTTCTGGCAGACACTTATAAATTCACACCCATCACCTTCCCACTGCAGCCAGGCACCAAGTTGCGCTCCTCCAAGATGATAGAAGAGGCTCTACGCAGAAGCCCGACATTTTGGCTCCAGAATTCGATTCCCTATATCATACCCTATTTCCTTCTCAATTAAGTGCTCGATAAGTTTGTCTTAAAGCAACAGTCGCTATCCTTCCTTTCCCCGAATGATTGTCATGTTTTCTCTTATTTTTCTCGGTAGATAAAACAATGATTTCCTGCTTACTCTAATCGGCCATCACTTTGTTCTGTTGTGCTCTCTCTGATAAGAACTTCTGCTTACCCTCTATAAGGCGTTGTATGTTTCCTTTCCCATGTTGGTTCTTTTTTCATTGACAACACACCAAGATGTGGCAGCCTGTGTTCTCGTTATGATCATTATTGTTTGTTCTCTTACCTATATGTTTGGTGTGCATTTTTGTTGTTGACATGGTGCATGTTCGCGCAGCACAGTTGACAAGGCTCATGATGCGGAACCTGTTACAGGTGTGCTGTACCAACAGTGCACGGATCTTCAACAGTGTAACCACAAGCGATGTGCCCACGCGCAGCGTTTTCATACGGTTGCTTCCCCTTACCATACTCATGTTACCTTTGCTTTTCGCCTTCTCTTACCACGTGCATCCGAGGCTATTGTTTTTCATAAATGGAAATTGTGATTTTCACGTAAAATGACGATTTTTACTGTCCCAGCTAGGTTCACTGAAAGTGATCTCCTCTCGCAAGACGTCGTTGGCACGCAGCGTTGGCCCCGCAGGCTGCTGCTACTGCTTGCTGACTTGCTAACGCTTGCTAAAGCTGCTTGCTAACGTACTGCTCTGGCAGTACTCGCATTACTCGCAGCGCCAAACTCGAAGGACCACTCAGCGGCGTCGAGTCGGACGTAAACCCTTTTGCATTCACAACTGTTACGAAGAACTTAAGTGTTCTCAAATTTTATTGATCATGCGCCCTCAAATAAAAGCCGACAATGTGCTTTTCACGATAACGCGAAACAGTGATCGACGGCGTCAGAACTGACACGAATGACAAAAGAGCTAAAAATTTGTCACTCCAACGATGTCTGTGCGTGCTCGAGATAAGGAAGCTTCTTCGTTATTCAGTGTTTTGTGCGCTTTTCGGCGTGGAAGCCTTTGTGAAAGAACATGACTCATTCCCGCATTATCTCGAGCGCTTATTACCTTAATTTATTACCGTTCAACTAGATAGCTAAATGGAACCTTTAAAGAGTGCTATATCTTCCAGTGTCCAGAAGAGCGAGTCATTACCCACCTCCTCGTGCAGTTCGTGAAGCGGGAAACGACTCAAGGAAAGTGGTTCAGAAAGAAAGTTTTAGTCATATCTCACCAGAGCAGAAAACCAGAATCCGAAACCGTCTGGTCGCGAGAATCGCTCCTCCCGACGTCGGTTATCGGCGCGGAAAAGTCAGGTCCTGCCTCTAATGACACCATTAAATATACGGAAAGCGCACGGGTTCTTGGGAGCAAATGTCACCTGTGCTGACGCCCTTATGGCGGCAAAAAGCTGCACTAATCATTGGGTCAACCTCGTCGTCGTCATAATCTACATTGGCACAGTAAGCTGCTGGAGCAGGGTTGCCAGGAGAAGATGGAGGGATTGAGGAAAAGGGAGGGAGGCACTAATAGTGCGTGCCCTGCGGAGTTCGCCAGTGCCTCTAGCATCGTCGCTCGGTTATGCATTCGCTGTTTCCATTGTGTTTAAATAGGTTTGGTGCTTCGGCTACATTTCTTATCTATGACAATATGTTTGTCTGCAAGAATCTTAGCCATTCCTTTTTTAAAGCGACGATTTCCTTGCCTCTTCCTTCGACGTTGCCACTGTAAAAGTGAATTGAAGAATTTTTTTTCTTCTCGTCATTTGTAATTGTCCAAGTTTTATGCTTTATTTCTTTGTACTTGCAGATGAACACAATTTTGGATTGTGAGTGCCCTGTTTTCTTTCTTCCTTTCTGTTTGTTGGGATGTGTGTAAGTATTTGCTGTTAACGCCATGCGATGTAAGAAGCACAAGTTTTTGCTGTTAACGCCATGCGATGTAAGAAGCACAAGTTTCCGTCAAGCCGCACTTCTGCGGTTTTCTAGCCGTGCCCGCGGCTTTATGTGACATGAAGCCGAATTAAATCCCACTGAATCGAACCGTGAACAGCGGAAGGCCGCTGAGAGAGATGTTGGAGCCGTAGTTGGCACAAAGTAGAATTTAATGTTACTAGTGTTATTACGCGAACAATGACCAATTTATTCTGATCAAGGCCAAGCTGTCGGCTCAGGCCCACGGCATCCTGGACTAGGGACGCCGCCCACCATGGAGGGCTCGAACGCGTCCGCTAATTTTTACAAATAAAATTTATTCCTCCTCCTCTCTTACCACAGCATGGAAACCACGGCAGTTGACATTTACTCCGATAAACAATCTCTGTCTTCTGTTTTGTAATGGATGGCATTGAAAGCAGGACACGACTGCATTTGAAAGATAACGGTGGTCGGCAGCAGCCATCGCCGCTTCTGATTCTGCTTTACCGCTTTTTTCATATGTCACGCTAATATTTTTACCGAATCGTCCTTCCCTTGTTTCCTGGTTGAGGAGGTATATTAGGGGCTGGGTAATGACTATCAATTTCTCAGTTCGTTAGGATCCTACTTTGGTATCTACTTGAAGGGTGTGGGAATATATATAACGCCATAAGCGTGGCAGATGATGCGTGAATGACTCATGCCTGCCCTATAAACGCCTCGACGCCAAAATCAGCACACAGCACGGAGGTTACGATAAGAGAGAAGGTGTACTATCATGATAATACACAGGCTTTCTTGAAGTGACGCATTTCACGCTTTTTTCTCTCTCTCTTTTGTTTTCCGTTCTGACGTTGTCGCCCATATGTTCCAGCTTATCATGATGTAGCACGCATTGTCTAAATTCAATTGGAAGTAGGCGATTGTAAGAAACGGCCACGCGTTTTCTGAGGAGCCGTACCGGTGGTATAGCTTATCGCTCGCTATCCGTCACTGAGCCAGCTACGTTGAAACCCGAAAAAAATTGTATAGGTGCGCCGAGGATGCATAGGCGCTAAATCTCGTTGAAAAGTTAGCAAAAGAAGGCGACAAGAAAGGAAGCAAATCAAATACTTTTCTGGAGGGGCGATTAAAAATATTTCCGCCATGACTGACGATATTCACAAGATCATTGCGCAGGCTTAGATCGACAACCGAATTTTGACATGCATTTTGCCGGAGATATTAATCTCTTGTTTATCAAAAGTAGTTAAAACGTAGATGCTATAGCTCGATTTCTTTTTCTTTTCTTTTACGAGTGATGGCTCGCGCAAATGCTACAATTACGCCATTCCATTCTAAGCCAATACCTTAAGAAATAAATTCCCAATCTTCATTAAATATTTTCATAGTAGCGTTTATTGTGCAATATCTATTGACACCCGACGTGACAAGGCTAAGACCGTCAAAAATAATCTCTTTGTCTCAAATAACCTCATCTTTGATTTTTAGCAGTCCTTAAAGCTACAACTGATACACAAGGGGATGTGAAATACCAATGCATAGCCTAAGAAGAATACGACAAGTAACTCGCACTGAAGCTTGTCACTCGGCACTTGAAATTAGGTAAATTGATCCATATGAGTGCAATGGCGTGGAACAGGTCGTCTCGCGCTGCCCAGTTCCGATTCATAAGCCTTGCCTACTGCGTTAACGGGTAGTCACGTCAAACAAGAGGCACACATAACTTGGGATGGTGGGATAAGCTAGAATATATTAAATGCGCTGCAAAAACCCCTCCCAGTGCTCGGACAACAGCAACAACAACAACATCAACAACAACAACAAGAATGCGGGCGAAAACTGCATCGGCTGATGACGTGTAGATGGTAAGTATTATAAGAGGTAGTAATTTAAAAAAAAAGAAACGAAAAAAATTAATTTGGCTGACATAGAGTAAACAGCACGTTGTAACTTCTTATAGATGATTTAGAAAGACGAATTTAATGACAAGAAACATCGGAGAAAAGGAACGACTGCGACCCTTACTTTAGCAAAAATGTTATCGAACACTGCGTTGAGGAAGAAAGGGGGTAAGACGGAGGGCATGGGATTCGGGAGCCGAATCGTCAGTCTCCACCTATCAACCTCTTCTTCACGTCTCGGGGCCAAACAGCTGGTGCCTGGCTGCAAATAGAACGTTGGTGAGAGCAAACCTGCATACATCTACCGCAATAGTGATTTATTCGCTGAGCACTGGCTCGATGAGGCCACTGTTGTCTTCTTTCGGACCTGAACCCGAATCGGCCCCTTTGAGATATGCGGCAAAGCGAGAGCCTCTTCGTTACCGGTAACGACGACGGAGGTAAAGTACAAAACAAAAAATTCAAACAGCCGCTTCTGAGGACGGCAATATTCTTGTCAATGCTTGCTAGGCACTTCTCAGTCGTTGGTTTTCGTAGCAAACATAGAATGTGGTATAGGGCTCAGGAATAGCGCCGTGGTGACATTCCATTGCGGCGTCTGGGAAGGTGCAGGAGAAAAAAATCGCGCTGACACTAGGGAAGCCTATTTCGTTCATTAGGTTTTTTCTTCCTTTTCTGGGCCAACTTGGAATGTTTATCAGAACGTCAGCCCTTTACTTTCTTGTACGGCTACTACGCTGTGGTCACGTAGGAAGGAAAATTGGTAAGTAAGAGTGCTTGTTGTGGAGCTGCCTGATTTGGTTGGGTAGGGTTAGGGTAGGTCGGGTCGCGTTGACTTGCTTGAGCCTATAACCACTTCTTCGAATTCATCGTGTTTAATCTTTTTTGCGTTGCGTAGCAATGATGAAAAAATGAAGGAACGCGTGACGATTGGAGGAGAAATCACTTTCGCCATTGATTTACTACCCGGTGATTTATAGCTTCCCCCTTTCCTTATACTAGTGCAGGATGATCCCTTAGGACAGGCCGGCTTAAATCAAATCGACTGCTTTACCCAACAAATCTTTCCCCGTCTTCCTTCCTCTGGATTAGGAACACCAGCACTTGACGCCGAACATCAATGATTCATTAGGTTACCTTTTTTTGGGGTTGACAGACGTACCTACCTTTCTTATTATTCATTAATGAAGAGGAGAATTGGGAATATTGTTCATAGGTACGACCAGCTATTGGAAAATCACATGTGTTAGAAACAAGAAATATAAAATATATTGAAAATGCAATGCAACGCCAAAGTGTTTAAGAAAGATTGCAGAACTCTAACAGAGCGAGTCGTTAGATCACGGATAGAAAAAGAAAAAAAAAGAAAAGTAATATACTGCAAGAATAACAAGCACTTATATATGTAATGCGTTCACATAGACAATTAACAATAGATATTAATTACCGTTGACAAAAACTTGATGAAGGTATGTCTATGAGAAAATGTGATACAGTAACGGTGGTGTTACTACAACAGGCGGGATCAGCCAAGCATGCTTGGCCAGCAAATCTGCCATCTGGGCAATGAGTCGTTGTATGCAAGGGCGTGTTATCAGACGTGATGAACTCCGTGCCTCAAACAAAGGTAATCGACAGCCGTAGAACGACCTTCCCGAATAATGCGGGCCCTTCAGGGAACATTGCTTTCAAAAATCGCACATGGAAAGCTTTCCTCAGTACATTGTGACGAAATGCCTGTCCTTTCGCGTCACACTGCGAGCATAACCACATGAAGTGTTTTACATCAGCCAACTTAGAACACACAACAGTATAAGCGGATCGTCCAGTCATGAATATTTCAGTCTGGTTATAAGGAGAGTTTGTTATAACGCGATACAATAGGGTAGATTCTTGATCAGTATGTGCTTGGGCCCGACGGGGTAAAGGTGGAGCTTTGTGCAGCGCCCGGAATAAATTGCAGACTGCATTTTGGGTTTTCTGCAGAATCTTCGGAGCTATGTATTTTACGGCAAATGATAGCGCTTCGGGTAGAAGGGCTTCATCGTTGCCTTCAATTCCAACGTGCGACGGGATCCATTGAAATTTTACCTTGAATCTCCTGTTCCTAATGTGTTTACGCAATACCAGAGAATACCTGGTAAATGTTTTCTCTAGGCAGGCTGCGGTATAAACGTTGTAGCATTCACTTTGAGTCCATGAGTATGACTTCTTCTTGTGCATCGTGCGACGTATTGTGTGCAGTATAGATGCTTAGTTTTGGAAAGAGTCATGGTGCAAAATAAAAGAGATACGACATAAGCTCTCAAGTAAGTGCTTAGTTGATAGGTGAGTGTTATTTAGCTGTGCGACGTCTATAAATATGTCGACACGTATACTAAACTCACACAAAAAGGAAAAATGAAAGCACATAAAGCATCCTGAAACTGTAAAAGCGCACACGGATGAGAACGAAGAAAGAAGACAGGACGAGGTGCTTACTCACATTTGAAACATTTTATTGAAAGGAAAGAAATCATGCATGCAAGAAAAGGAGTAGGAGTGTTGCGCATGCGTGTCAGGTATCATCGCTAAAGCTTCAGAAGGCAATGTTATAAAATAAATAAAATGTCTAACTATCAAGCAAATGATAAGGAATTGGAATTTCTTGCTAGACTTTAGTGCGCCTAAATATTTATCTGTAGGACAGTTAGGGCGTCCGTGTGGCTGCTACCGATTTGCGATAAACCGCATTATATATTAAATACGACTTCTCCGAAGTTGAACATCAAACCGTGTGTTCATGGAAACTCGAGTAAAATGCTGAAAAGCGAAAAGAGCGTGGGTGGCCGAAATGCAGAAAATGAGCATTCGTCTCACCTTCATTCGACAGGGAACATTAGTTTTATAAGCGAAATACCAAGCTGACGAAGGCCAAAAGATATTCTCAAAACTCTGCAAAGGACGGGATAACAATTTACATTATATCCTGGTCTTGCATCCTAGCGTTAACTACGTCATCCAGCTGCTCCAACTTAGAGTTTAATCTTCCTGTACAAATCTTAGACTTTATTAATCTCCTAATAATCTCTTACAATGTGTAATATGAAAGAATATTATTTCGTTTCCCTCGCTTCTGAGTAGAGCCGCAAATGGGCGGCTCCACTTTTTCAACTTCCACGATTGCCTTAGGCACCCGCGTCGACAGCCGCGAACTTATCCTCTTCCATGGCATGCCCGCTCCTAACGAGATCACTATAAAGAATCCGCACTCTCGAAACGTTCCTTGTGAAGACGTGATAGGCTTCTGGCGACGTGATTGCAGCAGCATTAACGAACAAACGGAGGATTTTTAGGCAGCTCCTCAAGGCGCATCGCTTTTTCAAGTGAGATAGTTATTGCACACAGGGATCGGCCAAGCCTTTTGATGCGCGCACGCTTGCTTGTCAGCGAAAAGTGATGCAGAATACAGAAATTGATGGCATAGATGATGCCTGCAACATGCACTGAAAAACTTCCGAACATCAAATTTTCCATGGTTACGAAAAGTAGTCTCGCGATCAAAGATGATGAGGACATGCAACTTCAATGTTGGCGGCCACAAGGGCGTCTCGACTCCCAATGGGTTTATCGACGACTTGGCCGTGTTGTGAGGAGCGCCACCCTTCAATTGAAGTAGACACTGAATGCACTTGAAGCACTTAAAGGACACCCTTCGGCGATAGCTGGGACAAAAATGACTTGCTTTGGAAATGACCCTCCACTTCTCTGTTGATGTTGGGAAGTGCCGCATGACAAACTTGCTGCTCATGAGTCACCATTAACGGCAATTCAAGGGTCACGATGACTTCAGTGCATAGCTCACGTTAGCCTCTATTTGGCAAAATTGTAAGCCAGGAATGCGAAACTATCACATGTTTGTGAGTGCGGAAGACAAAATGTTTAGTCGCGTTGCGCAACGTTATGTGCCTCTCCTAATCAGTGTAATCTTCCGACTAGAAATTTGTCATCAGCCGTTACTGTATATACAATCTTTTGAGTAAGTTTCTGCTAACGTGAATACAACATTTGCACACCTTCACTGCAGCCAAAATGGAGTCAATGCCTGCCAAAGTTCGAAATTAGTAAAACATGAAGGCCTTTATGACAAGGCCTTCATTGGAAGATTGGCCTTCATTGGCCTTCATTGGAAGATTTGAAGTAGAGTATTGAAAGTAGAAGTAGAAATAGAAATAGAGTATTGAAGAGAGTGGAAAGTATTGAAAGTCCACTCCGCCTTTGTCGTGCACAGTGTTTGTGAATGAGAGAAAAGGTATAAATCAAAGCAACAGAGGTTTATTAGGCTTAAACCAGTTGACTACCCGGCACTGGGGAAGGACTACACAGCTTGTCTTAAACGTATCCGACCGAATTTATTTGAGAGGTAACCGTGGTGCGCAATTTGGGCCGCAAGCAACGTGTCTTTTAGTTGCGTGTGCTATTGTGAGCAACAGTTGTGTTGAGTGCTGTTGTATCTTTTCGGCGTGATTTTGAGGGAGCGAAATAGACCGAGTGAATTAACACAGACGTTGCATAACTTTAGGCGTGAAGCCTAGTGATAACTAAGCAGAAGGAGTACGAAACGATAGATCGGAACGGCATTTGTGGATAGCGGTGTGGTGGTCATAAAGCAGATTTGGCTACTGCATCAAAAAGGACAAAACGTATGTCGAGACGGGGCCGTGCTATGGCAGGGCTCCAACAAGGCGTAATATTGCGATTTTTTATGGAATGCAATACGCGACAAGGATAGATTGTCGACTTACTACAGAAGAAGTTTTTCAGTTGCGAATAGCCATAAAGATTCTCTAAATGGTGTTTTGAAGACGAATACGCAGCGGGTGCCACCAAAATTTTGCGAAAGATTCTTGAAGAGGAATGGGAAGACCTGGCAACTGCACAAGAATAGCACCACTGTTCGGGAAGTTCAAATTATTCCGTCTTTCGTGGCATGGTACGTTATTTCGGTGGTTCGTCATACTCGCTAGTCACCCGACGATAGCTCTGCGTGACGTTTGGTTGTGCACGAAAATTTGCAGGAAACTGAAACAAAAACTCACTTTCGAACCTGAGAAGACACCAATTGCAAAGCGATGCCCGGCCTGGCAGCACTACTCGAGAGGCGGGGGTGTCGGAACGAAATGTTTTTGGTTCTCGTTTTCGTTTCCTCCCACTGAACAAAGTTCCATTCTGGTTTCCCAAACGGAAAAAAATGATCCGTAACGCTTCATAACGGTTTTGGATCGCATGCAAAAATTTGCGAAACATTGTAACGATAAAATCACAGTAATTATGTTTCTCGATAAGCGAATTATGAATTCCTAGATCATGCTCACTGCCTGTAGCGAAGGGACTGAGGATGATCTCAGAAGGAGCACGTCGTCGACTGCATTCGCTGAAACGCGAGACCGTTCTTCCGATATATTTAACTTAAACGAACAATAAGACTTCGCTAACAAGGCGTTGTACCCATAGAAAACGAAACTATAGCATCGTCAGCGCGCAAGCCCCGGGTTTTGCTACGACGCCGATCTTCTAGTGGACCGAGCGGGCTCGACCGTCTATCGCTCGCACTATCGCTGCCTGATGTACGCGCTAATTCAGACCCCTAAAACAGGCGCTAATGCTGACGTTGCCTGACATCGGTTGTTTCGAATTGCCGACTTTCCCTTTGAACTGAAAACCCATTCGAGATATTCCGGATTCACACTGAAACAAAATAATAAATCACGTGTTGTTTACGTTTCGGCTTCGGTCAGAAATAGTCCTTTCTTGCTTTTGTTTTTGTTCCATTCCGACACATTGGTTTCAGGAAGTGCAAAAGCGTGGAACTCGTTGTGTAGAAGAGGGAGGGAACTACTTTGAAGGGGATTAAGATGACCAAAAACCCGGGCGACGCTACTTACTTTTCGAGAGCATGGCCGGATAAATTTTAGACACTCCTTGTGTCTATCTACCGCAATGGGGCAAGAATGCTTCCTGTTAAAATGTTCGCAATACTTGAGCACATGCGCTTAAAGCGTTCGTCACTCAGTTTCTCACAGGTAAATATATAGGCTGGCGACTTCTATTCAAAAACAAGTATGCTTCAAATGGCCCAGAGTAACGTTACAAATTAGGACGTAAACCGGTCGGCTTCATGGCACAAAAAAATATTACAAATACCACAATCATTATGTTATCGTAATTGAAAGATCACCGCTTCTTTCTTAATGTTCCAGTATAGCTACCCGCTAAACTTTTCCAAACAAAAGCAGCCTGGGCAAGGCCGGCCGTTATACGTTTGTTTTTGTTTCGCTAGGGACCCCGAAGCCTCCTACATTACAGAAACCTTTACTCTTCCGTTTCACCTGTTTAATTCGAGGCATTCTTTACGCTATTCAAAGTGGGCAAATGTCGGTTTGTACTGGACTAACGAGGTATTTCCTTCTAACGTGCGAGAGAAAAAATTATCATAGAAGTTATCTCACGATGTCTATCGATGGTAATTGGAATAGCAATCGAGCACTATAGCGACAGACCTTATTCCCGAAGAGAAGTTTACTTGCCACTTGTAGCGCTCATTCTGAGATGTTTGTTGCTTCCCTGCCTTCTCTCTCTCTTTCTTCCTTCCTCCGTTACTTCGGCTATGTGACACATATTCAGAAATCGTCCCAACTTTCTATGGAACTCGCTTGCCAAGTTCGCCCATGAGCATGGAGGCATCACGACGACTGTATGACTCCGATGCAGTGACGATGGAATGACGAAGAAGGACCGATATCGATGGGAAGACAAATGCGTGTGACGGCGACGACATGACGACAAGAAGATGCATTTTTTTTAATTTATGAAGATGTCACAATGACGTCAACCTGTCGACACCGAGATATAGACAATGAGTTGATGATGACTGTATGCCGATGACCGCGTGATAGCGATGGTGTGACAACAACCGAATCACGAATCAGAAAGGACGACGATAACATTAGCAAGATGGCATGACCACGATGGTACGACAACGGATGCATAATGGTGACTCTGCGGCGTCGACGCAAGGAGGACGATGGCACGGCCACGGAGGCACCCTAATGATTGAAGGACGACAGCATGATTACAATAGAATGACGAGCAAGGAATAACGTCGATGAATCGACGGTGGCGGTAGACGGCAACGGCAGGACGACAACGGGATTACAGTAATGAGGTGACGACGATGGTGAAACGACGACGTGACGTCGATGGCACGACGTCAACTGTACGACGACTACGGCATAGCGATAGTCGGATGTCGAAGTGGGAACGATGACGATGCAAAGACCTGGACGGCATCCCGACGACGGTATGAAAACGAATGCACGACGACGACTGTATGACGACGACGATGCAGTGACGACGATGCCAATGGAATGACGCCTAATGTACGCTGGAGATGGCGCGACGGCGACTGTATCACGATACCTCTATGAAAACGATCCTATGACGACGGCCAGGTGTAAGTCGGATGGCGAAGCTGGAGTGACGAGGATGGCACCAGCACGACGGCATTGCGACGACGGTCTGACAATGAAGCCGTGATAGCGACTGTCGGATGATGCCCCTCCTCGCACACGCTTCCTCACGGATGAAGAGTCCGAAGTTGTGGCATTGCTTTTCGGTGTGAACAATGGCCGCAAAGCGGTAGCCCATGTTGCAAATGTATTGTACTTTTCTTGCAGTTATCACAAACGTCGGCCGCAGAAAAGGATGTGAAAAGCATGAAAAATTCCGCAGTCTCATTTCTCGAGCAGCGCTTTAACCCCGCGACAACCCGCCGTGGTTGCTCAGTGGCTATGGTGTTGGGCTGCTGAGCGCGAGGTAGCGGGATCGAATCCCGGCCACGGCGGCCACATTTCGATGGGGGCGAAATGCGAAAACACCCGTGTGCTTAGATTTAGGTGCACGTTAAAGAACCCCAGGTGGTCAAAATTTCCGGAGTCCTCCACTACGGCGTGCCTCATAATCAGAAAGTGGTTTTGGCACGTAAAACCCCAAATATTATTATTAACCCCGCGACACCTACACGGAATTGGGCAGGAAAGATAAATAATGGTTTCGCGTGCTTACGCCCATGATCCCTTTGGCACGCGTGACAGTGCAGCGAAAGTGAAACAGCATTTGCGTCGATTTGACTAACGCAAGAAGAGGTGTCGCGATTGAAATCTAGCCTTAGAGGAATCCTAGCCCCCCAGTGACATGTTACAAAATAAGTACGATTCGAAAAGACAGGGAAAGTGAAAAATTGCGACGAATGTATCCAGCGGCAACAACAAGGCAAACTACGAAACGAAAAAAGAAAAGTAACTTGGAGACACGACATGGTGACGCGGAGAAGCTCCCCACTGTCAGGCAGAACGAAATCCCCTTGGTGAAACCTGTCGAGATATTCAATTTCATGCATGGCTTCGCCAAGCGAAAAAGAGAACTCTGATTGAGGACATTCGGGCTTGTTGCAGTTGGGACGGCCGAATACTTCGCAGGCAGTTTCGGTGTGGCCACTCTTTCGGGTAGCAACCCGCTTTTCCCACCAACTCACATCTACACTTTCTAAAGTAAATGCCATAATTGAATGCAAATGTGCGTTTCTTCGTAAACGTATTTTCTAAAAAAATTACATGTCGGTTAGATTAAGGCAGAAAACCGACAATGAATTCGCGACAAACTGTCCAGTGGCGTTTCACTAATTCAATATAGCCCTCGAGTCGCTGCCAGAATGAGTGATGTTCTGCCAGAAACTTTACAATTGCGGTACGTTATCGAAGTTGCCAACTTGTTATCGCTGATTTCATCAAGGGGCGTCTATTTGCTGTTGCAGATTGGCTGAAAGAGCCAGCATGACGAAATTCGACAATCTATATTTTAAATCCAGCAGAGTTCTACAAAATAGCACCCCTGCTCTTATAGCGGCAGCAGCAGATGTGTGCCAGCACCACACGTTCATCATGGTGCCACACGAAGCAATTCGCTGAAGAAATGCGGTGTCTTTAAAGCAACAATACGCATCGAAGATACTCTGCTCTGTATCGGTTGATAAAGGTAAACTGGTGACTTAGGGGAACGCTGAAAGATGCCCTACCGACTGGTTGAGATGCAATCACCATTCCTTTTTCAATTAAAAAAAATGTCGTTACCCGTCGTGTTAACGTGGCGGTTATGGCGTTGCAATGCTGTGCTGGAGGTTGCGGGTTCGATTCCGGCCGCGGCGGCCGCACTTCGATGACGGCCAAATGTAAAAACACTCGCTCCCTTCTACTTACTTTTTTGTTCAAGAACGCCAAGTCGTCACAACTAATGTAGTACCCTCCACTACAGTTCGTCATCGTACCTTGGTTCTGGCGCGCAAAACGGTGGAATTTATTTGAATAATAAAAAAGAAGCACCATTAATCTCTTTTTAACACGAATACTTTTGAGCGGGATTGAGGGCCTAGCAGTTATCACTTTTTCTAACACAGAAATGACGGTGTGTGCGACAATGGATTGCACTACGCCCTTTTACGCGCAACCATAAATGGCTAGGCGCAGCGCAGGTGGTCGAGGGGTAGCGTGAACCCCCAAAGGAAGCGGAGGAGGAAGCCGCCTGCAGGTGGGGAAGAGAAGTGCACGCCGGGAAAAGTACGAAGGAGCACGCTAAGCTCGCTAGTGTCCCTGTACGTGCCCTCGCTGCTGGAGCATATACAGGAACCTTAGAGCTCGCGGCAAACCAACGCCACCTAGAGAAAAATCTAGATGGCGTTGAGCGAAGCGGCGAAGAAGAAAAGAGGCGAAGCTTCGCAGAGGAGGAGGAGAGTAGGCGAAGCGTACTGGCTTGACTTCCTGTTGTGGTTCCTGCGGGTTGTGGTATGAAGGTACCGGGTTCGTCTCGTGATCGAGTTGCCGAGTGCCATGCGAGAAGGACGGCGCAGCAACGCAAGCAGCGGCGGGTGGACAGCAAATTGACCGAAACCGAAGTAGTCGCTGAACAAGCTGAACAAGGGCTGTCCTCGAAGAAGCGCGCCAGCCGCAGCGATCGAAATGACCTTCGTGCTGTCTATCGCTTCAACGCAAACTGAGCGGCGAGAACACAGTGCTCACAAATGTATACGAGACATCTGCTGATAGCTTTCGAGATATGGCGCGAGCCGCTGCGCAAACGAGGCGCTTGCTACGAGATATATTTTTTTTTATGTGGCGTTACCTGGTTTTCTCATCACGTGGGCACGTTCACACTATTACGTCACACAACTACTCTGTGTAAATTGGTTGCGGTACGTCTATGTGGCTTCTCGATATTCAGTACCAATTAAAATTTAGAAACATTTAGAACCTACAGATATCACATGGTGATGTATATGGTTGCCGTATATATATATATATATATATGTACTCCATGCACATTTTCTGAAAGCGGATCATTTACCATGAATGCGCGCCTCAACCGGCAAGCACTAGTAAACGCAGGAGCACAGTTATCCTCCAACGTAAGTTACAAGTAGTGACCACTACTTTAGGCATTAAAAACGCTGTTTCAGGCGCCCTAATAGGCGCTAGAAGTTCCAGTGTAGGCAGATATAAGCAGTAAATGTGCGGTTTAAGTATATAAAGGAAGACATGTTGATTGCGTTCCCAGTAGCTTCCACGGTTCATTGAACATTTATAATGTAAAATCAGGTTGGTGCGCCACGTTTCTTAGCTGCATTTTTTATTGATTTTTATCATGGAATATAATATGCAAATGATAGGGTGCCCGTTTACAACATTGGTGCACGCTGGAACCCTAGATGAAAGAAGAAAGAGGTACCACATATATTCCTCAAAAGCTCAGATCTATTTACACTATAGGCTTTCCTACTATGCAGCTAGAACCGTGACCGACCGTGCCGTGAGGGAGAGTGCGTTAAAGAACTGAATCTTTGCAAAGAAGAGGGCGCTTAAAATATTTGCTGTTGCAGATCTGCGACAGCTTTTTACCGAACTTGCTCGTTGTATATCTCTGAGGCGGGCTGACACATCTTTTTGAACCAAATTATATTCAAAGAAGTTCTACATGTATTTCTTATTCGTTTCCAGCTTGAACTGAACTTTCAGAAGTAGTTGCTAAGCAAAACTCTGTAAGCACGTCGAGGAGGTGTTCCGTCGGAAGTGCCCTCTGCGCTATTCGCGGCATACCAATTCCTCGTTTATTCTTTCGTTCCCTATATTTTTCCAATCCACCGCTGCCTGAATAAGGGAATCACGTCCTAATTCAAGGCACGGTAGAAGGTCTTGTAATTCTAAGGCTTGGCTCGGTTTCCAAGTTATTCGCAAGAATTAGCGAAGTGTAATCTCAGCAAGGTCTTTGCTTCGGCACTGAATATTTTTTTACCATACTATGTCTGTCCCAGCATTTTTACCAGCGTCTTTAGCTCGCGCTCACCTGCAGTATGTGACTGCTTTTGTCTGTTGCAAGAACCTCAATCTCCTAGATACGTCTTCTTGTTTTTTTCTGTGCAGCGTGCAAACTCTTGCTGTACGGCAACGGAACTTGTCGCTCGTGTAATTCCCTGCGTTTTTATTACCTCCAGAGCACATTAGGTAGGCGCCCCTGCCTTTGCTTTATTGGTTCTACCTTCTCTTTTTGGACCTTGGGTGGAACGAAAGGCAGACTGTAGGTGTAACGCTTGAGGGAAGCACACTAAGTTCGACATGCCCTACAATGCTGGGATGGCACCCCAGAGGAACGACAAAGACCTGAGCTTTATGGCTGAAAGCGAGTAGCGGTATGTGTCTAGAATGCGGCTGCGCTTGTAACATTTCTGTGTAGCAAGGCGGTTCGTGGTAGATACATGTCTAAATTGTCTTGCGCTCCTTACTTGCAAATAGTCGTTAAACAACAGCCTATTTCGACAGAACAGTGAATGCTGCCTGAAATCTGTTTGTTGAAGCATTATACAGGTTTTCTTTTAGGCCAGACATCTATTTTTTTTATAAGAAGGTTATGAGTATAGTGGGAACGTGGCGCTTTTGCAGACAAGTTCCTCGGCGAAGAGTACATACATACAAGACGACGTACATACGCTAATAAAGTGAGTATCAAGTGCGGGACCAGGGTCGCAACAGGCTCGCATGATAGCACATAAAACGTCGATTCGTTCAGTGTTGGAATACGCAGTGATAATATGGTATCCTTTCACTAAGCGCAATCTAAAGGAACTAGAAAAAAACGTGCAAGGAAAATCTTTGTTATTTATAACTCCTAAGGTCGGACGTCAGTCACTGAGCTGTTAAGTGACATGTCACCTATTGCAGAGAGAAGCCATACTTGCTCCTAAAGATTGTCTTCCAGTTATAGAATATACATTTAAACGTTAGGACAGCAGATAGTGTTCCATACTCTTTCACTTACGCCACTAGCAATCGACACAGTAAGAAGATAACATATCTAACTTCACGCATTAATTGTTATGAGTACTCCTTTCTTCATCGAACTGTGAGTGAAGGTACAATCTTTCTATTGGTGTCGAATCACATAGCACACTTCAAACGTTTGAAAGCAGCCTCACTTGTACCTCATAAGCATTGCGCTGTACAATACGTTATATTGTGATTATTTTGCATAGTATTATTGTACTGTCGTAGCTTTTCTTGTTTGGTATATTGCACTTTATTGTTGAATATACCTTGATTCTTCATTCATGCCTGTAACTTTGGTAATCTTCTTTACCCACCCTGCCATAATCGTGCAAGAAAGATCGCAGTATCAATAAATAAATAAATAAATAAATAAATAAATAAATAAATAAATAAATAAATAAATAAATATTTTTTGTATTTTCGGAATCGCATCACTTGAATTGATGTTGATGCGTTAACAGGTCATTAATTAGGAATCGTTATCCAGATAATAGAATGTTGTGATTGGTCATGCAGTAGGTATTACCCTGTAGAAAGAACGCACTTACGGAAGCACAATTGTGCTATTGCCCATAGGCAGCACGAATGAAGTAAAGACAACTGAAAAAAAAAAGGTATGGTAGAGCGATTGAGGTATATAAGCTGAGAGGCAGCAGTGTTTCTACAAAAAAGATCCACGAACCGGCTGGCACACGCGCCAAATTTTTGGAAAGCACTAAGAAATTCGACCAGAAAGGGACAGGTATTTCAACCAGAGCAGTGGAAACCACCCAGGTAACTTGCGAAATTTTTTATCTGTGGGGCGCCCAAGCACTTTTTCTGGTTTTCGAAATCCAAAGTCTGTTACCACGAGAGAAAAGAACGTCGTGCGGAACCAATGTACTCGACGTGAAGCAAGAGACAATGCGCAAAAAGTTGCCAGAGTATGCACACGTGGCTGCACTTTCGCAACGGTACCACGTCCCCGCCTGCTTGTCCTTGTTAGAGTTGGTATGCCCCCTGATGTCAAACCAGACAGTAAACAACGGCTAACTACGACGAGCGCGTTCTTGCTTGTTAGTTGAGTCGTCGTGCTCCTGTCGAAAGTAACGACGGTAGAAGCCATGTCGGCGTGTTTAGAAGATTGCGACAGTGCCCCAATGGAGTAATCAGAAGCGGTGGACTTTGAGTGCTGTTCACTGTTCACAGTTATTCAAACAAAAAGAAGCTTAAGGTAAGAGGGCTCTGCCACACTGCGACAAAGTCTTACAGTGAGCGCATGCTGTAAGGTACGAAGAGGCAAATAAAAATCGAGGAACATTCCAAGTGCCAGAAATACAATTTTGACTTGATTAGAATCACAGCCGAAACATAAAATACTAGCTCAGATTTATTTTTCTTTCATGTACGCCATGCTGCCGCATAGTGCGCCAATCTCGAGTATTTAAGAAAGCAACACCCGTACGGAACATCCACATTCCAGAAGTGCCAGGATTAAAAGTGAGCGGAAACATTTAGTGATAAGCGCTCCAGATCAGCAAGAGTAATTTGAGTATTCGTGGAAAGAAAGAAGATAATGGATTACAATGTCAGGTATACAAAACAAGACAAGCTACGACAGTACAATAATACTGTGCAAAATAATCACAATATAACGGATTGTACAGTGCTATGCTAGTGAAGTTCAAGTGACGATGCTTTCAAACGTTGACAGTGTGATATGCATGGATGTATGAATGAAGAAAAAGAGCATTAGAAAGATAAGAAATGTTCGACCGACATGCATATATATATGTATAATACTCACGAGCTCAACGACACAAACATGTGCGAAAGAAAGCACTACGAAGGTGTAGCAATGTACATGTTTTCATCGCTTTCTTATGAGTGGGACGGGAATATAAATCACCAATCAATCGGATCATTATCATTATCCAGGTAGAGGGAAAAACAAAACTGCTTGTCCTTGTCGTGATGCTACGCTGATAATCTTCGTAGTGTAGAATAACATTTGACACCGACGCATTTCAAGCGCAGCCTTTGGATGAGAATGTCAGTCCCTAGTATGGGTAAATAAACATGGAAATACCTATCATGGTTTGCACCACTACAAGGACGCACAAGAAAAACCCATGGATATTTTGTCACCTTGCCTGTCAATAATTAGAAGGGAATCCCATAGCTGCACACAACATGCTATTAAAACTATTTGCAGGCAGGAAAGCCACCTGATTATTAAAGGGGCACGGAATGCAGGCACACAGAGGGCACAGTGTTGCTGTGCTTCGAGATGTCCATGAATTCGCTCTCGTGTTTCGATTTGTTAGCCTCCCGGTTTGCTCACGTGGTAAAGTAATCACGCCGCAATGGTGTTGGTCCTTGGTTTGAATCCCGGAGAAGTGCGATTTTTATCTCAATTGCGAAGCATTCAGTCTGAGAAATCCGCGTAGGGTTTTTTGGTAGCTTCGTGCTACATTCGGCTGGATCACATATTTTTTTTATTTAATTCATCTTTAAAGTTACAGGTGATTTAGAATAGTTAAAGAAACATAGTGTTTCCCGAAGTAGTGTGCTGCCTATTGAAGCAAGCAACAATGGCTTGAAAGGCGGTTCTAGCAATCTGCTTCGCTTCTGCACCGAGTCGCTCATCTGAAAAAGGATGTGAGCATTGTCGCGTGTTATATGACACATGTAATTGAAACTGTGTGTGAAAGATAAAATGTCACCCACGCGCATGTAGCTCGAATGTAGAAAGGAAACCCGCGGGTTCCTCGGAAAGTTCCACAGTTGAGGAAAAATTCGTCCTCGTCCGGAATTGTCATGTCGTCCCATGATATCTCTTTCGTGACGCTTCCTCCACCATTGCGGGAGTCATAGAAACCACATGCTAATTTTCTTTACAAGATACATTCACCCTTCCGTCGTTTATTCGCTCTATTGGGCACATAGCCAAATTCATGCGTCATGTTATACCTTCGTTATCAATCATCCGCTATATCGCAGCAGTGCATGACACCTGTAACATCTCGTCACGTGCCATAAGATTTCTTTAAGACCTGACGGTTCTGTCAAACTTGTTGACTGGTGTTCTTTGATTTACTGATACTGCGAGTGCTTCATTATAGTTATTGCGCTTATCATTTTCCTGTGGGCTCAATGCAAACATGCCTAATTTTGATAGCTGCATTTGGAGTTGCGTTGTGTAAATGTACACACGTGCCGGTGCAATAAAGACAATTGAGGTAACGTAAGCAAAGCCAAGACAAGACAAGGCAAGGAACGGGAAAGCCAGGCCAAGCAAATGGAAGGTAAGGGAAGTGAACATAGGCAGACTGGCAGGCAGAACAGCAGGGAAGGCTTTCCAGTAGTTGATGAGGATAGCCTCCTCTACAAATTAGGTTGGTTCCGGAGGTCTTGGTAAGCCAATTGCAAGTGCTGGTACACGACAGCCTGCTCAAGAAAACAACTCTAACTCGGAAGGAACGGCCATAAGGAAGCGCGAGCTTGCTTCGTGCGTCTTTCTCAGGTCATTAATCTCTTCGTGAAGCTAAACACATAGCGCTTGTTCGGTACCATTTCGCACGTGGCCAGTTACTTGGGCCATATATCCTCTCAGAGGCGTAAACTGAGTTACAATCTCGGGAGTGTCTGCTTCGCGTGGGAGTGAAAAATACGAGCAGTTGCTCTAGTGGGCACAGCCGTGTGACGAGGTGGAACAAATTGACTTAAGAAATACGCCGAACCATGATAGCCACTCAGACTAGAACGGACAGAAGAGCCAACCAAACGTCGATTGGCAGAAGCGCAAAGCGCATTATCTTTAAGTTCAGTTGAGATTATCAGCTAATTATGTGGGTGGAGCTAACTAGAAAATTAACGAGAGAAGGCATGAAACCTGAAATGGGGGACTGGAGAATCAATATGTCACAGCAATTTCGCTCGCAATCATTTCTAGCGCGGTGAAGGCTTGTTACTCGAACAAAAGAGGCTTTTTAAAGGGGGCTGTGGGCGTTGAATACGTTGTAGATAAAAGGTGACCTACGATCAAATTTATTGTGGCAGAGGTCAACTGGAGAAGCGACTACTCCAGATTCAAGAGTAGCGTTCAGGTTAGTGTATCTCCAATTTCCACGCGGTGGCCACGGGTTCGGCCTTCCGTTTCTCCCCCTTCTTTTTGTTGTTTTAGCACCTGAGCAGTCCGAATTGCGTTATTTGTCACAGTGACCTCGAAGTTCGTCAGAAATGACGAAAAGAAAAAAGCAAACCGACAGACACCCAGTGCCGAGGAAACAGAGAAACATCGCTCTGCCGTACATAAACATACACGCGAAGTCACTAACTGCCAATCCATTCGTTCGCTGCATTGAGCCATTATTGGCTTCGGTCGTGTGGACTGCATCATACAACACGTTATGTTAACACGACAGCGTTAAGCGCTCCTCACAGAAGATCCGATGTGGATGGCGTCAGGCTGCAGCGTCCCCGTGAACGAAAATTGCAGTATAAATTTAGGCCGGGCCTTCTTATATGACATTCGGTATATGCGGGTTACATTGACACAACATTCTCCTCTCACTAAAGTTCTTTATTACAAGTTATTCGTCAGAATTTCGGGAATGACAGTCCACAAACAAATTTCACGAAACAAAGACACCGACAGCGCGGGCCTTTCATATTCAATCTGCTGAGACTGAAATATTAAAGTGCAAAACAATAAGAGAAACTTGAAAATGATGCAAATTTTTTTTTTTGGCGCGGCTGTACACAACCTCCAAGATTGGCCAACGGATGAGGCCATGTTTCTACTAGAAAGTTTGCCTTCGTAGATAGCGTTCGCCTCCAGCGTTTCTCGATAAACATTAAGGTTACATAAGCAGCAGTCGCTAAGAAGCGTTGGAAGCTGTTTGGGATCTTTGAATGCTATCGAGTTCCAGTCTTATGGACAAAGCCTAAGCGTCCTCCAAATTTGTTTATATCTCGACCTCTCAACAAATGCTTCTTTCGCTCGAGCAGCTGGCTTTGTGGACCTCGTCGCGACACACACACAGGGATCGCTTATTGTGTTTTATGATGGGGCAGTGTCTACAAAGTGTTCTGTGCTTTCAGTGCGCGCAAAACCATTAAATTGGTAAAGAGCATTTCCCTTCGCTTCGAACACGCTAACGGAATTTTTTAGGAGGCACTTGCGTGGTGTTTCACTTCACTTCACTTCTCTTTATTACCTTAAAGGCCCCCAGGATTGGGGGTATTACGTAAGGGGTCTTGAGCGCCAGCAGCCAAGCTATGCGTATTGGACAGCGATATCCCTCACCCCACTTCAGACTTCGCCTCTTGTAGTCGGCGCCACCGTTACTGCTGGCCCTCAATTTTTCTTACTTTATTATTTTGTTACGCTGTCGCTTGGGAACAGAAATATTTTGGTCTGTTAATTTGCGTCCCTGGAAGCGATTGTTGTTGTTGTTGTTTGCTTTGAAAACATACATATATATACATTGCAGAAAAGGGCAAGCGAGGAGCAGGTTGGCAACTGCCACCAGAAGGGGCACAACGCCTGCCTACTCTTCAGAAACGAGGAGGCAGAAACAGAGAAATTGAAGATAGGAAGAAGAGCAGGGAAGAGGAAAGAAAGAGGAAGATGAGAAATCTCAACCAATTAAGCAGAGCACACACCGATGTAGACCAGGAGCGTCACACGTGCTGTTGTTTTTTCCTTTTTTTGTTTTGCCTTTTTATTGACCTCTTTCATATTATAGACGTCAAGCCTATAGTGTGTAAAATAAAGTTGCATAAGTACAATAGCGGTCGCAAGAAAACTTCGCATGTGCCCCGCTCCTACTTAACATTGCGCACAGACAGCACCCGTGCTTTAATGTTTCAATCGTATTCTCCAAATTGGGTATTTCCTATAAGCTTAGGTGGAGTGAGAGCGGGAAGTAATAAGCTTACCAGGTAACCGAAACAAGCAGTTTCCTACGCGGCCGGTTTCCTCAATCATGAGACCGAGCCCTTTGCATATATTTATCGATGACCTCTCAAACAACAATAATTAAGTGTCCCTCCTTAGGCACAGTACGTAGGCATTGGAATAGGTGAGCAGTTTAATCAGCCGTAAACAGCGCGTTCCGCAGGCCATGCAGATTGCGACTCCCGTTCGGTCCTAGAGGGAAAGTCTTCTACGCTGCGAAACCAATTGTCACTGCAGACGTCGCAGACGGTGGGCCGTCTTATCGTAAACTCCTCTTCCTTGAAATATCTTTCCAAACCCCCCTCTGGAATCAACTTCCACACGCGTTATGCCAGGCACTTCCGGAAGGAAGGTCGATAGTGACTCGAAGGCGGCTAGGAAATATGGGGAGAAGTCGAGCATGGGTCCTCTTGGGGAACAGAGTTCCACCAAGAACCTCCTTAGACATGCGACCTCGTTAGGCTAGTCGGGAATGCATTCTGGATATCGTGTTTCCTTCGTCACACACTAAGGAATTCGATTAATAGCGCAGGACGCCAATAAAAAACACCGTGGCTAGCAAAGAGCACAACATGGCAGAGCCAGCAAAGCGCTAAGAACATCGGCCAAGAAGGCTTTGTCTTCTTTTTTCTGACTTGCGGATGTTTGCTGGAACATCCAGTATTTCTTTCTTGTCGCACGTACTTTCGGTGTGGTGAAGTTCCTGGTGATACAAAAGCCCTGCATAGTTCTAGAGTGAAGCCTATCTCACTCAAAACGGAAAAGAATCACGTAAGGCAGCTTCCCCTCCAAAGGACTGCCAATGCGGAGAAGCCAGAGCTGACGAAAGGTTTCGAACGAGTCGCATTTCTCCGGTGCGTGTGCCATCATTTCCAAACAAAAGGCTGTGACCTGTTTTATTGTAACAAAGAAAAGAAGATACCTTCTTATCGTTCCTGAATTTTCGATGTAGCACAAGCTGGGTTACCGGTACATACTCGTATGCATGGCTTGGTTGCCAAAGCAAAATCGATCACCTATTGATAACACAGAAAACTAAGTGAAATAGCGACTGAGGGCTCATGACAAGAAACAGAAATGCAATTTAATATTATGGTTGATGAAAAATCGATAATTCGTTCTACGGTGCCTTCTTCATTGCTGCGATGGGCCTTCGCCTCGCGATGTTTCTTGTTTCATCCCTTTGATGATGGCACTAAGAACAGTATAAGGCAAAGAAAGCTCAGTGAATGCTTACAAAACCACCCGAACGTCAAGAGCACCGGGATGATGAGAAAACGACACGGGGGAGGGGGGGGAAGCATATGCTCGTGAAAACTGCGGTGCACTCCAGCTGGTGGTGTCGAGGGGAAAAATCTGATGACGCAAATGACTCATAGCCAGCAAGGTCTACAGTTAGAGAAAAACTGGCACTGGGGCGAAATGCTTGCGGGACTATTTCGTAACCGAAGGTGAGGCGACAGGACGAATCGTGTTTCTTCGCAGAGTGTGATTCCGGGTTTGTCTAGTCTCGGCTAGTTTGTAGCCAGCTTGCATTCACGTTCTGTTTCTGTTTTTAGGAAACCTTGTTTCCGAGGGTTAGAGTGTCCCACTTCGTTGTTTTTCCGCATGATCAGTTTACACACCTGCCGTCCGTGGAAACGTTACCAAACTCTTGACTTCGGTGATCGGGTCGACGCCGTCATAGTAAACAATATAGGCGTGCTATCTATTGCATGGTATTCCCACAATGGCACTTCGTTGGCCACCATTTTCTCCCTCTGATTCGTCGGAGAGAGCAGCCGGTTGCAGTAATCGCGGCGGTGCTGCATGGGGCCCGAATCAATGACGAAAGGCGGACAGAATGGATAAAGGATGGGATCACTCATAGACGAGGCGTCAGGGTGGCGGGGAAGATGTGTGCGCAATAATGAGCTGGTATTGGGTGAACGTCACGTACTAAACGGCCGTCATGTCTGGAACAGAAGTAAGCAAAGAATTTGAAAAGAGGTTACAAACGCCGCAACGAACAGCGGAACAAAATCCGGATGTTGTAATCCAAAGAGAGAAGAAAGCTTTGCGGACTAGAAAGCAAACGCATGGAGCCGATACCCGTGTTAAGAGGAGCGAATAGGGTTGTGCTGTGCATATAAAGCGTTCAGAAGATAACTAGTTGTCAATTAGAGTTACACAATGGGTAACAAGACAAAGGAAGCGTAGTTGGGCATGGCAATGAATTTGGTGGCATGCAGAAAGTAGGAAATATGCAGCCACAGAGTCAATTGATGAGAGATGTCTTACACCTGCAATGAACATGAATTAGGCAAATGATGCTGACGACGATTCAACGAGCATTGAGGCTGAAGTAACGTTTAGGACAAGAAGCACATCTACTAGGGTAAATAATATTCCATGAAATTCAGCGTCTGGCTGAAGCAGCACTCGCGCGTTTTTAAATTGAACACAGAAAGAAATAAAATCTCTAGAAAAACCTTGATGATCTTCTGAAGATATTTAAATTGAACATTCCCCTTTCCCCAAAGAACGAGGGAGAGATTAATATTTATTCTATTTTGTCTTCAGTATTCTCTTCTGGAGAATCAGAATGTGGTAAATTCAGCAAAATTTGTCGTGGTGAAGTAACTTCGTGGAATAAATATAGCCCCTTGGACAGTACGAAGTGGGGCGTAGCGATATATTGAGTGTTTATGTACTCTTCACTTAGTAATGAACTGCATATCTATGAATTTTAGTCTTTATTTCTTGTGTGCATATGTTTTTCTTTCGATGCAAAATCGACCAGGCCTATCTCCTCGTGACCTCTCGATTTCCGGTAAGAGATCAACAGCGAGGTGTGAAATTTGGCCAGATTCTTTTTTTTGTTAATGTGAGGATGTTATTTTAACCATCTTTTACTTAGTTGTGAATTGAAAGAACCATAAAGATCTTTTGCAATATGTAGGATGGATTCGTGCCAATGTTACCTGGCTTTAACTTCAAGCAAGGACTATTATGAATGAACGTGACACATTCAACTGTCGCAAGAAAACCACTCTCTGGTGTCTTGTCGGTTATTCTGACCTTCGTTAGGGGATCATAACAACGCGTTTTGATTTAGCAAGCATCTCTTATACGAGCACTGATAGCAGAGTTCAAATAATCGGGTTTAAAAAGTTTTCACGGGCTATGAGAATAGGCGAGTAAAAGGAATAAAATACTTCACAGTTCGTACCGCCAGTTCAGTTCGGGTTCGTCGTTGTTTCCTTATTCGTCAGACGTATTTTAGTATTTCTCGCAGCGCTTATACTTTCAATATATTGCACACTCGTCATCGTAGTTACCCAGTCAAATCATAATCATGGAATTTCAAAGTTAATATTATTAGGTATCAGGCAGCTCGCATTCATACCTACGTAGAATCGCAAAAGAGTAGTCCTGACTTAGACTGCTGCCTCTGAACAATGCCTTTCCTCCGAAAACAGCATCGCCTCGCCAACTCGTAGACGAATGTTGGCTCTAAGTCCCTTGTTATCTTCGAAAATGGCAACGCTGACTTTACCACGGATTTGCTACTCGTTCCTCTCCGAATTGCTCCAAAAAGAAGTGTGGATTCCTTTTTCGACATTCGATAAAAAAATCGCTGGGTTGAATCCGCTGGCTTTGTGTCTTAAAATGGCTGTGATTGCGGTCTTCTTTTTTTTAAATGTCACTTGCTGCCACGACATTTACTTCGTTACTTTGACAATTGTCTCGGTGGTTCTGTTCAAGAGCACCACTGCGTGTAGGTGCTTCTTTTTTCCTTGGTATATTCTGAAGTCCCACCAACGTGGCCGGCCCATTGCTTTTTTCTGCTGCTACTTAAACAGCTGATAATTAGGCAGTGTTAAACACATCTATCGACTTATTTGGACAAGAACGAGGCCTTCTTTACTCTAGTGTTGGCTAGTTCTTTCTTTCTCGTCTGGGTTGTTCTCAAGCCCGAGAGAAGCGAATCGACGAAAACAGTAAAGCAAAACACGATTTTGCACAGCACCTGATCCAGCAATAAGACTTCCTTCTTTCAGGAATAAATCCGCTGCAAACTCTCACAAACTTGCTGTGCTATCCGACACAAGTGAGAACAACGGAAATTCTGAGCTATTGAGTGCTTCTTGGGCTTATTGCCGCGCCAACGACTCTTCCCTTTCAAGCCAGTTCTTTTACACACAACCTCACATCACACTCTGAGCCCGACGTAGGAAGGTAACTAAATTTATTTGTCCAGAATCACGTCGCGAAAGTGCTCCACGTTTGCAGCAAGTAAGCAGCGCGCACGGAAGCGGGTCACCTATTTTAACCCGAGAGCTTTCAGGGTCCCATTGCACAAAAAAAGATAAAAAGAAAAGCCGGTGTCGGCGACAGACATCGCTTGGGGAAAAATCCTTCCGAACCACATCCACGCAGGCCCTCCGCGTGGCGCAAGGCGTTACCTAACTAATTGAATTCCTCAAAGCAAAATACATCAGAAAAGTTGTAAAGTACGATCTAAACGCAACCTCCAGACACGGTAGCGCCGATTTTTATTTTGAATACACACACACACAAAAAAGAAAAACTCTGTTACGCAGAAACTCAGACATGCCACTTTCCCGAGCGGCGCGGCCCGCTCGGTTACTTGCAACGTCATCGCGCTCGGCTCCGCGCGTCCGCAAAAGAGCGGCGGTTGCCGGGAAGCGTTGCAAGCAGTCGGAGATCTTTGAAATTCATCGAGTTCCACTCTGAAAAGACATGGTTAAGCCTGCTCCAAATTCTTATAGCGAAGTTGTTTATGCGGACCTTGTGTCGTCGTTGTCGGACTTCGCTAAAGCTATCATCGTCAGTAACGGCTTGAGAGTCGTCGTGTTCTTCAAGAGCTGGATCGCTGCGCCCCTAGGTGCTACCATGCGAAGGTGCTCGTGCCAGTGCTACCGCGTACGTTGTCGTCGTCTTCCAGAGTCGACTGCTTTGCCTCTCGTCATTCCAGCGTAGAATTTCACTTCTGTCGTCGTAATGGGTAGGCTGCTTTTGCCGGGGTATGAGTCATTGCTTAAGCAGGTATGAGCCATTCGTTGTCCTAAGTGACGGACAGATTTAATTTGCAAGCGATTTCTGGAGAATCTGGAGCATTACGCGTTCATGATACAGAGTCGTTGATTCCAGACTCGTCATTCCGTCGCAGTCATTCCAGTGTGGTTCTTCCTTTGTTTGTCACACGGGGCAAACAGCGCTGACAGCAAAACTACGGGAGTACAATAACATGTGCACTGTGTTGTCTTTTTCTCGTAGTCGATGATTATGTTCGGCGGCGGCTCTTTCTTTGGTCTTCCGGGCTGTACCATGAGCAGCTCCGATTTCTGTGGAGTGCAGCTCAGGCCGCACAGAGATCAAACCAACGCAGCAGATCCGGATACTGGGCCTGCTGTTGCGCAGCGACGGCAAGGCGCACGCAGCCGTCAACAAAATCAAGACCACATCCGAGCAAGTCCTGAGCATGATCCGGAGAGTCACCAACCGGAACAGAGGAATCAAAGAAGAAGACGCACTGCGCCTGGTGCAGGCATTCGTCGTGTCACGCGTAACGTACTCCGCCCCGTACCTCCAACTTGCGAAGGTGAACCGCGAGACGCTGAACACGACGATAAGGAAAGCAGTCAAACTCGCCATGGGCATCCCAGTCTACTCGTCAACGCAGAAGCTGCTGGAAATGGGTGCCCACAACACGGTGGAAGAGCTGGTGGAAGCACACCTATCCCAGCAGAGAGTAAGGCTGAGCCGGACAGAGCACGGTCGGGCCGTCCTGCGCAAGATAGGATGGCAAATTGAACAGCTACCGACAACGGAGCCGCTCCCCACAACGTGGAGAGACATTATTAAAACCAAGCCCCTCTCCCGGAACATGCAGCCGGGGAGGAACAACGAGAGACGCTCTGCGCGGGCCAAGGCACTGCTGGCTCGACAGCTGGAAGAGGACCCCGAGGTCCTCTACGCGGACGCCTCGCTTCCCAAGCACGGAACCAGAGCAACGGCGGTCGTCACCACCATTGATAAACTGGTCACAGGCGCGTCGATACGGACGACGAATACAGCCGAAGCAGAAGAAGTGGCCGTGGCCGTGGCCCTCGCACAACCGGGAGTGAGGACCGTGGTCACAGACTCCCAGACCGCCTACGCAAGCTACCGCAAGGGGAACATCTCTCCCGCGGCACTAACGATCCTCACCAAATGCAAATCACCGGGACGGGCCGTTGAGCTCGTGTGGGTCCCGGCTCACTCGCAAGTGGAAGGCAACGCACTCGCCGCCCACTATGCCCGAGAACTTTCAATCCGGGCCGAGGACGAGCCAGAGCTACCGCACCCCGTGACAAGCTACGAAGAAATCACGTAAATGTACAGAAGCGGCAGATGTAGGCTTCCCCGGCCGCATCCGCAACTCAACCGAATGCAGCAAACGATCGTGCGACGCACGCAAGCGGGGTCGCTAGCGCATCCCGTGCTCTTGCACAAGATGTTCCCAACAGAGCATGACACTTCATGCCCTTTTTGCAGACGGTCAAAAGGCACTCTAGCCCACATCCTTGCAGAGTGCACTAAGCTCAAGAACCCCCCACCATCCCTACCCCCCACCATCCCCAGCCCCAACCCCCCCGAGCGATGGGAGACCTTGTTGTCCAGCTCCGACCTACCGACCCAGCTCGCGCTGGCGGCTAGGGGCCAGGAACTGCTGGACGCATATGGGACCTGAGAAGAAGGTTCCACCCCATCTGGTGCCAGCGCGCACCAACCGTCACTAAGGGCTCAGCACAAAAGTTGATTCTCTCTCTCTTCTCGTAGTCGATGTTCAACTAAGTAGTATCTTGTGTCTTTTGTCGTCATGAGTAGGATCAGGCCGCATTTTTGAGTGGCAAGCTAATTTTTAAAGCCTTTACTGTGGATATCTCCCGATTTCGTGCGCTCTTGATGCTATCACCTTCGTGAAAAAGGGCGCCCTTCATTATTTACAGACACCTAATTGCGTTTGTGTGAGCCATAGTCAGAAATGTGATGGTAGCAAACATACTATCACCGTCAAATGAAACTTGAACGGCGGAGCGCGTGGCCCAAGCATAAGTGATGATATAGTGCGCGCCGTCCAGTCATCACCGTTGACAGGCGCGCACATCCGGTTTGGCAGCACTCCGCGATCTCCCTCTAGTGAGAGAATTTCGCTTCTGTTCTGGTTCTTACATTTGAAAGGGAGAAAATAAAAAAAAATAGAAATGAAGCTAAAATATTGCAGTTTACGGCGAGTCTTGTCGCACCGATCGCCGAAACTTCAAGTGCTATCGGCGCGAGCAAGCGGTGCGCGTGTTGCAGTTTGCACCGTCATCACCCGCGACGAAATAAGAAGAGCTTGGTAGAGCTACCCACCGCCCCTTTCCCAATGGGACGGGCATAACATCCATTCCTCCACCCACCCGTACCAGCGGTGGTGCCCGCCGAGTGTGTGTGTGTGTGTGTGTGTGTGTGTGTGTGTGTGTGTGTGTGTGTGTGTGTGTGTGTGTGTGTGTGTGTGTGTGCGTGCGTGTGTGTGTGCGTGCGTGCGTGTGTGTGTGTGTGTGCGTGCGTGCGTGTGTGTGTGTGCGTGCGTGTGTGCGTGTGTGCGTGTGTGTGTGTGTGTGTGTGTGTGTGTGTGTGTGTGTGTGTGTTTGTGTGTGTGGGGGGGGTGATGGGGGGTAAGGAGGGAACAACAAAAAAGAGCGAGTAAGCTCTCCTTCGTGCATAGCGTTTGCCACCAGCGTTTCCAGGTAAACATTACGGTTACATAAACTGCAGTTGCCGGGGAGCGTGACAAGCAACCAGGGACCTTTGAATGCTTTCGCATTCCACTCTTGAAAGCGAAACTTAAGCGTTCTCCAACTTTTTGTTCTTGGTAGCCGTAATGCGTTTCTTTCGTCTCAATTCTTTCTTTCTCTTTCTTTTTGACAACCTACTTTCGGAAATACTCATCCAACTGAGAAAGATGCTCATTAAGCAAATGATACCTTTGCTTAAGTACATGCGATTATCTGCAGCGTGCAAAAAAATAAATTAAGTGCCCAGAAATGAAGAAACAACCAAATGAAGAAAAAGGAAAGAAAGAAGAGAAAAGAAGGAAAGGAAGAAACAAGCAGAGAAAGAGGAGAAAGGAAAGCTAGTAAAGATATTTTCCTTTAAGGTGCCTCCTGGGAGGATCAGGGAAGGGAGGGGGAGATAAATTTCAGCTGCTAATAAACGACATTTTTTCCTATCATGACAGGCATCATGGACCCAAATGAACGCTCAGCTCTTCGAGAGACTGTTTGCGTCGCTTATGAATATTTTCTCCGGAGTTTCAGGCGGCACGTGCTAATTAGCTCGATTCATTAGTAGCTTGAGAAGCCCTGTTAATGAAGTCCACCGACAGCTATAGCGCCAATCCCAGACAGGCACAGTTTTGATCAAAGTAAGTTTGTAGCAGCCTGGATAAATGTTTTTTCTCTGTAGTTTCGAATGCAAAACGAGCAGCGTTTTTTCTTTCTTCAAAACAGCGTGGTATGCTTTTCGCGGAGTCGTTCAAGTTCTCGCTGAAACGAGAACACGCGAACACAGGTGTTGCAAAGCGCACAGCAAATTGCCTAAATTACGCAAGAACCGGGAAATTGTCGATTTTCACCGTCAACGCCGGCATTACCGATGTGCAAAATAGTAACGAGCAAAATAACTGGTTAATCACGGTGGTGGTGGTGGTGGGGATGGTGGTGGTGGCGTCACAGCAGGCGGGGTTTGCTTAATTACCCTCAAGAGCTATTGCGGTCTGTTGCGTAACCTAGGTATGATCTTGGATGACGACAGGAGTAGGCTATTCAGGCTGGGGCTGAATGCACCACATAAGAACGTACATGTACTTTCAGTTAGGGTGCACATCAAAGAACGGTAGGGTGTCAAAAAGAAACTTTAGCATTGCGCTCTAATGATTCCCATAGATTCATTGTTGATTAGTGGTCCTAAACCCAATGAATGAAATAAATAGGTAATTAAACCCTTTTTATCAGTCATAATCAGCAGCAGCAGCAGCCTATATTTACGTTTAATGCAGGATGAAGGCCTCTGTAACACTAATCTTGCGCCGGTTATCGGCCCTACACCTTACACTGTCTGTCCAGCTTCATTTTTTTTTCTCTTGATGTCAACTAGAATATCAACTATCCCCACTTGCTTTCCGATCCACGTCGCTTTCTTCCTTACTCTTAACGTTACGCCTAACAGTTTTTGCTCCGTCACTCTTTGCGCGGCCTTTAACTTGTTCTCCAGATTCTTTGTCACTGTCCATGTTTCTGCCCCATATGTTAGGACCGGTAAAATGTAATGTTTGTACACGTTCATTTTCTATAAGAAGCGAGGTGTTAAAGAATGGAAGAATTACAGGCCCATTAGCTTGCTTTATGCACTGTATGAAATATTCACCAACATAACTTTCAATAGAATTAGGAAAACGCTTTACTTTAACCAAACAAGAGAACAGACTGGCTTCAGCAAGCGACATTCTAAAATGTATCGCATCCATGTTATCAATCAGGTAATTTAGAAATCTGCGCAGTACAATTAACCTCTCCAATGGCTTTTACGGAAATGTAGCCATACGAATTAGCAATACCAGCCGTCATGAAGGCATAGCGTAATCAATAAGTACAGAAGTCGAACGCGAACGCGTTTATATTCATCGGTAAACAACATCCAGCAGACGAGCAACGGAGCTTATGGTCTAAAGTGTGTTCGGTTTAAATTTTGAACTCTAGCGTCCCGGAACTGCACAATAGCCTACCAGCGCCGCGACAGTGAATGACTCGAGAATGATATATAACACCTGAGGTTCATTAGCTGGCACCCGAAGAAAGTAAACGAGCATTTTCGCATGCAACTTTCACCAGAAAAGCTCCGCTGCGACTGGGAGTCGAGCTCTCCCCTCTGTACTCTGGTGTACAACGCCACAGACACTAAGTCGATACCGTGAATCTAAAGTATGTTTAATACTATGAAGACAAGGAACTTTGCCACAGAGATCTTCAGCTCAAACACGCCGCTTGATCTCGGAGACTATGCACTATGCTGTTTACGAATTGTCAAAAAGTGAAAGGTTGATTGAATATCTATCCTTCCTATTATGTGCCTTATATGGCAGAGCATTCCCACTTTCTTTAGAAGGTTCTTTGAAGAACTCTTTCTCAGCACGTCCGAGCACTCTCAGACTCAAATTAGCAATTTGCTCAAGGCCGCCATATGGGATCGTTCTGACCAATCAAGCATTCTTGTGCTTCGGCACGTTTTACTTTAATATAGATGCTGCAACAAGCTGCACACAGACTTCTTTGTCATCACACCTCTAGTGCGGTTGCTAATATGCCGGAAACTTAGGCATTTGTGGACCGCAGATATTTCTGAAAATAATGAGGAACCTTATATTAGTCAGAGTGATCTCGAAAATCTATCTAAACATTTCCTTCGGACGATTCATTTCTTCGTCGCATTGGTGCCGATGCGTGGAAGTCCTTGTAGCGTTGTGGCTTGAAACGGATGAGAACATGCCGCGTTTGCTTGCGTATGGCCAACAGTAAAATGCGAGATCACACATTACTTTACGAGCTGGTAAATAATTCGCTTGACGAAGATTAGCTATACGGATATGTATAATCTGAAGAGAGCCGTTCTATTTTGTATCGCATATTCAGGTCAGTACTTATTTTATAGCTAGCATCAGCGTTGCCATTCCTCTTTCGAGAGCCGACGCTGCGAAACAACTTGCCGTACTTGCACATGACCTGACATCAGCTCAGTGGAATTCATCCGATTTCACAAGTGCGCGCCTTCATACCCTGGACCCTAATTTACAACTCCGTATTCCACCCGATCTTCCACGACGTGACTGCACCCTTCTAGTTCGTCTATCGCTTGGAGTAGCATTTTCAAATGCGTACTCTTTTCTTGTCGGAATGTCCAACAGCCCACTTTGTGACTTCTGCAGGTGCAATGAAACAATCACGCACCTGCTTTGTGAGTGCTCTCGTTTCAACCCGCAAAGAGCAGTCCTCTCAGCCACCCTAGACAAACTGGACAAGCGCCCAATGACAGAAAACAAGATCCTTGCAAACTGGCCTACGCGAACATTAGCGCGATCCGCTATGAAGGCGCTGCTGCGGTATTTAAAAAACACTGGAGTTTCCGACAGATTATGACTTCACTGTGTTACGCAGGATTGAACGCAGGAACGCCTTTGCGGGCGGTGTGACAATGCCCACAGTGCGTGTGCGCGCGCGCGCGCGCGCGTGTGTGCGTGTGCGTGCGTGTGTGTGCGTGTGTGTGCGTGCGTGTGTGTGCGTGTGTGTGCGTGTGCGTGCGTGTGTGTGTGCGTGTGCGCGTGCGTGCGTGCGCGCGTGCGTGCGTGTGCGTGTGCGCGTGCGTGCGTGCGTGCGTGCGTGTGCGTGTGCGTGTGTGTGTGTGTGTGTGTGTGTGTGTGTGTGTGTGTGTGTGTGTGTGCGTGTGCGTGTGCGTGTGTGTGTGTGTGTGTGTGTGTGTGTGTGTGTGTGTGTGTGTGTGTGTGCGCGCGCACTTGATTTAAAATCAGGTGCATTGAAAACAGCATTAGATCGGTTTTGCCATAATCCGACCTATTAATTTCATGAAATGTGGCACTAATTTGGTACACACCGTTGTGTTGTAACAGACCACGAAAACCAAGCGTTATGATCTTTTGAAACGCAATGGAACGGAATGAAAATGCCTAACGCAGCATCACCCTCCCAAGCCTTCGCCCTTTCATCTTTTTGTTTAGGCAAAGAACATCGATTATTACCGTAACATAAATGCCTGGATTGTAGCATTGGGCACATGCATGGAGAAGTTGCTTTCAGCCTACAATCATCCTACTTAAAAAGCAATATGTTTTTTTCACGTTCGTAACAACCTAGTGTCTAATAAAAAGTGACTTAAAAGCCATTCCGTGCCTTATCAGTCGTCAGGCCTCGGAAGGTGCATGCACTTATCTGTACCTCTGACACTAATATGTGTGTATGGCTCGAAGAGCCCATTTTATGCTGCAGGGCCGTCAATTTAAATATATATTAAGCAAGTCATTTTATATTTTTTCATTTAGCCAGTATTAGGGAGTGAGTGAGTGAAAACTTTATTCTGAATGTCCGGCGAGTTGGGCGGGGTGGGGCCACAAGCACCCCAGCCTCGGTGACGGCTTCGAGTCCTTGGACACTGGCGGCTTGCTCGGCGTGCCGGACGGCCCCCCGTCGATCGGCGAGGTCGTGGCTGAGCAGGGCCGCCTCCCAGCGCGCCCCTCGGTTCGAGGCTACCATGTGTATCCCGTACGTCGGGCACTCCTGCCACTCGCTACCGGTGTGTGCATACAGCATCTGCTGCAGAATCGCTGTCGCTGTCGGGGTAGCAGAAGTGCAGAATGTCGGGGTAGCAGAAGTGAAGGATCGCCGGGTTCGGATGTGTGTGTCTGCAATTGCCGCCAGGCAGCCGCCTGTTTATTGTCTAGTTTGGCGTGTGGTTTTGGGCATTTACATCTGCTCAATCTGTAGTGTTGCGTGATGGCGGAAGATTTCAAATCCAATAATGGGGCCCTGAGCCACGTTTAATCGAAATGGAACAAAAAGCATATGAAGTGAAAATACGCTATTTCGCAAGTACTTTGCCGCAAGAAGTACTTCAGTGCGTTCAGCAGTAGCGGTGTTATTGGCAATCAAACGCGGCCACCACGGTGCTCCTGTTTCTTCTTCAATGCCTTGCACTGTGAAGGCTACGGCTCAAATTGGGCGTGCCTACAACGGTCCGCTTTCTAAATGTCACGGTGGCGCGCAGTTCAAATTTAATTTCGTATGCTAACGTAGACGCCATGACATCCGCCTGTCGTGCCTACGACGCGCTAATCAACGGTGAATATCTCAGCAACCTTCGGTTTGCAGACGACAATGTGCTGTTCAGCAACAGTGGGCACGAGTTACAACAAATGATTGAGGACCTTAACAGAGAGAGTATAACAGTGAAGTTGAAGATGAATGTGCGGAAGACAAAGACAATGATCAATATCCTGGCAAGGGAGCAAGAGTTCGGGAAATCCAGTCAGCATCTAGAGTCTCTGAAGAAGTGCGTTTACCTAGGTCAGTTACTTGCAGAGGTCCCTGATCTGGAGAAGTAAATTTACAGAAGAATAAAAATGGGCTGGAGCACGTACGGCAGATATCGTGAGATCCTGACTGGATGCTCGCCAATATTATAAAAAAGGTGTACAATCGGCGCATTTTACCGGTGCTAACATATGGGGGCGAACATGGAGACTGACAAAGAAGCTCGAGAACAAGTCAAGGTCCGCGCAAAGAGCGATGGAAGGAAAAACGTTAGGCGTAATGTTAAGAGACAGCAAGAGAGTGGTGCAGATCAGAGAGCAAATAGGGGATAGCCGATATCCTGATTGACATTAAGAGAAAAAAATGGAGCTGGGCAGCTCATGTAATGCGTAGGTTAGATAACCGGTGGGCCATTATGGTTACAGAATGAGTGCCAGGAGAATGCAAGCGCAGTAGAGGACGGCAGAAGACTGGAAGCGGGGATGAAAGGAAATTCGCAGGCGCTAGGTTGGAATCGGTTAGCGCAAAACTGGGTTAGTTGGGTATTGCAGGGTGAGGCTTTCGTCCTGCAGTGGACATAAAATAGCATGACGATGATGATGACGACGACGGCGACGACTCGCCAAACGCGGTAGTCCTCAACGAGCCTTAGTGCGCTTAGCCAGTGGACTCGTGGCGGCACGCCACTGCGGCCGCGGTATCTGCGCTATGTAGGCGACCGCAGCCATGAATCGCAGTCGCGCATTGTAATCCGCTTTACTAGGAAATAAACATGAAAATAAAGCGTAAGCCTGCCTCCTGAAGAGAGTATGAGGAGGCTGGATTCTGTTAAAAAGACGACGTTTGAGAAAAAGCTGACTTCGCGATGCGCTTGCGAGCTTCGCGCATCGCGTACACGACAGCAAAACTTGGCTGAGACGTTCACAACAGCGTATGCTGTCCACATACCGTGTTATGTCACCAAGCCCGAGAGGTAGTTCAGGGTCCCTTTAGGCAACGATGTGCTCAATACCTACTTCAAAACACCACGAGGAGTCTTCTGACCAATCTTGTTCCACGGACTGATATAATTATTTCGTTCTGCGAAGGTTGTTTTCGCAATTCCTACAAATCAAACAACTAGGTTCCTGAAGGAACGCGACTGATTCCACAGGAATTGTCGGCTGATGGCAGATATCGAACAAAGCTGAATAATAAATTGATTGATTGGCCAATTCATTCATTCATTCATTCATTCATTCATTCATTCATTCATTCATTCATTCATTCATTCATTCATAATCTTTAACGTATAAAAGCAACGCAGCCTCTATGAGACATGCCCAAGTGGAGGGCTCGGAAGTAGATTTGACCAGACCACCCATGATTGATTACCCAGCAAACAAAATCACGGCGCGCGGCGTTTCTTTTCTTGTTCTTTTTTCACTCCACCCTAATTTGTTGGAAATTAAGCCTCTTGACCTTGACCACGGTAACAGAACTCCATACGCATTGCGCCAGCAACAGGGCTTCACAGGAGCGAGGCTCCTGCCAAAGAGAAAACGTGTATACCTGAACATCAAAGCTACCAGACGGTTGCAATTATAACTCGGGTTCGCAACATGTGAAGCACAGCGTGTGCAAATAGCGAAGACACAAATTCATACAGAAAACACGTATCCCGTTGATTGCAGTGTCATCTCCGAAGTCGGGGAACCATCGATGTAAAGGTAAAAGCTGATCGAACTACAGTCGCGAGCACGTATGGCTTAGTGCACCGTAACGACACAGTTGCCCATGGGCATTATATATATTGGCCCAGACGAAACCTAACGCGGTATACTCGGTTTCTCGGCTTGGCCTCCATACTAATATAGGGTTGTCTTGCAGTGCGAGGGAGGCATTACTTTTACCGTGCATGTTCTTGTCAGCGGAGGCGAATGGGGAAAAAAAAGCAAACACTGCCTGCAGGCTTCTTATTTGGCAAGTGCCCCGATATTTGGGCTGGGCTACGTTCTCGAAGATGTCACGTCGGAACAACGCCACACTCGATCGATGCCATAGAAATGAGGCCTGCAGCCGAATTCAAAAGAAACGTGACGATAGAAAGAAACTCCGCGTCGTTGCACGAAATAGGTGAGAGTGCAGAACACAGAATGCCACACATATAGCTCGAGAGATGCTTCAGTAAACAGTGTTTGCAATGCGCCTTCGAAGGAGCACTGAAGGAATTTTGCTTTTTGTTAACTGCGGGCGAAACGGGGCTGTGGACGGCGTATGTCTATTTCTTTTCTTGGTTGAACTTCTTTCTTCTTGTAACTAAAACCGTTTATAGCAATATTAAAGCGAAATGGTTAAGGGTCTCGTGTAGCAAAAAACTCCGATGTCGGCGTCGGACGTCATTGTCGACACACACACACACACACACACACACACACACACACACACACACACACACACACGCACACGCACACGCACACGCACACACACACACACACACACACACACACACACACACACACACACACGCACGCACGCACACGCACACGCACACGCACACGCACACACACACACACACACGCACGCACGCACGCACACGCACGCACACGCACACGCACACGCACACGCACACGCACACACACACACCACCCGCGTGGTTGCTCATTGGCTATGGTGTTAGGCTGCTGAGCACGAGGTCGCGGGACCGAATCCCGGCCACGGCGGCCGCATTTCGATGGGGGCGAAATGCGAAAACACCC
This sequence comes from Dermacentor variabilis, assembly GCF_050947875.1. Taxonomy (NCBI): domain Eukaryota; kingdom Metazoa; phylum Arthropoda; class Arachnida; order Ixodida; family Ixodidae; genus Dermacentor; species Dermacentor variabilis. The sequence goes on along the minus strand of NC_134575.1, from coordinate 30,417,966 downwards.
GTGTACTTAGATTTAGCTGCACGTTAAAGAACCCCGGGTGGTCGAAATTTCGGGAGTCCTCTACTACGGCGTGCCTCATAATCAGAAAGTGGTTTTGGCACGTAAAACCCCATAATTTAATTTAACACACAGACACACGCACACACGCACACACACAGGCACATGATACCTGTCATCCTCCCTACGACAAACAAGAAATCAAACTAGCAGCTCCGCTACGCTGAGATAAGGCAACGTTATCTGTAGACAGACACAATTGTGTTACGTCGCTACTGAACGTGATAGCCTCGGAGGCTGAGAAGCATGCCTGGAATACCAATTACGTTTCCGAGGTAACTTCATCAAGCCCTCTTTGCCATCTGGGTTCCTCTTGAGAACTCTTTGCGTTAGAATTTATGGCTTTTGTTCCCCGAGAATTGTAGGCGGAAACGTCTTACGTGCCTGTCAACCTAGCCTACGCTATGGAGATTATCATTCCATCAACGTCACGTTCCCGCACATCAGCAATGGTCTCTCGGCGTGGTCTCGTAGAACTGGCTGTGGCGGTAGCAATACGATTGACTCCAACCTTCCGGGCGAGTCTGGCATCATCGGGAGAAAAGTTATCGGAAGATGGAAACCACGTCATACACGTGAAGAATGTCGCCGAGAAATATCGAGGCATTCCGAGGGAGAACATGCCCGGAATAGTGTAACGACTATATTCCAGTGCTGTTTTTTTTTCTTTTTCGTACTGCGTAAGTGGTACGAGTGGTACTCTGTCCGTGCTGTTACAATCACAGTCAATTGCAATCGAAAGGATCAATTTTCCGTGAACGATGGATGAAAAAAAAAACAGCAGTAGAGTCGGATGAAATTAATTCATACATTTTACCGGCTTAACATTCGATCCTTGATAACAGCTCCCTTCGACTGATGGACTCAAACGACATTTGTCATTTCTTTGTTCCCTGGTGGAACCGATTGCTATACTCTGCGCTGAAAAGTTCGAAGTTCAGGTATGGAAGCCTATACCAGATGAAGGGCTGGCTGATTTCAGCGCGAATTTTGCACGGTGATTGAATCTTCCATCAGTTCAGCCTAATACCTCGTTCCGTAGTGTTACTTGCCCGCTTCTTTGCTATAACGCCCCAAGTGGGTGTAATCTGCGGTTACGCAACTCTGAAAATGCTGATTTTGGTCCAGAGGAACGGTGGTTGCATACGTCGTCACTACTGTGAAAGTCGCGTTTCACCACCGGTAACACGTGGCGCACCATCGTATCGTTGACGTAAAATTGGCATATGTTGAGTCACTTGGCCGCAGACTGCTCACACTTGTCCTTTATTGTGAGTAAAACCTGAAACGGATGCCAGCAAATGTAGTATTAGGTTGAACCCTTCGAGAAAGGTTATCTTATAAAACTTGAATGAAAATCCCGAAGGCGTCATAGCCGAAAGTGTCGCGCATTGTTGTCACATTTATTCAGTGCTCATTATGTAGCGTAAATGAATTGAGCATCCGCGCCTGTCTATATGGCTCTGTGTTACTAGGAATGATGCGATAATTTAAAATATGTGTGGCAGTCCTAGATAACTGCCAAGCAACAGCAGTACACAACAAGTCACAACAAGCCAATCGATCCGGCAGTCATCATAGCGAAATACACACACAAAAAAAGAACTGCCTCGTAATCTGGTACCAACTACTTCAGTGGTCCGTGAAGCAAGCACCGAGATTAACTGACAGTTCTCGAAAACGCGAGTGTGGGCACCTGTAATACGCGTGTAACCATCTTTACTTTATAGAATACGTGATAAAGGCAGTTGAAAATGAAGAGCATGTTCCTAGCTTGTCGTCGGTGAATTCATTTACCTGTAAGCCCGAGAAACCTTAGAACACTGTTTTTATCGCACTGGCTCTGAGTTACAGCCTGTATAGTTGTGCGGGCGCAGTGTTTATTCTCTCGTATTCTTTTCTTCCTGACCATGACACCCTTTTCCACTATGATACAGCAGAAAGGATGTAGCGGAGTGTAAGCCTGCACATTGCAGACGTCACTATTATATGCAAATCTTGCAAAAAGGAGATATCCACAGTTCAACATATGCTCTCGGAGTGTTGGTCGCGCGGCCCAGGCATTTTCCGGAATTGGTTTTTCCGGAATGATTAAATACCACGATCATATCCCTGAAGTCCTGGGTGCCCAGTTACGCCCGTGACAGGGCTAGGAGGCTGGACCTCCCGGTCCCAACATGAAATTAGCCAGGCAGGTCCAACATCCTGTACAGGACCCGAACAAAGTTTTTTCCTCCTCCTGCTCCACCGCGGCTACTCTCCTTCTCTTTTATATTTCGCTCCGTCTAATAGAAGATTCGAAGAATGCGCTCTTTTATTCGCATCCGAAAAAGCATTGATTCGGAAACTGCCGCTTCGTTGTCAGCTTACTTACATTGCAGCAGGAAAACCACTGGCACACTTTGTAACTTCCGTTGTCGCGCTCATGCAACCATATACACGTATACCAAAAGACGTGGAAATCCTCTCCACGTGCTTGTTCCGCTTCCACACCAGCGAAAGCTCGTGTGTGCGAGCACTCGCTATATATCCTCGCGTTTTCTTATTTCCAGTCCCGTAAGAAGCCGCAACATTGTCCTTTCTTTTTTGCTTCCCTCAACTGTACTGCTATGCATCACGCGTGCAAAGCTAAGCTTCCGACTCCGACACGGATCGTCTGTTTGCCGAGAGTAAAACAAACCCTCTCCATGTGCGGTGAGAACAGAAAAGCAAATCGGCAGGCGACGAGCAGACGACGTTTAACAGGGCGGAATGTCCTACATTTTATTCCGGCACAAGGCACACGAAAAATTAATTTTATGCTAAATACCTTAGCGAGCGTCGAGTTCTCGCTGACGTCGTTGTTCTTTCTTTCCCGACTATTCATTTCCGTGGGGCCCAATACTACGCGAAAAAGCATCATGGAATGCGCTCTGAGCAAGGAGCGTTCCTTCTTACATTGTGAAAAGTATACCGCAAGTGCCAGAAATGCGGACAGGCGCAAATTGAAAATCCTCCCGTTTACGCTGACACGTATGAGAAGAAAGATTGTGTTATGTGCGGAAGACCTGGCAATGCGAAAAAAGATGACAATGTAAAAGAAAAAAATTCATTGAGGTTCTTGTGTCGCGAGACATTCGGTCAGGACGAGAACAGCTTGAAATGTGGTGTCGGTGATGCCGAGAGACATGTCCGGCGGAATGGATGGCTGGGTGCGTTTGGAAGCGATTCAAATAAAGGAACGTACAGAAATGGTGCATGCCAGAAAGACGCGCTGACCTTCACGTGCCAGCACTCTTTCAAAAAAACAAAACGAACGTGAAACTTGCGCACGCAGGCGTAACGACCATGACAAGACTGTCTGCTCATAAAGTTACTTTTATGCTGATGATGAAGGTTTTTTTCCCGCATATTATATTACTATTTTTTTTTACTTATAGCAACGAAACCTGGTCTTAACTCATGAATCATTGCATTTGTAGCCAAATAAGGGCTTTAATTATATAATGCACGGCCTGATCTACGTACATTTCAGAAACGATTCATCATGGTAAATATCCACTCTTACGGCGATATTTCAATATTTCCAAGAAATTTTCGTTTTGTAATTTGTGCCTTTAATTTGTAGTTTAATACCATTAGTGTACGTGCCTGTTCTCACGACACAGTGCTCGTTTCGGGCGCTGTCGCAGTGTTATTTTGTTAACTTGGCTGCACCTTGGTGATCAAGTGCTGAAGTAGACAAGGTGTAGGAGAAAGGTAAAAAGAGCACGTTTATATACAGGATATTCCAGCGAACAAGTTCAAAAATCCTGAAAGGTTGCCTGCGCCAAATGTTACAATTCCACTATATATATATATATATATATATATATATATATATATATATATATATATATATATATATATATATATATATATATATATAGCGCAACACTTTCCAATATGTACAGTGCGGTTTAAATCATGGATCTATGGCGTCCAAGAGGCGCGACGTAATCCTAACGCATTTCTGTCACATTTACCGGTAAATAAATTCCGAATTGTTACTATTTTTCGCTAACAGTGTCTACTAGCGCACACTACTGAATGCTCCTTTGATTTACAGTGACCCTTAAACAAGCATCAAATAAATGCCGCTGCACTGATATTGTATTTGACGGTATTACTGACGGATGCTGCATAACAGCTCACAGGTGCTGATAATTCATAAGACAAGGACATAGCGCTGTGCGCAAGGTCACCATTTACGTGAAAATTTATCACCCTTCATTCCATTATCGAGATAACATTGTTCAGAGGCCGGGTACATATCGCGCTTGTTTCCAGCACTTCCAATAGTCACTGGGCGGCCATCGTAAGGCGTCAGCGGTGCGTCAGCGAAGTTCTGGCGAACAGCGCCGCGAACGACAGAAGTCGGAGCACTAACATTTGAAGCAGACGACGGGACCAAGGCACCCACGGTTGCTTCCAGTGATCTTGCACTGCGGGCTTCAAGGCTTGACGCACCGGAAAGCGCATTTTCGTGTGTCTGCCTTTGTAAAAAGGCCACCACTTGTACGAGGCAGGCCACATTCGTGGCCCCACGTAACATATAACGCAGAAAATTAGTGCCAATTGCGATGCAAATGCACCTCTCCAACAGAGCTCACCGCGGTAAGCTAAGACGTGCAGCACCGGCGTTCATATTCCAGATGTTATTTTGCTGTACACGGTAACGTTGTCACGTAGTTATTCATGTAAATAGGGCAACAGCAGAAGAAAATTTTCCCCGACCATGGATAGAAATGTATAAAACACACTGCACTGGGTGTGTATCCTTTCTGCCGCTGGGTTTTTGCCACTGGGTTTGTGCCCCAGGGGCCAACTGGCATCTATCGCTCTTCAATAAACCTTTCTTCAAGGTAAGGTTGCGTCACTGCAAGTATCGCAATGTCCTCCGATCCATCTTCTAGCGGCACGCATCCGGCAGCGAATATTTATCGAGTGGATTCCACGCGACCTTCTGAGCTTCCAATGCCATACAGATTCTGCGACCCGTCTGGCGACCTCTACATCTTCACTGCCTCAGCTCCTTCACCTAGATGATGCCACCCCCCTTTTAAAAAGAAGGGAACACTTTCGGTGCAGCACACCTGCTCTCCTACCTCCGTGTGCGGTAACCCTCCCTCGCGGTCTTGCTCGTGCAGAGGAGGTTGAGCTTCGAAGGATCCGGATCGGAAGTGCGGCCACTTCCGACTCCTGCCGTGACTAGGAAGAGGCCGCACTTTCGCCAGTTATATCCTCGCCCTGGGTGTCCAGTCTGCAAGCCGCGAAGTGCTGAAGCCGTCATGCCCCACCTGTTGTGGGTTTGCCCTGCATTGAAACCGACGAGGCTCCGGCACCTCGCAGCAGCGGGACTGTCGCCGCATAATCGTAGCCACTCAACTGCGTGGACGCAGGAACCACATTATCTATCCCTCCTGCACTTTCTCAGATCCGCAAATCTTTTTTCATTCATTTATTCATCCTTATTTAACCGCATCTCACACGCCTGTAGGGCCTGAAGCATTAACCCTCCCATTAAAAATAAAGTACAACAACAATATCACACCCACTCGTTGACACTCACGTCATGCGATTATTCTTACAAATGAGGCTCCGCGTCGACATTGCGTTTTTTTTTTCTGCTCTCAAGAAGCGCGTTCATGCCAAATATGACCTTCCTTATCGCCTTTGTATTCTTTAAGCGCTCCGCAAGGCAGATATTGAGCTAAGAGACTTTTGCTGCTACCGAAGCAGGTACGTGAAAAGTGTTCTCATTTTCTAGTTAGTCACACAGTGGCGAAGTATTTGTCGGAAAACTGCACAGATTTCGAGAACGCTGCTGTGGTTGTGCCCGATAACATATTGCCTAGTGCGGGTGGCATTCGGCTCCAAAAGCGGTAGAACCCGCAGCAGGCCATAGAGTAAACGGTTGGATACAACCCTGACGCCGCGGGCACAGTTGCGCGATGTTCGAACCGTACGAAGGCTTCGCTCATGCCGCCACCAACTGCGGTCGAACCCTTACCTTCACGAGGAAGGCCTCCGGAACGGAATGACCTGCATAACGAAACACTTGTGTGCGCTCTAGCTTCAGTTCTGCCACTAGACAGAACTAATGACTTTCTTCTTCGCATCATCGGCGGGAGCGTATCAGTTTGTCTCATTTTCGTTTCGTGGCTGCCAACGCTTAGGGACGCATTGTTGAGCTGCACGTGCGCCTTCGGGTTGGGATCAGGATTTACCGTTTCTTTAAGACGTAAAAAAATGACTGATGACTAAGGTACTCCCTCATGCGAAATCTATACGTGTCATCATCTTCATCAATCATCATCATCATCATCCACCTATTTAATGTCCACTGCAGGACAAAAGCCTCTCCCTGCGATATTCAAGTACCACTGCCCTGCGCCATCTGATTCCAGCTAGCGCGTGCGAATTTTTTGAATTTCATCATCTAACCTTGTCTTCTGCCGTCCTCGACTGCGCTTCCCTTCTCTTGGCACCCATCCTGTAACCCTAGTGGTCCACCGATTATCTAACCTACGCATTACATAACCTGCCCAGCTCCATTTCTTTCTCTCAATGACAATTAAAATATCAGATATCCCTGTTTACTCTCTGAGGCACACCGCTCTCTGCCTCTCTCTTAACATTACGCCTAGCGTTCTTCGTTCCATCGCTCTTTGCGCGGTCCTTAACTTGTTTTCAAGCTTCTTTTTCAGTCTTCAAGTTTGTGCCCCACATGTCAGCACCGGTAGAATGCAGTGATTGTACAGCTTTCTTCTGGATTGTAATGGTAAGCTTCCAGTCATGATCTGACAATGGCTGCCGAGTGCGCTCCTACCCATTTTTATTCTTCTGTAAGTTTCCTTCTCATGATCAGGGTCCCCTGTGGGTAATTGTCCTAGGTAAACGGAATCCTTCACACACTCTATAGGCTGACTGGCGATCCTGAACTCTTGTTTCCTTGCCCGGCTATTCATGATCATCTTTGTCTTCTGGATTATAATCTTTAGCCCCACTTTTAGACTCTCCCTGCTAAAGTCTTCAATCATTTGTTGTAACTAATCTGCAGTGTTGCTGAATAGAGCAATGTCATCTGCAAACAGAAGGTTTCTGAGATACTTGCCGTCGATCCTTACTCCTAAGCCTTCCAAGTTTAATAGCTTTAATACTTCTTCCAAGCACGCAGTGAATAGCATTGGCGAAGTTGTGTCTCCTTGTCTGACCCCTTTCTTTATTGGTATCTTCCTACTTGTCTGGTGGAGAAATAAGGAAGCTGTGGAATATCTGTATATACTTTACAAGATATTTACGTAAGCGTCCTGCACTCCTCGATGACGCAATGCCTCTACGACGGCTGGTATCTCTACTGACGGGTGCGGACAATCTGTCTGATGCGCCAAATTGCAAACAGAGCGAAGTGTAGCGCGACTGCCTCGCTAATCGGGAGATCGCGAGAGGCAGCGTGGGGGTCATGCGTGGGCGCGGTGCACAGCCGCCGCCGCAGACAGACTTCCGCTCATGCAGCGCTTTGTTTTTCAATATGGTATCGGTGGACGCGCTCTCCGCATGCCATCGGTGAACAGACGACAGTGCGCTACTTTGGCGCCGTCTCGTAGTGGCCGCCACCGCAGAGCCCGCCTTGCACGGCACTACGCTTTTCTTCTCAGGCTTTCGTCATACCATTTTCCTCCGCTTTCCGCCTCATGGTGCCGCTACCCACTTCTCGGCTTTCCTCCTCGCTCTCTCTTCGCTATCGCCCCTGCAATTGGCATTCACTATTTGATACTTCGCTGTTCTCGTTCGCCCGATTGCCTCTACGCCGACTCTCAAACGAGGAACGGGCGCCTAACAGCTATGCACTAAAGTTGTGGCCAAGAATATGAGACGTATGTCTCCCTTTTTCTGTTTTTTGACCTGCTTCGCCGATCGCACATGTGTCGGCAAGTTCCCGTTTTCCGTGTGTTATTATGATTCTCATATTTGCAATGCTTCGTCATTCCTAATGTCTTAGGAACTAGCCCAAACTTGGGTCATGGTCATTTCACCCAGCTTAGCGCGACGAGAGCCGTCGGTGGTGGAAACACGCCGATGCGTTTGCGTTCGCTGTCGACGCACAGCAAACAGTCATGTGGCAGACGCAGAGTTGTGAACCGCGGGGAAGGAAGATGTTTCCTAAAAGGAAGACTGATGCACTGATAAGAAGGCAAAATGGCGAGTACAAATCCGAGTTTTTACCTTCGTAGCCCAAGCTTCGGCGCCGTTACAGCTGCGTAGGCGCAGACATGCAATTCCTATGGGGCACGAAGCTCTTGCGTGTGAACGACTTCTTAATAATGTTAGGACTACTAGACCACTCCAAAGGAGCATCAGAAATGTACAGTGCTTAGCGCTTGAAACGCAATACTGGAAGCGCGCTGCCAGCACCATTCTTTTTTTTTTGCGCCACAGGTGAGCACTAGGTGATTGCCGTGGGACCAAATGCAGTCACAATGCATCACAAAGGTTCTCACTTTTACTGTATGCCACAATTCATAACCTCGCTGCCCCCAGCGCCTACAGTCAGTGCAGAAAGCGCCAGCGACCATGCCCTTCGTGTATCTCGATTCGACTGCTGAGCCCTGCCCGCACTGTTGCCTACAGACCACGCGTGCCATGTCTTTCGGCTGTTGCATCTGATGAGGCCGCAATGAAAAACGATTGAAGTGAATGGCCTAACCAACTTCAGTCTTGTTTCAGTAACTGTTTGTGCACCAGAAAGCGGAGCGTGTGTGATCAGATTCGGTGTCACTTGGTATTTTATTTCGGCAACGCGAAACCCAAAGGCGACGGAACGTATTAAATCAACGCAGCTGGCAGCCGCGCCTGCTGAGCACGGCCCAGCCGTCACATGTCCTTATATTCGTGGCCCCGCCGCATGAAGGCGCCACCAGTCCGAACTTATCCTGTGGCGGGTGCCTATACACAATCAATCAATCAATCAATCAATCAATCAATCAATCAATCAATCAATCAATCAATCAATCAATCAATCAATCAATCAATCAATCAATCAATCAATCAATCGCATAATTAATTATTTATTTGGATGATTTATTCATTATTTATTAATCACTATTTCAATCACTCAATCAGTAAATTCGTTGTCACAGCCCATGTGAACTTGCTTTGGAAAGTGTCGGAATTGCTGGTTGAAATGATTTTGCAATTCTACCAGAAAAACAATGAGCTTATGTTGCCTTGTATATTATCACGTTACAAGCAAGTATAATCTTTGTATGCTACTAGAGAACTTGATCTTTAAGAAAAACTAAAGTTGCACGCCGGAGAGTACAGAGGTAACATGAACACACTCGCGTTGCGCTAAATACCATCTCAAAGAACGAACTAGTTGATTACGTAGTAGAAAATCCCGAATTGCTAATATTACTTCAACACGGCGATACAATGAACTGTAGTGACGATGAGCGCAGTACTTTATTGAATGATGAGCTTTACCCCCGTATTGAGAAATTCATCTTAGCTTGAAGCCCACGCTTCACTTCTCCATTTAAATGACGCTTGTGGTGAACGCACAAAAGAAAACGCAATGAGCATCTTGGGCGAGTTCGCACCAGGCGTCGTTTATATAAGTCAAGCATGGGCTTCAAATTAAGATGCATTTCTTAATACGGGGGTTAATTTCCTGGAGCAGCACAGCAGCTTCACGCGCTGTACTGGAAGACTATTGATTAATTTTGACTGCTTGGAATTTTTTAGCGCGAACGAAAAGCTCTGCACACGAACATTCCTGGACCTCACGTTTAGGCGACATGTCGCACTTACTACTTTTCGCTCAGCAGGTGAACGCCATAAGCTACTGCGTGTCTAGGGTCTCGTATAGTTTCAAAATCGTTGATTCAGGAAATGGTAGAAGTGCAAAACACTAAATGAAAATTGCGCACCAGGGCGATATGGCACAAGTCCTTGAAGTATTTAGTAAGGACTACAAGAATTCTTGCGGAAGCCAGAGCTGCTCACATTGCCCCCATTTTTGTTTCTCGTTATACCTTGCAGAGAATACTGCAATTTATGGGGGGCGCGGGAGATAGTGAACGCATTTATGAATTTTCGTGCAGAAAGTTGAGAGAGGAAGTGAACAGTTTGTTTTGAAAAGCCAGCTTATAACTGTTTTTCACTCATTCATAGCCCATTACCTTCTGAATGACTGTCTCTAAAGCAACAAGCTTTTCAGCCTCCAGCTTGAGTACTCAGAACACAAAGCAAAAAAAGATATTCTCCGGGCCCTAGGATGCGACAACCTTTCACGTTCAGCGATGGTGCGCTCTTCCTTTCCTTAGTCGTTGTCTTAAACACGGCGTCCACGGAATGGCTATTTCTTCAACACCGAAATTGCAGACCTTACAGAGTTACCCCTTAACCACACCAGCAGCCCCTCCTTTATTGGTGTCGGCGCCCAGCACAAAGAAGTAGACATAATATGTCTTTTTTTTTCGCAGATAAACTTGGAATTTTCTACAAAGTCTTCCGCATCTCAGAATCCTTACAAAAGTAAAGAAAGCACGGATGCCTCGTCAGCATTTCAACGCGGAGACGTCTGTGATCACTACAAAATTCGAAGCTAAGAATAAGTGTCTCAGGAAAATAAAGTCTCTTACTTAAGTCAAGACAACACTGCCACTTTCTCGTCATAGCAGTTTTCCACATAAGCCCCTGGTAAAACGAGAACGCCAATGCACTGCATTTTCTTTCATTGAGTGAAGGTAGTCAAGCACAACGTAAAGCCTCCATGAATCTTTTTCCAGAATACAGTTATTTGTAAGCTTCGTTCGCTTCTCGCTGTCGGTTACCTCAGCCATACCTAGTCGCTGGGATATCGTGAAACACTGGCTGTGCGCTTATGAATCGAAGCAGGACGATACAGCTGTCCAAAAGCTAGTTTCTATCATCATGCATGTTTGCACAACAAAATATTTTAGAGGCATCACTATCCCTCATTATCTCCATATTTTCCCAATGTACGCCGGCGAATCACAAAGCCTGCATGGCTATCTTTAGTCATATTACGGCTGTAAACGCGAACTCAACATATCCATTCCCAGCGGTGGGTCTTTCTTGGACCGGCCCGGCCTTACCTGCCGGTTGCTCCGCGGCGCGGCGCTGCTTTCAGTTGTTGAAGATGGCGGTTGTGCTCCACACGCCTAGGGCGTGCGAGCAACAAAGTGTGATTCGTTTTCTATGGAGCAAGGGCCGAACGCGCCATCAAAATCCACAAGAAAATGCAGCCCTCGTATGGGGAACGACGTTTCACTTTGAGAAGTCTGAGGTGGTGGTTTTGTGAGTGAGCAAAAGGGCCGTGAAGAGCGACACTGGTTCCACAGTTAGCCGGACGAATTCTGCCACAGGGGCATCTCAAACTTAGTGCTGCGATGAGACAAATGTCTCAACCGGTGTGGGGACGATGGGCGAAAATGATGTAATGTACGTACAATAGTACGTATATGTGATTACCTTTACGTACTTTATTTTGGGTAATAAAGAATAGGGGCAAAAACCTTCTGATTCACCCGCGTATCACGTCATTGCGATCGTATCCGCAATTTTTCTCTTTCAATATGATCCACCAATGTCGAAAACGTCGGCACGATTTGATATCTGCGTCTTCCATGCTACTTGTATTAGAAGTCTTCTCGAGAGTTCAGCGAGGTTTCCTCACACCACAGAGCCACTCGTCCCTGAACGTTACTAGGTATTGATTGCAGCCGAAGCCGTCGTCGCAAAGTTAATCGAAATGACGCAATACTGGTCAACCTTTATAGAGCCATACTTTTTAAGTTCGGACCAATACAATAGCCGAGTTGAGTGTTTCAGTTACACGATAGCGTCGACGCGATTCTTTAGACAAGGTTATTTACCGCCCTCGTTTCATCATATGACGGATCGTTGGCCGACTTATTGCTTTCGCAATGAGCCGGGCTCTTGCGCCATCAGAAAGGAAGAGAATCCTTTAAGCTACAATATTTCATTTCCTTCAAGACTAGAGAGAGTCGCTGTCGGCGAAACTTGGTGTGAACACTTTGTTTAGGTCTCTGAGAACGGTTTACGAAAGAGATTTCTCGAGAGCGCTGCTATTTATAAAGTTTCGATATCCGAAAGAATGCCATGAAGTTATCCGAATACATAACCTAAAATTGCACAGTAGGCCCCAAACGTTTGCGAGATGCGGTGTTTGCTAATAAGAAGAATCACCGCGAAACTTGAGCAGGGAGCCTCGAATACAAATTTTCAATGTATGCTGCAGATTTTTGGGCATACGCACTGACCCATCTTTGTTGAAGCGCTGGCCTTAAGGCCTTAACAATTTTCTCATAACCGCTATCAAGTAAACTTCTGTTGCTAGCTGAACGTCGCCTTTATGAAATTTGAAGAGTACGACCACATTGATATGGTCGCATGAGTTCTAGTAAAAAAAAACATGTAGATTGATCGAAATTACAGAAACTATATTCCGCGAAGGTTGCATAACTTAAGGAAGTAGCAGTACGTAGAGGAAGACGCTAGCACAGTCTCGTCCCTAGAAGCTGTTATCTCTCTGTGTCACTGGCAAGAAAGCCATGTATCATGTTTGTAGAGACAAGAATGTTGACGAGAGTTTATAAACAGAGAATTACGTAAATAAATTTAAGGCATCTGAAGCCCTTTGCGTTTCAAGGGTACTTCACCCTTCTGAGGTCGGGGTCAAAGAATTGCCACATATTTATTTACACATGTCCCATGACGCAAGTTATTGTCTACACAGCAAAAGAGCAGCCAGCAACACGCCGGGTATTAACACAGTTGCACGTATGTGGAGTGGCCCAGGCTTTACTTACTCGGCAAGACAGCTATTGCTAAGTGGGAAGAAGCCACAATGATAAAGAATATCTGCAATGAAATACAAATGGAAGAGGGGATAATTCTGGTGATTGGACCCAGCTAGTGGCAATGGCTTTCGGCAGAACTGAGCATAATGTCCAGAGTTCGCTTCATTGTCGCAGCGGCCAAATTCTTACGAGTTAGGACGCCAAAGTGCACGAAGTAGAGTGCTTTGTGCGTTTGAGCTCGGGTCCAACCAAAATTTCGTTATTGAAATGCATGCGAAACCCAGAAATGCTCTTGCGTTGCAACCACTGGCTGACGCGTCCGCGTCGCACCGACGCGTCAGCCATGCGCTATCTCTCGCGATCTCCCAATTAGCGAGGCATTCGCGCCACGCTTCGCTCCATTTGCAACGTGCGGCACGAGACAGACTGTTCGCGCCTGCCAATATATCGTGAAATCAAAACACCGTATAGAGATGCACCCAAATTTCGCATTGGGGAGTATTGTGATCACCAGTGAATATCTTCCTTTTAATGACGAAAGCGTACAAACGTGATGTATTAGTTTACACGTTACTTGTAGTTATTCAATTACAAATTTGTACTATTTATGAAATCACACACGTGCACAGTTATTCAAATTTGTTTGGTTTCATTCCCCCAATAGATCCTTCTAGGTAGCTGCAATATCTTTGTATTGATACATTATGAAGCAGTAGGATTAATTCAACATTTTGCATTTTTTTGCATATTTACGCAGTACTTGTGAAAACCAAATGCTGGCGTGTAAGGTGATTTGCACACAACTGTATAGAGTTCCGTTATCCTTTCTTTTTAAATATACAATGAGCAAAACAAAATTGGTTCAGGTGAGTAAGAACGTCGTGATCTCTCCATTTGCATGTATTTAGGGAGGCGCCAAATAAGTAAAGCTGACAGGCTGTGGTCCGAGCGAAAGATAGTGGCACTATGGGTGAAGAGCTCTCGAGTCTAGAAAGTAAGTAAAGCGCTATGCGCCTACTTAAAAGGAAGGTTTACCGCGGGAACTGCTGTCTAAATACATGGGAAAGGAGAAATCGTTTTTCTCGGCAACCACTACATCAAAATTGATGAAATTTGTTGCCTATAAAAGAAAAATTTTCAAATATATTGAGTGCTTGAAGCAAATATTCGATTTATGCCGTCAATGGTATAGTAAGAATTACCAAAATTTACAGAATATAAAAGAAAACGATACTGTCAAGATTACAATTCTGCACCAATGGAAAACGATTTGAAAATTCGGCAAACGATGTTCAACAATACAACTAAATGGAACAAAACATATAATATCTCTTTTTCTCCATGCCATGTGATGTTATTCCATAAGATAATTATGCGAAATACTGGGCTTACAGTGAAGCTGTATATAGCTAGGATCTCGGGATTCTTTCGCGTCCTTCGACAGGAAACTATCATTATCAGTGGCTCATACCCCCGTAGGCACTCAGCACTCATACCCACATAAGGCAGAGGCTACAGGCACAGGCGACGAGAGGTGGGCTGCGCTCTTGGGCAGCCCCGTATTCACCGACCAAAGCCTGGCCGTCCATAGTGCCCGTGATCGGGTGTCAAGAGCGGCTTGGCGGTTCCTAGGTGGGACAAGCCGTGTGGCGCGGGGTGTCCCCTGGGTCTCCTCCGGACCGAAATTAAGTTCTTTCACTCACTGACAGGCACTCAGCGATGTGAAGCAAAGAGTGCATGCATTTTTCGGAATCACGCATACAACATAGAGAACAGCCTACGTTTCTATAAGGAACAAACTGAAAACAAGCACCCGAACCACATAATTGATGATAAGCCGCTCGTGATAACAATGCGAAGCACGTAGCGCTCTCCACACGCGTTTCCCGCTTAAAGTTACTGTTGCGCAAGGCGACGGCGGCTTGCGACGTGCGGAGTGACATTCTTAGCCTTTCGTGTATACGATAACCAGCCTAGCAACTAATTCCGATGTTGTTGCAGCAACGCTATGGACGATGGCATGGCTGTCAAAGTTACCATTACTCCCCATTCCTACCATTACTCTAAAGCCATAAAGCGTTGCATACCCCCCTCGGCAGTTGTAGTGGTGGTTTACAACAGCTTCGCTGGACATCGACTTTCGCAGGGCCTCAATGGTGAGCTTTCTTTCTTTAGGTCTGATAATTATGATGGGCTCTTTCTCATTTGTAGGACCTTCAGCGAACTTTTGTCCGGTTATTTCCGAAACACAAGTGCTCTTGATATCACCTAGAGACTTCGTTCTGGCGAGTATCGCGCGTTGAAACCGCTTCGTACTATGTGCGTGCGTCATAGCTAACCCGAGTGAAGTAAACAGACATGTTAATGTCCAAGCTTTAGTCCGACAATTCTGTCGTCCCGGTTATTCATGAGAGCTAAGGGTGCCGAAAGGGTCCAAGTTTTGTGGCCCGAGTTACCCAGTATATAATCCCAAGCAAGACTTATGTTATACGTGGTGTGAAATGTCCACGAGCTGTTAGAGCGTAATATTTTGACGTCACTGTGAACCTGCGCCATATACATTTCATATACTTCGAAAGGGCAGGAAGAGGCTAAGAAAGCTTTGCTAAAAAACTGGCGTTTTGTCGGCAGGTACTTAAGTACGCTTACCTTCTAATGCACAGCTCATAGTAGGACGCATTCGACACACAGAGAACAGCTTCAACGTACTTTGCTTCAAGTTGCACTTGAGAAAAACACACAGACACACACTCGGTCAATAATATGGGTCCCAGTATACAGGATGTCCCAGCTGACTTTAGCCAGAGTTTAAGTATATGTTCAATAACGTAAGGACCACCGACGACCTTCAACATGTACATAGAATTTCCTGCCCTTAGTGTACAATCTATTATCAGTTAAGAGGTACGGGCTTGTTTGAGTGTGCGCCTAACACTGAAACAAGTGCAAGTGCGCGTGTAAAGTATTGTGTAAAGTTTTGCATGTACGGTGACATGCAGTTGGTTAACTGATGGCGTCTGTAGAGCGCGTCGCAATTTTACTTCGCTTCTATATACAGGGTACTCAAGCACGCACGTTCACCTATACACAAAACGCCAAATACGAATTTTAATGAGTGCACAACACAGGCGGCAGCTTTTAACTCACTGTGGGATTCTAGAAGAGCGATAATGAGCATGGTTTCATGCTAGTTACAGTAATAACTAGCATAACATCTCGTAGTTACTTTCTCAACTT
Source organism: Dermacentor variabilis (assembly GCF_050947875.1). Classification (NCBI taxonomy): domain Eukaryota; kingdom Metazoa; phylum Arthropoda; class Arachnida; order Ixodida; family Ixodidae; genus Dermacentor; species Dermacentor variabilis. The sequence goes on along the minus strand of NC_134575.1, from coordinate 30,401,800 downwards.
TGTTTTCTACAAAGTACTACTTGCGGCTGCGTCAGCAGCTATTTCGAACCTCTCAATGCTTCTTTTTTTTTCTCAGCCCTGGCACGTCAAATTTCTCTAGACATGCGCCCCGTATCGGATACGGTTGTTGCAAGCTAAGCGCCTGTGGACAGCGCCATGAATAAATCTGGTTCTCAGGGCTCCCTATTACGAGGCCGTTGGCACTGCTGCTTCATATGTCATCATTGTTTCTGTTCTTTTTTCTTGTTTTTTTCTTGCCCCTCCTGTGTAACAAGCATGGAGACGAGAACGTTCTGGGGCACAAAAATATCTCGCGCTAATATATAAATTTTTTTATATTTATGTTTATTCAACGGCGAAAATTTATGGACGCGAAGCATTTTGGCTAAGCGAGACGGTTTATTATTCAGAAAAATTCTTTCGTTACGATGGTTAAAAAAGAAACGTGGGTGCTAAGGCAATGTCTTCTTGCTATCACATAATGACACGCAATGAGAGTGAAATTGAGAAATAGCAGCTAGCTCGCCGTTGTCAGCTGGTAGGCATACTACACATATCCAAACTTGAAGAAGAAGAAAGAAGTAATGACACAGAAGAGAGGAACACACAGTACCTCACACAACATCCCATACAACGATAAAAAGTGTTCGGACAAGGCTTGTGTCCCGCAAGAGCCAAGGTTTTAACTTGGGAATTTGTCTTTGTCCGGGTGAGAACAAGTCCCCACATCAAAACGCTGGCTCCTGCTTGAAATATGTATTGTCGAACCATTCCTGATCGCTTCAAATCCTCTCCACCTTGCGAACATGTATATTCGTGCAGCACACGCAGGGTGAAGACGAGTAATGGAAACTCATGTTGGATGGTGTGGCTGAAAGAAATCTGAGGACGCCAAGATTATTTCGTGCAAGATCGCAACGCCTATACTCCCCAAAGAGAAATACAAAGTTCACGACATCTAAAGTTTTCGGTTCCTTGAAATGCCAAAGTTAGAGGCCGAGAAGGAGAAATGGTTCCTAAAATTGTGCAAAGCGAATTCTCCCTTCGCACACCCCTAGCAACTAACTCCACCCACGGCCGAAGCAAAAGCGGATGGGTTTAATCTTACGCAGACGGCAAATAGTACTGGGTTGATTCGAGAGGAGTTATCTTAACCGGAACCCTTCTTTAAATGGAAAGTGGCAAAGTTAGTTCGGGTGCCACTGCTTTGTTTGACACCAGCTAGGCGAAGCATTCTGCTTAAATGTAAACTCGAAGGCTGCATATCGTTAGTGAGCTCAGGAGGGTCATCCAAATTTTCAGAAGGTTTTAGAAACTTTTCCGACCTGAAATACGTACTCAATCATGCACGTGCGCGCGCACGCACGCACACGCGCACACGCACAAGGCCAAACAGGAATTTTAATGAGTACACAGCCCAGGCGGAAGATTTTAGCTCGCTTTTTAATTCTAGAAGAGCCATAATGAGCGCCGCAGGACACAAGCTGTGGACAGCTTCATGCTTGTTACTGTAATAATTAGCATAGCATTTTGCAGTTAGTTTCTCCGCTTTCTTTTCTACCATGCCCGTCTGAGCAGAACCATTTGCGAGCTTCGTATAAATAGTCCCTCGAACGCGCAAAGAACTAACGGGTAAATACAACCCCCGAGAAGCGGGAACGGTCCCTTGCGTTTTCTGCTGCATTGTACGCTTAGCAGAAAATCCAAGGGCAGCTTACGAAGCGAACATACTTAGCATCAGGGAACGGGCAGTGCTTCATTTAACTGGAATCGCTCGCCTGAAAAAAAGAATAATTATTTTTGCTCCCAAAAACTACTCATAGAGTAAGCACATAAAATTTTTATCACTTGAACGGTATACCTACTGTCCGACGCGATCGGACAGTGGGCTGAACAGTATGTTCGGTCAAAAAAAAAACGTTTCTGAGCGCTGCCTCGCGGAGCTGCCCGGCCCCACTGCAGTCCAACGTTGTACCAATGAATCCTTGAGAAATCTGCCATGGAACGCTTGAATAACAGCAACAGATTTGTCAAGTTTGCAAGCCCTCCGCTGTTTATCAACGCATAGCGGGCGCTATTAAAATCCTCTGTGAAAGCGCGCGTTGATTAAAAGAAAAAGCAACGTTTGTTCACATTCTTAGGCATGAGCAATAATGGCATTCGTGATTGTTATTGATTATTATAAAGCACGTAAAACTAGTTTGTTGGGCAGTGTTGGCGAAGATATTTTGTTTCGACATTTGTTTGACAATTACAGTTCGCCTGAGGGCTTGAAAACCAAGGACGCAGCACCCCTGGCGTCCCAGGTTGCCAAACGACGTGTCAAACTGATAAGAACTATTATCGACGCAATAACGAGCCGTAGATTCTCGTACTTTCAGTGATCTTTTCAAGCTGTCCTTCAAAGACCGGTCGAAACAGAACAAACATTTCCTAGAATAGATAAGGCAAAGCATGTGCTGCTTTGCATGAGTGATATCATTGTTTCCTAAGTCAATTCTGACAGAATAGCTATCATAATATTTCATTGATTACATTGGTCATTCTTTAATAAAGTTCGTAGCACCAGATACGGCTGGTTCATAGTTAACGCGGCAACTCTTGAGAATATAGTCGGCGCATGCGTACAAATTTGTTTTTGTATTTTCTTCCTAAGGCATATTTATTGTTGCAGCAAATTAGGTGAGTGCCTGTACTACGTCTTAGATCAATCTTTTCAACTTACGTCGTGATAATCGAAATTTTTCCCCATGCACAAACTCGAGCCTTCAAACAAATGCAAGTTTTCTGGACTCATGTATGACAGTGTCGAGATACAAAGCAACGATTGCTGCTTAGAAATATAAAGCAACATACTACAGGCAGATGGGCAGGACTTAAAATAAAACAGGCACTGATATACGAGTCCCGCATACGAGGATAGATCAAGAGGTACAAGAATCTAACGCAAGATGCAAAGGGCATGTGATTATCAGAATGTCGCTTGCAAATTCGGTAATAACTACAATAATACATAATTTCGGGAAAATGCGTCAGATTACGCTGCTTTCTCGAAATCTTTTTTTCTTATTTAGCGGTTTTTGTGCGTGGGCCCAAACTTTGTTTGAAGGTGCTCTAGATGTTGGCGCAAGGCTGGTTCCGCATGTTAATTCGGTTTGAAAACAATGAGCTCGGGAACGACTATCATTCTTGAGCTCCTTTTCATATAAAACCATAATTTCATTTGCTTCAAGGCAGTCTCACCTGCCACTTTCCCTAGAGACACTCGCAACATCTGTTTAGGGGAGAACAATTCCCATGCGAATGCAAACGAAGTGAGGTGCGGTTTCCTTTCAGTGGAGTTTTCATGAGGGAATATATATGCATTAGCTATCGCTCGTTGTTCGAGAGTACATTTTCATGCACCATTTTCCGGGAAGATGCATCAGATTACACTGCTCTCTCAAAATATCTCTTATTTACTTTTAATGCGATGGTGTAACGTTTCTTCAAAGTTGTTCCAAATGTCGGCGCAAGCTGAGCAGAAGTAGCGCGTTCGGGTTCAAAACAAAGAGTTCAGGACCGCCCATTGTTCTAGCGCTCCTCATTCACGCACGACCATAATTTCATTTTCTTCAATGCATCTATCCTGCCACTTTCCCTAGGAACACTCGCGACGTGGGATTAGATGAGATCGGCTCCCAGGCAAATTCCAGCGTAACAAGGCACGGTTCCCTTTCAGTGGCGTGTTCACGGGAGAATGCGTGAGCTGTTTCGCTCCTTGTTCACGAGCACTTTGTCATACGGCGTAAGTCACTGGGATTGCGGTCTTGTATAGGAAGAGAGATTTAGTTGAGTTGAGGTTTGTAGATAACGGAGGGTCATTGTAAAATGACCCTAAGGGAAAGTGGTTCTTCTTGTGTTTTACACCGGTATGGCGTCAGTGAAAGTGGTGAATCTGGGCTTGTTGGTTGTTCATCATGCAAGGAGTGAGTTGTAGCGCGGACAGAGAACACTCGGACAGAAGGTTAACTAATGTAATGAAGTAAGTAACGAGCAAGAATAAGAGTGTTTGGTAACGCTATTTTCCGGCTAGGTATTTCTTTTCCATTTCTATAGAACTTGTTGCTTCCACACGATCTGTATCGCATTGCCCGAGAGCTAAGTAGTATGGTTTGGTTTTGAATATAAAGACTCTTATTGCTAGTACCGCTGCGTGTGCGTATTCTCTATCTGCCTTCCCCTGTACTTGTTTGTTCCCTGTTCACGTTAAAACTCAATTGCTTCAATTTGTATGACGTAGCAAAGACTGTGTTCGTAGTTGGGTACCATCTGTTACAAAACTTCGCCCATTTTATTCGCATCGTACAATAGCGCGCAGCGAGAACAAAAAACAAAGAAAACGCAGGGAGCTTGACGAGATAACAGTACGGTTTGCCATCCTACCCGTAGCAAAGAGAAAATAAATTTAAAGAGATTGGACGGTTGAAACATTAGTAGCGATGCTGCAATCTGAGCAAACAGTTCTGGGACGGCACACGTTTCTATCAGAGCATATCTCGCAGGTCCGCACACGCTGGTCCGTGGTGGTGACTATCCTTTCATTTCTTATTTGGCAGTGGCCTGCTATCACGTAATTTTAACGCCGCACACAGCCACCTGCATTTCAGCTCAATTTATAGCGTGCATAGATACCAAGAAAATATGTGATTACTTCATCCCAGCCGTAAGTGTCAGATATACATATATAATCTGTTTAATTCTAAATCCATGTGAGGTTTATTCGCGGCGCAGCCAGTAGGAATGCCTGGATATTAGTATAGGCATGTAAAACGTCCTTTTCTTGCACGTGTACATGCTCCTCAGTGCCAGCCTGCCAGAATTGCATATATAGGCGTTATTCCGGCTGTTATCCTGCCAGTTATCGGAAGTTCGCGTGAGCCTCACAGAGAAGCGTGACTTTGCGGTATTCGTTCTCAAGGGGAAGTCGAAAGGAAAAGCGGTGAAGCGTCTGCGAAATTAGAAAGGCGGATAAGGACCACCAATTTAGATTTGTCAATTTATTTGCATGACAGGTCTTTGTTTTTTTGAGCTCCTCAAGCAAAATTTTGATCTTACACGGCCGTACACGTAGCCCCCTCACATATTGTTCAAAAACATGCGCTGCGGGTGGTATTACGTCAAAATATTGCAGCTATTCATATTAAAAACTATGGTCTTTCTTGTGGTATGGCGAAGCACACAGTGTAGATTAATTAAGAAAAAACATAAATGAACCAAGAGACTAAAAGACAGCGTCGCGTAAGGGTTGACACGAGATAGTCTAAACGCGTTAAAAGAAATGTTACACTCCGGGCATCGAAGACATATCAATGCTAGGCTTTTCCTGTTTCTATTTTCCTACTCTTTGGTGAGCGACATTGGTTGCATAGAAAAGAGCAGCAGATTGGAGAGATCGGTATTCCACTCTCTTTGCAGAGTCGTTTCATAAGTGCTCAAGTGCATCTCTGATAAGGACGACGAAAGGCAACAGCGAGCACCTTTCTTGTCCACTTTCCGGCGACGCCCTATACACAACCTCAACAATGTCGGCGACAAATCATACTCGCAAAACGCACGTGGGTGCAACCGGAATAAGGAACATTCTCTGTTGAAACGCACCAGCTTGTACGACCCCCTCTGACTGACTCGGCGATGAACGCTTGTGTGTGCAAGAGCGCAAACTGTGAACTTCTTTCTTCCTTCTCCTCTTTCAATCCCATTTTGTCCTTCACCACTGCAGGGTAGCCTACCGGACTCCGCCTGGTTAAACCCTGCCTTTCCTTTGAGACTTCTCTCTCTCCCTCTCCCTCTCTCTCTCTCTCTCTCTCTCTTGTGTTACAATTTATTTAGGCATCAAGCCGCGTACGTTATCCCACCCTCTATATCACTTCGCTCCATGTCAACAAAGCCAACGCTGTTCCGACCCATTTGCGTTGGCGCTCTCAATCTTCGAAGAGAAGATGGCAAAGAGAAAGAAGAAGAAAAAAAAAACGTCCGGCGTTCTTGCCATAGCTGCATTTCACCGCACGTGTCGACCGGAGAACCCACACTCTCGTTCCGTGCCACACACGGCTTCGTTAAACGGAGATGTCGTTGAAGTGTCGTTATCCATAGACGGCGGAGGTCGCGAACAACTCTCGTAAGTTAACGGCACGGGTACGAGGACGAGAGAATAAATAGCAACAAAAATGTGGCGGCAGATTCGAGCGAGCTCGTTGACATGCAAGGTTCAAGGTACCTGAAAGTGCAGCGTCCTGCATAGAAAGAACGAGTGTGCTTGTTGACGGGTGCGTCCTATAGGTACCGACACGTCTAAGCTGGAATTTTTTCGGCTCAGTTTTGTGAATCCACACGAGCGCGACAGCGAACTATAGAAACAAGCCACCGACAATTATTGACGCCGAGTGATGTGGAAACGGAGGCAAGGTCCTGGTGTCAATATCTATTTGTTTACTTCTTTTTCTGAGAGCTAAATCGTTACAGAGAGAAGTGAAGTGGAAGTTAAAAATAATAAAATCAGGTGAACTGCGGCAGATCGGCTGACGAACTTTTCGACACGTAGACCTGTCTTCTTTTTCAATTTCATTTTGGGGGTTTCCATGCCAAAACCACTTTCTGATTATGAGGCACGCCGTAGTGAAGGACTCCGGAAATTTAGACCACCTGGGGATCCTTAACGTGCACCTAAATCTAAGTACAGAAGTGTTTTCGCATTTCGACCCCATCGAAATGCGGCCGCCGTGACCGGGATTCGATCCCGCGACCTCGTGCTCAGCAGCTCAACACCTTAGCCACTGAACAATCACGGCGTTTTTTTTCTTTAGCAGAAACAACGAATAGCGTAGCAAAAGTTGCAGCTAACGTGAACTATGATTTTAAAGAAGCACTTAAGCCTGGGTGAGCGAGATGAACTGTATGCTGCTAGCAACCTCCCAAAGACGCCTGGACACTTTTCTTACGTTGTCATAATATAATATTGATTGAACGTTATAATCAACAATCTTACTAATTATAAAGCTGACGGCGCCAAAATTTCGTTGCAATATTTCTTTTCAAAATTCAAAAGAAAGATTGCAAGTGGGCGAGTAAAGCTTAGCAGTCTTTGTCGTAGCCACTCAGCAACCTTCGCCTGCACCCCTCTCGGTACCCACGTCACGATCCTTGGTGACCAATGAAAACAAGTCTCAGAGGCTCTGCTTCACCGAATGGTAAATGACGTAAGCTAGGGTTTAACATCATAGCCGCCATGTTTAGAACTTGGCTCACTACAAGGTGAGCAGATGAAGAAGCCTTCGCTTGTTTTTCTTGAAAAGCCAGGCAAGTAATAGTCTGAGCTGTTGTATTGAACAATGAGAACCAAACAAATGCAATGCTGCTGCAAAATTAGAGTAAACACAAATCACCAGAAAGGCGACACTTTTCTTTGTTTATTGGAAGGCACACGTCGCTTTACAACTTATCGCTACCATTCTAGCTTAAAGACCCCATTCACAGCTGCGGTAGGCACCACCCGAGTTGCCTCTAGTTAATACCGTGATAATTGTACGGTTGAACCATGGCCTCGGCGATCGATGCTACCTGATGTTTGAGGCTTTTGTTTGAACCATGTTACAACGCCATCCACCGATCTATCTTACTACACTTTATCGACTCTCGTGCTTGAAAAGGCGCAAAGGCAAATTAGGCTTCTGGATGTGGCTCTCTTCTTCGTGAAGTTAAAACACAAACTTCACATGTCTACTCATTCCTGACAGCTTGTACAGAACCTTTATCACCGGTTCATTTCATTCCAGTTGGCGCATCAGTGGATGAGTCCGGCCGCTTCAAAGAGCACACAAGACGGTAGAGGGCATTCAGTAGGTTGATTTTTGCCTTAGTGTGTTCTAAGTACAGTATTTCGGCTGCAGCTTTCTTCTTTTCTTTTTTTTTGACGCTACCGATCACTTTATAAAGAAAGCTCAATAAAGAACAGCTTTTCTTGGCTAGTTATTTGTAGTTATATACAACTGTGCTTCCATTACTTGCGCATCTCACTAAGTGGATCGTAAGCGATGACACCCTTAAGAAAAAAGAAAACATTTTCCTATTGATATAGCCCGCCTTATGTTAACCTTGATACTACATGTCTCATAACATTGTACTACTGATCACATGAAAGCCTACAGATAAGACTGGTGCCGGTAATGAAAATCCCAGTAGTTTGATAGGAGGCTCTGACAAATTTTTAACTTGTTCGTTTCCTCTCACAGACGAGCTCATTGGTGCTAATCGGATGTATGATAAAATAAAATGTGATTAAGTTAGAAAGTTAGACAGAATCACAGCTATATTGACAAAAATTACTCTAATCATCGCCAAAGCATGCCAGAGAAGATGCTGGCATGCTTATAATCTTCTCCAGGAGGATGTTATAGGATAAAGAAAACAGATTTTCCAACGTACTCATTTAGCAACGCTGTCTAGGCCTTACTTGCTTGTATGTTGCGTTATTTTCTTGTTTGCTAACACACTTCGCTATTCTCGCCTAACATTAGCTTGCCTTCACCTAGATACCCAATATTGTTCTTTAGATAAGTTGATGAGCATGTCTTTATATCTACACGCCTGTGCTTCTGAGAAAAGTTTTCAAAATTCTCATGAGTATACACAGGGCACCCAAATCTACATGTCTGCCAGGCAATTCGACCATGCCTGAATATTTTTTTTTCGTGATATCCTCTTCACAGCCTTCTGCGTCCTTGGCGGAAATGGTGCTTCAGAGCGCACTTCGCGCCCAGACACACGAAAGAAAGTCCCTGAGGTCACCTCCGGACCGAGGGCGAAAACCAATGACTCACCCCAAAGCAACGAATCCCTAAATGTAAGTCGCACCTTTGGAGATTCCTTCAAACTACGCAGTTGACAAGGCCAACTTTTCCTTTCCATTTGCTTTTCCCCACTTATGCCGGTTCATTTATATCCTATTCTACTATATTCAGGGCACAACGGATACCCGTTTCTCAGACGGTGAGTGCTAGATACACTCTACTACCACATTCTTCCCCACCTGCATGACATCTATTGTTCTTCCTCCCAAGCTGCTCGAAGTCCCATTTGTTTCCACCAAAAAAGATGCCCGGCTTTCTTAAAGGAGTGTGCTGAGATCAACGGTTTGATTGGGGTAAGAGCCAGAGGTCTTTATGACTGCATTACAACGAGCTCCCACACAGTAAACCTTGTGCTGTCGCTTTGGTCTATTGACGCCGTGAGGCACAGTATCTTCACTTTGAAGCATTAGCTTTTTATTCTTACCGCACGAGGAAACCAGTGTTCTGGAACGTCCGCCTCGCAAAAAGCACAAGAAATCTTGCAAGTATTGTTTCGAAATCAGGTTCGACAGCACTAAGTTCTCTCTTTACAGAAATGTGAAAGTACACGTTTGTGCATCAGTACAGACCTAAGAAAAACGTAAGCAAGACAGGCAGGATGTGTTTATCCACAACAAGTGAGACCAACTGATTTCCCTCCGGCACTCAATCGCTACGGGCTTTGGGAGAGAGCAGTGCACTTGGCTTGCATCTTGCCTCGACAAATAAGCTCGGCCAGGGATGGCGGTATAGAACGCAGGTGACGCCGACGACCGCACAGCAGTGGTAATGACACACGGCGATAAGGATGCTAGACCAACCACTTTGCTGTTACTTTTGCTAGGTCAACGCACCATCAGCTGTTTGCGTTGACCTGCCCGTGTGAAGGTGTTAGCTCTCTGTAAGCATTTCTTGTTTGTTGTTGAATTTAGTGCAGAACGCGTTTGATCCTGAATTGGTTTTGCTCGTCTATTTATTGACGACCGAGGAATAGTTCACTAATTCCCTGGGGCACTGAGCAGTTCCCGTAAAGAAAATGATTTCCCAGCTTTTTCGAGAGACACTCGATGTGTGATGTGCCACTGGATAGAGTGGAGGAAGGTGTGCTTCGTGTAAATGCCCCCGACACCGACAAATTTTTCAAAAGGTCTTATGATCTTCTCGCGAAACACGCCAGTTCAAATATTTACGTATTGCTTATTTTAAAGTTGCAATACACAGAGTGTTCAATAACGCAACCGCACAATCACATTCCGCGAATGACTCTTGGACTCATCATACAAGCGAATGCTTTGAATGACGCAACTGGCAATCTTAGCGTACCTAATGTGCGCCAACAGAAGGGCGTTGTTTAACGCTACGAACAATGAAAAACATCACCTTGAAGATTCATTTAGCACTCAGAGCCGGATCATAATATAACGTTTCTTTTCATAATATTTGTCTTGAATGGTATATTTTTACACAGTTTTGTCAGCAAGTTGTCCCTCGTCCAAGAAAAGGCTAGACAGCAGCTTTATAAACCATATATTTTGATCTATAGGTGGCACAAATCCGAGAAAAGCGTTATCTTTCTCTGCAATTCTTTTTTGATCAATTCATTTTGCGCAAAACAGGGGAAAATGGAGCCAGGGAAGCATTTTATTGGTAAAACCACTCTTAGTAAATAGCAGCCTTTGAGAAGTGTTTCTTCCTCTTTTCTATGGGCTGTTCTTTTTGTCGGGAAAGCAGCTTGCACAAAATACAGCAGAAATGAGCAGAACTGGGGCATTAGAGACACTGGACAGTTCCCCAGCGCCTATCCTTTTATATAAAATGTTATCAGCACGAGACCTATGCTATGCGAGAATGTGCGATGTCCGCTAACACCAATGTTAGCATTCTGTATCTTGACTTACAATGCTATCATGACTAAAATCCATGGCGAGCAAATTAATCGACACATTTTAGATGAAAGTACGATACAGGGTCTTATTAAGCCCTCTAAGAATACTGCAACAGCGGTGATACCAAATAAGTGTGTTAGAGTGTACAAGGACTTCCTTTGGAAGGCAGCACTTTGTTAGTCACCGAAAAACATACCAAATTGCTCTTATGCCTCCACTGTAACTATTGTCTAGCGCCTGCTCTTCCGAACCCTTTCTAATGTAAAATACTCTTGTGAATAGGAACCCTGATTCGTGAAAAGAAAACGTATTCTTTGAAGACCTTACAGCGTTCCCTCCTAATAAGTTCGTTTCCACGTACATGCGTACGCCATTCACTAAAACAGGTTCTACGTGGACATTTAAGAACACATTTCAATTTACGCGAGTATGTACACTCAAACACAAAAGTTTACGAGCGGCGGAATATCCTAAACCCCTTCGATTTCCTAGCAGGCTGTAACAGTAGTCAGTTAAATGGAACATCACAATGTCGTTCACATACACTGGTAGAGGCTGTTATAAATACAAATACCTTAGGCTGCGTTGTGAGGCTGCGCAGATGTTCAGCTTTTCTTTTTCTCAGATTTCGTGTTGTGCAAAATTTTGTGCTTGACTGCACGTGACCGCAATAATGTTTTCTATGCAGGTCAGAGCGGCAATGGACTGCAATAAACGGTATTTCACGAGAGGCGTCTTAAGGATCGCTTCTCGCCCGCTTGGCGCTACTTTTACTGGCCCAGAATACGTCGCACGTTTTGCTTTTGTTTTCTCTTCGCGTGCCCTACTCACAGAGCACACAGTGTGACCTCGTTCGAATCCGTGTTTTGGTGGTAACATTGGAGCCATAACAATACACAACACGTGGATTCATTACACCAGGCAACGTTTTTTATGGACATCATTAGCAAGGCTCGTAAAAGGACACTTCTTCGCTTGGAAACGACCGTCACGTGTATCGCACTCTTTATAATCGTTGCGGCTGCAGAAACAGCTTAGGTCGCGCGTGGAGGTCGTTAAGTGGTGCCAGCACTGCAGTAACTTCTGACGACGTGAACGACTGCAGCATTACGTCGACTTCGAAGCTTTAGGGAAACATACGCGTCACCAAGTATCAAATCGCATCGTTTAGCACTGCTAACAAGGTCCGCAACGTGACATTGAATTTAGTTTTGCGCCTGCCTGCTCGGGTAAGTAGACAGCTGCAAGATGTGAAACTCGAACACGACAAGACGTGCACGCCATATTTGGATGCGTGATTCAATAGAATCGCAGCTAGATCAAACCGAGAAACGCAGATACGAAAATCGGGGACTAGAGAAATGCAGCTGTAAGTACGTCACAGTGTGTACTCCCTCGGGATGATGTTCCAGAATTTGCCAGTGATTCAGAGCTCTGTTTCAAGATTTATTGACTGAGTAGTGGTGCTCGCGAATATCAGAAAAGCATTACAGCTGCAGTAAGATACTGCTTGTTCCCGCATAAGAGAAAGAGCTCAACATCCAATTATATATCAACCTTAAGGATCCACACTGATTTGGTGCATTACTTTGGTTTAACGTCGCGGAAGAAATGAACGTGTCAATTTTTTATTGCAGTAGATACCGAAGCACTTCTTTAACTTCCTTCCCTAAGCTCAGCGTCGAACAAGTGAACTGATGATTGGGAGCTTAACTAAAGCCCAGGCTAAGCAACAACTGGCTCTGTGCTTCCAGGAAGTTCTCACAAATATTTTCGGTACACAAAGCCCGATACTAAACAGATAACAAAACGCAGATGCCAGACAAGGCCACGTTTCGTGACTCTCTACTCGGATCACAGTGCAGCGCGAAGGAAAACGATGGCCGGGTGAAAAGAACAAAGTAAGCGTGTTACAGTATTGTCGCAGTGAATACAGGAAGTAAGCAAAGCTCTGACACTTCCTCTTTAGCTCGCAAGCACAGCACTTAACAGCGCAACTTTGCGCTAGAGCTGGCGCTGACGTAGTCTAACAGACTATTTAATGTTATTAGGTAAAAAATAAAGCGATGGGCAGGAACCCTACCTACACAAGAACACCAAGAAAACACTTAGTGCACCGCAGAATTCAAATGTTTCAAAATCTTATACCTACCACAGAATACATGATTTCATTTTGGTGTCGAAATCAATAACTTCGCACTGACGCCAGAATTCTCGTTCATTTTCATGACAAATGCACACTTCTCAAAAGGATTAACGTAAAGGCAAATAAGGGTTTGAGGAACTTTAATATCAGTGACGAGCAATTTAGCTTGGGAAAAAATCGAAAGAAGCAAAAAGTTACATATATAAAAGAAGAGGGAACTAAGATGTGAGTAGTCTAAATGCGTTTCAGGCACTTGCATTACATGTGAAAAGCCATATTGAAATGCATACAAGACTGTTACAAACTATAAGTAGTACTTTTCATACATAGGATGCAAAAATGCACAATCTGCCGTTCAATCTACTATAACATACCACTGCTGTTACACGCGGAGGTGGGAGATATTTCCACATGTTCAGCAAGCCTATATATAAGCAGCATGTTTTAAAACAAGATGCTATTGAGCATGCACTAAGAGAAGGGGAATTTGTTGACACTACCTATTTTTTTAAGATGTTGGCAAAGCTGAACTATCATCTCTGCCAGGAAAATTTAGCGAGTTGGTCATCTCATCTAGCTTGCCATAATAAAAAGCTCACAGAATCTCAGGTTCTCTATTTCCTTCTCGCGTGTAGACGAATTGGGCAGCTGGGTATAATCTCGTAAGGCAACGCGCTGCAGCTTGTATAAACGAAGAAAAGAAAATGAAACGAGACATCGATCCAGCTAGTGGCACGACGAAGACGACGGCACGCTTCATTTACTTGCTCCATATCTCGTTTAGCCTGGCAGGTACAAGGACACGAGTGCTTCTTCATATCCTTGCCAGCAAATATTGACGGGAAGGAAAATGCGAAGCACTATGTTTTGATTCCGGGCTGAAGACGCGTGCGACAACTTTGCGCATAATGATTGCACTGAAGTCGATGTTGATTAGCTGCACGAAAAGAAAATTGGCGGCATGGCCAGGACTCCTAATGAGACGTCTAAGCAGCTCTCTCTAAGTATCGGTACGCCGGCTGTGTCTTCCCAAACACTCCAGGCGAAGGACAGATTGACATGGGTTTCGACGTGTCATAAGCAGGTGACGAGGGTTCGATATAGTCAATTTTTTTAGGTGTACGATTTCAAAGGTGTGAAAAAGGCAGAGGGAGTGAGGCACTCTTGTGATATTGTGATGCAATTTATGCGAAGACGTTTTCGGCACTAATGAAAGTCGAGCATCCATGCTATAGGGCAGAACAAGGCATTAACGCGTAGTGATAGGATCCGGGCAAATATTGATTGCGTTTTTCTCCAGCTTCTGATCATGTGATCCTGCGAAGTGCTGGGACGCATAACTATGTGTTTTCATAGTCAACAGCAAAAGTATTTTTCTCTGACGTGAAGACAAGGCCTAACGATACAGCAGGCGCTAAAATATAGAAAATCAGTGCTAGTGTTTTGTATGTTAAGCAAGGAAATATTATCTAATTTAGTGGATTCGCCATTCATTAATATGTTAAATAAGCAGATTATGAATGATGTTCAGTAATAATTAGGCATGTGGTTCAAAAGCTTCTTCCTACACATGACGTAGCTCATGCTTCCTCATTGGCGGAATAAAATCCTTATCGAAAAGAACGCATATCTAGCTTGGAACACTGCGAAAATCGCAGTTTCGGCCTTAAGGTGAAGCAGCCACATGATAGCTGATACAATATTGCGCACTTCATTACGCACTGTTTTGTCTAGTATCAGCTGTTGTAAAAATTCGCGGACGTGCGCAAGCAACCTGCTATGGAGTTAAAAAAATACTTTCTTCAGCGTCGACTCTAATCCACCTCTCCCGTTCTGGTAGGGTGGCGCTCGTTGGTGGTAAACAAGTAAAGAAACACGGCTTCTTTTTATGCTTCCCCATTACGTGCTTCCTTACCATGGCTTTCATTCAAATTCTTTCAACTCTGTGTTGCGTCATAGATCAGTTGTGGTGCATGGGGTCCGGCAACAGGTCAGGTCTGTTGGAGTAAACATTCGACGATGCGAGCGGAACAGTTTCTTAGACTGGCCATCAACAAGAGTCAAATTACCGCTACTTATATATTTCTGCAATTAAGTAAATAATGGCAGTTGAGGGTTGCACTTGATATCTCATGGCCCCATGTCCTGTGTCTCCGCATGCTTGGCCAAATCCTACACCACTTCATGCTCAGCATTACCTTCAACATGACCTTCTTCAGCCCGAGCTGGTCTTTGCATGACCTTTAGCGTAAGGATCAGCACCAGCTAATGTTGAGCGTAAGACGAAGAGAACAAAAGCGAAACGCGCACTCAGACGGGTTCCAAAAACGCATGGGTGACAATCACTCCCCCTAAGCCTTTGTATTTACGTTCCGTTCCCTGTCGAGATATCAGAAGACAAAATAACGGCTTTCAGCGTTCCCGTCTGCATCGGGTAGTTTCGTCGACCTGAACCAAAATGTGCATCAGTGCCGTCTGATTTTTTATGTGCACAGATTAGTTCGAGATAAGTTTGTCCGAAAGTGCGCTGCACGTAATGACGATCCTGTGCCCCGCGGAATAAAAATATAAAAATAAATGCAGGAATTGGCTTTATTTACAAGCGGCTCTTTGTTCAAGCAGCGGGCACTGGTTTCCCGATTATTTCGGGTTGGGAAATTCTGATTCTGAAGTTATATTCGCCGGCAATGAGCAACTGGAGGCAAAGGCGACCCAGCCAAGGCTTAGAAGTAGAACAGCAAGTAACGCGATTATACTTTTCTGAAGGCCGTTGGAAAAACACTACGTTCTCTGTACCTGTCCGACGAAAGTCACATTTAACATGGGCTACTCCGCGCAAGCAGAGCATAGCGAAAAAAAGGAAAGAAGCGTTTACGTTGAGAAGAGATACAAGGCAAAACGGGCAAACGTGTGCTTTAGGTGGTGGAAAAACAAGACAGTGCGAAAATTATAGAATAGTCACGCGAAGAGAGTGAACGAAACAAGCGCTGACTAATTGAAGAAACACAGAGGCATGCACAGCATGCAAGAGACAACGGCCTGGGGAACTACATGGACTACTTCTAAAAGTGGGTGATGAGTTCGCAAACCAGCCTTCCATCATGCTGTCACAAAAGGCAGCTGGCATCGCTAGGTGCGTCATAACTTTTCATTTTATTCTTTCTCCTTCTTGTCTCTAATGTTCTTGTGTGATTATGGCGCTATCATGCCCGTAGATTTGTGTTCCTGTCAAAGTGACTTTAATCAAATGTTTGCACTTTGTCTGGTCTCTTGTTTAGAGTGCCCGTGCTTTCCTTGCGATGCTCAGCCGCAGTCAATTCACGCCGAGTAGCTCAACTTTCAATGCTTTAACCTCAAGGGACAATGCACAAGGTGTTTTTTTTAAGATACGGAACAAAGTGGACGTCACTGAATCGTTTGCAACAAAGCGAAGAGTGGGCAAGCAATCGCGGAGGGCATTGAGAATGACTAGATATGAGCACCACACCACGCAAAATGACTGGAGGCCATACTTGAGCAGGACCAGCTGAATTGGGGTCGGTATAGGGCATGATTGAGCAGTGTTATGTGGACAAAGAACGTTGGCTTAGGCAATAGATCTATAGGACGAGCAATACTGACAACTGTTTACATATTACAGTTACGCGACAAGAACCCATGCACTTAAGCTCAAGGCCAAAGGTGGTCTATGCACCTTTGCGGTGGACAGTGAGTATAAAAAACCATGGCGAGTAATGATGTCAAGAACTAACCTTTTCTAACTATACCACTTGCTTTCTAGTAGAGGCTGCAGATCTACATTCAACAATTGCAAGTTATTACTAGATTTCCCTCTAAGGCCCGTTTTGCCACGTATTCTTCCCGAAATCTGTCACTCAGTGAAGCTAATTTCGCGTTCTCAAGTGACAACCTGCGCGACCATCTTATGGAGATTTATAGCTCGGACTTAGAGGTAATACATTTTGCGAAAAACTGAGACACGGGAGCAACGACGCTAGTACTGCCATATTGCTACCTTTCTCGCAGTCATGTTTATGATTGTCCTTGCCAGTTCCTTAGCACTAACCACTGCAATAGGACCATTTTCGTTTGAAATGTATTTTTGTGCTCTAGCTTGCGGCAACGTCATCAGGTGGTGCCGCAGGCACGACTAAGGGTCCTGTGTTGCCAGACTACCTAAAGTGCGGTGCATTTGCTCCTGAGCACAAACTGCTAACTTTGAAGGCTCAGCGCATTTAGTCCAATTCCTTCCGCGCCCTAAAAACGGTTCTTTCTGCCATTTATACAACACAAACTGCCTCACATTAACGGTTGATACCGAAAGGATTGTTTGGATCAATCGTGAAGGATAACTTCCCCCATTGCGATGTTTCAAGGCAGGAAGTGAACGATTCCCGAACCGGAACGGAAGGCCAAGGTTGTTTGTTCTGACCAAACTCGAAGCGAGCAACTTGACGAACAGCCAAAAAAGAAGCTGGGCAAGGTCATGGTTGGTCGACTGCATTGTCGGTGTTGAAGATACTAAGCCATCGATATTCAGGGGACAGAATATGTACTTAGGCCGGAGCGAACTATAGTACAGAGGCAGGCGGTGGGGCAAGATTCTCAACCGGGCTGCAATATCAGTTCCTGCAAGAGACCTGGCAGACAATCCACGGTGTCCTGCTGGCTTCCGGACTACAGGGACAGTTGACTTCCGCAGCGCAAAGTGAGAAATATAACTTTTCCTGGTCTTATGGTGTTCTCTTAAAGGAAGCTATTCCCGTAGAGTTGTTGCACAGGAAGCTTACAAGAAATAACGCCGGAAAGCTTTCCCGCAGTACGAGAATATATATATATATATATATATATATATATATATATATATATATATATATGGAAACGTAAACAGCGATGCGGAAGTGTCAGAGATCTCAGCCGAGTACCAAATGCGAAAACACCTAAAGTACCACTGTGAGGTCATTACAGAAAGTGCCGATGCTTACATTTTTTTAGTTATTTCGAGCATCCGCAATTGTTCCTAGGCATTTCTTTCTTCTCCATTTTGCTGACTGATATTTTGAACACGTATATTTGTGACAATACTGAATTCACTTTAATATATATCATTCCTTGAACAACGAGCAGAAAACAAATTACATAAGAAATTTTCACCTTAGCTGTAGCTATTATTGTCAAGTTTTATTCGTGTCTTTGTGGCGCATTCACTGACAGTGACTCTTTATCCTTCCTGTTCAGTATTGTTTTCAAGTTTTGAACGCGTTCGTTGCTGCCAGAATACAGCCATGGAAACTTATGGTCGGTCTCTTGTTTTCTGCTGCGCTCCATTTCTCACATTGTTTCCGTTCTTGATAAGCAAATTACTACGCGGTCCCAGAACTCAACGCTCCCTTTCTTTGTGATTCAAGCATTTCAATTAAATACGTTATCTACGCTACCAGCTTCCAGCCCCTCTTTACTGATTTTGTTGCCCACTTGCTCGATGAACTTGACAAGGAGGCAGCAGCCTGGATCAAAGTGAAACTTTCGATAAGTGCACCGGACAACGTGCTCATGTAAATTACGAAACAAAATAAATGTCCGCGTTTCGAAGTCCGCGAACGTGCGCGTTTCACAAAAGTTGAGGTTAGGGAAAGGTTTTCCTCATTGAACGATCCTTTCTCTTTCTTCCTCACTTTGCTTTCTCTGCGCCTTCATTCGTTACCCATTGTTCTGCCACATCCTGTTCACCCCGATTTAGTAACGCCATTGTTGCGAAGATGATTGCGTTCGGAGCGAAACAATTATAACTCCAACAAAAGAAAAAAAGTTCAATGCTGTTTTTCGGCTCATCCATACCTAGTTTAGTCGTGACTTCATTTCTCTTTGCAGAATTTAGCATTTTGTTTGCATAAAAAGCAAGACGGCTTACTTTCTTTGTGTTGCAGCCGCTTCTTCTTGCCATTTCTGTGAAGCGTTGCAAGTGTTTCTTTTTTTTTTTATTGCGATAAGGCTTGCCCTTAAGGCATAATTCTTGGACTGTATATGTGTATTATATGTGTGCTGTGAGGCCTGTGTTGTGTATGAATTGGAGCATTGTTTTGTGGAATCTGTTGTCATGTATCCAGCGGTCATAGCTGGTTGTCACACTGTAGCGGAGGCCGGCTTCCAGTAGGAGACGCGAGCGTTCCGATTGTAAACCCGTACATGTCCACATTAGGTGGTATGCATCTGATTCCACCACAGGAACGGAGCAGTATGGACACGTAGCACCCAGTGGTAAATGCGACCAGTTCCACCTTGAGACAACAGCCGGTGTAAGGGCCACCCCGGCCCGAAGCCTCCTAAGCACAACTTCCTCCGCCCTAGTAAGGTGAAGGGGGAGGGAGCAGACACACGGTGGGATAAGAGCGCGTGTGTCCTGCCGGAGAACATTTTTACGGGCTCGCAGCGAGTTACGGGGTTGGGGTGGGAGGGGAATAGGTGGAGGATCAGGATTAGGAGGGCAGTGTGCCTGCTGGTCAGCAGCAATGTTGTGAGGGTTCGTTGAATGGCCTTGAATCCAGTGTACCTTGACGCAAGTAGATGTCTTACTATTCATAGTGTGTATTGTCTCGCAGATTTCCATCGCCTTATCAACCTTCTTGAGTTCCTGGATAGCCGCTAAAGAATCAGTGAAGATATCTAGTTGCTTGATGGTAGGCAGCTTAGATGTCGCATCTTGCACAGCGTCGTGGATGGCTTGAAGTTCCATTACTAGAGCGCTGGCTTCTGTAGATAAATAGCGCTGGTGGCCGCTGATGAAATTATGCGTAGTACTCAGGAATGATGTCCTTCCGCCGTCTGGGAGAATGGCAGCATCCGTATAGACTTGGCAGGTGTTAACGCATGATGCACCGACGATGTTGTGTTCGTCAATAATACCTGTTGTATCGCGGCGTCGTAACCTCGTTGGCTTATTAGTTGTGATGCTGGTGAATTCCCAGGGAGGCATTGGATAGGGCTGATTGTCAATCCGAGAGCCGCGGTGAAAATGAGCATGCAACGCAGCGACAGCCGGAATAAGTTGCTTTTTTATTTCACGTGCTTTTTCACGTTGCAAAATGAGCTCTGCAATTGTGTTGAGCTGGGCATGTTCCTGTAAGGTTGGTATCGGAGTGATGCGGGGCAGTGCTGTGATTGTGCGCATAGCATCACGATTAATCGTCTCCAACTGTGCCAGCTGTGCCAAAGTCAGCCGTTGAAATTGAGCTTGATATAAAATCCGTGGCTGCAAGACTGCACGCACCAACCGTCGAGCTACGTCAGTACGAGCTGCAGCTGCTTTTGCTGCAATGCGACGAATAAGGTGAAGTGTTTTTGACGAACTCTGTCTGGTTTTACGGAGCCAGTGTGCACCACTGCCGGATTGGTGAATATCGAGACCCAGTATGCGGACCTCAGAAGCCTCAGGGATTGTCACTGCGCCGAGTCTAAATGTAAAGGGTTGCTGCGTGATTCTTGTGCGTCCTTTCTTGTTGGCCACCACAACATGGCTTGATTTTTGGGCGGAAATGTCCAATCCTGCTTTCCGAGCGTAGTTGTTCAGCACATCAAGGGCTTCTTGAAGCTGTTGAGCTTGTCTAGAGATATCTTTATGCACGGACCACAAAGTGACGTCATCCGCATAGATTAAGAACCTCACATCTGGAATCCGATGTAGTTGCCAGGCTAGAGGTATTAGAGCAACGTTGAAGAGAAGAGGAGCCAGAACCGAACCTTGCGGGACTCCTCTGTTCGATGTGAAGTATCCTTCTTGCCTTCCATCTACTCTAATCGCAAATGTGCGATTCTGAAGGAATGAGTAGATGAATCTTATCACCCGCGGTGGAAGTCCCAGGTCGATGAGGTTGGATATAATGATTTCATGGTCTATATTGTCATAAGCTTTCGTTATGTCTGTTGCTACTACCGTGCGTACAGCGTGACTGTGTGGAGAAACCTGTAAAACATCGTCTGATAATATAGAAAGTCCGTCTTCAGTTCCCAAGTAAGAACGGAATCCAATTTGAGCAGGATGATATTTATCGTGGCGTTCAAGCCACCAGGAAACTCGTGTGGCAAGCATCTTTTCAGCGCGTTTGCAGACAGTGGAGGTTAGTGAAATTGGGCGTAAAGACTGCAGGCTATTTGGAGACTTTCCTGGTTTCGGAATCGCAACAACAATTGAATGCTTCCAATCAGGTGGAACGTTTCCAGTCTCCCATACTTTATTAATAGCCTGAAGAAGTGCGTCGAGAGCTGCTCCTTCCATGTTCTTGAAAACCTCATAAGGAATACCATCGGGACCAGGTGTTGTTCGTTGCTTCGAAGTTTCAATCGCCGCTATTAGTTCGGCCATGCTGAAAGGGCTGGATATTTCGGATTTGGACTCATCAATTTCGGGGCAGTTTATAGGTGACGCTTGATCGTATTTCGGGAAAAACGCTCTAGCAGCGTGTTCTGCAAATTGATGTGGCGAACTCTGCATCGCTAACCTAACGCTCGCTGCAGGGTCAGGTTGCTTATGACCGCGTTCCATTGACCGGAACGTACGCCAAAGTGCTCTGTTTCCAATGCCCGATCCAAGATTCTCGCACCACTCATACCATCGTCGTCGAGAAAGTTGCTTTTCGTGCTGACGCGCCTTCGCCGCTACATGGTTAGCACGTGCACGGCTACCTGGTGCATCGGGATTCCTCGACGCATACAATTCTGCCTGACGTCGCTTTGCCCAAAGTTGCAAAAGGGTGAGGTCCGGTTGAGGTTGTTCCTCGTCAACTGTGGTTAGAGTGGTGTTCCTCCGTAGCAGTTCTTGCAAAGCGGGAAGAATTTCTGAGGGCTCTGAGGGTACTTTATCAATCGATGACTCCCGAAACTTATCCCAATGCGTAACTGTTACTCGTCGTCGAATTTTCTTTATGCACGTTCTGTGCAAACCAATCATTATGGGCATATGATCACTGCCCCATGTATCTGGTTCCACCCGCCACTGCGGCATTCCAGGACCCAACCACCACGTGAGGTCTGGAGCGTTTGTTCTAGATACTGCGGGTACAGCACAGGTAGCCACATCGTGATGGTTCAGTAGTGTAAAAGTGGCATCGCTCATGATGTTTTTAACTTGGCATCCTCTTCGGGAGTTGTACTTGTACCCCCATTCTGTATGTGGGGCATTGAAGTCTCCACCCACGAGAATAGGAATTCCCGGGTACGTAGACCGGAGATGGGCTATCCACCCTAAGTTCAAACGTGTGCGCTGCGGTCTGGCGTAGAATGACACTAGAATGACAGGAGTCTTCACTGGTCGTGTCAGGACCCCGACAACTTCTTGATTACCACTACACCATGGCTCCAGGTCAAGCACTGTGTGAGCAATACGCGATGATATATAAACTGCAGCTTTTCCCGGAGCTGAAGCCATTGTAGTAGCACGTCTATCTCTAATAGATGGGTTATGATACCCATTAAAATTGGATAGGGAGCATAGCTTATTATGCTCTTGAATAAGCAGTGCCCATACATGTAGCTTATTGTATTGAAGCTTGGTTTTAATTTCTCCTAACTTGGAGTTGAGGCCCCGACAATTCCACTGTAGAATTCCATCCTGTGACAGCTGCTGCAGAGAATTAGCCATGATGCAGGCAATTCTGAATGAGCAACGTTAGTTGTGCAAGTTGATCTAAAACTGCTGTCCAAACAGCTTGGTTGACCTGTGGTGCCGGACGGGATCCAGGCATAACGGTGGCATTCGCAGTGGTTGATGCGTCACGTGTCGGTCCTATTTTCTGACGACGCAGAATTACCAATTCTTTATGTTTGCGTAGTCGCTCAATCTCTCTGGCCAGTGCGTCTATCCGAGCGTCAATGTCATCATGGTCATCATCTGACTGATGCAGAGGTTCCGGTAATTTCTGTTTCTTTGTCTGCGACTGCTTGCCACGTTTAAGAACAGAAGAATACAGTTGTGTTTCTGGGGCTTTTTCTTCTTCTGCCAAGAGCATCTCTGGCTCTTCTGCAAGAACCTCATAAGATTGTGTGTTGTTACTATAGTCGTTTTTGGTATAGCTTTTCGTATCCGTAGTGTGGCCTTCTGTTTAGTCGGACAATTTGTGCTTGTCATATCGTGCTCATCAGATTTACATAAGCCACATCGATATCGTGGTTGGCCTTCTGGTGTGAGCTTTTCTGGATCAATAGTACGCTGTGGGCAAAATGCCTGCATGTGTCCACGTTGAAAGCAGCGGTAGCAGAATATTGCTCGAGGAAGGTAGGGTTTAGGTCGCAATATGCAACCATAGTAATAAAACCGTTCTGGGATACATTGAGGGCCCTGTACCGTCACTAAGCATGTACGGCTCTTGCCCATGAATCTAGCTGCGAGCACCCTGTGTGTCGTGGAGGTCAATTCACGACATATTATCTCAGGGGTGTCTTCTGGGTCAATGCCATAGACAACACACCTCTGTATATTAGGGCCCGATGCAAAGTAGCACTGCACAGGCAGGTGTTGATCTTCTGACAGCGGGATAGATGTTAAAGTGCACATTTTCTGCACATCACTGAGAGATGCCAAGTGCACAGTGATCGAGTTGGTAGATTTATATGCTGCGAACCCTTTGTATCCGGTGGTTTCAAGAGATTGGTCGATGACCCTTTGGACATATTTTGTGGCTACTGAAGTTATGTCGTAGCATGAAAGGGGTCGTATATGAACTCGATATGATTGAGGAGGGGTGGGCGTTGGGTAAGACTGAGAGGGAGCGGGCGTAGGGGAGGCCGTGGAGGAATTGTCTGGGGTGGCCCTTACCTTTTTTGCCGGTTGCTCCGAAGCGAAGGCGTCTTGTTGAAGCACGTTGATAGGGGCACCTCGCTTGGCTGCATTCGTCGAACCGCCAGACGGCTGCACGTCCATAGGGTCACCAGGGTCCGTCGGCCCGACTGCGGATAGGTTCACATTCACATCACGAAGAGGACTGTCCTTCGGTGTTGCATCTTGCGTATTGGAGCTATCGGTTGCACACTTCGGCTGCATAGTTGTCATGGATGTTGTCACGCGCAGCAGTCCAGTGGAAGGTACAGATGAGGAGCTCACATCTGGCACAAACACTTCTTCTTCGTCGGGCGAGCGCGGTGGCTCGGCCGCACTAAGCCTAAGCGCCAGCCGTGCTTGTTTAGAGTCTGTCAGACGAGAAGGATCAGTAGGACAAGGCAAAGAAGAGTCCTCACCAGAGTCCACAGGTCCCCATAGGCTTCCGATGAGCTTCGTATCCGGATAAGGGCGAGATTTTCTTTGCTGTCGAGCAATTTCCAAGGAACACAAGGAAACCACGTCTGCGTGGAAACGTCGTCGTCTTCCTTCCGCAAGTGTTGCAACTCTTCAAAAAGAAAGCTCAGGAGATGGCGGTGGTTGTGGTTAACAGGTCGGTAAGCGGAGGGACGCAGGGGAGAGGTTAATTTTTATCTCTAAATGTTTGAGTACCTTTTATATATGGCTGTATAATGTTAGTAACCATATCCTTTAATACTGCCATATAAAAATTTACGGGCCACGTCACCTTCCTTAGGTAGCACTTAGTACAAAATTATGTATCCCCATATATTAGATACACGAAGCTTATTGACTAATCGTTTGTTTAAGATTGACAGCCTAAAATTATTTTGTTGCCCTTGCTCCGCACAACTGTAGTGAGCACCCCAAACCGTAAACAAAGATCTCCGGTGAATCGGGCAAGCTGTAACTCATGGTATAGTTTGTCGAAGTTTAGAAAAGAGGGAACAAGTCTTTTTTTTTTAAGGTCACTCACTGAGATCGCTTGTGTGCGTGTTTGTGGGTTGCTATTAGCGCTAACGATGTCCCTGAGCAGAGACGCTTGCCATGTATATTACTAGGAATAACTTGGTCCCCTGTTTCGTTGGTTTCAAGACCCAATTTTTTTGGTCTGCCATGATAGAGGTACGATATGCAGCTTCCAAAACGATGCTTGTTATATGCAGATTACAACATACACACATGAATTGCAGGTAATGTTTTTTTGTTGTTTTTATTCGCTGTGGCAACAATACCATGGACCTCGGGCTCTCTCTCCGAGCTGCCGAATAAGCATTTGTTCAGTCTCTCTCACGCAAGTGGCAGTCCTTGTGGATTACCTAAATACAGCAAGAAAACAAAAAATAAACAGGCTTACCTGCTCTGAGCAGCGTTATAAGAATCTCGGGGCGAGCTTTCGATTACAGTGCCTCCCACTCATTCGGTGAAGTATGAAGACGCTATATGCTGAGTATTCAAAATGAAAAAAAGAAGAAAGAACAATGTATTGCAAATATTGAAAGGAAACAAGAAGATTAAAAATATGCATATTCGACGAGCTTGTAAGCATTTTGGTGAAGTCACGCATTAGTGCAGTGCGTAATTAAATGCTTAACATGTAGTGGCAATGCCTATAACTTTATTTTCTTTCATTCCACACAACCTGCAATCTGACGCCTTGTTTGAGTTCATTTAACACAAAGGACTATGCTTATTATCATGTCATTTTTAATGTTTATGCGCCGCACCACTCACCAGATAGGCCGAAATGAAACCACCAAGCAAGGAGGACGCGCAATGCCCGATGTCAATGCGGTAAGGTCACGTGGACGAGAGTAATACGGCTGGTTACAGTCGAAGGACCAACGGCGACTACGGGTATGCGCAGACAGAAGTGCGAATATATAGAATAGCATAGCTTTGTTTCCATCTACTTGATGGAGGAGCCTGCAAGTAAAAGCGGCTCCAGTAGATGCAGCTTAACGAGGCCCCGCAGCCCCCCCCTACAGAATTTTCGGCAACAGCATACATGCAAACACACACACACACACACACACAACCACACACACACACACACACACACATATATATATATATATATATATATATATATATATATATATATATATATATATATATATATATATATATATATATCCTCTCATGAACCCACATACTCGCGTATACACATGCACACCCGTATCCATACAGAGCCACTGGTGACTAAATCAAAAATACTTAGGTTAGCTTGTGTGGTTCTCGTGGTGAATACACAGGAATGCAGTCAAGTTTATTCATTCTCTATTTCTTTTGTCACAGCGTGACACGTACGCAGTTTCGAGTACCGGCCAACATTGGGCATCCACGCAGTGGCACTGGGCTGAATGGCTAAGGTGCGAAAAAAAATCAAGTAACTCAAAGAATCCGAGTAGCGTATTGCGCTTTTACATCAGCAGGTGGGTGTGTTTTGGAGATGCCTGTGAGCCGACAATATGTGCTGCTGTTTTACTCGGGATTTTTCTGTCTTTCCCCGATGGCGGCTGGTGCGTGCACTGCCTCTACATTATCGGTTAGAGTATAAAATATCAATCAATCAATCAATCAATCAATCAATCAATCAATCAATCAATCAATCAATCAATCAATCAATCAATAAACCAGTCAGTCATTTATTTTAGTATCATGAAAGGCCCTTTGGTTGTTCCTGCATTCGGAACACATCCAATCTTCGTATACATATGCAAAAGCGCAACCACCAACATACCGGCCGACTCGACAGCCCCGCCAAACCCAGGAGCGCAGGCAAAGAAAGCCTCGCTTTGAAAACCACCTGGCCGTAAAAAAAATTTGCTCTTTCTTAGTATTAGTTACAGAAGTCCTAACGCGAGACGGGCTGTCGTTATTTCAAAGCCTTAATTTCCAACTTCGAATAGTATTCTTTCATGCTCCTTCACTTGCGCCTGGCTCGATTCCGCACGAAAGAATCACTGCTCTAAAGGAAAACAAAAGTTATTCGAGGGATCGTTATAGATTACGAAACTACCCGCTTCTGCCGACGTGTGGTATAACTCTCGCCAATGGACCGATATAATCGCAAAGAGAAACCCCCTCCCCCCCTCCCCCCGTCCTTGCAATGTCGAGTTAGGCGCGTGGCATTCCAATTCCACTGACCACCGCAGGAGCTCCCGGGTCGTCGCACCGAACTGTGAGAGAGGCAAGGCGGCCAATGTAGCCGCACCTCTGCGTCTCGATGCTTAGTTTCATTCTCATCATCTCCCATGAGGTGGAGACTCGCAGAGAGGCGTGCGCTGAAGCGCAAAATAAAGTTCTGATAGAGAACAAAAAAATCGGGGATGATGAAACCGGGTGCGAGACGCGAAGAAATGGCCAACACGAGCCAAGTCTTGCCGATCGGTCAAGCCAGATGTGTGCGCAAAGAGGGACTAGGAGAGGAAAGTTGCGGGTTGCGCCCTCCAGATATCCTAGACTGAGGCTTGCATAACAACCAGGATTGGAAACCCAAGTCTCCGTAGATTATCCACGGTTGCTCGCTTGCGGTTTTTTGCCTCGGCAACTCTGCAGCGATGACCTCTCTGCGCTGCTGGTGAGAACTGCACACGCGCGAAGTTCCGAAGTGGTGATGCGGGAGTTTGGGAACATTTGCACCCGTATTTCTGCTATCATATGTTAGGCCTAACGCGCTTGTGCATTATAGAATGGCCTATCGAGGCGGCAGTGGGCTCCTTGCAGAGACTGTGTTAGAACGTTTTGCGCGTAGTGTACGTCTCTGCCATTGGCTCTTGCATAGCTCGGTGAAAACGTTAAATTGCCACCGGCGCAATGGAAAAGAAAAATAGTTTCGCCTCGACTAAAGCTGTCAAAAGGTGGAAACGGTTACACCCCTACCAAAGCAAAGATAAGTTACATGACTCCTTATAGAAATGTGAAACAAATAACCGTTGAGAGATAACGAAGAAAAACGCTAAAACCAGTGTGTGTGTCGGCAAAGTGATTATAGTTGTTCACAAAGCATTAAATTCTGGGCACTAATCCTACATGGGTGGTGGCCGTACATGGAAAATTATAAATAATCCCACATTTTCATGAGTTAGTTAACTAACGTGGTTTGGGGGGTACATGAGTGTTGGGAGCTCACGCTTTCTGCAGGCTTTTCGTCTCAATACCAGAATAGATGACGATTTTGTTTCGTCTTGCGAAACTTTCACGCACCGGAAAACGTGTACTTCGAGACTCTATGGGTTTGCAAAATATTATGCTAGATAAACCGTGCATGCTAGACCAGAACTATATAAATACAATTTGCGCGTATGCAGTTATACTTCCATGAGGGTGTTGTGAGCATGTTTATTACCATTTAGCCAAACAGTAACGAGACATTGTGCTCTTGTTATCGTATATGCTGGCATAGCAGGGCACAATCACTTGCACTATTGCAGATTCAGGATATTTAGTGTGCATCTCAGGTTACTTTTGCCCTGTGAACGTCTCTTTCATCGGCTGTATGCAAACCTGTATTCGCCATACGTACAGACTACGGCAAAAAGAATTTAATGAACATTTGACGGCCCAGACAACGCGTTCACCGTGAAAAGCTTCTGAAGATTGGGAGATACTTCGCGATATGAAATGGGGGATTAGGATTGCAGTTAACAATCAGCTCGAAGCTCAATGGAAAAACAAATGCTGAAAAACATACCACCATCACGGACGTTCTCATACGATCAGCGATATACTGCATTCCGATATTTGCAATCGCATTACAATCGGCCATTACCGCCACCTGTATCACAAGTGCTGCCCGCTTTAAGCCATTACAAACAGCGCCAATCTCATTCGCCCGTAGACTGCAATGTATTTACAGCAACCAGCCTCATCGTTCTGAGCATCGGCGAGCGATTCGCATAGCCTGCTTGTTCTCGAAGGAAAGTGCAAGGGCGGTTATCGAGAAATGAATGTGAAAGAAATAACCGTTGATAGATAACGAAGAAAAACGCTAAACTAGTATGTGTGTCGGCAACGTGATCATAGTTGTACACAAAGCATTAAACTTATCGTTGAAGTGTTAGACTTTCAAGTTTAAAAAAAACTTGATGTTCCTTTTAAAATGTGCATGCATAATGCATAAATGATATTGCTGTTATTGCAGTAACATATTTGAAATACAATCACGTAATCGAAACGACGAAATGTCGAACCGACTTTCCAGACACGCATGTTTACGCAGGGCATATATATATCAGGCGTCGTCGGTATTTTACTTTTGATAATATGCGTTTCGAGTTTTTTTTTACAATCACAGTATGTTAAGATGACCCATCACTGATCATTATTTACATCATCATTTACATCAAGGGAAGTGCAGCGACTTGTGGTGACAAACGCATCTTCGTTAATGCCGTCTTTTATGCCACAGTTGAACGAATGAGAAAATTAGGGCTTAAGTTTCGGCAACCACTAACTCAAATAAATTGATGGAAACCACATGCAGAAAGGAATTGCAGATGCAGATTAGCCTTTCAAGAAACAGCCAATGAGAAGGACTACTCAGGAAGGAAATCAAGTTCAGACTTCAACGCAGAAAAGGTTGTGCATTACTCACGCCCACCAGCCCTGATGGTAGGTACTATACACCTTTAAGAAAAAAAAAATGTAGCACATAAGAACAGCTTCCTTGACATCCTCGAAAGAGGCGTTCAGGAAAGGGAAGACTTCGGCTGGACCACGATTACGCCAATAGACTTTGAAGTAAGCTGTGACCTCTCGCGTTTCTATTTAGTAAGCGAGCGCGTTGCAGCCTCCCTGCTCCCATCTGGCTTTTTGAGCCATCAAAAGTGCACTCAATATTGCTCAAGCAATGAGCGTTCTGAATCATTTTACAAGCCGAGTAATGCGACTACTGGGAGACACTCCGATGCTGATTGCTCGACTAGGACATCTACTGTACCCTGAGTTATTGTAGCAGCCAAACGTGCGCTGATATTGCAGCAGTCGTCTGGAGAGATTCTCCGAGGTCTCTGGGACATAGCGGAAGTTAACGCACAGCGTCCAGACGACAACCATAAGAGGAGTGCCGTTGCCATGCGGCGCGCGCGAGCAGCCTGCATTGTTAGCCGCTTGATTTAGTGACGGCAGTAGGAGGTTAACTTCCAAGGACGGAGTCTCTTGGGTCGCGCGGTGACAGAAACTTATTAGCAGAAGATTAGTTTCCAGCAATGCGCACGCGACAGGCAAATCGTGTCGCTGAGTCCGTGTTTCGGACTTGAGCAAGGCGAGGACACCTTCGTAAATTCGCCACAAATCTATTCGTTTAGACCTTAGCCGGTGGTATCCGTATTCGTTTGACGGAGTTAGCGCTTGGGCATGTTTGCGCCGCAATCTTGCGGACCAGTTTAAAATAATACCACGGCAATTAAGGAATGGGCCGGGCATCGTAAGTTTGTATCATTTAACTGTCCTCGCAGTACTGTGTGATGGTCTGCAGGAACGAAATTCCCTGCTCCATTATGCGCTGACTGCTCGATCACAGCCGCCATCACCATAAGAAGTTGTGGTAGTTGTGGTTGTGGTAGTAGTAGTGGTAGTGGTAGTAGTAGTAGTAGTAGTAGTAGTAGTAGTAGTAGTAGTAGTAGTAGTAGTAGTAGTAGTAGTAGTAGTAGTAGCAGTAGTAGTAGCAGAAGTAGCAGTAGTAGAAGTAGCAGTAATAGTACTAGTAGTAAAAATAGAAGTAGTAGGAGTAGTATGCGTCTGTCCACAACAGGACAGAGGTCTCTCCCATCGAACTCCATTTATTTATGTGGTATCGTTACAGCGGACCCTATCCTATGCCTACAGATTTCCTCTTTTTTTTTCACAGTAGCTATAGTTACCTGCCATATCTGACTACACTTCCTTTCCATTCAACTGGCCTAATTTTCTGTACCACATCGGTGATTTATCAGGCACTATACGGTGAATCTCGAGACGATTTTTACGAGCGCGAAGGAAACCAGACGAAGGACAAGGAACACGAACAGACACAGACGAGCGTTTTCATCTGTCTCTTCGTGCTCCTTGTCCTTCGTCACCATTTCATTGCGCTGTTAAAAGTTTGCTTCAAGATCATGGACCCACTAACTCGCACCAGAGTCCTGCTAAGTTCTACAGTGAATGTTTGGTCACTTTATGGCATGCGCGAGAGAAATTTCTTGAATGATGGTGAAGGCACCGATTATTACGTGCAGTCAGCATGCTACAAATGGTTCAACTGATATGAGTTTCTTATGGATTACTAAACGTAAACTCCCAAAACAGTGTATCAATTATCCTGTTTTACTCCTTGCTTACAAACATTTACATAACGTTGTTCTATACCCGTCAATAACGTGAACATATCAGAAACACACATAATCACTACTTTCTACCTGAACTGTTCGATTATGCACGACCTACATAAAGATTAATTATGGATTACATTCATTTTCTTACATTTCCACGAAACTGCGGAACACTTTACCGTACAGTATCACATCATCCACATCATTTTATTTAAATCAGCAACTTGCCCGCATTCATCTACCTAATTTACAATAGCAACCATCTTAACAAAGAGGAACATTTTGGGCGTATTTGTAAGAAAGCTACTGTAATGTTTGTATTTCTGTGCCTTATTGACTTGTAATCACTTATGTTAAAAAACCTACCCCTGCCACAGCCCTTCAACGCGGTGAGCTTCTGCAGTTTTTTTACGTCGCGTGAGAGGTCGGTGAAGTGGGTGCAGCCACAAAACTTTGGCCAGTACCCAAGGGCTAATGGCGAAAAGGGATCGAATCAGAAATAGCTATTTTCCTTTTCTTTTTCGATCAAATCATGCATAATCAGTGTGCATACGTCATATCAGATGGTGAACTGTCACGGTTTTCGTGACGTCGCGTGACGGACAGGTTAAGTGGGGATGGTGCAAAAAGTTCTGACCAATCATGGTGGGCTGATTGCAGAATTGGAATAGAAAAGTTCGGAATAGTTTTACGTTATAGCGCCCTATGCTACCTATAAAGACGCACGGGAATGATTATTCCCAAGTTTACAACAAAGGCGCCAAATAATATAACGGACGAAGAAATACGACACGGGACTACAACGTAAATGCCTACGTGGTTGTCCCGTGTCGTCTTCTATCGTCCGTTATTCTATTTGGCGCTTTCGCTGTAAACATGCATAATCGACTCGGCCAGCAGCACGTGCTCAATATCTACAGATATATTTACGGCCGCATGTGTAGGTAGCCTTGGCAAGAACTAATAGTCCGTGCCAGCCTACATCGTCGTTGTTCTCATTGTCCCATCAATCATCATAGGCCTGCTCCATTGGTAAATGACATAACTGTTCCATAAAATTAGCCCCGGCGGCAGAGCCCCCTTCCGGGAGCTCTAAATGGAGTCGTCGGAACCACAGTGGTCAATCTTGAGCCTTGATACGAGAACGATGCCACTGGACGGAAGGCGAGATGACGAATTGGAAATAACAGGATTCATCCCGTAGGTAACAGGTGTCAGCTGGCGCCGAACACGGCATGATCCCGTGTATATAAGGAAACAAGCTTTTCGGAGGTGCCCGCACGGCGGGAAAGAGACCAGAGAAGCACAAGCGCACCAGGAGAGACAGTCACTTCGCGGTGCGAAGCATCGCAGCGACGTGTCCGGCTGGTTTGTGATGCCGGAAGCCGAGCGTGGGCAAACTTACAGGCGCGGTCGCTACGCGTGATGGCATCACGGGGCGTACGGGGTACACGTAGGGAAGCCGGTGTGGTCGAGGTCGATTGACCGGATGCCATGGTGATAACCTCGAGTGAGCGTCCGCTGCGGAGCTCCGTGGTGAGGACAGGGACCGCGAAACTCCACCGAATATGTTGCGTATAAAGATGCAGGGGAATGATTATACACACGCACGAGCATTTACGAGCGCATATGCTCGTAGCCCTGCCAAGAACGAACAGTCCATGCCGGATTATACCGTCGTCCTCATCGTCCATTCCACCACGATAGGCCTGCTCAGCTGGTAAATGACATAACTGTGCCATAGCAATATATTTACTGCTATTAACGGTATAAAGAAATTCGCAAATGTTCTATAAAAATATTCAAGGTAAGTTTAATTGTGTCACTTTGCAAAAATGGCATGTTAGCGTGCAGTCGTGAACACGATAAATGCGTATTTTTTCCCCGCATCCCAGGTTAGCGAACTTGACAGCTCGGCGTCTCGAGGATAACCCGAAAGAAAGGTGGTGAATAGCTTACACCGGTGGAAGAAACGAATCACGTCCGCACGCTTTCTCCTCGCCTTTATTTATTCTAGCCTCGGTAAACCAGCTGCTTTCCACTCACAGGCCAGAAGAGGACCTTGCAATTCAAGCCCGAGAACGCAGCTCACACAATTTCATCCCGACTTGGTTCTCTTTCTTGAGGCCTCTTTATCTCTGGACACAGCACAAGATTCTCCAGCTTAACTATAGGAATCCCGTTGCTTACTATCTCACAGAGTTTTCGATCAATCTTTCTCTCCATTCCCATCATTTATGGCCAGCATTGATCGTTCATCTTCCCTACTTGAATGCACGCCTTCTCTATACGCTGTGATTATTGTGTGTGCCGCCTATATCAGACTCCCGATTTTGGCCGCCCTTTTGTGGCAACGCCTGGGCTCTTTCCCGCCGTTATTGCTTCCGTTGCTCCCCATTTTTCAAGTGAAGATCCCAGCTTCTTTGATCTTCCCTAGGTCATCTCATCGGCTGTGTGCGTCTGACCGCCCTTTTCCTGTTGCCTTTCGCGTGGATTTTTGCCTCATCATTTACCTCTACAGACAGCCCTCGTTTATCACCTCATTGGTGGATTGCTGAAATTAGGCGTTTCTTTAATTCTCGAGTGTACCTGCCATGACCAGCTGTGTTTTCCCTTCTTTGTACACCTCTACTCCTTGAATAAATGAACTAGTATATTTCTTAACGTACGGAGGAAAATCTGGAAACAAGACTGCGGGCGACCTTTAACCAACGTCACTTTCTCCTGCCAATACTTTGTCCTCACACAATTACAATGTTTTTATTAGTTTTCATTCAGCTGAACCCCACAGTGCTCTAGCTCCACTAGTTTTTGAAAACTCCACTGCATTTTGAAAAGACGAATGACAATATTACAGAATACGAGAAATGTCAGAACGTTTTCTTTATGACACCAATGGAAGCGAGAATAAGCAGATGTATGCAGGTTAATGAGAACAGCATTCCGGCTTTTGTGGAAGATATCGGCTGCGCAAAACTTTTTTTCCAAGCGAAGGGTCTTTGTGAACCATTAAGAATTTCTCTGACTGTTGCTGCTGCTGCCTTTCAACGTAACGCACATATAATATGCATAGCACGCATACAACGAATCTGCATATATGACACCCTATCTGTACTATCACTACTCTGACTGACTTCCATGCAATAAAACAAGCGGTACCTTAATAGCCTACATTCATAAATACAAGATTCCAAGAGCAATACTTCTTCAACGAAGTGAAGCATCCTATGCTTTCCTTCCCTGCGCTTAGCTTGTCTGCTCGATTGGTTTCTGGTCGAGTAAAGTGGGGGCTCAATGCTTAGGGTATAGTGCAACATCAATGTGGACCAATCCAGGAGATAATCTATTCCGAAGTTGGCCAGTTACGAAGAATGCGCAATATGGTCACGTCGCTATTAAATGCGATCGCGCAGAAAAGTAGAAGAATTTTTTTTTGCTGGAGGCTGATATATAGCATTGCGATGCATGTTGGCACTAGCTCTGTCTGGGCGCGTCCTTTCAGAACTGTCTAAGAAACATAAAATTTAGCTTGACGTTCAGTGTAAATCATGTGGAAACGTAAAGCGAGAAAAGAAAGCAAGCGAAACGCACGATGCCGCGTCGTCCCGCTCCCCCTTACGACGCAATGCCCTCAAAAGACTGTGCAAAAAGTCGCCACTCAAACGTCCAAGCCACTTAGCAGCTTACAAAAGAGCAGGTACACTTTTCTCGAATAAAGTTTGATCTCTCTTTCACTTTCCCTCTCTCCCTTATGGATGTCGGTGCAGTGTCCTAGCGTTACCACCGCGTCGAAAACACCATAGCGTCTCACATGAATCTGTAAATTTGTTGAACA
The DNA here is from genome assembly GCF_050947875.1 of Dermacentor variabilis. NCBI lineage: Eukaryota > Metazoa > Arthropoda > Arachnida > Ixodida > Ixodidae > Dermacentor > Dermacentor variabilis. The sequence goes on along the minus strand of NC_134575.1, from coordinate 30,366,925 downwards.
CGGCATATGGCTGTTTAAGCAAAACTAGGCAATGGTTTGCCGGGATGGCAGTTCGTGTCGAAACAAGAGGCTTTGTGTTGACAACAACACGTCAGAGCATTGACAGAGTTATTTATCCCGGAACATACAATAACTTTTTTTACGTCACGATGAGAACTCCTATACTAAGGTTACACTACAAAAAACTACGCTACACATGGAATTAATTATGTTAGAGCTGTTGTATGTCCTTAATAAATTCAAAGTTGCTTCTCTGTATTGGAGCTAAAGAACTACATCCAAACAAAAGAACCATTCTCTTAATATTGAGAAGACGGGGCTCATTAGATCTCTTATTTGCAGGTAATGTTTCGCATTGTGACTGTACCTCACGTATGATTCCTTTCAATAAGTTTGCAGGCTGCACGGCGGAGCCAAAGTTAGATGACGTAGTGGAGGGCACGAGGAGCTTACATAAGCGTCCTGTACCAAACTTTACATAAGCGTCCTGTACCTAGCGCTGCTCTAACCATGCTGCTAACCGGTTCATGTTGTAAATAAACCCATTCCATCCGTTACAATTTTGGGGCAGGCAGTGGAGTACGTCATACTGGTCGACAGAGCTCTACCTCTCTTCGACACAGCAAATGGTCGGTCGTCGCATTCTTCCGAAGTTCAGTAGACTGGACAACGTCTCTACTATAGCAAGCGTGCACGTATCTGCCTCTAACATCCTTGCCGTTTTAGTGCGGAGAGTTAGCAGAGATGAACTGGCTCATTTTCGAGGGGCAGATGCCAACCGCGTGTGCCACCAATGTCCCGTTGATGAACGTTGCGGGGAGACAGCCGCAGCCTGACCACGACCTGCTTACAGCGACCACCCCGTTTGCGACGGCACCCATGTCCTGGGTGCCACAATTCAGCCAGAATCTAAGAGTTTGGAACATCGACAGGGCCGACAAGCATGGCGCGGGTCTCCTGTCTACAGTGTGTCTTGGATATCTGCGCCCAAGTTCAACGAGAATCGCAGCCCACCTGTGTTCTACACCTGCAGGGCACAGGGACACATCGCGAGTTATTGTCGCCGCCGCCGGCAACGTGTTCAGTGAGATCGCGCACATCGGCCTCGCATTCAACAAGCTGCGCCCTGGAAAGCATTTGTAACTTTTTGCCAGCCACCTTCGATAATACACGTACGTACGAAGGAAAGAGTCCCCCGTGTCTGACCGCTGCCTGACTCCGTCGCAGCCTCGGATACGCCGGTCGCCACCTCCGCGTCACCACTCAGCTAACGCCACCCTAACAGGAAACCTGTCGGCGCGACCGATGGAGGTGCGGTCGCGGGACGATCACTTTTGCAAATACATCCGCGGGTCACCATGTTAAAGAAGAAAGTGTGTGTTTGTGTCGGTGGTGTAAATGCGCTGGCTTTAGGTAGGTACCGGTGCCTCAGTGTGTGATGTGTCTTTCCTTCAAGAATCGTTTAGGACCGAAATTGACGTTTGCTCGGGACGGCAACATCGCGTTTCGCGGAGTTGGAGGTGAAACGTTATTTCCTGTGGGAGTACATTCCGCTGCGACAACGGTTGGCGGAAAGGCGTTTCGAACCGAAGTTCCACTGCGCACGCCACGCATGACATAGTTTTTGGTATTTAATTTTTACGGGAGCATGGAACAACGTTAGACTGCAGGACTGGTGAAATTTCGCTCGGTAGCAATTTACGACGACCGGCGTCTGACAACATTCCATCGGATCACCAAGAAGTATTTTCCTTGCACACTGACGTACTTTTGCCTGTGCAGACTGCAATGTCCATGCCAGTGACCTCGTCGTGCGTCCGTGACGGTTTCTGATATGAGCTAATTGAACCCTGATACGTTAACACTCTGAAGAACAATGTATTGTCCCTCGATAACTAGCACATGATTTTACATCAAGCTTCACTAATATCACAAATATCAAATGGCTCTGGTAACGCTCATGGAGGTTACACCGTTTATTATTTCACATTATTGTGTAAATGAAGGACCATAGAAATTAGAATAACTTCCATGCATCAACGTTTTTTATGACCTCGTATAACATTGTGTCCCCTTTATCTAAATTTTGCATTTTGTAGAATGGTCCAGTTTCATCTGTATCGCGTAATCTACCTTCACATTTTTCTTTGCTTACCATACTGAATGTAGTCTTCCGTTTGTTTTTCTTCCCAGCACTGATCACGTGGTCCCTTTTACTTATCTACGTCACGTTCATGCGCTAGTGAAGGAAAGCTCTTTTGTTTGTTTAGGATGTCCCTCCCGTGACCTTTATGCGGATGATTAATTTCCGGCTGGACTGACCTCATAGGATGCGCACGTTTCCGCCCGGACCCAGGCTTGACGATGCCTTTAGCCTTCAATGGGATCGTGTTGTTACTGTAAACATCCGCGACGAAAACACTTCCGTGCGTAAATCTGGGGCACCGATCGTTTTGGTTCGCCAGCCATTACAAGACAATTAATGTGATATCTATGCTATTTAGCGCCTATTTATTTTCTTAACTACGTCCTAACTACAGAAGTTGCAGAATAAGACACTAAAATGTGGTCGTGCGACCATTCCGTGCTGGAATTCATCGTAAACTAGAGCCTAGCCATGCTTCTACGCTAGCGTCGTCTGGAAATCACGACGTGCACTTAATGGGGTCAAGCCACATAGGCGTCCACAAACAACTCGCGTGCGAAGAAAAAACACAACAAAGCAAATGAACACTTGAGCACCTCCGCGTTAAGCCTAGGTTATGGTGTGCAAGATTGTAGGTCATCCTTGTTCTATTTTGGCTTGGTTCTCTCTTGTAATCCTGCGCGATGTTAACCTCCAGGTCAGAGGTTTATTGCCATCGCCACTTTTATAGATTCGGTTGCTTTGAGCGGCTACTGTGGATTATGACTCAGCAGGAAAGCGATACAGCTTCGGATTAGTGTGGCCGTAGCCCTACGGAGTGGGAGACCTTAAGACATAATAAGGTTAGGTTGTTGGAAATGTGCCCTAAATGTGCTGACCACATGGTTAGAACTCAGAAGTAATAGGAAGAAATAATGGTTGAGGAAACCAACCTACTGCGGTCCCAAGGCTAGCAAAATATGTCACTCTGGTGTTATTTCTTTTTGGTATTTTGGGTATTCGTTTAGCTTACTGTTGTCCAACACGGGGACATAAAATGAAGTGTCGTCTTTTAATCTTGTTGCGGGGTAAAGCTACCTTGTTCTGGGGCGAGTTCATTGGTACTTGGTGAATACACTGTAGCGCAATGAAAAAGGAAACAGAAATAAACAGAGGATCAGACAACCCGGGCGCTACAATCACAATTCGTCTATTGGAGTCTCCTAGCCGCGTAGAAAAAAAAAATCGCGTAGAATAATGAGCATGGCTACGTGTTCAGCACGACAATATATATATATATATATATATATATATATATATATATATATATATATATATATATATATATATATGTAGATCCTAATAGATGAGATGAATATTTACAATTATTATTAGGGTTATAATTATATTCGAGTGCTGATTGCCGTGTTATAGTTTGTTAACGAAGCTTCCCCTCAAGTCTAAATATTGTAAGGCAGTTTTCCTAGTCTCAAAAGCCGCTCGAGTTCACGCTGCTCCTCTGGCGGCCATTTTTCCAAGAAATTATGCCTTCCAACCACTCAGACTGTCGCGGAAATTATGCCTTCCAAAACTCGACTGTCGCGGACAATATCAGTAACTTTCCACATAAGTATGATGCTCGGAGCAGGAGCTATGGCGCTTTAAAGTAACCGTTGGCTTGACGAACCAACCGACTGAGCTAGCTTTCCGGGCAACATTGAAGGATCACGAGTTCAAATCACATGATATGTTCCTTTTTCCCTCCTTTTTTTTCTTTTTTTAGTGTATTTTCCGTCATTTTATCACTGTACGGAAACCCTCCTAAAAAAAAAATTATATATCCTCAATTATGTGCGGCCACACATGTGCAGGTCATAAATACCAGGTTCTCTAGCCGAGTGCCATCCATGCGCTATAACCGAGCTCAGATTGGTCCAGCTTGACTGATCAAATAGGGCACCACTGTAGGTTAAATGAGGCGTACAACTCCTGCGGGACCCGCCGTGGTTGCTCAGTGGTTATGGTGTTAGACTGCTGAGCACGAGGTCGCGGGATCGGACCCCGGCCACGGCGGCCGCATTTCGATGGGGGCGAAATGCGAAAACACCCGTGTACTTAGAATTAGGTGCACGTTAAAGAACCCCAGGTGGTCGAAATTTTCGGAGTCCTCCACTACGTCGTGCATGATCAGAAAGTGGTTTTGTCACGCAAAACCCCATAATTCAATTTTTAATTTAACTCCTGCGGGGACGGTAGAGTATCCGTCTCCAGTGCAAGAGGACCGTGATTCAAATCCCGGTGCCGCGCAATTCTCCACCGGAAAATACAAAAAAAAACCGTGTGTGGAGAAAATTGCAGAAACAGGCCTGGAGTGCGGCCTGATCCCGGTGACCAGAACCGGTAACGCACTCTCTCCCCAGAGCAGGATTGGCCACCCTGGTGCAGTACTTGGCCACAACCTCCTATATGAATACAACAATCAAACCCCGGCCCTCAGTCCCCAGCAGCCGCGAAGCAACTGACCACGGCGGTGGTCGGATCTGTGACGCTGCAGAGGGTGCTAAGAATACCTGGCTCCGGACAGGCCGCCACTGGAATCTGAACCTGGCAACGTTTAACGTTAGAACGCTATCTAGTGAGGCGAGTCTAGCAGTGTTATTGGAGGAATTAGAGGGTACTAAATGGGATATAATAGGGCTCAGTGAGGTTAGGAGGACAAAAGAAGCATATACAGTGCTAAAAAGCGGGCATGTACTGTGTTACCGGGGCTTAGCGGAGAGACGAGAACTAGGAGTCGGATTCCTGATTAACAAGGAAATAGCTGGTAACATACAGGAATTCTACAGCATTAACGAGAGGGTGGCAGGTCTTGTTGTGAAACTTAATAAGAGGTACAAATTGAAGGTGGTACAAGTCTATGCCCCTACATGCAGTCATGATGACCAGGAAGTCGAAAGCTTTTATGAAGACGTGGAATCGGCGATGGGTAAAGTCAAAACAAAATACACCATACTGATGGGCGACTTCAATGCCAGGGTAGGCAAGAAGCAGGCTGGAGACTAGTCAGTGGGGGAATATGGCATAGGCTCTAGGAATAGCAGAGGAGAATTATTAGTAGAGTTTGCAGAACAGAATAATATGCGGATAATGAACACCTTTTCCCGCAAGCGGGTTAGTCGAAAGTGGACGTGGAGGAGCCCGAATGGTGAGACTAGAAATGAAATCGACTTCATACTCTGCGCGAACCCTGGCATCATACAAGATGTAGACGTGCTCGGCAAGGTACGCTGCAGTGACCATAGGATGGTAAGAACTCGAATTAGCCTAGACTTGAGGAGAGAACGGAAGAAACTGGTACACAAGAAGCCAGTCAATGAGTTAGCGGTAAGAGGGAAACTAGAGGAATTCCGGATCAAGCTACAGAACAGGTATTCGGCTTTAACTCAGGAAGAGGACCTTAGTGTTGAAGCAATGAACGACTATCTCATGGGCATCATTAAGGAGTGCGCAATAGAAGTCGGTGGTAACGCCGTTAGACAGGAAACCAGTAAGCTATCGCAGGAGACGAAAGATCTGATCAAGAAACGCCAATGTATGAAGGCCTCTAACCCTACAGCTAAAATAGAACTGGCAGAACTTTCTAAGTTAATCAACAAGCGTAAGACTGCGGACATCGGGAACTATAATATGGATAGAATTGAACAGGCTCTCAGGAACGGAGGAAGCCTAAAAACAGTGAAGAAGAAACTAGGAATAGGCAAGAATCAGATGTGTGCGTTAAGAGACAAAGCCGGCAATATCGTTACTAATATGGATGAGATAGTTCAAGTGGCTGAGGAGTTCTATAGAGATTTATACAGTACCAGTGGCACCCACGACGATAGTGGAAGAGAGAATAGCCTACAGGAATTCGAAATCCCACAGGTAACGCCAGAAGAAGTAAAAAAAAGCCTTAGGAGCTATGCAAAGGGGGAAGGCAGCTGGGGAGGATCAGGTAACAGCAGATTTGTTGAAGGATGGTGGTCAGATTGTTCTAGAGAAACTGGCCACCCTGTATACGCACTGCCTCATAACCTCGAGCGTACCGCAATCTTGGAAGAACGCTAACATAATCCTAATCCATAAGAAAGGGGACGCCAAAGACTTGAAAAATTATAGACCGATCAGCTTACTGTCCGTTGCCTACAAAGTATTTACTAAGGTAATCGCAAATAGAATCAGGAACACCTTAGACTTCTGTCAACCAAAGGACCAGGCAGGATTCCGTAAAGGCTACTCAACAACAGACCATATTCACACTATCAATCAAGTGATAGAGAAATGTGCCGAATATAACCAACCCTTATATATAGCTTTCATTGATTACGAGTAAGCGTTCGACTCAGTCGAAACCTGAGCAGTCATGGAGGCATTACGGAATCAGGGTGTAGATGAGCCATATGTAAAGATACTGGAAGATATCTATAGCGGCTCCACAGCCACCGTAGTCCTCCACGAAGAAAGCAACAAAATCCCTATAAAGAAAGGCGTCAGACAGGGAGATACGATAGCTCCAATGCTATTCACAGCATGTTTACAGGAGGTATTCAGAGGCCTGGAGTGGGAAGAATTGGGGATAAAAGTTGATGGAGAATACCTTAGCAACTTGCGATTCGCTGATGATATTGCCTTGCTTAGTGACTCAGGAGACCAATCGCAATGCATGCTCACTGACCTGGAGAGGCAAATCAGAAGGGTGGGTCTGAAAATTAATCTGCAGAAAACTAAAGTATTGTTTAACAGTCTCGGAAGAGAACAGCAGTTTACGATAGGTAGCGAAGCACTGGAAGTGGTAAGGGAATACATCTACTTAGGGCAGGTAGTGACCACGGATCCGGATCATGAGACTGAAATAACCAGAAGAATAAGAATGGGCTGGGGTGCGTTTGGCAGGCATTCTCAAATCATGAACAGCAGGTTGCCACTATCCCTCAAAAGGAAAGTGTATAACAGCTGTGTGTTACCAGTACTCACATATGGGGCAGAAACCTGGAGGCTTACGAAAAGGGTTCTGCAGAAATTGAGGACGACGCAACGAGCTATGGAAAGAAGAATGATGGGTGTGACGTTAAGGGATAAGAAAAGAGCAGATTGCGTGAGGCAACAAACGCGGGTAAACGACATCTTAGTTGAAATCAAGAAAAAGAAATGGGCATGGGCCGGACATGTAATGAGGAGGGAAGATAACCGATGGTCACTAAGGGTTACGGACTGGATTCCAAGGGAAGGGATGCGTAGCAGGGGGCGGCAGAAAATTAGGTGGGCGGATGACATTAAGACGTTTGCAGGGACAACATGGCCACAATTAGTACATGACCGGGGTAGTTGGAGAAGTATGGGAGAGGCCTTTGCCCTGCAGTGAGCGTAACTAGGCTGATGATGATGATATATATATATATATATATATATATATATATATATATATATATATATATATATATATATATATATATATATATATATATATATATATATATATATATATATATATTCAAAACACCAAACCTTGCTTTTAAGCACGTTGAGTGTAGGTCTATTGTTGTATATTTAAAGCCTCCAAACGTTTGAGTGCAATTTTTTTTGCGCCTGCTCACAATTTCAGTCTCACTAAATCATAATCATTCCCTCGCTTTTTCTTGTTCCGGGGCTTTCTTGTCAGTCTATTACCCGAAAAATATTCAGTCGTTCGTTTACTGCACATAGGGAAAGAAATGTGAGCAAGGAAGCGTATCCAGCAAATACAAAATATACTTAAACAAACAATTTTGCTTTTTGTGAAACAAAGCAAGAAATTGTTGGCGCTGACGTGATTTTGCTAAGGAGTGGCTGCTCGGGAGGAGTTCGATGGCCAAAATTCTGGCTAACCTTAATGTTCGTACGGCCCGGCATGCCAAGGGCGCTCGACAGTTCACATGGCCCACTTGGCTGTGATTTGGCGACATGGGCTATTTTCTCCATGTTTCGTGCGTTGATTTATACTTAAAAAATTCTTTAGGTACCATGCATGTGGTTTTTGTCGTGATGCGGCGTACCACGATAATTCGGATGGTGCAAGCAGGACACTAGCGTGCATCGTCTTTGTTTTCGACCTTACCTTACTTTCCCTCTTTTTTTTTCTTTAGCCTGCGCGTCCGAAAGTGCCAGAGTACCAACTAAATAAGTTAGACAGTGTGACCAGGTTTACCTTCTATGTTGATAAGCTTCGTGGTCTACGAAGTACGTCGATGTGTCCATCGCCAGTGTCCGCGAGTGGCCTTTTAACCTGTGTAGCCAGTGATATTTTGCAGTTAATTTTTTTTCTGTGTTTGTAGCATATTACGCGAATCAACGCATGGAGCTGTAAATATTTGATGAGGTGAAAAATTTTCGCTGAAGAAATCCAAATGCATAACTGGAAATCAACAAACCATTACTATTCAGTTTTTTAGTTTAATACTTTAGGACAGATATTGCACATTAGCATTTCAATGGAGCGAGTTTTCTAGGCACATCCACACAGAAGGAATTCCAAAACTAGTGCAAGGTTTGATATAAGCTGCGTGAAGCTTACGCGAAAAGTTCATTGTACCACTTCTCTTAACGAAAGCATTTTTGTTATACAATGAAGAACCTGCCGCGGTGGCATAGTGGTTTTAGCGTTGCCCCAGGATGCGGAATCGAATCCCAAACGCGTTGGCCGCATTTCGATGGGGGCGAAATGCAAAAACGCCCGTGTACCGTCGACTAGGTACACGTTGAAGTACTCAAGATTATCGAAATCAATCTGGCGCCCCTCACCCACTACGGCGCGCCGTATAATCATATTATGGTTTGGACACGTAGGATTGCAGAATTTATTTATGTATTGAAGAACAACAACATGGGGAATGCTAATTCATTTCGCCGTACATTTTGAGAACGCATATTTTGAAACATGTGTAATTCGCAGAGTTCGTTGCATGCAGATATGCCTTGCAGAAATGTCGGACCCATCTCCAAGTAGCAATATGAGCCGTAACGCGATTAGTTTAAAAGGTGAAATGCCACATGCTAGGTAACTAATAAAATGTACGTTCTGATTTATCGTGCAAATAATGTGCAGCTGTTGAAGTAAGCCAGCTGATGGAGCATGGTCGTACTACATATGGCACAGGCGATTTAGTATTTCTTCGTTACTTGTATATTATTCGACCTGCTTTTGATTGTATGAGCGACTAGCTTATTCAACTGAATGGAATACATTTTCTATGCTAGTCTTTTACAGCAAGCACTGCTCTAAGCCCTACCAGTCAAATACGCTGACTGTGTTAAGTGCAGAAGCAATGAGCACGCTTTTATTTCCTTACTATTATCTATAATTTTAAAAAAGGACTGTTTGCATCCTAAGCCCAGATATCCAGGGAAAACACAGGGAAGGCTGGAGATTAAAATTTGAGATGGTGAACAAAACGAGAACAAGGTGAGAGCAGGTGCCAAGATAAGTCCAGATAGGTATTTATCTCGTTTTCACGGCTTCACTAACCGTTCCACGATGTAGACACCCGGAGGCTCAGTGTCGCTCTTTCCGGTGACATAACTGGGGCCCTATAACGTAAAACTATTCCAATATGTTTTATTCCAATTTCCTGACGTCAAATTTGCGTAACCGCCGACGCAAGCATCAGGCGGTGACACGCAATTTTGTTTAAAGAGGCCAATCAAATGCTTTTTTCGTTTATAGGAGGTCACTTTTGTTTGCTTTAAGAACGAATAATATTGCCTTATCTAATCGGCTGATACGAGGCGAGGAGCACGGCTCAAGTGGAGAGGGATTCGATGGGGCCGAGCCAGTGCACTGAAAACCGATAACCGGATGAAGAGGGTGGTGCCGCGTCTGCGATTGGTCCGCTTTCCCTTACTTAGGTTGGGGGTGGCTCGTCGAAAATCATGGCGGCATGCAACGGAAGGTTAAGAATGCCGCTGAAAAGGATCATCAGCAATGTAAAGTTGACTGAGCGAGGGCGTAAACGTACCGAAAGTGCTCGAAAACGTTACACAGCCACGCAAAAAAGTATTATTTTACACAAATAAAACCATGCTCTTCGGCAGGTGCCAGTAGTCAGTGCCTGAGCGATCGGCGGCAGCCATCTTTTATTCCTTTCGGAACGGGACAGCCTTCGGCTATACAGGGAAACATTCAGTTTTGTTCCGCATATTAATGCTTCTTCAACGCGTAAACGTCACTTTGACGCGGTGAGTTCTGGCGGGTTTGTGACGTCGCGTGACAGGCAGGTGAAGTGGGTTCAGCCCGAAAACTTTTGACCCATAGCCGAGGTCTAATGGCGAAAAGGCGTCGAATCACAAATAAGTATTTTTCTTTTGTTCTTTGCAGTCATGCATAATCAGTGTGTTCACATCATATCAGACGGGGAGTTACCGCGGTTTTCGTGACGCCACCTGACAGACATGCGAAGTGAGGGTGGTTAAAAAAGTTGTTGGCCAATGGCGGAGGGATGATTGCAGAATCGGAATAGAAAAGTTTAGAATAGCTTCCCGTTATAGCGCCCCTGCGCACATTGCTCTGCCGCACCACGTTCACTGACAGTCGGGTTTTCCACCCTGCTTAGTGGAGCGTTCAAACGAGCTGGCATCGAGATCCTCGGAAGAGTGGCATTCGTCGACGCTCATCCCAACTCATGATCATCCCACTTGCTATTACGGTTGGCCAACGTCGAAGCCACGCGGCTGACTGCTCGTTCTGGCGCACCATATATGGACAACCACACGAAGTAAAAGAAAATGATAGCAGGCTACCGTAAATCCACGAAATTTCGATGGAGGATCAGTTCTGTATGCAGCTCTCGGTACAACAAAAGCAAAAGCTGTCTTTAGTGACTGGCGACAAACGCTCCCCCGATGACGAGAGGACCTCATGGTTCTCGTTTCCAGATGATCCCTAGGAATGACGAAAGTGGCGGCCGTTTCGGCCATGCGTGAAATCAGTCTGCCCGGGACGCAATAGCTCGGGCAACATAGTAGCACAGATATCCCAACTCTTCGCGCAAAGACAGCACATTGATAGTATGGCCAGGTTTGGCGGAATGCCGCACAAATAGCGATCCGTGATGGTTTTGTGAAAGTGCTTTTCACGGCACGCTAGCATGCATATTAGCGAGCCATCTATACGTATTCCTAGAGCTCAAAGCTGCGTAACATTACCCGAGACAAGCCCCAATGTTATGTAATATTCTGTCTCCAGCCTTTCGCCATAAAAACGCAGCTAAATGTTATTTCTCGGAGAGACAACAGCGATATCGCTCATGGGGAATAGTGAAATAGAGCAGCTCTTATCTGAAAGATGTTCTATATATTTTCTTGTTAAAATTATCACATACCTCTCAATCACTGCTAGGAGTGAAACATAGTATTTGTGACCTTGATTACAAGCGTTGACTCATGTTTCAATAATGATAATTATTATCGCTTGTGATAATAATAATAATTATCGCTTGAGATAACGGTCATCTGTTTCTTTCTCCGAAGTGCTGTTTGTAGTGCAAAAAGCTCGTTCGAAGCATTCTGTTCCTGAAGCCGAGTTCTCATTAGCTTTAGGCTCACGCGAACTCTACTCAGTGCCATTGTTGGACTGTTAGCACTCCTTTGAAATTCTTCAAGAATGCCTTATTGTCATCCTGGTGCGATACTAGACTATGGGATTTTACGTGCCAAAACCGCGATCTAATTGTGATGCACGCCATAGTGGGGGACTCCGGAAATTTGGACCACACGGGGCTTTTTAACATGCACCGAAATCTAAGTACACGGGGGTTTTTGCGTTTGACCTCCATCGAACGCGGCCGCCGTGGCCGGGCTTTGGTCCCACGACATTGTGCTTCGCAACCCAACACCACAGCCACTAAGCAACCCCAGCGGGTCATCCTGGTGCCATTCCCAGTATTTCGAATCTCTGTAGGGACAGAATTTGTTTGTGGTTCCGCTCGTTTTCTTTGCAAGAAATGATATAGAAGAACGCCCGCGTTCACCACCTCTGCAAACGAAGTCCACATACAATGCTATCCAGCCAGACAATAGAAGGTGAGCTTGTTAAAAGGCTTGCATTGTTGCCGTCGTCAGGAACAAAGACTATCGAAGACAAGTAGCATTTATGCCTTTTATTTCACGAAGCAGCGAAACGTTGGCGTTCTAAGCCCACAATCGGCTGGTAGAGTTGCGCCAAGTTTGTTTGCACATCGAAGTGTACACGTTCTTGTTGTTATGCACCTTGGGATAATAGCACCTTCTATGAACTCTGCCGATAGGGGGGAGTTTGCAGGCAAAATATGCTGCTTGTTTGAGATACTTAGAGCAAATACTATATATTCCTAAAAATGCAATCCCACACGCATTCGTCACTTTCCGTTTCATTGCTTCCCTGCGAACTTCTCGCGATCTGTGTCGCAATTTCTGTTTGCTTTAGTGGCTACAAATTATAGCAGCAAAGTATGGTTTAATCAAAGCCCCTTTGTTCGCACGTGCTGGTGTATGCATACGCATTGATATCAACGATACCTATCAGTCGACCTTTCTTTAGCTTAAGCAGACCTATACGAAATTCTTTGTCGCTGATCGCCCACTTATGTGGTGCCTGCCTGGCTACCTTTATTGAAGCGCAGGCCACTGGCATGGCAAATGGCGGCGAGATGTTAGTCCATAAACCAAATTTGACCTAATTAACTTCTAACTTTTCACCACAGTGTACATATTCCAATCGAAGAATTGAAAATGAGCAGCGAGGAAGTCACACCCATTGGGCGGAAATGCTGCGCTTACCGCGAGTTTCAAGAAATTTGTCTTTAGTCTTGTTGGCCGATGATGTTTCAGCCAACACATATCAGCTGTGTATAAAAATTCGTTGCTGCGTATAAAACTCGATTGCGATGCATTGGCCCGTTTAAACGCAGCGACAAAGTTAAAATTAACGTTCGCGGTCGGAAAATTTACGGAAAGCAATGCGGACAGCACTCTTCAATGGTTTTTAAGTGTGACCTATCTCGTCAGTACTGCCCGCCCGGAAGCGCATACATCCCACCGGAACAGTGAGCGGGTGCGCATTTCTAACCACCTCTGCTTATCAACGCGAACATCCACACGAGTTGGTTGACGCGTACACGAGCCGTTTTGCCTTACGTGAGCGCTCATCAGAAATCCGCTTCTACCGGTGTTCAGCGCAGAGCTCGGATTGACTTGGCTGTAAAATTAATTTCCTTGGCCGCATTTATAAAGTTCACGCTCTCCCACCAACCTGTAAGAGCACTGAGCGGTTGGGTAAAGTGGAGTTGAACATTGCCCTCTTTAGTTTAGCCTTGTGCTATAGACGTAACTTCTTTGGTTGTTCTAGATTCGTTGGGCTTCCTTTCTTTCTTTCTCTTTCTCTCTCTCAGTTTCAGCCAAGACGCGTGGTGTCCGTGCTAAATGTTTTAAGTTCCTATTTAGTTTCCTACTTTGCCGCTTTGTGCAATTCTACATTTCCGGCCCTCCACTTTCATGTTTCCTTCACTTAGTATTAAATAGCAAGATAAGATTAGGAAATTCGAAGACACAGCACGAGGTTGGCTGGAATATGACAGCGGTAACTTGAGATAACCGAGATAGGCATATTGTTCTAGATTGCAGCTAAAGAAGGCTGGTGGTGGTGAAGCCCCTCCGTAGCTCCAGGTCATGAAATAACTTCATGTACCGCGGGGCAGTCCTAATGACTGAGACGTCCTGCTGAGCGCAATGTAATGCCGCGCGAGCGAATCTCGACTGCGTGTGCCATCTTTAAGCAAGAGCATTATAGTTCCTCGATAAAGAATTCCCGATAGGGGACATAGACCGGATACCATGCATTTGACCATCTCACAAACACTTTCTGCGGAGGTTGTGCCCTTACTTATGCGACGTTAGTCGAGGCACGTATACTCGGCTCAGCAGTGTCCCTGGTGACGTCCAACTCGCCACCTAGCAGGACAGTGGTGACCCTTTCAAGTGCTACACTTAGCGTGTCCAGTAGCTACAATGGGGAAAAAAATGACAGTGTTCGAACTCGCGAGCTTGTGAATACTACTGTCATAAAAACCGTGCGTCAGCACACAGGCAACTTTCCCGTCATTGCTTTGCACGCAACAAGTTCCAGCTTCTTTAAGCTTAAGTACTTTAGGATACAGAAGCCCGTGTACCAGTTGTGGTTATATATGTTTGCCTGTAGCAAACATGAATGAAATTGCGGCGCTTCAGAAAGTTGTGACGGTCGGTTCACAAGGGGGTCAGTGATGCATATTCATAGCGGGCCATTCGTAAGAGAGAATGTGAAGATGCCAGCGAGGTTAACTAGAAAGATCCTCGCTGCTGAGAATTATGTCAGTGTTTCACAAAAGCAAAGGCATCTGTAGGCGCGGAGTGCTATTGAACACCTCCTACAGCTCTAAAAAGGTCAACACTTGTTGTGCCATCTAAAAAAAATGAAAAAATACAACAACAACATTTTTAACTAATAGAAACCTTGTGAAAAGTAGTTGTTTAACATTCCCAAGGCTCAATGTTTCTAACTTCAGACGCAGTTTCGCTACTTCTATTTAGAAAATAATGTGAATGGTAATATTATTCTTTATGTCTTGCTTCACAGTTGCGAAAAGCCGGGAAGATGTTGCAAGTAACCATTCGAAATGTACTTTTATTCGACAGCAAGCAGACAGAGGCCAGGATTTTCGCTTACTTGCCGAATACCCACTACAAGCCATCGCGGGGAGGCGCTACGAAAAATTGCGTATTTTCTTTTTGGGTGAATTTGGCTGAGCGGGAAGAAATCCCATCAAATTGTATTGTTTTATTCAACAAGTCTGCGTTTTCGCATAGTTTTCGTAGAAGGAATCAAGTCGCAGGGAATAGCTGATTCCTAAAACACCTCGCTGTGACAATAACCACGCGCACGATGGAAGTGACTACTTGCTTTCGGCACACGAGAGTGATTGCTTCCAGAATGCGAAAATCTCTTTTTTTTTGTAAAATAAAGGATTCTCAATACAGTAAAAGGCTTTGTTTAAAATCTGTGAAGAAAATGGTACGTCTTTGATGTTCAGCTGAAGAAAACACGGACTGAATGGAGGCTAATACAATGTCATGGTTTTGTTCTTCAAGAACATCAACCTTGAAAGGAAAAGAACAAAGTGGATGACTTGTTGAGGATGCGACGTGGATGCATTAGGCTAATGTTATGCCAAAGCATTCTGTGTCACGAATTTTGTCGTGTGCACATATGTGGCTGTTGCTTCCAGGGGGTTAGAGTTACGTGCACTTTAAGCATATTGCGCCTAAAAATAGCACATTCCTCGCCAGCTTTACGTTTACGAATAGGGGCGTTGTTGCGCGCTCCTTTTTATGGGCAAAATGCAGCTCCTGAAATAAAGAGTATTCCTCAGATTTACTGCCCTTGCAAGAGCATATATATCGAAGCGTGGAATATACCCTTGAGGGCTTTCATTTACAAAGTTTTTCGTTCTAAACTGGAGTTAGCTACTTGCCAACCCCTTCGATAATTCTATGTTAAATATTGAAATTAGCTCACATCCGCTATTACGAACAGTTCTAAGATAAGTACTTCTTTGAACGTACGGACCTCGTTCTTATTAAGTATAACGAAGAAAAGAACTATAAGAAGCTCTGAGCAGGGCGTACCGTTCTCCGTTAGTACCAGGACTTGCGAGATCGTTTGCGTAATCTATGGGTACCAAGCAGAACGAAGAAAGCATGAACAGCGGTGCGTTTTTCTTATGCTGCTGAGTTCAATATTGTCGACATTAGCGAATTGTATCTGCATTGCACCGTCTTGAAAAGGTAAAGCCATCTGCGGTACAGCTAAGCCTAGATTTAACGAAGTCGATGGGATCTGAGACTTGTATATCTTTTAATACGATATATCACCCGGAGGCATAGTTAGTAACATAGACAAGTTTTTAATTCAGAAATTCTCATAAAACTTCGGGGAATAAAATTTTATTTATAGGAGAGCCAGAAACGTTGTTGCACAAACCACCAGTTATGATCGTCAGAAGTGAAGAGTGTAAATGAAGGCACTTGGAATTCATTCCGAAGCTTACTGCTGACGTCGATAACGTTAACTGTTTGATGACGGCGGTAGAAACTACCGTCCGTCTAGCTTGGTAGATGGCACGATAGCGTGATAATTTGGGGGCGGCGGCGTCGAAGCACGATGACGATAAAATGAAGACGATGCAGAAGATGACGACACGGCAGTGATAGCAGCATAATCAAGATGGCATGACCATTGGAATCAGACAGCCTGACGACGACGGCGAAGACAAAGGCTGCGCGCCTGCGCTTTCTTTTTCGCTCATGCTCGTCACGGAGGCTGGATGCTCCCTCCGACCGTTCCCTTTAAAATTATGCAGATCTCAAGCAGCGTGGAAGTTCGCCTGAGTGAAGCTGCGATACGCCGGCAGTACCAAATGGCAGCTCTCGCGTAAGAGTTGCGCGGTGAACTTCGGTAGCGAACTCGCTACGAAGCTACGTTGCGCTTTAGCACGTGACCTCGGCATTGGCGCCTCAGCGCTGCTTGAGTAACTCCGGCTTTCCACAGCCACTAAAACGCGCGAAAGACGCGAAGAAAGCTGTTCGTTTCAAAGATGGAGTACGCCACATTGCAACGGCAGTGAAGCTGAACCCACGTGACCGACATGCAGTCGCGGAGATGGGACTGTCTATAATGCCTAACACGTGACTGCGGCGTAGAAGCGCATCGAGTGAGCACACAATTTTTAGTCATGGTAGATGCTCGGCGCTATCACGCGACGAAGCGAGTGACTCTTGAGCACGGCTGAATGTGCAAAGTTAATTACTTACAAGCCGAAACAGTTCTTACGGCAATGCGCATAAACCAATCTTTAGGTTCAGGTAAACGTGCAGCTGGAAACATGCACCTGGAAAACCTGGACAGTTAGACGCCGGTAAGCATAGGTAAAGATGCAGCTGTACCGACCAAGGTTCGTCATGGTGCGAAATCTTTCAAATGAGGGGAACCATGTGTGGTTAGTTCAAAGTTCAACAAGAACTGAATAGCGAGCATTCCTCTGTTGCGCCGCCCGTATAGAATGCCTTAAGGGCGGCCTTACACAATGCCTTAAAATTCGCAGCCTTGTATACAGCCTCGCAATGTTCTATATAGCTATACCCTCACACTAAGGTACTGCGCACTTTTTCGTCAAAGTTTCCATTTTATCAATTGTTACAATAGCACGTGACTTCAAGTTTTACTCACTGTATTTGTGGCCGAACCAAAACGCTTATTCTTTTTCTCTCGCTTTCGCTCGTTCGTGTCTTTTTTCTTCTGCCTTTTGACTATCAAGTTTTGCCATACATGTTTAGCGCAAAGGATCCTCAGCAGTATATAAACCACCAAAATTTTGTTATGGTTGTATGCATGTATACCCGACTCCCTTGTGCAATGCACGTGCAAGTGAGACTATGAACAATAAACAAATAAATAAATAAATAAATAAAAGGTAAGAAGAGAGACACACTCGGGTTTCCTCTGCTGGCAACCCCTGCAACCACTGTGGCACTTAATACGAATAAAGCAAACCTGTCTGATTTACAAACCAAATGACAAAATAAGTAAACCATGGCGAAGATGACCAATAAACAAGAGCGATAAGCAACGTAAGTAAAAAAGAAAGGCGTAAATACAAGGAAGCAAATATTGATGGCCTGGCTTTTTTATTTCAGAATATCTCTCGCCAAAGTAGCGTCTTGTTCAGTCGATTATCGTGCAGTGTGAACATCACGCTAAGAAAAAAAATAAGTTTGAAACTTCTAAGCGGCGCTGATCGATAAGTACTGAAGCAATGCTAGGGAGTAGACAGAAATCAATAGTGAACAGAATGACTTCTGTATTGAACTCAGTTTACCGATTCACTTGAATAGTACATCAATCTCGCATAAAACAATACTAAAAAATGCTCCCACTTTGCATTTTATGTTCACAGCCTACGTCAAGGCATAAAATGGCGGGAAATCACCCCGCAATATCTTTATTTTTTTTCATGTGGTTCGAGTCTGAATCTCTCGAAACACGCCATTTACGTTCTTAGCTCACGTTTGTTGTCGTAGCGACTTCAATCAGTAGCTCTGCGCCTGGGTTCCATATTCTCTACATCAGGAACAAGAAAATCTCTGCCAGCATATCTGCCGTACGTGCTTCGATGACTTGAACTTTTTTCTTTTTTCACTCGGACTTCCCAGCTACTATTTTCCATGTTTGAAAATGCACTGCCCAAGCCCGGGTTAGTCGCACAGTGTGGGAACAACTCGACCGTGTTACGGCGAATTTCGTCCTGGAAATTCACTCGCCAAGTGGCGCTGCTTAATGTTTAAACGCAGTCACCCAGCTAGAACAACTCTACAAGCTACATAACATATTTACCGCAAATAAAGACGAGGACAGCGGAAAGAACACAAAAAACAAGATGGTATTTGCCCACAGGCTGCCATGAATAAACCAGTTGAAAGTTACCGCCCGTGTTGTTTTTGTGTTCTCTTCCGCTGTCCCCGTCTTTATTTGCGGTCTATATGATATGCAGTGAACAGTATGCAGTGAACTGAAGTTCTTCTGGAGTTCTAGAAGCTATCACTCATAAATTGAGGTATTGCGCTCAACATGTACAACGGCGACGCACAGGCGCCCCAGTGGTGACCTCCGGATAAATTGTGGTCGTTCGGGGTTCTTTAACGTTCAATGAATTGTTGGCCCACTACGGGCGTTTCCATTGTGCTCCATCTGGAATGCGAATGACGTGGGTGCGAATCTTCGTGCTCAGCAGGGGAACAGCATTGCCACCGAACTACCGCGATAGGTTATACGGAAAAGCTTCTTTTCCATTTCAGAAAACTTCGTCGTACACCTCGTTGATTTCTGCATAGTTGATATTCACAACGAAGTGGCCTGACCTTATATAAGGACCATATGAAGCCATTGAAGCCATATGAAGAGAGAGTGACGCGAAGTATGAGCACAACGGAAGTTCACTGCGTGTGAAGGGGAAATGCAGAATTCACAAGGAAAAGTGAAAAATGCAGTGCAACGAAAGGACAGCTTTCCGCCCCTGTCTTATACGAACCCGCGACCTTCCCGTGATGCGTGCGATACGCTATACCAATTGAGCGATGTAGACAGCTGTCACGTCACTCGGTTGTGTTTCTTTATTTTTTGTGGGTATTTCTTTAAGTCTACTAAAACTGGACTGAGCACATCCTTGTGAGCTAGTTAGCGTGATTTACTGCGCAGACAAATCGATTCCACCCAGTGCAACGTGAACCGAGAGAGCACCCTGGTCTTGTTCATGTGTCCGCGTGATATTTTCCCTTATTTCCGTTTCCCGTTGAGTATATGTTTCTAGCAGAACGTCTCGGCGTATTGCGACAAATACTGCAGTGTGAATGATGTAAATATAAAGAACGGTTGGGAAAAGAATACTTTACTGCAGCACACTACGCTGACTGACTGTTATCACAGGAAGTTCCCTATCGACTGCTAGCAGTTGCCGAGACAATATTAATTAACTATAAATGCGACCCCTCGCACTCTTAAGTAACCTACTTACTTTTTCTAAAAGTCTTTCACGATTAGCGCTGTAAATGTTTGGTAAAATCTAAAAAACAGCTCAATTTTAGTGTATTTGTTTCGCGGTTCTTTAATATTCTTCATTTTCACGCAGACATGCTCTTTGTCCTAGCAGGCCTGGCGGAAAACCATTAGGGGACGCAACGCATATCTCCAGGCCAGCTACTTCATCACGCCCAATGAAAACGACTCCAGGACGGAAAAAAATACGGATAAGTTAGCAGAAGCTTGAGAAAAGCTAGCAAAAATAAGCACTTAGTGAGAAACCACCAGCAGCGGAGAATTTTCACTGAGTTTGTATAAATGCGCGATTAAGCGCTAATGGCACGTATGCATTCTACTAGTAACTTAATCTTCTTTACTTGACAAATATTACTTCTGTGTCGAATAACACGGATCCTAAATGCCGCTGTCAGAATGGTGGCGCAAATGGCGCAAATAAAAAGCTTTGTTTTGGTAGCACAAATTGACTACCTCCAACATGTAATTGTCAAAAAATAGCTTATACATGTTCTTCAACGATGCATCTTTAAACTTCCATATTTCGCAGTATTCTTATTTCTCCCTTCAATTAATAATAGCGTTCATAAACAACCTGTTAGACATGTCGGTAAGAAAAACTCACAATCACGACGGTTACGGAAATATCTGCTAAGCATGACCTCACAAGAAATCACAAAACATATAGAATGAAACTTACTAGTATTGCAGCGTTCGTGATGCATATTGTATCGAAATTGGAGGGTTTATTTTCTTGCAGAAGCAAGAACGTAGTAATTTTGTAACCGCAACACGAAGAGAACAATGAAAAAGACTCAGTGAGAAAGGTTATCAATCGGATTACGTTCCATATTCATATTCTCATTTAAGCTGGCTTCGAAGTTTTTGAATTATGGGGTTTTACGCGCCAGAACCACGATATCATTTTGAGGCACGCCGTGGCGGGAGGCTCCGGAAATTTGTACATACTGCACTTCTTTAACGTGCTCCTAAATTTAAATACACGGGTGTTTTCTCATTTCGCCCCATCGAAATGAGGCTGCCGTGGGCGGGATTCGATCCCGCAACCTCATGCGTAGTAGCTCAATACCATATATCCACTAAGCAACCACAGCGGGTCGGCCTCGAAGTTGACACGGCACAAAAACTACGCGAATTCGGGACAGTAAAGTAAGTTGTAAACATCGCGGGAAGGTCAAACAAGCGTCTTCTTGCGCGATCCTACACTTTGATGCAACCACTACACCATCACCCTAAAAAAGAAGGAAAAAAATACCTCAAGAAAAGTGTCGTCATAAGACAAACGTTTTCTAATGGGCGCAGACTTATAAACAAATTATCAAAAATCATTTTGCTTGGCATCCAATGAACCAACGTGGATGTTTCAATGATTTCAATCTTATGAAGTGAAAGTTATACCTGAAAGTTAAAATGCAACAACTGTAGGCAACAAATGTACTTTTTTTCTAGTGGGTCATTTCTATTTGATTTATTTTTATGCAAGACGTGCATATATCATAATTTAGCATAATTAAAGGATGAACATTTCGTGAATAGGACTTTTCCAAATCCGTGAAAAAGACTGCAATCATTTGGTACAAGTTGTGAAATCATACACCATATCTGTTCGCTTCACGATTTCAAAAAAATGCAGCTTATACAAATGCGACATTGGCTTTTCTTCAACATGTATGGATTTTGTAAACTTCAGCTTCATGTTTTTTTTTTAAACTGACCAATTTTTCTGCATTTCTCTTAGTACTTCAGACGTTAAACGGCAATACTGGCTGTTTAGACTCGGCCGAATTGAGGTTTCTCTAACAAATTCAAGAACATTAATTGAAATGGTGTGAACTCCATAATTCAAATGAAAACTCGGAGCATTTCTTCGTTTCTGAATCACAGTATAACGCTTTACAACGAAGCGCACGGGACCTTCAACATAGTTCGCTACACAGGTTACTTCGATGTAAAGATCGCGCACCATGCCACCTGAAATAAAGCAATATTTCCTTCTTCCCACTTTGTGAAACAAGAACTGCGGGTGCGACGGACGCTACAGCATCTAGGCTGAAGGGCACGCACCTCGACGAAGTCTGGGCGCAGCGCAAGGCAGAAAGTGTTCAATGCCATTATTTGTGCCATTGTCAAATTTTCATTTGCCTTGCAGGCTCTCAATGACCCCTGAATTCGTCAACCTTCGCCCCCTCCTTGTCCATGATGGCTCCCCAACTTCGTCGTAGGTCATCAGTTCGGTCAAGGCCGTCGTTTTCAAGCGCGACTCACAATAAACGGCGCCTGCAGCCTGAACGCTGCCTGGAGCCTGTGCAGCAGCAGTGCAGCAGCAGTGCAGCAGCAGTGCAACGTTTGCTGCCAACGGTGCGCTCCTCGAGTGCGCCTAAAAAGCGCTAGAATGCGTCGCAAGAGGGCGTAACGTGCATTTTGAGTGCCGGCTGCAGAGAGCCGTCGTGGCACACCTACGTGCCGTTCGTTGTAAAGCAGCACATCAGCCGTCGGGGCGCCTAAGCCTATTTCGTTGTATAGGCAAATTCGTTGTAGTCATCTTCGCGGTAGACGCGTTCACAATACATACGATAGGTAGGAAATTGCCCTGGACATACGGAAATCCTTCGTTACGCTGGTCAAGCCATTGTAGAGGCCTTCCTTGCACATGCGTTTGAATGTATTGGAGAAGCGAAATAGGGAAAAGCCTCGAGGTAAACATTTTTTTATTAAAGATAACTTGAAAGTTAAATTGGCTCGCAAAAAAACTTTCGCCCGAAAGTGCTTCTGCGCATAAATGATAAAGTAACACCGAATTCTTTTTTACATGTGCTGCATTATCTTTTTTTTTATCAAGACTGCTGCTCTGAATGCATATTGGGTCCGCTTCAGAGCCTTTGCGCCAATAGCGGTGGGGTTCTATTCTCTTCCCCCTTAAGCCGAGAAACAGCATTTACATTTAAAAAAAGCAGCTGTCTTGCTCGCCATCATAGCTAACAACCGGCCACTAATGGGCAACCCGCATGCTTATATAATGCGAAAATGGTGGTTCTGAGGCAATTTTACCGAAGCGCAACCGTTCGGGAAAGAAGAGCCGTCAGCAATCCGGTCGGTATTACCACTTGCGGAAAAACACGTTATCTGCAAAGCGCAGCACTGGATCTGACTTCGTAATAGCGCTAGGATATTGAATATTCAAGTCAGAAGTACGCTTCCCCAAAGCCGAGCCTGTTGCTTTTCGCGCTATAGGACGAGGATAGCATTACTATCGCTCGCGAATGCTGATATACGCTGAATGTTTACGTGCCACATTCTTCTTCCTCTTTTTCACAATTATTTTTGCACCGGAATCAAATGATCCGCATCGTACACGCCTTTGCCTTTTAATCCGCCAATAGAGTTTTCCAGAGAAAGCTCTGGTCATCCTAATGTTCAGATGCAACGGGAACGGTGGATAACACGGATTCGTGTGATCTTCGCGCTTCCTGCTTCGAGTGTTGTTATCGCGTTATTTGTTAGCCTCTAACATTCTAAATTTTTGAAGTGATCGTAATTTTGCAAACGCGGCGATCTAAGAAATGCCCACACACATGCGTAATAAATGAATATATTGTTGCCTCTACAACATCATATTCTGTAAAAAGGGATTCATTTGCAAAATTGCAGAGCAGTTCATGCAAACACACGTACTTAGTGGTCAGCGTTCTCATGCAGCTGATACCGTTACGCGAGTTGGTCCACCGCTTCTGTTGTGTCAGCACCCGTATCGCATGCGATCTTGTACTGATTAGTGATGATAGTAATGATGATGATAATGATGTTGATGTGCGAGTAGTGACATCTGCGCCGCCTATTTTTGTCGTTGGGTGCGGTAACGTGGAATAGTGGCTAGCCAACAGAGTCGCAGGCCAAGCCATCATCGTCCATCATCGTCGTTTGATTAGTGCCAAACTTTGTTTATTTGCCTCCGTGAGTACCTCATACACACTAGGGGCGTTTGGCCATGGAGATTCAAGCTCACGCGTAACCCAGCCTTTTTATTCCCTTTCTGCCATCGCGAGCGACCTCTACTAGTGCCACTACTGACACCCAAATATGACAACCGTATAGTAAGTGCCGTTTAGTTGTGAAGCCGTGCGGCAACAATAAAGCGGGCGTGAGCTAATGCGGAATTATAAAACACTTGGTATAAGATATCGCGTGCCGAGAGGAATACCACTGGTAATGAACAAGCTTTTGTAATTTTCTTTTGCTTTCGCAACATTGTGAACTGTCGAAGAAAAGGGAAAACCAGAGTATGGTATGTGGTAGTATTTGGTAGGTTGCTCATTGAAGACTGACCGTGTTTACCTTTATTTCCGTGATGAACCTTTTCCACAATTGTGTGTCTTATTCATGTGACCGATCAAGGGACTAGCCATCAACGTAACGTATCATTGCTACCCATATCGTGCATTACCTTCTTAAAGTGAATCCTGCTTTGCCTCGTGCCTCATATCGTGCACCATCCATGGCACGTCGGTATTGCTATCACTGGATCGGTGTGCGGAGGGACAAATTTTTGCATACATTGAGTCTGTTCCTCCTTATATTGACCAAGCTGTTCAAGAACTGGTACAATACGCCATTACGAGACCTGCGATGTTCAGTGACAAGTTCTCTGCCACCACCAAGGTCATTTTGTGCACCATTTCCCTCGCTAATTTAATATTACTGCGACAGCAATTACGTGGACGGTAGCGGCGAATTTTCGGCGTTGCCGTGATGTTCTGTGCACACACACAAACACTTATATATACATATATCAAATAAATAACCTGGCAAGGGAACAAGAGCTTAAGATCGTAAGTCAACCTCTAGAGTCTGTGGAGGAGTACGTTTACTTATGTCAACTAATCACAGGGAACCCGGACCATGAGAAGGAAATTCACAAAAGAATAAAAATGCGTTGGATCGCATACGGCAGACATTGGGAGCTCCTGAATGGGAGCTTACCGTTATCATTGAAAAGGAAAGTATACAATCAGTGCATTTTACCCGTGCTGACATGCGGCGCAGAGACTTCGAGGCTAACAAAGAAGCTTGAGAACAAGTCAAGGACCGCGCCAAGAGCGATGGAACGAAGAATGCTAGTCATAACTTTAAGAGACAGAAAGAGAGCAGTTTGGATGAGAGAGCAAACGGCCATAGACGATATTCTAATAGACATTAAGAGAAAAAATGGCGCTGGGCAGGACATGAAATGCGTAGACTAGATAACCGTTGGACCATTAGGGTAACAGAAAGGGTACCAAGAGAAGGGAAGCGCAGTAGAGGACGGCAGAAGACTAGATGGAGTGACGAAATTGGGAAATTTGCGGGTGCAAGTTGGAATCGGTTGGCGCAGGACAGGGGTAATTGGAGATCGCAGGGGGAGGCCTTTGTCCTGCAGTTAACATGAGCAGGCTGATGATGATGCTGCTGCTGCTGCTGCTGCTGCTGCTGCTGCTGCTGCTGCTGCTGCTGCTGCTGCTGCTGCTGCTGCTGCTGCTGCTGCTGCTGCTGATGATGATGATGAGACGTGGCTGACTCGACGAACACATCATCTGTGCTCAGGACATGAATGATCGAGTAATGACCTTTTTTTGCTCTCTACATAGGAATACCAAAGTAAGGCATGTCGCTAATACGGCTGCAATGATATAAAAGATAATGCTATAACCTGTTTTCGTTTCGTGCGGCTTTAAAAGCAACCCCTTCCGAAGTATAGAAAAACAAGGCTTTCGCGCCAGAAAATGTAAACGTAAATAGACGCGCTTTCTTGCAAGCACGCAGCTCCCTCGCGAAAGGAAAAAAAAAAGAGAGAGAGGGAGTGAGTGAGAGACACACCACTCTTTCCGATGTCTGGCACGCCTTCTATCAATTATCCATCATCAAATGCTAAAGTGCAGAACCGCAGAAACCATCAGCAATGCGGTCGCTGTTATCGCTAGCGAAAAAAAAAAAACGCTATCTGTGGAGCGCAGCGTTGGCTTCACTTCATAATAGCAGCAGTATTCGCAATATTGAAGTGGGACGCACGTTTCCCCAACGCCAAGTACCCGGGCCTGCCGTTCTTCATGCTGGCGAGAGGATAGCACGATAAGTGCACTCGAATGCCGATGCACGCTCAATGGTCTGGTTTCCCGTTATCCTTGCCTTTTCCGACAAACATTCTTTAGCAGAATCGAAAACCCCCTTTGTATCATTTGTTATGTGTGATTCCGCACAAATTGTTTTCTATGGAAAACGCTGGTGCTGCGAACGTTCCGCTACAGTTGGAACGACGGGTAATACGTGGATTTGCATAATCTTCGTGCTAATAGCTACGGATGCTTTCGTGGCGTTATTTATTGCGCTTTACGTTTAGAAATATTGAAGTGATCATATTTTAATAGGCACAACAACATGAAAGGGCTTCCCGCACATGCTATCGCTTCGGATTGTTGCATATTTGACAGGCGATCTATTAGACAGTGATCTAGTTGCGGTGTTGCAAAGCCATTTGAAGCCACGAAGTAATGTTTTAGGCAAATGCACCTGCAGCCCATATCGTTCCTATGCTGGCTGATTCGTCCCTAGCCGCAGCTCGCGTAGATAAGAGGGCCGAAGTTCCCTCTCGTAATCCTCGTAATAAACTTGGTGATTGTGGTGGTCTCTTGGGTGCCAAGCTTCCGTGACTATTTCTTCTCACACCATTGCTGCACAAAGCCGCAAATGTGCTGCGACGATTTTCAGGAGCCAATGTGACCACGTAGGATTGACTGATTGATTGACGAACGATCGGCCGTAAATGCGTGTGCGTACTACGAACATTTCTTTTACTTGCTCTCGACTTTTCTTTCTTTCCACTGCATCACAGCAAACCGAGCTCCAGCAATTTCGCTTCAACCGAGAGAGGCGCAATATGCTTCCCCTAACATGAATTCGCACAGTGACCGCTACCTGCATATTTTGCTTTCCTTAGTAAAGCCTTTTGTGTAGTATAGGTGCCTTGCAACTCTAATGCTTGATGTGCATTCTTTGAAGAGAGGACAAATAAATTCAGCACAACATAACATCTCAGCCCGTAATGTACTTGTAAACATAAAGTAGCTTGTAATTGTATGGTGGAGCATTGCCACATCAGTGGTTTCCTCTGGTCGTATCGCGATACATTATTAAATTATGAATTTATTCCGATCTCCTGACGATACATTTAAGCACCCGCCGGGGCAGACATTGTGCGCTGACCGGCAAGTTTGTTTGAAAAGCCGAATCAGTTGCTCTATGCGTTTATAGGAAATCACTTTTGTTTGATTTGAAACCAAATAGCATTGGCCAGTTAATCGGTTTTTCTTATCTTATCGGCGTACAAGGGGAGAGGAGTGCGTACAGGTTGATAGGGCTCTGGCGGATCCTGGCTAGCACAATGAAAGTATCTAACCGGATGAGAGGGGGCGGTGCCGGTGTCTGCGATTGGTCCGCTTCCCCTTGCTTACGTTACGGTAGTTGGCCGGAAATCGCAGCGGCATTCAACGGAAGGTTATAAATACCACTGAAAGTGATCCTCGTCAAAGAAGAATTGGCAGGCTGATGCCGTATACGTGTCGAAAAGGCTCGGAAACGTAGTGCTGCCACGCTAAAAATTGTATTATACGCATAGACGCCGGCATCTCCGAGTAATCAATGTCAGAGAGATCGTTGGGCATCGATATCAGACTGCGTTCAAAACGGGGCAGGTTGTTGCTATTAAAAAAGCAGTTCTGCTTGGTTCGGCAATTTAATAAGATAATACATTTTATTGCGTACAAGCAACTTTGACGTGGTGAGTTTTCGCAGTTGTTGGTGTCGCGTGACAGAGAGGGGAAGTGGGCGCAGCCCGAAAAACGTTCACCAAAAGCTTAGAGCTCATGGGGAAAGAGGTGTAGAATAGTAAAGATTTCTTTTGCAGTTTATTTTCCCCTAATCATGCATAATTAGGGCGCACACGTCATACCGGTTTGGACGCATTCGCGGTTTTTCCGACTTCACCTGACACACGGGCAAAAGGGGAAGCTGACCCGAAAACTTTTTCACCAGTCGTAGAAGGCTTGTGGCAGAAATGGAATAGAAAAATATTAGAGTAGCTTAACGTTACAGTGCCCCTGGTGCTCAGCTGCACTTTACCTCGCTGCATGACCACATACATATGCTCATTGCGCCACTGAGGTATTTAGATGCAACGCGAATGGTCCACCTGATGGCAGCACCTTCGTAAGTCTTCAAACACTGGAAGGCATGACGATCACGGTCTCAGGGAAGCAGACAGCCTCTTTTGGCTTATATTCATACTAGCAACCTCACGGTAGCAAACACAGAATTATTTTCAAATTTTTTTCTGTGTTGCTTTTATTTTGTGGCTGCCGAAATACTAAAACCCATGGACAATGTTTCCAGTCACGTTTTGTCCTTTAGGTAGAAATTTTACAGGTCCGCGGTAAGAAAACCATTGCATGTTAGACTAACAGACATTTCCACTGAGCACGGAAGTTTTCAGAGTAACGTGTCCCGTGGTTTTTAAACTATAACGCCAAACCGAAGGTCACCAAAAGCATTGACTGTTGGGTCATTTGGTGCATAAGGGCGGAATAAAGCGATGTGGACACGACAGCATCTGTCCTCTCCAAATAGTTTCTTTTCCCCTCTCAATCAGCTCAACGACACAACACAAAAGTGACCCATTTACTTCACCACACCCCTTTAACCACCTGGCAGCTGCTCCTCGGGCTATCTCCTCATATTCTTTTTTTCCTGGCAGCTTGCGATTTGAGAAGATGCGCCGCTTGTGAACATTGTGCGACATCATAAAGCATTGCAGATGCATTTCCCTGTTGCTTCAAACATGATACATAAATGTTTTTTCCCAAGCCTGAAAAAAAGCCTGCAAAACAGGAAAAAGGTGTCGCGTGACTAGCCATACGGTACTTTTGTTTGTGTTTTGCAGAGTTTCGTAAAAGCTTGAGAAAGAACTCTTATCTCGCACCTATTAGCAACAGAAAGATGTATCGGGAATATTTTACGATTACCAACAATTTTTCGATTGGCAGTGTTGCTCTGATTATAATATTTCAGAGTTTCAATAAATAATTTTGAATAATTTACGATTACGAAGATCTCAAAAAAGTAGCTTGACTTGCTTCAAGCGACGTTAAACAAGATTACCTTTATCTTGTATACGTGGCATTCGCATTCTTCTTATTTTCGCAAAATTTGCGTAGGACACCCTGTATAAATTTTGCAGCAAAGCTGAATACACACCGGCGATTGACCTGGCAAACACGGTTATAGCATGTAGGTTTCAATGTATTTGAAGTACCTTATACGACCTATGGAACATGTAAACCACAGAGATAGCTCTATAGGTTTGTTTGCGATGCGTCCGCAAAACTTAGTTGAATGCTTTTCTTTGTTTGCTGACGATTGCCATACTTCGGTAAACAAGTGCGGGTTAAGGCTATTATGAGACAGATTATGTAGTAAATTTTGAGCGACGGAAAGGGAAATTACCAAGCACGCCGAGTTGCAGATTGGTTACAATAGGGGCTTCCTGCTGGGATTCTTTTGCCGCACTAAATTGACATTCATGTTTTTTTTCTTTCTTCTTTTACAGCCGCAGACGACGAAATTTGACAGTCAGAAGACAAAACAAGCCGTTCTTCCGTCTCACATCTCTTTGTTTACCGACTGAACAAGTGAACGTCCAAAAAAGAGGTAGTAGTAAATTCCACCAGCTGCCAACTACTGGAAAAACCTCCCCTCCTCGCTATATTGCCTTAGGACCGCGATCGCACAGAAAACAAATAAATAAATAAATAAATAAATAAATTTAAAAGCCTAAGGCGAACGCAGTCCACATGGCAATAAAAAGCCTTACTTGAACTATACTCTCTGTGTTACCATCATTTATCACGAAACGATTGAGAAACTTTAGAGCGTTCGGGAGTAGTTGTTTGATACCCGGAGCAGCGCGTGCATTAATCTTAAAGAGCGATGCGACAATCAACTGACGTGAACATTTAGCAGACGGCCATGTTGTTGTTCAGTGCGAGTTGATTTAGACGCGTCCTTCAGAAAATCTCCATGCAGAGCTGCTATGAATAAACTATTTCGAAACGGAGGCTTCAGACAATTTGTCTCTCTTCAGCACCAGTGCGCGCTGCGATTCTCCAAAGTTTAACCTTCACACCAAAGTAAGCGAAGCACGCGAAACACAAACCGCGTCTCCTGAGCCCAAAATGTCCCGCGTATGCGACTTCGAGTGCGACTGGAGGAATGCGCGCGCTTGATCGATCGCTCGCCAGGTGACGTTATTTGCCGAGACAGAATCACCGATATCGAGCGGAGACCGCATCGAGTTACATGCGATTCGTGCACAATCATCAATTGCTGCGAAGCGATAAGATCAATAGAAATGCTTGTTTTGCGCACACGGAAACCGGCGGACGATTCTGAGCCTCACCGGCGCAGCCTATCGCGTGATGCGTGGCAGCAAAATGGAAAGAAAAATTCTGCTCACCCACAATTCTGCCTCAGGGCCTCTGGAAAAAAAAGGTTTTGTTCTTCTGTTTGATTAGGCTTCGCGAGTTTTCGCTCGTTGGCTCTGTGCTGCTATATTAAAGATGCAACGTTTAAACGACGTCCCTACAGGACGACCGAAAGCATCTTATCAAGGGCGTCGAATGCAGAAAGGAGAGAGAGAGCGTCTGGAATTTATGAGTCGCGAAACCGCGCAAAATGTGCGCGCCGTAATTGAATTCGAGAGTTGCTCCGCGCCAGAGAGAGTTTCCCGCTGAAATGTCTCGCGACGAAGGCAGCGGTAACAGCCTCGACTGTCACGTTCAACTGGGATAACGCTTGACAAGTTTTACGACTTGAGCATCGCTTCGACCGCGTAGCGGACGCTTGTTCCTTCTTGCGACATGCTCTACACCGAATACAAGGGAGATTGTGGTGGATATTTTTTGAGTATAATGTCAAAGTCAGTAGAAATATACAGGAGCAATTTGCAAATGCGCCTCTAGGTTATTCGTCCGTCTGCATTTGTAGGTTGAAACTAGACTTGTCGAACGACAACGCGGGGTCCTGTAATTCATTGTTTAGAAAAAAAAAAGCAACACAGCTTATAGTGCGCGCTTCACGTGTTTGCGTTAAGAAACTTGCCTTTCTTCGTAAAAATAGACGACGACATCGTAATGAAGTCGCAAAAGGGTGAAACACTGGGGCGTCCTTAATTGAGCTTTTTTTTTGCTTGTCTTTGCATGTCAGAATCGTGGGAATATTTCCTCATGCTAATATTGGGACCTGGAGGATGTTCACTGTCCACCCAGCTACTTACAGAATCGACATTCACCTTCACTCTATGTAAGTAGGTTGTGGTTGCTTCTATCTATTTTTATCTAGCTGTGTCACTCCAGGAAATTTTTACCGCCCAGAACTGCAGCATATGACAATGCACTGCACTAATACATGAAGGCCAAGCACGCAAAATTAAAGGCCCGTTAGAAAAAACTGCCGTTTTTCACAAGCGAATACATCCGCGAATGAAGTTCATATTTATTGTACTGTCCTGTTAAATGTACTAAACGGATTGCAGATGATTTTAATTTTACAGCAGGACATTTCTCTAGAATTGGCGCAGTTCGTCCACAACCACCTTTTCCATCGCGCTCATGTGGTAAGAACGTTCAATACTCTTGAGGTTTTTTTGCTGTGATATCGCAGTGCAAGCGCAGGAAAGATCATGCCCACTGACGCATTTTATTATGAGTTGAGGTTTCCCAATAATAGAAAGTTAGGTAAGTGCTCGTACAGTATTCATTTTTTCGGATATATTGATTACGCTTAAACACGCACAATGATGCAACACTAAAGTACATTACGTAAGAGTCGTCATGGTTCTGAAACTCACATTTATAGCACCCGCAGAAAAACGCGTATACCAAAAACGCTAAAAAACAAGACAAAACATTGCTTCCTTCGAATTCGCTCCGCCCTGACGCATAGGTACGTCAAAGCAACGCCTACCCTTTCAACCCACGTCGGATTTGAAGTGCTTTTCGGGCCCTAATGTTTCTCCAAACCTTCAAAGGGTTAGTCTGCATATTTATTTTTAAGAAAATATGTAGCAAAATTTTTCCATCAGTGAATAAATTACCATCATCTGAGCAAACGTACGGCGTGCTCTCCCAACCATCAATTGACGATGACTTGCAGAACGACAATGCTTGAGAAGTTGCTAGCCCCCGTATTCAAAAATGCGCGTTAACTTGATGCCCACATTTTTACATGATTTAGATGACGGCTGGCACAAACGGGCCAAAGACTCTCATTGCGGTTCCTTCGACGCGTTCACGTTAGGCGTCATTTTGATCATGTTAAACAAGCGCATCAAGTTAGGGCGCATTTATGAATACGCGTGGGTGAGGACCCCCTAACGAACACGGGATCAAATGTATCAGTTCTTCCCAGAAGTGAATCATTGAAAGCGACAGGAAGGTTTAGCGTTGCGCTGAAGCCGTTTTTGGAACGCCTGGCGCAAACAAGGGCCTATTACATTAGTAACGTTAGTAACGCTTGAGCTACTAACGAGGCACTTTGCCCTTTAGCATGAGGCGCGCCGCTAGCGGCGTTGCATCTGAAAGCGCGTGAGGAGAGAGAGAGAGAGAGAGATCAAAGACGGGAAGGGCAGAGAGAGCAACCAGGCGAGCATCCGGTTTGCTACCGTTCACTGGCGGTGAGGGAAAGTGGAACAGAGCGAGGAAAAGAGGGAGAGAGTGAGGTGACACCGATGCAAAACCATCGGCATTTTTCAACGCCCTACTCCCCGCCCGCCACCGAAAAAAAGAAGCAGCAGATAGATGTTGCTTAACATTTGCTATCCGTCGAGCTCATACCAGTCTGTGCACACAGTTGTTTTGCAGCAGCGCTAACGTGGGTTCCCTAAGCGCTCAAGCCAGCAGGGGAAAAACAAAACGCTGCGCTAGCTCTGGTAGAGATGGTTGAGAGGAGCGTGACGGTGAGGCACCGTTGGCTTCGTCGCTCTTGCAGCCACACGCGCTGCGCATCTCCGAGGCTATTATAACCCTAGGCGCATGCGTGTCCATTTCATGAGAGAACGCGAAGAGCTTGTGGCGGGGGCCGAACCAAGGGTGACAGCACGAAAGCGCCTTGAACGTATACTGCCGCAAGAAAATAAAAGTAGTAACGAAATGGAACATAAAAAAATTCCGTATGAATTATACCGCGAAAAGAGTGCCCAATAGTTTTGCCAGGACAAAGGACAAAGATCGAAGGGATCGCAGAAACGACGGAAAGACACGATGTGAACCTACCAGAACATATTGTGACACTCCCACGTTCGCGTTGGGTTTGCGCCTTAACAGGATGTGGGGCACTCAGGACGAGTGGGGAAGTAGAGCACGACCTTCGGCTGGGTAAGCGAATTTCGATAGGCGCTCCGCTAATCTTGGCCGTTACGACTAACTCTACCTGACATCTCAATAAACACCTTTAGTGGGGGTAAGAATTTAATACAACCTTGGAACAAAATATCAGGTCGATGAGAACGGCAAATTCGAGGGTTAGTAATGTAGAATCTCGATAAACTGAACCTCAAGCGACTGGATAGAGACGCTTCAATTAACGGGAGCTCCATTTACTGAAAACAGAGGTAGCAGCTCTATAGGTCATGCGGCCTCTTCACAGTGTTAGGTATGTTAAATACAAAGAAGTTATGTAGCAGCTGCACTCTACCTGAAAAGTAGCTCGTAGCACTGCCGAATATGCAAGGCCCACAGAGGCAATATCCTTGTGCAGCAGAATACAGACCCAGACTTTGCTGCATGATTTGGTGGTATTAGAGAGTTTTAATTAGCTATGCATGGTGCATAATCCGTTACAACGATACGTGATACGTTAGACCCTCTTCGCATGTACGTCGTATACTGTGAAATACTGTGGCGGTCACGCCGACAACTATGATTACGTGTCAACATGCAAGCATTCACACAGCCCAGTTGACCCGTATCGATCCCAAATCGCGCTTGTTACATGCTTACCGCCCTGACAGCAGGAAATAGGAGTGAAATGAACCACTGCTTATACTCATGTCACGTTGAAGGCAAAGTATTCTATATGTTTTGTCGTGATTATTGAGATCATCTGTTTGTTTTAATGATGCTAGGCCTACAGAAGTGGCGCCGATCTATAAAATGGTTATGATTCCCACTCGGCAGACAGCGAAGGAATCGTATCGCCGGTAAATCGTTGATAATGTGGAATGCTCCAAAGGTCTAATGGTTCACTGCATCAATAAAGTATTACTTCGCTCTAGTACGTGATGACGGTGCCGAACAAAGGCTAACTATAGACGCTGAATAGACGATGCGGGGTGGGTTAACACATATAAGGAGGCGCTCACCCCTGCTGTTGGCTAACGAGGTGGCAAGGAACTGTTAAGAAAGGATGTAGATGATGTGCATCCCCGCTGTTGCATTCATGTAAATGAGGCTGATGGTTACAGCGCCAATACATTTGTTGCCATCAATGCACCAGGGACGCATGCATTCACAGGACAGTGAGCAGACGCTGAGAAGATGACGTAGCGAGGATGAACACATCTTAAGGGACTTTTTCCTTTCTTTGCTGTCGGTTGTGCTCCTGTATTCCTGTACTATTGGCTGTAACCCTGAACCTTTGACATTGCTGTAATGCTTCCTCTGTCCGGCGTGGTTGAAAGCTACTGAATTGACTACGCTTCACTTGTTTTGGTTTCGACGAGGCGCCAGTCATGTATTAGAACAAAGAAACATCTGTTATTGTAGCATTCGCTGACCCAATAACAGGCGGCCGTGCCGTGGGAGTCCAAGATTTCTAGTGGCCCTCAGTAAGACATCCGTAATTTAGGTTGTCCTATTTTGGTCGCCCATGGGGCGAGCGGAGTCGTTACCAAATTGTCCAGGTCTATGCAAGCTATACCTTAACATTCCATCAAAATCTTGTCTGTTTGAGTCTTTACCACCGCTTTTTATGGATGGCTTTCTTTATTGAATACAGGCACGGGATGCAAAATATATACTTCTGGTCGCGCCTCTTTCTCCAAACATCCTTCAGGACTTGCTTGTGTGATTCCGTTTGCGAAACGTCTGGCTGCGAATAACAAAAGCTTTTCTGCGTTACACATATACAAAAACAGCCATGTTAAAGGCTGTTGTTTGGTTTAAGTGGCCGTCCTGTTCAAGTTTTTTCCATTTAACGAGATTTTACTCTATTTGATGACTATTTTTGGAGCGCGATGTACGAAGACTAAAAGAGATTAGAAACACAGCCTGAGGCCCTGTCATTTCTACAACATGACGAGGTGTTCACGGTCCTTGCCGGTTTGACAGTTTAAGAACTGCTGTCCAAAAAAAAAAGTTGTTGGTTTTTCAAAACTCGTTTAAATTTCTATCGTAATAGCTTTTCAAGATACCGTACATGATTGAAGTAATAACCTGAAAAAAAGAACAACGGCATAAACCTGTACGCGACTACCAGAGAATCAAGTGGTCTCAATAGTAATAGAATAAAAAAATTCGCATATTTCATAGCGCAAGATCGATAATATTTCGCCATTCAGGAAAGTTAACTCGATTCAAAAACCGACGAAAAGTAATAAAAGACTTACACGCATATAATTCCGCCGCCTAAGTACGCGCTATAGCAATATTAGCATCCAGCTCTACCAATGAGCATTTTATCTATAGCTCGCTCAACTTTTACGAGCGTGTGGAAAGTTCTGCATTCTGAAATTGGTTCCGACGTTGAAAGCAACTACTCAAAGAAATTAACTTTTCCTCTGGGGCGTTTCGGGCAGGCGAAACGTGAGGAATGATATACGCTTGCCTTTTTGCTGGAAATTAGTACACGAAGAACCACTCTGACCACTTAAAAACACACGCAAGACTGGCTGTGCCGGAGTTTCAGGCCACACGATTTCGTGACAACTGAAATTGGGCTTTCAGAGTTAATGTAGTTCTAGCGCTGCGGACAACATTCACGAAGAAAAACAAAAGTCTCGCATAGCAGCACGTCGTCCCTCGCAAAGTTTCTTGCCGAAGAGCATTGGCTAAGCGTTGAGTTTTTTTTTTCGTTCGGGAAACTTTCCACTTCAATGATATGAAGTGAGAATTAGAGCCGGCGGATCTACTGACTCGCTGGTCAGTTCAAAACAAAAGCTTAGAAGCAGCGAAAGGCGAAAAAAAGCAAGCGAGCATAAAATAGGACTGTCTTAAAACGTACATTTCAGCGTATTAGGACGATATCAACTAATGGACAATTTTCTTATTCTGTGTGCCACTGCCGTTGTACAAGGAAAGGTCCACTATACACTCCAAGAGGCACTACTAACATATGACTTTAATAAGAAGCCTAAGTAAATAAAAGAAATATGGCTGACCCTCTGCTTGTTTATTTGTGTTTATTTCATGTTTGTGCAAACACTAAAGCAAATATTACGCAACCGTAGGAGTAGTATTGATATAACAAGCTCATAAGCTGACACAGAACACAAGAAAAAGCGAGAAGGGCAAGTGTTGCCATTTAACTAGCGTTTTATTAGAAAAAAGCATGAATTTATAACCTCACACCCATGATCACAACAACATATATTTGTGCAAGTTATCAAGAGTACTACAAATCTTCAAGCCTAAGGTGGCGTTCCACATGTAGATGACTCGAAGTGAACAAATTTTTTATCACATGCACGAGGCTATGTGTTCATTCTTCTTTATAATAAAACATCAGTTGGAAATCAGCGCCGGTTCTTGTCACTTCTCGTTTTCTGGGTTTGCTTTTGCTCTGGTTATATCAATATGTAATGCTAACTATGCCGGTCTCACACCTTGCTTCACTAATGAGGACGACAAAAACACTTGCACATAATGATGGAAGCGGACTGAAAATTTGTGCAAATGTAACGCAAATGTCGCAAATACAGCCCAATGTTCCTTCAAGCGCGACGCAACAACGCAGGTCTGACAGAACGACCCCATTATTTCCTCTTCGCTTTTATGCAGCCAGCTTCTTCAGTTTTGTGTTGCCGATGTCTCTTTCGCTAGTCTGAGGATCAATTGATGAACAATGAACGGTTTGGTGTCATTTTTGTACACTTTTCTCTACGTGTTCGGCAGCTTTCGGTGCGACCTTCCCTTTTGTGTAGCCGATTTCTTCGATATTCTGTTGGCAGCTTGTTGACTTCTTGCCTCTTGCTCAGCTTCTCATTACGGGCACATGCCCCAATGCCACGTACCCTTTTAGAAACATAGGCCTAAAATGGGTTCTTACGCAACGTCACATGACCAGTTGCACATACCTGGTGACCCAATATATAAGAGATAACCGCACCTTATTTGAGTCTCGAAGAAGGATGACGGGAGCGAGGACAACTCGAGAATTACACAATTGGAGCAGAGCTGAGGTTCTCGCGCAAAGGCACCACTTTGTGACCAAGTGCGCGAGATAGATTACTTCTGCTCAATACTTTCCAGTCGTTAAAGGAGAATGGCTCCCTTCTAGGCAGCATTTTAACGAATTAGTTCATATCCTTTATTTGGCCAGCCTCAGCCCCTTCTTAGGCCTTGAAAATAATGTGCGGTTCTTTATAACCCCATTTCTCATCTTCAACGAAATCTACTCCGTATGTGTATCAGGGGACGCGCTGTTTCTTTGGTCCATCACTGTCACTGTAATGGTGCTACAGAGAAATGACAGGAGTTCTTTCGTCTGTACAAACTCCTCAGTTCTCCAGACTTGTAGCTGAAAACGTTATTAAATGCTTGCGTGAAATGCGGTATACGGTCTGACCTTTTCTTTTTACCAAATGAAGGTCGCGCAAATTTCATATTTCTTGTAATGTGAAAATGAGAAATATGTTCAATATGACATTCGTTTTTTTAAAATATTCTTATTAAATTCGAATCAGGAATTTTCCTATTCGCACACTTCCGGCAGTAATTTGTGCATAATTGAGTGTCTGCTAGTTCATGGTGGAAGGAGATTTATCTAGAATATCTTACCGGAACAGGAAATTTTTAAGCGGTAGGATTGAATTAAAAAAAAAACCGTGACTTCATAACAACTATCCGCGCGTATCGATGGATTTTCGAGGGTCTGCAGCGTTCTTTTTCACATTTGTGAAAAGAAGACCGCGCGCTCAGTAGAGGTATTGCATCTCTACCATTAATGGTAAGATCTTCGTGTCTCTCAAAAGTAACCACTGTACAGAGTGTGCAAAAATTTATGTACATTCAACATCTGTGCATTTTGCCAAGTTGATGTCTGAAAGTTTCGCATTTCGCGTTTTCACGTCGCTTTTAACGAAATTAACGTTAACGCTAACGACATTTTCATTCGAAATGTCCAGTTTTCTTCTGTTGGCTCCGCTAAAAGATGATAGTCCAACTTCCTTCCTTGATTCTTGTTTGGATGCACGAATAATCGTTGCGTGCGACTGAAGGAGCAAATGAGTTCTAGCTGTAGCACCTCAAACAAAGGTCGGCGTTGTTTCACATACCATCGTCGACGCTACTCTAAAATGCACGCAACTTGGCAGCAAGACGTTAGCGCGAGTGCTCCTGAATGCTTAACGTCTTCTTCTTGTCTCTCGTATGTAGCCTCACAGAAGGGGCGCCTCTTATAACCATGACATCTCGGAGAGTCTCGTC
Organism: Dermacentor variabilis; assembly: GCF_050947875.1. Taxonomy (NCBI): domain Eukaryota; kingdom Metazoa; phylum Arthropoda; class Arachnida; order Ixodida; family Ixodidae; genus Dermacentor; species Dermacentor variabilis. The sequence continues at coordinate 30,328,386 of NC_134575.1, read as the reverse complement.
CGCAGCCTTGCCTTGAGCGCGCAGATGCTGATTTACTACTGTTCACCTTGCTTGCGGTGCACTGCGTACTAGGTCAGCAAACCACGGTAAATCATGCACCAAGATGAATCATGCAGCAGCAGCAGCAGCAGAGGCACTTCGAGGTGAGAAATAGGCTCCTCTGGCGCACTTCTCCATGCTCCCACATTGCATTTGCGAAAGGCCCGTGCTGTGCCTTGGTATCAAGGTTTCGGTGCGCAGTAGGCCATAGCGGCCCTACCATTCCGCAAGTAATGAATAATCTACGGTCAACGTGATACAAATTGGACGACAGAACCAGTAAAAGCATAGCAGAAGTAAACTTGTTTTGCTTTTCACAGTGGCAGGTAATTCAAGCTAAACTAACTTTTTAGACTAGTTGCCCTGTCCGTGGCTGAGAAATAGGGAGAATTACTTCGCTAGTGTTAATGAAGCGTACGCCAAAGAAGAAAATTGACACAATGAACACTAAAAATCTTACTGTGGTGAGTTGATGTTCAAACCCTTGGTCTTGTGAGTACAACGTCCCGCTTATTGCTTCCATGTGTATCATTGATATTTTTTTTGTCTTGAATACGGTAGTCGCTTCTCACCAACATACGTGAGGCGGAGATTTGTGTCGATTCTCGTATACCTTGTAAGAGCTGGTTAAATTAAAGAGGGTGAAAGGACAACTTGCGACCTGCCTCCCAGTAGATGAATACAGATTTTTCACATCACAAGCGTGCTCATCTGACTGTTGACCTATAGACGTAAGCCAATGGGCTAGCGTTTTCTTTTGCGTCAAAAATGGCTAGCTATTGGAGCCACCTGCCCACCCCTGTTGCCGATATCTCTGACACGTGTTTATTTGAAACTGCCGCTGAAAACTATGTGTTTGCCTAGCCTGCCTTGTCCTAAGCTTATCTTGCATTTCGCCTAAACCTACGCTTTTTCGTTCCTGCATACCGTACTGTTTTCTTTTTGCTGCATTATGATTTTACCTTCTTTATCCCCTTCCTTCTCTAACGCGTCCTGGGCCTTGAGATCTAGTAATAAATAAATGAATAAATAAATAAATAAATAAATGAATATGTAACCTTTAGATTACAAAGTGCTCACGTAGAGTTGCATGTAACCTGATATCGGACGTGAAAGCCAGCGGCAAAAGCAGATATGAGCAGATGAACAATTACGCTCCTCTATGTTCGATATGTCTCTGTAGGATTCCCGTGTCAGATATGTCGTAATGTTCACAGGCATGTTTCAGATAAAAATTTATCAACAGAAGCGCCCACGGTTCTTTTTAGGGCAGCACCAAATGCGTTTCAGAGAGCTCTCGGGCAGGGAAAGAAAATGGCTTGCTTCGCCGCAGAAAAGCTACGTAAACAAACCGTGCCAATTTAAACTGAGAACCTTAGAGGAGGCCGTCATTTCATTCTATCCCGGTGCTAAGTTGCACTGGCTTGCGACCCAAAGTCTCCTTCGGTGCGATTGGAAACTCCACGTCACTGTCGTTTCGCAGCGCTCGAATTAAAATGTAAAAAGAAAAATGTGGACATGAGAAGTTGACTGGAAATCTAAAAACGATACAAGCAAGAAGGGGGCCGATAAGTAGAAATGGGGTGGCTCTTCAGTCCTCGTACTCTAGGGAGAATAGAAAGAAAAAGAACGTCCTATTTGGGACATTGCATGTGTACGCAAAATGTAAACTGGCCAAGACGTCGAGGACACGTAATTGTTAAGCAGTAGAATCGCATTATCACTAATCAAGAGGAAATTGCTTTTCCATAAGGAACACACTTGCGGCTTGATTTTCCCATCAATTGACATGAATTTCTTTAATAACTAGACAAGAATAGCCTAGCTACATCTCCCCTGACGATTTACAGAAATTGTATTAGGGTACCTATGAATGCTAGTCGAAATTGCTGACGACATTAGTAAATGCTGTACGGGAACTTACCTCAGTCGTTGAACAACAAAATGCAGAATCATTGCATTAGCTGGCCTCACATATGGAGTAGGAATTTGGGGGTTAGCAAAGAAGCTGGATAATAAGTTAAGGGCCACAAAAGAGCGAAGGAACGAAGAGTTTTAGTTGTAACGCTAAGAGAAAGGAAGGCAGTTGTGTGCATCATAGAGCAAACAGGGATAGCTGATGTTCTAGCTCACAATCAAAGAAAAGAATAGAGCTGTGCTGGGCCATGTAATGCGAAGGGCAGATAACCTGTGGGGTACGTCAGGCTGAGTGCCAAGGGAAAGAAAGCGCTGTCGAGGATGGCGGGAAATCAGGTGTAGTGATGAAATTATGAAAGTTGCAGGTGCAAGTTGGAATCCGTTAGCGCAAGGCAGGGGTAATTTGAGATCGCTGGGAGAGGCTTTCGTCCTGCAGTGGACACAACAATGGGCTGATGGACGTAATGATGGTGACGATGAAGGTGATGTCTTAAACGTTGAGGTAGCGGGACAGTGCGCGCCGACCTACTTGAAGCTTGGCTCGGTGCCCAAGCTTGCTATGATTGCATAACTGGACTTGAAGTTCCAGCATCGTCGACTTCAGGTTGCTCCAGTGTGTTCTGTGGAGACCCTCTGGGGTGCATCAGTACGGCCACTGCCGGCAGTAACCTCTGGCTTTTGGAGTGCACTTGGCACATTCTACTTGACTCAGACTCTTGACTCAGACTCAGACTCAGACTCAGTCTCTTGACTCAGATGAAGAGGACTCGCTCGTGAGAAGTAGGTGACGGCGGTTGCACTTGGATATGCCATGACGCCACGTTTATAAGGTTTGCGAGCTCTGGTCAGCTGTCTTGATGACCTTTCCTTTGAGGCGCCACATCTTGTCTCCGACTCGCAATACCGCATCTTGTACCAAATCAGATAGTGCACGTCTAATGGCACCTGGTGGAACCCAGATTTCGTAACCAATTGGTAAAAGCTGGCTCCAGTCAGATCCGATTCAATGTATTCAAGTTTAGGAAGCCAGCAGTGCTGCCTCCTAATCTGTTCATTAATGAGTCTCGAATCAATGCACAATCTGAGACTGCGAATTCTTCTTCTTAGCCAAAACACTAGGACACAAGGAGCCCTTCGGGCATTTTTCTTGTTGATTAAACCGGCATGCTCCATTTTTGCGAGTTCCTCACGAAGATCCTGGCGTAGGGCAAAGGGCACTCTAAGCGCTCTGAGAGCGACGGGTACAGCACTTGGTCACCGCACCATGCTGTGACACTTGCAAACACTGCCGTGGTCTATGCCGTCGGTTACATTTATTGCACATGAATTCTCTTCCTTGACTAAGGCAATCTGTTCGGTCATTTGGCGTGGCGACCTCTGTAATGGTGTCGACTTCGTCATTAACTTCCCGCCAGAATTAATTGCACTATGTTAAAGCTTCGGAAACTTCGCACATTTCTGCCACTTTCTTGCAGCGTTAGGCGCTTCTCCATCAACAATTTTTCAGGTAGTTTTGCGATGTTAGTGACAAACATGATCTTGCCTGAGACCATCGAATTCTTCGATGGTCTCAGGTGTTAGTGGTCACATGTTAGTGGTCCCATGTTAGATGGTCCCAGGTGCTAGTGCCAAACACTGCCTTACCTACACAAAGAAAAATGTACACAAAGAAAATATACAAGAAATAAGGGCAACGTTGTTTCTTGTTCCTTCTCTTTCTGCATGCTTAGACCTGCGCTCTGAGCATAGAAATGGTGACCCGCTAAGCTAGCCCAAACTTTTACTTATCCCGTGCTGATGTCGGTGAGCTTGTACGGAGTTAAGGCCCGAACTTGTTAACGAGCACATGACAGCTAGGATTCTCGGCGAATGCAGTTTCATGCGCCACTGCTGAGGGATTTCTCTCAGTGACCTTGCTCACAACATTCTGATTCGTAAAACAAATATAAAGATTGCTCACTATCGCATTGCTCGAGCTCGACTATATGAAGGAATGTCAGCATTACCCGCATCAAGTACTGTAAAGTGGGGCTTCACCTTCTGACGATGCATGGCCGAGTTTCAAAAAAAACAAAAAATTAGAGATCCAGTATAAAGCCTTCTCACAGCTTTCTTTACACTGCCTCTCCCCCACACGTCTTACATTTTCTCGCCAACATGGATGTCACTTGGCACAGGTTATTCATAAAGTGTCGCTTGCACTAGTGTGCGCATTCGTTTCGTTCCCTTTCCCTCCGGTGAGGGCGTAACTAGTCACATTTTTCTACCCTTTCTTGCTCTCGCGTTCTTGCATACTGAAACAGATCTCCCTATGCGACATCGCCACTGTCATCCGTTCATCGGTGTTCACGGGAGAAGCATCTCAGCGCTATCAAAATGGAATAAATGCTAGGGTTTTACAAGTCGAAACCACGGTCCAATTAGTATGGAGACCGAGGTGGGGGGGGGGGACTTCAGATCAGTTTTGACCACTAGGAGTTATTCAACGTGCAGCTCTATTTGAGTAGATGAGCACATCTGCGTGTCTGCGTCTATAGGAACGGGGGCCACCACGGACGCTATAGAACTCGTAACCTTAAGATCAACACCGAGAAGACCGTCGACACTGAACTATCGCAGCAGGATTGGGTACCTTGCCCTTAAGCTATAACTTATTTGTTAAAGAAATTGTTGTAAACTCATGGCTTATGTAATGAGTCCGAGTGAGGTCTTAAAGAGAGCAAAATTAAAAATGAAAGCGCTGAACGCACGGTATAGAATCTCAGCTAGTCCAAATTAACCCGTTGTCCTTCATCGCTGCGTCATTCGTAGCTCATTGTTTTGCCTGTCAGTGTTAACCTTATCCATCGCTTAAATCAATCTCGTTAAAGAAATGTGCTCCTACGTAGCGGCAGTGTACTAAGACGGTCTACAGAGAGAAGGGTGAGAGTCCATGAATCCCCGGCACGGCGAGAACTAGTCTGTTTCATTTTTGTAGCTTCACAAGAGACTTTGTCCTTCTTCACCCTTTGGCGCCACCACAGCGATATCGTGGATAAGTCACGATCTGTAAAACACAATATGAGCTGCTCCAACTGATAAAACAGAGCGTTTCTTCTTTTGCACACGAAAACAATTCGTGCGTTTTTCTCCGGTCTCTGAAAAACGACACGTGGCCGTAAAGAGAATGACGACCGTTCAACACAGCTCGAGTAAAGTTTAGCAGTGTTTTCTTCTACGAATCTAGCGTCACGACCACCATTTACAGTGACGTAATGCACATTTTTGCAAATCATACACTGCAGGAGGGTGATATTCCTGCATTCAAAATCTCACGTTCCCACTATCATCGGAACACCGAGTTCATCCCAATATAAAGATGTTGGATTTAGAGCAACATTTTTTTTTGCAAAATCTAATGTTTATTTTTAACACAGATGAAGACCCGCGCCAAGAACTTCCCAGCCGGTGCTGTGCAATGTAATTATTAAAGAGCGCTACTGGGCACATTTCAAGTAACCGTTGTGGTAGTCTCGGCTTTTCTTTTTTCCTTACTTTCATACGTGTTCGAGCCGCGCGAAAATTGTTTTGCCTTTAACCGATACAGCGTCAAATCCAGCACGTTCGGTTATGTTTTAGTAGTAAAGCATGGCGCTCTAAATTTAAATTTATTCGTTATATCTGATACTTGATTAAACCGATGACCACTATAGTGAGGTTTGACTGCAGTGAAATTTGATACGATAAAGAATATGACGTTGAAAAATAACTTAGCTCTTGGATACACAAGCCGCCCTCCGTTTGTCATCTTGCGAAAGGTCCTGTTAAAATTTACTTACATACGTGCATTGCACTTCGAAGCGTTCGCTTTCTGAGGTGAAAGGTCTTCACTGTGAACGGAGGAACCGACGAGCAGTTCCTTCGATGACAAGGTCTTGACTCGTTTTCTTAATTGCCGAGAAAGCAAGAGCTACAATGGCGTCGGCACCTTCGCGAACTGTGCTGTCGAAATATTTTCAACGGTAATTGCTGCAGGGAAGCTACCAATAATGAGCTTTCGGGATGGCGTCACCTTTCGCGCTAGCTTCGGCCAGCCATTTGAAAACGCGCACTAGCAAAAACTATCTAAGCCGGTGACTTTGATGACCCATCGCGTGCTTGAAGAAGGCTGTTAATGAGCTGCAAAGAATACTCTCTGCTCTCATGCAGCTTCAGGTTGTTTGCGCAAGATGTCCAATCTTGCCTCTTCGCTCATCCCGTCGGTACTCTTCAGATAGCATATACGAAACAAACGTCATTTTCTCGGCAAACTACAACTTCTTCGGACACTCGACGTACTTTATTTATATATATGTTTTCTTATTCCTAAAAGATAAGGTATTGCGCAGCATCTACGAAATTCTAAGCACTTCTCTTCAGTGTTGGGCTGGGGTCATGGCTTGAAGTAAGATTTGCGTAACCCATATTAAGCTATGAACATTTCGTCTGGCATGCATAGAATTGCATCCGGAACACAGGACGGTTCAGGCGTTCTTATTACAATTTACGGCCATTTGTGTCGATCTATGCAAACCCGTTCCAAATGTCTAGAGTGCTTTTACTAGTGTGCTTGCCAACATCACCCAAATGCCAATGCTAATTACTCTTGCGCCATCTGGCACAGAAAGAAAAAGACTGCAATGAGAAAGTCTTCTGTTAGCCATAGAAATATCAAAATACAAGGCCTCGTAACCATCCACTGAAGAAAAGCATCTCTATAAATTGTCCATGTTGCGCTTGTACCTGTATAGCAATCACAGTTGTGTGAAATTTTGCTATGATTCAGCCGCATTTCATGTTACGCTGATATGGGCTATGCAGGTACGGCATTTTGGTGAGATATCTTTGTCTCTGGACTATTGCTTTACACAGCACCTGGTCCAATGATATGAATAGGCCGCGTAATTATTTGGCCCGTCCGAAGTAATGCCAGGTTTACACTAGAACTTTCAATCCTCATTGAACTCTATGTGCGTTGAGCATGATCTGAGTGGACTGAGGCACACTTTGTCGTACGCGGATGTAAAGGCTGTTACACATATCTCATGCAATACATTGAAAAAAAACAAGCCAATTGGAGTTTCTGGGCGTACCCCCACTTGTTTGTACAAAAGGCAATGCCAAGCACATTGTGAATTTTGAGTAATTTACCAACTGCGCGTACGCAATGATTATAAGCATATATATATATATATATATATATATATATATATATATATATATATATATATATATATATATATATATATATATATATATATATATATATATATATACAATGTAAGTGCATTGCCAAGCGGAGGATATCATTGGGCTGGATAGCCAACCCTTAAGCCTAACCATCCTGCTTTTGTGTAAATAACCGAAGTGAACATGACTGCGCGTTTTATTGTTCATGGCGGCCAACATTTCTCTTCTAACTTCATACGCGCGTCAATGACAAGCGCAATGAAATCACATCAACTTAGCGCAGGAGTTCTTATGTGCTTGACACTTTTGCAACTTGTTCGATGCTTACATGTAGTGAGACGGCGATAGCGACACTCTCGATATGATTTCCGCAGTTGAACAAGCAAAGTGATTTTGCATATTTCATATTTTCTCGATAATTACGTTGAGGGGCGTTATTAGTAAACCGAGGACGAACAACAAGCTCCCCACCTGAACAAGCAGTGCATTCAGATCTTACGAATGGCCTGCATTGTTGACTACACTCGTCGACGCTGCTTAATGGATAGCAAAATTAGTTTTTTTGTTATCGCAAGATTTCAGACAAAATTAATGAAAGTTACAGTGCGATCAGACAACGATGTAGGCTATAAATGACGCTGGACGAGAAACAAAAATGGCGTCAAACACTCCAGCATGCCTAAAAAAGAAGGAAACGAGGCTGATATTTGTGGGAATCGCCGAGAACGCCACATTCTCAGTGTCAACACAGCGCCTCCTTTCGTACTCTTTTGGGCAAGCCTAGAAAAGTAAGCAAAGTATGCAAAACTAACTCGCCCACATCAAACTTCTGCTGCTAGAAAAGAAGTTCACGAAACGAACGCAATCGCACTGGTTCTGTAAGGCTTGACATGATTTCCTTTTTCATTAGGGAGCAAAGGAGGGACGCCTTTCAGACAGATTTGATCTTGGATTCTACCGTCGTATCCAAGGCCTCGGCAGGCGCTTATAGAAAAAGCTTGTAGGTCACCGCTTGTGCCGGACTAATGAGGTTATGCCTTTGAATATCCGGAGAAGAATGCATACAAAGAATAAACGTCCTTTTTTGTGTTTTACGCTGAAATAGCGGAACGACGAAATCGCACGGACGAGGCACGATGACAGTCGGCCAATGCAAAAGAGGCTCTAGAACTTTTTTCAGAACGCAATGAACTTGCAGGAGACACGTGAGGTAGTCGGACCAATGCACAGCACCTACACAGGAATATGTCACGTAGAACAGGTAATTGGGATGGAGGTGAGCAAAGTAAGCGCAAGGTTTAATAATGGCGGGTCGGAGAAAAAGGCATGGCGCCGGCACTTCACGGTCTTCTATAGAGCAGGCACAGCACCCGCTTCTCCGTGTATTGAAAGTTCACATTGTTCCGTCACTGATTGCGCACACAGCTACCATAGGCACGAATAGAATGTTGTATTTATGTCCTCTGTAGGACACTCATCACGCACGAAGGAAATATACAGGGCAAAGGGAAGTATCGTACGTATTGTTTCAAAAAGATCACATCGATGCGCAAATTTCAGGCTGGCGAAGACAAACGAAGATCAGCACCTAGAGAAACAAAGCCTGACAAGAATTTGACTTTTTAACGTTGATTCCGTACGTAAGCAGATAAAATTAAAAAAATAAATAAATACACAGACAGCAGACTTCGCCGATTCCTTCGGCTCTGAACACGGTTATTGCGATATTAACATTCCCACACTGCCAGCACCAGCGTCCTATATTCGCTTGCATGTCTTTAATTAGAAGTATTCTTGGTCTCTTTCTAGGTACTTTGGGATAAGGTGGGTAGGTATTCCGTCGGCCTTAAAGAAATAATTAAGTACAGGTAGGCAGTATAAGTGACTACGGGCTCATACTCACTTAACAATAGTGTTTTTTTTTTTAGTCAAGCCTCGCACTCCGTCATATTTATACTCACGTTTATTCACACTCAACGGTACTTCCTTGCGTTCGGGCTCAGATCTACTCATACTTCACTCACTTACGTTTGTACCCAGGTTACGATTACGTTCACACCTCACCTTCCGCATACTGGCAGTCAGCTTCGCCTCACTTCACTCACGCTCCTCAGCACTCGCTAACATCCGCACTAACTAATCCGCGCTCTCACCAGCTCTCGTTCGGGTTAACGTTCACGCAGTCTCCCCCGGCGTTCCACATAAATTTGCAATCACTTGCGCTCGATGACGTACAAACCCACTCCAAATGACACTCGCAGGTACCCACTGACGCTCATACTTGCGTATACTCAAATTATTACACAGGCACTCACTCGCGTCCCTACTGACGTCCACTCGCTCTCACTGACATTAACTCACGTCTTGTAGTCACGTCTAGTCACATTCACCCGTTCAGACTCACACTTACTAACTCACGTTCATGCCCACGCCTTTGGAATGAGTGTGAGTGAGTCTACTCCTGAGCGAGTATGCCTACCTATGTAATTAAGACATTTGATGACACACATGGGATATATGTGAGCTGTCGCCAGTGAAAAGCATTAATCAATGGCATAGGACGATTACTATTTGTGGCGGACGATGCCGGAAACACACGAAGGAATCCTCGCGGTAAAAGCCGTAATCTCGCGCCAGCGTTGGTTTACGAGAGCCCGGGAATTGCTCGTAAAACAGGGTACATGAAGAGCTTGCGAGCGCTATCGTGGCCCAAAAACCATTTCATCGGTTCAGGCGATAATTGGATCACGTGGATCGAGCTGAGCGAGAGTCAGCGTGGTACGACGTCTGCGCAAACAACACGGCACCGGCCCGAACACAGCGGGCACGTCTCATGCCTTGTTTGAAGGATCGCTGTAGTCTAGCATGCGAGAGGTTATGTCGAGACACGCGAAAGGCATGCTTGTCTCGGCGGGCTTATTGACGTTACCGTACCGCGGCCTTGCTCACTGATCGTTATCAATCAATCAATCAATCAATCAATCAATCAATCAATCAATCAATCAATCAATCAAAAAATATTAATACCAACAAATATGCATGTTACTTGTATTAATATTGTCATCAGCGACACTCAACCCTTCACGAATACCGAGTCTCTATAACAATAATTTTAATGATCCCGACATTTTTCATAACTCGCTGTCATTGTTCTTTTCTGAGCTTTTCATTTCGTCATAATTCCCCACAGTGTTAAACTGCCTTTCTCCTCCTTTTTCTTCTCTATTTAGCTTGCGCTTTGTTGGATGCACTCTTCTTTTCAATATTGTTCTGTGTATTCATTGTTATGTTTTATGTCCCCTCCAGCTTTTCCTTCTTATCTTGGTTTTAATATATGTGTGCGCCAACCCTGAGGCCTTAGGATTGTTCCCGGGCAACGAAAATAAATGATTGATTGACTTATTGATTGATTGATAGAACTTAGGAGTTTCGCGAACACTGAAATTTCCAAATTGAAACGAACACCGATATTTGACGGAATGAAACATTCCATTCGCTCAAAATTGTTATGGCGTAACACTGCGGGCTACAAATTGAACTCCGATCCCAGCACAATGAAAGCCCGCATTCCCCAACGTTGTTCTCTTTCTTGGCAAGCAGTTTTGCATAGTGCGTAGTCAGCAGGCTCCTGGTTCTTCGCTGGTTAAGCAGGATTAGTGCGCAGCGGCTCGCACACTTCGCTGGCACTCCATTTTACACAAGGCCAGGATCAATTCCCACACGTTGACTAAGCCGTCGTCCGATATCACAGCTGAGACGGCAATTGCATTCGCTGTCGACTAACTAGCAGTGCGCATTCATAGGCGGGTAAGTCTGTCCCCCTTAACTCGGCTACCCTATACCCCACTCTATGCCATGCTTTAGTTCACCTCTAAACCTTCTAAGCGAAGAAATGATTTCGATACGTGCTGGGGACGTGACTTTTCCATTATTATGTGCTCGAGAGTACATACACACGTACGTCTGGTTTTACAGACACTTTCAGCAAGGAATATCTTTTCAATGCCGCTCGAGCACTTGTATTAATAGCTATGAAAACATTAGTGAGCAGGTGCTAATAAGTAGAAAACGGGCTAACATAAGCCCAATAGTTATTACAAATTTTCATCAAAGACATTCGCAAACAGGAAGTGATGTACCTTTGTTTTATCATCGTCATCATTTGTTTCACATCCTTACCGGCATCGCTTAAACCAAAAGTTGTCGTGTAAAAGAATAGAAGATATTAGTTTTTCAGCAAAAGTAAGTCTTGTAATGAACGTAGCGCAACAAACAAGCTTTTGTGAAAATTCCGTATTGTTTCAAGAGTCGTACTTCATAGCGATGTAATAGACATATAAATTTACAAATACCAAAAAAGAGAGAATTATAGGCACAGTTGGCAACTAAATAAGTTGGTAGCAAGGGTGAAATGTTTTTAGCATAAAATTAAAAATAGATATGCCTCGGAAATTGTTTAGAGCTTCAATGACACTGAGGAAAAATGATTTGTTGAATGCGTTACATTAAACGCGATCACGTCAAAAGCCTCTGTTAAGAGCTGGCGCAACGGCCGCGTGGATGACAATTACGCAATTGAGGCTGAATTAGGATAATTGGGGTATAATTTGTGAAGTAAACATAGTTGAGAGATTTTCGCTGGAGACCAAGTGTGTGGAGTTCCACATAAGATTTGATGTGGAACTTAACACTGCTGTTATTAATATTATTGTCACGTGATCAGCTTAGCGGTATAATTCATTAAGGATGCGCACTTGATACTCATCGTAGCTGGGTTCAATGTTCTGTCACCGTAGAACTCTGGTTGCCTTTAAGGCAGTAATTTTCAACATATGGCGGAAGAAGCACATCTCAATGGCAGATATGAGTCACTTTTCCTACCAAGGAAATGGCTATTGAAATGCATCTATTATGTGAGGCTTAATGCTTAAACTGGATGCTTGGGCTGCTATAGGCTTTGGTACAATGGTTTAGTATCTTTTAGCGTAGACTGGCAGTCGGTAAGACAAGGATCGTCTCTTCGTTTTCTTAAGTTTGCGAAATAGCGTGAAAGCGACTAAATGTACCGAATGGAATGATGCTTACAAGATAACCGTTGCAATTACCATGCGGTTCCTGAATACTGTTAGCAACGAAATTACTACGTAAACGGGCCACAACAAAGACAATCAGGTATCAGTCTTAGCTTTGTTCCAATGCATAATTAACGAGGGTCGTTTGATAAGTATGGTAAAAATACAAGCGATGGCGCTACACAGTTCTGTTTTCTTCTAGGTGATGCGCGAGGAGCACCCTTCGTACGACGGCAGAACTTGTTTACGCTGGTACCAAGAGTTTGTAAGCTTTTGACAGCCATTGGCACTGAGTTGTGTGGTGATTACCGCTAAAATAGAAAAAAAAAAGCAAATTTCGAGCACTGACCAAACATTTTTATTTAATACACTTGACAGCTGCCAAAGTTAAAGCCGAGTTCATGGAAACTCTGTACCCTCACTGAAGACCATTTATTACAGGATAAATGAAGTCAAACGTGGCCGAACTTCGACGCAAGGTGAAGCACGTCCTGGGTGTCTAGTGGAGGTAACCACGCCCGAAGTGGTATCAAAAATTCATGGACATGTTATGGAAGACCGCCGAGTGAAAGTGCGTGAGATACGTTAAATTGTAGGCATCTCGGGAGAGAGAGTACACAATAGTCTTCATGAGAAATCGCATGGGTGCATGGGTACAAATTACACGATGAGTGCCGCGATTGCTGACCATCGACCAAAGCGCATGAGCGTAGACATTTTTGAAGAAGTGTTTATCGGTGCTTGATCGCAATCCGCAGGACTTTTTGCGTCGATTTGTGACAGTTGACGAGACGAGTGTACATAATTACACTCCAGTGTCTAAGCAGAAGTCGAACCAAAGGACTGGGCCTAATGAAGGTGCCCCAAAAAAGGCAAAGGCTGTTTGTTCAGCTGGAAAAGTATTGGCGACTGTCTTTTGGGCTTCACGAGGAATTATTTTTTGTAGAATACTTAGGAAATAGCAAAGCGATAACGGGACCATATTATGTGACACTCCCAGGTAAATTGAAAAAAGAATTTCGCACTAAACGACCCGGGCTTTCTCGAAAAAACAAAACTCCTCTTTCACCGAGACAATGCTCCGCCACAAAGATCGCTTTCTTTTTGCAATAGGCAAATTGCACGAGTTAGGCTTCGAAGTTGTGCCTCATCCCCCCTATTCTCTAGATTTGGCCCCATGCAAGTTCTTTTCCTCTTTTTGAACCTGAAGAATTGGTTGCGTGAAAACAAACTTTCTTCAGATGAAGAAGTCATCTAAGTGGTAAATGACTACATCTAGGGCCTCGAGCCATCCTTTCTTTACGAGGGGACAAAAAAAATCGGAGCTCTGCTGGAAGAAGTGTGTTGAACTGGATGGAAGGAACAATGTTGAAAAATAAAATATCCTTTTCGGCAAACATGGTATCTTTAATTGCTTCTTCACTACACTTAACCTTCGTATAGAGAACGAAGCCGCTTGCGTCGTCGCGTGCCAATTACGATATGTGTCAATGTCGGAACAAACGTTGGGTTCAAAACATAATTTCATAGTTTGAAGGCCAACCCACCATGTTTCGTGGGCGACACGGAAAGAATTGTTTGAAATGTAGGTAACTTGGGATGACTGCGCGAAGAATGAGACACGTTGCGAAAAAAAAAATAAAGCCGCACGTTTCGTTCTCTGACGCAGAGATGGTGATTGTTCGTGCTCGCTGGATAATCGGTCCATTAATATTGCGACTACGGCGTGATGCAAAAATCACAATCAACCGCGCGCTGCCACTTGTCAAATGTAGACTTCCATCAACTCTCCGAAATATCTGTACGATCGTAAAGCCAGTAGAAAAGAAAATAAGGCACGGATGTACGCAGCACCAAGTCGCGCATACAAACAGATGGAGACACAGCCATGCATATTTCAACCAAATCGACCTAAACCTAACCTCGATGTAACCTACCTAACCAGAAGAAAGTCCACCTTAATAGAAAGTGGCTCACGATATATTAGATTTTCCCGACTAACGGAGAGAGAGAAAGAGAAAACATTTACGAATATAAAGCAAAATCGTGGGGTCCTTCAACGGGCTCTGGGCGCGAATAGAGTTCTAAGTGCAGGACCCCAAAGCCGCGGCCACCCGGCATCCTCACGGCCAGATCGAGCTGTTCCCGGGGGTTGAGGCTAAACACATGAGGCATCGCTAAAAAAGTCACCGCATGCTTTTTTAGGCGTACTACGCTATATCCAGGCCTAACAATATTAACATGCTCCTGCGTCATCGAATTTTGTGGCGACACTAATCACTGCAACAGTATCACTGGAAGAAATCATTCGTATTAGAGCAAATATTGCAGTAATTAAGGGCGAACCTTGCGAAACCAAACTCGTGTTTCCCCATAAAGTCTGCTCCAGTTAATGACTTTTCGTTTCAAAAGGCAGAAGAGTAGGGACACATACAGCATCACGTCCTTTTGTTTCAGAATGTGGGGTCATTAAAAGCGACGCATGCGAAGCAGAATAATGTAATGACCCCAGGAAGCGATCAAACGCTGCTTTTTTTTCTGGGCAGAGAAGTCGAAGAGTGAAAGTGTCGTTTCTCTTTTAGACGGATCCAATATGTATTCTTGGTGATTTCAGTTTTTTTTTTCAGCTTATATTTGGTCTCATCGTTGCTCTTTCGATTCTCATTCTATTTCTTCGTTCGACGACCTTTGTTGAAGGAAAGCGACGAGCTAATTGCCTTTGTGTAAGCCCCTCTTATTAGTCCTTCCGTGTTGAACGATAATTAATTAATGTTGCAACATCAGTGTATGCATTGATATTTGCCAGGGAAACGACGGCTCTGTACACCCAGCCTCGGTGCAACATTCACAATCTTCAGAGCACGAAGATATACTATAGGATCGCTGTGTGTACCTTGAAGAGTTGGCTGGTACGTTCGCTACGCGCAGTACGTTCGATAAGGTCAAGAGATGTATTCTTTGTCAGTGCCTTAGTCTGACCAAATAACAAGCTTTTTTTGTGCACCTGCAGGGGCCAAATGCAATAAATCACATTTCACCTCAGCAACAATTTTTTTGTTTTCTACTAAAAACGGTACCGACATGTATATTTGTCAGTCCCGGTCACCGGCTCACCTACATGGTACGCGACACATGACAGGAGGCTAAAGATACAGGACAGCAGGTCGCACTTCAGCTGAATCTGTTAAATATCTCAATCCTTGGATGCAGTCTAACTAACCCAACTTTATTTTCTAATCATGCCAAGCTCTCGCATCTAGGACGACTATGCATACACATCGTTAGGCGTTATTCTCGCTTTGTCGGTGGAGGTTAAGCTTACTGCAAAAGAAGGCAAAAAAAATCGTCAACCATTCCACTCTGTGAAGAAAGACGAGCATTGAAGCCTTCGTGTGTTTTACCTCAGTCAACGCAAGTATGTATATTTAGGTATTATTATTATTATTATTATTATTATTATTATTATTATTATTATTATTATTATTATTATTATTATTATTATTATTATTATTATTATTATTATTATTATTATTATTAGTCAGACTGTGTTCATTGTAAATGCGCACCTATTCCATACGTGGATTGTGTGAAATATCTCGGAATCTATTTCGATAGTAATTTATCGTGGCAACATCACTTATCACTTATTTGTTCCAAACTGAGGTCAGTAGCCTGGCTGTTATTTAATATCAAAAGTATTGCACCCTTGTCTGTAAAAAAGATTATAGCACAGGCACTAGGTTACAGTGTGTTAAGGTATGGCATTACAGTCTTTGGCTTTTGTTCGGATCGTTGGAGATGCAGGGTTGACCGGATTATAAAAAACATTCTTAAAAACGTTGCGTACAATTCCCCAATAGTAACATCTGCAAACATCTTCCGTGAACTTGGGCTACCAAACTTCCATTCATTACTTATAGAAACAGTTGTAGTTAAACATTTCTGGAATTCCGCTTTCAAACAAAAACGTGCCGCCGCAAGGGAGCTTAGAAAACATGTCCGTTACGTAGTTCCGCATTCAGCCACAAGGTATGGTACGGCCAGACGCTGTGCTTATGTGCCTGACATATTTAACAAATTACCAGAAGAGATATTTAACGCGACATCAAAAAGAACGCTCAAACACATCTTAAAGCAGCTAGAGTAACATTACCCGCTTGTACATTGTTTTTTTTTTTTGCATCGCAATATTTACCTCTTCAATTTTGTTATATGTAGATAACTAAATGTTATCTTGTTCTTCTTAATGTTTTGCCTTTCATTTTTTTTTTCATGCATCTCATCAATTCTTGTACATTTTTTTGCCTTGTCTGTCATATTCATTGGCACGGTCCTACAAGCCAACTAAGGCTTAGACCGGCCTGCTTGTGTTGTTTTGTATATTGTGTGGCAATAAACATTATTATTATTATTATTATTATTATTATTATTATTATTATTATTATTATTATTATTATTATTATTATTATTATTATTATTATTATTATTATTATTATTATTATTATTATTAACAATTATTTGAACATTACTAATATTAGTATTACTAAAGGACACAGACAACGAATACATCTTTTGACTGTGGAGTGATTTATTCTTATTCTTTTATGAAGTACAGACGTGTGCAGGTACCACCGCATGGCAGAAAGGAATTCCACAATACTTACAACTTCACCGGAAAATACGTATTCATGGGACGCAGATGAAACTCGGCCTGACCTTAGAGTCGCCTTACCGGATAATTGTCATATAACTTGTGTCGGTGTGGGTGTGATAAAGTCAGAGTTACAGCCGTTTTCTGCAATCATATTCCCTCCGTAGACGGCCATGTTATGACAGCAGACGGGAATTCTGTAACGTTTCCAACTTCGCTGTCAAGCAAAAATTATGACAAGCACATGATACTCGGTGTAATGATTGAGTCTTATTAGCGGCCAATTTAGTATAGTGCTTTTCCAAGATCCGTACATTATATTGAGAGCGACAGAGCATTTCCGACAAGCTGGAGACGAATTCGTGTCGACGTGACGCATATAGACGGATGAACATCGAGCACCACCGGAGGGTATCTACACGTATACAGCTTCGCTGTAAAACGCAGGTAACAACGAGGAAAAGCAAACGTTTGCGCTGTCTTTATCATGCCCTGTGCGGGCCGCTTCACTGTGCTGCATGCAACTAAAGCCGCTAGCCAATATTTGGAGTGAAGCCGACCTATTTAACGAGAACGCAATGTTGCAGGGAATGCCGCAGCATCGATGTCT
Source organism: Dermacentor variabilis (assembly GCF_050947875.1). NCBI lineage: Eukaryota > Metazoa > Arthropoda > Arachnida > Ixodida > Ixodidae > Dermacentor > Dermacentor variabilis. The sequence goes on along the minus strand of NC_134575.1, from coordinate 30,310,889 downwards.
TCGGACGTGCTGCATCACTGCCAAGTGCGGCGTGTACTGCGATGCGCACGGACCCGCAGCGCCAATATATAAACGGCTTGTGCTGCTCAGGTTGGCGGCACGGCCTCGCACGCAACCTTGCGCTAACTTGTTTCGTTATGTAAGTGTTAATAAATCGGGTCTTTTTTATGGTGTTCGTTTAACTGATTTCTGCCCGGCGGGAAATGAGGGCGGAAAGCAGCAAGGCCAATTACGCAACAACGTGTACGTATGGAAACATATAAGAACAATACGCAAAATATGTCTTTGTAAAGATCTTAAATTACACGAAAGAACATTGAAATGAGTTTTGTGATGTGTGCAACCAGCCAGTTTCCAGGAGAAACTACATATAATCGCTATCATGATCGCTATGACAGTGATCATCATTTTGGATTTGTGCGTTGGCGACTCTAATGCCTTTCTTGTTCTGGATTAGACATTTTGACGTAAGAAAAAGAAGTATATGTCTGACATCATAGCTTGCTCGTAATGCCGGCATGGTGACCGAAACAGGTCTGCTTCAAGACATATGGAATACGCAAAAAAAAAACGGTATCAAAGCACTTCCCCGGCAGGATAGCCCTGTTGAAGGTTAGACGTAAAATAGGTATAGAAACATGATGTAGAGATACATAGAAACAACAATGTTGCGGTGTTACTTCTTATGGGATCTTTCTCGACTTAGCAGCCAGAGTCTGTAATCCTCCTGCGACCCAAAAAGAAGCCACAATACAAAGTCTGTCACGCCTGCTCCTACAGCAGGTCACGTCTTCACTAAACCGCTATTTTCTCAGTGGCATACAGGTCACGAAAGCATCTGAGCTCCGGCGAAGTGCCGGAAACTGAAGGAAGCAAATTAAGGGTGACTTGACCCCTACTGCTGTTATGACATATTGCCATGACCCCCATTGCTGTATCTAACCAACTAACCCTAAAAATTTCACTCCTTTACTAACTCTACCTTTTGTGTAGGCACTATTTAGGAATTGAGGTCTTTAGAATATAACGCAGCTCTATGTTTCAATATATATATATATATATATATATATATATATATATATATATATATATATATATATATATATAGCGGCAATATAGTTTTAATATATTTTGCAGAGAAACCAATCATGTTAACATCACAGCCTCTTCCTCAATCAGAGTGGCAACATTCAGAATATCTGATCTGTGTGTTTCGCCCCATCGTGTTTCTAAGCCATCTCTGCCATTTTAGTAACAAGCAACAAAAAATTTCAGTTTATGTTTGTTTGTTACAAACTTTCCGACCAAAAATCAACTTCACGAATGAGTGTAGTCTTCTCACGTATCTTCTGTGTCTCTCCTTATGCGCTGCACTGTTCGCGGCACGACGTAGCATCAGCCAACCGGAAACAACTGTTACATAGCTCAACAAAGTGTAGTTGGTTGAGTAAAGGAAGCTCTATGTCTAAAACATTTCGTTTGGTTTGCTAAACATACGCCGTTTCGATTCCGCCAAGCGTCGTTACCATGTCAACCGCTGGTTAACATATCGTAAAGATAGGGAAACAACAGGCGAAGTGGCTCGAGCTGCTAACATACCCTAACCGTACCATCCCTTCTAATCAGCAACACCGTTCAAGGCACGACGTACCGTCAGTCAACCGGAAAGAACTGTTCCACAGCTCAACAAAGCCCTGCTCGCAACAGCGCTTGGAGCCGGCGTGTAGGCAGATCACGCTTCGCGCACTTTCCGGCGAGCATGGTATTTCGTTCCACGCAGTCTTTTCCCGCCTTCTACTTTTCCCGCCACGATAAGCGAGCGCCACAAGGCGCGTTGTGCTCGCAGGTTACGAAACGCACACGGCACGCTCAACTTCCCAGCAGCGCCGCAGTCCCACGCTTTCCTGGCAGGAAGCCGGAGCGTTTTTTTTTTCTAGTTGCTTCGCCGTATTGCCGGGCAGCGTTGCTACTAGTTGCCAGGAAACTGATCGGCCTTGCGGGGAAGCGGCGTTGCTGTCGTTGTATTACATGTGTGCGTGCGTGTGACGTCTGCTTGGTTGCGCAAAAACACTGACGGGAGTGAGTGAGTGAGTGAAACAACTTTTTTCGGTCCACAGCTGACGCGAGCAAACTCAACGTCACCTGGCTACGCCCACTCAGGGACCATCAGGTCAAACCTGACGGCCCTATCGCTGGCCATCTGGACTTCCCAGGATTTGAGAGGTCTGGTCCTGGGCCCTAATGAGCTTCATCATTTCCTCTTGTGTGAAAGGGGGACCGGCAGAGTCGCAGCCCCATAGGACATGCTCGAAGTCCGTATAACCACCACACAGGGGGCAGTCCAGGCTTGGGAACCGTTCGGGGTAATTTAATTATGGGGTTTTACGTGCCAAAACCACTTTCTGATCATGAGGCACGCCGTAGTGGAGGACTCCGGAAATTTCGACCACCTGAGGTTGTGTAACGTGCACCTAAATCGGAGTACACGGGTGTTTTCACATTTCGCCCTCATCCGAATGTGGCCGCCGTGGCCGGGATTTGATCCCGCGACCTCGTGCTCAGCAGCCTAACACCATAGCCACTGAGCAACCGCGTCGGGTACCGTTCGGGGTACATTGTGTGCAGCGCCGCGAGGCTCGGGTAAGTGCTTGCTTGTAGAACTCTGAGAGCGGCTGCCTGGGCCCTCTCAGACTCTACAAAGAAGCAGTGACTGCTTGGACAATGACACTGCTTGTACTGCGCTAGATGTAAGGTGTGGGTTCTGTCTTCATGTTTCCCCTGCTGTGGCACCGCACACTGTGTATAGACATGATGTACAGAAACCAGACCATTTTTTTCCTTTCATTACTCGTTACTTTTGTAGCTGAGCACATTACGGTGATAACGAACACGCAGACTATGTTTTTATTGCAAATTGCCTCTCGTCTTTACTGTTCTTTTGCTGATTTTTTTATTCACTTTCTCGTATCCAACTTCAATGTCACAGTGCTTCTGTTGCGTTTTGTAATTGCTCTGCTACCGGCTCACTCTGCAAGAATAAAACTGCTAGCAGCTACAGCCATCTATACCGGAGCCCGCTGTCACAGCGAAGGTGACCACACGAGAAAAAGAAATCATCCGGTGGCGCGTATTTCTTCGAGCAGCGTTTTGTGGACGAAGATTAAAGTCCGCCACTTTCGTTATCGAAGCATCTGTATCGTTTACACTCGCGTCTTGACTGCCGCGTAACTTCGTTACAACCTGCTTCCCTAGCTCAAGCGCTGGCGAAGTGTGAGTGCCTCGTATCCACTTCGACTGCAACGAATTCGTCATTCGATTCCTGGTGCCATTATATCGACCCACTGGTATGGACACTTCCCACAAAACTTATCCAGCGAGCTAAGCCAGCATTTTTCTTGTATTCGCGCTTTTGACTGTATGTTTTCCTTAAAGATATTAAAACGCAGAGCTTAATTGCTCTATTCATCAGCAGAAAGCGCCACACTGTGGACGATGGCAACATCTCTGATAGCGAAGGTACTGCTAAACGCTGAGGGAAACTTTGAAATCCAGGGTTAAGTTTGCGTTATGTTCGCAAAAGCTTACGAGCTGGTGAGCTTGCTAACTACATTACATGGATAATCTTTATTTCCGAAAAAAAAAAACTACAGGAATTATGAGCATTGTCTACCATTTCGTAAGCATTGTTTGGCTCCCTTGTGACTTCGTTCTTGCTTAGTTTTGCTTACTAGCTTTTCCTAGCTTAGGCGCGTCTACCCACGGCCTTTCGGGTGGAATACTTAGTCTAGTGGACAATTGTCAGATTTTCTTGCCGCATCCAGCCTCTTCAATGCAATCGTACCAATTGAGCCGGAACGCCGCGTACGAGCGCGTCTCGATGGAGCAGAGTGGTCGAGAGAGAACACCAGCTTCCGCAGTAGCGCGTGGAGCATTGCGTGTTGGGAGAGAGCGTCGACTAGATGCCACGTCATGCTCGCTGTCGCTCTCGCAAGCCTGCGTTACGCGCGCTTCCCTTGTTCGCGCAAGCACTCGCCTGCGTTTTGACTGCGCCTCGGTAAGGCCCTACGTAAACGCGCCAAGCGTCTCAACTCGCCCGTTTGCCCACCAGGTATGCATAACTCGAAGAACGCTCAGGAGCGTTCAATTGAACATTGGACCACCCAGAAATTTCAAGTTGGCCCACCCCACAGTTCAAGTTGTCCCACCCTACAGTTCAAGTTGGCCCACGCACAAATTAAAGTTGGCCCACAGCAAAATTTTACTTGGCCCTCCTCCAAATTTTAAATTGAACCCGACACCAAACTTCAAGTTGACCCAACCCCAAAGTTCTAGTTGACCCACCCCCAAGTTTTAATTCGCCCGCCCCTACTATGAGCTCCCCCATGCATATTCTAAAGAGTCCTATGAACCTCCATTGGCATTCCCCTCTTATTTTTTTTCCTTTAGATTGTTCAACGTCGCTTCAAATGTGCCAATTCTCTACATATGCACTATCATAAGGATCAATTGCCTGAATTTGTCATAAATGTGACAAATAAATAATAAATGTCAATAGTAATTTTCATAAGCATCAAATGTCTGAATTAAATGTCTGAAGGCGTTACACTTCTCGCGTGACAGGGATGGGTATCCCGCCGAAGAACGCTTAAGCATTAAAAAAATCATGCAGATTCCACCCCCTGTGGAATCCCTCGTGAAAAGAAGAAAGCTTTGGATAAACCGACCAGACAAAGCAGTGCGTGTCGAAAGAGTCCGAGCAGCGGACTTCCGAGACTAACGAGTCTCGAAACGCCCCATTCAAGGTGGTTGGAGAAAGGCGTCGCAGTGTCACCACCGACCCCAGCATCAACGCTACGAAGCTCTACAGCAAGAGCACGCGCGTGAAATGGGGAACTGGCACGCGCGCGTACTATTGTGCGCTCGCCAAACGACCGAGGGAGTGTGTGGTGCTTAAGAACTACGCGTGCGGTTGTGGCCCAACGGTCTAGCCGTCGGACTCATGCGTTGGCGGAGTGAGGTTACACTCAGCCATACGACACGTAAATTCTTTGTTTACGGCGCGTCAGCTACTATTGCGCAAGAAAGCAGCAGCAGAAACGAGTGAGAGGAGGAGGAGGAGGAGAAACATTATTATTGCAGAAACCGTTGCGCGGTTTATTCCTGGGTGGTTCCCTCTGACAGGGCTCCACTGGCGATCGCCGCTCGCCGGGCCTGGTCGAGGGTCGCCAGTTGGCTTCCCAGGTCCAGTTCGGTGAGTCTCGCCTCCCAAGACCACGTAGTGAGTGTGTGTGTTGTGACTCGTGGCGAAATTGCGTCGCCCGGACGGTCAGTGCATTCATGTGTTATGTGCGCGAGTGTCGCTGTGTGGAGGTCACCAAGAAGGCGTCGCTTTATTACATGCACGATTTCCACGCAAATGTCCCCCGTCTTTACGTTATCCTTGGTGTCACTGTTGGCTTCTTATGATATGACTAATAAAAATCGGGCCCCTTGGGTAACCCTCTTTCTTCTTGTCCCAGTGTGTAGTATACGTTGAGTGCGGTGGACGATCTGCTTGTATTGCAGAAAAATCGCCTCTGGGCGCTTTGGGCTCTTCAGACTACTACACTGCGCAATAATGTGCTGGAAAATATTTCTTTATCTCTATTGTAGTAGGGTAGACCAAAAGACATATTTGATATTTGTACTCTCGAGGTACAGAGGAAAGGTGCAGTACTGTTTATTAGGCAACAGTAGCCAATTCATTGTGTGATCCTGTCTCGTAAGACTGTCCCGATTGCAGTACTGAAACATCGACGTCTGAACCGCGCACCTAATGTTTCTTTTTTTTTTTTTGCATCGCACTTGCGCCTCACAGCAATGTCACCTTCCAGGCATCTTGTAAAACCCATGCAATCGTTGCGCAGCTTATCTACAGTGGGACATACTTTAATTGAAATAGGGTAATGTAACGTGCCGCAGTGGACTTGCTGACTAAGCAAGTCAAGATTGCGACATACAAAGCTCCTCTCAAATGTGCGCCTATTGCATGCCATCAGCGTTGCATGAGACGCCTAAATCAGGCGCAAGTATACTTTTGCAGTCATTTGTGCTTTTGAACGTCTGGCCATGCGCCCCAAGCTGAGATAGAAACGCCGGTTTCTTGTTTTGGAACGTAGTAAAGTGTAGAACTCGTCTTTGCGTCTTCATGGAATCGTGATTTCGAAGTCCAAAATATCTCACAACATGTCCGCCGATATTTTCTTAGGCTGTCTCTGTTGCAACACATTCCTGGCCCACAGAAAAACCACCTTTCAGGTAATTTGCTATCTTTGCGCCGTCGTTATGCTCGAAGATCTGTCTTCTGGAAAAAGAGTGTAGCGCCTCATTTACGTACATACGCGCTTCAATCTTTTTAGAATGCGTTTTTTGCAACGTTCTTCTACGGATAACAAAACTCGCGCAAGAAGTGCCCGATTTTAGCGCCCTTCATGATGTTAACCCGCATCATGTGACTGTGACCGCATCATGTCCATGTGACTGTGGTATTGGGCTGATAACAAGGGGTTTGCAAGTACGATTTCAAGGTGCCGTAGTCACATGATAATGCGAACAAAGCTCTAAACATAGCTGGTTTGTGCATAGCTTGCGTAATATGGAAAGCAGGTGTTCAGAAAGGGTTATAAAGAAGACGACCCACATGAGCACTGTCTGTTCTTCACAATGTTTGTCCGGGATGTAAACACCCTAATGGGCGAGCATTGCCTAGTAGAAGAAAAAATTTCAAAAAAAAATTACGAAACATGTTCGAGGTTTGCCAAATCTTTTTTGACAAGTGATATGGATAACTCGCTAATGCTCGTGTCAGTGTATTGATTAATAGCAAATAATTTGAAATCGCCTCACCTTTTAGATTTGTTTACTCTGCGCTCGGAAAAACAAAGTTAGCAAAAGCTTGCTTTGTTGCCCCACTGTTCCCATATTGGCACAGCTCGGTGCAAGCAGGTTCAAATAGGAGATTCAAATGACCGTCGAAGGACGGTACTCAAAAAGTGTTATCAATTTTGGAATCAATACCTGCCATCATGAAACCAGGTAAACAAATTACCTTTTAAGCACATTGTAAATCCTTTTACGTGAATGTCAGAAAGCCTACAAGGTGAGTTTCATTTTTTTCCCTGAATGATGTCTCCATATTGGCAAAGAAAGAAAAGTAAGAAGGATGCAGAAGAAAACAGCTGTTATGGCAACGGCCTTCCTCCAACTTTAAAACGTCAAGAATAGGCACCGACGAACTTGAGTAGTTCCATTGTTTTCTTTTTTTCTTTAGGCTATCTAACATTCGCCCACAATACTACACTGTTTCCTTCCCGACAAAAATGGTCTAGCGGACCTCAAGTGAAAGCCCTCCCCCCCCTGCCCCCATGCGAACTAGCCGTTAAGATTTCGCCTTGCCGGACGCCAGAATGAATTGCGCTTGATCACAAGACGCGTTTCTCAGGCCCGTTTTATGGAGACGTACAAAGCACCTAAAGAATGAGAATTATGGTTATCGCCTTCTAGGAACGTCGCATAGATTACATTCATTTTTACAAATTGTTATTTCACCAAAGGCCACTTGTCGTGGTGAAAGTCGTGACATGCTACTTAATTTTTCTGTGGTCTTTCGGAAGTGAGTGGATTTTTCTGACTTTGCGAAGGTTTGCATGGATCCTTAACGGCCCCATTGCATGCATGCTAACAACTAGTGATTTAGGCACCCCATATAGATGAAAACTGGTAAAGCAGGAATTGGCCGCTCCTCACTTGTAAGTGAACCGTGTGATACCTATCACAATAAATAATGAAATAAGCACTGCTTATTCTTACCTATAGCCGTGGCTTGAGCTGTTTCCTGAGTCTTTCAATGTAGGTGTTCAGGCCCTGATACCCTGCACAAACACAATTGAGGCAAACACAATTGATCTTTAATAATGTATGCGCTCCTGTTATATATAAAAGGATAAAAAAGAACCCACGTCCAACGTGCGTTTTGTCGGGACATCTCTTGAAGAAACATGAATCAATTGAAACTTGAAGATCCATACGGCTTTCGTTGCATGAGAATACGAGGAAATTGTACAACATATTAGAAGATTTTTTTTTATTTTCGCTCTATATTGGAAACCTTAACAATGATAGAAACTGTCGCATCATGTGTCATTAGACCGGTAGTATTTGTGCAACGTCGAAAAGAATGGCACTTCGCCAAATTTCACTTCGCCTGACCGATGCTGAGTGCAAGTTTCTTCGCTTTTCCCTTCGTGCCGCCTTCGCTTAGGCTAGCTTAGCCGCCTCCTGCAATGCTGACAGAGCCTGAGCTAGTCGCATCTAGCAAATCAATAAAGAAGACAGTAGCACCGGAACAAAATCCACGGATAGCCCTAATTATGCAGCATTGTAGCCATCTACAACTTTCTGGTGCTTCTAACTACAGAGTGTGACGGTAAATTAAAGCATTCTGAAGACAGCCTTCGTTGGGCGTCTCTTCGTTTTCTGCTGACATTTCTGCTATACTGAAACACAAACGCAATTGCCAAGCAGCATAAAACGGTAATCGCAGGGCTAATTGACCATGCATTGCTAATGAGGAAAATTAGTGCCGCAAAACATAATACAACAGGAAGGGATTATGACAATAACTGTCGTCTGCTTCACTTCATGTGTTTGTTGTTTTTGGCTGCATAAATTTCTTCCGCCAGCTATAAAAGGCATGTAAGGCACAATAAGCAGTACGCTTCGTCATTCCAAGATAATTCCACAAACCTCTATTAGGAACGAAAACAGACATATAATAATGTATTTTATACACTATGAGATGCGTTGACGGGAGCAATGCCACAAAATTTGTCACGCGCAAGATATGCTAGACAAAAAGTATGCGAATATCACTTTCTGGCCGCTATTATTGGTAGTAATTTTCATCACACAGCTTCAGTAATTTATTCGCTTCGCAATTTCCGGAATACCGAGCATGAAATAATCAATTGTTTCTTTATGCCTGATGTCGTTTTAAGCATTAGAGTGTTGAGTTCACATTTTTGGACGCAGAAGAACTCGCCAAGAGAAATATTGAATTCCAAATTTTGGCGAATACTGCATGCTTTAAATTATGTTGCTTACGCTGAGAGATGTTACTCTAAATATTTAAAGTGGCAGAATTATTTCGAACCTTAAGTAGTGGTACTTCATCTTTCAAAGGCAATTAAGCAGCATACATTGTAAAATGAAATTGAACTCTGTAAAATAGTATCATATTCGTACCTTACTGGCTTCCTCTATGCATTGAATTACGTTCAAGAGTGACGGAACATATTATTGTTCAATTTTAAACACGAGAAATACATTGGCATCAAAGCGGTCGTGCTGCGCCCTTCAATGGCAGTTAAACAGCTTTACTTTCGTGCGAGAAGCCTGAACTTCAAGCCGAACTTTCTGCTTTAACTATGCCTTCTTTTTCTTCTATATATCGAGATTGAATACCAACTTCAGTTGTGTCGTAAGCCGAAGCAATTCCGGAACTTTGTCTCAGAGTCCGAAGCCTTGCGCAATTTCTGCACTGTTCGCGGAACCATTGAGGCGTTATCTGTGTGATATTTCCTCTATTCTGCCTTGGGCCTTCCTAGTCGCGAAGACCCCGCCTATATCGCCATTTTCACCAGATTTGACTCAATCTCGCTGATTTGAAGTTTTCCTTTTCTTCCCTCCGTTCCTGACGACACCGACTTCCTCTTCCATGTAACTGATGGCTGATGTCAGCGAGATTTCCGCAGCCCGTCTTCATTTCATGTTTCAGTGCCAGTGGAGATCGTGACCAATGTAATTGCCTTTCCACGTCCTATCCCCCTGGGATCCATAGTCTGCTCAGCCCCTTTCTTCCTTCTTTTTTTTTTTGTCTGTCGTCTGTTTCGCAGTAGTCAGCAAAACGCAATGCAGACGACTGGCGAAAGGGTGGGATCAACAGTACGTTTATTGCGATTCGTCTGCCAACAATTGCGAAGGGCACAAAGTAGGATCAGGGAGCCATAGAGCGGCATTTGCACTTCGCAAAACGCACGATACGGCAGCCCAAACGCAATCAGCGTTCAAGCTGGCATTCATTGCAGATGAAGGACCAAGTGCTTATGGGGCACATATACGTCTTCAAAAAGCATTTGAAAACTTACTGTGCTGTTATTTGCGCGGGTGCGCTTGCGTGACAGTGTCTGTAAGTGTGTTTGAGGTCGTGCGTGCTCCCGTGTACGTGTTCCCGCTTGAGCGCGGTTCTGCGTTGCCGTCTGCTCTTACGTGGATGGAAATGGGTGCCATCTGTCACCAAACTTGCGTTGTGTAATTCATCGCGGACGTAGACAGCACGCAAGAATACAGCAAAGACGGCGGTGTACGGACAACGGCACCACCACCAAAAGATGTGCCAGAAATGCGGAGTCTTCGTTACTAGTTTTGAGGTCACGCGATGCGAAGGAGAGTTCACGTTTCAAAGTTCACAGAATGTTACCACTGCGCATAACGATATGTTGTCCGAGCGATATACCTAGACTTCTGTGCATAGGGCATGAAACTAGTGCTAGTGCTGCTCTGTCGCATTTTTTTTGTTCTCAGTACGATTACGTGAGAACTTTACTTGCTACGTAGATCACCGACTTCGTGCCTGTCCGCGACGGCTTCCTACTCCCTGGTGTACTCTTCTGTAAAAAGAGATATTTCTTCTAGTATTATCGGTAATCTCGTATATTCACTCAACCAATTCTTTTTTCGTGTTTCTTTTTATTCTGGAAAGCGACCAGTTCTGTAGGGCGATATACCAAAGTAAATGTACCAAGGTATTGCAAGGTATGTACCGATATACCAAGGTAAAAAAAGGTACCTGGTAGCAAAGCTTGCATAGAAGCTCGTACTTTCAATAACTTGCAGTTCATCGGCGGTTCATCGCGCTTAGAACCATCTTTGTGATGAGGAAGCACTTCCGGCGGGAGAAAAAATAATGTGATGCCATATCCGTTAAAAACCAGTGACGTCGTTTTGTTCTCGAATGCGCGAAATTTATTTTAATGGCATGCCATTAGAGCTGTATATTCAAATGCCCCGCCATTCGACTTGATGGGCGTTTCGAGCTTGCAGTGCGGATAGTGATGCATGAAAACGACAGCCGGACAGCAGGAAAAGGACAGGAACAGGAAAAACTTCGCATGCGAAGGTGGTGGGATCATTCCCCACCTTCGGCAAGTTGTTTTTTCATGCACTTTCATCTATATATATATATATATATATATATATATATATATATATATGCTAGTGCATTTCAGAAATGATAAGTGATAAGAGCACAGTCCACGGAGATGTTTCATCATGTTTCAGCTGGAGGATCAGCCTCATGAGGAAGGCCAGTCCTACAGCCGAACCGTCGAGTAAAGACAAGTCTCAATGGGCCATGCTTTCTTTCTTTGAATAAGTTGGGCAGCAAGCAAGGACCTGCACTCTTTATGACTATAAATATATACTCATATATGTGGGAGAGGCGGGAGGTGTTGGAGAGTTGTATGAATAGGAGAGTTCAAATACATTTTATACCTCCCGAGCGCTGAGCATTAGAGGAAATTCTTCAGAAATATTGTTATCATACGTTTTGTTGTCATCGTAATATATAGCCAGTTCTTCGTGGAAAACAGCTTCTTAACGGTAAGTTGCATTTTTGACAGGCAAACGTAAGTATATGTTTTTTTTTGCTACTGTTCTGAAGCAAAGACCACAACGTTCACCTGCTCATGAAAAAAAAATCTTGAAACCGTGCATAGAGTAATTCCTACGACTGATATTAGAAGCCTAACTAGCGACGGTTCTATAATACACATGATCTTGCTCTGTACAGTGTCCTTGGGAGGAGTGGGACAGCACATTGGAAGGAGAAGCGGAGCGCTGTTTCACATATTTCATTGCTGTTCGGAGTGCCTTCGCGATTGTTATTCGTGCATATGCTCTCTATATCTGGCTATATATTTTTGTGTCTATAGAACCCTTGCCCAGGTCTCTTTAGAAACCAATTACAACGCCTAAGCCCGTCTGCTGCAACACAAATACAACTGCTTTGTCTTCGTGGCAATGAAAGGCGTGACAAAGACACGCCAATCTTCAAAAGACATCTAACACATCGACTGACAGTTCTATTTCCTTGACAGTGGAATAAATTGAGTTTCGTAGCAACTTAGCCCTCTCTGACAATGGCGGAGCCACACAGACCTGCAATCCTCTTTCAACGGAACGAAAACAAGGTTTTGTACAAATTTCCAGGGTAAGATCAGTCGTCTCTTTTAAACGCAAAGTCAAAAGACTGATGGTATGGTTACAGGTGTGAGGATTACGCAAGGGAGTACAACCACGTGGACATTCTTCCTTCCTGCCCATCTGGACGCATGTGTGGTGTCAAGCAAGGGTAGCGCGTGCAAAGTGCCAGAGCCACAATTAGCATGGGCAACCAAAATGCAGATTATAGTTCTCGTTAGGTGTGTACTTCCCCGTGTAGAAGGTAGAAGATATAAGTGCTTCCGGGTATATGCTTTGTGTGCCGCCCCGTAAACGTGGTATCCCACTCCTGCCAAAAACAAGGGTGAATTTCTTGCGAAATTCACAATGCTTTTTACGAGGCCTTCCAAACCTGCACGAAGACCCTCTGTCTTACTGTTCTCCAATGCTTAGTGTAAATTGAGAGCAGTAAAACCTGTAACTATAGGACAAATAAAATACGCTAAATATTCAAACATGAAAGCTATCTTAATCCTACCCCTCGCCTCAGTGTGAACAGGCGCGGCCTCTGCTAGAGGGAACACGGGAGCTCGTAGCAGCCCTCCGCGGAGTGCTACCAACGGCTCCTCATGAAGTCTTGGCCGATAACTCACCATAGTAGACAACTCGCCGGGCTTTTCGCCAATCGCTTTGATTGCGCATGGGCCTCAAGAATTCATGAGGGGCCGGTGGTGGGGCTGTCCGCAGAGCAATGCCACGGCTCCCGTGTTCCCCTAGCAGCGGTCGTGACTGCACGTATACAAACCCCAGAATACCAGCTGCTCGACAATATATTTTCCTTGCAACACTGACGCCGTGATAGCAGGAAGGATGCGGCTAGTAGCTAAGGCCTCCAGTCACCGTAGTTTTTCGCGGCCAGAGGGGGGCTACCGAGAAAATTAACAGGCGCGAAATGGTTGCAGCCAGCGAAGGCGCTTACGGAGTGCATTCCAGAGGGGAATTCACAGGGCGCTCGCCACATAAATCCAACGCGTTCGCCCCGAGAGGGCGGCAATTACGAGTTGCGCGATGCCAAAACTTTGCCTTCCAACTTTCTTCTCTGCAAAACACTCGCTCTGACGTAATGCAGCTGCTCAAGTGCACGCATTATGTGTCTGTCCGTGCGTGCGCGCGTACCACTGCGTGAGCGCGTGAACGCGGCCTTACAGCTTGTGAGCCGGAGCACTGTGATCTCCACGGCAAATCGCTCACCTTGCCGCCACTGAAAGTCAGCGTTCTCGGGTGTACGCGCATTTCCCACGGGCCTGAGTCGCCATCACGCCGGTTTCGCGGAACGAAAGACCTGCAGAGTGTCTTCCCCTCTCGTCTGCAAAGGCGCCGCCAAGTGCGGCCTAATTTGTGGCGCTTCAGCTACGCAGGGGCGCCTAATTTTGTTGGCACCGAGTTTGCCATGAGGAATAGGGGGTTCTCGGGCAGCTTGGGCGAAGCTTTCCGCTGTAAATTTTTTGTGCAGCACTTTCCCCCAGATCACCTTGCCACGTGCTCAGTTACTTCCAAAGAAACACGGAGCCGCCACTGCATACAATTTGTGACCACAGGCAGCGATACCCTGGCGGGACAAGAAGCTCTCGTCCGGCAAGTACGTCGAGCAGCCATGGCCAGTGGAGTCCTGGAATGAGGACATCACCCACTGGACCTCAAGAGCAACCACCTCGATGGTCCGAATAAATGTTTTTTTCTCTCTCCCTCTCCGTGACCACAGGCACTGCGCTAGAGAGGAAACAGCGCTCTCAGTCATGCCGAATTATAGGGCAAGTGTTTCGCCGACGCTTTAGCTTCGTTCGATATGCTGTAAGCAGCGGCTTAGCCATCTGGGTGGCTTATTTACTTCCTTTATGACTGCTTACGAAGCGGTATTGTGTTAGCGGTAAGTTACGTGCATATTAGCTTCGAATTTCCAAGCGTGCTCGAACCTCCGGTGTCTTAACGAGACCTGTAGCTTGTGAAGTGTGAGAAGTAGTAGGGCCTATGTGTCCATGCATGTACAAACGCATGGGCTCGTGGTCCTGCAGCGCGATATTTCCAGGGTATGAGCCCACGCAATTGAGGTGAGCTCGTGCATAAGCACAAGCAGGTTGGTAAAATCAGGCCTGCTGACTATCCAGGATTTGCCTTAATCTTCACGAACTTGCAATTGGTTTACAAATTTACGAATGTTGGCTCAACTTTCGCGAAAAAAAATGTTCATGAGATATATTTTTTTTCTCGTTAGTCTCCGAACCTCGCCTTGCAAGATTTCATATGTTCAAAGGTTGTAAGAGGGGCGCTTGCTTCCAGCTTGATACTGACAAGTTATTTTTTTTTTTGGAGCAGGTGAAGTCTGCAACAGCAAAGTTACTGAAATAGTTACCGTTATACAAACATATAAAAAAACATGATTTGTTTATCAGTCTCGGCTATTCCAACTTTGCTTCTGCCGCATGCTTGGGTGCTGTATATAAAGCTAAACAATCGTTAATAGGGGGCTTACGTACGTCACAAAAGGCATGGGCACAAGGTGATCATCTCGTAAATTCATGATACCGCCCTCTCCCCGCCCCCCATGTCCGGTGTTGTACCTGAACGAAGTTTACGAATTTTAACGTTCGCAGGTTGGCAGGTATGGGGAAACCGTGCACAGACCCGGTAGTCTCACTGAGGGTAACGAGTTTCTCTAATATGTGTTCCTGCCAACAGGCGTTAATAGAATGCTGCGATTGTTGAAAGTAGCGAAACTTAAAGTAGCAGGCTATGACTTCAATTCCTTGCGTTTCCCCTCTGACCGAAGCTTGCAATAGTGCATCGCAGTTAATCTTTTTTAATGCGTTAGCATTCCTAGGGCACTTCACGCACTTCCCGGGGGTTATTTATGTTTGTATCTATGTACTATGTTTGTATGTAACCGTTTAACCCGCCTACTTGGGTCATTGGGTAGTCCGGGGTCAAACGGTATAGTGCATCTGACTGATGTAAGAGTAGACATAAATGCTTACATTTCGTTTACACCAAGCTTCATATTTATGCCACGCCTTTTGCACATAATTTGCGCTACTTAACACGCTGATAATTCACAATGAACTGCGTACTGTAGGAAAAGGAGCGTAACCAGTAGTAGAAATTAAACGTAAACAATCTTCAGCTACACGTGAAAATCTTTTATTATTACCTTTTCATTCTTTATGTATTTCTTTAGTTTCTCTATATCACAATATCAATCTCGGGCCAAATGCAACATGCGACTCAGTCCTTTCTTGCAGTGAGTGCATTCTATTAAGCGGTGCTCTATTTATTTGGTACAATCAATAAAATTAACTTTCTGTAATAAGATTCCACGATGGCATAGGATAATCTGACGGAGACATATATAATTACACTTCTAATGCTAGTTAAGATAACGGACGAACTACCGCCAAGACTGTGCCTTCATTTATAGCTACACCATCTATTCTGCCCCCACAGATGTCGTTTCGATCGACGAATGGGATAAAGGAAGCATTAACTAACGATATAGATCGTGCTTGAAATGCTGAAAATTTTATTTATAGATTACTGCTTCATCAACGCCACCCACAGAATTTTTCCAGTAAAGTAATTTTTCTTTATCACAGAAAGTTATTTATATTTTTCACTTCGGAAGATAGTCGCCGTCAAAGTAAGAAATCCAATTAGTCTGGTTCTGGGACTAATCTGACTCATCGGAAAGAGCAGACAGCATTTAAGAGCCTCCTCTGGTTAAGATCTTGTGAAAAACCAAAGGAAGACCGGTTCGTTCGCATTCATGCTCCTTTTGCCCGGCCACGTTCAAACGATCCCCAAATATCAATTAGCTGGGTCCAGAAGTTTACCACTGAGTCCATTAACGGCCTAACGCAGAAATATTGCCCGTTCAGCTTGGCTTGTCGCGCTTTATCTGTTTTCCTTGAATGTCTCCTGGCGTAATCTTTCTTGCGCTCGGAATCAGTCAAGTTAGCTTAACAAAGCTGGACTTTCGCTATCATTCCTGTGCTCAGAACTTAAGTTGGCTTAACGAAGCAAGCCTGGCGCTTCTAATAAGCTAATTTGTTCTGGAATGAGTCGCCGACGTAAAGAGGACAATGTGGCTCTGTGCACTGCCAGTTCAAGGAAGAAGTTTGTCAGTTAGTGAAATCAGATCAGTGTAATAATAATAATAATAATAATAATAATAATAATAATAATAATAATAATAATAATAATAATAATAATAATAATAATAATAATAATAATAATAATAATATTTATATCAATATGCAAGACTGTTGTTCGAGAACGCCTCGATCCTTAGCCATAGGCTACAGTTATGGATCCGTGCATTTATATAAAGAAAAATAAACGATTCAGACACGGGTACAATATTTCTCTTTAATAAATGTCACGAACTTTGTGGCACACAGAAAAAAAGAAAGAAACAACTGCAACCACACAAAAACCAATAAGCAACGGTGCAGACCGCCGTAGGAGCGAGTTGCCCCACATGACGACGACGCAGTCATCAGCACTCGAAAGCAGAGAGGCCTACTGGCTGTCCAAACTGCTCAGTGACGTCACGACGCGAGCGCCCCCTCCCCCAATGCCAAAGAGGCAGCACGCATCCAAGACAAGACCCACGGCCTCCCTCCCACGGCAGTTCACACACGTGCACGCTTGCATTAAGATTGCTTGAAGCTGTTACGCATAACTCCATTGCACTCATACGCGACGTTTCAAGAACTGGTATGAACTTCAAGTGTCGTTACACCAACTCGCCCACATCAAGCTCCCGCTGCTTCAAACATTGCACCGTTTTAACTGCACGCAAAGAAAAGACTGACGCGTAATTACTCAATAGACGCAGCAATAATGTATACACTGATACGCTATACATACATTCGATGCACAGTGCGTCCAGTAAGAACATGGGCACGCGGGCATTCGCACTCACATTACTATTCATCCATGTACAAATACATATAGCAACAAGAAAGTATAGCAGTACGGCTGTATGTCATTGTTCGCTTGTTATAATTTTCGTCAAAGCCTAATCAGTTTAGATCCGAAAGGATGAATTCTTTTACCATGGTAATAAATTTGACTGCTTAATATTTGTAAAAAGCGAGTTCCATATTTTGACACGTATATTATGTGCGTGTCGCTGGACGTACTGGTCGTGACATATCGGAACGACAAATTCCTTACGGAAAGCTGAGCGACTGTTAAATGTCTAGCCAGTGAAGAGAGTGGAGGGAAGCGGCGTGTTGCATCTAGTTGTCGAGCATACAAATAAGGCCACGCGGTAATCTCTCAGCTGCAATAACGACATGACTTTGTTCGCAAGAAAAAAAGACTTCTTGATTGTGTGGTAAAGCTAGCGTAGTTGATTACCCGCAAAGCTCTCTTCTGATGCCGTACTACAGGCTCTAAGCATGTCTCGTAGGCAAATCCCCGAGCTTCAATACAAGGGGCTCTGTGAGAATGAACGAGAGAAATGTTTTAGGTTCTTAACGTTACGAAACTGAAATGACTTCGCGCCTTCGCCGGTACGAAACACGCGGAAGAGAGCTTACCACACAGCTTGTCGATGCGAGGCTTCCAGGTGAAAGCCGAATCTAGGGTTACCGCTAAGTACAGCACCAAATCAACGTTTCCTACTTCATCACGGCCAATAGTAATACTGCACGGCTCCTCAAAGGTTTTTTTTTTTCTTAAACGGGCACCTAAAAATAAAAAATGTGGTTTTATTGGTATTTAAGGAAAGCCAATTATTTTGAAACCATTTATTATCATTTTGAAGCTCATTGATTATTGTTTTAGTTGCATTTTTTAAAGATTTGCTGCTGAACACAATAGCAATGTCATCGGCATATATGAAGGCATGTGCTTCATTTAGGCAGTCCGGAAGATCGTTAATATATATTACAAATAATGTTAGTGCAGGTATCTTTGTGGTACGCCTATAGTAATGTCGGAGGGACTTGAGACGTGTTCATCGATGACCACTGTTTGCTTACGTCCAAGCTTTTTAAAGAGACTGTGGAAATGCCTCGAAATCTAAGTCTTTCCAATTACATGAACAAAATAATGTAGTCGAAAGTGTCAAATGTCTTTCTTATATCTAAATATAGTCGTATCTATATTTCGTTATTGCTTAAGGCTTGATTGAATATATCAGTTAAAGAAAAAATAGTCGTAGTTGTCGATCGAGACTTCTGAAAGTCGTGTTGAAGCGGGGGAAAGGATCTTAAATTTATGTTGAAATTTTGTTATTCTACTGACCAGCAGCTTCTCAAAAATTATGTTTAAGCAGTTCAGTACCAATCTAGGTCAACAATTACCTAAATCATTAAGGTCCACACTTTTATTAATAGGCGTCACTCTTGGTGCGTTTAATACATCCGGCTACGTACCGGTGTAAAAGGATTTGTTAAGCAATGTAGCCAGAGCAGGTGCCAAGATTCTTATATTATGTTTCAGTACGAACATTGCAACACCAGCGAAACAAGATGCCTTGTCTCTGTCTAATAAATATGTAGTTGATATTACTAGTTGTAGTTACTATCTCTTAAAGATAAAGTATTAGTTGCCAACGTTATTCGAACTCGGTTACCGTGGTCTGATGGCATACATAAATAAGCAGTGGCTCCGAGGGGATGGTTTTTTTTTCTTCGGTAATGCAGTTGAGAGCCGCATGTCCTGTTCGCTGCTGAGTATAAGGTAATTCAGTCAACTTGCCCTTGTGTTCATGCTGTGTACAGTGTGTATTATTGTTATATGCAGCCCCCCTATGTGCTTTCCATAGTAAATTCCGTGACGAATGCTACATGCTGAAATACCTTGTATCTATCCCATAAACTCTGCTCTTTGTAGCTAAGCACTGCCTAGGAATGTTCAAGGCATAGCACACAGTTAAGCGTAATCGGGCTGCTGTTTTTTTTTTTCAAGAACTGCAACACATTATAAGGATTTGGCATTGATAACCTTGTTTTGGTTTAGACATTCATGCTGCCTTTTTGTTAAGCTAGGATTCACGTTAGGATGACTTACATAAAGTGTGCCCTTCGTGCTAAACCCGCCTTTATGCTTGAAAAAGCTCATGTAAGCCATCAAGAAATATGCCTTTGCTATGAGGCTGCTTTAGTAATTGCCATGTTTACACAGCTTTCACACTGAATAGCCCCAAGTTTTGAAAAGACGTCACCTATTATGTCAAGCTACGCTTAAATTAGCAACTACAGAGACGTCGGTGTTGGAAGGTATTAGTGATATGCGTTCAATGCGCAAAGTTGATTTGTTGCTTTAAGCCCTAAAGTACTTACAGGTTAGCTATCTGCCGTAAAAAAAAAAAAAGAAAATGTATTATGGAATTTTGCGTGTCAGAACATTATCTGATTGTGAGGCATGTGGTAGTTCGGGACAGCGACCTGATTTGGACCACTTCGAGTTCTTTAACATACACCTACATATGTACACGTTATTGCATTTCCCCTGTATCCAAATGAAACGGCCATGACAGGGTATCGAACCAGTGACCTCGACCTCATCAGCATAGCTTATGTGGTGAGCACGCCGCACAATACGAATGCGACAAACTGGCGTTTCGAATTTCTGTTTCTTGATCCATACTACCTGTACATAACCACGTTTCATGTTTCCTCCCTACTCATGTTTTTTTTTTTCGAAACAATACGGAAAATAAAATCCTGCGCATTCAATGTTTAAGACCTTTGGCGCAAATAGTAGATATAAGCAAATTTTGTTCAATTTTGCAGATGTTAGATTTGGTACTTATGTCCCGAAGAGCGCACTTTTAAGGGGAAGCTTTATTTAATGGCAGGCCTTTAAAATATGTAAAGACGGTTGGACCTATAGATCCAGAGAAAGCATAGAAATGAATTATTAGCGCATGATAAGCTTTATCTAATATTCCGGAGACAATCTGGAATAAACTGTGAGCTAATATCATCCTAATAAAAGAAAAAACATCTGCTTTATTAGTTTGTTACTGTTCACAAAATTATTTAGTGCGCTGATTCCGTCAAGTAGCTAAATAATTAGAAGCGTTATTGGACATAGCCTTATACACTGCTTCTGTCATGGGGATTAGGAATCAACAATAAAATGCCCGACTTTACTTATATTATGTTCGACTTATCCTGTGATGAGACGAGTGCGTGAGTAGTTCACGATTTCGTGGTCATCATTTCATGACTGAAGGCTAAATCGTCAAGTTTTTAAAATAAGCTAGTGCGAAGAAATTACCTCGGAACGCTGCTTCATACTCATGAAGGAGCGTAGTTGAAGTTGAACAAAACGTGCTGGTGCTCTTTCTAAAGCAAAGTGTGCCAGAGAAACTATTTGGTCCAACAGCGTGATGAGCAATTCAGACAAAGTGTAGCACTTTCACAAGTTTTAGAGGTTCTTTTAGTGTTGTATTAGAGTAGAGTTTAGCTAACTAGTGTAACTATTGCAGGTTTTTACTTGGCAATTAACGTAATGACTGCAATAGTAACACTAGTTCATAACGGTAATTGCTAAGTAAAATTATGCAATTAACACGAAAGAACAATTGCACCTCTTAAAACGATGCGCTACTAAAGCGAGCTACAAACTTTAACGCGAGGAGACTTATTGAACACCTCCATTTGTAGATATTGCAGCTCTGCATCTTTAATTTAAAATGATACACAGTGCTTGCAAGTGGCAGTGGCGTTAGCATTATAGCAATAATCTACTAATAATAGTTTGAGATTAATTTCCTTAGAGCATGTGACGCAGATGAGGAATTGACACCCAGAAATAATGAAGCAGTATTTGTAGCGCAGAAATGCCGTTGTTAGCAGCAGATACAAGAAGCATGCATTTTCAAAATGAGTAGCGAAATCCCCCGATCGACATGTATGTTATTCAAATCACACAGCGATTTGCAAAATGCGGAGCTTATAAGCGTTGACTGATACCTTAGTCTACGCATTTACGAGGGCATATTTCTGAACAGTGGCGACAAGGACTCCCGATGCATAAATATTACTCCGTTACTTCTCAATTTCCATTCATCCATTGGAACATACCCTGCACAGTGATCAAAATAACCAGTAAGGCCTTGTTGTGCTCCCACAAGCTGCCAGGTATTTAGTCGTCCGCTTTCGTTTCCCTTTACTTTAGCATTTATATTTTTCCACCTAATACAACAATCAATTTCCCCTGTGCTTTTCTTGGCTTCATTAGCTGTTGATTTCATATAGTTTGCGCTAATGAAAATCGAGCTCCTCGGTTTTCCTTCTTTTCATTTATTCATCGTATAGTGAGTGCCTCAACGGCGGCTGGCTTGATGCCTTCAAGTAGCGTACAAAGATTCAGTGGTCAGCTGCCTGGCACCTAAAGTTCACGTACTACGTGACACCACCGGTGAAAAGCATTTGCCCCCAGCCGCGATGGCCACAAGAGGCGCTGGCTAACACTCCTAGAGTTACACCTTGTACACGTACATAGGTATACCCCTGGATGTACACGGGGTAACCACGGCTGCCGTAGCACAATTCGTAGAGCCAGCATGCGCGTTGCCGAGGGCGAGAATGCGCTCGGCTCCGAATGCCTTCTAAGTTGTTGTTTTTTCACCCACGTTCATTTTCATTTGTTTTACAATTTCTACACTTCAATTCAAGCAAAGAATACTTTCTCTTGTGCTTTCCTTGACTTGGTTGTCTGTTGGCTTCAGGTGGGTGTGACTATCTTCGACCCTTCATTTTGTTTGGAGTAGCGCATGCCTCGTTTTCATATATTCGAGGCAGTTTTACAAAACTGCAAGAGCTGCCACAGATGTTTAATAGGTCGGTATAGTATACCGACTCATTATTAACCTCGGCATAGCGATTGTGCCCCACACGTGCTGTCTACGGTACAATCATTATATCTGTCCATCTTGTGACTGCCCATTTAGCAAGGAAAGATTGCGTGCACTGCATTCGCTGTTTCCACGCTAATTCATCTCCCGGCCGGTACGGTCACTTCTGTTTCGCTACATTCGTTTAGTTATTCATGCGGGAGAACGACTAATAACTTGCAGTAGCTCCGGTTAGATCGCCGAGGAAAGCGGTGAGGTGTTTAACACTTTGATGCCTGTTAGCTAAAATCAGGAGTTGTTTGCTACAGCTCGTTTTTTTCCGTGGCAGAAGCAATTTGAGAATTGTGCAGTAATAGTCGGTGCGCTGTTGAAGATATGTGAGTCCGTTTGCACGGAATTCTCTACTTCAGTTTTGCAAGAGTAAGCCAGAATGTTCTGACTTACTTCCAACGTGGCCTGCGCAATAATACCAGAAGGAGCACGAAACTTCGTGCCCGCTTCCGAGCAAAAAAAAAAAACAAAAAAAAACGTAACAACCGTAATAGAAGCTCTTAGCGTCGAGAATATGAAGATTACCGGCAATCACCAATGCAGTCTGAAAATTATTTTGAAGTATCCCAAAAACGCAAAATACGCTTTCCATTAGTGTGCGTCACCCTTGCTTTCTCTTCGTGCATATGTTGTAATCTAAGCGTAAAAAAGGAAGAAGCTTACATGACAGGTCTTAGCGTTAGTGGTTACTTATTCAGTAGCCATACGGCGTTCCAAAATTTGCGTCTTCTACCGGGCACCCGACTATGTGGCCATATATTATGATTAAGCATGTCTGCCGGCGCAGTTCTGATGGACAGATATGAAAGTAAAATATGACGTAGTGCAAGTTCCTGGAACACGATAATCTATGCAAAAATAATGTAACTTTTTGTTATTCCATCATAAGCTAGCTAGTTCCTTTTTTTTTTTTTACCGAGGCTCCTTCATAAGCGAACATTTTAATATAGAAGCTAGGAAGAATTCGTGCAGACGCCACCGCCGGTATAAAATTGTAATAATAAATTAAAAGAACGCCAAGGCGCATAAGACAGAATAATTTATTCGTAATCTAGCTAATCTCGATCCTAGCACAACATGCGAGTATCTGAACACGATGATAACGAGGTTGAGAGGAAACTTTTTTTTTCTTTGATGTAGAAAGCAAACTAGCGAATAGCCAATAATCAGACATGTTTATATCAACAAAATATACGGGAATGTCGTTCTTTCATTATCTCTGGAGCATAGATCGAACATTTCTGCGAACATTCCGTTTGCGGTATATCTCTCTTAATTTTAAATGACGCGCACTCTTTGCGCAGCTTCGTAAATACGCCGCTTTGAAGCGAGGGCTTGCGTCCGTCGTAGCCGAGATGAAAACATTAACATTAATAATGCGTTCAGTGAAATGCTGATTAAAATACCAAATGTCCTCTAAGCTCCGCACACGCGAACTACGATTATTATTATAACCAACCAAAGAAAGAAAGCATGCGGGACGCAGACGAGGGATTATTCCGCGTTCTACCGACCCGACCACTGTGGGCGGTGAATCTGGTGCTGCGAAGTTTGTGTTCGCATTAGTATACTTGCCAGAGCAGAACGCGAGTTGTTAATTGCTCGACGCTCAACGTATCCAGTTACACGAGCCTGCATCGCGATGGAGAATACTAGTATGAGTGTGCACGTTGTTGAAAGCGTACCGAAATGATCATTAAAGAAATGAGTGAACTGCGCAAATAAGGAGGGTGCTCCGACTGGATTACTGAAATTTGTGGGCGAACGAAACCGGGCTCGAGGACTGCGATTGCAAAACATGTTTACTAGTGCAATGAATACCTGGAGAGTGTTTGTTAATTCTTAATTGTGGGCGTTTTATTCCAGAGATTCGCAAAAAAATAAACACCGCGGCCCGGGAGCTACCAAAAGCAGAGACCATGTAGATCTTGCTGCGTTGCAAGAGCTGTCTTTTTTTTTTTTTTTGGTGAGCGCTGAACGTTAGGAAGCAAGAAAGACGTTAGTGCTGGAGCATATTTTCTGCTGAAGAGTTGCTTAGATAGGAATTCGCTGTCTCTGGAAGTTTTAGAAATTTACCTCAAGATGGGAGCAAGATATCAGCTTTACATTTCACGTCCTCTTTACTCTTTCGGTTGTGTTTTTTCAGCCAAATTAAACCAACAGGAGTAGCATTGCATACTACTCTGACAATTGCCTCCGGTGAATGCCGAAGCACAGAACATTGCCAAAGTTTGAATGCAACCAGCTGCGAGGTCGCTTATATGATAGAATGTTAAACTTTTCCGTAATGCGCTTCGCAACGAAATGGGTCGCAGTCGGAAGGAATACGCAGTTGCATCTGTAGACGCCTCTATATGCAAAACAGAAGAACTGAGAAAGGCCATTGAATTGCTTTCGGACTTAATTTTTTCAAATTGTTTGTGCTTGTGTGAGTTTTGCGGGAAAGCATGAAATTGGGGCAATCGGCCAGAACTGTCACACTCTACGACGGTTTCCCCTGAACATCAGTGAAGCCCACAAAACAAACTTAAGCTTTTTGCTGCAAGCTGCCGAAACAAACTGATAGGGCCACTCTTTAAATATTCAGAATGCGACCTAAATTAAAGTTTAAGGACAAAATTTTATTTAACTACATGAAAACTTCCTAGTAGCTAATGAGATAATAACTTTATGAAACAGTTTCCTTTTTTTCGGCACAGTATACAACTATACGCGAAAGCACGATAAACTGCTGGCTTACTGATACTGCTGGTGCATCAATCCCCTATGTTCCTCTTAGTAGTGTACGCACGCTGTACTATTGCTTACGTTTGGTTTATGTTTTAGGCAACAGTGTTGTGCAAGGTAAAATAACCTTCGGAGAATGTTTGAGCGTTAATTCGGCGATTGCATCGTTAAACATACTTCTGCTCTTCCGAACACCCTTTGTTTATTCTCGGTGCAGTATTTCATAGACGGCTTCTTGCAAGCGCCGCATAGATGACAGTGTTCCCGAGCATTTTTAGCCGAATAAGTTTTCTCGAAAATTGCACCACTTTAGTTTTGGAAATGAAGCTACATTACGTGCGCTATCACGGAAAGCTCTACTAAGTAAACAAATGTCACTTGGCTGCCTTTTCTGCTTAATTACATCACCTAGATGTGTTCCGTCCGGTACAAATGTAACAAACTGCCCAGTATTTTTTCAAACAGCGATTGAGTGTCACTTGAAGAAACGGTTAGCGCTAACCCTTGTTTGTCTCAGGTGCGGTCGACAGGCTCGAAGAACGCCCTCAACTAGAAACCACGACACCTTGGCTAGCAGTTTGCCAAAATAAAGGCAGGAACCGGACTGTTCTGTTAATTTTTTCTGGCGACGGCACACAGACCACTCGAAACGGAAGCAGAACACGTAGCATTCGAGTCCAGAGGACGTTTGCGGGAAAAAGCACTGAAAATACAACAATCTGCAGGAACGTTATAAACAAGCTTGCTTTGAGAGCGCTTAACGCTCTCCAACAGGGACCCATGTTCTATTCTCTCGTTCAATGCGAGCCTTCGGTCGGGACCATTTCGCCACCAGGTCCCATGGGGCCAATTTATTCCCCAAATTCGCAGATTTACTTTGCCCGCTCGTCGCAGTTGCCAGTTGCGCCCTCTGGGAGATGCCGCGCAATGAAAAAAAAACCTTTTTCGTTAAACATATCGTCTTGCGTGTTTTGAGGGAAATCTTCGCGAAACTTTCTTCCTCGGATGTCACTTATTGTTACGAACTGGAAATGTTTCCAATTCAGTAAACGCCTGTGAGAACCGCGCTTCGCTTCAGTTTTTTAAGGGGCAATACCTATACTTCTATTTCCATCAATGAGGCGCTGATTTTAGTTTTCGCTTGCAAGAAAACAGTGAAATAGAAATGTTTTTCTAAAGTGATGTAGCTTCCTTTGCGAAGGTTCACTTTAAATTTGCTTTTGGTGGGATACTTCGTCTAGCTAGCCTCTGTTCACTGCACAGGTGCACAATCCCGCAAAGTGCCACGCTCCGTATCGCGTTAGTTCCCAATTCGAACCGCATATTTTGCCCTTATCTGCACCCTTAATTCTCTTGAATATCTAATCAGCCCCGATCGACGCTGGAGTTTACCTAAAGAGTGTATGTTATACGCGTGTTCATAGTTTACATACGTGATTTATGGCGTACGCGCATATCATCGAGGAATTTCATCGCTCGCGAATCGTCAACGCAGTTATTTTGGCATTAGCGATAGCATTTTGTTTCGCGAATAACTGAAAAAAGAAAGCACCCTGAACTTCTCACTGATTGGAAAATGCAATCGACGCCATCAGTCTTATGTAAGGGAGAATGCAGACGATCCTTTCTCTCCGTCGTTGATGGCGCCCCCTCGGAAGATCCAGACGTCTGCGCAAAGGAAAGAAAGGAACCCGAGACTTTAGACACACCATAATCTGTAAGTAAAGAGACTTTCACATTATAAAAACCAGGTAAGTTGTCTCAATGGTTGTTTCTCCAAGAAAGAAAAAGCGTCCCTTATCCACCCAGACATCTAGAGACAGGGGCTGCGTAAATATTTAATGCTGCTATGCATTGATATACCGTACAGAGGCGGGATGAGTCTGAGTTGGTCGTTTTCTTCCGTCATACGGACAGTTGTTGGCTTGTACACCATTCGGTGGGTTTTGCTGGAAGAATTATGGCAGGTAACTCTTGGCTCCGCATCTGATAATATGAGCGGTTGTCTTAGGTAACAAGTTATTGGGTGACGTTGACGTAAGTTATATTTCCAACCAGTCTCTATTTATTTTCTCTCACACTAGGGAAAATAGTAAGTTTTACCACTTACTCGATTATATTCTGCGGAATGTTCGACATACCTCATAATGTGCAAATACCGAATTCGTAGTATATGTAGTAGAAATCGCCGTATATATTGTCAGAATTTTGGCGATCACATAGCCGCAAACATTTCTACTTACGCTGGACATCTTCGTACAAAGCACCACCCGTTTCAAAATGAAGGAAAATATTTATAAAATGGGCGCAGCAAAAGCTGCGCTGATAATGTATGCGCTATTATTGTGTTGTGGAATGCTGGTTTCTGGAATCCATCATTCGCTCGAATTGATGTGATTGGATTGACTCACCGGGTACGTTTAACGCTTCAAAGCAACACTGCGACTAATAATTCGCAAGACTTGCGACACACCAAAGGAAAGGAAACGTTCCATACAACGATGACCTCTGCGCAGAGATGAGATAGAGTCTGCTTACATAATAAATGTAAGAAGGACCTGGAGATAGCTTGGAAAGGCCTTCGCCCTGGAATAGACTCACGGGCTGCTGACGGTACATTGGCTAATAAGTTGAAATTAGGGCTGCAGGCAGCAACACCCAGATAGCACGAGGTCTGTCCACTCCGATCCAAGACGTCATACTACCTGGCCGGAAGTTTCCATTGCGAAGGCTGGCGTGACGAAAGCGGGGACGTCAAAATCCTAACGGCTTACTCGGGAGCATCCCCACTAAATCGGCAGTCGGACCAAGTAGCATGATGTCATAGGCCAGAGCGAACAGGCCTTGCGCTATGTAGGACCTTTATCGATAAATAAAACTGTTTATCGCTTTCATTTCTCTTAAGATCACGGATTTCGCTGACCTATCATTTATCACGTGCGCACATATTTTTTTTTGTAACTTAAGCGAAGCTTTTTATGACTCACTGATTTGTCCATGAGCGCCGAAAGCGCACTGCAGGAAAGCCGACTTACGCATCTGCGCAGAACACTACAGTTGACGTTCGCAGTCCCGCGCCAGCGTCGACTGGCCAGCCGGTCAGCGCCTCATAACAGCGTGAAGCGACTAGCGCAGCAAGAGTGGCACATGCGCACAAAGTTCGCTGGTAGCGAAAGTTGCGTCTGCTAGGCATGACACCACACCTGTCGCGATTAGCTGAGCTTCCCTGCTTATCTGAGACGGCAAAGTGGTGGTGATAAACTTTATTTCTTCGATTTACAGGAGAGGGTGTGAGCTGAGCCCTAAGGGCCCTGCCCTTACGAAGTCGAGGGAAGGGGGTCCCTAGTCCGGGACCCCCGTGGCTTCTGCAGCGGCTTTGGCTCGGGCCACTAGGGCACGTTGGTCTTGGAGGGTTGAGCAGCCGAGCAGAGTTCTCCCAGTCCTCTCGGGTAGGGTGGGGGTTTGGGGGTAAAGCAGGGTTGGAGGGGTATGCCCACACCCTGTGGTAGGTGTCCGCAAACACCTCCCCACAGTGCGGGCACTCGCCCGAAAATGCCGGGTTGACGTGTTTCAGCACCGCCGGGCACAGTACAGTATTCGCGTAGAGACGGAGAAGCCAGCGCTCCTCCGTCTTTTTGAGGCCTTTTCAAAGGGGGAAGTATCGGCCGTGATTAAGCTGATACAGCTGTGTGATTTCTTTAAAAGTGATTGCCGGTTTGAATTTAGGGACCTCGTCGACGGGTGATAGAGGCGACGCCCGGAAATGAAGCGTGCGGGCTGTAGCGTCGGCTACTTCGTTCCCCTCTATTCCCTGATGAGCTGGGGCCCAAATGATGGAGCGCCGAGGTTGTAATCCCTGGTTCTCACATTTCTTAAGGATTTGGAAGGCACGATATGGGATTTGACGTTGTTCTACATTGCGGCAAGCACCCCTGGAATGAGTAATGATGACTCGAGACGCTGGATCTGCGGCATCAAGCGCGATAGCCACCTACTCCGCGTGAGGGATATTGGGGGCCCGGAAGGTGAGGCCATTAACGGGTGTGTTTTGATGGACGACTACCGTCGTAAACCAACCCCCGTGGTGAGGGCCGGCAGCGTCCGTATAGAATACTCTTGGGCGACCTCCATATGTTCTGGTGACCCTTGTAGCGCGCGCTTGGCGGTGGCCCTCATGAGTATCTCGTGTCACGTTATTAGGGAGAGGGTTTACCTGTAGGGTGAGACGCCAAGCGTCTGGCAGGGAGACTATGGGTTCCGTGTGGGTTATATATCGTATGTGCAAGCGGGACAAGAGGCGGCTTCCCGCTGGTGTTTTGCTCAACCGCAAGAAATGATTGTAAAGATGAGCCTCCAGTAGTTCACGAAAACTATTAGTCATCGCCGGTTCCAGGAGACGTTTGTTGGACGTAGTAATGGGGAGATCGAGGGCTCTCTTATAGATTTCGCGTAAAATCACCTCACGGGCGTTTTCATCGCATTTGCGTAGGCGGAGGTAGAGCGCCGCGTAGAGAATTCGGCTGGTTACGAATGCATTCGCTAGCCGCAAAGCGTCTTTGCATCGTAAGCCCCCCTTTTTATTGGATACCCTATGGATCATACCCTGCGGTCACCCACCTTACCGAGCTTTTGAAGAGTGGCATCAATTTTGCGGTTCCTATGTATGCAAAGGCCCAAAGCTCGTATCTCGTCGCGTTCCGGAATGGGGCCTGTACATAGGGATAGGTTCAGTTTAGTGGTGCACTTCGGGTTGGGTCGTAAGTGCACAAATTCCGATTTGGTCGGGGAGCATTCCAGGCCGCATCGACGGGCATATTCGTCCACAATAGCCGCCGCATGCTGCAGGTTGCTAGCGCCCGTGAACATCGGCTCGCATAAAAATCAAAGCCCTTTTCTTAAAGAAAGCTGGTTGAGCGCCGCGTTATCCAGACGAACTGCATATGTCTGCATTGCATTACGCGGGTCACGCAACGCATTCTCTGCCGTCACCATGCGCAGGCCGCGGGTGCAGCGCACGGCAGAAGAAGAGGCTGGCGTACGCGAACGTAAGCGCGAGCGCGATGGTACCTGTACGGCAGATCCTGTCAATCGGCAACGGCATGCAGAAGTCATGTGGGAGCTGCTTGTGCCGTGGAGGTGCCCACTGGTCTTGTGCACGTCAGCGTGTGTATCAGACAGAACACGTCTCGTTGCGACGCGGAAACGTTCCTGGCAGAAAGGACGAAGACCTTAAAGCCACATAGTACACCAACCCTCGTGTGCGGTGACATTAACACCGATGTGGCGAAAGGGCACGGGCAATAGATCGAGAGTTTCATGCTGGGTCGCTACTGGTTGAAATTGAAGACGCTACAGATACCCACGACGCAAAACCATTCATTCATTGATCTCACGTTTGCAAGCAAGCTTTCATTTTACTCTGGCAGAGCCTCTGACCGTCTACCGCAGCGATCACAAGAGAATACTGTGCAAGTGTAGAGTCGTCCGTCGAATTGTGAGTGTGTGCGTGTAATCAATGGCTACATGATGTAAAGTAGAGGCTATGCAACTTAACGAAACGCGTCTTCGTTCAACTTGAACGTTCAAGAAATACAATCCTAAACAAGCAAGCAATCAAATCACATATACATAGCATCGAGTCGCTCAGCATTTCTTGAGCTCGTTGAGCGGTCGTTGGCTTTGGAATTGGATTTTAAATCAGTTTGCATCTGGGGAAAAGTTCGCGCTCAAACATCTTTCTTTAAGGAAGGGTTTTTAATTGTTCTTTAGAATATGGAGCATTTATTTCCCTCTTGCAGCAACGTTTATAGCAAGGGTGCTTGATCTCGAGCGCAGTTACAATATGTCGATGGGGGCGAAGTGTGAAAACATCCCTGTATTTATATTTAGGTGCACGTTCAAGAACCCCAGGCGGTCCAAATTATTGGAGTCCCCCACTACGGCGTGCCTTAAAATCAGAACGTGGTTTTGACAAGTAAATTACTATAATTTAATTTAGTTACGATATGTCGGTGCAGCCAGAGACGTGACAGCGGCTCTGATGACGGGGTGGCTCACGACAAAGCCATGACGAGTACAGGCTGGAGGCAAGCATGCGATAAGAACAAGCAACGCGCCACCTCGGCCGCTTTTTCCGCCAGCTCCCGCAGTTCCCGAAAAATTATGGCTGTCACCTACAAGCGTTTGCAAATTTTGGTCTGCAGGTGAAGCGCGCTCATTGCATCGGTGGTTATTTTAAATCGAAAGCCTTAGAAAATCTCTATGTTTCAAGATCGCGTTGTGAGGTACAGAAAATCTGAGCGCTCCTGCCACTGCTCGCGCGTTCGTCGTCGTCTTCTTCCACATCGCTGCCACAACGATGCCACATCGCTGCCGCTAATAATGCCAACAAAATGGAACAGTTGTTTAATACAGAGGTATTTATGCACTCAAACCCACGACCTTTGGTGGGACTCGAACACACGATCTTTAGTGTTAATTAGTGCGAAATTCATTAAGACAATTAATCAATGTAGTTTTAAATAAGGCACTCGAACCCACGACGTTGACAGCTAGAAAACAAATAAGCAGAATTAACAACGCATTCCAATGATAATGTCACGCAATTTACTGGATGTCTCTTGAGCGCGCAGGCTGTGGCCTTCAACCTCTTTGGCTTTTACCTTAAATCACTAGATACCGTTCCAGTAATAAAGATGTAATAACCGCCAAGCCTTTTCAACGTAGCACCAATTGACGACCGCCCCTCCTCCCTCTATTCGAAAGTTTCCCCACATATATGATTTCTGAAAGACAAGCACACCCACTTTTGAAGGCAGATCATAATGATGGTCTCTTACGGGCGCGATGCCACTGACATTGCCCCGTCCTTTGGCCACGGCAATCAATCACTTCATTGAAAGCGAGTGAAACTGCTGTCTCCTGCAGATTACAACAAAGTTGCTCGAAGCAGAGCGGTTGAAAATGAAAGCGCTCTGATATAATGGCATTGAAGGCGCATCTGCTGTACATGCACAGCGAAGAAAAAGAAACTTTTTACAGTCAGCCTTTGTCCGCGAACTCTCCTGGACTTTCCTGATGTTTAGAAAAAGTTGATTTAAGCATCGCGGCTGGTTGGACGCGTCTGCTGCTCTCCCGACGAATAGCTGGCATGCAGGACAGCATACCATCTTTACAACCCTATATTAGGTGACCAGGTTAGGAGGTCTCATGCTTTCTACAAAATTATTCCGTGCTAACTTAAATACCCTCATTGCGACACATACATGTCGCCAAGAGCCCAATTGATACAATACAGCAAACCTGCGTGTCTAACCTTTTTTTTTTTGCATACATTCCTAACTATAGGCCACAATCGTGCGTATGGTGCCAACGCGACCTAGCCCATTGCGATGACCGCTACGTGTTGAAGACGACGACGATTTCAATGGTATGGCGCTTATCGAGAAAGGGGATCAGCCAGGAAACGGGTGGTGCATTTCAAATGAATAGGAAGAAGTGAAGAAATACAAGGCAATATAAGAGTTGTCACATTATAGGTAGCACGAGAGAACTCGGGCGCACGGCAATTTTTTTTTCTTTTTTACACCAATGACGCGGAAATGCAACGGGCTAACTTATAGATGTTCATTAGCCGCTGCGCGACAGTTAAGTTTCTCACAGTTGCCTCTTTAAATGTGCGTTGCATCTGCGTAATTCCCCGCACATATCTGACACTAGGTAGCCCGATGAAAGGCGCTGATAAAGCGCCGGATACTAGCACAGTACTCGAGAATGCCGGGTCGGCGAACGTCATCAAGCAGGGCATTTGAGTAACGGGACCCTGTTCTAAGAAAAAGGTACTGTGTTTCAGGGAATACATAAGCATATGGGCCCACCAACAAACGGAACGCGCCACAATGAGGAGCTTTAGCGATGGTACCTCACGCACCAGGTCACTCGAGTCGGTGAACGTATGGGTCTATGCGGCAACTACTGACGGTCCGATCAGATGGTCTAAATTTTCCGTCTAGTAGTTTGAGAGAGTATGAACCATGTGTATTTGCTAGACATACAGTGCCTGCCACAAATATATATATATATGGGCATGTTCAGATAAGAACGGTAATCGAGGTCCCATGACCATTTTTTGTTTTCAATGAAATTTTTATATCTGATGGGCAAATGTGTCCACACAAAGGAATGAACCTTAGTTTTGCAAGAAACTTCGTAGTTCTCTCAGAAAAAAATCGTATGTCACAAGAGGTGGAGAACGTCGTTTTTGCCACTTCGCAAAGTTGCAAGTTTGGATCCTCACTGCATGCACAATAAATTTTTTCCGCACATAATTATTTTTTCGTTACCTCTTTGCAACATGTACTATATGAACAAATAAAAAAACATTTTTCACTGTGTCAATCTTCTAAATAAAAAAATCGCAAACTTCGCTTCCGGAGCTATTCAGTGCAAGAAAGGCACTTTTCAGGGCAGCCTCAGGGCAAGATGCGTAAATATCTCCACACTTAACCTTTTTCTCAGTATTTTCCAGCTACTTTTACTCACTTTAGGCAAGTTTTGTAGTTTTACACTTGACAGATATTTTTCAATATGGCCTCAAATTTGGCCAAAGATCAAAAAGGTCAAAAAAGTGACAATTTTCCCTTCGATTTAAAAAAAATCATCATCATCGAATTTCATTAAAATTTGCCTGAATAATCCTCAATACTCGATAATATTAGTGTACCAAAAAAGTGTTGCATTATATTGTTTTAAAGTATGAAAATTAATACAAAACTGACTTCATAATTTCAATCCCTCCGATTGCTCAGTATTTTCTCTTAGGATGCGCTTTCGTGAGAAGCTGGATTTAGTATTTTTTTTTGTGTGGGTAAATTTTAAATGTTACAGTTGCTGAGTTCATAAATGTAATTTTTAAGTTTTTTTTTTCTCTTACAATCAAAGTTCTAAAGCTCCTATTCGCTTTCGTACTCTTCTAACAGTGGGACTTAAATTACTGTAAGCATATTTGAGAACGTTATCTTCTAGTGACGTGTGGTTAGTGGTCGTTTATGCAAACATTTATTGCACCCGTCCCTACTCTCAAGATGCCTTTAACGAGCTGCCGCCGCTCCATGGATGAACCGCGCTTGGCAGCCGCTCCTATAGCTATATAACGCCCGGCGCGACCCCGAATTTCATAGCACCATGTGTGCCGCCACCGCACCGAGGCTTTAGCCGCCGCTATCATCTTTCCATCGCAACGCACCGAACGCCTGGCAGTTATACCTTAGCCTTGGACCTTCGACCGAGACAGGCTCGATGAGCGGATGTTGTCCGGATCTCGAGTTTCGCGTGTCGTTTTGCAGGCATGGTAGACGGTGGGGTCGTTTTCTGTACTCACGTGGTTTCTCTGCGCTCGAAGGCTCCCACGACAAGCATACTTGGTATCCCAGTCTCAGCTCGTACGCCAGACCGAACCAGCGTCAGTGTCGACGGCGGGCAGCCTGTGTTAAAAATCCATCCATCTGTCCATCTCCTTTTTTTGGAAAAGCAGCCCTGGGCCCTGCATCCGTCACCTGCTCTTCTGTCCTACGATAATCTTCGGAAGCGGTGAGCTTTTGCATTCATGAAGAGATTTCCGCGGCGAACGTTTTGTGCCGACTACTCAAAAAGGCACAAACAGAGAATTGAAAAAGGACGTAATTTTCGCAGTGTAAAGACCCTCAATGTCGCTGCTCTCAAAAAAGTCCTACTTCCCGAAGAAGCTCTCCGAGTACGAGAAAGTGACTTCATCTGTCAGAATTGTTACCGTCGGTTCAAGGAAGACATAGATAATATGCAAGCAGAGTCAACCGAAACATTCGAAGAATTCCGCCCTGGAGAAGAAATCGTAGAAAATTTAAACTCCAGTGTCAGCCTTACCTCCGAAATCTCGCCCCTAAAGCCACCGAGCGCTCTAAAAAAACGCCTCAGACTTTCCTATGCAAAGCGAAAGCAGGAAGAGGTGGCAAGAGCTATGGTGACGAAAATACGATCAGGGATACAGGCAGCATATAATATCCCAGAGACTTCGCGTGCGTCACAAGAAAAGTGTGCGCAATGCAGCAGCTGGGAAGACAACCTACATGCTGCCTACAATAGGTGTACGTCCTTTCAAGAGCGTTGCCAGCTGCTGACACTGCTACCACGCAACCTAACCGTGAAATATGTGCAGGAAGTTATTCCAGAGGCAACGAGGTACGTTATTCAAAAATCGAAGAAGATGGTGGATGGAGAAGGCGTATGGTCAACACAGGAGCGATATACAAGATGTAAGCTACAAGACATTACCACCGTTTTAGAATATTACACCATGGATGAACTCGATTGCTCTAGACAGACACCGAACAAAAAGGATGCTGTGAGAATCGAAAAGGAGGGAGAGAAGGAATGGGTACCTAAACGGTTCATGACGCGGTCCTTGCGAGAATCATTCCGCCTCTACAAGCAAGCTCACCCTGCCTCCCAGGTTGGCCTCACAAAATTCATATCCTTGCGTCCTAAGTGGGTGAAATGCTCGCCACAGTGGCAAGTGTGTGTTTGCGTGTGCTGTGCAAACTTTCAGTTGTGCCTCGTGGGACTGCAGAACGCCTCCGGAAGGTCGCTTTCTCCCGATGATATGCAGAGTTTCTGCGTATGCCAGGAACCTACTGCGTCATGTTTCCTCAGGAATTGTGAGCACTGTCCACAAGATGACATTTTCACTTTGGAAAATTTTGATATGAGCAGCGAGGACGAGGTGTTGATTGCTTCATGGGAATATGGTGAGCTAGTTAAAAAAACTCTGACCGCTTCATCATTTATGAGAGAATTTCAAAGAATGACCATGAAATGGATTCCCCACAACTATATCAGATCTGTGCAAGCAAAAGCAATACATGAAGAAAAAAATTGTATTGCATTTTGATTTCGCCGAAAACTGGACAGTTGTGCTTCCAGACGCAGTACAAGAGTACCATTGGCAGAAGAAGCAGGTCACCGTGTTTACCTGCGTTGTCACGTCAAGAAAATCGACTCGGAGCTACGCCGTTATTTCCGACGATATGTCTCATGATTCAGCTCATGCATGTTTGGCTCTGTCGAAAATCAAAGCACATATCGAAGACAACGCGCCAATCTACACTAAGGTAACACATGTGAGCGACGGGGCTCCAGCTCACTTCAAGAATAAATATCAGTTTCATGAGCTAGAACGCAGTGAATGTCAAGAGACGAAATGGATGTTTTCGGCCACTGGACACGGCAAAAATGCTTGTGACGGCGTTGGTGGGCTTGTGAAACATCGAGCATCACACCACAACTTGCGGAAGCCTGCAAGTGAGGCCATACAAACAGCCAGCGGGTTCGTGGACGCAATTCAAGGAACGCTAAAGAACATCAACATTCTGGAGCTCCGACAGAGGGAGCTTGCAGACTTTCGCGAAATGAAGAAGGAAGAATGGAAAACGGCAAAGAAAGTGCCGGGAGTTCAGACGCTCCACATGTGGAAGTATGTTCAATCAAATGAAGGCAGTGCATCCTACGTGGCCTCCACCACTGCTTCGGAATGGAAGAGACTGTTATCTGGTTTGTGCTTCGGGCTGGACAATATACTGTGCGCATACCGAAGTCAACTGCTGCCATTTATTTCTTGTTACGATTTTCTGAATTGCACTCTGCAGATAAAGCGGCATACCATTTGTAAATTGTGTCCCGATTAAAACTCCTGCTGATTAAAAACCTTGCAGATAAATTGTCCCCCTCAGAAGACGACGTTTCGTCTCCTGACAGTGCTTTGTAGAACCATTGAACACAGAGGTAAACAGATGCAGGTCCGGACACGTCGGCTTCAGAAACACATTAATATTCATTTTTATATATAAAAACTTTTCTTAGCACCGATAAATGATCTAATATTTTTAAAGAATTGATTACATACCAATGTAGCTTAGGATGATAAATTAGGCAATACAAAAAACGTTTGACCGCCGCCAACGCGTTCTTGAGACATCAGGTGAAATCGCGAATTTATTCCCATTTTGACGCATCAAGAACGCCGCTAACAAGCGAGTAGAAGCTCTACAAACATTAAGGATCATTCGGATATTGTGGTAAATAAAAGGTAACCAAGTTCAGTGATTGCTAAAACAAATTTCTGAGAGTTACTATTTATAAGAGGCAGTAAAAACAATTCTAGATAACAAAAACATGGACTCACTTTTGTATTCATTTTTATACTTTAAAACAATATAATGCAACACTTTTTTGGTACCTTAGAATTAACGATTATTGAGGATTATTCAGGCAAATTTTAATGAAATTCGACGATGATGTTTTTTTTTAAATAGAAGTCAAAGTTGTCACTTTTTTGACGTTTTTGATCTTTGGCCAAATTTGAGGCCATATGGAAAAATATATGTTAGTGAGTAAAAGTAGCTGGAAAATACTGAGAAAAAGATTAAGTGTGGAGATGTTTACGCATCTTGCCCTGAGGCTGCCCTGAAAAGTGCCTTTTTTGCACCGAATAGCTCCAGAAGCGAAGTTTGCGATTTTTTATTTGGAAGATTGACACAGCGAAAAATTGTTTTTTTATTTGTTCGTATAGTACATGTTACGAAAAAGTAACGAAAAAATACTTATGTGCGGGAAAAATTTATTGTGCATGCAGTGAGGCTCCAAACATGCAACTTTGCGAAGTGGCAAAAACGACGTTCTCCACCTCTTGTGACATACGATTTTTTTCCGAGAAAACTACGAAGTTTCTCGCAAAACTAAGGTTGATTCCTTTGTGTGGACACATTTGCCCATCAGATATAAAAATTTCATTAAAAACAAAAAATGGTCATGGGACCTCGATTACCGTTCTTATCTGAACATGCCCATATATATATATATATATATATATATATATATATATATATATATATATATATATATATATATATATAGTCTCTTATTGTTTTTTGTCTGACAAGGCCTAACTAGATTACTTGCTGTTTGACAAAACTGAAGGAGCAGCTCGGCATTAGATATGCGATGCTCTTCTATGCAAGCCTATCATTTAAAAATATATTTTTTTTCCTCTCACATACCACTTTCCGACGCCGACGCCGCATTGATCACCTCACTACAGGATCCGATCTTTTTTTTTATCACATCGAAACCTTACCCAAAACAAACACTATAGAGAGAGATCAGTGTAAGTAAAACCATTCACAGGGGGATGGAGGCTTCAATTCATCGACAGTGGCCAAACGGTGCAACCCTCAGTACGGACCCAACGTTTCTACAAGAGGCATTGTGTACGTCAAAGCACCGTATGAGCAGACGAGTGTACCTGACGAAACTTCCTTCATTCCCTAGATAATTGGCCCAAAATAAAAAAAAAAAATACGGGCTAACGTTGCTGGATGCAGGCGGATAGACTTCCAGAAGGCATTCTGGTTGAGAAGCAGAATTTTTCTGCACTACGTAAGGTCGAGAAGGAGGTTGCACTTCAGGCTCAATCGTGAATACAAAGGTCAATGCTGTCACATGGTATATAGTGACTGCGAGGGAACGGGTGACTCATGATCATGACTTTTTGTATGGGAAACACGCGCCCAGAATGAAAACGAACACGGAATTCACAACGATTTGTCACCGAGCTGGCGTCGTTGCTCGTTGAAACCGGAACTAACGGGTCGAGTAGGCCCGCAAATGTACAATACACCGTCCTGCTCGCATACGCTCCAGAGTTCATTTAAATTTTTTTTTCCAGAACAACGTTGTAACGGTATTCCGCGCGGAAAGAACGCACGCAAGACTATTTGCGACGCTCGCAGAACCCGATAAGATGCCCTTCTCTTTGCTGTACATTTCACGACAACGTTAACAAAAATTATTGATACTTCATGCACGTCTTGTGCCAAGCGATAACTGGGTTACACATAACCCGGCGACAAACAGCCACAGGTGAAAATCAAAAGCAAGAAGCAAGAAGTGCGCTCGATCACATTCCCTCTTTCACCGTCGATGCGAGAAATCAAGGCGATTCGCTAAATTCCTTTTGGTTTTCTTTAAAACGCAAACAGCGTCGCCCGGTCGGGGCTCTTAGGAATTCCCAATAGACATTTTGTGCTTCTTAAGGATGACGGGCTTGTGCGACCATCTGTGACTATTAATGCAATTTCTGTAAGACCGCACGTGTCAGCGAACTCACCGCAACTTCCTTCTTCCCTTCCCTCCTCTCTCTCCCTGTCGTTTTTGTTTTCCCCTTCCCCCGGTGTAGGGTGTAGCCAATCGGACGTTATTCTGGTTAACCTCCCTGCCTTCTGCTTTTCTCCTTCCCCCTCCCCCAATATCCATTGTAGCCTTGCTCCTGGCGTTGACTGAAGTGCCAAGAGAAAATTGCGTGCCCAGTATTTTGTATTTCGTTGAAATTGAAGCAAATTTTGTGTCCTCGTATAGAATAAACTCGCGGAAGAGAAAAAAAAAACATATTAGGAGTCAACAAGAAGAGAAGCTTCGACATTCATATCAAGGTTTTATGTTTCTTGTGTTTTTTTTTATAGATGACAATTGGATTTGGATTACGACTAACATCGGTGCGACAAGAAGGAGAAGTGCGCATTCGAAGGGCTCACGAGAACCTGTACAATAGCATAAAGAGATTAAACATTGCCCAAAAGTGTACGTCATCATAACGCGATCTCCTGGTCCTTATCCTAATCAAAAATTCCGGCCACGTTTTGAACAACTTCTTTCTCCAGAAAACATTGTCCTCGTAACATATTGTTGTTCACCGCGGAGGATAAAAAAAAAAGAGTATGAAGACGCTTCTTTGCGCTTTCATCTCGTTTAGCCAAAACAAGACTTTATATCGGTTTGTCATTAATGCTTTCTCTCGCTTCCCCTTCTGCCTTCCCCCAGCGTAGGGTAGCCAACCAGACTACTGACTGGTTAACATCCCTGTCTTCCTATATTACTCTCTCTCTCTCTCTATCTCTCTAAATTTCGTGCGCAAGTCAGTAATATGTGGCAGAAGATAGCAGTGAGTATTGGACAATTTTCAGTATATGCACTATCTTGGATTTTTATCGTTGTTTGCGACAATGTCAGCACTGACATGAAGAGTAACGCGCTGACTTAAAAAAAAACAAGGAAGATGGCAAATAACACTTTAAAGTATTGTTGAACCCGCCGTGGTTGCTCAGTGGCTATGGTGTTAGGCTGCTGAGCACGAGGTCGCGGGATCGAATCCCGGCCACGGCGGCCGCATTTCGATGGGGGCGAAATGCGAAAACACCCGTGTGCTTAGATTTAGGTGCACGTTAAAGAACCCCAGGTGGTCAAAATTTCCGGAGTCCTCCACTACGGCGTGCCTCATAATCAGAAAGTGGTTTTGGCACGTAAAGCCCCAAATATTATTATTAAAGTATTGTTGAAAAAATTGTCTATGTTCTTTTTTTACTTTTACAACGCCAATAAGCAATCTTTCACAACATGAATAATATGGTGGCTTGAAATTTCTTCGGCTAAAAGGCCTACAGCACTCCGATTTTAGCAGAATTTGGGTCCCCAGAAACTTGACATTATCCCAAACATAAAAAGTTTAGATGCAGCAAGTTATGGGCTCTTGGCGAATCTAATGTTCTCCACATGGACAGCCACAGAAAGCGAAGTGCTTGTGAGCTGGAGAAAAAAATTGTAATAATTTGTTCGAGACGACGGTGAATCATAATGAGCTGGGAGAGTTACAGCTGGGAGAACTCTGAGAAAAGTACAACGAACTTTCCTGTCCATCCTAATGTCATTTCACTCTTATGGCGCCATTTTATTGGCCAAAGCACTTTACGGGCGGCAGCTTGGCTACTACT
Source organism: Dermacentor variabilis (assembly GCF_050947875.1). Lineage (NCBI taxonomy): Eukaryota > Metazoa > Arthropoda > Arachnida > Ixodida > Ixodidae > Dermacentor > Dermacentor variabilis. Next base: position 30,270,125 of record NC_134575.1, on the reverse strand, counting down.
TGAAATCTTGTCGCAACTCGAGAACTTGTGTCTGTAAGGCCACGAAGACTCACTTAATGGAGTAAACTTTTTCCACTCGAGTCAGAGTTGAGCGAAATACTTTCCGCAAAGTTGCCGTAGAACAAATAATACAAGGAGGAAGATATTAGCTACGAGTTCCATTTACACAGGATCACATTCCTTGATGGAAGTTCACGACAGAGTTGAGACTTACGAAATCTTGGTATGCGAATTTCCTGTGGACCAACCAACACTACGCATACGGTGAGCGCTGAAGCTCTCATCGTCAACACGTGTACGTGCTAAGCTGAAAAAAAAAAGAAACTAACTCAGGTGTCGATGTTTTTTTTTTTTTACATGTCGAAAACATCCGAGCTTGTTAATACGCAGTCGGGGGTTAAACTTAGAAAGCGATATGAGCTTTGAGGCTCGCTCTGCAAGATTAAATTTGAAAAATGGGTACCAGTAGCGGCGAAGTTATGAGCATAGCTGTGATGGCAGTTAAGGCTTTGGAGAGCATGAGGCCAGGGAATAAAGCTGCAGCACGTTTTTCTTTCGCGAAGTTAATGGTTGGGTGCATTGGTCGCTCGGTAGAGCAGATTGGCAGAACTCAATAAAGGGAAATGACGTGATTTCTTATGAGGCAGGTGGGTGAATTTATATATAATTTAGTAGCAATGGTAGGTATAAGTAGCGTCTATTTAGCGATTCGGCACTAAGGCAAAGCTGGCCCTATTATATAACACAGTGATAAGTTTGCAGCGAAGTTCAGTAGTTTTCAAAGGAGTCACAGGGAAAGCAATTGCTCACCGAGTCTTTTCACAAACTCAATATGACTGTGTTACCACCTAGGGTAGGGAGCTTCCATGGTTTGCTGCGGAGCAATCTTGTTTGAACTTTGTTTGAACAAGTCGAAAACGAGTTATCATTGCTGATTGCCATTGTTATCTTATATTCTTTTTAGTGCTCATCAAACTGACTGATGTTATTTAGAGCTGGGAAGCTTAAACGACAGGAAATCTCTAGAGCCACCCTTGAAGCAATCATCTCCTACCCATATTAAATTAAATATGGCGGGTGGTAACGTGACACACAAGGAGAGCGCGCGAAAGCAGAAACGCGCGCACGAACCCAATAACACGCAATAAAGTACACACAGAAACACACATATGCATCCCCCCATGTCCCTCCCTCCCCCTCCCCCACACACACACGCAAAAAAAACGCAATTTTTCTGTATCCTTCTTCTCGTGTGAGGGCATTTGATTGCAAGGCGGAAAAGCAGCTTGCACAAGGAGCAGCCAATTCAAAACCGCATGAAAACAGGCAACCGAATTAGAAGGAACAGGTGGTACTGTCTCGGAGTTTTTCGAGTCTACTGTTCGGGATCGGCAGACTATGCGACGGTAGCGCTAAATTGCGTGTCTAGCTTATACCCGTAAAGAATGCATAACACAGCGAGAACGCCGTCTCATTTGTACGTCACGCTATATTATTTTCTTACGTCGTTTCGGATAATCTCTACTCACCTAAATGATTCTTTGTGTTTGCGCTTGCATCGCCTACCCACAGTGTTCTTCAGAATGATCGCAAAACAACACGCGATTAGAATGTGTCCAGGTATCAGAACTCTCCATTTCTTTCAGTATGGTGGGATAATACAGATTCGAAAATCAAAAGAAAACGTTGCGGACGCCTCAATCGGAGTAGCATTTTGAGGCTGGGATAAATCCACAAACAGTGCTGGCATCCTTTGTACCATAGATTCTTATTTCTCTTTTTCTTTCAATGAGGAATCCCGATTTACTAGATTAGAGCAGCGCCATCGAAAAAAACTGTTTTCCTCATTCGAGCGCGCTTCATAGTCAGGTCGGGGTTTTGGCACGTCAAAGCCCGCAATTCAATTCATTTTGTTGCCCACACAATTCTTGGCTTATGCCCCACTGAGGGGGATTGGCCAACAAATCGGTGCATTATTTTCTTGTGATAGCCACAAATAAGTTTCCAGGCATCGAGAGATTAAGTGCTCTTGGGTAAATGTGTAAAGGTGAAATTACGCGTTAAAATAAAAGCAATAATAGTGGGAAGAGTCAGTAATCAATTATTGAAAAGCCCACGGAATAAATAAAAGAAAAATGGAGGACGCTTAAGCTTCAACTTGAAGAGTGGAACACGACAAAATTCAACGATCTCTGACTGCTTCTCACGCTTCCCCGCAATCGCCGCTTTCTTGCAGGTGCGCGGAGCCGAACACGATGGTATTGTTGCAAGGAACGGAGCGGGCCGCGCCACTAGGAAAAGAGGTTTGTGTTTGGATTTTCACGTAACAGAATTATGTTTTCTGGTATATTCAAATTAAACTCCGACGCTATCATGTCTGCAGGTTGTGCTTAGGTCGTACCTTACATTTTTTTGACGCATTTTACTTTGTGGAATTCAATTAGGGCAGTAACGCCACTGCTCCACGCGGAGGGCCTGCGTGGTTTTGGTTCGGAATGATTCTTCGCGAAACGACCTCTGACGCCGACAATGCATTTTTTTTTTTGCCTTTTCGACGCGGGGATCTTAACACCATCGCGTTCAAATAAAATATAAACACGACGTTCGGTGTGACACCGCAAGAAATTTATGAACTGCGGAGGAAACATTCCGGTGGCTGAAGCCCAGCGTAGAAGCCTCAAAATAATAACTACGAGCACAAAGCTAAATCATGCTATCGCTGTCAATAGTTCGAGTTTCGGGCGAAACTTCCAGTTTTTAACGGAGGCTTTTTATAGGAGGGCTTCGCAAAGGTTAGCAAAAGCACGCATGCTTCCATTGCAAAGTTTCGTAATAACGAATAAAAAGCACTCATTGGCGATAATACCTAATATCTTACGCGTAATCAAGCCATGCGCTGTCCCTACGCGAAGTACGAAAGCCCAAACATGAGACTGACGAGGTTGAAAGGTAACTTTCTATGCACAAAGCTCACCAACAAAATAGCCAATTGTCAACCCTCTTCAAGATAACAGCAAGATAAAAGCGTGTCCTCCATTCGTTGTATTTGAAGCATAGTCCGAACACTTCCCCGAACATTCTAACCATTAGAATTCGTTAAAGTTTAGAAATGAAGTGTGCTAGCTGTTAGCCCGATTACACACACGTTTGCCGTTAAAGAAAAGCCTTGTGTTTGCCATGGCTAAGCCGACAACATTTAGAAAACTATTAGCTTCAGGGTAGTGATGATCTAAGTAGCAAACATCCTCGCAAGTTTGTCAACACTAAAGCGTATAACATTTTAACCAGCTTGAAAAAGAGAGCATCTGTGTAAAGAAGACAGGGGACTCAGTGTTCTCACAAAACGTGAACTGTGCGCAATTAATATGACGTTGCGATCCTCCATAATATCTATGGTGGAAAGCACTTCTAATAGCCCACATATTAGTCTGTTCACTTAACAAGAACACATCACAATGAAGGACACTGGCATAGCTGTTAACCTTGTTTAAATCATGACAACTGGCTAATGTAGAAATAAACTAACCAGGTAAACAGAGAGAGCGCTCTGGCCTAATTGCTCAAATGCTTGTCAAGCAAAGTTTGACCAGGGTACTGTGATTGTAAGACAAGTTTATTAGCAACAGGCAGTAGGAACGTAAACTACAAATACTGTAATAAAGTTCATCTTGTTCAGAGAAAAATCAATGACACTGCAAAAATTTCAGGCAGATCATGAAGTTAGTTTATGCCTTGCAAGGGCAATTAGAGATCGCTTAAACATAATGATGCTGATAAAAGTGATGATGATAACTGTGATGACGATCTCAATTAGAAGGCTTTATAACGGATTGAATCTGGCCATACGTGAAAGGCGAGTTCATATACAATGTGTATATAAAGAGGCAAGCTTCATAATTTAAAGGACAATTAGAGATCGCTTAAACATATTGATGCTGATAAGATTGATGATGATAACGGTGATGACGATCTCAATTAGAAGGCTTTATAACGGATTGAATCTGGACATACGTGAAAGGTGAGTTCATATACAAAGTGCATATAAAGAGGCAAGCTTCATAATTTAAAGAAACACACGCGAATCAGAGGTCTTGAGTGGCGCTGCAAGTAGTGCCGAAAGCAGAGAAAGATGACACCTTGTCTGGAATTTTCGTCCAGTAGGTTTGCTAGGAAGTTGCGCAGAGCTTTTTCCGGCAGCTTCGCGTATCTTTAAATTTTTTTCTAAGAGGCGGAGAGTGGCAAGCAAAGAAAAGGCATGCCATTGTTCCACGACAGAAGCAACTGAAACAGAAAAGCGAGTGATCGAAGTCCACCTTCTCTGAAAGTTGTATAGTTTCGGAATTATCGCAACCTTTGACGTGGATTTTCGAATCGAAGGAAGAGTATTTAAGTAAAGGTTGAGAAACTGTCACGATAGCCTCCTCACTCTAAGGTATTGAGATGTTCGTGTTTGTGTGTTTTAACAGCGTTCTATGTTTATACATAAATATGAAAGTGGCAATAGGGAGAGTTACCAAGCGGACTTCTTCTCTATATCACCAGACTTAATTTTTGGAAAATATTGCAATTATGTTTTTACAGCATCTAGCTGCATATTTTCCGCTCTATCTCTTTTCTGGCGTGTCTTGAAACAACAAATTACTTGCATATTATACCTCAACGCTATTTTACAGTCTCGATTTCCTTGTTTGACATTTTTCTTATGTTCTCTGGATCGAACAACTGCGCTACATCCACGTGGAGTAAGTCTATTTGTTCGTTTATTTATTTATTTATTTATTTATTTATTTATTTATTTATTTATTTATTTATTTATTTGTTTAAAGATACCTTACAGGACCCTAGAGGCATTCTGTAAGGGGGGGAGAGTACGCATGTTTTCATGTGTTGATACAAGAGCTTCCAGTGGCAGTTGCCAGCCTGCTTCTCGCTTTCCCTTTCCTGCTGTGTGTAGATATATTTATATATGTTTTCAAAATCCAAGAGCTTACTGCGATGATCAATATTGCTTCCTGAAAGATAAGTAGAAGTCCAATAACAGGGAGCAACAGACAAGCAACACAAGGCATTTATTTTGCCGTCTTATCAGCATGTGTGCTTAGGAAGGAGAAGCTTTCCCTCAGACAACATCTTAAGGCCATACACCTAGGATAAAATGGAAAAGAGCGCAAACGAAGGAGCTTTCTCGAACGAACGTACATGAATTCGCACTTAGGAAACAGTGGTACTCCTCGCGACAGCGTCGGGCATCGACGAGGCAGGAAGCCATATTTCACGCAAGGAAATCTTTCGGGCACACCAGTGTTTGCGTTCGTTGTATGTGAAAAGCTCCCAAACTGATTTTACACAATGAGATATACCCATATTCCTGCTCCCCACCTTATGAAATAATAATAATAATAATAATAATAATAATAATAATAATAATAATAATAATAATAATAATAATAATAATAATAATAATAATAATAATAATAATAATAATAATAATAATAATAATAATAATAATAATAAATATTATTATAATAATAATAAATATTATTATTATTATTATTATTATTATTATTATTATTATTATGTCAGAAGCAAAAGGAATTCTGTCCGCTTAATGTTTCCGCTTTCCTCTAATCAGACTAAAATATACGTATATCTTTAGTGCTGCATACATTTTTATACGGTTCTCAACAGAGCCCAAATATCGATGAATTTTTTACCACGCCTAAAAATTATCGGGAAAGGAATTAATTCTGGAAAACATTCTTTCCTATTGCCGTCTCAATTGAAACAGGAACTGGAAAATTCTAGAAGATATAATAGTTCACGTACAGTGGAATTAAATATTTAAAGTGCAGCGGCGCAAAGTTCTAGCGAAACAAAATGTCAGAATTTTAGTTTAATTTATGCTCGTGCAAAATTTACCGTCTTTTGTCATTTTCTATTGCAAATAAACTAATAGGCCGCAAGGAGTTGTACAAAAAAATACATCAGCCCTTCCAATCTGTGGAGGAGGACGAGTGGTGTGTTTTACCTGAATCGATGCATCTATGCATGTATATGTATTATTATTATTATTATTATTATTATTATTATTATTATTATTATTATTATTATTATTATTATTATTATTATTATTATTATTATTATTATTATTATTATTACTGTAGCACAAAAACAAAGAATACATCTTTTGACTGTGGAGTGATTTATTTTTCTTCTTTTATGAAGCAGTGACATGTACAAGTACCACCACCACCACCACCAGACAAAACAAGACAAGACAAGACAGGACAGACAGACAGACAGACAGACAGACAGACAGACAGACAGACAGACAGACAGACAGACAGACAGACAGACAGTAGCGTTGACATTAGCTTACTATTGGGTTTGTTATCCTCCAACTCTCCGACCTACGCATTAGTTCACACTTATATGGACACAGATTATTCCTTATGATGGCTTAAAGGGCTTTCTAAAATCAGAAGCTGCTTTGTCTCGCTGCGGAATGAAGGTCCGGAGGTAAAAGGCTGCTCAAGTCCGTTCTCTACCAGCAGAGCTGAAGTTTAAGATTTCTGATCAATCAAAAAATGGGAAGCTGAAGTTTCCTTAAGTTTCCTTAACTCCCGTGAGAAAAACACTCGCATTTTTCTAAAAGCTGCTCAAACAAATTTACCGGGTGGGAGGATTCCTTATTGCAGGAACCCTTTGGCTTGGGCTCCCTCCTTGACCCGGGCGACGGTAGTGCGTTGGTCATCCAGGTCGTCAGAGGAAAGCTTGGCCTCCCACTGACTGCGCTGATAAAAAAAAAAGATAAAAAAAGATAATCTATTCGATAAACGTTTGTCCGGAAGTGTGCTGAGGAAACAGAGGACCTCCCTGTGCACAACAAGAGCTTACAATCTTGATAGTGAATAAAAATACCATTAGAGATCATGAACGAATTGATTCTCCGTAAACGACCGTCTTTTTGCAATACTTTCAGGGTGGAGAATGAAGAACGTATGGATAATTTTTTTTCTTTTTCTCGTTCATATCCTTATTCAACAGGCAAGTATATCTTTGATTTTATTCGAACCCTTGAATGGATGTCATTGTCACAAGGCTTAGATTATAACATTGATTGTTGCACTATCAGAAGATAACGCATTATGTGTAATTCTATAGATAATGCGACAGTATTACCTTTGGCACCCATAGTAAAACTTTCATATGTATAAAAAATAAAAAGAAAGTGGAGACGAACCAGCCATCTGAAATTATTTAGAGAAACTTGGGAATACTTTTGGCGCTGGCTTTTACGTATTACAACATGAATAAAAGTTGCTGCAACGTCCTTTTTGTTTCTTTTAGAGCGCGCCTGCGTTCCCCTGATTTTAGCAGAATTATTGTCCTACAATTTTTTAGATTCTCCCATTTATAGAGAATGTGGATTCAGGAAGCTATGGACTCTTGCAAGACTTAATGTCCTTCACACGGACAACGATTGAAAGTGCAGGCGCTAGGACCTGCAGAAAGGAAATGAAATTACTTCACTTGAGACGACAGTGAATCATACTGAATGGCGAGAGATAAATTTACAACGAAGTTTTCAGTCCATCTTAACGTCAGTTTCTTCTCGGCACAGCATTTGATTGGCCAGAGCATTCCACAAGCAAAATCTTACTTACTATACTCGGTATCTCGTCGCAACTCGAGAACATGTCTCCGTAAGCCCACGGGAATCACTTTACCTAATCAACTTTTCCACTACAACCAAAGTTAAGTGAAGCAAGAAGCTGCTGCAAGGTCGTTGTAGAATAAATGGCAGAATGAGTGAGGCCTTAGCTGCGAGTGCTCTGAATGTAAAATAACTTCCTGCGTAGTAGTAATCTTCAGAATGGAGACTTGATAAAGCGTGCTATCTGGATTCGCTGCAGACACTGCAGACACAACACTACGGGCATGGTGAACACACAAGTTCTCTATATTCGGTACCAGATGTAGGCGCTAAGGGAAAGAAGAAAGAACTCAGAAGTTGATGGGTTTTGTGACGCGCCGAAAACTTTGGCGTTTCGTATTGCACAGTCGGCATTGAATTCGGAAAATCAATTAGCTTTCGAAACCGCTCTGCACGATGAAATATCGAAAACAGGTAGGCGGTAACGGCACAGTTATAAATATAACTATGGTGGCAGTTCAGTCGTAGTCGAGGCCGAAGTTAGCCTGTGAAATATCAAAATGCTTTGCTTTTCAGAGCACAATTGCTAAGGCGCATAGATCGCGTGACAGAGCAGATGGGCAGCACAAGGCTCGGGAACTATATATATATATATATATATATATATATATTGGGGGATATATAAAGGGTGATAAAATTTCAGTTTTATGGAATTTTTGTAGATCACCTACTGCAAATAACATAATTCTAGTGTTTGAGCTGGAATGTTCGCTTAGACTTAGACTTAGACGTTTGGAGACACGCGCCATCAAACTCTCGCCGTAAGAATGCACTGTCGGTCCACTTACTTTTTTAAACAAAAGGCTATATTATGCTTTGAAGCACAAAGGTAAGTGCAACGTCCATGTATTTCATTCCGCACTTTGAGAAATAGTTTCTCGAAACCGCTGTCGTCTCGGAAACGCATTTCAAATGGATGCGTTTTGCAAATTCACCTGCTGCAATTCATAAATTGCAGTAAGTGTTGCAAACTAATTAACTAAACAGTTAATTAGGCAATTTTCTTTATTCAGTTGAATCCGTGTTTCAATTTCCTGCGCTATATAGTAACGCTCCTTTTTTCGAATATCCCAACTCAACGACAATAATTATGCTGTCTGTGACAGCCAATTTTTCAAAATACCGTAAAACTTAGATATCATTGCCGTGAATCTTCCACGCAGCTAGTTTTGTGCGGAGCAGAATAGCAGGTTGCCTAATAAGGAGCACGTGAGTGGAAGAGACATCGAACCGCGGATCCGAGTATGAAGAAACGGGCGACTCGCTTTCATAGTTTGCCAGGTCCACCGTGCGGGCTGCGCCGTCTCATCACGCCACGAGAGCACTTAATTGCGTGTCTGCAGCCCATGGCTGCAACGAAAGCACGACATAGCGAGAAGGATTGCTCCTTTGTATGTCAGGCTATAATTTTTCCTCATATTGCTTCTGATAATCTCCACCTACCTGCTCCAACATCTTCACTTCCTTTGGGCATCGCGAACTGCGAGTGCTGTTCAGAAGGATTGCCAAAGACTGCAGGCGATGAGAACATGTCCACGTATCACAGCTCTTGATTGCTCTCTGTACGGCAAATGAGTGCAGGTCCGGCGGGCTATAAAAGAAATAAATCGCGTACCTCTGCTTGGGGCCGCAGTCTCCTGAGACTGGGTTCTATCGAGGCACCATCGAGGCGTCTTCTATACGTTAGTTTTCGTTTCAATGAGTAATGCAATTTTTTCCGATACTAGTGTAGCAGCGTGGAAAAACAGCATATATAATGATTATTTCTTAGGGCTTTCAACGCACACAAAATCCTTCAACAGAGCGTTGATTTCGCAGCAGTAATTGGGAACGACGGGACCATCGGTCATTGCTATTGAAATAACCGAGACCATAAATAAATGTCTTGCAGCCGCAACGACATAGGCCCCGGCCTCCCAATTGCCGGATTCCAAATAAAGTTATCACATCATCACAAAGACATGGGTTTTAACAAGAACTATAAATTTATACATGCGCAAGTAGACATGGAACAGCTTCGGTGAGCAATCTACCAAGGTTGTTATTGCTGCGAATGACAAAAAAAAAAGAATTTTTCAGGTCCCGCCTATGTAAAGAATCGATTTGTGGCGAATAAATTTACAGATAGCTGGCTATTCCATATAACACTGGATTCCTAAGGCCCTTATAAGATAGACCACCACATTTTTGTGCAAGGTGACAAATTGCATGTGCATGTGTAACGACAACAACGGGCCGATGAAGTTGATAACTCTGCACAACAGCAAAGGCATAACGCTGATTTTTTGTAGTGATGTAAAGAAACATTACAGTCTTTTCTATTAGAGCCGGAGTTCATCTCCAAAGCCGTATATGCTCTAACATGGCAGATAAAAACGCCAGCTGCCACGACGCAAAGACCGACAAATAAATTGGCAGTCGCTTCAGTACCCTTACAAAATTTGAATGCGAAAGAATTAGGGCATGTTTAAGTTATCAGCTTAAATTAATGCTTCGCCTTAATACACCTTCATCCACGCTGTTTTAATTTGCAGCAACTTTAATCAGTTTTATTCAACTTCAGTTCAGCGTAATTCAACTTAGTCCACTTTAATACAGTTTATTGCACCTTAATCCAATTTTTGGGAGTGGGCCAGGTCAGCGTTCTGGGCGGGGGTCGCTGTTGCTGTTAAACGTGGGATATCGAAGTGCAAGCCGCAGCAGGTCGAGCGCCGCCGGGAACGTGACGTAATCAATTGGTCACGTGGGTGTTCGTACCGTCTGATGATAACAACGGGCGCCGGACTTTCCGCTTCGTCGGGCATATTATGCCTTCGCAATAATAATTGATAATTTCGGCAGTGGTGCAGCATCACCTACAGCATCTCTAAGTGCTATATCTGCAATAAGCAAGAATGCACTCGCTTTTTAAGCAGGTTGCTGCCTTATTGCACTGATCACAACGCCATATTGCACCGGATCACGTCTAATATGAGGATTCACGTTGTAACTGAAACGCTGTTTGAAGTTCAAATTTATAATACCCGTAAGGACACAAATTTCCCGCCCTAAGTCATGGTTTATCGGGTGCGTATGAATGGAGGTTGTTTTGGGTGCGGATTCAGGACGCTTATTCTTCACCGCGGCACATCACACTTTTGCAACGCAATCTAATTATGCGCGCAATGCAAAACACGAGCCATCCGCAACTGTCACTGACACTGCAATCGAAGCATATGGAGTTGCTCCCATGCAGTGCGTAAACGAGGTATGAAGTTTGTCACGAACCTTGGCGGCGAAAGATGATAGGGCAAAAAATTTCTACACCAGTGCTTCGCAAACCAGGATTTTTCCTGCCCTTTATTCGCGTCTTTTATTGCTATCCGTCCTTCGAACCAGTTTTATTTACAGAAACTTATGAAACATTGCACTAGAGTTGGGACACACGGGCACACCCCGCCGATGCCAATTTACTTAATTTCGAGTCCTGTATCTGAAGGGGAAACACTGTAGCAGTGCGCAGGCTTCACCATAGCTTCTCGAATGCTTTCCGTTCGTGCAATTAATGGGAACATCACAACTGAGAACGGAGACCCTATTGTGCCGCGTAGTTGCAGAACTGTGTCGTGGCAAAGAACTCTTTACAATGCGTGCCCTTTAATTGACCTCGCTTTCATGGTGTAGTAATGAAAGCGCCTAACTATTTAGTACTGGGCGATACCTATTGGCTCTTTAGGTACCCAAACGATCAAATTCAGTCCAATATATATATATATATATATATATATATATATATATATATATATATATATATATATTGCGTCTCGAAGCGTCTCTCTGCAGTTTTCCCTGTCTCCCACGTGACGTTTCAGATGGCTTTGCAATGAATAACTGTGGTCAAATTGCCTAACAGCAGCTCAGTAGTCGCTTGCGCGATCCCCAGTGCTGAAAAGCTTCCGATAACCATGGCTCTAAATTAGATTTGTCGTTGTGCGTTACCCGACAGCGGTTCACGCCGCCATGAAGGTAAAAAAAAGAAAACTGTGCTTCCCACGCTGTCGCTGCGCTTGTCACCTGAGTGATGCGCAAAGCCGTTGGCAGAATACTCCGCCGCAGACATGCTTTTGTTGCGTTGTGCGTCCCCTAGTGTTTCAATGGTGGCTTTGCGCTATGTCATGCTTTCTAAACATATACACTGAAAGTACGGCATTAACATACGTCACAAAGTGATGCCTGTAACTTTCCGTGATATCACTTGCATGTAGACTGTCATTGTTTGGAGGCGCCTAAGATTTATGCAGCTTGAATTCAGACAGAAACTGATATTTCAGGAAGTATGCATTAGAGAACGAGGTTTCTCTGATGCAGGAAGTTTCGTTCGAAAGAAAGTTAGTCCGTAGTAAAATAGACACGGTTCATTTTTACAGCGATGGAAATGGCGCGTTCTAACGAAGGCATTCCTGCAGTAACTCATATTATGTTAGCGTGAGCGCCTTTGGCTTTTTTTATACATATAGCTTAGTTCAATCAAGACGATGTATAAAAGTGGTAGCACATGGGTGGACGAGACGGCCAGTAAACAGGGCTTGCAGAGCTTTGTGTTCTCGTTTCAATACCAGTCGCCCTTGGCAGTTAGGTGCCCTACTAACTTCTCGCACAGAAACAGTTTCGTGGCAAGCAGGTTGTTCCCTATCTTTTGGCTAATAAATCCCTCCCGAAAGTGGGTATCAAGAAAGTAACTTTATCAAGCAATCGACGAACGTTGTCAGGGTGGTTTTATAAAAAAAAATTATCCCAGTGTCAATTGTGCTAGAATGGCACTTTTATCCTGTAAATCCGTCTAGACATCACCAAGTGTGAGCCGCAGCCCATGTGAGTACCATGAACACAGCATGTCGGTAGTGCTTCCAGTATAAAATTTGAAAGAATGGGAAGCTGAAGTGACACATCAATAACTAAGATTTAGGGGCAAGTTATGAATGTTACATAGCATGCATAAATTCAAAACCATCGATTGAAGCGTCTCTCCGAGAACCCGTGCTTTTGTTGGAACCACGAGTTCGTTGAATCAATCAATCAATCAATCAATCAATCAATCAATCAATCAATCAATCAATCAATCAATCAATCAATCAATCAATCAATCAATCAATCAATCAATCAATCAATCATTCAATCAATCAATCAATCAATCAATGCGGAGCAGAATGCTATAAACAATCAGTCGCAGGGATATCTACAATTGCCGTTCGTACGACAGCCGGCATGCGAACATGAAATAGAAAATAAAAACTGATGTAAGTGTGTAATATCCCAAAGAATTACGCCCATGTTGTCTCTGCGCAATCGAGTGATACTTGAAGAGAATCTAGGGCACCTCCGCTTGCAGGCAAACGACCCCGCTTGATAGCTGTGAGACGCCCTGCTGCTAAAACTGGGCAGCCTCGAAAAGCTTGGAATAAATAGCTTCGAAGCCTCGGTTCGCAAGAAAAAACCTGAAAGTAAGCGAACCGCACAAACCAAAGTAAAAAAAATGTTGAAGAACCCTTTCAAGACGTCGTAGCAACACGGTCACAAATATTCCGCGTTCGTTTTGCTGTCGAAAAACCTCACTTACGAAATCAAGCCATTGCTGCCTTCTGCTTCTCGAAAAAGCAGTGCAGATATTTCCCGAGATCAGGCAGCGTGTGTCTTTCGAAGTTTTGACCTGACCTTCTGCAACAGCATGCAGGATCATTCTAATCACTTGTACAAAAATATGAAAAGGCAGTAAGAAAAGGCGAGGAGGGCCGTGTGGTAGAGGATTAGGTGAAGGGCATGGTTCGCGCTGGCGCAAAGGCGCTGTTTGTGCGGCGAAAAAAGAGCTCGAAATACTCGAGGTGCCTGCATTCGTGGACGCTTAATTCGGCGCATGCGTTATGCGCGGAAGCCGTAGCTGTGTCTCGCGGAGAGGCTTCGTTCGACCAAAACGTTCCGAAAAGCCCTCTGTACAGTCGTAAGGCCACGTACGACAGTCGCTCATGGCCGGTATAGCTCCAGGAAAAATAAGTCAATAGAAATATACCCGAGGCATTATGGTCTTCAATACCTCTTACAGCACAGCTATGAAAGCTTTGCACGAAGCGTTTTAGTGGGCGTTAGTTTAGACTCTGGAGTTAGAAAGTATGAATTGTAAGACACGCGACTTCGCTGTATATGCAATTGCAGTCATCAGACTTGTACGCGTTACCGAAAAAAAATGTGACCGATCACAATTACAATTACTTCTTTGAAAAGTGTAGTTAAGCACAGTTACCGATGACTGCCCCACGAAAGTAATAGAGCAATTACTAAAAAAGTAATCTGTCACTTCGCGGTTTTTTCTCCTTTGAACTGTTATTGTCATTGCACAAATACAGTAAATATAACAACATGACCTCGTCCATTTAACGCATCATCTGCAGCCCTTCACGAGCTCTGTATCTTTACTAAGAAATGCTTGTCAAAATTTTGTTCGGTAATATTCCCTCTTTTTTTGTGAAGACATTTGCAGGGACACTGGAAAGTCACTCGATGTGCAAGCTTGAGAGAAGGACTGTGTAGTAACGTACGAACGATTTGCTCACACAAGTGCGGTTACTCAATGCCATGATGCGCGCGTCAGAGAGAGAGAGAGAGAGAGAGATGAATATAGGAAGGCAGGGATGTTAACCGTTCAGGAGTCTGGTTGACTGCCCTACGCTGGGGGATGAGAAAATGGGAAAAGAGAGAATGGAGAGAGATGTAGAGAAGTGTACGGACAGTACTTGAGTTAAGGCCGCTCGCGCAAACCAGACGTTCTGAAAAAGCACAAAAGTGCATTCACTGCCTTCTGAGCCGATGATCGGTGGGGACGGTGCTCTAGTACTTTCTGTTCAATCAGAGGACGATCATCTAATTTCCTGAATGTGTTGGACAGAGATTGTCTTTTCGCTTGAAATTGAGGACAATGGCACAATAACTGGTGAATTTTCTCCTCGCATCCGCAAACATCCCATGCAGGACTATCAGCCATTCCAATTAGTGCTTAGCAGGCATTAGCAGGTAACTCTAAGCCACAACCGACACAGAAGACACGCTTCGCGTTGGTGCAGACCGGTTGCAGGTCTGAGTTGCAGTGACGGGCGTAGAGAGAGAGAGAGACAAAAAAGAAGGAAAGACAGGGAGGTTAGCCGGTGTAAATACCGGCTGGTTACCCTGTGCTGGAGAAAGGGGCAAAGTGAATAAAAGGAGAAGGAAGAGAGAAAAAAAACAAGAAAAATGTACGCAGTAATGCGATGTTACGCGCAAGAACAGTCAAAGGCGGTCGCGCAATTCACAGGCTCTTAAAAAAACGGGTTTAGTCTGTGCAGTCTTGTGTGCCTTGTATCTGCTAATGAGATCTGCTCTACTACGGAGATCGTGCGTGCTAGAATGCGAAGTTGTCCCGAGACATGGGTCCTTGAGTGAGGGATGGGACCGCAGCGGTCTTCTTGGTTTGACGTCCGAGCTGCCTTAACTCAGGTTGTCTACGAAGCGCAGTGCTTTATTGCTGCTGGGGAAAGAGGAACTCGCTTCAACAGAAGGCCACTGATAGAGAGGGTAAGCAAGGAAAGGAAAGGCAGGGAGGTCCACCATATGAGCGCCCGGTTTGCTACCTTACACTTAGGGTAAGAGAAAGGGAGAACATAAAGAGGAAAAGAGGTAGAGAGTGAGCACTGAGTGCATGTGGGATGATTCACAGGGACATAATAAGTGGTATTTTAAACTGGTGCAGTTCAAGTAGTGCACGATTCGCTTTTCGTGCCAGTGACGGGTGCAGCCATGGTCCGAGTATATGCGACTCGGTGAACGGTCTCGAGTCCAGTCAGTTTAAAGTTGTCCTGAGATAGAGGCGTTATATGTCGTAGCGGGGACAGGTGCGCAGTAGGTGCTCGATGGTTTCCCCACGCCTACAGGAGTCGCACATCGGGCTCTCGGCCACTCCTATATGATAAGAGTGACCGTGTGCCACTTGCTAATCTCCACGCACCCCGGTGTCATTATCAGTGTTATGAAACTCGATCAGGACAGTACAAACGACAGTGCTGCGGCGACACGAACTGGTGTGGACGGCGGCGGAATGTGCGTTAGTAACGCAAGCGAAGTAAGTGGAGGTGGCGGCGCCAGGTGCGCTGATGACGTTACGATCAACATAAGCCGTTGTGGCTCTTTAAGGCCTTCTCCGTTCGTGTCGAGCCATTATTAACCGCGACCAAACGTACTGCGCTGGCGGCAAGCACCGATTAAATGTACTCTGGCACGACCGTGCAGACTTTATCTTGAAAGCGATAGGCTAAAGGGGCAGGGTGCGGTGTGCGCTGAGACCTTGGCGAGCGCTGTGTCCTCGCCGTTTCGTTCACGTTGAAGTGACAGGCAGCGCAATTATGACGTCGCTCGCAGCTACGAGCTCTATCTCGAAAGCGATCGTGTTACGTGACAGATGGACGGATGGACGGATGGACAGTTTTCTCGTTGGGTAAGCATATGAACGCTTCGAATTTAAAAACGTAATCGTTAACTCACAAGATAACCGGGAAATTATTTCATTACAAGCAATGCGTCAGTGTGATTCGTTGCGTTCAAGTCTAGAAGTCATGTGTGACTTAAGCCTTCAGCGATGGCACACATACCTAACCACAAGTGTGTTTACTTTCTATCTAAATATGCACAACACATCGAGAGTGAGCATAATCAGCAACCGAAAAAAATACTTTCAGGCAACCTTTTCAGAAATAGGGGAAAAACGCTATGCACCAAACTGGAAGTGCGCTTCACCCCAATGAGAGTAAGCGCTGACTGCGAACTGGCATGGCTTCTTTCAAATGACAAACTTTGTGGCCAGAAAGAAAAAAAAACAGCAAAAAAGTGACGTTGTTTCGCATCATCTATGTTTTGCTGAGGGTCAATCATTTTGCTTTTAGGTAGTAATACACACGAGTGGGTAGTCTTCGTTGTTCTCGTCCCTTGCTGTCATATCATTTATCCAACTTCGTTATTTCGCTGAGTGGCTCTAGTATTTATAAAACGCTGAATTTATCTTGTGGCGACCGAAACGCGGCCTCCTGAAGAAGATAACTGTTAGGCCTCAGCCTAACAGCTTGAGTCACCTGTGGCGAAAAGTTAGTCAATGTCTTCTTATCCTGAGAATGTTCTTTTGTGGTTCTCTTTTAGGTTACGAGTTTCTGACATCCTGATATTTTAACTATTGCAAAATTCCTTGCAGTAATTTAAATCCTGCCAGAAAGAACAGCAGCATTTGCTCAGGGTTCGACTTCAACGTTGTCAGTACGACTGTGAAATTTTCGCGCTTATTTTGTTCTATAATGTCGAGAAGGACGCAATAAACATTGGACCAGCGCTACAGGCGTGGACCCTGATGTTCCTGGCTCTCGCACTGAGCAAATTAGGCCTTCGTTTTCATTTAGTGTCGCCGCACACGACTTCATGCAACAGACGCGTATCGCCAGCATATGATTCACAACCTACTACGCTATTCTAATCGGTTCTAATGAACAGTGCCTCATAAACAGACAACGCTCGTTCGTTTATTAGGCATCGAAGCTGTCCCAATTAAGATAGAAGGCGTAACATCACTGGATCAGCCTCGTATAGAATGACCACGATCTTTCGGTATAATGAGATTGCCTTCATGAGCAACAGAAAAGACTTAGCGAAGTTCAAGTGCGGCCAACCGACAGCACCGCAATCTCTTCGGGAATTATTGGCGCTAACCGTTTATCTCTTATTGGCTCTTAGCCTTTCACTGTAGTAAGGCAGTACTCTTTCCACTTGCGTACCCCAGGTGGTCTTTTATGGCATGAAGACCGTAATATAAATGGCTTCAGGTAGCAGCACAGTGGTATAACACTCGACTGGCGCTGACAGCGCGTTGCCAGACAGGCTCGAGGCGCACACCGAGAGCAGATATATTGCCACTTGAAAGCGGCAGCACTGGATAACCCGACGGTTGAGACCAACAGAAGGGAACAGTCAATATTTTCCCCGCGCAAGTATTGCTGTCTTGCCCTGTCAGTGGCAGGAATTATACCGGAAGTAACTCTGGCTGTTCAAATCTTGCGTAACCTGGGCAGAAACGTGTAACGCGCAGAAAGCTAGGCGAAATATCCCTCTCGTTCCTTCTTGCAAAGATGGCTGCACTTATAGAGTGTGCATAAACCCGGGCTTCTCTATTGAGCGGAAAAAGTAAGAGGAACCATGGGGCTGCTTTTATGTTACTTACAGCCATATGAAGCAAACAGGCAATGAAGCTAGCGAAAAGCTAGGGAGGATTCTCGGGCACGTTTAACATAATGTATAAATAAAGATATGTGGAGCCCATGCGCTGCGGGAATCAGTTACGCGAAGCTTTCATAGGTGTTTCTGAAAAAACTCTGTTCCTGCTTAGCGGAAATTCGCATATACAAAGAACACACGACCCAGATGGAGATTTGTACGGGAACCACCTCGCTTAACACGAACTTGTAGCACTCGATCGGGCACTCGGGACGCATGACGGCGATGAAACAACCTCTACGGCATGACAACGACTGTATGATGATGTCGCCACGACGACGGTGAAACGACGATGACGGTATGACGACAATGGCTTGAGGATGCTCGAATCACTTCGACAAAATGACCATGTGCAACGACCACAAAGGTATCATGACGACCAGATGACGACCGTGGAATGACTATGCCAAGGTCCCGACAATGCCATGACCACGATGGTTGGACGGCGACGGCGAGAAGACCATCGTATGACGACGATGGAGTGGCGACGATGGTACGATGATGATAGTGAGACGATGCCGGCGTGACGATCATGGTATAACGAAGCTGTAGCGGTGGCGACGGTATGAGGACAGTGAGGTAACAACAATGGAGTGACCACGATGGCATTACAACGCTGGAGTGACGACGACGGCGCACTGGCTTTGAGGTGACGACACCGAAGTGGCGACGGTGGTAGGGCGACTGTGGTGTGACGACAGCTGCATTACAAGCGTGAGATGGTGACGCTGCAGTGGCGACGACTGTATGACGACATTGGTGTGACGACGACGGCACGCTGACCTTGAGGTGACGACGAGCACGTTGCGACGGGGGTATGACGACTTTGGTGTGACGACGATGGCGTGGCCAACCATGGGATGAGGGCGCTGGAGTGGCGATGACAGTGCCCCAACAAGGGCATGACGATGAGGATGTTACGACAACTGTGTGACGACCGTGGTATGACGACACTGGAGTGGCGACGACCGTATACCGACGTTGGTGGGGCGACGACTTCATCACAACTACGATAAAACGACGCTGGAGTGACCCCGACGGTTGGCGACGATGGTGTGACAGCGATGGCGTGACTATCATGAAAGGACGATGCTCAATGTGACCACAGTGGTATGATCACGCTGGACTGACGACGATGGTATGATGATGATGATGTGACGACGATGGAGTGACGGCCATGGGAGGACGATGATAAAACGATGACAATGACATGACGACGAGGGTGTGACGATGACTGCTTGAGGATATGGGATGACGACGCTGTAGTGACGGGGATGGTATGATGATGACGAAACAGCGGTGCTGGTGGGACGACAACAGCGTGACGACAAGGTTATGTTGATACAGGAACGATGCGGATGTTAAGACGAAGACGGCATGACGACAGCGGTATGATGACGCCACTATGAACGTGATGGCATGACAACAAAGACATTGCGATGATGGGAGGACGACCGTGGAATCGCTCTGACAGAATGACGACGATGGGTCTAGCAAAATAACGGCGTTTGAACTCTCTCCGTGAGCTCTCCTTTATCAGACAAATTAAGAAATGACATTTTGCATTCTCACTGCCTTACATTATATGTCTGTGTGCCAAAACAATAAACTCTACAGCGGTTTAAATAGGGGCCAGGCGCTGAAAACGAAGCGAGTAACAAGCGATCTCGCAAAAAGCCTCCGTAATAAGGCTGCATGTATGTTGAAAGAAAATATTCAGAAAATTATAAAACTCAGTTCTTGTGCAAGCCAGCTGTTATTCCTGTCCTTAGCAAGAAATTGCTGTCTCTAACCAGGACGGAGTGCGAAAGTCAAACAAATGATCTTATTTTGCAACCCGTGTGGGCACCTTCGTGAGGCCTTACAGCGAATACGACTGAGTCTCCGAGTGCGCACGAGGCATGAGCTGTTCCTACGCACGTCCGGCTTGCACCAGCCTTCGATACTTCACACGAAAATGACCTGCCGTTTCTCGTCCTCATTTGTGCTCACAACTGCTCGCGTTCCTAATGCTTGCGTGTGCGTGTGTGCTTTCTTTTTTCTTCTTTTTCGCTTCTGCGAGTCCCCCGAACTTCTTGAGATTCAACACGACTGCATTGCAGGCGCCTCTAACAAGTCTCAAATGAGGCACCCAGACCGAAACGAGCACGTCGAAAAGCAGCGCTGTGTCTGCAAATTCTCGCGGGCATGAACCAGACGGATATATAACGCACGTGGGGGCGCGTGGAAGCTTTCTGCAAATTAAGCAGAAGGGCGCGGCTTCTCTGAGGAAGGCTTCGCTGAGGGAGCTTTTCGGTGGATGCCATTTTGTGGCGGCATAAATTGAGTTTTTTGATCAATGCACTTGAAAGACACATGATACGCGCGCTAATATAATGTGTAGCTGATATTGCCGCCCTTATTCGTGGAGTATATAGATAAGTGGAAGGATGGACTGCGCTATTTCTCGCGAGGCAAGGCTCGGGCAGCCCGTAAGGGCACGCTCTTCTGCCAGCGACAGAGGAGCTTGTGCTGGGACCTTTTGTGAAAAAACAAATGTATAAATTTTTATGTGCATGTGGATTGGATCTCGGTACACAGATAGATAGATAGATAGATAGATAGATAGATAGATAGATAGATAGATAGATAGATAGATAGATAGATAGATAGATAGATAGATAGATAGATAGATAGATAGATAGATAGATAGATAGATAGATAGATAGATAGATAGATAGATAGATAGATAGATAGATAGATAGATAGATAGATAGATAGATAGATAGATAGATAGATAGATAGATAGATAGATAGATAGATAGATAGATAGATAGATAGATAGATAGATAGATAGATAGATAGATAGATAGATAGATAGATAGATAGATAGATAGATAGATAGATAGATAGATAGATAGATAGATAGATAGATAGATAGATAGATAGATAGATAGATAGATAGATAGATAGATAGATAGATAGATAGATAGATAGATAGATAGATAGATAGATAGATAGATAGATAGATAGATAGATAGATAGATAGATAGATAGATAGATAGATAGATAGATAGATAGATAGATAGATAGATAGATAGATAGATAGATAGATAGATAGATAGATAGATAGATAGATAGATAGATAGATAGATAGATAGATAGATAGATAGAAGAGCGCATATTACAACATACACCTGTAAACATCGCACCTTTACCGTAAGGCTTACCTATAGGGTGCGCGCAAGTGTTTATTCACAGAACTCACACTGAAGCCGAACTTTCTGAGGATGCTCTTGCAAAATGAGCTTACTGCAGACCAAATATGCTTAGCCTGAGATCTACGGAACAAGAACAACACTGGAAGTGTTTTGTCCAGCATTCACTGCTGGCGTCAGCTCGACCTCAAACCATCTCCGATGGGTCAGCTCTTCTACCTGTTGCTGGGATACCCATCAGCCTAATCAAACTTTTCTGGCTGCTTCTGTGGTTACTATTCATTGCAGTAATTAATAAAAAGAGCCCCTAAAGCTTCCTCACGTGTTCAGCCAACAGGTGATCATGCCTTCTGCTTTCTGATGCTGACCCTCAGTTTCAGAAGGATAACATACTAATCATGCAAAGGGTACGTATTTAGCCAATCATCCTCATTTATTAACACCTCAATTCAAGAATAGCTTTTAATAACGAGTGTAGCTAAGGCTACTTTAAGAATCTAATTTATAGAAATTTATAGAAATGAATAGAAATAAAACATTTCCTGCAAATAAAAACGTTAGCATAAGTCAGTCATTCGGACGCTCCGTAAGCAAAAAAAAATATATATATATAAAATGAATATATTTATCATTTATTTATTGGACAATTATTGTTATATATAATCTGCAAAACGTGTATTTGCGTTTTAGGCGTCACTAGACGTGTGTGATCCCTTGTTTTCCTTATAGCGGTATTTGGTATCTCCATCCCTCGCTGACTAACCTTTTTGGTTGCCATTTCGTTTGCTTAACAGGCTCCGATTTCATTTCTCCATTACCCTTTTCTATTTATTTCTTCGGAATATAAAGATGTTTACTGAAATACTGAATTGGTGAAAATCTCAGAGCCAGCAGTGTGATTATAACAAACCACTTATTCTCGCCGTGGTGGACCGCATAAGACTTGACCTGCCCTACTTATTCTGGACGAATCGCCGACGTTGTTGCTTTCGTCGAGTTGGCTGTCGTCGCGCAGACCTTGCCGTTCACGTGACGATTCTCTGTTCTTTCCAGCCCTCGCAATGCTCGTGAACGTCCGTTTCAGTTCCAGCCTCACTGCCGGCTCAAGTGTGAGCGCCTAACTCCCTTAAGCTCATTTCACGCTGCGTGGACAGTTTATCGGGTTATGCGTCGATGTCGCTCAGACTCATAAGCGCTGACGTGCAGAAAACTTCAGTTGCGCTAGGATCGCGTGGATGATTACGTCCATTCCACCCTCTGGCAAGCCATTATCTTGCATAGCAAAGCATTTAGCGAAAATGTCATATTCTCCGAGCATTCGTTGCGTATTAATTTATGTAGGATATATTCAAGCAAGTGTAGGGGAACAAGAAAGGAGATTTCAGAGTGATTAATTTGTAAGTTTTCCGGAATTTGAAAAAAAAAGATCTCTTGTTGCAGGTAAGTTAATTACAGCCTTTGAGCTAGATTATTCGGAGGGGCGGGCTTTACTTGCCCGATTTATCGAAACACTTAATCAAGCGATTTGAAACAGCCTAAATAATTTCTTAATTAATGATTTCAAACCCCATATTGCTAATTCACCCCTTAATGACTTATTTGATGTCGTATGTTGCAATATACAAATTGTAGCCGGTGCGTATTGAAAATTAAAATTGAAAATTGTCATTATTTTTTTTTCATGCAACAGAATTATGGAAAGGACCACCGACTAAAAGCTACAAAAGTGTAACTTGAGCGCGTCTGAGGCGAAACATTAGTAAATAAATGGCAGAGAAACAAAAACACAATCAAAAATGAGTCATAACATAATACACATATACATGCAAAATTGCGAAAAGCTTATATTACTATACGAGGCGTGTCCACTTGGAATGAATTTCCAGAATGACACCAGTTTGGATATATGCGCCATCAAACTCGCTCGGAAATGTGTTATTGTAGCGCTTACTTTATTTAGCGAAATAATCTTCTATGGTTTAAAGAACGGAAGTAACTGGAACGCCCGTGTGTTTCTTCCCCCACTTTAGAATATCGCATATCGAAACTGGTGTCATCTCGCACATTCATTTCAAGTAGACACGTCTTATAAGCTCACCTGCTACAATTCCTAAATTGGAATAACTGCCGTGATATAACTAATTAGGAATTTAATTAGCGAATATTGTTCATTAGTATAGTAAGCGTATTCATTCCGCGATCTAGTGATGTCCTCCCCTTCGTGTAATCGTGTTCAAGGACGAGAATTATGCCATCTGCCACACGTGATTTTTAAATATTCTGTGAAACTTTAAAAAAAATATCTACGGGGGGATAATTCTTGTGAGAAAGGCACGTAAAAGGCGCACATATTATGCTCTGGCCTTCTACACTGCCGAGGAATATGTGTAAATATCAAGAAAAAAGAATGATGCGAGATGATGTCATGGAGAATAACAAGAGACGCATGATCAAAAAACGGGGCACAGCCCCATAACCAAATAAAAAAATTAGCGCAAAGTTTGAAGCGACACTTATTAGGCGAAAACGGCATTCGCAAACAAACTGTTGTGAAGGGCACACATTCTTAAAAGTCACAGTGTGCAATCATTTATTTCTATCCATTTTAACACGGGAGACGGAAACTTGGAGGTTACAAAAAAAACTCGAGAATGAATTAAGGACCGCGCAACGAGCATTGGAATGAAAAAAAAGGAAGTCGCAGTTTCCTTGGAAACGCAAGGCATCGATTGCTATTGCAAATCATTAGGCAGCTACACTGAGTAAGGATAGTATAGTTTTATTGACCGTAAGAACTTGTAAACATTGTAAATTAACAAGCACGGTGTCACCCCCACATGAGCAAACATGAGCACATCTCACTCGATGACCACGGACACTCGCTGTGAAGACGCCAGGGTGAGGGACGCAGCAGCAGTAGCGCGCCAACTGACCTTCGTGCTGCCTCTCGCTTCAACGCGAACTCAGCGACGCGGACACAGCGCACACGGAGCTGCGTCGGCGCACTCTGTCCCCATCGCTTTGAGCACTGGCCCTTTCAGGATAAGGCCCGCGCGACCACGCTGTGTCGCGTTATACGCAGCAGCCACCGGAGTAGAACGTTCGCACCCCCCTTGGTACTTTGTGCGCGACGGAAGACGGCGCACTCTGTCCCCATCGCTTTGAGCACTGGCCCTTTCAGGATAAGGCCCGCGCGACCACGCTGTGTCGCGTTATACGCAGCAGCCACCGGAGTAGAACGTTCGCACCCCCCTTGGTACTTTGTGCGCGACGGAAGACGGCGCACTCTGTCCCCATCGCTTTGAGCACTGGCCCTTTCAGGATAAGGCCCGCGCGACCACGCTGTGTCGCGTTATACGCAGCAGCCACCGGAGTAGAACGTTCGCACCCCCCTTGGTACTTTGTGCGCGACGGAAGACGGCGCGCTTCCTCTCCGCATTCTTCCCATGCGCGTGCCAGATCGAGCCACCATCGTCGGCTCGCCCTCCTCGGATGCTTTCACTCTTACATACAGCATGAGGCGCATGGCCACGATGTTATATCGCGCTTAGACTTCATACGGGACCTCACGGCGACGACGACGGCGATGGCTGAAGTGCACCCGGAATGCCCATATAGATGCTGTCGCAGTAAAATGTTAGGCATAACGTTAACAGACAGGAAGACAGAGGTACGGCTAGGAAGAAAACAGGGGCGGTTGACATTCTTAGAAACAAAGGTTGCGGCGCTAAACAGACAAGGACGAAGTGAGACACAAATTACATATACGGGCGCGAACTTCCAACTGTGCATTCACCAGAAACCGCGCAATGTTGTACACGAAAATCGCAGTAGCGATAAACGAACAGGGGTGATGGGAGCTAACGGTGCTCGTAGGCCAGTATTGAATTATCATGACAGATACCTATGAGCACGGGTGTGTTACAGGCGTAATCCGAGCATCCGGCAAATAAGGCAGCTGCACCTTCTAATCTTAGTGGAGATTACAGGCTGTCAGTTATGAATGGCATTTTAGAACGTGCAGAATGCGTCTGTTTCTGACTTCATTTTCTGCGTTGCAAAACAGCATGTCTAAATTTCTTAAATGGCACATGTTTCGTATTTTACAAATGTTTGCGTAAACTGGTCAACGACCAGCAATAACGTAATAAAGTCGAATATAACGTATAATGTTATTTACATCTCAAAAGAGGTCAAGGAGTTTTATAAACCAAAAGGAAACAAAAGAACATGGCTCGTTTTAGCAGCGCCCTTCATCGTTTAATGCCAGAGAAAATAAAATGCGTTCTTGCGTCAACAGCGTCTGTTTTCTTAAGTTTGTTGGACCTTGCAGAGGAATGGTTATCGCAATACATATGTATGGAACGTTAAAAGGAGAATTTTTATATAGATGTGTCATGGGGATAAAGGAAGCAAGAAAACCCAGAAATATGTTCTTGAGAAAATTCTATCGGGCACCTTCTTCAGACAATGTTATTCCCACTACATTTAAAATTTTTTCGACAATGTTTCCAATTGCAACAGCCCGCATGACTTACCCGTAATTATAGCGCAGTGGTGCAAAGCCTGCTACGCCGCTGGCTCAACAGAAAATGACTTGTGTGGAATAAAGAATATTTTTGAATAAAAAACTGTCATCGTAGTTACAGATGTATGTGTTTGTCTGGGTGCATTTGTTACGCAGAATTGTAAACCAGGCCAGTTTTAAGTTTGAAGCGTAGCGCAAAGGTAACATGGAACGAAAAGAAGACACATATACCGTGTGTTTTTTTTTTAGAGCACACAGAATTTTCAGAAGTCGCCTGTGGCAAATCGCATAATTCCAATCACTGAGCCGGATTACTCAAAGAGGCGGACATCACTTAAACGAGAAATGAAATGCATAATCATCAAATTTAAAAATTCGCTTATAAGGTATTAAATTAATTACTTTATCGCACACATTGCAATTAGCGAATCATAGCCGGGGAGCTAGCAAGGCATATCTACTTGGAACGAATTTTCAAGATGACAGAAATTTCGAGATATTCATTCCCAGAGCCAGCGACTAAATACGTGGGCGTTCCAGTTACTTTTGTGCTTCATTGAATAAAATGTTGGTTTGTTGAAAAAGAAATGTAAGCGGAGCAATATTGCATTTTTTTCTCAAGTTTCACGCGTTATACTTCGATACATGTGCGATCGTGAGAATTTTTTCCAAGGGCATATGCCTTGTATACTCACCGGCTGCAAATCCTAAATTCCAGTATACGTACCGTGAGCTAAACAAATAAAAACGTAAGTATTGAACTTTTGTTCACTTGTCAATTATGCAATTTGATTTCTCGTGCGTGTAATCTCCGCCGCTCCCAGTGATCTAGCGCACGAAGTGCGTCTTAACGCTTCGTATACAGGTGCGTACGTACTCACATGTATGTATGTATGTATGTATGTATGTATGTATGTATGTATGTATGTATGTATGTATGTATGTATGTATGTATGTATGTATGTATGTATGTATGTATGTATGTATGTATGTATGTATGTATGTATGTATGTATGTATGTATGTATGTATGTATGTATGTATGTATGTATGTATGTATGTATGTATGTATGTATGTATGTATGTATGTATGTATGTATGTATGTATGTATGTATGTATGTATGTATGTATGTATGTATGTATGTATGTATGTATGTATGTATGTATGTATGTATGTATGTATGTATGTATGTATGTATGTATGTATGTATGTATGTATGTATGTATGTATGTATGTATGTATGTATGTATGTATGTATGTATGTATGTATGTATGTATGTATGTATGTATGTATGTATGTATGTATGTATGTATGTATGTATGTATGTATGTATGTATGTACGTACGTACGTACGTACGTACGTACGCATGCATGCATGCATGTATGTATGTATGTATGTATGTATGTATGTATGTATGTATGTATGTATGTATGTATGTATGTATGTATGTATGTATGTATGTATGTATGTATGTGTTAGGCTTAACTTGATGCCAACATTTATTTCCGTTTTCAGAAAAACATTGAAACAAAACAATGCGCTATCTAGACAAGCGCTAAAATTGTTATACTTAAACTCAGGAACGACATTCCTAGACCTAGCAAGCTCAAAGTTGTACAGCGATGCACATATGAAATTGCGAAAAAATTTACGATGACAACTAAGTGCATGACGTTACGTTTTACTGGCAGTTGGACCAGCATATCCTAGAATTTTTGAGTCTCGGTGACTGGCGGGCGTTCATTGCTAACAGGCAACCCACTTTTCTCTTCGTCTTACTTTGTAAGTACGTTAAAAAAAAGCACGATTTATGGGAGGAGTTGTTATGCAACCGGTCACCAAGCAACGAACGTAGGTCGGTCGGGTTGAGCGAGGTGACTGGGGACAACAACAAATCACGCTTTGTTTGTGTTCCTCCATTCTTCTCTCTCTGTACAGACGTTTGCTGCCCGAGCGTCAGACTAGTTGCCACATCCTGCAGCCGTCTATATCACGGGGTCGCACGTGGCAGTGGCAGCAGGTTTCCTTGTTTCGTAATGTGTTGCCCCTTTCTGCCTTGCTTCCCCACGCTTCCCTATGTAGGCTAATTTTGCCCCACGTCAGACCCTTGAGCCTGCACAGCCTGCGATGACGCTTGCGTGTTCATCACGGCTAATCTGAGCAGGATCGTGTGTTTTCGCGACGCTGTTTTTCGTAGAGAAATGGCTTCCCGAACGCGCAAAAGGTTAGCGCACGTGCGCTGTCGCGTCGTTTCGACATCCTTTTGTAACCGCACTGTGCTGTTGACTCGGCAGGTAACAGCTTCCGGCAAGGTTTCGGCCAAGGTGAGCACGATAAGGAAATTTACGCTCTAGTGGACCGTGATTAGCAGTTAATTGTACCGGGCGAAACAGGTCAGTGGAAGAAACACGCGACGTACGGAAAGAGCGCCTGCTGGCAACTAATTTCATTTCAGTATAATAAGTACATTCTGGCGTTTTACGCACAAAAACTCCAACATGATTGCAAGGCACACCGCAGGCGAAGACTCCGGATTATTTTGACCATCTGCGATTCCTTGGACACGCCCCCACTGGAGGGTACACGAACGGTTTTTCCCATTTCTCTCCCCATCGAAATGCGGAACCCGCGGTCGGCAAGCGAACCCGCGACTTTGTGTTTATCAGCGCGACTCTATCGTTCCTAATCCGCCCCGGCGGGTAATTATGTTTCGTTAACGAACGTGCGTAGGTCATATTGATTGTTTGAATGCTGATATCCTTGTTCGTTCGTTACCTCCGGTCCATCTCTCGTGTATTCGATTTACTTGTTGCGTCGCGAGCGTTGACAGCGATGCGATAAGTTGCGCATCCCACCTTACTTTATTAAAGCTATGCTTCTTGATGATCCTTGTGTTACTGTAGCAGCTCCGTGCGCTTTGTTTGTAAGTAACAGGTGCTCAGCAGTGTTCTTGCGTGCGACTGTGATTGCGTGCTAACATTTCCAAGTAAACAATATTCCGAAGCATTTTTCTGTCTGGCTTTCGGAGTTCACACGGCATTTAAAACTGACAGCAACTTCCATGCAGCCTTCTACTGAGGACGTCCGTTCGGGTGGGGAAATTCTTACGGCTGCTCCATTCCTCTATTTCTAGTTAATGTTCAAATTACGTCAACGTGAACAACTTCAGTAGCCGCGCGTATATGAAATAAACGCTTATTCCGCGATAACATTCAGTCATGAAAGATATTTTGAGAGGAGATAACGTAAACTATAGACCTTTCTACACGGATATTGCGTAAACTAAGGGATGTATATCTAGACAGACATCCACAGTTAGCCAAACTAGATAGAAAAAGAACAAATGTGAATGAAAGGCAGCGAAGTCAACCAGATGCGCATCCGGTTTGCTACCCTATGCTGGCACCATGAGAGATTAAACATTAAAAACAGAGAAAGGAGAAGCAACACTGTGTGTGTCGCTTCATACGGAGGGTCACATCTAATCTACAATCACTCACTGAGCTCTGTCGACTTCAGGAGCAGCCGTATAATGCCCGCACCGCATTTCTGGGCTCGTGAAGCATGTGAATACGGACCAAGTAATTTTGTCACCTTGAATCCAATTGATCCGCGCAGTGTACGAAACGATGATCAGTTGTCGTCAATGTGGGTGTAGGTGCAGAGGAGATGTTCGATAGACTCCTGACAGCCGCCATTGTCGCAGCTAGGATGGCGTGTCACTTATGTCATTGAGGAACGAATTGCTTTTGGTCACAGTCATACCACTATATGTAACGTACCCACGCATATACAGGGTGTTCTTTGAAACAATAGATAATTTTAATAAAGGGTCTCTAAGCGAAGCCAACGTGGCGTATTTCCAGACGAGTTCCTAGGTTACACGGACATATTTCGCCGCTCATAACGTGAGCTCCAGAGGAGTGATTAATAAAAATTCATTGTAAACTTTTGATGCGGAAGCGTCAAATGGCCCATTGAGCCAGAAAGACGGCGTCTGTCGGCTGTAGCACCGAAACGACAGGCGAATTCCCATTGGCTGCGACGCCACGGCAAGAGCGTGCCGCGATAGAGCAAAGCGCGAGAAAGGGTACACCTGCTTCAGTGATAGCGCGCCAGGTGTTGCGTTAGGGGAGAGGGCAACAAAGCGACGCGAAGTCACCCTCACTGTCGCATTCGTACATAATTCTGTGTTATCTGCACGTTCCTTGTCTGCGGAAGCTCTCGCTTGCGTTCTAACTGCGCCTCGGTAAGGCCAAATCAAAACGCGCCAAGCATGTCAACGCGCGCGCATGCCCGCGGGAAGTTAATAACCCAAAGGACCGCTCAGATGCGTTCTATTGGACATTGATGCTCTCGCATTCAGAACTCATGAGAAATGCTTATGTGCCCCCGGATATTTTTTTTTGTGAGTTCCTCAGGGGCGGTTGTCTAAATGGAGAAATTGAAGGCAATAACCTGTTACTGCACCCTTATTAAAAAGAAACAACTAAAATCAAGAATATAGTTAGGGTCGCAACTAATTCGAGATATTTATAATCGAATTTCAACGGTAAATCCAGGCAATATCGAAACCGAGCACCGCGGGAGCGCAGAACAAGGCGGCCTTGCCATCACGAAGACAGGAACTGCCCCGTGACTAGAAGCGCGAGGGAGTTTGAAAGCGAACGTCTCGGCCAATCGCGGTATATCTCCTGATGCGGCACACTTCGCCCGGCAAGCGTGTGCGGCCGCGTGTCGGGTCAGCATTTGCCGCGGCCTGCGGTCATTAAAACTTCGCGTTGCGCTTTTTTACGGGACGTTGCCGTCTGATGGGTGGTGGCACTCGCTCAGTCTCGATAGTGCCTCGATTTGGCCTTCGGAATTTGATCATGAATGTATGGAATCAAGTGCGATCTTCAACGCTTTCTTCTTTCTCTTTTAAATACGTGTGCACTTACATTTCACTTCCTCCAAATTTGTCATTTAGACAACTGCTCCCAGAGTGCCACTGAAAAAGGTAACGATTTTCTTTTGCCAATTACTCTTCTCACGCTCACATCACTAGCGGCAAAGTATGTCCACCTCAGCTATAGTATAGGAACTCGTCTGCAGAAAGCGCGTGTTCCGGTACACTCATTATCTATTCATAAAAAATTCTGTACGATTTAACAGAAGACGACTCGTAGAAATCAGACTGCCGTGAACATAACGGAGTATGAACGCACCTGCGGAACTGATCACTCTAGGACACTTACTTCGCCATTTACCGTGTTTTAAACTGGTGTCGACGCCAACCTAATAAGTCGTGTCGTAAAAATGCGACAGCGCTTATTAGGTTATAACAAATTCTGCCTCACGCTCACTTTCGATCGTTATCACCTGTAGAAAAGCTTTTACAGTCGGTTACAGTGGAGGAGGGGCGCTACATACATTATCCAAATGCGCAAGGAACTTGACGTAGAAGTGAGAGTTCTACACAAATTCAGAGTCAACGCATTACTTCATAAAAGCGCGATTAGTTCCTGAGGCTTTTGAAATTGTTCAATTCAAAGCAGAGCTCAGATATCATCACTAATGCACTTGTGTACGTTAAATTCAGAAAAACCGTCACTGAACACGTTACGCAAAGCCAGGAAGGATAAAACTTTCTTTCTTTGGGGTTCTTTTCTTTTTGTTTACTGTATTCAACGTCCTTGTTCTTTTATTTTTAATTAAGAGTACTTTTCTTTTTTCTTCTTTTTTTGTCACTGCAGCCTCTATTCTTACGTCACTTTATAAGCGCACTGCAGCTTGTCCCTCCACGTGTAGTAAGCACCGAAATCCACTTTGTCGCTGACTTTCACGAGAACCTAGTAGGCTTAGGCTTCGTATAGGGCACATACACGGACGCAATATAGTCAGGCCAACTCCGGGAGCGCGCGATAAGCTTCCTAACTAGAACAACGCTCTCCTCGAGTGACGCAAGAACTATAGAGCTTGGCCTCCCTGCGTACAGAAACACTTAACGCAGCCAGATATTATGTCACGCGCTCTTGTCCAATCTAGAGCACTCTTCAAGTGTTCAGCTGCTGCACGTCATCGACGCGTCGAGGCGTCGACGCGTAGAGTGGTTGGCTACGACATCGCGGTGCCGCCGTCGAAATTAAGTGTAGCTCTTGCTCGAAAGACAGGAAAGTTGAAAGGCTGCGTACGCGTCCTCTTGCGTCATGCCTGTGGATACAAAGAAGTAATTTTCTCCCGACACTAAAATGTAGCAGCGCTGGCAGCTAATCTTGTCACCACCACAGTGTCAAGCAAAAAAATCACAAACGAAAGGCAGGGAGGACCACAGTAGCACGTATGTATACGCAGAGCCCATTGTAAAGGGGTCACGTGGGCGGAGCGTCACCCAAAATTGAGTGCTTCTTGGAAGCAACGCCGTCTGTATAGGCTTTACGCGCGACTGCAGACAAAGCTCGTCGAGCACCTCGGCGACAGCCCGCGCACAGAGAGCTTTAGAGGCCCACGAGGTTCCAAACCGCACCAGCCAAGAATATATTGACTACGGCCGGGTCCTATTAAGCGGACACAGACGTAGGTGACAAGTCTGCAGCGAGGTAACGTGAAGTGCTTCAGAACAAAAGTGCTCGTAGCCCGACCTCTATCGCCCGCAGAACACCTGCCCAGTTTGCCTGTGCTAACTAATCCACGTCACGCTTGCACGTATAGCTTAATATAGCTAGCGCACTCGAGGTGGAAGGTGACCCCGGCGACAGCAGTAGCGGTTAGTTGTGGCAGAGTGGTATAATACAATGCAATAATGCGCACATGTGTATAATAAGGCATTTTTCTTGTTTGCGAGACTTCTGTTACTATGGATAGAGTGAATGCTGCTAAATCTTGCAGAGAACCACATTGTCACGCTGCGGATATCTACGGATGGATTGGGGGAAGTTCAACTTCCTCGTTGTTTATTTGGTGATATTGGTACGAGTTTCTTCTGGGCCTTCGTGGCAGGGATTGTCGGTTAGAATGGGCCTAGTAAAATCCACTATTTGAAACTACAATGTTGGTGCGACATAAAGGAGGATATATAACCATAAAAATATTCTGATACCGAAAAGAAGAAAGGAAGAAAAAGAATGACAGGAGTTCCTGCCCAGGCTGCTGCAGCTGCTCCCTCGGAAAGTGCGCCGCAGTAATGTCCTAGAGTATATAAACTTCTAACATTTGCTCCAGACGGTATTTTTGAGTGACTGAACGCCACTCACACGCTCGGTCACCTGCAATGTGTTCTAGAAAAATCGATTATGTGCAGACACATCTCCGTCACCGAAAGATCAAAAGGGCATTCGTGTTTATTAAATAAAATCGTTACTTTGTGCTCATACCGTCTCTCAGCCTTCATCTTGCATTTGGCACCACATGCTCTACCGTGTGATATGTCACAGATGTTTTACTTATCCGTAACTTGCATCGATGAAAACAGTGCAAGTGGTTTTTAACGTAATTGTTTGGTACTTGCGGAAGGAGGAGGAAGAAGCAGGAATAAACGGAAAGAAAGGGAGTTTAGCCAGTTCTCAGACCACCTTGCTACCCTGTTCTGGGGAAAGGGGGTAAGAGGAATAAAAGATAATAGAAGAGATGGTGCAAAAAAGGAAAGAAAAAAAGAAAGGCGACAGAGGAAAGGAGAATAAGGCACTGCTCAAAGTCTGTCTCTAAGATATGTTCTCCGCTAGAAGCGGAACAACGCCTTCAAAGCTTTTTGTGCTGAGGAATGTCTCGGCAAGTGTCTCAGGACCCTTTCCTCCGATAAAGAGCGTTTGTCAAGACTATCTCAAACTCTTGAAAGTTCTTTCCTGGGCGCACTGAAGCGGGGACACTCACAGAGAAGGTGGGCGGTTGTTCGCTCGCACCCACAGTTACCGCATGTAGGGCTGTTGACCATTCCGATCCGAAATTAGAAAGCATTAGTGAAGGCCATGCCAAGCCACAAGTTGCACATGAGCGTCTCCTCAGCTGTAGATAGCCCTGACGGAAGGCGTAGCCGTATATTCGGATCCATGCTGTGAAGACGAGCGTTGCTAAATTCCGTCGAGTTCCACTGTGAAAGTGTAAGTTCACGTGCGAGCGAACGAAGCCCTGTAGCAGCGTATGTTCTGGATAACTGTATAGCTGCACAGTGAAGGCCATCATAAGTAGATCGGGCGGCCTCATCTGCGCGGTCGTTTCCGTAGATACCGCAACCATCCGGCATCCACTGATAGACTATGTTGTGTTTTTTCCCTATTGCGTGGTGAAGAAGAAGTATTATGCCAGCGGCTTATGTTCATTCGGTTCATGAGGGAATGGCAACATAATGCAGTGGAGAGCGGCCTTGGAGTCGGAGAAGATTGACCATGTCTGTGTCTGTTCTTCAGTTAAGAATTCTAGAGCAGCACCGAAGGCGGCGAGTTCTGCAGCCGTCAGTGATATAAAATTCGATGTCTTCAATTTTATTGTGACGCATTTCGTGGGAATAACCACTGCCCCTGGTGAGCTTACGGAAGAAACTGAACCATCCGTGTAAATGTGAAGACGTCTGCTATGTGTACTTGCGAGTTCGCTAAATACCCATCTTGAATTTGGCTCAATCTTCCGAATTGCTTTATGTTAGAAGTGCCTTAGAAGTTTTTAGGGTAGCTGTCACTTGTGCCTGAAACCTAATGGTAATAAAAACGGCAAGCACGAAGTAAAAAAAATATTGCAGTTACGACGGAGTTAAAAACCGCAGGAGTTGCAAGATATTGCACGTGTATGTCGGTCGAGTCAAGTGCACACTTACCTAACTGCACATTTTTTTTTCTCTCTGTGGTTATGAAGCAGAACATTGTTGATTGCCAGAAATGAAAACGGGAAAATTAGCCCGGATGTTTCGCATACGCTTACGGAGAGCGATATACGAACTGCCTGGCGCCGCGTAGCTATGCGTACACTCACTCACACACCGGAACTCACCAGGCATTTTAAGTTTTAGGAAGGAAGTAATACGTCATGTGTTTGGGAGACACCATTTGCAAAACCAAGTTTTCTTTCAGCAAAGTTATGATTAAGCATTAGGCGAAGCAGTTTTTATATTCCTAGGCATTGATACAGCTAAGGGAAAACGGCAGTTCTGAGAAGTTCATTTGCAATGTCAACGCTGCGACAAAATCTTTGTCAAAACCGTTTGTCTATGCACGTCAAGCTTCGAAATTTGTTCTGTATTTGCACTCTGAATGGGGCCTCATATTGCTGACGCAAAAGTGTATGAGCTCAGAATTTCCTGTCAACTTCCGTTCTTTATAAGGAAAGGAAGGGGAGGGCGGTATGTCTGCTTGCTAAATGGATATGACAGAGAGACATGGCTTCGCCGCCGTCACAAAAACTTGAGTCAAGTTTTTTTTTTCTGTTGGTTTCATAAATGGTAGGTACATTAGTGTAGGAATGCTTTCTGCCCTGAAGATTAATGAACGCTGCTCGTAATTTTAGGAAAAGTTTAAGCGCACTCGCAGTTATAGCCGTGACAAATATAGAGAAAATGATGGGACTCATTATTAACTTCGGGTTTGGGTGCTTGTCAAGTTTGCCGTAATCTTCAGCAATATTGTAGAGGGATGGACAGCACAAAGAAGACGGGGATATAAGACTTGATTGTTAGACTGCTGTATCACAAGCAAACAAAAAAAAATGCTTAGGATTCTCTTTATTGATTATACAATTGGGACCTTTAACAATAACTGCAAGCGCATAGATATTGAACACAGGCGCTTCTTTCTGAGAAAGTAGGCGGGAACTGAATAGAATTCCTGGTGGGATTGCATGTAAGAAACGCATAAGAAAGGATAATTCGAATGCAAACTACAACAACATGGTGTGAACACGGGGAAGGCGGGAGATGGAAATTCAAGACGGTGAGCTAAACAAGAACATGGTGAAAGCGGGAGGTAACGTTTCGACAAGTGGAGTTGTATTTTTCAAGGCGGCTTGAAGAAGACAAGTCCACTTGTCGGAACGTTAGCTCTCGCTATCACCCTGTTCTCGTTTTGCTCATCGACGACTTGGTGGCACATACGACCGCCGAATACTATGGGCGCGCTGATGTGCTTGTGCAAAAGCCCACTAAATTCGCAGCCACCGGAAGAAACGTGCGCGAAAAACTGCCTATTTACAGCAAACGCAATAGTACTGCTTTCTGGACGTTTGAATCGTAAGACTTCTGCAGCGAATATGAACACCAGAGAGAAACGACACGCGAATATGGAATAGGGTACAAATACCGCCTCATTTCTGAAGCAACTTTATATATGAGGTTTGCAGTGAGTCTGTTTGCTAAAAGAAAAGTTTTCAGGCTAGTTGACGCACGCGTCTCATAACGGTCGCACTGACACGTCCGGTCGATTAAAGAGGTTTTAAATGATTATCAAGTGGTTTAAGCATCAGAGAAATCAAACATTCGTGTGGCAATCCCAACCTGAAACCAACTTGTGCATCTGAAATATTTAGGCAAACATGTCAGCAGATTATTACAGCAGACAATATGGGATGTGCGAATTCGTATTGAAGTTTTTTTTTCTGCTTTCATATACAGCCATATATTGTCAATGGCATCGTGAAAACGCTATATTTGCGTCACCTTTACCAGCTAATTACTAAAGGAAAAATATCAGAGTAGTTCGTTAATAATATTCTAATAAAAACAATTCCGCAAACTATAATAACGTAAGTTTCGTGACAGTGAAAAAGTACTGGAGCTACGACGATTTTTTTCTCCTACTTGGTTTGACGCTGATTTCGAAAATTCAAATTGTCCTTAAATGTACAAATAATCTTTTATTTTTCATTGATTGGCGAAATGCTTTCCCTGTAGTACTAATTATTTATATCTTGTTAAACAATATCGATGATGATCGAGCGCAGCAGTTTTGGAAACTTGGCGTAAAATGACACTGTTTATAGCTCAAAAAAAGTCCTGCCCATCTTTACCTCGATACAATACAGGTGGATACAAAGCGTTAAAGCACTGATATTGCCGTTACGAAACGCTAACAGTTTTGGACGTTCTGAGCAAAGTAAGGAAACATCGTTAAACCGTGCAGGTCATCGCCATAATCGTCCTTGTAGCTTCCCCGCAGGGGCGTCTGCGTCAGCAGGCGTTTGGTGTGTTGCGACACCACGTACCCGAGCACACGAGGGTTGGACCCTCCCGCGTGTAGCCGTGCGCGGCTTAGCCGTGCCTGGGGAAAAGGGGATCCTGGGGGTTGAGCCGATGCTGGGTGTTCGGACCTTTAAGGCCCCCCGGCGGAGGCAACACACCTCTTCGGCCTCGGCTTCACATAGACGGCACCTCCAGACTGACCCACCTGGAGGACATCGGCAGTCGCCTTTTCCTGTCTCTCCCTCTTCGAATCTTCGTCTTTATCTCCCACTTTTTGACCTTTCCTGTCTCCTCCTCTCTTCTTATTACTTCTTTTCTCCTGGCGGCAAGGGTTAACCCTGTGTGGCTATCCAACCTTGGGTACACCATATTCGGTTATAGTGACGGCGTACGACTGGCGTCGTGCAGACTTGCATGCAAGCTCTGCCGCGTCCCCTTGTTGGGCTCCGTGGTGGGTGGTCGGCGCTGTTGCCGAATTTTTATATATTTCATGGAAACTTCTTTTCCCAAACTTCCTGATCGCCCTCAGAAACGAGGGCGCACCGAAGATCTCTTCCAATTTTTCGGACGACAAGTCCACAACTTTCCGCGATTCCACGTGATTCACTCAGAAAAGCCAGACAAACTAGTTCGATCCATTTCACCGTTCCTTGTTTCCAAGTCTTTGACCGAAGTTTTTGGCACAGGATATAAGGTGTCGAGAATGTCAAGTGGTGATCTCCTTTTGGAGCTCCAAAACCAGAAGCAGTATGAGAAGCTGCCGAAACTTGTGTCATTTGGAGAGACCCAAGTAACAGTAACCCCGCACCGTACCATGAACACAAGCCGCGGTGTTGTCTCGGACGATGACTTGCTGGAGCTCACTGAGGATGAACTCTTGGAGGGCTTCAGTGATCAGAATGTTATCAATGTTAAAAGAATTAAGATCAGGCGTGACAGCAAAGAAATCAACACAAAACACCTTATATTGACTTTCGGCTCAAGTAATCTGCCCGAGTCTGTAGAGGCCGGGTACATCAAGCTTCGTGTTAGGCCATATGTGCCAAACCCCCTGAGATGCTTCAAATGCCAACGTTTCGGCCACAGCTCGCAGAGCTGCCGAGGCCGCCAAACCTGTGCGAAATGCAGTGCCCACGAACACACATCTGAAACTTGTGAGAACTCTCCCCACTGCGTGAACTGTGATGGGGAACATGCCGCGTACTCGCGGTCCTGTCCATCATGGAAAAAAGAAAAAGAAATAGTTACAATCAAGGTTAAAGAAAACATATCTTTCAAAGAGGCACGCAGGCGGGTTTCATACCTGCCCAAGAAAAGCTTTGCCGATGTGACGCGTCAGGGGGCAGCGACACAAAGGCTTCCGGCGGCTGTCCGACCCACAGTCAGTGAGTCGCCAGTTACGCCGTCTGCCCCCGCGGCGGTTGCAGCTAGCGCTGCTCCGCCAACCGAGGAGAAGGGCCCATCGACCCCGAAGGTGGGCGCAGCCGAGGCTGCCTCAACCTCCCAGGTCCCATCCAGCGCTGGCAACAGCCGGCGCAGCCAAATCCCCCAGGGAGCCCCATCGACCTCTGGGCTGGTGGGCGCAGGGGTCTTGCCCTCCAAGGCGGGACCCTCTCTAGTAACTTCTCGCTCGCAAGAGCACGTGTCCGGCGCCTCACACGAGGCAATGGACACTACACCTACCCTCAAGGCGCACGAAGCGCCTAAGGAGCGGCGAGGCTCCGTCGAACGCTTCAGAAAGAGCAAAACCCCGATTACAGGGCCTCGAAAGGGCTCTGTAATCTAAGGCATCACTTCCGTTTCCGTACACACAGCACTAATTTACATTAAATATGGATACACAAATCATACAATGGAACGTGAGAGGTCTCCTTAGAAACCTTGATGATGTACAAGAACTGATCCACCAACACAATCCAAAAGTGCTGTGTTTACAGGAAACACACTTAAAACCACAACACACAAACTTTCTACGACCGTATGTCACGTTTCGGAAAGATCGCGATGATGCTATCGCATCATCGGGCGGTGTTGCCATTTCTATCCATAAGAGCATTGCATGTCAACTTCTACAGCTACAAACGCCTCTCGAAGCAGTGGCGGTTCGAGCTGTATTCCTAAACAAACTCATCACCATTAGCTCTCTTTACATACCCCCACATTACAAATTAACGAAGCATGAATTCCAATCCTTTATTGATCAATTGCCAGAACCTTACGTTCTACTTGGCGATCTCAATGCGCACAGCTCCCTGTGGGGCGACTCTCGTATAGATGCGCGAGGTCGACTTGTTGAACAGTTCCTTTTTTCCTCTGGTGCGTGCCTTCTGAATAAGAAGAAACCCACATATTACTGTCTTGCAAACAATACCTTTTCTTCAATTGATCTGAGCATAGTTTCTCCGTCCATACTGCCTGAACTAGAATGGGAAGTTACGAATGATCCTTACGGAAGCGACCACTTTCCCGTACTACTAAGAACACTTAAAGAAAACGAATATCTACCACAGGCTCCTAGGTGGAAGATTGACACAGCAGAGTGGGATAAATTCCGAAACTTAACTAGCATATCATGGGATGACATGTCCTCGTTAGGAATTGATGCTGCCGTGGAATATTTTACAGCCTTCATAATAGATGCCGCAACTAAATGTATATCACAAGTAAATGGCTTGGCATGCAAACGGCGTGTCCCGTGGTGGAACGAGGACTGTAGGATCGCTCGTAAGAAACAGAACAAAGCGTGGGGGTTGCTCCGCGCCTCTCCCACTGCGGAGAATTTGTCTAACTTTAAGAAAGTGAAATCGCAAGGCAGGCGAACACGCCGACAGGCTAGAAGAGAGAGTTGGCAGAAGTTTTTATCCGGTATCAATTCGTACACAGATGAGGCCAAAGTTTGGAACAGGGTTAATAGGATAAAAGGGCGACAAACATATTCCCTTCCTTTGGTAAACACACAAGGTCAAACATTGAAAGATCAGGCAGACTCGCTTGGGGAACACTTTGAGAGCGTGTCGAGTTCAAACCATTATTCGCAATCCTTTTTGAAATACAAACAAATAGAAGAATGTAAGCCAATAATACGAAAATCCAGACAGAATGAACCCTATAACCGGCCTTTCAATATTGCTGAGTTGACAGCTGCCTTGAACACATGCAAAAGCACTGCACCGGGACCTGATAGAGTCATGTATGACATGATCATAAATTTACATACTGACACCAAACTTACACTACTCACACTTTTCAACGCTATTTGGGCTACGGGATACCTCCCATCCACATGGAAAGAAGCGATTGTGGTTCCTGTTCTTAAACAGGGCAAGGACCCTTCCTTGGCGGCAAGTTACCGTCCGATAGCCCTTACAAACTGTATTTGTAAGCTTTTTGAAAAAATGGTTAACCGCAGACTTGTACATTTCCTTGAACTCAGCAATATGCTCGATCCCTTTCAGTGCGGTTTTAGACAAGGGCGGTCCACAACCGATCACCTTGTGCGCATTGAGGGAAACATTCGCGACGCCTTTCTACATAACCAATATTTCCTATCCGTATTCCTCGATATGGAGAAGGCGTACGACACTGCGTGGCGTTATGGAATCTTGAGAGACTTGTCGGGAATTGGCATCCGTGGCAATATGCTCTTCCTAATAGAAAGCTATTTGTCCAACCGTACATTCCGTGTGAAAGTCGGCAATGTATTGTCCCGACGTTTTATACAGGAAACTGGTGTACCCCAAGGAGGTGTACTTAGCTGCACGCTCTTCATCTTAAAAATGAACTCGCTTCGTGCTTCATTACCGCCAGCCATTTTTTATTCTGTTTACGTAGACGACATACAGATAGGCTTCAAATCCTGCAACCTTACAGTATGCGAGAGGCAAGTACAACAGGGCTTGAACAAAGTATCCAAATGGGCAGATGAAAACGGATTTAAAGTGAACCCCAACAAAAGTTCTTGTGTGCTTTTCACTAGAAAGAGAGGGCTCATTGCAGAACCCAGTATCGAAATGTATGGTCAGCGAATCCCTGTGAACAAAGAACACAAGTTCTTGGGCATCATACTTGATTCAAAATTTACTTTTATTCCACACATAAAGAATCTCAAGGTCAAATGCTTAAAAACAATGAACTTACTGAAAGTGTTATCCCACACAACATGGGGCAGCGACAGAAAATGTTTAATGAATTTATACAAGAGCCTCATTCTATCTCGGTTGGACTACGGTGCCGTGATCTACCATTCTGCAGCCCCGAGCGCGCTAAAGATGCTAGATCCGGTCCACCATCTAGGAATCCGACTGGCCACTGGAGCTTTCAGAACAAGTCCCATTGAAAGTTTATACGTAGACTCAAATGAGTGGTCACTTCAGCTGCAGAGAGCATACATCAGCCAAACATATTTCCTGAAAGCCCAGTCTAATCCCCAACATCCATGTTTTAATACCATCAACGATATGACATATGCTACGCTCTTCCATAATCGTCCTTCCGTAAGACAGCCTTTCTCGATGCGTGTGAGGGAGCTTAGTGATGAAATGCATGTCCCACTACTCGAGCTCCGCCTAATGCATCCAGCCAAGCTGCTACCTCCTTGGGATTGGCAGCTCATAGAATGCGATATATCTTTCGTGCAAGTCACAAAGCATGCTCCAGAGATTGAAATACAAATGCATTTCCGGGAACTCCAGTACAAGTACTCCTGCACGGAGTTCTACACAGATGCATCGAAGTCACACGACGGGGTGTCCTACGCAGCCATCGGTCCATCCTTCTCGGAAACCGATGTACTTCATCCGGAAATTAGTATCTTTACGGCTGAGGCCTACGCACTATTGTCAGCTGTGAAGCATATCAGGAAATCAAAACTCCAGAAATCAGTCATATATACGGACTCCCTTAGTGTTGTGAAGGCCTTGATGTCATTCTCTAACCACAAAAACCCGGTAATTAATGAACTCTATTCCGTTCTGTGTAAAGCCTATATAGGTAACCAGCATGTCATCATATGCTGGGTGCCAGGTCACAGGGGCATCGAAGGTAATGATCTGGCGGACCAGATGGCCAAGTCAGTTGCATCGCATTCTGCTAATTCCACCGCTGCAGTTCCTGTCACAGACCTGAAGCCCTTCTTACGGAGGAAACTACGGAACCACTGGCAGCGCCTATGGGACGCGGAAACAAATAATAAGCTCCACGTGATAAAGCCACAGTTAGGATTCTGGCCCTCTGTAACAAGATCACGCCGAACAGATGTCCTATTCTGTCGTCTCAGAATAGGACACACATTCGGCACCCATAATTTTCTACTCACCGGAAATGACCCTCCCACCTGCGGTAGATGCGAGGAGAGGCTTACCGTCCTCCACGTCCTCCTGGAGTGCCGGAAAGCCGAATCTGAAAGAAAGAAACATTTTCCCTTAGCATACCAGCAGCACATCCCCCTTCACCCATTAATGTTACTCGGCCCAGAACCGCTATTTGATACCAACGCAGTCTTAAGTTATCTCAAAGATGTTGTATTGCATGTTGTTAGTCCCACATGTTCGTAGCGTCTCCTCTCTTCAGAGGATGGCGCTGTGATAATTCTTCTCATATAGCACTTGCCTCTAGGCCCTTGTGTTTCAAGGGCTCCGGCGAGGCAACAGTGCTCCAGCTATTTTTACCATCTCATATATTTTCAATTCTATGTCATTCTTTTACGATGGATTTTAATGTTCATAGTATTCGTCATTAGTCATCGCCATAATTTTATATCACGTAGATCTTATGCACTTTACAGCAACTATTTTTAGGCCACTTTACAGCCAAGTCACATCTCCATAATACATCGTCAACATCACCACTTGTCATGGCGCTCTTTGGCCACACCTGGCCCTTGCGCCATTAAACACCACATATCATCATCATCATCCTTGTAGCTTGTAGCCGGCTCTCGCAACCGGGTCCGCTGGCGCTTAACTGCACTCACCTGCAGCTACAGACTGGTACGAAACGCTAACACTGTTGAACATTCTGAGCAAAGTAAGGAAACATCGTTAAACCGTGCAGGTCATCGCCATAATCGTCCTTGTAGCTTGTAGCCGGCTCTCACAACGGGGTCCGATGGCGCTTAACTGCACTCCCCTGCAGCTACAGACTGGCCTCCTCGCCCACGTTTCCACCCGCGGTTAACGTATACTAGGGCTGATCAGACCACTAAGGGAAATTAAAGTCGACATTCCCGTCTACAGAGGGCGTGACAGTCGAGTGCTCCTCTCTGCATTTTTCACAGCGGCGTGCCGCACCACAGCACCCGGATGATCCGCAGCGAACATCGTCAGTCCGGCCGAATAGGGACAAGTGGTGTCAATCCGACAAGGGCCAGAAGCCTTCCCTGCCACAGACACTTTGTCTTAAATACCAAAGTCCCGGTCACTGTGTCGAGAAGCTGGTCTCGGCGCGGGGCTGTCTGTCGGAGGCATGCAACGATACACCGGGACTTCAACGGAATGGCCACTTTTACTTGGTCTATGAAATATGAAACAGCTACTCTGTAAAAGTCGAAGGGTCACACCTGGGCCCGTGCGTATCCTAACCCTGTGGTTTTTCATGTAACATAACCTGAAAGGTTTCCCAGTGCAGACTGCCTTGCCTGTGGACTAAGGGCAACATTGGATCATGTGTTGTGGGAGTGTGAAGCCATCGGCTCCTCGTTCAGCGAGGACAGGTGGGCTGCGCCCTTGGGCAGCCCCGAACTGAACGACCAAACCCTGGCCGTCGAGAGTGCCCGTGGTCGGGCCGTCAAGCTCGGCTTGGCGGTCCCTACGTGGGACTAGCCGGGTGGCACGGGGTCTCCACTGCGTCTTCTCTGTACCTAATAAAGTTATTTCACTCACTCGCTCATAGCTACTCTGTATGCGTCAATTGTACACTCTGAGTCTTGTTCTACGCAGGTTTTCCTAAGTACGTGGAACGCATGAGGGAAAAGAAAATGTTCAAATTAGTGTAACCTAGGGAGAACGAATGTGCCTGAGTGTCGGGGCTCCTCGTT
This sequence comes from Dermacentor variabilis, assembly GCF_050947875.1. Taxonomy (NCBI): domain Eukaryota; kingdom Metazoa; phylum Arthropoda; class Arachnida; order Ixodida; family Ixodidae; genus Dermacentor; species Dermacentor variabilis. The sequence continues at coordinate 30,226,199 of NC_134575.1, read as the reverse complement.
CGGAAAAACTTCTAGCTGCTGCCGCTGATAACCCTTCGTTTCATTTCACACGAGGTCCACTAAATAAGCGGAACGTGTATGAAGAAACCTTCCACTTACTCATTGGAATGCACTTATGTAGGGAAGGACGAAAAGGAGCCTGTAATGAGGGATCGCAGCCTCATTGCGACATACGCGCGCACACAGGGCTACAAGTCAAGTGCGTTCTGCATCACGTGATATTAGCAATGCAGTCTCTTGCAGAAAGGAAGTCTCCAAGTTACTGCTTCTCGTTATACTTAAGGTATGATAATTTCACAGCCAATATTTGCGCACACTGGCGGCCTTTTCTTTGGTAATGATTCGTGAAACGAAGTTGCTCTCTGCGGCTTCGTGAGTGCTGGAACCAGGGAACAAGGCGTATCTAAGCACGCGCTGTTCTGTTTGATACGTGTGTTTCTTAATTTAGAAGGGAGAAGTATATAACTAGGCATTCTCATAAACATGCAAGTTGAAGATTTCTAAAATGTTTTGGAAGAGCCGTACGTATAATGTGCGGATAGACTAATTGAAGTAGCTTTCTTTTAAAATACAAAAAGTAGTTATAAACGCGGTTCAAACTCTGCAGTGCTTTGCCGCCCAGCGCAGATAGCGTGTCGACCTTCAGTGAAGGCCTATCGTCAGAAACGAGTTTACAATAACGCGGCGATGTGCATGCGACATATCGGCTAGAAAATCTTAACGTATTCTTTTTTTTTTCGCTGATGTTCAAAGCAGCTGAAATTTCGATGATGATGATGTTTGAGGTTTAATGGCGCAAGGGCCAGGTATGGCCAAAGAGCGCCATGCTAGTGGTAATGAATATGTCGTGGTCTGATGGGCTCTGTCAATTTAATGTGACTTGGCTGTAGAGGGGCCTAAAAGAGTTTGTGTAAATTGCATAAAAATTACCTGTAATAAAATTATGGCAATGATTAAAGATATGTACTATGATCACTAAAATACATTAAAAAGAATGATGCATTATATAAAATATGCGAGAGACTAGAATTGTCTAAGAGCACTACTGCCTCGCCAGAGCCCTTCAAACGCAAGGGCCGAGAGGCATGTGCTATACAAAATAGCTATCACAGCGGCATCCTCTGGAGAGAGGAGACGCTATGAACGTATAGGGCTAATTACATGTAACACAACATCTTTCAGGAAGTCTAGGACTGCGTTAGTGTCAAAGAGTGGTTCTGGGCCGAGTAACATTACAGGATGAAGGGGAATGCGCTGCCGGTATGCTAATGGAAAATGTTTCTTTCTCTCAGATTCGGCTTTCCGACACTCCAGGAGGACATGGAGGACGGTCAGCCTCTCCCCACATCTCCCACAGGTTGGGGGCTCATTTCCAGTAAGTAAAAAGTTATGCGTGCCAAAAGTGTGTCCTATTCTTAGACGACAGAATAGGACATCTGTCCGGCGTGATTTTGTTACAGGAGGCCAGAAACCTAGTTGTGGCTTTATTACATGCATCTTATTATTTGTTTCCAGGTCCCACAAGCGCTGCCAGTAGTTTCGCAGTTTCCTTCTTAAGAAAGGCTTCAGGTCTGCGACAGGAACTGTAGCGGCAGAATTTACAGTGTGTGATGCAATTGATGTGGCCATTTGGTCCACTAACACGTTACCCTGGATGCCCCTATGTCCAGGCACCCAGCATATTATCACATGCTGGTTAGACACATATGCTTTACTTAGGGCGGAATAGAGTTCAATGATTATAGGATTTTTGTGTTTACAGAACGATATCAAAGACTTCACAACACTTAGGGAGTCCGTATATATAATTGACTTTTTGAGTTTTGATTTCCTTATATGCTTCACGGTCGACAGTATTGCGTAGGCCTCAGCCGTGAAGATACTAGTTTCCGGATGCAGTAAATCGGATTCCGAGAAGGATGGACCGACGGCTGCATAGGACACCCCGTCGCGTGACTTCGATGCATCTGTGTAGAACTCAGTGCAGGAGTATTTGTACTGGAGTTCCCGGAAATGCATTTGGATTTCAATCTCTGGAGCATGCTTTGTGACTTCCACGAAAGATATATCACATTGTATGAGCTGCCACTCCCACGGAGGCAGCAGCTTGGCTGGATGCATTAGGGGAAGCTCGAGGAGTGGAACGTGCATTTCTTCACTAAGCTCCCTCACACGCAGCGATAAAGGCTGTCTTACGGAGGGACGATTGCGAAAGAGTGTAGCATATGTCATGTCATTAATGGTATTAAAACAGGGATGTTGTGGATTTGAGTGGACATTCAGAAAATATGTTTGGCTGATGTATGTTCTCTGCAGATGAAGTGACCACTCATTTGATTCTACATATAAACTTTGTATGGGACTCGTTCTGAAAGCGCCAGTGGCCAGTCGGATTCCTTGATGGTGGACCGGATCTAGGATCTTTAGCGCGCTCGGGGCTGCAGAATGATAGATCACGGCACCATAGTCTAGTCGTGATCTAATGAGGCTGTTATAGATATTCATTAAACACTTTCTGTCACTACCCCATGTAGTCTGGGATAGAAGTTTGATTATGTTCATTGTTTTCAGACATTTTTCTTTAAGATATTTATTGTGGGGGACGAAAGTGAGTCTGTAGTCAAGTATGACACCTAGGAATTTGTGCTCCTTGCTGATAGGTATTCGTTGTCCACACAGTTCTAAGGAAGGATCCGGAACCAGGCCTCTCTTTCTTGTAAAAAGAACGCAAGAGCTCTTGTTAGGATTGATCTTAAATCCATTCTTGTCTGCCCACACTGAGACTTTGTTCAGGCCATGCTGTACCTGTCTCTCGCAGACTGCGAGGTTACACGATTTGAAAGCTATTTGAATGTCGTCCACGTAGACAGAGTAAAAGATGGCGGGTGGTAATGAAACACGAAGCGTGTTCATCTTCACGATAAAGAGCGTGCAGCTCAGCACGCGTCCTTGGGGTACACCCGTTTCTTGCGTAAAAGGGCGTGAGAATGCATTGCCGACTTTTACCCGGAAGGTACGATTTGACAGATAGCTTTCTATTATATTATGCATATTACCGTGGATGCCCATTTCTGACAAGTCTCTTAAGATTCCGTAACGCCACGTCGTATCGTACGCCTTCTCCATATCGAGGAATATGGATAAGAAAAACTGTTTGCGAACAAATGCGTCTCGGATATTTGCTTCTACACGTACGAGATGGTCAGTTGTGGAGCGCCCTTCTCGGAAGCCACACTGATAAGGATCAAGCATTTTGCTCTGTTCAAGGAAATGAACGAGTCGCCGATTAATCATTTTTTCGAATACCTTACAAAGGCAACTTGTCAGGGCTATCGCGCGGTAACTTGCCACTGAGGAAGGATCTTTGCCTTGTTTCAAATCCGGGATCACAATGGCTTCCTTCCACGCGGTTGGAAGGTACCCTGCATCCCAAATGGTGTTGAAAAGTGTGAGTAGTGTAACCTGCGTGTCATTGTGTAAGTTTTTGATCATTTCATACATGATTCTGTCAGATCCCGGTGCAGAGCTCTTGCATGCGCTCAAGGCAGCTCTCAACTCGGCAATGCTAAAAGGACAGTTGTATGGTTCATTCTGTTGACATTTTCTCATGAGTGGCTTACTTTCTTCTATTTGTTTATATTTCCGAAAGGATTGCGAGTAATGGTTGGCACTTGACACGCTCTCAAAGTGCTCCCCAAGTGAGTCCGCCTGATCTTGTAGGGTATCGCCTTCTGTGTTTACCAAAGGGAGTGCATGCGCTTGTCGCCCTCTTATCCTATTTACCCTATTCCAGGCTTTCGCCTCATCTCTGTACGAGTTAATACTCGATAGAAACTTCTGCCAACTTTCTCGTCTGGCCTGTCGGCGGGTTCGCCTACCTTCGGATTTTACTTTTTTAAAGTTGACTAGATTCTCTGCAGTGGGAGAAGCGCGTAGCAACCCCCACGCCCTGTTCTGTTTTTTACGAGCGATGCTACAATCGTCGTTCCACCATGGGACACGCCGTTTGCAGGCCAAGCCTTTTACTTCTGATATGCATTTAAATGCGACATCGATTATGAATGCTGTAAAAACCTCGACTGCAGCGTCAATTCCTAACGAAGACAGGTCAGCCCATGGGATACTAGTTAGAGATCGAAATTTCTCCCAATCAGCTGTCTCAATCTTCCACCTAGGAGCGTGTGGTGGATATTTGTTTTCTTTATGTGATCTTAGCAGTATAGGGAAGTGGTCGCTACCGTAAGGGTTGTCGGTAACTTCCCATTCAAGTTCAGGCAGTACAGACGGGAAGACTATAGTAAGATCTATTGACGAAAAGGATCGGTTTGCAAGAGAGTAATATGTGGGTTCTTTCTTATTGAGAAGGCACGCTCCGGAAGAAAAAAGGAACTGCTCAACAAGACGACCTCGCGCATCTGTACGAGAGTCGCCCCACAGGCAGCTGTGCGCATTGAAATCGCCAAGAACAACATAAGGTTCTGGAAATTCGTCTATAAATGACTGAAATTCATGTTTGTTTAATTTGTAGTGTGGGGGTACGTAAAGCGAGCAAATGGTGACGAGTTTATTAAGGAAAACAGCTCGAACCGCCACTGCCTCAAGGGCCGTTCGTAGCTGTAAACGTTGGCACGCTACGCTTTTTTGAATTATAATTGCGACACCGCCCGATGATGCGACAGCATCATCGCGATCTTTCCGAAAAGTAACATATTGTCGAAGAAAGTTTGTGTATTTTGATTTTAAGTGTGTTTCCTGTAAACACAGCACTTTTGGATTATGTGTGTGGATGAGTTCTTGCAAATCATCAAGGTTTCTAACGAGACCTCTGACGTTCCATTGTATGATTTATGTATCCATATTTAATGTAAATTAGTGCTGTGTGTACGGAAACGGAAAGATGCCTTAGATTACAGAGCCCTTTCGAGGCCCTGTAATAGGTGTTTTGTTCTTTTTGAAGCGTTCAAGCGATTCTCGACGCTCCTTAGGCGTTTGGTGCGCCTTGGGGACAGGTGTAGTGTCCATTGCCTCGTGTGAGACGCCGGACAAGAGCTCTTGCGAGCGAGAGGTTTTCAGAGGGAGTCCCGCCTTGGAGGGCAAGACCCCTGCGCCCACCAGCCCGGAGGTCGATGGGACTCCCTGAGGGATTTGGCTGCGCTGGCCGTTGCCAGCGCTGGAAGGGGCCTCGGAGGTTGGGGCAGCCTCGGCTGCACCCACCTTCGGGGTGGATGGTCCCTTCTCCTCGGTTGACGGAGCAGCGCTAGCTGCAACCGCCGTGGGGGCAGATGGCGTGACTGCCGACTCACTGCTTGTGGGTCGGACAGCCGCCGGAGGCCGTTGTGACGCTGCCCCCTGACGCGCCACTTCGGCAAAGCTGGCCTTAGGAAGGTATGCAACCCGCCTGCGTGCCTCTTTGAATGATATGTTTTCTTTTACTTTGATAGTGACTATTTCTTTTTCTTTTTTCCAAGACGGGCATGACCGCGAGTATGCGGCATGCTCGCCATCACAGTTCACGCAGTGTGGAGCGTTTTCGCACGTTTCAGAGGCATGGTCACGGGAACTACATTTTGCACATGTCTGGCGGCCTCGGCAGTTCTGTGAGCTGTGGCCGAATCGCTGGCACTTAAAGCATCGTAGGGGATTTGGAATGTACGGTCTCACTCGGATTTTCACATAGCCTGTCTCGATAGTGTGTGGTAGGTTGCTTGAGCCAAATGTAAGTATTAGGTGCATGGTATTGATTTCTTTTCCGTCACGTCTTATTTTAATTCTCTTAACATTGATCACGTTCTGATCATTCCAACCCTCTAGAAGTTCAGCTTCAGACAATTCAAGCAGATCAGCATCCGATACAACGCCACGGGTAGTATTCATGGTACGGTGTGGGGTCACTGTGACTGGAACACCCCCAAAAGATACAAGTTTGGACAGTTTTTCAAATTGTTTCTGATCGCGGAGCTCTAGGAGAAGATCACCGCTAGCCATTTTCGATGCTTTGTATCCGGGACCAAAAACTTCTGTCAGAGATTTCGAGACAACGAAAGGTGAGATCATTCTTACAGTCTTCTCAGGCTTATCGGAGTGGATGACATGAAAGCGGGGAAAGTTCTGTGTACGATTGCCAAAAAACTTAAAGACATCTTCGGTGCGCCCTCGTTTCTGAGGGCGATCAGGAAGTTTGGGGAAACCAGTTTCCATGAAGATATATAAAAATTCGGCAACAGCGCCGACCGCCCACCACGGAGCCCAACGCGGGGACGCGGCAGAGCTTGCATACAAGTCTGCACGACGCCAGTCGTACGCCGCCACTATAACCAAATATGGTGTACCCAAGGTTGGATAGCCACACAGGGTTAACCCTTGCCACCAAGAAGAATGAAGTAAATAGAAGAGAGAAGGAGACAGGAAAGTACTAAAAGTGGAAGGGAAAGACGAAGGTTTCAGGAGAGAGAGACAGGAAAAGGCGACTGCCGATTTCCCCCGGGTGGGTCAGTCCGGGGGTGCCGTCTACATGAAGCAGAGGCCAAAGAGGTGTGTTGCCTCCGCCGGGGGGCCTTAAAGGTCCGAACACCCGGCATCGGCTCAACCTCCAGCATCCCCCTTTCCCCGGACACGGCTAAGCCGCGCACGGCTACACGCGGGAGGGTCCAACCCTCGTGTGCTCGGGTACGTGGTGTCGCAACACACCAAACGCCTGCTGACGCAGACGCCCCTGCGGGGGGCTGAAATTTCGTTCAAGCTACTACGTTGCTGTACAAACGTTTTGTTTCAGTCGACTCTAACTAAAGGCGCCCGGTTGAAAAGATGCCAATAGTTGTAGGCTCACTTAAACTATCGAAAATCTGCGTCTGTATGCCTATCTCACCGTGATATTATTAGCTCACCCCGCGGGCTCAACTCGTCGACCTCACCGGCGTTTGACAGTTCTTGAACACCGCGTGTGGAAACTCCTTGTCTAGCCAGTCTTCCGTTTCGTCAAAGCCAATAGGCAAGCCACGCCGAGCGAGACGGCAAGGAAAAGTAGCGCGTTGCAACACAGCCAGAGGGGATTTCGCCGCTGAAAGAAACGATTCAACGTCACTCAAACGTTAGACATTTTCCACGCCAGAATTAGCCTTCCATTAAACTTCCCTGCCACGATGTTCACTGGCGCGTTGCCAAGCCTACTTTGCTCGACGCCGACTTGAAAAGCCGCTTTTCGGGCCCGCTTCCTTCGGAGAAACGGCTGAGTTCAAAAAAAGGCTTTGTAAGGGCAACTTGTCTTTAAAGCAAACGACGACCGTTTTCTCGGCGTGGGCCTGTAATAAGCGGTTTCAGGATCGAGCTTTTCTGGTACTTGGAAGCGGAGAGAAAAAGAGATTAGGAAATTCGGAATGTCATCGCGTTTTGAGAGGGCTTAGCGGTGAGTGTGAGGAGAGGTACGGCTTCTGCGTATACTTGTCGTGTGGTTATCGATTTGCTGCGAAAGCCGGTCGTGAAGTCAGGCGCGGCAGCTAGATATATCTCCATGCGCGGGCACTCACTTCTGCAAGAGATTTCGAAGGGGGGCCGTTAAAGAAAATGCATTTAAATGAAAATAATTATTGCGAATTACAGATAAAGCAATGAATTTCAATTAAAAGAGCAAAGAATGAAACAAGAGTTCAAATAAATTCGCTCATCCTTGCTACTCGTCTTTGGTGACGAGTTGGTTGGAATCTTATGGTAGCTCCTGAATAACTTTTCAGAGGCTTCACTATTTCACGATTTTGCTTTCCCTTCCTCCCCCCCTTCCCCCCACCCACACACGCGCATGGTTTGCTTATCGAGCTGGCATTCCTATATTCAAATAAGGATGTGAAACAAAATACCTGATATCATGGAAAGGAAGGCGCACACCACGCCCACAATAAAATGCGGTTTTTGCTGAAATCACACAAGTATACAGTCGACCAAAACGAGCAAACTTGCCAAAGGACCATAAAGGGGCGCTAAACGTAAAACTATTCCACACTTTTCTATTCCAATTCTGCAATCAGCCCTTCGCGATTGGTCAAAAACTTTTTTCGACGACCCCCACTTCACCTGTCTGTCACGCGACGCCACGTAAACGGCGATAGCTCCCCATCTGATAGGACGTGTACACACTGATTATGCATAATTTGACCTAACAAATAAAAAATAGTTATTTCTCATTCGACGACTTTTCACCATTAGCTCGCGGATATTGGTCAAAAGTTTTCGGACTGCACCCACTTCACCTGCCTGTCACACGACGTCACAAAACCGCAAAAACTCAAGGCGTCAACTTGTTGTGTACGCGGTAAAGATACGTCATTATGCCGAACAAAACTGATTTTTCTTCTGAATAGCCGCAGGCTGCCCTGCCCTGAAAGGAATAAAAGATGGCTGCCGTCGATCGCTGACGCACTGGCTACTCGCACCTGCCGGAATGCATGGGTTTATTTACGTGTAATAAAGCTTCTTGCGTGGGCGTGTAACGTTTGGAGAACGTTCGGCACGTTTGCGACCTCCTTCTGCAAAGTCTTCTTCGCTCAGGATCTGTTTTAGTGTCATTGTTTAGCTTCCGTTGCATGCCGCCGCGATTGTCGACGAGCCACCGCAAGCTGAGTAAGAGAAAGCGGACCAATCGCAGACGCCGGCACCGCCCTCTTCATCCGGTTATCTATTTTCAGTGCTCTGGCTCGGCCCCATCGAATCCCTCTCCACGTGAGCGGGTTGGTCGCCTCCTGTGAACAATTAGATAAGACAAGCCGCTCAGAGTAGGCAATGTTATTCGTTTTTCAAGCAAACAAAAGTGACCTCCTATGAAGGAGGAGAGCATTTGATTGGTTCATTCGGACAACCCTGAAGCTGAGTGCGCGATGCTTGCGTCGGCGGTTACGCAAATTTGACGTCAGGAGATTGGAATGAAAACATATTGGAATAGTTTTACTTTATACGGCCCAAGCATGACTAAGTAACACAATAAGCGACAAAGTAACGTCACTTAGTCACACCAGCCTCGACGGAATTTGGCAGTCTAAATTTTATTTATCAAGTTCTTCCCCATCTCTCCTACGGGTTGCGCTCCTGTAAGCATGCACAACCGAAAGTATCCATATACCTATGATCATCGTGGCTGCAGCTGCTGATCTTACAAGATTTCTTGGACGCCAAGGCAGGACGGGAGGCCAGGGAAGCGGCGGGTGGCGTATGAAATAGAAAAGAAATTCAACATCTGTTCCAAGTTTTGTTTATGTGAAGCAAACATTTTGCTTCCCAGCTGCTGAGCAAACTTGAACTTGTGTTTCCGCATTATTTCACGTGCTTCCAACAAGATATGCGCGACAAGCAAGAGGTCATTAAGAAGGTCGTGTCAGTGTGCTTTCGGGCCAATGAATTGAGAAGTCCAATGTTGTGGCGGCGGTGATCAATTTTATTGAAAGGGGCGAGGAGGGAAGGGGATGTGGCTGAGGAATCGGGCTCAAGTAAGGCCCTGGGCCTGCTTGGCGCTTTCCGCCTTGTCCACCCGTTCGCGCTAAAGCGAGAGAAGCATGATGGTCAATTCGATTGCTGCCGCCGCGATTCCTCACTCCAGAATTTTCACTGCGAGATTCCGCGCTCATCGAGCGAGATGTGTTCATGTTTACCTGTGCGCACGTGATACCGTGCTGGTTAATTTAGTTAAAACACGTAGACGGGCTTGTTGGTTTGAATCCATGATAGGATGGCGAAGCGCGACTGAACAAGGGCGTAGAAAGAAGCAGACAGGCAAAGACAGCTCTGTGTCTGTGTGTGTGTTTCTCTCTACGTCTTCTTTGAGTCACGCTTACACATTCTGTCATTGTTAATTTAGTTAGTAAGCGAATATTTGCATGCCCATAAGGCTAATAAAACTACTATCCTTACTCCGTAAAGCTATCCACTAATTTGGTATCGCAATCTGTGCTTCGACTTTCGGGCGGAACTGCGAAGCTTTTTCTAAGCGCAACCACACGCCCATAAAAAAAATGTATTAATGATCTTGGCAAGCTTTTGGCGCAAATAACGTTAAGGCCCCCGTACCGCAAGAAATGTGGTCTTGGCGCTGGTTTCGGCGGAGTTTTACAAGAGCGAAAATGTCCGCATATAGTTAGATATATCTATATTGCTCGCCTTCCTATATGACCTGCGACATCTGCGGGTTATATTGTCTCACATTTCTGTCCCTTAAGTTGCTCGTCGCTTGTCTTACATTCTTGACTAAGTTATTCCCCGGAATGTTGAGAATGGCAGCCCGCAAACAAATGTCATGAAACGGAACGCCGACAACGCACGCATTTCACGGTAAATGATCTCACACTTAAACGTTAAAAGTCTGTAAGAATAATTGAAATCTGAAAAATGGTGTAGTTTCCTTGACGCGGCTGTGTACTACCTCCGGGATCGGCCCACGGTGATCGACGGTGAGCTTATGCACAGACCGTGCTTTCCTGAGAGCATATTGTAGGCTGCCATAATAATTTGTCTGAACTTTTCATTACTGCAAGCTATCCGTGATGTAATTGCAAGATTTGGAGTACCTACACGCAAAGAGCAATGAGGAACAAGATTTCCTTCCAATGCCACTAGTTTGAGGAAGTTATTGTGTACATGGAGCCTTTTGTTCAGGCGCCTGCCCGTGTGGCTTATCCGTGCTGCTTCGCAGGACGTTAGGATCACGTAAACAACCCTTATCTGACACTGAACAAACTTTGCATGTCTAACACCGCAGTGTGCCGACTTTAATCTCTCCCAGTGAGCTCTGTGTTAATTTCGTTTCACAGAGGTTATATGCTTCCTCGTTGACGAGAACACCACATACTCTACGAATCGGGCAGGACAGCGAGTACCTTTTATTTTTTTTTTTTGTCAGCCAGTCCGCAAATAATTTTTGTGTTGGGCAGTGTAACTACTGGCTTCATGTTCTTTTCTTCGTTTCCCGGTAGACATGAGTACTCTTCGGCAACTTTCCACCATTGCCGCAATCACAGGCAGCGGAAGTCCATTACTTCTTTCGCTGTGGAATAATTTACACCAATAAAAGTGAAAAAGAAGTGTAAGACTTTCTATAACTCACACCCTTACATCTTAAAAGTGTGTAAGGGTGTGAGTTATAGACAGATTTACACAATCATTAACTGTAAGGGTGTCAATTGTTTTACAGTGTAGGTCCTCCTCTTGCAGCCCCGGGGTCTCGCCTGCATTGAGCTGGCACGAAGCATTCTCATTCGCCGCATTCCTCCACATATGCAATTTCGAAGTCGCCCAAAAAATTTTACGGAGGCACCCTCGACGTCCCTGGCAAATAGCCTTCTGTATGGAGCACGCCGGCGAAGTTTTCATCTCATGGACCTAAATTTGCTATCGCACCCCGAGGGTACTCATTTTATAACTGCAGGGTGAAAATACGGGCGCATGGAAGAGAAGAAAACCACGACACTTGCCGAGTCTGCATGCGTCGCGTCCGTGTTTCCGAGGTGCGTTTGTTAAACTGATTTCAATCCACTTTATCCTGAGTATTATAACAGCTCAGTTTTGATCAGGTTGGTAAGGAGATCAATTAAACATAAAGCATAATAACAGTTTCTCGAACTGCCCTGCAGGTTCATTTTAGAATGTTTCTTCTCGCTGCGGTCGCCTTTCTGCATTGGGCAGGCAAGCTGCCGCATCAGTTCGTGCTTAATCCAAGAGAAACGATGGTTTGTCCGATTGAAGATCCGCGTTGTCTTTTCATTGTACTCTTGTGATTGCGTGTTAAATAAATTAGATTCTGGGGACTTTAGGTGCCAAAACTACAGTTAGAATATGAGGGCACCTCGTAGGGGGAAGCACTCCCCATTAACTTTGACCGGCTGAGACACTTTAACATTGCACCTAAATCTATGTACACGAGCTCATTTTTTTTTAAATTTCGCCCCATGGGTATATTGCCGTCACGGTTGGGATCAAGCCCATTACCTGGAGCTCAGCCGCGCCACATCATAGCCTACGGGCTACTATGGCCGGTGTGATCGTAACTGCGTACTTCAATTTTCGTATACAGAAGAGTTAAAATAAAATAATGAAGTAGTGCGGTCCATGGTAGAGGCGACTCATATCATTAAAAGCGGTAGTATGTGCTTGTGTAAATGGCGGATTATACCGCATAAAAAAAAAGAATTACCACAACTGTTACTTTTCGCCACATGCATATACACAATTGTTGGGTCGGCGCTACCTGCTACTGAGCCCGCGCCAATACATATCGTGTAGTCATTTTTGTTTGCCCACAATTGGGTGAACTTACAAAGAAGAGTCATCTTTTGTCGGGTCCTTCTCGTTCTATAGGGTTGTCCCTGTTTGCGTGCACCCGCCTACAAGTACGATGTAGTCCAAATATCGGTCGTATTCTGGGGGCATATTTCGAAAAAAGAAGAAAGCACGCGGCATTGAGCAAGAAGTTGGCAGAAGATGGGCACGCCTCGTAAATAAAAGTTCTCTAATACAGTTTAACTCTCTAAATGGAGTCTACTGCCGCCTTCCCATTCGTCTACGCCCCGTCTCTTTTTCATTGAGTTTTAAACATCGCATGGGCAATTCAAACCCCCGCGTTTGCGAAGTCATCGTAAACGGTCAATTTAAGCTATGCAGTTCGCGAGCGCAAACACGGGAAGGAAATGTGCGCTTGAAATACGGAAGTGCTCTCTCCTCCCCCCTAAGGGAAACTTCCGCTTATATTTGACGTTGTCTTTCATTCGACGGAAGTTGGCTTCGATTCTAAACTCCAGTTCATCGGGAGTGCTTCGCCGAAATCATGTGAATAGCATATTACATTGCTTATTTGTTCAACTGCGTACACGTTATTTTCAGGCATCGTTGCTTTATTTACTGGGCAGAGAACGACGTTCCGTTATATTAAAGAAAGTAGGGAACATCGAGAGGCCTCGACAGAGGCATGCTCCTACATCCAAGTTCTTTTCACTGTGGGACAATGAAACGCGTGCTTAATCACCACAGTCACATAGCAAAACACCGTTTCTTGTCGTAGGTTGCCGTGGCGGGGTTTTTATAGATTACAGCACAATCTCAACGATACAGTACGTTACCCATACACACGAAAAACGCTCTTTTTAGAGAATGGTCAGTGTATTATTGCATTCAAAAAACGCTCAAAACTTATCATTTTAAGCAGCAAATATCTTGCGCTTTACACGAGACACCCCCCCATATATCGGAACCGCCAAATTTGCCATGTATGTATGTATGTATGTATGTATGTACGTATGTGTCTTTAGGTATATATATATATATATATATATATATATATATATATATATATATATATATATATATACCCGCCGTGGTGGCTTAGAGGCTGCGGTGCTACGCTGATAAGCCCGAGGTCACGGGATCAAATCCCGGCAGCGATGGCCTCATTTCGACGGGGCCAAATTCAAGAACGCCCGTGACCTGTGAATTGTGAGCAAGTTATAGATATCCTGCTGGTCAAAATTAATCCGGAGTCTCCCGGTACCGGCGTGCTTCATAATCAAATCTCGGTTTTGGAACCAAAAATCACAGTATTCAATTAAATCTTTGGGCATAGGCGCGGTATTTGCCAAGGAGAAATCCAGAGCAACTACTGCTCTATACTCACCAAAAATAGGAGCTCGGAAAGTTACACAGCCAAAACTTTCGGATATACACGCCGGTCGTCATAAAGATTATAGCAAGTAAAATTGTTGCTTTTCCAATATTTCTTCGTCCTTTCTAAAACATCTATTACCAAGAAACTATGCATAGTGTTCTTTTTTTATTAATATTGAACTGTCCGTGGTTTTGGAGAGCTGGATATTTTTGTGTAAATGGACATTTTATAGTACGCCCTCACATTTCCCATATCTTCACTGAAAAACGTAGTATTCGTCCCTCTGACGAACTAATACGTCCGGCTCTTGGCTTTTGAGCGAAAATGACCCCGGTTAACTTCTATTCTCAAGCCTCTCGCATGGACGATAGACTTCTCCATTGTTCGCACAACTGTCGGCCACGTTCAGTAAATAGGGCAGCCAGCATGACCTGCTGGAAGGGCAAGGAAAAGCGCCTGATGACATTGCGAGACCACTATGTGGAGGCGACTCCGCCATTATTGCTTCCAGCGATTAGAGTTTTGTGCACTTTACTGGTCATCCAAAGCTGTTTGGCAAGTGCTCTTTCGTTAAATGGTTTGGAACTTTTTTTTTACATCTCCGCTTCAAAACTGAGAACCAAGTGGAAGTAGGGCTGTAAGACTCATTCGCATGTTTGTTTATGTTTCCAACATAATCCCAAGTTCAAATCATTTCGCATTGCGCATGAAAGAGAGAGAGAATGCAAGGAAAGAATGGAAAGAATGCAAGGAAAGGGTGGTCAACCAGACAAAGGTTCGTCTTGCTTTCTCATACTGGAGGTCAGAGAAAGCGGTGATGGAAATGGAAGATAGGAAGAGAGTAAGCACCGGAAAAGTCTAAGCGGCAACTCAGGAAGGTTCGCTGCAAGAACCACACTAGAGAACGAATAGCTTATTGCACCAGCAGCAGATCTTGCCATTTTGCGAGTATCTTTGACTCAGACAATGGTCTCGGGTCCAGCAGGTTTCATGTTGTCCGGAGAGAGAGGCGTTACACATCGTAGCGAGAACACACACGTAACAGCCCACGGGAGTCGCACGTCGGACCACCGGCCATTCGAATACGCTAGGAGCAAGGGTTCGCACATTCCACTCCCAGCTATAAGCGGTACAGCAAAGTTTTTTATAGCAGCGGGAAAGGCTAGATGGTACTTATGACCATGGCGAAGTGTGCCGCCTACGCAGAGGGAAAGTGGAGACACGCGGGGAATGCCGGAAAACTCGAATACGCTCAGACGCTTCCAATTTCTTTGGCGAGAACGAACGCGGTAACGGAACCTTGTCTGGTTGCTCTTGTGGGGAAAAATAAAGATACGTTATATCGTTTGAACCTCTAGAACCTTTCAGACGACCATTAAACTGCTGTACTGGAATCATTGAGGTGATGATAGATTTATAATATTATGATGTTCCTTTTATGTGCAACTTTAGGAAAGAGTGTGTTTTGAAGACGTTTAGAGATTTCAGCTTGACGAGTGCCGCAGAGTTGGTGGGAAATATATAGAGAGGAGCATGAAACGAAAGCTGTCCTTCTCATTTGCGCTTGCCTGATATTCATCCTCAACTGGAAATATGGGCAATGCAGGCCATCAGCAACATTTTCTCTTAGCGTTGAAGAAATGTTCAAGCTGCACCGGACAGAAAGCTTACAACGTGTTCACTTACGACTTGACTGCCCTGAAGAATGACAAGTGTTTTGAAGAAAGCCAGAGAGGCCACAGAACTGATACGTCTTCGATTTATTAATCACAAGAAGAATAAAAAATTTAAACAATAGAGCGTGCTCCCTCCCTTTCCACCCTCCGACCAGCAACTACTTCTCTTGCCACACCATTGGTTTTTCTTGAGTCTGCTATTTTCATCTTTCCGCCAGCCTGATTGAACCGAACCAACGTTTTAATTAGTATAATAGATGAATCGGTCTTTTGAACAGTTTCCCTTGAAGTGCGTGAATCAAGCATTGCAAACTAGGTCATCCTTGCCTGGGAACACAATTTCGACCTTGCACAATTTCCAATTCGCTTTTTTTTCATGCATCTGGAAGCATAATCATATTTCCTGTTTATATATCATCTTTGTGACTCGAGTTTTTTATGCACTAGCATATATGAGTTCCTTTAGATACTTCCAGCTCGTCCATAATGTTGTCACTGGCCTTTTTTCTTTTGTCGCCAGTAATCCAACAACTGGTGCTCAGTAGGGCTGCTGGCTTCCTATTATGTCCGCAGTTCTTATAGGCTGATGTTCATTACGATTGCCATACACGTAAATAAGAGGCCGGTAGATGAGAGGTGCTTCTGCTTCGGCAACTACACTTCGTAGTTCTTAATTTAGAAGTCTAGTGCCTACAGCTTTGCTGAGACATGTCTTAAAATTTCTCCCGAGTCTTTCAAAAAATCCTCGCCACCATGGAGCTAACTCTACAATAAGCTATCATTGGACATACAGGCTGCTTGTTTTTGTTGTAGACTGTCATCTTTCATTTAGGACTTTTTTTATCTCTTATTTGGACTTGAATACGCTTGCGCTGTCACTACAAATAGTCGTGCCTAATCCGTTTCTCGCTACAAATATGCGGAAGCCTCCTATAACCACTTCAAATGACGCGTTACCCACCGTGGTTGCTCAGTGGCTATGGTTTTTGGGCTGCTGAGCACGAGGTCGCGGAATCGAATCCCGGCAGCGGCCGCCGCATTTCGATGGGGCCGAAATGCGAAAACACCCTTGTGCTTAGATTTAGGTGCACGTTAAAGAACCCCAGGTGGTAGAAATTTCTGGAGTCCTGCACTACGGCATGCCTCATAATCAGAAAGTAGATTTGGCACGTAAAACTCCATAATTTAATTTTTTTTATATGACGTGCTCTTGGCTAAGTCCAGCTGCATATCTTTTGTTACTGCACAACTAAATATACAACATAGAGCATCACTTTACTGTCCTTCTCTTCTCGGGAATACTGTGGCCAAGCGAAGTCTACACCGATGATGTCGAAAGAAAGGCCTTGCCTTCATTATCCTTGCATTACCTTGTGTTGTTGGTCGTGAATTGAATGTTTTGCACGTGATACATTTCTCTATGACTGATCTCACCATCAAACACGCGCGCTCGAATACTTTGTTCTTTAATGCATTAATATCATAAAAATTACACACACTGCATGGTGATTAGATGCGCATGGAGAAAGGAAGGACATCAACTTTATTCGAGGTCCTGCAGGCCACGAGAGCTTTGGGCTCTCATGGAGTGGGCGTCTCCCACGACGGAACCGGGAGGTTGAGGTTCCTGGCGGCGTCGTGGACCTGCTGGACGGCCCAGAGTTGGAGAGCTAGTTCTTCGCTTAGGATTGCTTCTTCAAACTTGCGCTTGTCTTGTTAGCAGTTTATCTGAGCTTGCGAGCATGGCCAGAGTGAATGATAGACGTTAAGGGATGTATTTCAATTGGTGGAATAAGACTTGTCGTAGAGCTCAGGCATGTAATGGTGTAGTCTGTTTTGCGTGGGGTATGTGTCTGTTTGTAGCATTCTGAGTGTAACCGCTTGAGCTCGAGTGAGCGTGCGGTGTGGCGTACTATACTCTCTACATTGTAGGTAGTAGTGTTTCGTGATTTCATTGTATGTAGTGGGGGCGTCCTTGTTTTCCGAGTACTAATGTTTGACAAGCAAATGCCTCCGCAATACAATAGGATGTACCTCGTCAAAGCTGAAATTGCAGCATTGAAGCCTTCCTTGCGTCCTCACGCGCATTGATCGTCTCTGAATGGCGACCGTGGTGTACGAGTTTGTCTTGTGATTTATTTTTGTTGGTGCTTTTTCTAACGCCTTCTGTTCCTGTTTTATGGGCACCAACTCTGCCGTGTCCAACAATACCGCTGTTAGGCAGGCTGTTCATGTTTATTTATTTTCTGAGATTTTCCAAATAACGTATTACACATGCTTGCTCGACTACGGTGCCTTTTCGTGCGACCCGAACAAGTTAGGTCAATTTAATATTTTCCTGACTCATGGCGCCACTCCGGCTTGCCACAATTTATTCTTTACCTTTATCGTCTTATTCTCATTTGACTTCATAATCAGGTCTTCGTTTTTAACTCTCTAGACACGTTGGGTCTTTTCACCACAAGTCACTGCTATGCCTGTGCTTCATTTTAATTCCTCTTGTCAATAAATTAGCTGGAATTTCCTCACTATTCACATTATCCTGTTGACTCTTGTTGGAAATAACCTTGACTTCTTCTGTGCGGTTACGAACACTAATGTGTGTTGTCTACCTGACCTGACCTAACAGAGCACGATTTGAGAGTAAGTCTTGAATTTGACGGTTCTAACTTTCCCGGTGAAAGTTGCATTGATGTAACAAGTTAATCTGACTGATACTGTGACAGCAAATAACACAAGGCGTGCCCACGTAACTTATGTGATTGCAGTGACTCTTCTTTTCGTGATGAGCAAAAAGACTCCATTCTTCTGTCTGAGTGTACTGTAACAGTCTATGCTGCTGATCCATACGCAAGCTGACTTGCGTCCGTGAAAAGATGAATAATTGATGCTTTAACTATATAGCTTTCCTGTTGCAGTCTTAGCATCTGCCTACAATTAAATTACGTGTATGATGAAGTCATTCTGCCAACTCTTTCCAAGCTTAGCGGTGCTGGCTGGCTGCTGAGTCGTCCCACTTTAGTTTCTTTTATTTCCAAATGTTCTGGAGGAATACCTTTGATTTAACACAAGATTATCTCGAAAGTGTAGGGCGTCATATAACAATCCTGAAGCTTTTAGAATCTGTCGTTTCGAAACTTGCCTCATATCGATGTCATTTCACCACGTAGTGTTTGAAAAATTCAGCATACGTCTTCAACAATATTCCATTTCAGTCCCAAAACCTTGATTCGCCCTTTTCTTTGATTCAATAATTAGAATATTACCCTGCCTCATCATAGATATTGTAGCTTGCCGTGCTTGCCGTCATTCGAAGTCAATATTTGTCTCTAAATTCATTCTAGCTTTGTGAAAAAAATGCCTTGCTTCTTTGTGTAGTTCAGCAGCAGTTGATGATATGGCATTAAGAATTCACGATTCCAGGAGAGCGACGTGGACTGCTTTCGTCACAAGCGTTCGCACTCGGCGACTATGATTCATCTGCAAACTAGCTACAAAAAAGTGAATTTGGTTGAAAGCGGTATAACTATGCGGCTGTGCCACCTTCGCCAGCCACAGGTTACATGATTTTCTATGCTTCTTTCTGCCTGGCTTTTGTCATCGGCGATTGCACATGGGCCCTAGTGATTTACGCCGATCCATAGCCACTTCATGTTTAAATGAAAATTGCAAGCATCAAACATAAAGTGCCACCGCATTGATGGGTTTAGGAAACATCACTGGGTATATATACACCAAGTGGCAGGTTTTCGGAACATATTCATAAATACACTATTAAGGCAAACAAGGAGCAAGATCTGATAACTACAATGATTCCGTGCTTGCAATAAATCGCGAGTATAACAATAGACCAGCAGAAGGAAGGTGGTAGTGAAGGGGCAAGTTGATGTATAACCTGTAACACTGAACCCCAATGATGGGCACAAAACTTACCTGGCCATATTTGATATCTGTTAGATTCCTTTCAAAAGAACGTAGGCATATCTATTATCCCGACATATGCCTAGATATATTAGGTTTTAGATTGCCATATTCTAGTAACAACACAAATTAACAACGGTCTGGTTCCAAAAGCACGACCAAAGAAAAATGGTACATCTGAAAGGAGGAAAATATAGGCCTGCCTTTATTCACCCTCCGCTCATGAAAGCTTGCTTCAAATCACCGCGGTTTCGAAAGACCCGCTCTAATGCGCAATAGCGTCGCTAGGTGGCAGCACGACCACGCGATCCGGGCACTCTTATTGGCCTACGATGCCCCGGAGGCGGAGTCGAACGACCGCTTCGCCATACGCGCTTGTCGCTTTTCGCTCCCTCTCCACCGCGAGAGTCACTAACTCCTACTCTCGCCCGCAAGAAGCCCCGCCAAGAGTAAAAGAAATCCCTGCTAGCGACGCCAGCAGACGACAGGGCCCGATGCGAGTGCGCGAGTTGTAACTTAGCAGACGACTCGCTCGCACCGCCGTCTGCTCGGCGCCGCTTCCGTCGACTCCTTCTTGGGGAAGAAAAAAAGAGTCTGCTCGATTCGTTTGTTCCACACTGTTGGTGGAGAAACTGCTACTAATAGACGACAGCAAGCCGTCTGCTCTGGATTGCCTACGTTCGGGCCGATGGCAACGATGCGGAATTACCGTGCCATTAGACGCCAGTGACTTTTTTACCCTGCCCCTGGAATAATCTGTGCAAGAGACGAAGTGGAAGAGGAGAGGAGCACGGTGTGATACGAGACCACCACTACTTCGGGGTTGACGTTGCGAGATCGTTCGCGGTGCAACGTCGGGTTGTTTCCATTATTGGAAGCGTGTTGCGTGGTGGCGGCCACACTTGTTGAGCGGGAACGCCAAATCGGGAAACTCCGAACAGCGGAAAAGTTTGGAGAGCTAGTCCTGGGCCGGCTGCGGGGAATTCGCATTGTTTGGGAAAGGGTGAGTTATCTTTCACTTTCGCCGTGAAACTTTTCTTCGGTTTGTGTCAGTAGGCGGCATTATAGGTCTCGCCAAAGCTTTTCTCTGGTGCTTGGTGCTTCGGAAAGTGAGACCACATATTGAAATCATCGCTCAAACTCGTCAGTTATCAAACTAAATCGTCCCTCGATATTTTCTACCGATTTGCATTGCTATTGTTATAACAATTCAGTCTTTTTTTATGGCAGAACCATATTCGACTTTTGCTCCAGCTCTCTCGCCCGTAATAATTAGTGAAAACTTATCGAACGCTTTGCTTATAATTACACGCATTTTGTTTAAAAGACATCATAGCAGTACTAGTCATAAGCATATAAGAATATTAACAGGCTCATTTATCAAGCTATCTCTGAAGTTTTTCTTTTTTTTTTGCTTTTGGAGAGTTACTTTCGAATCCTCAGGAACAATGCCTTGGTGCCATTGAAAGCCGAAATGAGACATAAGTATTGAAGGTCGCGGGGTTGACTGTTGTGGGCTTTGTGAAGTACTAAAAAGCAAGCACACCTGATTGCTGTAAATATGAAGGAACACTTACAAAAGCCATTATTCATTGTCTTCCTGTAAATTTCTTGACACTTGCGACAAGATATGGGATGAAATACAATGGGATGTCATGCATATGCTACTTTCGTTTGCGAATGAAAATACCTTATTGGTGGTTTTCCTTTGACAGATGAAAGATTATTCTTTCATAGGTTTTCGCTGATAACGGATAAAAGGATCGTCAGTGAGGGTGCAGCAAAACGTACAGGATTTTACTGAACTAATAGAGAGACACTCGGTTGCGTAAGGCTTACTGGATTCTTTATCGTAGTTTTCTTTATCACTGCACCTAAACGCATCTAGTATATCCTCTATTATCATTGCAGTCGCGAATACTAAATAGATGATTACACCTTTCGTTAGTGCCTGCATGCTTTTAACCCTTGAAAGAAATCAACACATATAGAGCTACTGCCTTCAGGCTGGAATCAACACTCAACCACGAATAATTTGATAAATTCTTGCAAAAGCTGGCGCGGTGCATTCGAGTGCTATAACGTTTTGTCTGTACACGCAGAGCACATTTATGTTTTATCGCGCGTGCAGTATTGTTATTTCAGAGATACCAGAATGGCAGCGTCACCTGTGTTATCAGAGGAATATTATAAAATTACTGAATGAAGTGCAAAAGAAAAAGAAAATCACTGAGAAAGGTGAAAGCACACTACGCTTCCCAGAATGGTATACAAAAATTGAAAAATCGGGCAGAAAATTTTACACATCACAGAAAAGAAGACAAAATAAACTAAATATATACACATGATAACCACAGTGGCCAGAGGTACCTTATTTGTTTTGGGTTGTTTAGTTAACGTTTGTTTCTCAATCTAATCTTTCGCATATTATATATATATATATATATATATATATATATATATATATATATATATATATATATATATATATATATATATGGAATATATCATTTGGCTACCTACAAGTAGCTCCGTTGAAGAACTACATACTACCTCGTCATCAAAGCCTTTCATCGAACGAGTGTAAATCTACGAATTCCGGGGACAAAAGTTTCACTACCTGGTGGCACCATAAACAAACCGCCTAATACTCAAGCTACACTCTGCATCATGTTTCCCATGTTGAAGTTTATACTCTCACAGCTCCTCGAGCCGTTAACTACGAACGCAATGGAAAAAAAATGAACCCAGAAATGTGGTAAAACATTGTTATCTTTAGTCTTGTAAATGTTAGTGCGTACAAGATCTGTGATGTGCTGCACGGAGCTCAAGTTAAATTTAAAAAGACACAAAAAAATACTAATGTGTCCTACCACTTGGAAATGAAACGCAGAGAGTCCTATACTCTCATGTCCTTTTGCGCCTCGGGTAAACTACTTGATGCTCCGCCGTACTTTCATCATTTCCCTCATAAGACTTACTTTATTTTTTGCCACGGACTTTGTTTCCTTTTCGCCAAGGAAGCTGATTTTATCGCCAGTGTACCTCCTTCAATAGCCAGTAAACAAACTTTTCCTTTCTCGCGACGATAAGGAAAACTGCATGCCTCCGAAGATGATGGTCACCGGCTTCCTTCACCAGCCGAAGACTTCCACTCAGCCATTTGATTGCACTGCTAGTCCTAGCAAAAAAAAATCAAAAGTAAGATCTTAAAGAAAAAAGGGCCACATTTTCTTCGTACAAGTGGGCAATGTGTGCGAATGAAAAATAAACGACACGATAGGAGCATCGTGCGAGGGAAATGTACGGGGTTGTGGGCTTTGAATCAGATCTCCTAACATAACTTTGAAACAGCATTCAAGAGATGTAATATTTAAACCAAATATTGGAATATAATATTAAAGAATTAATGGAGATACAGACAAACAAGACCGGTAGTAAGCCCTTTGAAAATAATTATCTTATGAGCACACGTTATACTTATTCTTGTCCTGAATGTAGAAAGAGATATAACGAAATATGATGTCTAATGGCCTTTGTGAAAGCATGTTCAAAATAATATGGGCAAGTTCTAACATTTTTACAGAAGGCTGCTTGCCTTATTTCACAGTGCTGCTATACCTTGCTAAGATCGATGGCATTTACCAAACTGCTGACATTTACCAGACGAATGACAAATGACATTTGCCAGAATTTGTACGGTAATAAGCTTATTCTTCAATGTATTTCACTTCACCAGTGCTGCATTTCAGCCTTTTTCTTTTGGAACGTTGTGGTGGCCAAGTTCATGACACGCACCGAATGTTGTTTGATGCTGTGTTTCTACCAGAGCGCAAAAACAATGTACACAAATGGCTGCGAGAATTCAAGCTTGATGTCTGTTTGCGAAGGAAAATGTTTTTTGTCGCCTCGTCTCAACCACCTATATACGTCATCGAGATAAGACGTCAGATCTGCGGCAGAAACTGCACGCGGTGAAAAAAAAAATGCCAATAGGACGACAGGATACCAGAGCAGAACTGCGTGGAGCGAGAGAATTCCTTTCGAGATACCTGAGCTAGCTCTCATTGTGAAATTTTTTAATTACCAATATATATATATATATATATATATATATATATATATATATATATATATATATATATATATATATATATATATACACACAACACATACATACATGTACAAAAACAGTCGTCACTCATGCCGTGTATCAAACTTCGGAACTTTGAACGGAACATATAAAAGAAGAGTATTACTAAACTTCACCTGATTACAGGTTTGACTTCTTGCGAAATAACGGCTACACCAGCGATACTATTGTGAACCTACCCAACAGGCCCCGTTTACGGTAGCGTTACTGCTACATCTGTGGGTTTCGCATCCTATGGATTGTTAATATTTGAAGTTGTATTGTTCAATACAGGAGTATTACTCTTACGAAGACAAACATGTTGCTTGTCACACAAAAAGAAGCTAAGAAATAAAGTCGCGTATAAAATGAAAGCACTCATCTGAGTCCGTGTTATAGCCACCATAAAGCGCAATACATATTCTAAATTGTAAATAACTTGTGGCTAATGTACGAGAAAACCCGGTATTTAACGCAACCATCTCCCACTCGTGTCCCGAATTCGTTGTAGAGTCAGGCAGTGCCGCGGCGACCGGTATCGCATCGCACTGTTTGGCAACCATGGG
This sequence comes from Dermacentor variabilis, assembly GCF_050947875.1. Lineage (NCBI taxonomy): Eukaryota > Metazoa > Arthropoda > Arachnida > Ixodida > Ixodidae > Dermacentor > Dermacentor variabilis. The sequence continues at coordinate 30,202,274 of NC_134575.1, read as the reverse complement.
CCTCTATCTCCCATTCTGTACCATGACGGCTGCTCCCGGGGCAACCGAGAATCGAAATTAATTACCGCAGCGATCAACGCAGGCTGTTGGTGATGTACAAAAACATAAAAAAAGCCTAAACGCGAAACGTGAGAGTTGTCCGCGGCAAACCGTTTCAAACTACCTCGGAGCCCAGCACAATCTATGATGCGCCTTCAGGTATGGCCCCTATACGACCCGCAATTATTCTGCATGTCACATTAAGGCGAATCCTTTGTTCTCGAACGATCCCGGATTTTTCCGACCGTGGCTACTTGGTGATACGGCTGCCTTTAAGAGCATCTCGTTTAAAAAGAAAATGAATCACGTTCCCGATGGTGAGATCAAGCCTATGCCACCCTTTCCTCTTTCCCCCGCGTGACGTACTAGGCCCCCGGGAATGGGAGGGGATGGGGGGGAGGGCAGACTAGTTGCGCTGCACTGTTTTATATTTCGTGATCTTTCTTTCAGGCTTGGAAAAAGAAAGAAAAATAATGTAGCCTGTACCAGGCATTAGAAAGCTGGATGCAGTATTTTTCGTGGGGATCTATAATTTTCTCATCGGCACCTTTTCTCTGAACGTAATACTTGAGGAGTTGATTAATTGGTAAACTAATTATGTAATTAGGCGAAATAAAAAATACATATATTCTGACTTTGTCCAAAGCATGACAAACACTGCAGAATTACCTTGGTTCTGTCCAGCTACGTGGCACTATCACAGTTTTAAATTTTAGCCCAAGTTCCATGAGACCCGTGGTATAGGGAAGCTTTACCTCCGGTCTCAGCGCAGGGGCTAGGAATGTGTAAACTGCGAAAGAATGTTCTGAAACTGTGGTTGAAAAAAAGCTTAAGATAGGCGTTTTTGACGGCTCGATCAAAGTTAATAACAATAATATTTGGGGTTTTACGTGCCAAAACCACTTTATGATTATGAGGCACGCCGTAGTGGAGGACTCCGGAAATTTTGACCACCTGGGGTTCTTTAACGTGCACCTAAATCTAAGCACACGGGTGTTTTTGCATTTCGCCCCCATCGAAATGCGGCCGCCGTGGCCGGGATTCGATCCCGCGACCTCGTGCTCAGCGGCCCAACACCATAGCCACTGAGCAACCACGGCGGGTGCTCGATCAAAGTTGGTCAGTCTTGCCCTCTTACGCAAGACGCACATGTCTTGTGACAAATTGGATTGCCGGCACCGGAGCAACTACAAATGCTGCGGCAGTGTATATAGACCATACCACAAAGCATATTTACGATATACGTTCGGCGTGGCGTCGAGCTACAGCCGTGTAACAATTATCCCGGCCGGAATATATCCCCCGGCGCCCAGAGAGATGTTTAGGGAAGCGCCGAATAGTGTGCACTTCGGTCCGGTAGAAATGCGGCTTCAATCCCGCAGGCTTAATATGCCAGCGCGAACGCCAGTAGGCGCATTGCAGTAGATTCGTGGTAACAACGTTTCACAAGGTTTTCCTCTTGAGGTGTGCAAAGTGAAGGACAAGCAACGCAGTGCCTGTTACATTTTGGTCGCCCTTGCTTTTCAAATTTGGCATATGATCTCGGTGTACACTCTTCGTAGTAAAGTTTGAACAGACAACAAATTAAAAAAAAACACACACACCATGTCTGAAACACAATTGATATCGTTTCCGATTCAAGTGTGTCTTGGTCTAGTAAATCTCCTGAGCACACAAAACCTGAGAAGCGGTGGGCAACATAATAATAAAACATTCAGCAGCAAGGGTGGATCCACAGTCATAATATATGTTCCTCATTGGCAACTAATTTCTATGGAATCCTGCAAGAGAGGGAGAAGGTTCGTGAAAGGGAAAAAATTTCATCCACTCGCGAATGGGGCACGAAGTTACAAAGGAAACCCATGCTGATTTCTCAAAAACAAAGCATCGCAGCTGAGCGAAACGTTTGAGTTGTTCCGGTATCCGAACCCGGAACCTACACACGGGATTTGAATCCCGGAACGGGGTGAATTTTTCGCTCAACTGCAATGCTTTGTTTTTGAGAAATCAGCGCGGGTTTTCTTTGTGGCTTCCTGCTACATTCACGGGTGGATGAAAATCTTGTCTTCTGTGGGTACCTTATTTCATCAACCGCTTTCCTACAGTCAAGAGCATCTTCTTCCCTGTGCAGTTGCACAGTCGCTTCGAAGTCAAGAGAAGGCAGCACGTCAAGAGGACGACAAATATATTGATTCAATTGGAAGAGATAGATCTGTCTCCCGCGAAGAAAAGAAAAAAAATTACGGAGAGAAAGAGAGAGATAGAGAGACAGAGAACCAAAGAGACAGAAAGTACAAATTAAACTCACAAACGTTAACCACGAATGAGTCCTGTTGGTTATGCTTGACTAGGGGTAGATTTCAGGCGAGAATAAGATTACGCGAAGAAGAAAAAGCGAAAAGTTGATGTGCACTCGAGTCGGAAATGTAATTGAATATTTACCCCGCTTTGCGTCACAGACGATTATTCGAGGCAATTTCCACCGGGAGTTGTTGCAGCGAATTTTTGTGGTTATCTGCAACAGTTACGTGCAAGGCCGTAGCCCCGATGTTTTGTCTGTTGTGATAGGGCTCCGTCTAACTGGTTTAGAGCGGTGCGGAGGGCAAGGTTTTAGTTTCGAAACACAGGCACTATCATAAAAGAGACAGAAAGAAAACAACGAGGGAAGGCAGGAAACTCTCATATAAAATTAACAGTGGTGTTTATGGGACAAGGGACAGATATTAAAAAAGGTATAAAAATGTAGAACAAGAACAGTGCTGAAAGAGCGGTAAACAGACGCATAAAAAGAAAATCCAGCTTCAGCAAGGCAGACAGCCGATCTGTTCTCAAAAGGCCTCAGCTGATGCTATGTTGGCAATTAAGGACCCACAATGAAGGAACTGGGAAAAAAAAAAAAAAACCTGAGGACCAGCATCAGTGACAGCCGATAGATGGCATTAAATGACTCATTCTTGAAATTGTTAAACAGAGTGCGCCCGCTTTAAAGTGAGCAGAATCAAAGCAGGCACGTCTCCGATGCTGCAGGAACAGGTTTTGAAAGCGGAAGCGTCCTTTGGAAAGCACTGATAAAACTGTTAGGCTGTTATAGGTTTAGGTTCTATCTATCTATCTATCTATCTATCTATCTATCTATCTATCTATCTATCTATCTATCTATCTATCTATCTATCTATCTATCTATCTATCTATCTATCTATCTATCTATCTATCTATCTATCTATCTATCTATCTATCTATCTATCTATCTATCTATCTATCTATCTATCACAATTAATTCATCGTTCGTTTATTCAATTACAATTATTCTACGTTACATTTAGCCTCCGCTGGTCAACTTAAGGCTGAGTAAGTCCAATGCGCACGATGGCAGTTCTACCGAATCCTGTGACTCGCGAAAAAAAAGGAAAGCCACAGTGAGTTTGACATCACTGCCTGCATATAAGACATCGCATGACATGCCGCACTGTCAAAATTCAGTGACGTCCGCTTCCATTTAGAGCAAGAACTGGTGCTGAAGCTTGGATATTCTCTTCATAAATTAAGAATAACTTCAAGGATTTTTTTTTGACGGAAAGAATAAATGTTGACGAAAAATGCCGCGGGTACAGTTTTACCAGGGCGTTTCTAGCACCCTGCTTCTGTTATTTAATGCCAACTAGCGTCGACGGCTACCAGAAAGAGCACATGAACAGTCGCAAATTTGGCAGCGTGCCGAATAATATATTAAGTCAGATCTGGGTAACCCGTCTATCGCCCGTTACAAAGAGCACAACAAGATAATGATGGTGATCATTATCTTAATTATCATTGCTATCATTTCTCAAGTTTGAGTAGAGTGCGGTTTCCTCCCACCTTTTCCAGCTGTTCTTAAGTATGGATATGGTTCCTTTTTTAGATCAAAGAGAGGGACGACTAATGACAGCAAAAGAAGATAACTAAGACCGTGTCTGGTTGGCTGTCGTGCACTAGGGGATGAGGAAAGTGAGATTATAAAATGGAACGATGACAGGAAAAAAAATTTCGCCGCTCCACCCGAAAGGCCATGCAAGGATCATCGATTGCGATAACAAGTTATTAGACAGTTGTACTAAGTAAATATTGCAGTTCATTCGGCCGTACAAGTTTCTCAACATTCGTTTACTAAGTTAACAAGAGCGGTGTCACCCGGCAACAAGCAAACATCAATAAACCTGAGCAAAGCGTCGGTTCGGGCTAGTTGGCAGTCTCATGAATAAATCTCACTCAATGGCCGCAGACACTGGCAATCGTTACGGTGGCGTGAGGAATAGGGGCAGCAGCAGCGAGCGACATGCTCTTTGTGCAGTCTCTCGCTTCAAAGCGAACTAAGCCGCGAGAACGGAGCGCACGCAAAGCCATCAGCCCTCGACGCGCATATACTCTGTACCTACCACAGATCTCTTTCAAGATGGCGCTCGCGAGGGCGCGCTCAACCGTGTCATACGAAGCTACCACCAGAAGAGAACGACACCCACCCCCCCACCCCATCGCTGCTGCCTTGCGCGCAGTGTAAGGCAACGGGCTTCCTCCCCGCCTTACTCGCTTACGGGCGTGAGATTCGAGCTTCCATCCTCCTCGGCTGACGCACACACTTTCACTTGCACGACGCGCGGCCATCATCTTATCGCGCTAGGAATTGATGCGGAACGCCACTGCGACGGAGTTGGCGGAAATGCGCTCGAAGTGCCCATATTATTGCTATCACAACAGCAACGATAAAGACGCAGTCTGTGTAAACACATTCGCCGAGAAACGTTCGCTGAGATTCATGACCGCTCGTCCAGTCCAGTCGCCTTCAAGAAGCGCAATAGGGCTTTTGTGACCTTGTGCATGGAAGAAGGCATCGGCGAAGATAACAGATTCTTTTGCTCCGAGAGCGATATGTCAGCCAAGCGGCTTAGCCTAGCTCGCCGAACACATCGCAAAGCGTCGAAGGATAAGCAGCGGCACAGAAGCTGCTTTGCTTAATCAGAAACAGTGCGCACCGCTCTTGCACATTCCGGTTAGCAATGCATATATGCATTCTATACAATGCGGCGCTCGTTCACGTAGCCCGTTTTACCGCCATGTACAGTTACACGCATCTTCTCAACTGCCCTTAAACTCGGAGGCAGGCAGCCGCAATTCAGGAAGGTGGTGCTGCTGCAAAGGCAGGAAGAGAAGTTTGCCCCACATTTTGCCTTCGCACGGCTGCAGACTCGGCCTTAACTACGCCGGCTCGGCTAGCTTGTCAGGCGCGCTCAGATACGTTTGGCCGCGATCCCATTCATCTACGGTGACGCGGCGAGCCGTATCACTTTCCCGTCGTCTAGAGTCGCCAACGGTTCCCTCGCGAATGTGGGTCAAAACACTCCATCACGAAAGCTCGCGCAGTGCCGACGCGCGTCCAAGAGAGACAGATTAGTCCATCCGGCTTTTGTTTCTGCAACGCCGAGCAGTATCTTGCTCGTTTTGGGTGACCGCCTTCGGGTTACGAGACAGCGCGGAGAAGATTACTTCGCTGGCCGCCCTTACGCCTAGTTGGTGCTTAACCAAGCGCGTAACATCGCCGCTGGCAGGGGGGTTCACTACTATTGCGTTAGTGCAGTTTTGGGGAGCCCGAAGGAATGGTCGCACGGGATGGAGGAGGGAGTGTGGCAGCGCCAGTCAAGATGATAAGGACGGCGGGTCGCTGAGGTGGACGCAGGCAGCGCTGGCAGTGAAGGCAGAGCGACTGTACGTCCGGCTGGTGAAGCAGGTTCGAAACTACGAAGTGCGTACAAATAGATCTAAGCCCACGATCGTGTTTGTTCTATCGAAGGCCGAGCTATAAGCAAAAAATTTGTTTTTTAAAGTGTGAGAAATCTCTGGCGAGCTCCACAACCCCGTCACGCGTGAAGTGCGGTTCCTTGTATCTGCTCAAAAATGCGTAATTTGCAAAGTTAACACATTTAATTGTTATGATAGTGTCAATGTAGATGCTTGGTAGCTTTTAAGCGAGAAGGAGCAATATAAAGCGAATAAACATAATATAAAGAGGGAATACAGATAGAGAAACATATGGCTCCTTAGGAAATGCGTGGGAATCGAAGCATGTAGTAGGGCTGGTCCAACTTAAATGTCGGGGTGTGTCGACTATGAGGTCAACTTGAAATATGGAGGTGGGCCAAGTTCAAATCTCGGGGGTGGGCCAACTGAAATTACAGGGTCGGCCAACTTAAGTTACAGGATGCGCCAACTGGAAACTTGAGGGAGGCCGAACCTAAATTTGGGAGTGGGCCAACTTAAATTTGGTGGTGGACGAACGTGAAATTCGGACATGGGTCAAGTGGAATTTGGGGGTGGGCCAACTCGAATTTTCCGGGTTGGTTAACTTGAAATTTAAATGCGGGCCAACCGGAGATTTTGGGGGTGGCCCAATGTCCATTCGAAGGCTGCTTAGCGTCCTTTGAGTTATGAACATCTCGCGGGTAAGCGAGTGCGCTGAGACGCTCTGCGCGTTTTCATTGGGCCTTACCCGAGGCACAGTCAGAACGCAGTTCAGATGTTGCGTGCACAAGGAACGCGCGCATAACACAGGCTTGATGTAGTAGTTTCGCGAAAACCCGCAAGGTGGCGAGAAGTAATTAATGATGGGAAAATCAGACATCCACCCAATCGTAGGAATTGCTACAATAAGGGTACATCGAAAGACAAGCTTCGCAGTTGAAGAACAATTCGTCCTGCTGGTCCGAGACTCGAGCCCGGGACCACCACTTTTGAGGGGCAGCCGCTCTACCATCTGAGCTACAACCAGTGGCCACCAGATCCACCACAGGTCGAAGTCGAACTTATTAACCATTCGAAGCAAAGGCAAGAGTGTGACGTAACAGTTCTGCGGAAATCCACAAGGTGGGGAGAAGTAACTGGACATCGACCTAATCGTAGCAATTTCTAGAACGGAAAGCTATGCGGGTTCGTCGAAAAAGAAAGACTCCTCGTTAAAGAAAAATTCTCCACCTTCATTTTTCAAAAAAAAGAAAAGAAACAGGCTTAGGAGAGCGACAGCTAGGATGGCATGGCATCTAGGCGACACCCGCTCCCCTCACACAACGCCTTACGCACTACTGCGGCAGCTGATGTTCCCTCACGACCGCTCTGCCCCGTCGAGGAGCCCTCGTGCCCAGCGTTCCGGCTCAATTGGTACGATCACATGGAAAGGATCGGAAGCGACGAAAAAAAGCTGACAATTTTCTACTAAAGGCTAAGCATTATTTGCCACCGGAAAGGCTATACGTGCACGCGCATAAGCTAGGAAAAGCAAGTAAGAAAAACTAATAAAAAGAAAACGAAGCCACAGCCGAGCCAAACAATGGTTAAGCATGAGTAGACCATTCTCGGAATTTCTGTATCTTTCTTCAGACGTTCTCTGCTTAGCTAAATATAGGAACATTCCAACATATATCTGACAATACTGTGTGGAACGCCCTTTTATGTGGGTATTTATTTATAAACAATAAAGTATGCACAAACACTCACTTTCTTGATCCTCCAATTCTACCGGAGTGACAGAACTCTGCTTCTTCATGTGTTTCAGTAAATGATAAAAAAATTTCTGTGTACTACACATGATGGCAAAGGAAACGTTTATAATGAAAATGTAATCCTTGGTGATAACTAGCGTGAACAGAAAAAAAAGGAGGGACACGTAACAGAATTTTTTACGCAAACGGAACCCCAGTTTTTACATAGCACTAGTCACCGCAGCCTAGGGTAAGTTTTCAGAGCACTGAATTCAACAAGTCGTTTATTGCAAAAGTGCTAGTAACATCCTTTCACAGCTTCGTCCCATAGGACTTTACTGTTACTGCATATGTATGACAGACCCTAATGCTCTGAGCACTGAGACCTGATTAAAAAAACGTGAGGGAAGGCTTACTTTCTTAGTGTGCAATTAAGTTTAGTGAGGTCCACGGTAAAAAAAAAAATTGAAAACGAAACGTTCAAAAAACCGGAAAAACAGTTTTGCCGAGAAATTAACCATCCCGGACGTAAGACAGACAACAAGAAAAAAAATATTTCAGCAATTTTTTCTGACGAAAGGGAGAAGGAAATTTAAACAAAAAGAAAAAGAAAGTAAGATATGGCGAAATGAGGTTGTCCGGGAGCAGCTGTGGCCCAACGGGCTTCTGCTTCTACTCCTTATTTTTTCGTTTCTCCTTGATTTTTGCTGAATTCGCTTCGGCAGTGAACCTTGAGATGCGGTGTTTGTTAATTTACCGCTCGCCATGCGGCAAAGCTCGCTCCACACACCTACACGGCATTAGGCGTAGCTGGCCGAACACCATCACGGTGAGATTACTTCCGCCTATGTTCACAATCTCTTGGCTTGAGCCGTCTACCCGGGCTGACTAATCGAGCGAATCATTAAGGCGTCCACCGCTGCTCGTTCATGCGATAAGTTTCCACATGAAGAAGCGCCTGCACATAACACAGAGAGAGAGAGAGAGAGAGAGAGAATAATAAAAGCACAGATGAAAAGGGCTATTTCTTTTTTTTCCCATCAAAGTTATCCTCACACAATTTTTCACAAGAATATGCGTTTTTAAGCAGTTGGTTTACCCTTTTCTTTATGGCTTAGTCAAAGATTATCATCTTTAAAGAGGTGCTCCACTACGCCAGCATCTGGGATGACGGCGCCTTAGCTGTAGTCTTTCCTGTAGAATGGTTGAGTGTGCTGGGATCGTTCCTATATGCTTATGCCTCGTCTGCCGCCTAATTAGCCATTTCCTTTGAAAGGTCATCTTAACCTGGGTTTCTAACTTCCTTCATGTTTATCGACCAGTTCCCCGACGGCCGGTCAAATCACCCAAGAAGCCACGAGTGACCAAGCAAAGTAGTGAGAACTTTGAAGTTACCGTGAGTGGTGCAGGTTCGAATCTTGCGCAGTCACCATTGCTCCATTCACATAAACATGGCAACATTTCCTTCGTAATGTTAACGTTTCCACCAGTAAATACCTTTTTTTGAAAGCTGTGGTGTGATGTGATCAATAATTGTGCTTCTGGGATGCATATCGCGCGCTCCATCCATTCTTTGTTTTAATATTTGCTCAGTAAACCGAACATGCATTATTTAAGTCGAGTTCTCGGCCTGTGTGATTATAGGCAGAGTAATGAAGGATGCTGCGAGAAATTATTCCATTCGCATTTCAGTTCGAAGAAAGAATTTGCAATGTCATGTCCATGTTAGGTGAAACTTGATGCTGCGCACTCTCTTTACTCTCTAGGTGTACTCATTTACTTGCATTGTAAACTGGGGCGTATCCAATTCGTAATTATGCGCTACCGGTAAAATTTCCTTTACAAAGCCACGAAGAAAGAAAGGAATTGAGTGCAGGATTCAGCGGCTGTGCTCGCGCACTGGTGAAGGTAAAGGTCAGCCTTTTAATTATTCAGCAGTCTGACACGTCATTCTTCGTTCGGATTTTTTAAAGTCTTGGTCATCGCTCTTTCTCATCAAAATTGAAACCGCAGTTTAGAAATCTCGTCCAGGTATCAATTAGAAAATCGGCAGTGTGCACTACCTGAATTTGCATCTCGAAAGCGTCAAGGTGTAGACATGATTTAAATCAGAGGGGCTATTCGAGTGCGCACATGCCAGACGTCAAAGGGATAACAAAATTCCAGCTGAAGTTAAATGAGAAACCAGCTAATGAAGCAATTAAGAAACACACAAACGAATGAATCAATCACAGGATGCTCTCATTCGCAGTAGTGGAAGTTACGACGTATGATCGCATTCTGCCGTCAAAATACAGCCAAGGCTCAACAGCCGGCCACGTCAACGGATAGTATGTAAAAGGATACTACGATGGATAGTACGTATCACTAAGAACAATCTCATATAGGAACATTAGGAAAATGCTTTTTTGACATCTTTTTTGCTGCAGTGCTCAAACCATTGTGGTGCTTTTTTTGTCTAGGCATTTGCTTTATTTTCTATTGCTTGATCATATCACTTGCATGTTGTTAGTAGAGATTCCTTTGAGCAATGTATGGAGCTTTATTGTATTTGTTATCTTATAATGTTTCCGCCTAAGTTGAAGTACTTATTTTCGGGGATGGGAGCAGTCTAAAGCTGCATTACCGCTGCTTTCTCTTGCCCTTTCTCCTTAGTCATGTGAAATACAAATGGTACCACGCACTGCAATGTGCATATACATGCATCATACTCATAAAGAAACAACGAAAGAAGGCAACAAAAGAAACTACTAAATCGCAAGTACTAGAAAGTGATTCCTCGCAATGAAGACCAGTGGTTCAACTTAGTTAGGCTGCCGTGGGGTACAGTGGCTATGGCATTCTACTGCTCATCACGATGTGGCGGGTTCGATATCCGACCACGGCGGTTGTGTTTTGATGAATGCGATATGCCATAATGGTGGCGTCCCTAAATTTAGGTGCACAGTGAGGAACACCAGGTGGTTATAAAAATCGCAGACCTCCGCCAGTCTGTCTCTTGCGGCTCCAAGTTGTCGTTGGGACTTCAACCTCTATGAAATAATTAATCGAACCTAACTGAATAACGCTAGCTAATGACATGCTCTAAACCAACGGCAACAACAGCAGGCATACTCGCTTGCATACGACCGGAAAAGTATGGCAGTAAAGTTTGGCGACGTGTTCGCGCAGTTGCCACCATTCTTGGCGTGAAGGGTACATATACATACGTGCGTAACTTGGACTGACTGACAAATTTGGCGCGCCAAACCAAACCGACAACGAAAACGCGGCCTCTGAGAAGAAGGACGACCGCATCTAACCATGTCTGGCATATTGTCGGCCGTTTTCGATTCGTTCTCTTTCGTAACTTCTCTTTTTTTTTTCCCTGAAACTTTTTCTCGAGATGCGAGAAACTGACGACCCCTGCGCCGAATTCGCAAATGATATATGGGACTCCGCTTTTCTGACGGGGTGAGGACGCCATCAGTCACACTCGAAACGGACTATACGGCAAGTTGTACTGGCAGGTCTCGATGAATGCAAACTTGCGAAAGAAATGCAAGCATATAATGCACAAGAGAGATGAAACAAGGCCCGCTGAAAACTACAGAGAACGAATGAAAATGCCTTACCATGTCGCCGTCGTTTTCTTTTTTTCTGTTCAGAAACTTTTGCTCAGCAAGTGTCAAAAGAACTTGTTGCAGACTTAGATGAAGAATAACGAAAGGTCGGAAAACTCATCGTGGCTTGAATATCCTTCCTTCTTAGATCTTAATATAAATCGACTAAGTCGACGGTACGTGTTGGGCAATGGTGCACCACTGGTTTGTCGTAGTGACTTATGCGTTTATATAAACAGTAATGCTCCTGGTAACATGTTCTTCCTTTTTTTTTCACGGTGTACAGGTCGTTGTAGGTTCACAGTGGCACTGGAAGGGCAATTACTGTGGCATTGGAAGGGCAGTCATGCAAATTCGCGTACAAGTAAAACGAAGAGAACGACACAAACATCTACCATCGACCAAAAGTAATTATTGCAACTTTGGCCACAATTATTGGTCCGGGCTCTAAGTGAGATTATATATATCATTAGCCACCAATACACGAATACGCTTAGGAGCAAATGAATGTGTTTATGACGACATCATTACAGAAATAATACTCAAAATCAATGTCAATGGGGAAACACAAAGAGCTGGCGCCAAAGGAGAGAAATTGCCTGACGTCCCACTACCAGAAGCATGCAATGTATTCGCGAACAACCTTTACGCGCGGCATACTAAAATTGTCGAAGCATAATTCAGCAGACAGTCAGCCAATCCAGCCGAGATATTGAGTCAGCCACTTAAGGATTGGTTGCCAAAATCCTAAATCAAGTAAAAAAAAGAAGAACTGAGAAATTTGGAACAAACACTCGAATTGGTTCGAACACATTTGCAGGCATTTAAGAGCTCCTCTTCGGTTCATGCTATTTAGGATACACACCTGTTAAGAGTTCGCGATCATCAGGTAATCTCAGAGAATTCTTAAAGCGGCAACAGTCACCCGCATCTTCATCGGATACGATATACATTACCAGTTGTTCTGCCGTATGTATATATATATATATATATATATATATATATATATATATATATATATATATATATATATATAATTCATGAGCGTGAGCGTTTGCTTCCATTGTTAAATTCTAACTCTGCACGGAATTATTTTTTTAAGTATTGTTTTGCGGGCTATTTCAGCATATGAAATGACGATGTCAATTTCACTCTGACGTGCTTCTCCTTCGAAAGGGGTGCTCGAAGCTTAATCTTCTATGGCGTAGCATTAAGTGGAACCGGCTTCACATACCAACGAAGTTAGATCGCGACGACAGGGCACATTCCAAGGCGAGTGCCATTCTTGAAGCGTTCTTGAAGTGAAGTGTTGAAGCTTGAAGGAGAAATTGACATCATCAGTGACGCTAGTTACTTCCTCGTGCTAGTGCTAGTTACTAGTGCTGGTTACTACTTGTTAAGTTTCCCCGCAACTGACCACTCGAGGGACTTCGCGTATATTCGCGGGCTTCGTTCACGCTCGGAAAAACTCTTTAATGTAGCACGTATTGAGCAACAGAAAGCTGTGTCGGGAGTTTCTTCCTGTCGCTCTACAAGTTTCTCATTGACGCCTTTAATCTATTTATAATAATTGAGAAGTTTGGTTAGTTTATTAACACTGATTGCCCAATTAGGCGCAATGCAAAAAAAATATAATGTGGGTATCTCCTAGCGATGGCAAACAACAGTATTTTGATTCTGTCCAGGTGCGTACTATTTGCATATTTTTTTTAAAGTTCGGCTCAAGTTAAGTGAAACACCCTGTATATGACTCAGTGACTTCTGCACCTTCTCCGTGGGCTGACGCAAGTGCTCTGTCTTTGGCTTTCTCCTTGCATTAGGCAGCTTCACACGTGTAGAAGCAATCAACACCATTTCGTTTCTAGTACTTATCGCTACCTATATGCAGTCCTTTCTGCTCGATGTCCTGGATTAATTAATTGCGTTATGGGAAAACCCTATGTGACCTGTTTCATAATCCACTTTGTCCCTGTATCAACCGCGTAGGAACAAAGAGGATTATGGTACAGGGCATAAAGGATTTTCCGATGGGGCGACTCGCTTTTCATCGATCTCGATAGGCCGTTACCAAGTGCTTGCGGAACAACGCGTCGCAATGCATCATTGTGTCAATGTGCCACAATGTGTAACAACGCAGCGCATTACGAATCCCGTGGGACACGTCCCCAAACCGTGTGGATACGCTGCCGCAGCTCCCGAAGGCAGCGACGACGTGGAGCCCCGGATGACAGCGGGCGAAACTAATCGAGGTGTCTACGGATATCACGCGATCCCCAGCTGGGCCTCCTCATTAGGCAACGCACTCGCTCAGCCAGCGCGGAGGCGCATCCCCGGCCAAAGTTTCCCATAACGAGCTGCGTGGATTGTGCAGCCGATTCTCTCTGCACTCCTGTCATTCGGCTGGCGCCTGCCTTTCTTGCTTTCTTTCTGTCTTTCTATCCTTCTCTTTAGTTCTTGTTCGTCGGTGTTTGTGAGCTAGGCCCTGTATACAGGAGCAGGAGGAAACCAAACGTAACCCTCAAGCTACAAAGAAAGCTGCATAAACAGCTCACGTAATTCCCTTGAACGTATCGAAAGCTGGATCAGTCCTGCCCGCAACAGGGCGTTACGTAACATCCACGGACAATCCATGAATGCTTCAACTGAGGCCGATTTCTCGGAAAGCCCCTGACCGTCACGGTCCAATTGTCATCCCCTGCTCCACCGAGCAAATGTGCTTCGCTATTTCCCTATAACCTCGAATAGCACGCATCGTACAGCAATGCTCCACTTATTTCTCTGTTGGAAATGGCTGTCCCTGGGATAAGATGGAGACCGCGTTTAGGGAATTTTGTGTACAATGACCAACAGGCATACGGCCAGTTGTTACAAGGACCCGGCAAACGCTTGCCCAACAATCTTGTTGCCCGCAGCTAGCTGTGATTTGCGGGGTTAATGTTTGCTCTGCAAGTGAATCTTCTGGAGATAAATAACGAAAGCGGACACTGGCGCAACTTGCGCCGTACGGCCGCTGTGCCGGGATTAGCTCGTCCTTAGTTTTAGTTAGAGGCAGTGACCCTGATTGCGTTTGCCTAATACCGCGTTGCTCTTAACGCAATCCAACTGGGGCAGTGTGACTGGGATCGAGAAACAAGCCTCCTGTCACGGACAGGACCGTCGATCCGTTATTAATGCGAAGCCATTACATGCCCCATTGAGCGAGAATCCGTCAGCTAAGTCGGCGTGACAGAAAGACGGTGACTGAAAGAGTAAAAATTGACAAAGAATGCTAGTATTGACGTAAAAATTCTCAGGAAGGCTCCTATGAACAAAGTAAATTAAAGTAAATTTGAAAAGAAAAGTTCGTTAAATTTCGGTCTGGAGGGGAACCAAACCCGGTCCTCCGGGATGCGAGATGATCGAGCACGCTTCCCCGAAGCCACGTGACCAAAGCAGTGGCCTAGTTCGTGCGTCACTACGCACGTCACGTCACAGCCGTCTGGCTGATCGAAGGTGTGGCCTAGTGCATGCGTCATTGGGCACGTACAGTCAATGTGTCGCGCCACCTCATGCGGGTATAACATACGAACGCGTTCATCTAGTTCCGAGGTCTACAAACGGTGGAAGGATTTTGCATTCCCATACGCAAGCAGTCGTGAGTGTCCCTCCCAAAATTTTCGAAATCGTTTTTTTTTTCTGTTTCCTGCGCTCATCGCACAAGATCTGTGATACTCAGATATGCGTGTCCTTGCGTGTTGCGTGTTGCGTGTCCTTGCGTGTCCTTCCGTGTCCTTGCGTGTTAAGGTTTAGAGCGACAAGGACGTGCGCACAGCCCGTCTTGCGGGTCATGTGGTTCCTCTGAGGCACTTGAGCATCTCACATTACAAGTGAGATGCTTAAGTGAACTGCACTGCGCTGCTTCGCTTGTGCAGTGCACGTCACTACTAAGTCTGACGTAGCCACCGTCCAAGCTCGTTTGTCACAGTTAAATGATCTTGAATACAAGCGATGTAATTTGTTGTGGACTAAAGCGCGCTGGTTGTCACAGTGGGGATAAATAGGCATGTAATGATCGATTCGCCCCTGACACCCGCAGCTGTCCCAGGAAAGCGTCTCCCTCATCTCAATGACAAACGATCAGTTCTTTGTGAATGCCACCCCGTGCCACAAGTGACACAGTGACGTTACATTGCATCGAGGGGGACTTCGTGGCAGCGTGTAGTGAGGAAAAAAACCCCGATAATTTGGAGAAGATAAAACACCAGTAGGAAATGAAGCTTAGCTACAAGTGAAGGTCCCGCACCCTTCATAATAATAATAATAATAATAATAATAATAATAATAATAATAATAATAATAATAATAATAATAATAATAATAATAATAATCGTCCGGTGCAGGACGAAGGCCTCTCCCTGCTATCTCCAATCACCCCTGTTCTGCGCGAACTGATTCTAGCTTACGCCTGCGAATTTCTTAATTTCATCGTCACACCTAGTCTTTGGCCGTCCTCGACTGTGCATCCCTTCTCTTGGCACCCATTCTGCAACTCTGATGGTCCACCGGTTATCCATCCTACGCTATACATGGCCTGCCCAGCTCCACTTTTTTTTCTCCTAACGCGTATTAGAATATTGGATATTCCCGTTTGCTCTCTGACCCACACTGCTCTCTTCCTGTCTCTTTACGCTACGGCTAACGTTTTTCGTTCCATCGCTCTTTGCGTGTCCTTAACTTAATCTCGAGCATCTTTGTCAACCTCCAAGTTTCTGCCCCGTATGTTAGCACCGGCAGATTGCAGTGATTCTACACCTTTCTTTTTAATGAGCGTGGTAGGGTCTCAGTGAGGATCTGGCCATGTCTGCAGTATGCACTCCAATCCATTTTTATTCTTCCATAAATTTCCTTCTCTGCATTAAAGTCCCCTGTGAGCAGTTGACCGCACCCTTGCCAACCTGTAAGTGATGGTCATTGGCAAAGAAAGGCGCAGGAACAGCTGAATGAAAGGGCGGTGAGTCAGAGAGCGGGAGATAAGCGACGAGAAAGCCGTATATCTTGGAGTGCGGGGCCAGGATCTTTCTACTGGGTCAACGCCCAAGACGAGAACCGATAAAAGAACCCGCTTTCTAAGCTGGGAAAGACGTTCGGCTAAGAAGACAGTAAGATGGACTTGCAACCGTGACGATGAGGGCATGTGGTTGCTTATCAAGACTACTATAGACCGAAGTCCGGTAATACCTTTTGTGATCGTCCTCGAATCTGGCAGCTAAGGTGGCATGCGAATGATGGGCGTCAGGTGGTTCCTAAAATCAAAGCTTTCTTTGCACTATCGTAACGCGAAACAAGGCAGCAATCTAAGCGTGTAATATTATGGAGCAGGAGACGCCGCCTTCACGACCGATACGTTCACCACACACAGATTGCGGAAGCAACGTACACCGTGCCCCAGTCGGTCCGGGATTTTTATTTCTTTTCTATACCTCTTATGGAACAGCACAGAGTTTGTAAGCGGAGTGCAAGCATTGAAAAAAAAAACAATGCCATTAAGGTTGGCTTGCTGTACAAGCAGGACCTTGTGAAAGCTGGTTGAGAGGTTCATGGTCGCTTTAAAAGAGCCGTTAAAGAGAGACGTTGAAACAGTTTTATATGGCAAAGTGCTCTTCAGAAACTGCTTATGAACAAGCAGTAGGCCCCCTTCCAAGGGAAATGTCTGACCTGTAATGAAGATGATATATCTAGAATTTATCCTTGGCTTTATTGGAAAAGAAGCGAGCGTTATAATCTAATAGACGCAGGTTTGCGCATATATTGTGCACGTTTGTGTTTATGTCACATCTGAGCGATAATTGTAGCATAAAACCGATAACCTGTTTCCCGTGCAATGCACCGCTCTTTACTCCTCGTGCTCAAAAAAAAGAAAGATAAGAAGAAAAGGTGATTGATGTCAAAAACATGTGGTCAAGCTCTCAGATCTCAGACTCAGGTCTCAGTAAGAATTCGAAATCGACAGAGATCTACTGCTTTCCCTGCCAGTAGGCGAACAAATTGGTAGTTCCGTTTTATAATCCGCACTCAGGCGTACACGCACTAAGTCGACAGCAACCCACACTGGCTAACGCAACCATAAAAAAAGGACACGATTGAAATTTTATCAGGAGGGTGGCGTGGTAAACCAGAAAGGTGGAAAAGAACTTCGCTAACCTCAATATCGGAAAGAAAATGGAAAGACGAGTACAGGTGACGGTGGCGCTGAATTATTGAACCCGAAGAGCCGTAAGTCGAATGCGCAGACGGCGAAAATAAGTAAGTCAGTAGAAGACGGCGTTGCACGGAGCGCAAATCAGTCCTGGCCGCAGACGATAAAGAAGACAGGAACCGAAGGATAACAGACGACGAGAGAAAAACACGGTTTTTATTTCTTTTTTTTTTTTTTGTATGTAGAAGGTGCCATATCGACAGAAAGGCACGGCTGCCTTAGGAGCAGGCTTTGTTTCGCGAACCGGATCGTGAAAATAGGAGTTCTTGGGTACGGGAGAGAGGTGTGCTTTCCGATCCCGAAAAAAAGTTGTGGGCTCTTCGAGGAGACCCGCGAGGTGATTTCTTGCAGACGACAGAAGACGATCAACGTAAGCGAGGACCGGTACTAGCAGTCACGCCATTTTTGTAGGGGCACCGCGCTTGAAGTTCGGCGTCAGCGTGGGGACGCTCAGAAGAAATGCGCACAGGTTAGAAAAACAAGGCATAACGACCCTTTCTTTCTTTCTTCCTTTCTTTCTTTCTATTACTTGCTTAGTGTCTAGAGCACGTGAAGGCCTCGAGAGAAGTGGAAGAATTATCGTGGCTGGAACCAGACGTCAAAATGGTGCTAGCTTAAAACTGTCGACTGCGTAGTTGCTGGTTCTTTGAGCTGAACAAAATAGCCGCATTTCCTCCGTGACTACGTATTTACACCATCCCACCCTGCAGGCGCGGTAGTCACATCCATTGTATTTTTCGTCATTTCAAATCTGTCCAGCCAAAGTCACCGGGCAAACTTTGTCAGGTTAAAGATATTTGAAACAGCGTAATGTAGATGTACCGAGGTGAAGGGCACGCCACTGGTCATGGCGATAGAAAATACCGCTAGAAATACGTATTTGATTTTTTTTGTCATTAAAAAATAAACTATAACTGCTTGACGGCTTTCAAGTACTTTAAGAGGTCGGTGGAAAAGTAGAATTCTGTCGCTTTGGTGCACTTAATGTCAAGAAATCCAATTGCTTTCGCGAGTTCTAACAGACGTTGGAGTAGGGTACGTATGCTTCATTACGTAGTCCGTCCTGGGCCTCGTAGTGACGAGTACCTGGCCTCGTAGTAACGGAAGCCAGTCTCCAGGTTTTCCGCAAGCGTCGGAGGTGATCCTAAGAAGTGGAAATACGTCATGGCCTCAATGTTTCGGCCACTGCTTATTTTCACAGCCACTCTTTCACTGTTGCCTCGTGGCGCTACCCGTTTGGAATAATCGTAATTCTTAGCGCATTTCGTATGTTCCCGCCACCATTTAGAAGAGGGTGTGAAAAGCTTGCTGAATCATCCGGGAAATAGAGCCTTTTCCGCACTTCTGCGTGTCTGCAAACGATACTGTTCCACGAATGGTAAATGATATTGCAAAAGAGCGTACTTCGCGCATCTTGTTCGCTTTTCGTGGTTTTATACGCGACACGTACAATATAGAAACTTCGTAACCTGGTTTCCATTCCTAGCATGGGCAGGGCAGTGTCAATAGCCGCGCTCAGCTGATACGCGAAAAATGTACGCACTGATTGGAGCAAATTGTAGGTCAGAATCTCTTCGAGCCATGTGGTACACAGGTCAACGACGACAAATGGTGTAATGAGTCATACATTGCTATTATCTGTAACAACAACTTTGTACACCGAACCATGAGCAGGCAGAAAAGAAAGACCAACGTGGTTGATCTGCTCATGATTAACCAGCTCAACCATGCCATCGAGGCATTTCGGATAGCTTCTGGGCACAAAGCAAACTGAAATCTTATTGGGCGCACCTAAAAAAATCAACAATAAAGCAGAAAGCGTCCCGCGCTCTATTAATCAGCTGATTGTGCGGAGGATTGACTATTGAGCATTGACATTGAGCACTGATCGTGTGGGCATTGCCTAGATTACGTCATTCGAGGCGGCTTTATGAAAGATGCTGTAGGATCATTCAGCATGGTGTGACTTGCACATGCACAGTTTTCACTGTGAAAAGTAAGATAAGTATTCCACCTTGTGTCAACACTGGGTCATCTAAGTCCGTGTTTTGTCTTTATTTTACTATGACTGAGTTATCGGGTAGGACAGCCAGAAAAGCGCGGCCTTCTTGTGCATGACAACTGGTTATCGAAGTGTAACCTTTTGAAATACTTCCTTTGCGCATTCAAATGGTGTTCATTGCTTCCAAGAAATGGAGATAAAAGAAACTTGCGTAAGTAGTGGATACCGAATTGCGATCCGGAACGTAGCATTTGCTGCCCATTGTCGAGAAGTGTCAGGCTTTTTTTGGCCGGTAGGTCTTCGCAGATTCGCCCTAACAACAATCACCACATCGCAGTCGCAAGGAAATGAAATTAGGGGGTTTTAGGTGACAAAACCAAGATCTGATTATTAGGCATGCTATAGTGAAGGATTCCCGAATAATTTTGACCCCTCTGGAGTTCTTTAGCGTTCACCTAAATCTAGGTACACAGGCGTTTTCGCATTTCGCCCCCATCCAAATGAGGCCGCCGTGGCCGGGATTCGATCACGGAGCCTCGTGCTTAGGAACCCAACACCATAGCCATAAGCAACTACGGCGGGTAAGGCGGATAGGCGGTGTCAACTGTCCATAAGCCTTGGGCCGAGCCATAACTGAGACTTCCGCAGCGAACCCCGTGGTAACAAAGTGCAATGCAGAAACATCATCTGAAATAAATGAGCGCGATATTTCCATCGCAGCAGAAAGCAAGCCAGCAGCTAAACTTCACGCACTGAGATGGACTCTGACAGCACACAATACATATTGAAGATAAAAAAAAACATACTAAGTAAAACCGCTTCTAACATCGCCAAAAGACTTTAACGTGTTCGTCACTTCGCGGTACGGACCCCAGCAAAAGTGAGAAAGAGAGAGGCAGGTCATAAGGGAAAGGAACGGAGGTTAACCACGCTGAGCCTGGTAGGCTACCCTGCTTAGGGGCAGGGGCAAAGGGGATTGAAAGAGGAGAAGGAAGAAAAAAGTTCACGGTTTGCACTGTCAGACACACAAGCATCCATTGCTGAGTGGCTCACAGACGGTCGTACAGGCTGGTGCATTTCAAGAAACACACCAGCGCCTTTGTTGCTACGAACACTCTCCGGTCCCGCTCTTCGCCGTAGTGAGGGAAGAGTGTTAACACTTAAAACTTTTTCCTATACTGTGGTTGAACATATACAGAGCGTAAATGAAAACGAAAAAGATCATCGTGCTGAATTATCGTACGTACGCTCGAAACAGTTAAGTATATACGACTGCGACGCATTGGCCCGTAAGCTTAAGCGGCCACCGCCACAGGCCGCGTTAAAAGCCTGGGCATCGATGCGGGGTCTTTTCGCGATTCTTGTGTGCACTTCGGCGTGGAGCTCAACGCGACTTTGAGGGGTCGGCGCCGGGAAGACCGGCGGCGCAGCCCTAATCCTCGTGGCCGTAGAAATGGCTCGCAGGGCGCCCGGCTAAGCCTAACCCTTTACCCGGCGCCTCGCCATCTATCGTTCTCCAGACGGCAAATCCCTCGTGTATACTTTTCCCTAATCAATCGGCGCCGCTAGGGTGCCGGAGCTATTTCTTCCGATCTCACATGTTGCGATCATTCTGACCGTTTTTTTTTTTGCCGCGTCACTTTGTAGTTCTTGCGCGAGGGCCAGCGTTCGCGAGCGAGTCCCTAATTTATGACATGGCACGAAGTCGATGCTAATCCGCGAGGCGCCGTCGCTTCTTAGGGGCGACTCACGTCCCTGATTTTTTCGGTTGCGATGAGACAAAAGCTTTGATGCGATGTGCAAGACAAAAAAAGAGAGAGAGAGAGAAATAAAGAGGAAAATAAAATCTCATTCCATTTCGTTAGTAGATACTGTCAGTCCAAAGAACGCTGCAGGAGGGGCGTATTCTAACGCACATGCATGCAATATGAACAGTAGCTAAAAGAAAAACAAAATCAGCTGTATACAGAGCAGAAATGCACTATAGTGTGCAGCACGTGCTCTGTACAAACACGAGAAAATAAAAACAAGATGACAAATACGGTAACGAAAAGAACAGACGTCTCTTTGCGGAATAATGAATAATGAATTTCACATACATGTCAAGAAATGATTTCCGTGCATGAGTAGTGTGCTCAAGTAGTGTCGCCGAACACTTTTATTCAGAAATGCACGTGGGAATAATATTACGCCTAAAGCAGTCATTGCGGATCTCGTTTAAATGAACCTACTGGCCATGGCACTGTCCGCGGAGTGCATTTGAAAAAATTCGTGTTACAATTCTTCGGATACGTCAATGTGATCACCCTCAACATACTCGTCCTTAGACACAGTAAACTGGCTCCACCTCTTGTTCAATTGCTGGAAGCAACCTTGGAAATCTTCTAATATGAGCTTTAGCAAGGAGGTCTTTTTGGATTGTCGCCACATCACCGAAAGCCAGCACTGCAGCAACAAGTCGCATTTGGTGAAGAAAAAGAAAAGTTTGCAAGGGGGGGGGGGGGGCTGGATTCGGCGAATATGAGGGGTATTCTCAATGACCTTGCACTTTAATGCAGGGTGCAAGGTCATTAAACTGGCGTAGAATCCAGCACCCCTACAGTAGTATTGCTTTTATTTTTCGTGCAGTGGGAATCTCAGGCCGCCCGTATTTTGGCAAATTCGGCCGCTCGCAGCCTACACAATCTTTCAGACGCTCCAGGACATTTACGTAGAAAGCTGCATCGATAGTCTGACTCCAAGGTACAAATATGTGGCTTACGACTTCGTGGCAGCGAAAAGGACGTCATAAACTTGCTTTACGTGTTGTTTTATTCTTCCGGCGATATTTTTCTGAAGTCCTTTGCACATCTTTAATTTTCTCTTCCATGCTTTACCACTTCCGCTAGATGTGGTATTCGTAAATGCAAGTTTCGTCGCCGGTGATGGCTCTTTGTACAAATTCATCGCCGTTGTCTCTTACTTTTCAATCATTGCAACACTCTGTTCGACACGACTTCTGCTCAGAAGTTGAGAGTTTTGCCACCAAGTTGGCGCAAGCTTCTTTTTTTATTTCCGAATGTGTAGTCAGCATGAGGAGACCAGCCGACTTCCCCAAGCCAAGGGCTTGCGCTATCACATTTACTGTCATTCGGCTGTCACAGAGTGCAAGACAAAGCACACTATGGATGTTTTTGACCTTCGCGCACTAGGTGGAAGGGCGTGGTGACGTTGCATGGTCCATAGCGGGTGTTCACGCCTTTCGCGAGGACACTGGATCCACTTGAACACTATTCTTTTCTTGAGCGTATCTTTCCCATAGGACTTTTCCAGCATTTCATCATTTCCTGTACAATATTTATTCGACTTCAGGAGAAATACGCTAACGATTCTTTGGTTCACCATTTTGGTCGACCTTCATTTCGGCAGACTAAAAATGGGTTGCACAAAATGTGCACGCATACATTTTTGCCTTGTCCAGGGTGAGTTCGAGTCGTACTGAAGGTAGACCACATTCTCTTGAGTGGAGGGAGTGAGAGAGCGGCGCCGCATCCCCCTTTCCCAGTTTTCTTTCGCTGTCTCAGTGTATGGACTTTTTAAAACAGATCTAGGTTTTTATCTGCTATGCGTTCAAACACTTGGATCGGTCAACCGGTACGCGTGCCTTGACGACAGAGCAAACCTAATTGAATATCTCGCATGTATTCCGCAAATCTAGGGGGCGTAGGTCAACAAGGCTACATTGAAAAATCAGTGAGGGAGTGACACTGGCTGTGGTACTCCTGCAGATTTGAACCGGAATTCCAACCACAGGATTCGAACAACATTAAGTAGCTTTGCTTTACCATAGGGACCCTCAAAGAGCCTTAGCACAAGTAGTCATACAGAAACAGATATATTATTTCCCACATCAGGAGTGTGTGTGCTCGTACATTCCACCGAGGCCCCAAAGGACAAAACGGATGGACACCAAAGAAGCGTTCACAAGAACGCGAAATAGCGCGTCTCGGACCCTTGGCGGTGAACGTGCTTCTCCGCCTTTAGCCCAAGCCGCGGCGAAACGCGACTGAGTGCCACCATCGATCACAGCAATCCAATTCATCAGATGACGTGAAAGCCTCGCACGAAACGCCAACTTGCTTTCCAAGACGTTTTAAAACTGGTACAGCGCAACGTAGAAAGGAAGAAACCAGCCGAGCCGGCCAGATAAAGGAACAGAGCGATGTATTCCTTTATCTAAATGAAAAAAGCTCTATTCCTTTATCTGGCCGTGTATAACCGTTTATCGGCTCGGCTTGCCTCTTCCTTTCTACGTTGCGCTGTACCAGTTTAGAATGCAATACCAACTTGCCCAATCCTCAACGCTAGTGAACTTTCCGAGACGCACGTCTTGCATCATCATCATCAATAATGATAATGATAAAATGTATTAATCATGAAATGCTATTAGCTGCCATTGTCGACCAGCTTCAACTGACCTTGAGCGAAAAGCCACATTTGTTAACCGGGGCACTCAAACGAGAACATCCCCGGAACCCGTGAAGACCGCCTTGCACACGCTAGTTACCTGCCAAACAAGTTACATCATCACCAGCATACTCATAATCATTATCACCATCATCGTGGTGATCAGCCTATTTTTCAATAGCACTGCAGGACGAAGGCCTCTTCCAGCGATCTCCAAGTGCCCCCCTTGTTTTGCGCTAGCCGACTCCAACATGCGCCTACAAATTTCCTAATTTGATCACCCCGCCTAGTTTTCTGCGATCCTCAACTGCGATTCTTTTCCCTTGAGCACCCCTTCTGTAACACTAATGGTGCGCCGGTTATCCACGCTATGCATTACTACTTAGCCCAGCTGCCCAGCTCTAGTTTTTTCTCCTAATGTCAACTAGAATATTCCAACATGCACGGCTCTAACTGCCATCGTCATATCTGTCCTTGTTTCATATGCACAGGAAGGCGTCGTATAGAAAAGGCATAATTCTGTTAAGAATGATGGAATGTTACAGCTAACCTCGACACAGATGTTCTGCAATGTATTTGGTGCGCTGGTGGCAAAGTGTCGCTGCGTGGACATTACGGAGGAAGCTCACGCGCCTAAAGATTGAAGCCGCTGCACGTTCGCATATAGTGGAGGGTGTACAAGTCCTACCTCGGATATAGCGAAGAACCTACACCGGAAAAGGTGAATCACTTGAAACACATCGGGCGGTTTCTGAAGCCGTTCACAATACCCCGGATATAACGGCGTACACTAAATAAAAGGGCAACGCTTAAAAACACAGTTCGAATAAAGCGAATGAGTTTAGTAAAGCGAACTTCGTGTAGCCGCCTTTACCGACTTCAGTAAATGCGCATGCGCACTGTGTTCTATCCTCGGTTGGCTGAGAGTCTGTACCTACGGCTTTAGAGAGCTGCTTTTATGGGCTCGGCGCATTCAGTCAGGAAAAATATGCTTGTTGTCTGACATCGAGTTGTGATGGACGCTTATTGTTATCCTTCCTGTCCGCGCAGTCTTGTAGCTGGGTACCTGCGTAGTCTTGTACCTGGACAAAGTTGCCCACACGTGCAGACTCATATAACGTGACTAACTTAATCGCACACAAATGCACACATTACACAGTGGCGATTGTCTCGACTGCGAATTGAACAAAGAGTAAATCTTGTTGCAATTTCTTCTTTTCTTTTGCAGCTGCCTAGCTTGACAGGCAATCTTGCTGTAAATAGCAATTCGTATCGGCGAGGTTTAGACCAACACAAAGCAAAGACGTCTGGTCGCCTTTGAAAGGCCACTCGTCATGTCACAGTCACATTTTCGGCTGACACGGCGAACGGGTCAGCTCTCGTAGATCTCGCTATGTGACGCTGTCAGCGTTCTCACCGGTATGATGAGGAATGACAGCACAGACACTGCTACTGGAGATTTGCTTTCCATCTACGCGAATGCGCAAAATAGGACAATGAGACTCGCAGGAAAAGAAAAAAACGTGAGCTGTATTCTATGCACTCAAGCTTAGAATCTAGTTTAAGTTTCGCAGAACTGATTAGACAAGGTAGATTAAGTGGGCTAGTAGCAATGAGTAAGAAGTACAGTCGATCAACTAGGTCAACTACGGTCAACTACGCTAATGCAAAATACGTTTCTTTCATGTGTTTCGATACCCTAGCAGGCTACACGGCGAAGAGACATTCTGGTAAAGGCAGCAACCTGAAAAGAAAGGTAGTCTGTGACAAACATTGTTTTCTTTTTCTTGCACGTGTTCTAGCGTTGTTTCACTCTTAATACTATGTTCTCGAAAACAATCTCCGTGTAATCGTAGGCTGGGCATGATGTTATAGAAAATAATGACAGCCAAAAATGCAATGGCAAAAAGACGGACGTGGTAGGATCAAAGTTGGCTGTGAATGACATTGTAGTATGCTATTCTAGCTGCAATGAACACTACAACTGCCTTCTCAAAGCTTCAATGACCGCATTTTACTCGGCTGACATAAAAAACATTTGCCTTGAGAGAATCCACATATTCCGCATCTTCGAGGTTTCGCAAGGACTAAATGAATAAGATAAAAAGGAACCATTCCAAGATTTTCGTGACGATAAAGGAGGTAGTTAAACAGCTTTGCGTAGAAACACATAAGCAGTGTTTTTTAGGGCACCATACTACTGAATGAATATGAGCGCAAAGAAGGTAATACTAAAGCACTGCAGCAAGTGAAGTCAACAGCATAAATGGAACTAACACGCGTTTCACTTTAATGAAAGTGAAAAAGCCATTCCCTGCTCCCTTTTGAGACATCTATTGTTTCTGTCAAGCAGTACAAACAACCCGCTTTAGAAGAGTACGCATTTGGGCTGGTTGGTTCATGATTACGAGCAGTAAACAGCGATAAAGAACAAGACAAAGAGAAGAGCCCAGACCAAAGCGCTGTAGCGACAGCGCTGTGGTCTGTGTCCCTCTTTCCTTCCTGTTCTTTGGCGCTGTTTACTGCTCGTAAACCGCTGTACATCAAGACTAATAAAAAGTGATGCTGCACGGAAACAACAAAACACAATGTTTCGTGGTTCTTCGTAGTGAAAAGTTGTCTTCCGATAACATATGAGTGTTTACCCAGCGCTATAAGCGTATAAGTTATCCAAAGCTCAAGGACCCTGTATGGCTCCATCTTCCATAATGCAGTTTGCCTTCCGAGACTCTCATGGGAACGCATTTGACGGCACGGCCCAGTTCCGGTGATTTGTCAAAGACATTTCTAGAAAAGGATGTCACATTCCTTTACCTTTGGACACTGCAGCGCTCATTTGTGTTACAAATGACTGGCATGACGTCGCCCTGTAAGTGATGCCATGCTAATGGAACCCCCTAACCACACGTCCTCGTTTGGCTATGAGTTAAGGGGTTGTAGTGCACGGAAGAAAGATTGCAACGCAGCAACTCTTTCATCCATAAAAGCAACGTAACGCATATTTCTGACAGTAGCGTCGTCATTACGCAGTCAGTGAACCGAGAGGTCCTTTTACTGTTAGGGGAGCTACGAATGTAGTCATTTCGCAACGTGCCCTGAGCAAAATAACGTAAGCGCCTGCGAAACACTAAAACCGTTTATTGCTTTTGCTCGGTATGGTGGTTAGCGTGTTAAGATAAATTGCCGGTCATCTCTGAAAGTTTACTGCGGCCCAAATTTATTAATGTTTGCTGGTTTTTTATTGGAAAGCTTTACACTCAATAACACATCGGAATTTTGCTGCCCTGTAGGTATATTGACCGAGCTTTCTGTCGTCTTTTGCTAACTTCGTTAGCTGAGGCATCATTCAAGAGAACTTCTTGCATTGCGAAGAAAGCATTCCTACAAGTTGTGAGCTGCGTTCACGTGCAGTAAAAGCCTTAGTATGATCGACTATCCGAAGCACAGAACCGTCATGCTGGTGTAGTCGTTTTGACTTTCAGTGTAGAAATGACTAGAAACATAATAAAAGGAATGTAGAATGTTTGATTATCTCATAAACTGAGTTGAATAGGCACACAGCGTGCCTACCAATTGCTTCGCATTCCGTTAAGTTGCCATATAAGAGTGCAGGGTAATATAGAGCAAAAAAATTTTAAAAAATCAGCAACGATCTCATGCCCTTTTTATCTTTTACCGTAATTACCTGCGGTGCCACTCGTTAGGTATAACCACTAGCTGATAACGCAGAAATCACTTCCATCTCTGAGAGTCTAACACTATTCCACGCACGTAACTTTATTGAAATAGGCAGGAGAACAACGTGTTCTCAGTATAGGGTTTCCGCGAACACGTGCGTAAGGACGCAGACAAGCTCCAAGGACAGGCAAGGATTTTCAATGTCTTCCTCTTCCACATTCTCGCTTCTTGACGCCACCTCAACCGTCCTTAGAGTTTTGTACGCGGAGTATATTGCCAAAGGCCATCGACACATCTAACTGATAGCACTATACCACTCGAGTGCGAGGACCATGTCGAAAGGGTAACGTTGTTGTCTCTTGGTTAACATGTGGCCGAACGCGGTGACAACTTTGCGCATCAGATTATCGAGCACAATTTCGCGTGGGCTTACAAAAGCGGAGCATGACAAGATACGAGCGAGATGTAATTGCTTCAGAGCAAGCGACACAGAAGAGGAAGGTGAAGTTAGCGGAATAATGCATTTTTCTCTCACTTTTTTAATATCTGCTTCAGCCTTAACAGCCACAGTGTCAGGTCGCCCATTGTTTTGAGAGCCGTGGCTCGTAAATGCCAGCTGCTCGTAGAGCACGTAATCTCCGAAGTGTTGCAAGACTCATTTTGCCCATGAATTGCAAAAAAAAAGCATTCGCAGCGTGACGCTACTTATTATAATAGATTTCAATTTCAATTGCCAGAAGCCGCCCATCAAGAACCGGTATCAAATGACAAATCATAGACAATAATATTGTGCAAAAAAAAAACAACCCGCGATTGTGAATGTTGGCAAATAGTCGAACGCTCTAAAAATGCTATTCGCTTTATTACAGTAGAGCCGTGCTTGAAGGCCTGTATTTGTTATAGGGAAGATAATTCACTAGCCTTTCCAGTTTCATTCTGAAACAAACTTGGGTTTTAACCAGTCCATGCGTTACTGTAGTACAGGTGAACAGAACGCGACTTTCGGAACGCTGTGATAGTTAGGCGTTCCGCTATGAACGCGTTCCGTAACTCGGGTGCGCGAGACCACGTGACCTTTGCACATGGGCCCTTGTATTGGTGGTGCACTTTCAAGCGCCGTCAACCGCCCTCAAACTCTGACCACCGTGAAAACGAGCGAAATGAGCGAAGGAAAGTGATTCGTTTCAAAAAAAGGTGCTCAGGGAGTGCCACTGCTCGTTCAAGTCGGTAGTCATCATCTGATCGAATTATCGCTTTACGAGTCTTCGAAAAAAAAAAAGCAGCCGAGCTGGAGCATGTCTATTCGTTGCGCCGTACCACAACAAAACACAGCGCCGTACGAATGTCACTTCATACCCGGAAATAGGTTCCTCCGTCCAACCGGGAACTCTCTTCACCGGAAATTAAGGACCCCGACGCAGGCCACATGGCGAAGCTGATGAAAAGCAATGTCATCTCTCATCTGCTACAAGGCAAGGCTGAATGAAGCGGGAAAAGGTCGCGGCGCTGGGTCTCGCAGTGGGGAAATCGCTGGTACGATGCAAATTGTGCATGCGGAGGGGCACACGCTTTTAGAAATGTGCGTGTTAACAATGTGAAGGCTGTTGACAACGAGAAATGTTTTGGTCCCCCCTGGGAAGCGCAGTGTGTTAGAAAACTGTGAGAACTGTTAGCTATATTATGTGGGCGTCAAGAAACTTGTACAGGAAAGTACGTGTTTCTTTGTTTAAAGTGGTTTAATCTTTCTTTTAATGTCAAGTAGACATTATAGGAGAAACAGAAGGAGTTGGGCACTCCATGCAATGCGTAGGGTAGGTAACCGCTGGACTATTAGAGCCACAGAATGGGGGTCATAGGAAGGGAAGCGCAGTCGAGAAGGGCCGAAAATGGAGTGGGGTGATCAAATTGGGAAATTCGCATGAGCAAATCGGAATAAGCTCGCGCAAGACAAGGGTAAATTGATATCCCAGGTAGAGACAATGGGCTGATGATGAATGCTTTACTATTCGAATACGCTTGATTCGGGAAAGCCATGCTGCTTGTTCTTTTTTTTTCGTTTCTTTTGTGTGTTGCTATGACGAGGTTGTGTTGTCGTCCGTGTAATATCATTAAGAAACTTGTGTAAAACAGTCACATTCCCTGTTTTCATTAGTAAGTAACATCTGTACAATATTCAGTGATGACGTCCGTGCATATGCCTACTTTTTCTTCTACCTTTCGAGACGTTGAAGCTGCGGATGCCGAGGTGGCATGATGACGGCAAAAATTGTCACGTGTCGTTGATGAAGTCATCAGCGTAACGGGATAGACGGATGAATGGACGCACAAGACAAACCAAATTTCGACCACTTAGCTGCCGCCAAAGTAGAGCCCCTCTAGTTCTCGTACGGTCTATCGAGTAAAGAAACGCGCGCGTTATACCAAAAAAAAAAAAAACACATATGTCGCTCTTACAGAAACCGATTGTTCCGCTAAAGTAGTTGCACCACCACATTCGGCCTGCATTGTATTCCGCAGAATAACCGACATCAACCGTGCACACGCTCGATTTGCCTCCCATAGGTAGAGAGTAGTGTTAAAGGTCCCCTCCCCAGGGCCGACCAGAAATACTATTTCCTGCAAGTTGTAAAGGTATATCTAGAAAGCACATTCCACCACACGCAAAAAAAAAACAACTTCGAATTGATTCGAACTGGAGGAGATAGAACGAATAAATTTCGCTAGGCCACGCTGCCAGAAATCCAAGCTTCACTGCTAACAAAGACTCTCTCTCTCTCTCTCTCTCTCTCTCTCTCTCTCTCTCTCTCTCTCTCTCTCTCTCTCTCTCTCTCTCTCTTTGCCTCGACTAGCATCTGGAAGCGTCATTCTTTCGCTGCCACTTGCTCTTATTTAACTCGAGGAACCGCATGACGTGTGTATCGCGAGCCCCGTCTCATTTTAGTTTTATTTTTTGCTTTATTCGTATTTCACTGGATGGTGAAATTCTGAGGAGTGCCCGAAGACAGGAAACAAGCAGGAGTAAATATTCGCACTGGAATGAGGCTCGCACCTGCTGCAGAAAAAGGTGCGGGAACGACTCAGAACGTCGTACAGTCATGCCACTAGATGTGGTCATGCCCCTACATTGCACTAGTAATGCCACTACGTTGCGCTAGATGTGGTAAAATCTGGTTACCTCATGCAGATTAGGCGACTAATTGTCCCGGCCCCGTTTCTAAGGCCATGACTCGAAAATCACCATAATCGTCATCATCGAGTTTGCTTTCTGCATTGTACAAGTAGCCGTAGTCACATGCCATAATCAGGTGATGCGGCAGCCAGCGCTTTGGCGTGTTACCTTGATTATCTGTTTTTCGTTTTTATTGTTGTTTGAGTGGTTCTCGCGTTTTGGAGAAGTTCGACATTTTGCAGGCACAATTGTCGGCGCGTGATCTAAGCGCCACGCTTTTCTTTCCGCAATGATTGATCGTAGTGAAAGTCCTAGAAAAGGGAAACTTGGATTGGCTTAACAGATACTGATGGGCTAGTAAGTAATAACTTCGGTAACTACATCCAATGACTTGGATGGAAATGCTTTTGTCTATTGGGTGAGACTAGTGACGTAGCTTGATAATTTGTTCAACAATGGCGGTTTAGTTATTGCTATTTGGGGTGCATTTGGGGTGCATTGGAAGTTATACACGCTGTCGCGTTGACATTGTTCTTGATGTTGCAGTTTTTTTTTCGCTACGATTAACTGCACACGGTCAGTGTGATGCAGAACGCCGCGACCCGTGAGACCAAGTTATTGCGACACTGAGCGATGACCAAGTGCAGACTAGAAGGAATACAATTCTCTGCTGTGAACAACACAGCTGGAGGCATAATGAAGTCGATCGATTCGGTGGCCCTAATATAAGCAGAGAAATTGATGATAGACGACCAGATGGTGTAGGCCCAACGCCAGACGGATGGTGAGACAGATATAGCCTCGATCGCCTTTTGCTAAAGAAAAGTGATTGATTGAAAAAGTTCACGAAAGCTGCAAAAGAAAACCTAGAACGCGATGCGCTCCACATGAATGATTGAGAATCGAAAGGAAAACAGTGCCTAGTAATCGATAGCGATGGGAAAAAAGAATGTAAGGCCCGCTACGCTTTTGTTCTAGTGTCACAGGCCCGTACCATCGTGAAAACTTGAAGTGAGAACATTTGACGAGGCAAGTAACGCTCCTCCGGACATGAAATGGCCTGTGCAAGGCTACATACATTAGGCGAAGCTATGAGCAGACGTGCTTACGTTAGCACTGTCAGCACAAATAATGAATGAGGAGAAAAACAGAGATGTATTACGACAACATCGAAAGGGAGGACATGACTGTGCGATATGCTGCGAGGGACCACGTAACCAAAAAAGAAAAATAAACGACAAAGTGTGAGACACAGCTGAGAAAGCCCTCTGAACGAAAAAAAGATTGAAGAGGAGCAACGGAAGGGAAAGTTATCAGGCGCCTGACGTATGGTAGGAGGCTGCTGCACTGCCAAGTAGAGCAGACGGCAATCAATACTGCGAACAAAGGATCAGGACATAGAGCGAAAGAATGAGCATGACAACGAGGAAAGTTCGTCGTGGTCACCGTCAAGTGGAGGGTTATGATGCAATGCGAACGACAGATGCACGCACAGAGGAGCAACAAAAGGAGTGATGATAGAATTCGGGAGGCACATCCTCGGCTAAGGTTTCCCGGGCGCTGCCGTCACTTGGAGCGATGCAGGGGGCCTCTCGCTGCCTGCGGAATGCGATGAGGGCGAATAAGGATACGCCGATCGCTCAGCTGTTTGTTCGTTTGTCTCAGGCAACTGCTATATCGACCACCTTGTGAGTCAGCGTTGAGAAGCATGCATAAATGGGAAGCGGGCCTGGTTCCGTCATAGACTTCCGACCATGCGTCCCGCGAAGAATGGGATGATACCGAGGGAAGAGTATCGGTGTTCCACCGAAAGCTCCATAGGCAGTGCTCGAGCTCCTGATGACGAATGAAGTCGAAACGAGCGCAGTTGCATTTACCAGGGACCTGAACAACCCCTCCGGAAGCATCGAGTGCATCGCACGTTGGTGTTCTACTCAAAATTGTGACAGGACGCTGGGTGCTAAATCCTTCGCACAGGAAGCCTGCGATTTACAGTATGGCGTCTTCAGCGTCTGGGATAATATTCCAAGGCAGCGCATTTATTCAAGGATAATCATTGTTATGCGAGCGAAACAGCCTTGTATAAGAATCATAATTTGGCACTGTTTGTTGCAGCAAAGGTCCGAAGACGATTCCGCACGTCGTAATGGCATGTCAAGAGATTCGCTACACTGCTCCAGCTGACATTGTACTCTGTCGACTAGAGGTGGTGGGCCCCGGAAGGATGGCTTCTAACTTACTGCCGAGCTCAAGTCATGGGCACATGCGCAAGTAACGTAAAGCCGGAGCCCCGGAGATTGCTTCCTTCGGGGACTCCACAGCCAAATTTTTTGTATCGTCTGAGAGTGCTGACTAATTAGGCAAATCATTTAGGAACCCCAAAGTTGCTTGGTGAAAGTTTCGAGCGCAAGTGAAAAGCTGCGCTCGAGAGAGAGGCGAAGATTTGGCCGCCTTTATTCACGGCCCTCAATGTGATTGCTCAAAGTTCAACGCCGAAACTTCGTTCGCGCGGTATCCATTAATAGACCTCTGACCTCTTCCGAAACTGTGAAAGCGGTCTTCTGAAATCGTTAAAGTCATCCCTACGGGGGCTAACGGTGAGCTTCTGTCGTGCTCGTGAGGAAAGTAGCACGGAGGCTTCGCGACTCATTCCTTGTGGCTTCTTATCGCCAAACTTAATTAGCTGTCTCTCCAACCATTTAGCCTATTTAGCGTTCACCTATTACCGTCCTATCGTTTTTTTTATCTATCTTCTGGTCTTTCACTTTGCCTGTAGTGCTTACACGAAGCCTGTGACTGTGTTTTTAAGACGTAGAAAGAGAGAGATATATATATTACCGTTTAATGAGAGAGCTCCCTGTCGCTATGATTTTATTCTTTGTGCTTACACGTATGACTAGCTGTGCCACTTCTGGCACATCCCTCGCCCACGCGTTTCATACCAGCGCAAGCTATTGACAGCTCACCCACCATCGCTCTCTTTCTCCATGATCCGTGCCCAACAAGCTTGGTGTGTGTGCCGGTGGTTTTCGACGAAGCCTACGGCAGATGGACAGGCATATAGCGTAAAAATTTGGTCGATGCGGTTATACTTCGTGCAATAACGCACGGTATCTCTGAACGATGCGGGGTAAAATATCAAAGGCAGGCAAATAAATATAACCTCCAAAATAAAAGGCGCTGGCTGAGTTCCTGCGGTCTGCATTCAATTGACTGCCCAAAGAGGAGGAAAAGAACAAATGTCCAGGTGAAGTTTTTCATCAACTTAGCAGTCCTGATGGAATTATGTGATCCAGGAGGACGAAATAAAGAGAGACGGCAGGGATGTCAACCGGAAACGCGTCTGGTTGGCTACCTCACTCTGTGGGACGGGAAAGAGGGAATACAAACATAGAGAGAGGGAGGGGAGGGGGAAGAAAGCCGCGGCGAGCTCGCGCGCGCACGCGGAGGGCCTGGGCCATCATTACTTTGTCATCAGTGTCGTCAACTCTAATTTATGACCACTTGTATAACAAGGGCCTCGCAGAACAATATTAGATTACCCCTAACTTTCCTCGGCCAATTCCATTCCGTGCTTGCAAATTTCCTGCTCTCGTCGGACCACCGTGTCTCCTGCTATTCTTCGCACGTAATTTCTTTGCCCGCAGTACTGATTTTCTGAACCTAAATGACCAGCCACTGTCAGCTCAGTATTCATCGCATCACTCAAACAACTTCCATGGCTTACTTCTAATCTCAACTATAATATCCAGTGCATGCATTTGCCCTGAAATCAACACTATTGTCTCAGCGTCTCTCGTAACCTGCAATTTCTCATTGACTTGAATAGCATGCACAAATTCGGTAAAGCCCCATTCACAACTAGGAAATAACTACAGACGTTGATAAACTCAACAGATAGCGTAGCAGCTTTTTTAGAGCCTCCTGAAAGTTTCTTATATTATTCATGCTATTCGCGTTAGCATCTGCCGGCTCGAGTTATCTAAGGAATGCTGCGGCATCACCTACAGATAGCAACAGAAAAAGCTTGCATTAGGTGAAGCATTTAGTAAACAATTCATGCGAGAACATAAGCGTGCCCGGTCTTCTAAATATGTTTGTCTCGACATGCGAGAAACCGTGCGCCATAAACCCCTTGTGTTTTCCAGCACTCTGAGCAGCAAGAGCGAAACAGACGCTTAATTTCCCATCTAGAAATTCCCGCAGAAATTTTTTTTTTCATGGCGGATGTCGACATTAGCATTAAAGAAACGCAGCGACACACCGTGTTGCTCCCACAAAAAAAAAGGAAGCGTCATCTGCGAAGCACATGTGTGCAGCCGGGTTCATCTCTCGCGCGTCCCACTGAGCGTGCTCAGCCATCTCGCGGCGCCGCCACGAAGTGCGCGCGTGGCGCCGGTGTGAAGGCAAGAGCGTCTCACTACATAAGGCACAGGTTCGATACCGCAAGCGAGCGGGTAAATGTTGAAGAAGTGCTTGTCAATAAAGAGCGGCACAAAACCAGTGGAACATATACTGAAGTACTGTAGCGCCAAACAGACGACACAAGAAGAAGAGACACGGACGAGCGCTTACTAACAACTGATGCTTTAATGACGGAAACACACAATATATATACACAAATTTGGCGGCGCAACTCGCGCATTGTCAAAAACATCACATGGTAACTAGGAAAAAGGCGATAGAACGATTGTGAAGGTGACGTTCGTGAAGATGACACGTGGTGTACAGGGCCAAAAGACTATAAATGATAATGGTTACGCGATACACAAACACCGCCGTAAGGGAGCTGTAGCGCCAAACAGACGACACAAGAAGAAGAGACACGGACGAGCGCTTACTAACAACTCAGTTGTTAGTAAGCGCTCGTCCGTGTCTCTTCTTCTTGTGTCGTCTGTTTGGCGCTACAGTACTTCAGTAATATGCACCAACTAGCCCAACAAAAAGTTCTGCTGGAACATATACAGCGACCTAAGTAGCCGTCAAAGTGGTTCATTAGACCATGCGCTACTTAAGCCTCCCTCACACTATAGGTCGACGCGACACCGATTTTGGTCTGCCAACTGTCCGCGACAGCGTTTCCTACCTTCGCCTCGGCGCCTCGCTCACACTGTACCGACGTCGAGCTCTCCACCGACCGTCGGCAGATATCCGGCGTCGATACAGCGTGACAGAGGGAACGACCCGAAGGAGAAAAAAAAAACGCTGTGGTCGACAGTTGTCAGGCCGAAATCGGTGTCGGGTCGACCTATAGTGTGAGTCAGCTTTCACTGACTCAAGTTGGCGAGAAAATGGTTGGAGACCTAAATGGACCGACATTTCGCTAAAGGTGCGTCAAGTTCCCGAAGGATGCTAATCGCATTAAAATTGGCAATCGGCTTCTTGCTGAAGACATAGTCCGTACGTCAGCAAGACTACAATTACAGCAGCGGAGCCAATTTGCCTTATGCACGCAAATTGCACACTGCGTTATGCGTCTTTTTTATCCTTCCCTTCCAAAAAGTTCATGTGCTGTGTTCTGTACAACATCCATTTAACTCGGCCGAACTACAAATATGCTAAGGAGTCAGCTAAATCAAATAGAAACAGAACTCTGTAACATTTAGTGTTTTGGTAAGGGAGCCGAAACTTGTGTAACGCGACGTCTTATGAAAAAACACATATGTATTCTTAAACCCGCACAAGTGCAGGCACAAGAACCTATGCCAGAAAGACGAATTGAATAAGTGTTGAGCGTAGCATACGCACAAGAGTGAAACTCTGAGACTTTTCTAAGAAGCCTCGGAAGAGGTACACTGACGGATGTCAGAAAAAATCGAAATGGGTGATTGATTGCTTTCAGTAGTATTACAGGGTACACTGCAAACCATAGCTGGATCCGGTTAACCGTCATGTCCATTTATCTCATTTTTTTCTCTATGGAGATCACTGCGATACGCGAACTGTTCCAAGACTCTCTAGGGGGGGTGTGGGAGGACTTTCAATGGAAGCTTCGTAGTTCTCCTATAGAACGCTGTCAGCCGTAAAGTCGATCAAATTTTCTTGTTAGTTCTGCAAGCAATTGAGTGGTCGGGTTCTTTTTTCTGCATTTATTGTTGTTTTCATTATTCTTATCTTGGGCCGCTACATCAGACTCCGTGCTGGCACTAAGGCAATCTGATGAGTTCTGGCTCCAAATATCGCCAGAAAAAAAAAAGAAAGACACTGCGAAACCATGTCGAGAGAGCCGCCGCTGGCTTCGCCGACGTCGCCTGCAGCTTCACCTCGTTGCATCTGACAAATGGTACTGGAAGCAGCCGCTCGCAGGGAGGGCCCATTTTCAGAGATAGCAGTGAAACAAAAACGAGATAAAAAAAAGTAAAGTTCGCATTTGCGGAAGGAGAAGAGTGACTGAGGATTGACAAACTGGTCCCCGATTTTGTTTTATTGCCGAGTCACTGTCGCTTACTCGCTGATGCTTGACAGATCTAGATAAGCAAAACCTGCGTTATTTCTCGAAGTCTCAAACCGTCCTCTGCTTACTTCTCACACAACCACCTTGGTATTTGTTGAAAAAGAAAGCGGTACTTGGTTATCGTTTCTTGGAGAGATTGATAACGTTGTCAACACTTATTTAATACTTACGCCTGCCACACCAAAGCTGTCGCTTGCGAGGAAGCAACAATACCTGTCTGGATAAGTATAAAACGAGTAAGGATAAAGTCTTGTGGTATTGGACAGCTTTCTGTGTGCTTTAGCGGCTTTCTATCAGTGTTCTATGCTTGCTTAAAATCAACTATCCATAATAAGGACTAGAATTAACTAATCACGAACCCGAATTCACCTGCGTGATTCCAAAAAGATATCAGAACGCCAAGAACCTTCGCAACAGTGGTGCATACGCCTGCGCGCGGCAGAACTACACTGTTGTAGGCAACACTGCTGGTGCGGCTACAACTCCATCCTTCGCTCACCTAATCATAACTGGTACTTTGAAAAAAATTGGCGTTAAACTACAAATTAACGTCGGTATATATGTAACCAAACATAACCTTTTACAGGACCAATGGCTGTATTAAAAATAATCACCTAAGTAACATATTTATATATATTCTGATAAAATTTAGTGGCCAGTATCAATTGTGCATCTTCAGTAAAGCCCGTTGACGTCTGATGCAAACTACTGTCACGCGTGCTCAGCTCGCGACGCAATTTGCTTACTCAATAGTATTAATAGTAATAATAGCGACCACTAAATTTTGTGGCCAGTATCAATTGTGCATCTTCAGTAAACCCCGTTGACGTCTGATACAAACTACTGTCACGCGTGCTTAGCTCGCGACGCAGTTTGCTTACTCATTCACAGAAGACATATTCCGAAACGATAACTTCGGTTGAGATTGCAGGTTGCTGGGTAGGAGCTGCGAAACAGCATGCAGACGCATTCACTTGTGCTTCGCCATATTGAGCTTTGGTGTGCGCACAAGGGACCGAACCGCCAACGTCGCTGGAGACGACAGGGACAAGCCCTGACGAGGATCGGATCCCTTATCGAAAACTTCGGTATTCTTTAGTTTTGATGTGTCGTTCATCAGGGAATTGACACACTGACGATAAGATTGAATGAGCACTCTGCAGCAATGTAAGAATAAACTACTAAGAATCTCTTTTCTGTTTGTGGAGCTTACAGTGCGGATATTTCTAGCTGTTCGGAAGAGCTAGACTTCTGTTGACAAACAACGATATCTTCCGATGAAAACTTCAGTAAGAAAACGAAAATTTATTCTCTTCGCTTCAAACTCTTTTTTTTTAGGGCACGTTTTTCGTTTTTAGAGCAATTTCAAACAATTTGTTACAGTCAACCTGCTATGCTCTAAAGCAATCATGGCAGTATTGCACTATAAATTTAAAAAAAATTGAATTTTCTCAGAGTCGATTAAAGGGTATTTCGACCATGCTTAGATTTAAAGTTTGAGTTTAATCATTTGTAAGATGCACGTATATTAGTAATGCACCCGTAACATGACAGCACGCTAGAAGCAACGACGTTTCCTGAAACGACATAACCTTTGGGTGCGGGTTCCTAAATACGCTGCTGATATTTGTATACCTTGTCAAAATTCGACCAACTTCACTGTTGAACTCAAATGTATCATAAAAATATTATATAGAAATTTTCACCACTATAACAGTTCCCGTGCTTTTCTTTATTTTTTTTAAAGAAATTGTGCTTTTCAAAGATATTCGCCTACCACACCCAACTTTGTACTCTTACTCTTGAATAAAATAGTGCCTCGTTAAGGGCATTCCAAGGCATTTGGTTTTAAATTCGTGCTTTAAAGAGCACCATACCGTTCTGCGAAGAAGAAAATTGAAGCCGCGCTCGGTTTGACGCATGGAACGTTTCGAAAATATAATCCGGTATGCATGCCATTAGTGCTGGAAAAACAACGACCTGGTCGTAGAATCGTGTGAAGCTCGACAAACAGAAAATCAAAAGCACCGTTTACAGTTTTCGTTAGCAAGGATGCTTTGTTTTATGCGCATTGGTTTCGACGGCCCCCCACTCCAGGAAAGAGTGCCCTCTTTAGATACTTGCTTTTATTCTAGATTTTGTGCATACTAGCAGTGCTTTGAACCATCTAGGAACGGATGTAATTCCGGAATCTTCAGGCGCGCAGATGTAATACGCGTGCTGCATGATAACGGCACTCTGACCCTATCACTTGTAGAACAGACTTCTGCTGCTAGCAGCATAGATTCATTATCGAAGGCAATTGCTCATTCCAGGTTTATAAAATGTAGGTTAGGGACTTTCGGCACAATTTGCACATCAAGCGTTGCTTAGTGCATGAAGACGATATGCCCTTACCCTACTAGCTTGGTGGTAAATTGCTACACCATGGCGGCATTATACTAGTTGAGAATAGTGGAGGTTTCTACGAGCCAATATTTACTCGTCGTACAAACATGTAGAGGTATACAAAACCCTCTTTCTACGTAGCAAATAGGAAGCGAAAATTGTGCATGTAAACATGCAGTAATGTGGGGCCGCGTGTCAGGGGCGAATTACTGCACCTTCTCTGAGACGCTC
This sequence comes from Dermacentor variabilis, assembly GCF_050947875.1. NCBI lineage: Eukaryota > Metazoa > Arthropoda > Arachnida > Ixodida > Ixodidae > Dermacentor > Dermacentor variabilis. The sequence goes on along the minus strand of NC_134575.1, from coordinate 30,162,528 downwards.
TAGAAAGCGAGCTTTAGCGTAGGCCGAACACTGATGCCACCTATTCAAATAGAAACGCGTATTCAATATATTCAATATTCAATATATTCAGCATTCAATATATTCAATATTCAAAATAGATACGCCTATTCAATAGAAACGGGCAGAAACGCTTTTCTGAAGTAACTTATAGGCTGATTGAAATGAAATTTGTTTTATGCAGTAGAGAAAGGTGAATTCAAGGTACTGTTGCAAACGCAATTTCGATTAAGGGCCTGAATTTAAAAAAAAATGAGTTCCATGCAAAGGAACTTTCAAAAATTGTTAAAAAAATTGGTGTATAATGTTTGCAAATCCGTAGCTCTGCACCAAGAACAGACATCACAAGTTTGTAAAGTGCATCCGTTACAGCATCCGAAGCGAACAGATTTGACATGTCAATTTATATCTTACATGAATGCGTTACATTGCTTACAAGAGTTTCGTAAAAGTTTTACGACATATTAGTGGTTTATTTGGGAGCCATGTATAATATATCAAGTTTGTCCGTTTTAGACGTACTACTAGTTGCAATTTACTGGATTGTGATATCTTTTTTGATGGCTGAGTTGCAGGGTCGCAAACGTGATGTTTTCGTTTTCTCAAAATGTGTCATTTTTCCAATCTTTATTTGAAAATCGGCGACCTAAATAAAAAGTTCCCTACCAAGCTAACTAGATTTTAACTTGTCCTTTTAGATGCAACAAGCCTTATGAAATGTGGTGCACTGTTTGCCGAGACAGACGACGTTTCCTTTCCCGTGTATTCATATAGGAGGCCCCGAGCTCAAGTTTCCTGTTAAGTGGCTCATCGTTTGGAGCCTATATGAAGCCACAGTCTACCCTCACATATAGGTATTGAATTGACTTCAATGTGGCATCCATATATACTGCGACAACGAGGGTGCCTCACGCACGACGGACTCCTTTCGTCGTTTGTTTTATTAACAAGCTATATTTCAAGCACAGCTATGAGTGGTGTGCTTTTAAATACCAATTTTTTTTTTGCAAGAACTTCTTTAAACGATAGGAGTATTCGCTTTACAGACAGGAAGGCCAGAACGCTTACAACAGTTGACTACTACCTTGATAAAATTAAGGAATCGGCATGCGACTGACTTCAGCCAGACTAAAGCGGAACGCAGAGCCACCCATGCAATTGCTTGCGTATCTGATTAGCACAAATCTTGACTCGCGCTCTCCGATTGGCTCGTCTGTCCTACGCTTGCCACGGAAAATTTGCGCGCGCGCCATTCTATGCTTTAAACGTACGACCTGCCCACCAATGGGATTCCGCCGAAAAAATCACAAACTTTTTGATGCATAGAGCATCTGCATCACGTTTCAACGACTTTGTCATCTAGAATGTTACGCTACTGTGAATCTTCGCTCTTTTGAGGGTGTGCTTTACAAACAAACAATATTATTTGGCATGGCGAATGACCGATGGGGAACTGCGTGCCAAACTTTCAAACTTTCGAACTCTCACACGAATAGAAAAGCTAATGCTTGACACGCTTGAAGGCTAACCTGAGTGCTTTACGGTGTTCTTTGTAATATGACGCCTACGGGTATTGAGGCACTTTGCCATAAATTTGTATGTGTTGATGCCGGTGCTAGCGGCTTTCCAAAGGCGCTACCTAGGAAGCAGCCAGCGAAGGTAATCCTGTGGCACTCCCGCCATGATAGGCGTGCTCTTCTTCTAAGCCTGCTCATTACGCGGAGATCATGGCTGACCGAAACCGAGAAAATCCCGCGCGGAAACGTTGGCGGATGTGAATGCGTCTCGCGATAGCCCCGCAGCTTATTTTTCCTCGTGTCACTGTGCTGTGGTCGTTCGTCATTCGTGGCGGCCTACATTTTTTCCATCGTCAATTGTTAGCCAGCCAATGCTTCACATTCGTAAAGCAAAGCTACACCGAAAGAAGTCTACAGGCTCTCATAGCCAGTCGCTGCAGTTGCCGCAAAGGCTTACTGAACTGCTAATGCGGCCGCTTCGATGTTCACTTCGGTGGGGCGTGTCGTTTAATCCCGAAGTCACGCAGATCCGACCCATACGCAACCGTATGGGGACCGAATTCGTCGACAGAAAATGGAAAATCCTCGCAACCCGGAAATAAAAGACGCTCACGCGGAAGCATTGCAGGCGCGAGACAACTCGGGTTATCCTCTCGCTTTAGAAACATCGCCACCACCACCACTATCACCACCGGCAAAGCTACCACTACAGGAGACGAGTCGCTAGCTCCTGATGTCCGATTGCGCGTGTCATTAGGTCTGTGTTCCCAACAAGCGCGCAAATGGCTCCACCCGAAAGGAAAGCGGCCTGCTGATACTTTGTCGTGTAATGCCGCTGACACGTGACGTTAAACTCTCCAGATTATGATAGCTCATTATACGTATATGACGCGCTGTATAACTGGCCCTTTCACGACAATCTTATAGAACTCGTACAGCTTACATTAGATTTTACCATTTGGGCGTTCCTATTAGAGTAGACCAAACTTATACAGCTCGCCACGCTAACAGAAAAAAGTCTTATCAGAAACTGGCGGAAAACAGACGGATAGATTTTGTTGAGCCAGTTTGTGTACCAAGCGAGTTGAACAAATTGGGATCCTAAATATTGTGATGGTGTTGTTTTCAGATTACTTATCGTTTATACATCGTATCTAAAGTCGCAAATGTACGCTTGCGCAATAATTGAAGCCGTAGGCGGTGGCTAAGAATGACTATCCTAAACGCGTGATTATTCAAAGGCGCACCAAGTATCTGAGAAAAAAAAACTGCTTTTTTCGTTTTATGTTGCCCCGGCGAGTTCGGTAAAAGATGCCAGAAAACGGGACCTCAGTGGCACAAGCAGTTCGGGTCAATGTGTAGAGTATTTTTTTCTTCTCTGGTTTTATACACTGTTCATCGCCGTCATTCCGTTGCAGTCCTACCATTGTCGTCATTCCGACGTCGTGCCGTTGTCGACATCCTATTCTTGTCGTTAATATATTACTTTATTCACTCGCCGCCAAGCGTGGGATCCGTACGTTCCAGAGTCATGCGTTCTTGTTCGGCGAGCCATTTCTCCATCAAAATCTGTTCAATCGGGTCGTATAGTTACAAACGGCCGCAAAACAAGATCAGGGATCTTAGGAAACGCCAGTGAAAGAGTCCCTTAAACTGATTACCGCAGCTCGTGCGATACGCTTATTGCTTTCCATTGCGCTTCTTTTTAGTTCACTTTTTGGTGCTAAATCCAAAGAGACTATACTTCTGTTTTTTCGCCCATAAAACATTGCTTTCTAACCAAATGTATGCCCACACAGGAATGCGGTAATTCCACCACTATGACTGTGGCTTCTTTGTCCAGATGCCGCTCTGGCAGTTATTCCTAAGTTGAACCGAGCCTAAGGGCTGCAAGTGCAAGTGACATACCTGACCAGTGCAACCGGATTTGAGAAATTGTCGCCAGAAAAGAACCGAACTACTGTTCCGTTACAACATGATAGTATAGACACAATGTGTAAATAGCATGAGAATCATGACAACCTTTATAGTAAAAGAAGAGGGTGTGGGGGGGGGGGGGGCGGAAGACCTCACTTCGTTGTCAAGAAATCAAGCTTCATATAAATGTAAGTGCTTGCATTACATAAGGTTATGCAGATACTGAAAGGACAGTACAATTGCCTTCAAGTAGGATTTCTAACCTAGCGGATGGACCTCCTAAAAATATCAAATAATTGACGAACCAAATTACGTCGTTGAAATATAAATAAACAGTGGAGCCCGCATGCACGAAAACAAGCTTTAAAACTACTGGCAAGAGCAATGGGCAAGTACATCAACCAATCATGATGTTCGACTTATCAGCGAAGCCTTCCAGCCATTGGCAAACGGTCCGCACAAACCAAAAGCTTCGTGCATTTGTTCCCAGGTGTCTCACGTCGAAGCACATTGCCGAAATAATCTCGCTCAATCAACGAGCTATCGGGATTCAACGGGCAATGCCAAAGCTTAGGGCACATTGGGACAGCAAACAACTGCCGAGTCCAAAAGAGCAGCAGCGCTTCGCGAAAGCAAAGTGTCTCGAAAGCTAAGTGTCTTGAAAGCATTAGAAAACTATATAGAGTAAAGCTCTTGTTTGGGCTAGTCTGTGCATTCTTGAACACGTAACAGGGCAGCGCGAAAGAAACAAAGAGGATGAAAGGAACGCCCGGTGCGCGTCCCTTTCATCCTCCTGGTTATTTCGTGCGGCCCTGTTATGTGTTTATCATGAAGAGAGTTGAAAAGTTACTAGATCATAATCGTCGGCGTCATAATAAATTTTTCTACAAACAGATTTTAATATTTAGTTCCACTGTCGTGCCAGTCTCAACGCGTGATTACCAGAGCCCGAGGTCAACACACAACCACCGAGCACTAAAAAAAATATGGCGAGAATGTTGAGGTGGTACTTCCATCCTAAGACTCGTCATCGGTTCTTTCAGCAAGAGAAATTACTCGACCGTAACTGGGACGCTTACAGGCGATGCATCAGAACCGATGACAAAAGAACAAGGACGTTCCGCACACCAAGGAAAAAAAAAAAAGAAAAAAAAAAACCTGAACGCCCTATCTCGAACATTCGCGCCAGCCGTCGCGTTCGTCTTTTTCCTTTTTTTTGTTATTTTCTAAATTGTTCCCTTAGCGGGGAAGAGATATGGGAGCCCAGAGAACGGCGGTGGCCCATTCACGCAGTGATTGATGACGTACAACTTTTCTGACGGAGCGTGGACGCCATCATACTTTCTCTAACGTAACGATGGTGAAGCATCCTTGGGTATTTCATGGCGACAGCAAAGCTGAGAGGGACAGCGCGGGTGAATATACAAAAACAAGTGAACTAAGCTTGACAGGCTCACAGCAGCGTTGGCGAGAAGGTATAGCCCAAGGCAGGGAGATGCAGTCATCCTTCACGCTGCTTCTATAGGTTGTTACTACTTCTTATCCTGTTTTCCGCGGTTCACTGACCTTTCGACAGGCTCTGCACTTATGGCGAGGGCACTGAGACCCAGTATGGCAATGTAAATTCAGTACGTCCGGATCTTGTTCCGAATCCGCCGTAAATATAATAGAAGTTACCTAAAACAATATGTGTTAAGGACTTGAGTTTCTTTTTTTTTTTCTGGTAAAAAAAAGTTATTGAAACAACGAAGAGGTAGCGAGGGTGAGCGCGATTTTCAGAACTTGTTAATTGCATTTTTCAGACGCGTGCTAGACACTCATAAGTCTTTTGCCTGCTCTTGCGCAAGAAAGTGCTGATTTCAATTAGGGGAAAAAAAACGGACAGTTTAATCATGATAGCATTATTACTTGTTCGGCCCGGGCAGGAAGATGTAATATCTTTTTATTTAACTTATTATTTTTTTTTTGAGGCCGGAAGAGGCTTCGGTATCAGTCTTCGAAGGCAACGGTAGTGTTTCTTCGCAGTGGGTTTTAGCCCTTCTATAATCTCTGTAAACTTCGACACTGCTGACTTATCAGTGTCAAAGAATCACTTTCTCGGTATATCCCTTTTTGAAAGCCACGTCCCTGTCTCTTGCTTGGTATTTTTTTTTTTAATTTTGCTTTCCCGGCACTTTTTCGGCGTTCTTGTCTATTTCTACATCCCGTATTGCGATTAAATAGGGGGTGGATGAGCATCATTAGTTGCACGCGGATTTAAGCCTTGCAAGAAATCGCCGTAGTTGCTCCACTTTGATCGCCACCTATTCAATTCCCTGGAGGGTAAATGTTTGAGGATAGTTACAGGTGAGAGGTGCGCTAAGGTTGCATGGACGCACGAATGGCACAAAGGAAACTGAGACATTAGAAACCCGACGCTGATATCCAGGTGAAATCATGACGTACAAGAAGCGCCATCCCGGCCGTACCTTCGGACAGGCCCGATGGCGTCAGTGTGCCACTATTTTCAGAATCAAAAGAGGAAGAACAACGGTCAGCCGGCATTGGCTAATAAAAAAAAACTGCGAGTCTTGTAGTGGTTTTACGCAGGCCATGGGCGGCTTCGCTGGTCGACGGTCAAGCAAGGCAACGCGCCTGAAGCTATAACGGCGCATATGGCCCTAACTGCGGAAGAGAGAGAGAGAGAGAAAGCAGCCAAGTGAAGAAGAAGGAGGAAGATAAAAAGGGTAACAGCCACGGAAACACGTGGTCCACGCATTTCCGCGAACTCGTGGCCGACAGCTTAACCTTTCTCCCGCGTGCTCGCAAAGCCACGGCACCAGCACACTTTCACGGGAAGCGCGTCAAGTCGTAAACGTTAACGCAAATAAATGGCGCCTTTACAGCTCGAGGCGTTATTATGGGAAGCAGATGCTGCTGACGCGGTGGCGAGATTGTTGCTGGCTGGAAGGCGGGAAAAAAGAAACAAATCAAAGTAGCGGAAAGCCTGGATGCGAGACAGAAGCGACTCGGTGCTCTTGCTTGCCGTTTCTCTGGCCGCATAAAGCACTCGTAGTGAAGATATGGCTCAATACGGCAGAGTGGGAGCTCCCTTTTTGTTGTTGTTTATCATTGTTCTTTTTCAGAGACAGTACATTGCGCTGCGATAGTTCGTCGCAGTGGCTATGTAGAACACGGCAGGTCTTTGCATTCTCGTTTCTTGTTATGTGGTGTCATTAGGTGGCAGCCTTGTTGTTGAAGCCTTTCTTAGAAGAATGCTCCTGTCGACGCGCCACTGAATCCGCATCGAGTTGCCTCAAACCGTTCAACGACAAAGGCGCCAGAAGTTGAAGAAATGGTCACGTTTTTGTCAAGAATATGTACATTATTATTTTTTTTTTTGAAATGAAGTAAATTTTTGGGTTTTGTGGCATGCAGATGACTATACGAAAGAACAAACTAAAGACCACATAAATTTAAATAAACTCGCCATACAAAGATAACATTGCCAATCAAATTAATAGAGCAAAATAAATATGGGAACTGCGAAAGAAACTATGGTCTTGTTCACCGTGTTTGTTATGGCCACAAAAAGACAATAATGGCGGATAGGCCACTTTGCAACACCTTTACCACAAGGCGGACGTGTTGTTGGTGCTGCAGCTTTTTAAGATATTCCACTCGAGAGACTAGCTCCACGGCAGAAACAAACAAACAAAAACTAAGAAAACGCAGGAATTTGTCAAATTAATACGTTAACGTGAACTGATACGGAAATTCATATTATATATTAGTCATTAATTTGGAGATACCGTGGAAAACATGGCAGGGCAAACGTCTGTTCTGCAGTCTGTTGATCGAATCTGGGACTCCCCTGTGTATAAGCGTAATTAACATTTGCAAGCTTATTATGTGCAATAATCTGAAGCTGAAGCTAGCGGCGAAACCTAGCAGGTCAGTCAATCTACACGTAAAGTGAACTGCAAACGGCGCAGCGGCACCGACCAATAACAATAAACAATAACTTCTTCGTAACGTTAGCCCCGTTGCTTCATATTCCCCCAATGTTTCTAATTTATCTTCTTTGCTTAGTGCATTTACTTATACAAGGGCGTCTCAGATGAATATGACAACGGATGGATGTAACCTCACGTGCGACATTGCATTCAAGGTAGTTCTGTAATATTGCTCACGAAGGAAAACAGACCGTATATTGGTAGCTGTGACTATTGGTTATCCGCAAAGTTTTTGAGCGAAACGTGGACTGCGCAGAAAAGTTGCAGCCAAGTTGTGCCTGGCATTTAAATTGTAGGAAAAAGAGAATACAGCTGGCAACGGCTCGTGCTATTGTGTGGTAGGTTTCCCAGAAGCTATAGTGACTCTCGGATAATTAATGCACCTGGTCAGATGAGTACACTCGACCAGTGCTAAGATTTCGGGGCAGATGACAGTTGGAAATTGAAACAATATAAGCCGATACCCTGCCAATAACGATGAGACACAAAAGGCATAAAAGGCGTTTCATGGAGCACCATGAAACGTGCACCATGGTGCAGCCATGGAGCAGCCTGAACAGACAATGGAAAAGAAAAGCAGGCGATAAAAAAAAGCGTTCTGACTTTCAATTACTGTTATTTGCGCAAGCCCACGGTGTATATTTCCTAACTTGGGCAAACTAAAGTAAAGCAAGAAATACAACAACCTCGTGCACGTAGTCGCCACGTTATGAGAACAGCTTTTTTTTTTTTTTTCTGTAACCGCAAGCACCCAATAAGTTCAGATTCAGATGCTTTATTTTTCTTTAAGTATACCAAGAAAGGTAAAGAAGCTTAAGGCACAGCAACACCTGACAGGAGCCTCAATACCGGTTATACAACATTATAGCATTTCAAATACACAGTGATACCATCGCAGCGAGTAGCAGTTACCTTTTTTTTTCCCGTAGATTAGAAGTAACATGAATGAAAGTAAAAAATAAAAATGATTAGAAACGTACTTTAGTTACAAGTGGCTTTACCTTAAGGGACGGAAAAATAATGAAGAAAAAAACAACGACACCTCACAATAATGCTAATGCAAATCAGCTCACCTGCGTACAGTGCAATCATTCAGTTTCACAAACCTGACCTAAAAGACACGCATGGCAAGTGCGATCTTTCTAAATGAATATTTTCACGTGCGCTATAAAGAAAAAAAAAATGCTTCACATAGCTTAACTAGACCAATTGAACATCGACATGCTGGTAAATAATATATTTTTTAGTTGTTTCTTAAAGAGTTGCGGTTTCACACTAAAGTTGCAAATTTATGTCGAGAGTTTATTGAGAAGGGAGGTTATTTCCTATGTGATGGAATTGTTTGCCGTAATTAGTTCATGTGACTGGCATGTGTCGTTTTCGCTCCCTAGAATTGAACGTTTGTGTCGCCTCCTAGTCTCATTTATGGTCTGTGGGCGCCTGTGGTAAACCTGCACCGTTATCTAGAAGCAACTTGCCTGCCAACAAGTCAAAAAGAAGGTATTAATTCGCCGGAAAATATGCAAACCGATATTCTAATTGATTAGGAAGAGCGAGGAGTGGGGAAAGTGCTCTAATGCACAAAAAAGATAACCTGTGGTCTTTTGATAACACAATCGGTTTTATAACAATCGGTTTCCTTAGAGTACATAATCCACAGTGCAAAGGCATGACGGGATTGACTACATAAAAAAGCGCACAGGGATATTTTAGAGTCAGCCGACGCACGACATAGGTTAGTCGAAATGTATTCGAGAGGCTTCTGTCCTTCAATGCACATATACATAGGGTGATCACGCAAAAGAAGTGATAAGGGACTGAAACACTGATGTTGACAAAGCTTTTACGTCACGCTACCATGACGAATAACACAACAAGTAATAAAAGCGTTTCCCAATAAAAGATTGAAAAAAAAACAGTCAGTTTAGCATCAGCATCTCCTTAAATTAATGAAATCGGATACCTTAACAATTAATGAGGGTGTTGCGCTATCCCATCACGAAGTTGAACGTGTAATGATGGGTCATCATTCGTGCGATACGTCATCGTAACGTTGTCGCTATTTGCCACGTTTCGCTTATCAGTTGGTTATGGTGCTGTTGCATTTGACTGCTTCGGTTGCAGATCAGTGTTCAGTTTTCAATAAAATAGGTCGTAAGGGACTACAGTGAATGTTCTACTGTCTACGTCCTTGTTCGTTCCTGTTTCGAGCAGCACAAATTTTACCGGGTTGATGATAATAATGAAGACGATGGTCTCGTCGCTGAATGCGACGAAATAGCAGCGAGAGTTGAACGATTTGAACATTAAGAATTCCCTAAGCTGCCCTCCACTTGCTTCTCGAACTTTTTCTCGTATTTCCTTTCAAGGTTACATGCACTAAAGTCGCACAGCGCTATATATTTGAGGCCGCCTACCATATATAAACCACCGACATACATGTCACAGCGCCTTGATCACGTTTGTACGAAAAAAACATCAATAAACGTGTATGTATGTACTTTATGTATCTTTTTTGTGTATTTTGCATCTGTGTGCTGCTAAAACTGCACGTTTTTATTTTTTTCAGTGTATACGAAGGTATGATTTCACTCCTGTTTGGGCCAAGCATTGGCCTGCAGTATTTTGAAATAAATAAATATCGTACGCTTTCTTCCAAGAACTCTTGTTTCCCCGCACCATCAGCGATTGTAATCGAATTCCTCTTGACGTAAAATACGTTGTGGGGCTATTTAGTGCCTAGCTTTCAAAAGATGAAGCGCCAACAGTGATAGCGCACTAAGAAGGAACAAAGACAGGACAAGGCTCTACTTGCAACTGTTTATTGAAATCAAAGGCGGCTGGTTATTTTTCCATGGGCAGAGGGGGAAGAAAAAAGAGGAACACTGAAGATGTATATGAAGGGTATCACAATTAATCAAAATCTAAAGCTTATCTAATATCATGCTTTCATTTGTGTAAATATTCAGAGACGGGGTGTTGACACAGGTGTGCCCTCTCTTCTTAATCTGGTTCAAAAAACTGTTGCAAGTAGCGCATTGGCATGTCTTTCTTCCTTCTTAGTGGGATGTCACAGTTGGCGCTCTATCTTTTGAGAACCCCTTGACGTCATTGAAGTTGTCGGCAACGACGAATTTTCTTTAGCCCTACGTAATCCCGTTTAAACCGTAGTTACCCCTCGTTTGTACAATTCCGCGTATATTTAGGTTGTTTTTTATTTCACTCTGTAAATTCTAGTTATAATGATTCCCGCATACATATTGCTTTGGACATTTTTTGCCGTATCACTGCGCAACATCTTATACATAAATGCTCAACTAACCGCCTCATTGTAATGCCCACTGGGCCAACGTAGGTATCCCAATAAAAAAAAAAAATTAGTTAGGAAAGTGGACAGCTGGAGAACGTCGCGTATGTTACATCACGTTTGCAACTATACGAAGGGCGGACAGGACAAAGAAAATGGAAGACGTAAGGCACTGGCACAAGTGCATGACAAGTGCTTAAGGAAAGCATTGATGAACCAGAACGTTGCGTGTCAATTGCCGGCAGCTAGCGTACTCCACTTGCACGCGATAGGGTCGACTGAAGCAATAATGGCAAGCGCTACGCACAAAACTTCAGAAAGACACGAAGCCCCGTATGGCCAAATGACTTGCGATCGAAACAAGCGTGAAGAAGAGTAAGATCGGATGACGGTCAAATCGCTGACACGGGTGAGTGTGAGTGACTGGGTCAGAACGCATCAGCGGAGCCGAACATTTGGTCCTGGGGCAGAAGTGCGAGCGGTGGAGTAGGAAAGAAAAAAGAAAAGTAATAAGACAATTAAAAGGTAAGATATGGGCAGGGGCTAAGAAAGATTTTTACTTCTTCGTCTTGTGTTTGTTATACCGTGGAGAGCGGCTGGTGGTCTTGCGTGGTTGCTGGCGTATTAATACGACGCCGGGGAAATCGACGAAGCGAACAGTGCAGAATCGCTCTCCGGGGCAGAAGAAGAGCAGGCGGTCCGTACGAGCAGTGAGCACAGTGTCAGCGGCGGAAGATGGGATAAAATAAACAAGGAAATAACACCCTATTCCTAGACTAGGAGCCGGGAATATTGACAGGCAGGGAGGCAATGTGTGTCAGCATTGCATCACTGATAGATACGAGGTGTGGCGGCAGAAAGCATAAACGCAACGACCACGGCGAAAGTATGGAGCAGACGGCAATAAAACAATGGCTGCCAAACAGAAAAAAGAAAGAAAACGAAAGCAATGAGGGAGCGATAACAGACCCTGAAAATGAAAGCGCAGCACTTTATAGAGGAACAAAGCTGCCAAGTAAGGGACGTCCTATGAGAAGCAGATGCAAACTTCAGGAAAAAAATGCTAACATTTACAAATAAATCCGCTCGATAGAGAGAGAGCAACACTACTATACAGAGTGTTGCATCGATAGGTGCATCAGGCTAACAAGAGACTTTCAGCTGTACCGTTCACTGATATATGCCCCAAATTCAAACCGCGCACCATTTAGCTATCTAGGTTCACTTCAATGCCACTATGCCAAGCCTTACATGCAAGTTTCGTTCAAAGTAAAGCAAGAGCCGCGTCTTCGTCATCGGCGGCACTAAGCAATCTCGAGCTTCCTGACGGCGATGATGATGGTTTATTGGCATCCCCTTTAAAACGGGGCGGTGAAAATGAGTCAGCCTGCTTGATTTAATCCTATATGTTAGATACGTTTATGAGTCTAGCATTTTTCTATACACTCCTAAACGTTTATTTTTCCTTTCTCTAAACTCCTGCATCTATCCTGTCCCGCTAGTTACGCTTCATCGGAATAGTGGCGCCATCTATTACTAATATAGTGAAACTTGTTTTCACTGTAAGGGTGATATACTGTGCCACAAATCCCCATGTTACCCCAAAATTAGCGTCTATTACAGTGATGTCACCATGGACTTGACATTAGTGCTAACGAAATAGGCAAGTAATATACGAAAAAAAAAATTGGCTATAAATCGGCTACTCTGCGACACGGCCGGTTTATTTTCAACTCTCGGCCTCCCTGCGAGCTTTGAGCGGAAATCAGGCGAAGGCTTATTGTGTGTCTTGGCATTTCAACGCACCTGCCAGATTTGCTAAGTTATTTTCGACTTTTACACGACGCTGAGTTGAATATCGTGTGCTGAACAGAACAAAACATTTGTGAGGCAGACACACGAATATTAAATCAATGATAAGAGTGTCTCACCGAGTAATTTCGCATGGCCACCGCCATAATGATTGCGTCGTCATTTACCTCAAGTAAGAACCCGGCTCGCAAAGGGAATCAGTGACTGCTTGTGGATGTATGGAGTGCCGATGTTGATCTATCCGATGGCGCAGGCGTGAACAAAACCTTGCGCTTTTGTTTTACGTTTCTGATTGGCATTGAATATTTAGCGCGAAAACATTTGCGTCTATCGTATCATCTTGGTTTTCTTTTCGTGTTTTTTGTCAGAAGCTCTTTTACACTTGTTTTCATACCGCAAAGCCCTGTTTTTCTCTTTCTATGATCGTTTCTGCTACCTACTTCTGCTAGAAATTAAAGTAATTATATTTTCTCATCGCACCTTCTGTTGGTGCATGTGCCCCGCTAAACATACAAAACATACCATGGATAAGGTCACCTTCGTTTCCTGTATAATGTTTTTTTTACTCTTTCCCGAATATAAGTCTGCTACGTGAATCAACCCACTGCATTTACAATTCTCCAGTCATACGGAGAGCCCTTGTTCAAGTGAACCATCTTTGTCCAGATCCTGTAAAAGAAACGGCACTGCCTCAATCACCCCGGAAGTGTAGTTTAACCATTTTTACAAATATTTCGTCACCTTAACGTTTCCTTGCACTTCCCAAACACATCAGCGCAGATGAGTTCCGGGGCAAGGGTAATCATCATGTACAGCAGGCAGCCACACTCATCGTCGTCTGCTCGATCGTCTGCAAACCAGACGATGTCATTCAATATTTTGGCTCACGCCTGCATGTTTGGACCCAGGCGGAAAAACCCAGTGTCGTTGTGGTCGCCTTAACTTCGCTCAACAGACGCCTCTTCCCTAAACTTCCCTTTGCCGCACAAAAAAAAAATCTAAGCAATGAAGCAAAAAAAGGAAAGAAAGGAAATTTGGCCCAGTCATCGTCGCCGGTCTCGTTCTCGTCGTATTTCTTTAAGGTTGGCTCAGACTGTGCCGATGTCTTTTATTACCCTGTCCAATAAAGCAGGGCGTTTGTTGCGTCCTTCACGAAAAAAGAAATACACCAGGAGAAACGCATTCCGTAGCCTGATTTAATCAATGTCTCTGTGCAGTAGTATTCTAGAGCCTTTCACACATCTCGTCATTCCTTTCCGGGAAAAAAAAGATAGCTTCAGCTTTTGCGTCGTAGATTTCACCATTGCTTTTTATTATTATTATTATTATTTTTAGCGCACGCAGCGGGAGACTGGCCGGCTACCCATGTTATGTACGGCCTGCTGGGGCCAATAAGTTAACCTCGACTACTGCGGCTGTAGTCTACGTCTGTTCATCTCAGTGAAGTGCAAAGCCATAGCTTTGCCGTAAATTTGGTCAGCTTATGAGGCTCTTTACAACGGCCGCAGTTTCTTTATGACCGTGAGCGAATAATATTCTTCTTATCCTTGTTTGCAAGCAGAGATCTTGCAGTGACATAGATTCCGGGTCAGTTGCTTTATGCATTTCTTTTTTTCTTTGTCTGTTTGACTGTCTTATTTTTTAAAGCTGACTGTATATATATGTTAAGTGTGTGCTTTATTTCTTAGACCACAAGTGAAGACGTGCTCTTTATTTATCATCACATTGCGAGCTGATGCGCGATAAAATTTCGAATTTCAAATATTTTCCTTATCTTGCGACCGTTTATATTTTTATATTTTTCAGATTCGTATCAGATTTACTGTTTATGTGATCTACGACCACTTTATGTAGGAACTTCGGCGTTAAAAGTATTGCAGCTTTGAAGTTGCCCTTCCAATTTCATTAGCGAAGTATCATACGTTGGACTATGCATATGTATGCGGCAATTGTTCGCTGTGCCATTGAACACACTGTTCCTATAGAAACATTGTTTTTTTATTGCTTTTACATAATCTTTTAGAGGTCGCATACGCATCATTTCATTAACCTACTATGCACGAGTGTGATGACATGGTTACAACTTCTACGCTTTGAATTTCGATTTGCAGAAATTCATCAAAGCTGCATGACACGTTGCGATTCAAACGTTAGCTTTCAATTCGAGACTTCAGGGCAGGACAACAATGTTAGACGTTTCTTTCTTGGTCGCATCAAAAATAGTAGTACCTATGGCTATAGTGCAACCGCGCCACCACGTGAGGCAGTTTCCATTTTAGTGCGATGGCAATTATATGGACGCTCGAGGCGCTTTTGTGCACCGTCACCATTGGCGCCGTCGTGCTGTCCTGCTGTTGACGATTCTGTCAATAGCGTGGGGAATTGCAAGCACTCGACGGGCGTGAAGTGCTTTTGAGTTTAAAAGCGACCAAACCAAGAGGACAACACGTGACGCTCTGCTCAATCTCATGGGCCGAAGCCAGGGCAGAGTGCTGGCTTTCCCTGTTGTCATGAGTGCGGTGCGAGCGTATACGTTAGCGTTCCAGCTGAACAGTTGCGCGCTTACAACACTGTTGTGAGCGTGAAGCTAAAGTATGCAACCTTTCCTTATTTTTCTTTGGACGCCGACCACCTCCTCACGATATTGCTTTGGTCTTATCTCGGGCATCGTGGACATACGACGCCCGCAAGGACGCCGGCACACTCCACAATCTCGTCAGCGCTGTGAGACGCGCTTCCAGCGCGACGCTAAACGATGCTGTTGCTTTTACGCGGGCTACGCCCTTGGGGCGAAACCGGCCATTCCGCCTTACCAGCGCGGTAGCGTTAAGGCCCCCCGCGTCGCAGAAAATCCGGCGTCGGCGTCCCGCGCCGAGCGTACTTTCGCGTAAAACCCTTCCTAACCACGCATCACCAACCATGCAGGCGATCCGTGGAGCGCAAACAAGTTACTGAATTAAGTGAACTTCTCAAAGTAAAATGGGTCAGAAAAGTCGCGAAGTACGATTTGCACACAACCTACAGACATGATAAGGTCGGATTGAATTGAATTTGAATATAGAATTTGAAGTAATTTGAATATACGAGAAAACATAATTCTGTTACGTGGAAGCTCCCGCGCCAACCCCTTCGCCAGCGTTTCTACCATTCATGAGAGGCGCGCTCGGTTCTATGCAAGGCGTCCAGATGGCGCTCGCCTCCGCACTTCGCGGCCGACGCAAGACCGCCGCGTTTCGACCAGAAAGCTCGCCTTCGTGCATAACGTTCGCCGCCAGCGTTTCCCGGTAAACGTTACGGTTACATAAGCTGCTGTTGCCGGGAAGTGTGAGAAGCAGTCAGGGATCTTTTAATGTTGTCGCGTTCCACTCTTAAAGGCGAAACTGTAGCGTTCTCCAAATATTTTATTCACACTGAACTGACGCTCAGTTTAGAGGCTTCTAAAATATTTTGTGCCTTGCTTTGGAATCAGAGGTGATATACTCTCATGACATCCCTTCTCAGTAGTATTGCACGTTGGCTTCATTTCTTTTCAAAATTCACTCTGAAGCGATTACAAAAAAAAAAAAAAAATACTCATCCTGAATCCAAAGTAGGGCGCAACTGGAACTGTACGGAAGTGGTTTTATGTTATAACTGCCCTTAGGCTCAGTGATAATCACATTAATTTAATCTTAATGTTTGTGTCATTGCAAGTGACGAAAACAACAATCGTGAAGCTCGTTGCGATTGTTCGATTACAATGAAGATCTGGTACGTTATGCTTGCATGTCAACCGAACAGACGATGTTACATCCTCCTCGGTGTTTATGCAAAGAAGAGCTGTCCTTGCACCAGAAAGCAGAGAGAGGTTACTCGCTCCACATACACAAAGAAGCCGGGTTCAGCACGTAAGTGCGGCATTTTAATAACAAAAACAGCATTTCTCGCATGTATAAAAGTGCCAGTGGGTAATAAAAACAGACCTCAAACAGACGTAAAACTTACCCTGAGTTGCCTTCCGGAAACAGAAGAGAGTAAGTTTCACTGCTTATTTGTCCTCATTTGGCTTCCGTCGATGTAGCGCGTCCCCACTGAATACAATTTTTGTTTTGTTTTCCACAATTTGAACTTCGGAAAGGGGGTGGGTGGCCAACTGAACCATGGCGCCTGTATGCATTAAGGCACAATTTGCCTGAAGTACTGTCGACAGAACACCTGTAGACGCTGAGAAACCTGGCGTGTTCATTATCTCCTCAATATGCCATTCTTTTTAGATTTCATTATTGCCAAGCACACTGCATGTTGTAGAGAATGGACTCGCTAGAAAATGTTCCCGACTTCATATTTGCATTCGACATTGAGTCCAGATAATGCATTGAAACAGTATCCTGCTGTAGGAATACACTAATTCGCGTTCAGTAGTATAAACTACTGCAAGGAAATAAGGATGCCGCTTCGTGTTGCCTGCACTGTGCTTTCCTCTCACACTTGAACGACAAACCTGCAAGATCGCAGGTTTGTCACAATAGGGAGCCTGTGCCCCTAATTATTTGTTGTAGGCATTTCATTCTTGTTTCAAACAATATGTTCCAATCGTATACCACGCTCTCAACATTGTTCTCGGTAATTTTGACTAAATAAACGGAACACTTTTGGAAAATATGTCCCACTTGCGTAGTCGCTCCTTTGAAGAACAAAGATGTTACACAGAGTTAGTGGTACTTATGTAAAAAGAGATTACGTGTTATTAGAAGCATTAGCAACAAACTCCAACGATGACAAACCCGACGCCCAGAGACACTCATTCCGCGCAGGCTCTCATTAGTGAGAGTGAAACTCATGGAATATGTAGTGTAATAAGTATGTTGTCTACGTTTGCTGATTACACTAAATAAAAATTCAATACAACCTCTCTTTCAAAAGGGCGCTACCACGAAAAAAATACTTGGCCAGACCTTACATTAAACCTGTAAAGCGCATAGTTGCAATATATACGGGCTTCATGAAAAAATCGGTGCGCGAAAACAACTAATATATGGCAGAATCTTACGCATGAAGTTATAAATTCAGAAATCTTATTTTGAACTGTTCTCGCAGTCGGGGTTCGGAATGAACCCTTTGAATCATTTCATTCTTCTTTAGTTGCCCCGCCCAGTGAGCGCTGCAGCTAGACGACTCGTAGTCTATTCAAACATTTCATGTTATTGATCCCGAATTAATTCGAAATTTGACTACACGTAAGCACTTCCTGTGAGTTTTGAATGCGAATGCAATCATTATTTCTTACCATTCTTAACATTATTTTTTATAGCGAGTACCGAGGCGAAGTTAGAATGCAAGCGAGAGGCTGCGCGGACGCTGAACGCGCGGATAACACAGGCTTCCGATAGCGAGGGTCACGTGACTTCGCTACGGTGCCCTCTCATCTCGCGCAATGCCTGGCGCGCCAGCAGACGGACACGTTCGCCCGCTCTGGTCCGTCGAGGCGTGCACGTGACATGGCGTCGCAGCCAATGGGAATTTAGGTGCCGCTTCGCTGCTACAGACGGCGGTCGGGTGTGTTTCGCTCATTGGGTCTTTCGATGATTTTGCATCAAAAGCAGCGACAAGGGCACCACTCGCAACATCGCGGCAGAGCGCGCGCCCTGCGTTTCCGCAGGTATTGACGAGACGCTACCCGAGAGGGTCCGATTCTTGCAGCAAATGCTAGGCTCTAAAAGTAGTTGAAAACGAGTCGCCGCTAGGGCGTGCGCAAGTGCTCAGGCGGCGTGTGCAGTAATAATGCTTCATTTCGTTTCTTTCTCTTACAGGTAAGCGGGAACAATCACGAAATAATGCAAAAGGATTCCCACCGTGCGTCGGGTTTCACCGCAGTGCGCTGAACGGGAGAAAGCAGTTTCGTAAGTGCCTCTTCCTACGCTCATTTGGCTTGCGCTGCGAGGGGGGTTCGAGAGAAAAAAAGGGACACGCACCCGTAAACAGATTTGTCAATGAGGAACTTCTAAAAATCCTCGTGCAAGTCTTCTCTAAAGAAACTAATGAATAATGATGTTGTTAGCATCGTGACTTTATCTTAAACTATGTTTCAGGAATTTTATGAAATTATGGAACGTGCAAGGACAAAAAAAGGGGGGGAGGAGCAGTGGAAAAGTTATGCCTCCATGAATTCAAAACGTGTATGCGAATTGCCCCATCTGCGTAAGTATAGAAGTGCCGTCATGTGGTATAAAGCGTTAGTTGCACTTTACATACAGTTCGTTTTTTACGTTGGTACCCGAGTAAGGCAAAAAGAAAAATAAATGAAAGGACATTTGCAAAGTAAACATTTAACTAAATGTGATGTCAAGAACTGACCACGAGGAATGAACGCGGCCAAAAGAGCACGTTAAATCCTGCTAAAGTACATCTTCAGTGATATAACACAATAACAACTTGCAGGCGTAAGATAAGAAAAATAGAAGAAGAGATACGCGTTGTAAAACAGAAAGAGTGAAGCTTAAGAAATTCATCGATCCGTCTTCCCTCTTATACTGTAGAAAAAAAAATACTTTTGCACCGTTAACAAAACAAACCAATGTTTTCTTTAGAGGAATATATATAAACGTAGTGTACATAGTGTGCAGATATCTTTCAGTGATAGCAATGGAATGTCTAGAGGCCCGCTTTGGAATTATAACATCAAAAATTGTATCCATTATTTTATGTAGACGGTCGCTAGGGTAATGGTACGGAAGTCTGTGAGTACAACCTGACAAGGACCGCTAACCACTAGAGCTCTTGACGACCGCTATCGTGAGATGTTGCGTACATGTATACAGTTTAACCAATATTGTTCAATTACATCTCGGCCAAACTGCAGGCAGCAACGGATCAACAACATTGTTGCAGTTTCGCCGGAAAAGCGGAGCACCGATTGCGATTGCAAATTAGTGGACAAATAGCTATAGGAAATAAAGATAGTAGTATGATCGGCCGTATAAACTTGTAAGCGTGGGCAGACTAACTAAATTAACAAGCACGGTGTCACGTGCACACAAGCGAACATGAACACATCTCACTCGATGAGGACGGAAACTCCCTGTCAAAACACTCGAGTTAGGAAACGCGGCAGCAGGAGTGAGCGAAATGACCTTCGCGCTGCGTTTGACCTTCGGGCGGACCGGAGTAGAACGCGCCCCGCACCCCCTTACCTAACGTCCCCTCTGAGCCTTGCGCATGAGGGATGACGGTGCGCTTTCTCTCCGCTTTTCTCGCTTGCGTGCGCGAGATGGAGCCGCGATCACCGGCTCACCCTCGCGCGTTTTCACTCGCACATACGCGCAGCGACAATTTTATTGCTCTTGGGCTTTATACGGAACGCCATAGCGATGGCACTAATGCGCCTTGAGTGCCCATATAATTGCTGTCGCAATAAAAACTAAACAATGCTGATGAATTTTACATGGAACCCGGATGCAAACCTGTACTCCACCCCGTCTGCCAATAGCGCTGTCTGCTATCGTTATGGGTGGTAATAACACTAAAGTGAAGGCCGGTTATCAAACACGACCTGAGGTCAACGGGAATAACTACATGAAGAATTCTACCTAAACATGCTCTGCTTTTCACCGCACTCTCACATCGCAAAAGAAGCATGTTCAATGTGTACTTACCCAGACGCACGCACATGTTGACCAAAAGTGAACATGTTTTGGCCTACTTTCACTGCATTTATACTACCTAATGTGTGAGGATAGAGAATTGCGTTGAGCACAATCCGTGATACGGCGGACTGACGCTGCGCGGGCAGTTCCACAGCTGTTCTATATGAGGCTCCTCAACTTCGCGCACCCTGCCTCACATAAAGAACTTGAGACCCACATGGGAATCTGCATTGTTTATTAAAATCCTCCGAAAAAGATAAATCTGCCCGAAGAAGTACGCGCAGCTGCTAAAGACAAAAATAATGTTGTGCAGGAACTATCGACGATGATTGTAACAACAAGCGAAAAGCCGAGCGTATCTGGGACGCTATTATATTTCTGTATGATAAGCTTGCAGGCGTATTTTTGTTGGAACAAAAATTATTTAGGTAGTGTTCGTTGTTGCTTAATTCCGCAGAAAAGAGTGTCGTTAGCCAGATCGTTTGTAGCGGTAGTTCTTATATCTTTATATACATATAAGTTGATTTGTCACAAATTTATTAAAGCGAAGCTTTCTTTGCCTCATCCTTCGACTTTCCCACTGCTACTGCTACTGCTGCTGTCTTGCACGTCGCTTCAGGTGTGCTTCATAGCGTGGAATTAAACGGGAAAAAAAACTGCTAAATGAACAAACAAATCCGCTAGGAAGCCTAAAACAAGCAGATAAAATACCCGAATCACGAAGCATGCTAGTGCCACGAGACTGGAAAAGAGGAAAGGCGACGCGAGAAACTCGTTTGGAGCATTCGATCATGTCACATGTGCACACCCCCCTCTGGAGCTCCCTGTGCGTCGCCAGAATACCTTCTTGACAGCAGTAACTATTAGTGATCCCCGTAAAAGCATTCCAGAAACTGCAGCGCTTACCTTTCTACTAACGGGCAACAGCAATTGAGTTATGCGGAAGCATGAAAGGTGTAGCACAGTACATGAAAGAGAAAACTTGGCTACCACCCGAATTGTAGCACGAAGCTACAGAGGAAACCCATACGGATTTCTCGGAGAGGAAGCCTTGCCGTTGAAGAAAAATTCATGCCGGACCTGGACAAATTTTTCTTCAGCTGCGAGGCTTTGGTTCTGAGAAATCTGTATGGGTTTCCTTTGTAGATTCGTGATACAATTCGGGTGGATGCTAATTTTGTCTTTCATAACGTGCAACAATCCAGAGCGGCGGAGGTTGTGAATAGAGTGGTAGAGAGGAGGTAGGGAGAGGACACAGAGAATGGGTAGAACCGACGCAGCCAAGAAAAGAGTGAGTAATAGCCTTGTCACTCTTCGTCCACAGTTTGGGTACATTGGGCCAGGGCGGGAAAGGGAGAAGGCCACGTAATCACGACCAGTAAACGCTACTGCGAGTAACGACATCGGTTGCGCAAAAACTTGATAAACTGAAGTTCGAGGTAGGGTACGGTATGTTTAAACACCACGCAAATTTGGCCAGTGGACGGTTCGCGCAATGCGTGCAGACGCAAAGCGCGAGTAAAGTGCCGTAGCATCTTTAGGCGACACTACGGAAGTGGTGGCACGACAAATCAACCCTTCTGTGCCCGCTTCGGTAGCACTGCGGCTGTCGCTTTGCTTGAGGTCGCGGGTTCGAGCCCTACCGCGGCAGCCGCATTTCGACGGGATCGAAATGCAAGAACGCGTGTGTACTTAGATTGAGGTCCACGCTAAGGAACCCCGTGTGGTAAAAATTTACCTGGAGTCCGCCACCAAGGCATGTCTCATAATCCGATTGTGGTCCTGACGCGTAGAACGCATACTTTAATAAAAATATCGCACTTCCGCAACGATGTGATGTGCTGTGTGAGGCAAGGAGAATGCTAACCTTCTCGGAGGCTGTGAAGAATGGCGCACAACAGCGCCTCAGGAAAACACGTCATCGCTGTGTGTTTTGTGTACTAGGTAGACAAACAGCAGTGGTGAGCCCAAGGTAACGTTTAACGTCAACTAACCACGGTCGTATTAGACTAAACGCTGAAGAAATTAAACATTTGCTGTCAACGCCACCGCTAATTATCGTAAATCAAAGCAAACAGCACAGAAAGGTTCGCTTACGTCGATTCCCACACTGCGTGGGATCCGCATAATATTGTCTCCAGCGGAGAGAGTGCTGAAGACAACTGCCACCAGAACTGATCTCCTGGCAGCCACTGCAGGCGGAGAGGGTGGTGGGAAATCAGTCCGCCCTGCGCAAGCACTCCATATAGTCAGACGCCCCAATATCTTACCCGAAAGCCTGTTGTTCTCGAGCTACGCTCCATCTCACTAGTCGTTTGCAGCCCTGCCGAAGGTATGAGGCGTACGCAGGCAATATCCTTCCGCAAGGGGATATAGTTCAGGGCATAACTGCCCGAACAATGACAGGATTTTAGTTCGTTTTCATTTTTTTAGTCGTTACGTACTGTGTTACAGAGATACGTCACACCGTAGGACCTTCGCGTGTGCATGTCGTTTTTCCGCGAATTCATCAGTGGCCGAGCTGACGAGGTGTCGTGGATGAACAAGCCTCGAGCTGCATTCGACCTTCCTATGGCCATAAGCAGACCGGCACTGCTGCAAAGGGCTTTTGAGGTGAAGCATGGTTGGTGTTTAGCGAACAATACGCCCCGAAACATGATTGTGCGACAGCACGGACCCTTTAAATGGGCGCCTTGGCAATGGAGGTGAGTTTAAGCCCCGCTAGCAACGCACCGCCGACCTCCATGAAATTTAGTGAGACAGCTAACAAAAGTCTTTGCCATATAAATCAAATTTACCTACGTCACATGCCCAATGCCCGCGTGCGGCCGTCCGCTTAGCGCGCGTGTGTTTCTTTTACACCAGTTATCGAGCAAAATAATTATTGACGCCACCATACATCCCGATAAAGCGCATTGAAAGCTGCACGCGTACCCAAAATTACGCCATACTTGCGAGAAGTCCTTTAAAGTGAGGGAATAGACAAAACAAAATAGACAATAATTTCCAGTATTCTTGCGTGATTTGAATGCGAAAGCATAACGACTTCTCGCATTAATTGGTTACGTGCATGGCGCATGACACCATGCGTTGTCACGTGTCCTTCGCAAGCCTACCTCAATCCGCCATTAAGCTACCTTAATCTACATTGCTCCAACTTGTACCAAGCCTAATCCACCTTAATTCACCTTGCTCTAATTTGTACGAACCTTAATTCACCTTGTTCTAATTGGTACCAACTTTAATCCACCTTGATCCACTCTTGTCGCAGCCAGATGCGGTATGACGTGTGCAGTTACACACACCCTAGGCACAACTTTAGTCAACTACAACCGTGCAGCGTAGGCGGTGTCGCGGAAGCGTGCTCGTCTCGAACCCAGGAGGCACGGTTCCGCTACCCACACAGGCCCAAATGTACCGAATTGTTTTCAAGAGCCTCCCTAGAAATTTTACGTCAATCCGTACATTTCTTTTTCTTTGACGCGTTTTTACTCTTTGCTCCGTCCGCCATTTTGGATACCATCGTTCGGTCACGCCGGCATCTACCACAATATTTGGCGGAATAGGCGCGTAATGTTTTCGCATTAGAGACCAACCCGTTTCAGAGAATCACATGACGGTTTGTGTGTTCAGGGTTTTGTGCAATACCGAACGTACGTGCTTCCACTGAACCGCCATTATGTCTCGAGCTTTTCTGCCATTTCTGACAACACATTGCTCACAGTATTTTATTAGACGCGCCATATTTTATTTAGTTAGAAGAGAGTTCTCCCTCTGCACATACAAGTTTGCATAAATAAACAAATTTTTTTAAAATGCGAAGCATTAGTTGCAATTGTACATTATTATTTTCACAAACTGCGGATACGACAACTTGGTCTCGACGCTATTGAGTTATGCTGATTGCGGAAGAGCAGGATAATAAAAGAATGCTCCGACCCAGACCCGGCTCATTTCAGGCAGACGGAGATGGAGCAGAGCTTTCGTGAACTACGTCTTAGGACTCACACGTGCGTACTCTGTGAACTCAGATTATTTCTAAAAGCTGTACTAAAGGTTCAGAAGCTTTGACTGTTGGGCCAGTCGAAATAAAGGAGGGAAGAAACGACGTGGGCATCGCAGAGCGTCTCTCCTGTCGACGGCGTTTCTTCGCGCGCTTATTTCCGCTCGACGTCACTGCCTACACTACTGAACACTTCATCAGGACTTGATTAACGGTGCCCTAAATAGTCAATTCCAACTCAATATTTCTATTTTGTCGTGTGATTAAAAAAAAGTTGGTAGTTTCAATCGAAGGCGATGCATTAAAAAAAATCCGTGACCACCTAAGCACTTGTTATGAATACTGAATGCGAGAGCATTATGTCAAATTTAGTGCCTTTCAGCGGTCCTTCCAGCTATGAACTCCTCGCGGATAAGCGAGCGCGTTGCGTCCCTTGGCGTGTTTTAACTTCGCCTTGCCGAGGCGCACATAGAAGGCAGGCGAGAGTGGGCGCGGGCAAGGGACACGCGGATAACATAGATTTCCGAGAGTGAGAGTGAAGGTGACGTGGCGTCGCAGCGACGCTCTCTCCCCTCACGCAACGCCAGGTGCCCTGGCGCCGCAGCAGGTGTTCCCGTTCGCCCGTTTGGCTCCGTCGAGGCGCGGGACATGGCGTCGCAGCTAATGGGAATTTAGGTGCCGTTTCGCTTGTCCAGACGACAGACTCCGTCACTTCCGCTCGCATGGGTCATTTGACGATTTCGCATCGAAAGATAGCAACGTTTGCCATGCCGCTCGAACTCATCATAACGGTGTTCTAACAATACGCAGGGACAATGCAATGGCGCCGCGTTGAAATGGCGCAAGCGAGTTGCGAGCCGCGTTCCTCATCGAGTTCCAGCTCGCTGTTTGAAACGCAACTGATCTTGCCCGTGAGCTGGGACGTCTCCAAGTTTAGGTGCTGCGGTTGGGCAGAACAGCCCTCCTCTTCTGCCGTCGGCTGCCGCCATTATCTTTTCCCGTTACGAAAAAAAAGAAGAAGAAGACGCACAAGCGATCAAATCATTGTTTCAAACTTCACTTACAGCACATACAGGGACAAGAGACCGAAAGATCGAAGAAGACAAGCGCTGCCTTCGTCGTTCTTTTGGTCCCTTGTCCATGTATGAGCTGTAAGTGATGTTTGAAACAATGGAATACCTACTAGCCCGTACCCAAACCTTGATCAAATCATTTCTTTGCAGCGTAGTTCTATAATATTTGGCTGGTGTAGCAGGACGCCACGTTACAGAAGGGGGCAAACAAAGCGAGACGATACTTGACCTGGCGCGATGCAGCGTACGTGAGACAACCACAACAGCGGCGCCGCAGAGACAGCGCCCCGTCAGATGCCAGGCGCGTCACACTGCTGGCGCGATGATGAATACCGGCAGTGTTGTTACAGGCGTCGCACTTCCATGGAACCCGAGATGAGACCGACGAGAAACAGTTTGTCTCTGCTGGCGCGCAACGAGGATGTTAGACAGTCATAGCTTGATGATTACTGTTTGTTCCGCTCGGACCGATGTATACCCACCATGGTTGCGGTGCGCATACGGCTACTCAACTGGAACGCTAATGTGTGCACGTGTAAAGATAATGCGAGTTTCTGGAAGCCAGAACGCTGCCGCCCTGCCTCCGGCAGAGCCAATTAAGCCGATCGTGATGATACGCCAACTTGGCTTCGTTCCCTGTGTAATCAAATCAAATGTACTCCGCCACTCTAAAGACTTTCAAAGCCTCCACGTGCACACTGAGCATGCGTCATCCTTGCTGTAGAAGCACGACCGTGGCGACACCAACGGAGACGGCGTGAATCCGCTTCGCGTGTCCCCGTAATTGCTATCGCAATAAAAACAAAAGGCGAGCTTATCCGAGGTAAAAGAAACAATCGCTCGCAAGACAGGAAGGGCGCCGCAAAATGTCTCCCCCGAAGTCCACAAGGACAACAAATGCGCGAAAGTTGATTGCCACTTTCTCCTTTACAAGGGTACAGATGAAGACGGCGCGCACAGCATACTAAGAGAAACAAAGCATCGTTTCACGATGCTCCCACGGCTGCCGAAATAGATGTTGCTTGCACAACCGTCTTGTTGTCCGCACTGCCCACAACGGTTCTTGCGTAATGCGATATTCTCCAGACGGGTTCCTTTTTCTCTCTTTCTCCACCTCCTGGGAATACAATACAATCAGCGACGCGCGAATTTTCCCCGCGCCAAATTTCCATTTAGCGTAGTACGTGTGCGAGCACGTTGGTCCAATGGGACGTAAACGCGTTTTGCGTCCGGCCTTCCTTTCCGTGGCATGGACTTCGTTGTATGCATCCGCTCGGGAATGAGCGGGAATATGGCACGGGAAGCAAACGTGCGGTTGCTGCGCCTCTGTTGCGCTGAGAACTACTGCGTTGAAGCGACGAAAGAATTATGTTTTATTGTTTCGGGCAGACGATACTGAGCGTAGCTTATGTGTAACGTCCTAATTGATCCTAAAGGGAAACAGCAAGTTTTGTTGCCCTAGCAAGTTATGCTTCTCTATGTAATACTTATGGTGTGCTTGTGGGCTCATTTATTTTGTATTGTTGGATCGACTTCTGTTTGATTGCCGAAAGTGCACAATCTGCAGCGTCTGCGCTCTGCTTTTCTTTCTGTGTCGAGTGTTCAAGCACACTTAAGAAATGTACTTTATGTTAAGAACGTTTTTTTTTGTGAGCTCGTTCGATTAAATTTTGATCATTGAACAATTTATTGCTTGTGCTGAAACCGGCGAACATTTGCCAGCATTTCCAATTTTATCCAAATACCTGACTCTACTCTCCCTCACCTACTCACTCGCCCACCCGCACACTCGCCCACTCACAACTCACACACTCGCCCACTCACTCACATACTCACTCAGCCACTCACCCACTCACCCACTCACTCCCTCACTCACTCGCTCATTCGCCCACTCACTCACACACTCGCCTACTCACTCACTCACTCACTCACTCACTCACTCACTCACTCACTCACTCACTCACTCACTCACTCACTCACTCACTCACTCACTCACTCACTCACTCACTATGCTTCTGGAATATCTGAATGTTCATAAATGCAGGATTAAGAAGCGCACACTATGAGAATGGATAAAAGAAGGCAGACGCAGGAGAAACGGTAACTCGAAACTGTAGTGGTAAATTCATCGAATTGCACCTGAGCGCGCCAGGGACGTCCTGATTCGCCGCTTCATCCGATCACCGTTTCCTACGATGCGCGCCGGCGTGATTTGCCGAATTATCCATGAAGTGTATGCTATAGATATAAATAAGCAAGGACGGTGCGCAGAGTACAGCACGCGTAAGTGGCAATGAGCATGTCGCGATTATATCGCAATTCATCCGAAAAGTCAAGGCTCCTGTCACCCAAAAAGCAGGATTACTTAGTCGGAAAGGAGGCAAACATGAATGAGAGATAACAAGACAGCCGGATAAATTCTGCACAATCATTCCGTGGCGGCCCTGCTCGGCTGCTCCGACCTGGCGAGCCAGAAGGCCCTGGTCGGCCGTGCCCGAGCCGCGGCTACAGCCAATGGGCTCCTGTAATGAGGTGCCCACCTAGTTTCTATAAGGAACGGCCCCTTAAGGACTGCTCCACACGCTCCCTGTAAATACTTCAAACAATAAAGTTTTTCAGTCAGTCAGTCAGCCACAATGATTTAGACAGCGTTAATCGCTCATTCATTACAATGAAAAAAAAAAGGACTCAAGCTGACCTAAAACAAGCGTGGCAAACTTATAAAGCCAGAGTGGTCTAAATTTGCGAAAATCTCTTAAAACCATTCATGCCAAGCCGTCGTGCCAAGACTGAAAATTTCGAGCGATTTTCAAGAGCAATATTCGCGCTTACTTTCTCCTATAATACTAACAACAAGCATTTCCCACGAAAATGTGTGAAAACTGGTTTTTTTCAAAGGCTAGCTGCGTTGCTACGAACTCATCTGATTTCTTACCACCGTTTAGTGTTCGTTCGTTTTGAAAATAATCGAACAGCGAGGCGAGATAAGCCTGCCGGTCAACGCAAACTAGCAAGGCGGCGCAACAAAAAACAACAAAACAGTTCGCGAGCAAGCTAATTCACGGTGCAATAGCAAACATTCAGCCTGACGCAAGCCACGGAGGTGATATCGGGCTAGTACAGCTGGATGGCTTAACACCAAGATGCTCCTATCCCATGCGGGAGTGCCACACCCTCTCGTACTAAAACAAAAAAAAAAGCTCAACATGCTCGGTAGCATCAACAGCTACCTAGTATTCATGAGCTCAATAACATCATCATCACCAACAACCCCCCCCCCCCCCATCCATAAATGCCACCAAAAGAAAAACATCGGGGACCTGCACTGCTAGACAGATGACTTCTTAGCATCGCGGCACCGTTTATGCCGCACGGCTTTTTCTTCTTTCTTACAGCACGGCTAGCGCATGACCGCCTCTAGGAGTGCACAACAGGGTCACACGCCCGAAAGTCCACAAAAATGGCCTTATTATGCAGTGAAGGTTCATCTGACTGGCTACGCGCTTAGTCGCATGCTGCGAGGGAGTTCAAAAAAGCTTCCTCATATCAGTGTCT
This sequence comes from Dermacentor variabilis, assembly GCF_050947875.1. Taxonomy (NCBI): domain Eukaryota; kingdom Metazoa; phylum Arthropoda; class Arachnida; order Ixodida; family Ixodidae; genus Dermacentor; species Dermacentor variabilis. Next base: position 30,133,709 of record NC_134575.1, on the reverse strand, counting down.
GAGGCGTCTTTCTCTTCTGAAGTTTTTAATGCTCGCCGATGTAAGCTCCACATCAAAACCAGCACGCGACCCCATGCTTCATCGCTGTTCGTTATTTTTAGACTTCAATGTGATGTTCACTGATAAACCTTTGCGGAAGTGACAGTCGATTACGGAATATGGGAGAATTCGCGTATACGTATAGCATTTGCCAGAGGGACGTTAAGCACATTTCAGTTGTGTTCGTACTTTTATTTTCGTATGGTTGCCGTAGGATATTCTCTTTTTATAGTTGTGAGAGCCCACCAACTTTGAAAACAGGACCATCATTATGTTCAATTGCTCTAGCACTAACTCATTCAGCGGCGTTCAGCGTTGCTTTTGACGTCGGTATTGCCTGGTGCAGACTAGGGATGTGCGCATTTAATGGCGCCATTACATCTGCTGTATACTAAACATAGGAATAAAAGAAGGACAGGCTAAAATATTCACAATGAGTTTGATACGCGTCTGCAAATGGCATCACTATTTGTTGGTGCTCTTGTTGCTTTCTTCTATCGATTCGCCGATATTAACCAGATCTTCGGTCTTTCTATAGAAATAACGAAACGAAAACTCTAGTTTTCTAAAGAAAATTAAGAGAATGGGATATTTTGGTAATTGCAGTTATGAAAAACCTCGCATACAAAAGAGCTTTGCTGAGCGCCCAGAACTCAATCATCATGTTGTCACGAGAACTTGATAACTTAGAAGTCCGCCCTAATTAAATACAATAAATCAGATCAGGGTTATATACTGGCCCTTAGAAACTATATTTTCTTTATTACGATGGTAAATGGTTTATAGCTAAAAGTTATAATCCAGGGCACGTTTCTTTTTGTCGAATTTCACATCGAAGCTCCACCACCGGTACGCTACAGTGACGTCATGTATTTCAGTTCTCTCTCTTTCTTTTTCACACGTGCACTGTTGTGGCTCCGTACAAGTGCTTGAAGCTTGCCGTGTTCTGTCTGCGGTTCAACTATAATATACTACTTTAGCAATGAAGTGTTTAGTAATAAAAGGTTAATTATCTCGGGGCATATGCCGTCAAAGATCACGACATCACGGCAAACTGGTGTGAAAATTTAAGTGCGACATAGCCACTCGTCTTACCTTTCTGTGTTTCCTTTTTGTCGCTTTCCATGCTTGCTCTCACAGTGAAGGTATCCATTTCGGTACTGTAGAAGGGCAAGTAAATAATACGGTGCGATTTATAATTCTTTTTAGTGTCTGTTGAAAATGCAAACAACAAAACGTAACAATGCAGCAGCAACTTGTGAACATTCATTTTCAATGAACACTTCTATACGAGGCTTGTATGCTTGAATATACCGAGATGTCGAAATCAAGTCTAGTGCTTGCATTTGGCTAGCTCGAGGGGATACTTTCTGACATCGGTCCATTCTGACATGGGTTCAGCGCAATTTTTCTTCTCCTGTCATATATTCTTTCCCTTCAGCGTAGCAACCCGGATATTCTTCTGGTTGACCTCCCTGCCTTTCCTGTCCTTGTTTTCTCTCTCTCTCTTATCAGCGTGCAGCATGAGCAGTAAGTTTCAACGCAGTTACTTGAGACGTACGCCTGTATTTTGCTCCCACTAGAACATCCGTCCCCACTTCCCCTTCTCTAAATCCCTATCATTCCGCCATGTTCCGCTCAGATGATAACAGCGCTGGACAGCTTATGGTTGCGACGTCCAGGACACACATACAGAAAAAAAAACCGAAGGACAAGCACGCTCAATGAGTCTCTCAAGTGTAACGTGAATCCAGAGACTGAATATAATCGAGCCTCAATATAAGAAAAGGAGATTTTATAAAGATTTCCCACAATTCCCCCACGATTGTTCGTGAACAAATCAACTTCAATCGTCGAAGGAAAACGTAATAGGAATCTAGAGTCCTATATAAAGATCTTCTGGGAGAAATATGGGTACAAAACAGGACATTTTGATTTTTTGCAGAATTCCTGAGCCGCATACTTTTCGTCAGGATATACACGACCAGGATATGATGGGGACGCACAGGCATTTGGGAACACACACAGAAGGTTACCGTGGAATACAGGTCAAGCACCAGGCTCCGGTATCCAGGTACCTGGCTCAACTCCTCGCCGAAGCCCCTAAACATTTTAAATGCTTACAGTGGTGCCTAAACGCGGAAAAAATAGAGCCAATGGCACTCTACCAGCTCACATGCAACCAAGTCGGGAAGACCTGAAGAGCTTCAAAAAAGACATGCCCTCGGCAGAAAAGGAATTGGTCCACCAGGCATAGTCTTTGGCGAAATGATTGTTTGTAAATCTTGTAATTGGCCCCAAGCCTACAGTCCACACTGCTGTCGAGCTAAAGACTAAGGTGGAGGTAAGGCCCCACGAGGCCGCAGAGGCCGCTTAACATTTCACGATCGATATAGGCCGCCATCAAGAACTGGAAGTTCTCGACCCCATTTCTGTTCAATGCATCCGACTTCTCAAAGTTCCGCAACACGCGCATCAACCATAAACCAGCATTGTGAGATTCTTTTGGCGAAGAACTATCAAACTGTGCTACTTCCTTTGACTAGTGTCCGCTCTGTGTTGCGGTGTGTATCGTTTTATTGTTGAACGAGGTACCTACTATAGGTTAGACTTGGACTTCCTGGAATTGGTTATAGGTGCTCTTGCAATAAGGAACCAATTTTAAGTGTAGTTTCGCGCAACCAGGGACTAGGATCCAAGTTTTTACCACCCTACCGACAGACTACTTCAGAATGTGTCTACAACCGATGTAATATGAAGCTTTACTTCGCTTCTGTTGCCCTGAACTCGTAAAGGCGACGTTTCCGTAGTCACCGTTACATCGTCACACGTTACTGCAATTCTAGGCCGAACTTAACGACCACGACGAGTGGAAACTTTACCTTCCGTCGTAATGATTAGGTGAAACCGAGGCCGACAACGCGCCGTCGCATAGCGGCCCAAACGTTTCTTTTACGACCTTTACCCGTGAGGACCGTAAAAAGCTTGCCCGACGCGCTGAATGGTATGTGTTTTAGGACGACATGACTCGAATGCGTCCAGCAATTCGTGGCTATGAGGTAGTGCGTACTGCGAGCTGTTAGTATAACACGTAAAAAGCAATTAAGAAAGAATAACGTGTTGCGCACGTACCCTTAAGTATGAATTAAGTACGAAAGAAGGAAGTCACCAAAGAAGGAGCAATATTTCTTTAACTTGAGGTAAAGCCAGAAGAGCACGCAGGACGACAGAAGGAGACGAAGCTTTTGCGTGCTCCTTTGCTCTTTCCCTCAAGTTATGCCGTACCAACTAGCCTACCAGTCTGTTCTTTTATTATTTCCAGCGTCGCCGCTTGTGCAACAGCTTTAACGAGGAGTTCGTTGTTGCTCACGAATTCCCGCGAGCAGTTTGTGTGGCTCAAACTCTAAATGGTACACTTAATCATTCTTAATGCGTTAACATTCCTAAGGTACTTACGCACTTTACGGGGCGCTATGTTTGTATATATGTATGTTTGTATGTAACCATTTTTCCCGCCTATCTGAGTTACCGTATAGTACGTGGTGGAATGGGCACTCCAAAGAGCTGCTAGGCACAGGGAGCAGGGTCCCGAACCGACCATTGGACTGACATGGGTCACTAAGTATATGGCAATGCGTACACACATGCTACTCTTCTATGATCGTCTTTCATGCCGACATGGGTCACTGCAGATGCGCGTCTGGATAGGTACCTTAAATTTCTCAGATGTCGAGCACAATCGAGCCCACATCACAATGGTTCCTCAAGGACAGCAACCGGATGCATTTGGAGGAGGCTGCGCCGAAAATGCACTGTGTGTGTGCCAAATTTCAATGAACGCATTTAACGCCAACGCTTTCGCGAGCTGGGCCACAAGTCTGTGCCACGAGCTGTGCCGCGTCGCCGCCGCGCAGTCTTCGCGGCGGCGCCGCTAGATGGCGGCGAGTGTTCTTATGGACGCGTGAAAAAGACATCACCGCTGCAGTGCACACTTCCTACATAACTCGTTTCAACTGTGTCAATACGTCATGTCGCTATATTGATTCAATGATAGACGGATTACCGTCGACAGTCACCGTGACGTGGGTTGTGCTGCATTGATTTATAGCTGATTACAACTGGCATTTGCCGTAATAGCCTGCATACTGCACGCGTATTACGATGCACTGGTGTATTTCTGCGGTGTCATATTAGCTGCTGTTCTTCGGCAAACTTCAGCGTGGGTTGCAGGTAAACAACGTTTCATCAGTAAGTTAACAAAAATTGGTGTATATTCTTATGATGAACAAATTTACGTTACCATGAATTTGAACGACCGCTACACTGTACACGCGAAGAAACGACATAACTGGAGAATAGGCCGAGTCGCATGAGCGGAGGGCCGCATCCAGTGAATGACATAGGCTTAGGACTGTTGTAAGGTGGAACGGATAGCCGGCGCAAAGTGTACTTCGCTGCAGCTAGATATACTGTGACGTCTAAGCACTGAGAGAGAGGTTGAATGGATCCTGCATCATGTCTAGCATGCTGCTCCGGATGGATAGGATGAAAAATGAAATGACGTGCATAGTTCACACTAAGGATGCACGACATACGCAAAGCGCACCACCTAACACTGAAATAAAGTGGATCATTGAGACCAATCTCTCTAAGGTAACGCAGAAGCGCCTTCGTTGTGCTATATGCACAAGAAGCACAATTTGATAGGCTAAGGACGTGACTCAAATATACACTACGATTCAAAATGAAAACCTTTGTTTAGAGCATCAGTTACAGCGCACGCAAGGACAAGGTGCCAATAGAACGACGAAGACAAGCATTGACTTCCAACTGATTTTTATTTCGAGTAACACGCACATATACTGAGACACCAAGACGAAAGCGCCCCCCAGAAAGCATCAAACCGACATGAGTGTGCCTTCAAAATTCAAAGGAACCATGACCGCCGCCTAAGATGAACGAGAGCGCATGTGCGACCTCAGAAAAACCAGTTCTTTATGTGTTAATGCAATTGACGGATTACTCAGTCACCTTCGGGAATCGCTGCTGCTTCAAAAATAAGTCTGGTGCATTCATTAGAATGCCTGGCTAAGATAGTGGTTTCTTGAACAAGCGGGATACAGCCGCATTGTGCGTGTTACGCAAATTAAAAATCAGTTGGAAGTCAGCACTTGTCTTCCTCGTTCTTTTGCTCCCTTGTCCTTGTATGCGCGGTAAGGGATGTTTGAAACAATGGAATACCAACTAGCCCGTACCCAAACCTTGCTTTGTTTAGAGTTGCGGAATTGATTACATAAGACACTTCATGCACTTCCCGGTACCAGGCTACGTCAGTAACGACTTCCCCGAACTTCATCAAACAAATTTAGACACTTAAAATTGTGAGTTGGGGGAAATTGAACGCGCTGCACGAGTGCACCGGGTTCGTGACGTTCCTAATCGAACCTCTTTAACGCCAATTTTACGCCAGGTTGGGCGACGCAGTATGTGTGGGTACGCAGCGCTTTTCAATAAAAAAAAAACGCACGTGTGCACTAGGTGTGTGCCGCTCGTCAGTGAAATAAAAAAAATAACGCACCGGTTATCTCATCTCGCAAGCCACGCGCGGTGTTACCGCGTTTGCACCGCCAGACGGCGCAGCGTGTGCAGAGGACAGCGCGAGGGAGGAGCTCGGCTGCAGTTAACGCCTCATACATGACGCGCGTTTCTGCAATCAGACCTACCGGCGCACACCACGCATCTCGGTGGCCATGTATGAACTTCGCGATGTTGATACTAGATAGCGCAAGGTGTGCAGAGAGAAGCGCGAGCATGAGCCTCAGTGAGGCCTCTGCGTGAACCACGTGGCTTCCGCTTCCGCTTTCTGCGTCAAATAGCTAATGACTGTGCTCGCAACAAACACTATTTAGTTTGCACGTGTTTAACTTTGTACACCAACAACAAAAAAGAAATAAGTGACAGACATGCAACAGCCAATATGACTCATTCGAAACACTACAAACATGTCCTATCCCTAAGACGAGAGATTGCTGTTTACGAAAATGAGGCGCGCAGCTTTCTGCACGGCGAAAGTTGTTTCTTAAAGAGAATATAAGCTTCTGTTTCATCGTAACTTCAGCCCTACTACACTTGCTTCCGCCACATAGTAGTAACTTCATTACCTTCGAATGACATATCTGCCGTGAAGCTTACCTTCAGAAACTGTCCTAAATAAGGGAAGAAAAAGCAATCACCTGAAAAATATTCCGATGCCCGCGATGATTCAAGGCCTCGTTGCGTCCATATACATAACACCTATAAGTTTCTTTGAACGCAGGCATCATTATACTTAGCAAAGATTTCCGTATGTTTCCTTTTCTTTGCCGCTGCTCCGAGTTTTTTGCCGAAGTGCAGTTTCACTAAGAATTACTAAACATAATTGTGGCAATGATCAGCTCTGCAAGAAATTGTTGAAAAAAAAGTGCAATCATTTTACTTAGCCAGTAGCTTTGTATCAATGGTAAGTAAACAATAAAGCAGATATAATATATGAGACAAGACAAGGTATGGCTTTCTTCAATCATGCACAACATGGAAAAACTATCCAGCATGCTTATCGGAGTTACACGAACGAGAGAACAAGAAAAAAATGGCTAAAATTAAGAACCAAATAAACACAACAAAAGCATGTTTAGCAGGGTACTTGTAGTTAGCCAAGGTGTCTTAAAAGAAAAGGGAAGAAAGACGCGATGCTAAAAGGATGCCTTCAAGGTAAAATTACTAGTCCTGTGCTCACAGTCACTGAACCATATCCGCCCTTTTGTCAAGCCTTGAGCTCAGTTTGTTGTTAGTGTTCACTGGAAGCATTTGCTTTATTGTAACCTTCCCGGGCGTTATTACCGGTCTCTCTCCCTTAGGATAGGGGTGGCCTCCGGGCTAGAGATTACACGTTCTTTCCAGGGTAATGACCACCATAATGTAGCGAAACCCACCCCATTTGCGACGAGAAGGGAGTGATGGTCTGATCCTCGCCATCTACGCAGGCCGAATCTTTCTCGTAATATTTATCTTTATTAACGAGATATGAAGAAGGGCGTTCGTGCACAAACACGGTGCTGGCTCCTGGTTGTCTTGCGACCAGGAAGTACATCGAGAGTGCCAGTTACGACCCTCTAGGTTCTGTCTGTGCCAGAAAAGTAGCACGCCTCACTTGTCGTTTAGTAGGGAGCCAAAGGGTGTGGAATCCTAATAACCCGATCAGAGCCTTGCAACCATTCGCCAAACGGGTGTTCCCACGCGGCGATACAGATACGGTGACTGCAACCTGTCCGCTAGCCTTAGGAAACGCGTCTCGTAAGCTTATTACATGCTCTATAGGAACATTCTGGGAGGCCTGCCTCTGGCAGAAGCGTAATTTCGCGGAAGCATAATGTACAAGTGCACTTTGACCTGATATTCATCTTTGGTACCCCTTGTTAAACGTAAAGTGCTTAAACCGCCCTAAATTTGCAAGGCAGTTCCTCACAGTTGTGGCATGTGCCTCAACCTTGGAGCAACTAAGGTGCTCTTAGCAGTTTAGTAGTGTGGTTTGCTGGGTCAGCTGGTGCACGGTGAACGTATAAGGGGTTCCAGCAAGTACGGACGCGAGCACAAGCAAAAAGAAACGGACAGGACAACGCTGGGACAACGCTCTTAGCCTTTTCTCAGGGGCACTGGCGTCGACCAGGCACATTACTTACTTGCTGCTGCGTGCGTTTGCGCTTGGGCAGATGTGGGCTATACTTGAATGCGTCGTTTCATATGTCTCTCTCGTCATAAGCAGTAGCTAGCAGAGTGTATGACCATGTCGGTATCTGCACTATGCAATAAAGAACGTTTCGGTTTCTATGTTCAATGTGAACCTAATGCCGGTAGTGCCCGACTATGTTGGTGAAATTTCTGCGTACTGGTGCGAGTGGGGAACGTGATCATAGGACTAATGTTGCAACGATTGATGCTTAATTTAAAAGGTCGCAGTGAAGTCTTTAGCGTCGACACTTCATCAAGCAATGCACAGACGCACCACTTCACCCCCGTGGTCATTTCTCTCCGGATGAAAGGTAAAGCGAATAATGCAGCAGAAAGTGCGCAGGTACAATGGCACTATTATTGAGCGCAATGTGGGTACACACTCGGCTTGAGATAAACAGCGAGCTTGATTGCATCATGGCGGCGTTTACGCGCCGTTGCAGTCCAGTGCCCGTGAACGCTTCTGATTAAAAAAAAAAGAATGCACTGCTCGTATTGACCTGACAACTTAAACCATCATCAAAAAGGACAAAAAGAAAACACGTGGACAAAACATAGAAGGCCAGGTGCGCTGACTCACACCATATATATTTCGGAAAGGAATGAGGGAAAGAGCTCGTGGTCTTCGTGCGCGAAAAAAAGAAATGCCACCAACTGATTAAGAAACAATACTCGACCGACTCTTTTAAAATCGAAAGATGTGATCTTGAAATTCGTTCGAGCAAGCATATTTTGCCGTATGTAGCAGACGTATCACCAACGCACTCGACGCTCTTGTGCCTGATGAAAAAAAGCCTGCAAAAGCTCACGTGAAATAATGTGCGCATACTTCTTCACGATACCACAATGTCACTTTCTTTAAATTAAGCAAATTGTACCTAGCACTCATGAATGTCAGCAATAAGTAACCGATCACTTTTATAGTTGGTGCACGCGCCGCGAACAATATTGGCAGAAACGTTATTGAAAGCTAGCATTCGCATTTTCTCTTTCCTCTTTTCCAGTGTCTCCACCTTCGTATCCTGGCCACGGACGACTCAAAGCTACTCCTGTGATCCAGAGCAGCAAGAGCCCTGAGAAGACTCCATCATGCACAGGTACACCGAAGACCCTTCGTATGCAGCTGAAGACCACAAGCGCGACGCCGAGTCAGCGACGCCTGCCGGCGTCGTCCAGCACTACGGGAGTTCCGATCCAATCAAGTTCCTGGCGACGCTCGTCAAACAGACCGCGGCGGCCGCGGCCTCGAACCTCTGCAACGGTACCGCGTCGCCGCTGTCTTGCGGCGGTGACTCCAGGAACGTGACTCCCGATGCCGCGTACTCGGACGGCGAGGACGACGACTTCTTCGAGTACCCCGGGAACAGGGCGGTGGAAGAGGTGCTGGGCATCGTGGTTCCCATCCTGTTCGGTGCCATCGCCGTGATCGGTTTCTTCGGCAACGCGCTCGTGGTCCTCGTCGTGCTGTGCAACCCGCAGATGCGTTCCACCACGAACATTCTCATCATTAACCTCGCCATGGCCGACCTGCTCTTCATCGTCTTCTGCGTCCCTTTCACGGGCTGGGACTACACCCTCAACTACTGGCCCTTCGGCGACGTCTGGTGCCGCGTCGTGCAGTACCTCGTCATCGTGTGCGCGTACGCGAGCATATACACGCTGGTGCTGATGTCGCTCGACCGGTTCCTGGCCGTGGTCCACCCGATCACCTCCATGTCCGTGAGAACGGAGCGAAACGCGTACATGGCCATCCTCCTCACCTGGGTCGTCATTCTGCTAGCTTGCATTCCCGCGCTCTTCGCCCACGGCATGATTGTCCTCAACGACAGTTTTTCCTCTTGCACCTTCCGGGTGGACCTGGGATACAACATCGCGGCGTTTCAGATATCTTTCTTCATGTCCTCCTTCGTGATTCCGCTGGCGCTCATATTCGTACTTTACGTCTTGATGCTCAAGAGGCTTTGGTTTGGAACGGCGCCCGGAGGCAGGGTCAGCGCGGAAAGCGTGCGATCCAAGAAACGGGTCACCCGACTCGTAGTGGTGGTCGTCGTCGTGTTCGCCGTTTGCTGGTGTCCTGTTCAGGTATGTGCTACGTGTATTGCTTTAGTAAAACCGAGTACAGGTATCAAGGGTGGCAGGCTGCGGTCCTGTGCTCAAGTGCTAGTCAACCTTCGGGTCGTGCTATCTATAGCTTAAGAAGGATGTAGCTACGGGAGCGACGCTAATCCGTGGCGCAAATGGGGTCGAAAACGTGTTTTTGTCTCCATGCTTCATGCTTCATGCCTACAACGCCAAATAGTGTCCAAGCGTAGCATGAGACGACCACACTAAATGGCTGTTCAGTCGTCTTTGGCGCCCACTTGAGTATATTGCCGCCTTCGTAAACAAATGGCAGCGGATATTTTTGGGTTCATTCGCGCCTACAGCCATAGGTATGACTTTTGGGTGAGCATAGCATTACACACTGATGACAGAAAATAAAGAACAAAGCTCTCGTCCCCGTGTAACATTATCAACAAACTAAGTACAAACTAAGCCAGTAAAATATGGGGTTAGAATTTTGAAGCTGGCATGTGTGTGCAGTGGAACAAACTCAGCTTTTGAAATGCCTGTCATGTCTTGCAAAACACGTTCAGCTTTTCTGACGGCAAGCCCTGATGACCGCAACATGCCGAAGCTGCAGCCTCCGAGGCTGTGTGTGCGATAGAGCTCAATGATTTAGAATATCAAGCAGAAAGTGCCACACGTGTGGTCACTTCCTTCAGTGCTCCGGAATAGAAAAAAAAAGTTTTATAACTGCAAGCTTAATGTAACTTACTTGATTGAATTTCCTACTACCAGAATTGTATGTGATGACGCAGCTTGTATCCAGTACCCTACAACAGCTTTCTTCTATTATGATTCTGTCAGTTGTCGGCTCTCATTAGGTGGGGACGCCAGTAGTTTGGTGCAGCTTGAGTGCCGTTAAACAGTTTTCAAAGAGTCGGGTAAATGTTGACAAAAGAAGTACTTCCACGAGGAGACAGTGCGATCAATGTTCTTGCTTCACCGGTTCATGACTGTAGGCTGCAGGGTGTGGTTAAATGGTTCAAGCCTATCCCGATGGCAAAAATAAAAATGATCAGTGAATTCCACACATATGCGGCATTCGGTTCTTCTTTAACGCTTCTCGCTCAATTAAGGCAATGGTTCCCTTTTCTTCTCTCATATTTTTTTTTTCGCTGTCGGCTGCTTCTCACTCCTCACTCAATGCAAACCCTGTTTCAGATGTTTCCTGTATTTCTTTCTGAACAATGTGCCTTTTTTTGCCGACTTCATTCCTTCTACCCTTTGCCTCTACTCATCTATCGGGCACCTAACCTAACCTAACCAGTGGCAGACCGCTATTGGCACCTGACCAGTGGCAGACAGCTATTCTGGAGAATTAGCGAACAACGGTCACATACCCTTGTGTCACATTGGCTGTGTGTGCTTTGGTTTTATCTCTATCTCTTCATATACATACATACATACATACATACATACATACATACATACATACATACATACATACATACATACATACATACATACATACATACATACATACATACATACATACATACATACATACATACATACATACATACATACATACATACATACATACATACATACATACATACATACATACATACATACATACATACATACATACATACATACATACATACATACATACATACATACATACATACATACATACATACATACATACATACATACATACATACATACATACATACATACATACATACATACATACGTATCCGATTGCGCATATCTACAAGCGCAAGTTGTATATTCGGTCACATACATTGTCACATGCTCGGTTCCACATGCGCCGTCTCCCATGTTGCCTATTCAGAAGATACCCAGCGTAAGTAGCCAGTGAGCCATGTTGTACGATCGGCGAGACAGCACCATACAGTCGGAAGCCTACGCAAAGGGGGGGGGGGAGAAGAAACAAAGGAAACTACACTTTGACAGCAGATCAAGGCTTCGAAGTTTCTCTTCAAGCAATTTCCTTGCAAGCCTCTATCTTGCGTGCGTTTCATTTGTTTAGCGGTGCGGTCACGGCATTCTCACGTTTCGAACAACAATCTAACAGAGATGTAGTGAGCTCAGAGAGATCAAGATATGAAATAGACGGAACGTAGATGACGGGTATTGTTTTGGCTTAATATTGACTTCGATGGATGTAACGAAACCATTTTTTTGCTATATTCTTTTACTTCGGCAACATCGAGAGAGCTCTTTAAGAGAAATCGCTGGTGTCGTACGCCAAGGCTCTACAGTGCCTCTGCAGAGTCGATGCTATTCGGGAACGATCGTGTTTAACAGCACCGTAGACGATAGCAACGCTTTCTTAATAGTTTAACTATAATAACAATGACTGAAGAGAAGCATAAGCGTTCGCGACGGACACAATGCATTTCGCGAGTCGAAAAACAAACGGGGGCGGCACTTCCAGTAAGACGTAAAAGCTTGGATTCCTGTAGATGTCCATTGTTCACTAGTATTTTCCGTCGAAATGCAGAATATAACTCGCGATGTTCTCACTCTCTCTCTCTCTCTCTCTCTCTCTCTCGCAGGTGGTGCTCGTGCTGAAGAGTGTGGACATCTACGGGCTGCCGATGAACCCTCCGCGTATTGTGGTGCAGATTGCTTCACAGATTCTGGCGTACACGAACTCCTGTGTGAACCCGTTCCTGTACGCTTTCCTCTCGGACAACTTCCGCAAGAGCTTCCGGAAAGTCATCTTCTGCTACCGGAAGACGCCGGCGGCGGTCGGCTCCTGCCCAACGCGGACGCGGGGGGAAGAGATCGATTTCGCCGAGCGAGAGACGCTCGCCAACTCTGCCAACAAGGCTCCCAAAATCATGAACGACATCCTGTAACGAAGACTGCGATGGTGCGCCGTCAACCGAAGCATCGGGCCCTACTGGTCCACATTTCGTTCCCCATCAAGGACGCTGCATTCCGTCATTCGGCAGTTCTGCGCTGTGTATGTCCTGTGTCGTTGACAGAATGTGACTGTCCAGCTTCTGCATATGATGCAGTTCTAAAAACGTGACAATGATGTTGACGAAGTTTGCTGGCTAAGAAAACTTACTTCAATCAAAATTCAGCCTACCACACTAGGAATGACGCAACATTAATCAAACAACAACCGAAAGAAAGATAACCTTTTGTCTTCGAGAAATAGTTTCGACGTCACCGCCTCACGAAGCTGCTACTAATCGCCGACAAGCCACTATGTGTCGTCACAAAACACAGCAGACATCGTAGCGTCTCGGCCCAATGTTGTGTAAATGGTTCTTCTTCAATGTGGTGCGGCCCTGGCGGGCTTCTAGCTGACGCCTCTGCTCCCTCGCGTATTTTTAAAATTCCTTGGCATTCTTGGATCATGCCTCAGGTGTGCGTTCAGGTGTACATTCAAAAACCAGCTCTTCCCGATGAAGAATGAGATACCGTTGACTGAATCGGAGCAAAATTCTTTTTCAATGTCTTGAGTGTTTGCACATTATCTTCGTAGTGAGCTTCACACAGATGAGGAGGCTAACGACAGCTTTAACCGCACAAAACGCACCTGTCGAAAGGACGTGAAGAACAAGAGAAGCGGTTGATGAAACAGGGCCAAATTGTTCTTCTACCTGCTACGCTGTTCCCCTAACTTTGTCAAGCTTAAGTCAGAGTTATTATCTCAATATGTTAAAAGTTGGAGCCGGGGAACACAAGGCGTTGTTTGGTGAAGTTAAACTGTGATTGTGCTAGCTTGAAACAAAGAAAGTTTTGCCCAGAACATCCTTCCAAAAGTGACGACACTGATATATTCCATGTGGGCCCCCATAGGCACTGCTAAGTTCGAGTGAGCTTAGCTGTCGCTGTAAAATTAAGATTCTTTTAAAAACAGGTAGTGCATGCTGGCGCAACATTTGATATTCATGGGTTATTGTTTCATTTCCACCGTTATTATGAACACACTATTTGTCTAAAAGAAAAACAAGTGTCTCAAGCATTTCTTTGTTCCATCATAGACAGTAGTGATTTTCGCATCCCCAGCCTATATGAAAGCGATGAGAACTTATTATAATAGTTATTTGCCAACGTATACCGCAGTGATATGGTCGTACGAGAAAGCGTGGAACGTCAGTGTAAATATCAATGTTTAGCCTCTTTCAGAGGTCATTGCAATCATACCCTCCATATTGCACAGAACATGCCAGTGACTTAGGCAACTGCCCCGCTGTCCTATCCTACGCGCATAACATGCGAATTGCTTTAGGTTGTGTTCGCGTAAGCGTATATTGCTTGCTTTTTTTTTACTTACATTTGTGCATCATTCTTTACGCGGAACATATGCGTGACCGAACGTTTACGACGTGTTTTACATTGCGAACTATCTCCTTTACTAGCTTGGAAATAGACAGGTACGAATTGCTTATGACTTACGATGTTCACTCAGTGTACTAAACAATATATTTGCACACCTGTCCTTTCCACATCCCCTGTTCCCGTGTCTCTCATCAATAGCTTACTGGATTTCCTTTGACGTGATTTCAGGTTCTTAAGCGTATGAGTCAGTGAGCACGACAAACAGGAGACCTCTCAAATGAACGATAAATAAGAGATACGATCTCCAATTTGCATGTAAACATTAAAATTAGAGTGATCCGGGGCCAGTAAGTGGGCGAACTGACGCGAATGATACGCGCATGCTTGAAAAACTCTAGATCTTCGTCAGTAACAAAGTGTGTTCATTATGCTTCTCAATAGTCGGTTAACTATATTTCAACAATATAGGGATAATTCAATGCACGTAGCCCAAATCGCTGAAACTAGCAAGCGCCGCAGGCACTGCACATAGAAAATACCTGATGTCGCGCCGACCTATGGTATGAGAAGTGCTTCGTGATCGGGTCGGCCTCTTTCAGGCCCCTCGAGTTCACTGGAAGTGGTTGGTGTCATACGAGAAGCACGTTCAGTGCTTAAAAGCCGCGATGCCTGTTTGTGGTACGCGCTAGAATTCGCTTATCTTCATTGAGATGGAAACTTGTTTGTCGTACTCTGGGAGTTCGTTTTCGACGGCGTCCCCATCTTCTCTGCTGGAATCTTGCCGCCTTTCTCTCGTACGAGAAGTTCAGCTTCTGCCGTTCCCTAACCTATCAGCGTTCGCATCTCTCGACGGAGCACAACGCCCTATCAACGTTCGTCTCTCTAACGGAATACGTGTCTTCTACCCAAGGACGCTTGGACCACTTTTGTAGCGCCGTGCGGTAGCGTAGGTGTTGTGTGTACAGTGCCACAAGAAGAATTTGAATGCTCGAACCTTCGTGCGGAACTCGGACCGACAGTGAATGTGTGGTGAATGTGTGCAATTTTAACTTATCTATCGTGGCCTAAGCCGTGTTTATGGAGAAGAAGAAGAAAAAAAACACACCAACGTCGCGCTCCTCGTGACCTGTACTTCTTGCGCTGCTTAAACAGAGTGTCATCTCGGTGCTTCAACTGTGATGAAAGCCGTGTAACTTATATTTTTGTCTCTTTCTCTCTACGTCTCTTTGAAAAGAAAACTGTTCCACGAGTGCGAGTGTTTGTGTTCCGATGCCAAAAAAAGCCTCTGTGTTCGCCTAGTGAGCTTGTGCAATTCCCTCTCTCAAGAATCGACTTCACCGAATCTGGCACATACATCTTCAAAGAAAAAAAAAATGTTATTGTGCTTGTCTACTTAGGGTGTTGGGCGTTCGCCACTTGTTACCTATTGTGCTTGTGACGCAGCTAATGTTCTCTGCAGGGTAGCAAGTAAACTTAATGCTGTTACAGTGGGGAAAGCATAGATGGTTAGCTTGGTTCTCATAGTTCAAGCTGTAACTGTAGGCTGAGGCTTTTTGCCGTGTCAGAGGAAAAATGAAAGACATTTTTGAAAGACTGTTACCATCTTGTTGAAGTTTATTATACGCAACCTGTATCAAGCGTATGACATTTACTCTAGAGGAGGTGCAAGCAAAACTTTGTTAAAAACTAAAACTGGTTAAATTTTTGTCCCACTCTAATCACACGAAAATTAAAAGCGAGCACTCCTGACTGATGCCAAGAAATAAAACGCCAAAGCTGCCGGGGCTTTCATTTTTACGTCCTTTTCCTCCAAGACGTGTTCACCTGTACTAATTATCTTCGTTCAAAATGTACAATAAACGCGTTGGAAGTCCATATTGCATTGCTATGAATATGTTTCTGGCCGATTTCAATTATTTCGTATAAAAAAAACCTCGTGTAGAATTCTTCGCGAAGGCAAATCAGAGCACATATTCTGAAAAAGATATTAAGCTTAAATTTTCTGATTAGAAAGGTCCAGTCAATCCGGATACTGGAAATAGACATAGTGAATGCAGCAAGCCAATAGCAAAGGTTGCTGACGACTGAGACAACTCTGCGCCAGTTCAGTGGAAATTCACAAGCTGAAGAAGCTTCCCCAGAAGGAAAATTGTCATCCTGCTTTTTATGGTACGATGCACGATGGTACAAGAAAAACCCATAACGACTTTGTTAGAAAGCTTCTCAGTTCAAAGAAAATGGTGCGGAAACCATCGACGATGATTCTCAACACAAGCAAATGCCCCGAACAAATGCAAGAACAAGCCAGCGAGTAAACAAACAAACAAACAAACTAACGAATGAACGAACGAACGAACGAACAACGAACGAACATTTTCCTTTCAGAATCCAACCAACCACCGCCGTTCACCGATCGCCAACCATCGACCACCGACCAACAACGAAAACGGACGAAAGTGTCAAGGTGAGCTATTCGCTTGAAAACTCATCCTCGTGTAAGGATGGAGCCGTGATCAACCTCTTACCGCGTGTTGGCCTATCACCTGAACTAACCATGAGGAAGCCGATTGAAGGGCAAGGTAAATTAATCGGCAATTCGAAGCACAGATACTTTTTTTTTCTTGAGCCATTAGCGATATAAGACACGAGTGCAAATTAGTTGAGCATATTGTAATGCCGCAATGCTTTGAAAATTAGGTGGCTTTGGGCGTCGGTTTAAGGTTGCACAAGCATATTCGATGCAAACTGAGGGTTCTCTGCCACTCAGAATTCCACTACCGCTATAATTTGGAATCCTAGTGTAACGAATCAACGGACAAGTTGGAAAACCTGCGGTTCTCTTTTTTTCTTCATAAAGTTGCAGCTATATGCAATTTCACACCAACCTGGTTCTCCCGTTTTGCACATCACGTACTTCTGATGAATGATTTGCTCGACGTTTTCTGAGCCGTCGCTGAACAGCGTAAGGTGGCGGATCTAACGGAGCGGAGATGGTGTGAGCTGTTCGCGCCCCAAATGAAGACCTCGGAACAGCCCGTCTTGCTTCTGAATCATTATAAGACGGAAGTTAAATTCGTGGAAATTTTTCTTCATCAGGACAGGAGACATCCCACCTCACTTTCGCTGCACTGCGAGTTTATCTACACGCGATTCCTCGAGTCGCATTCATTGTTTGCAGAAAGCCCGCCATCCTGTTCAGAAGCTTTTCTGGAATACCGCTTACACATTTGTCAGCATGACATGAACAGATTGCCAAAAACTGACCATTACTATCAGGATTTAGTATTAATGGTATTGCAGCGATTGAGGAGTTGTTTAACATTACGAAAGTCCCTACACCATCACAAAAATTATCTGGAGTGGCACATGCCCCTTATCTAGGGGACATAAGCGCGAGCAATAATGGGCAATGCTAGAAATTGCGTGCAATTTGTCACATCAAAATAATAAACGTTTCACAAATAACAAATTTAAGAGTGTTTCGCAGATGTCCTGGTCGAACATGACGTATTATAGAGAGGTGCGTTAAACGTCAGTTTCGTAGTCTTTAAATGTCGCAATGGTCGTCGTTCGAAAAAAAAATGCGATATCATTGGCTATTACCGATTTAAAAAATAGTAAACTGGACACGTCTAACTCGCCGAAAGCTTTAAAATTTTCCTAGTGCTTTCTTTTTCTTTAAAGTGGGTGACAGAAACTAAAATTGCTCGTTAAAGTCAGTAAATTTCCATCTTTCCTTTCAACTGCGAACGAAAAAGAAATAAACTCTAGACTTTGGTGTAGTGAAAAATGAGCACAAGAATTTATTCCATCTATTTATAGATGCGTGCTCCTGGGACGAAGCCTCATTTCTACGCGAGTGTCTTTGACTGTCAAGAAAGACCGCATTAGGCCTTTATTTCAGTTAAAGATATAAAAACAAAAACCTGAAAAACACAATATATCTACGCCCTTAAATGGGTTTATTCCGGTCGTGTTAAGCCGTCTCTAGAGTGTACGTATAGCATCAGAAAAGACGGGCTTCACTGTGCATATTTTGCGTTTAAAAGCTGTGAAAGACAGGCACTGTGCACACTGCAAGGGCCGACTATTTTGAAAACTGGGAGAAGAAAAAAAACCGTAAAGCGAATTGGTAGACCTCTGCGTCTTAACGTCCTTAAGCAACCCTGGAATTATCAGGGACGCCATAGCCTAGGGCCCTAGATTACTTTCTGTCAGCAGTGCGAGTTCTTTGACGTGCCGTTAAATATAAGTGAACCATCAAAATCCTACCACGGTGACTGCAATCCGAACGCAAAACCGGGCGCTCAGCAGCTGAATGCCACAGCCTCTAACGTCCAGGCAGGTAAGCGAAAAAGTCAAATAAATAACAAAACATTATGGTAACGAATCCACAGATCTGAAAACAGAAACAAAGAAAATCTATTAAAAGAAATTCGCCTCCATCTAACCTGCGAAAGTGTATGTACAGCGATGCTGCTGTCGATGTTAGACAAGCACCGCCACCACAACCGACGTTACGTCACGCGTGCACTCACGTGTGCGGAAGTGCAGGATACATCTTGATTGTTCTAGGCCATGCTCCTTGCGCAAGTGTCTTACTGCAGTAATTGAATTTTTTAAAGTAAAGTCAGTAAGTCAATTCGTAAAGTACGACTTACGCACAAGCTGCAGACATGATAGCTTCGGCTTGTAATTCGAGTATACGAAAAACATGTTTATGTTACGCGGAAACTCAAAGACAAAGCCTTTCATTTCAGCTACCGTTTGAGGTCCGTGTTAGTGGCTATGGCCGCTAGGTGGCTGCAATGTTCTTGGATGAGTATGTTGAGGTATGGGTACAGGAAAAACATTGATTCACAGTGGAGAAAAGAACTAGGAAGCTTACCAGCAAGTATGCGGCCTGCAGGGTGGGCAACACAGCAACAAAGAACGGGAAGCGGAAGGTCACGGAGGCTGAAATAATCTCCTGGGTAGCGGCAATGAAATACAGACCCGCCAAGAGTAACTACTTAAGAGGAAAAACGAAATCAGGAAAGAAATAGTTTATGATAGCTCAAAGGGAAGCTCATTACTTTCCGAAGCGAAATCGTAATGCCTTAGAACACGCACCTATAAAACGAGATATAAGAAGGAAGAAGAAGCACGTACTTGCTGCGATAAAGCTAGAGAAACGATGGAGCATGTTTTATTTAGAATGTGAATCGGCCCAGCGGTCGATTTAGGCACCATTGGCCTCCTTGAAGCCCTTGGGTTCAGCGAAAGCAGGGGAAAAGTAAACATGGCCGCAGTAGAGATTAGTAAGAGGCGATAGGAAGATTGGTGGAAGAAAAGTAGGGAAACGTCAAAAAACTGACACGTACAAAAGCAAACTTAACAATAGGGGATCAGAAAATTTGGTTGTGGGAGGCCATAGCGTTATTTTCTTGTTTGCTTTCTTTTAACTTAGGTAGGACATTAGGCAGTATAATAGCAAGAGTTTTGTGGCGCAACCGACCACCCCGTTTCAAAGGGGATGCTCTTAACATCCGTCCATCCATGCATTCATCTGAGCACAGAACGAGCCCATGAAAAATCCCGCACAAGTAGAGGCTAACTTCACGGTAAAAGGCGTCCGCAGTAACGCCGGTGCTCCAAAACCCAACTAAAACAAATTTTCACTTGGGCTTATTAATCTGAAAGCAGGAGGACAAACTACTGAAGCATTTTTGGTAAAGTTTCAGGGCTGGTTTTCCCTCATTCTCTTAAGAGCAGCTGTAGATAGTACGTAAGCATACAACGCGTGCCCCTGGTGGTTAATTAGTATTACGCAAGTCCAGGCACGTCTACTCTGAGATATCTTCAGCCTGCCGCGGACAGCGCCGAATCTAGGAAGTGATTGATCTGTTTATAGGAATGATGTTGTTCTAGTTTCGCTGCTCTCGGTGGTATTAGTACAAGTGGTACCATTGGGAAATCCCGATAGTACCGGAGATACTTGTACTGGGTGCTGCCGCGCAGCCAGTGGTACCAGTGGTACAGGTGGAAATGGGGGTGGCAAAGACAACGTTTTTGCATTCTTACCTCGCGAGAGCTACAGTTTTGCCATCGGGAAAACATTGTGCCTCACTTCGAAGACGGAGACGCCATCGCTACGGGCGTCAGAATAAATTCTGTGGTTAATGCACCGTATTCGTACCTCCAATCCGCTCGCGAAATCATTGTTTTTCATGCGGGTGCACTACAGAGTTTGTATCGCCTGCCAATTTTATTAAAGTGTCAAAGTGGGCAAAGAGTGTATGTGAAGGGTGGGAATTCGCTCAGGTTGTAGACGTTTATATATATATATATATATATATATATATATATATATATATATATATATATATATATATATATATATATATATATATATATATATATATATATATATATATATATGTGTGTGTGTGTGTGTGTGTGTGTGTGTGTGTGTGTTCAACGGCCTTGCAAGGAAACAAGAATTCATGGCTGCCAGTAAATTTCTATAGTCTTTGTAGGAGTACATTTATCTAAGCCACTTAACCACAGGGGACCCTGCTCATGAGAAGGAGATCTGCAAAAATAGCTTGGATTGCATACGCCAGCCATTACACAGCAGTTACTGAGAGCCTACTACAACCGTTCAAAAGGAAATTGCACAATCATTGCATTCTACTGATGCTAACTTATGGGGCAGAAACTTCAAGGTTAACGAGAAGCTCGGGAACAAGCTAAGAGAAAT
The DNA here is from genome assembly GCF_050947875.1 of Dermacentor variabilis. Lineage (NCBI taxonomy): Eukaryota > Metazoa > Arthropoda > Arachnida > Ixodida > Ixodidae > Dermacentor > Dermacentor variabilis. Next base: position 30,112,783 of record NC_134575.1, on the reverse strand, counting down.
GGAACGCTAGATGTTAGGCATAACGTTAGGCGCAAGGAAGACAGCGGTGTTGATCAGAGAGCAAACGAAGATAGCCGATATTCTGGCTGATCCACATTAAGGGAAAAAATATGCTTGTTGGCAGGTCATGTAACGTGTATGGCAGATATGGGTGGACCGTTAAAGTTACAGAATTGGTGCCAAGGGAAGGGCAGCGCAGCCAAGGACGGCAGAAAATTAGGTGGTGTGATGAAATTAGGAAATTTGCATGCGCAAGTTGGAATCAGCTACCGCATAGCAGGGATAATTGGAGATCACTGGCCTAGGCCTTTGTTCTGCAGTGGAGATATAAATAGAGTGATGGTGACGATGAGGATGACGATGATGATATAATGCCACCGGATGTGATATGCATTCGACAACGGTCAGTTGACCTCCGCTCCTCCAAGAGGCAGGGCGTGTGTCGTGTGAGGAGGATGAAAAGGAAGGAAGGAAAGATAGGGAGGTCAATCACACGCACGTCCGGTTTGCTACCCTACATAGGGGAAGGAGTTTAAGGAAAGAAGAACGGTGTCAGCTTCTGAACAAGACTATTCAATGTTTTGAACGTGGTTAAAATAATGAATCGAGGAGCGCAAAGAGGTGCGATGTAATGCTAACGAAATTATGTAAATCGCCACTGATTGCATTTTTTTTCTTTTTGATGCGCCGCCATATGCCCAGTACTTTCTTAGCGCCAGTAGCCAGCAGGATATGCTGTCCTGAAATGTTCCTTACAGCTTCGTATGGAGTTCCCGTGGCAATGTTTCTGAAATATAATTTCTGAAAGTTTTATCCTTTCAGAAGATGTTACAGTACACTAGAGTAAACAAATGTCAGAGAAGCGATTCTCCGTTGTGTAGGACCTACAGAGCAACGCAATATAATTTCAGACTTATCAAGTCTTCCTTTTTCAAACTTCGCACATTTATTAATTTGGGAGAAAAATTCTTTCTATTAAGGGAGTAAACCATATCCAAGCCTCTGTTCCTTAATTTTCTCAACGATAACTCAACACCGGTAAGTCGATGTGAAGTGAGTAATTTCAACAGTACTTTCTCGAATTTGGGCTGTTCTGGCGCAGGTACTGCTAAAATTTTTCTTGGTTGTATATGTAGTGGAAAACATGCAGCCCTTATCTGCCGTATAAATGATGAACTGTGAGCCCCAGCAAAGCCAGTGACGTCACGCTGGTTTTGCCAACTGCATAATTATAGGCATTTTCTTACTAATCGCAGATGTCCTTTGGCGACTATGCCTCGTTTACTGTGGCACACTCAAAGAGATCGAAAAGGCTTGGAATCTCCTGGTGCCAAAATGTCGTGCCGATGACTTTTCTCCCTAGTCCGAAAATGCCGGCAGAACAAGAAAAGCATGCGATATTCCACTATCAGCGCTGTCTAGCCAGTAAGAACTCTCTTAAACAACCTCGCCAATTTTTTTGGCGAAGTGCCAAGAAGGATGACTCCTTATCGGCCCGTATACATATTCGTCCACGCGAACGATTATTACTACACCTGCGGCAGAAATGGGTCCGGAAACAACCGTCCCGGAGAGGGACAGTTTGCAGAAATTCACCACCGCCTAATGGCAGTACCGTCACCCTGGACGCTGAATGTCTAGTCTGAACGGGGCTCAAGGCTCAAGGCAGTTTGGCTATTTCAATAGTGCAATTTACTAAAACAGCTCATAGTTATCTGTACCCGTAAGAGTCAATTTATACTTACAAGTAGTGGCGTTACCTACAGTGATGTTGCCTAATGAGTCCCGGTGCAAATGTGTTCGCAGAACGTGGCACAGCGCTGAAAATTAGTAGACCTACTACCAAGAGTGCAGGTCTTAAGTCAGGAAACGATGGCCAGCTGGATGACCAAGAGGCCTTGCATTCCAAGATTTACTTCCAAGAAAAGGAAAATGACTGCACGTTATAAAGAACCCTGATGGGTCAAAACTGACGTGGAGACCTTATCTACAGCGTTTTATTCTCTGTATTATGTTTTTTTTTGGGACAAAACCATATTCGCGTGTAGCTAGGACGGGCTAAAAGGCGCTGTTGTTCTTTTCCCAGGTTAAAAGACACGTCTGACCAGCTTGGACCACATGGCACTTTACATCGGCGCGCATTGGTTCAGGAAACCATTCTCTTTTTCTCTTTCTATTCCTGCGACCCTTTCCTTGCAAAGGGTAGCCAGCCGAATACTTTTTCATTCAGCCCCCGTACCTTATCATTTTCATATTCGCCTTTTGTCTAAAACCATTCCGTTATTCAGTCACTCAATTATTCGCTGTCAGTACTGAGTCATATATATGTGTCGGTCATTCAATCAGTTCTTCGCTTAACCTGCCAACCAGTCAATCCATCGGTCAATCAGCCTCACATCTCGAGTATTACTCCATTTATGGAGCCTACATGTACCCGCGCCACTGTTTTTGCACCCTCGACCTGCTTGGACTTTAGCCACCAGTGGTTTTTACGACACCATATCGCGTACGAACGTACTCACGAAAGCGTCCTCACCAACGTCCTCACGAACGTCCTCACAAACGTCCTCACGATCGTCCTCACGAACGTCCTCTTGAAAGGGCCCACGAATGTTTCGACCCACTCGGCTGTAAAGGGAGAGCTCACAATATACTCATGCTTTCAACGCAGGTCGCCCTGCTCTCGGCAGCCTTGAATCTTGCATGGCGACACTTTTGCGTTGGCTGTTATACTCGGCTCGCTTCCTCCCTTCCAAGCTAGTCCCTATACGCTCACGATGTTCGTTTACGAGCCATACGTGACCTACACCGTCCCCGGGATGGCGCCTTCCCGGCGTCTTCGTCGAACGAAGCCGGCCCGCGCTGACCGACAGTATATGGCTTCTCGGGGGGCCCGTTCTTAGGCCAAATTCCGCGTAGCAGCAGTGCTAGCTTTCTTTTCTGTCTGTAGCGTTTCTTATTTCCTTCGGACTATTACCGAGTGACCAGCACACAAAGACCCACCACGTACTTTTTTTATCAGCCCCGGCCGCAGCAAAAGATATGATGGCGTGGCACGAGATTAGTGCCGTCTGAAAGGCGTATGTCGTGTGCCCCCCCCCCCCCCCCCCAGAGTGGTCTTTGCGTTTCACGAACTGGAAAAAGAGCGGCCTTTCTTTGTCTAATTACGGTGTGATAAATAAAGTTTTTACGTTGAAACTTTGATGCCAGCATTGTTGTTGAACATGGGAAAAATCAGAAAATGGAGATCCGAGAAAGCACGCGCTCGCAGAATGCAACTTTCCTTAATACCTTCAGGATTTTTTATAGCAAGTATTGCACTCTGCGCAATAGTGGCGTCGAATCACTTTGTTTCACACTTTCTTGCAAGTGGTTTTATATGTATAGAACCAAACTACTACACAAAAACTGAAAAAAAATTAGACTTTTATATATGCATTGGGGGCGCCGTGACTTAATATCGCTGGAAATTCAGCGTTTAGAATTTCTCAAAAGAGTCCCATAAGCACCTTAGGCTCACATCAATTAGATATTGCCAAAAATATTGCGCAAGTGGCACTTATATGATTTATTTTATTACTTAATTCACTCGATTTATTCCCTGGACAGGTCTAAAACACGTAGCTTTTCTTTCGCCTTTGTCTCTGTGTGCAAAAGCTGGCCAATCCTTTCTTGAGAATGCCACTAAACTAACAAATACGTAGCTCACATAATACAAGTGCTTCGAGGTGCATGTATTAATATTACTTTTCATTTCAAAGGTCTGCATTGCGTTCTAAACCGGAAAGAGCCCTGTTGGAAATCATTGGTTCCTCTTATATTCCTGGAGCAGAGCTCAGGCCGCGTGGCAGAGCCCTTCGCGCTGCCTCTCGCCTCACCGCGTCTCCAAAACGGGAGATTACGTTACCTCCAACAATAGGTGATGGGGAAGACAGCAAGCGTGAAGCCACTAGCTATGTCGGCTCGCCCTCGTAGCCTTTTTGCAGCCACCGCAGACTACCTCAAAGTTACGACACATGGACCGCGCATGCGCACAACGGCACAGACAGCCATGCGCAGCCGTGGCCGAGCTAGAGGAGGACACGCGCGTTTAGATCTCGTGACTTCCCACGTTGAGCGCGTGGCAGGATGGACCACATGAAGACACGATCCTTCTCGGACTGTTAGGATGGATAGTTGGGCGTGTTGGTCAAGCGTGATCCGCAGTAAAGGCGCCACAACGACGGTGGACGCAGAGAGAACGCAGACACAGGGCGCCCTCTGTGTGTGTGCGTGCCCTCTTCGTCCACCGTCGTTGTCGCACCTTATCTTCGGATCCTTCTCGGACTACGTTCGGACACTTTCTCTCCAAGACACGGCGTGCGGAGCGAATGGTGCTTGGACTTTGTACGGAACATCGCTGCAACGGGGACAGTGAAAATTTACCTTGTGTGTCCGTATGATTTGTTACAGCAATAAAAAAAAACTGAATCCTTGGTGGATGTCGCAGGCACAGCGTCCCCAAGTATTTGCGTATATCATCTACTTAATTCGAACCAAACTGAACTGGTTCTGATGACGGTGATCAAGCATGAAGTCTTTGGAAGGAGCGCTTCACGTGGAAGCAAACATACAGAAGGAAAAAAAAAACTCTTAGAGATGCTTGCGTTGCATATGAAGATGTTTTATTTCAGTCAGTTCGGGGACCTCCCTAAAAGATTCTCTGTAGGCGGGAAGGCTGCCATTACTATCAACACTCGTACTGTGTTTGTTCGTTTCCTTGAATACCGGCGAATCAGAGCGTCAGGTGTAATATACGCGCAATTAGCGAAAATCCCTTTTTGCACCGTTTCTCAGAGCCAAAACGTAGCTTTCTCATAGTTATTCATGCAGTCAATATAATCAGTGGTTCATGCAAGTCAATCACCCGGTCCATCGATTAGTGAACAGTCTGCTCAGTCAATCCGCCAATTTAGTCAGTCACTCAACCGGCCAGTCAGTAAGTGAATATAGTACAAGAACATCGAGTCATCAGTCGATCGGCTAGTGAGTCAGTCAGTCAATCGGCAGGCCAATAAAAGACAGTCAATGAATCAAGTCCCACTCATCCTGTCAATAGGCCATTCGGTTGATTAGTCTGCCTGCCAGCTGTATCGCTTGTCCATCAGCCAGTCAGGGTGTCAGACAATTCAGCCTGTCAGTCAGCCCATTCGTCAAGCGTCCGGCAGGCATTCGATAAGTACTCAGTCGGTCAGTCACTCAAGCCCCTTGAGTCCCTCACTTGGTTAGCCAATGTGTTAGACATTTAGTAGGTCTCTAAGTCAGTCAGTCATAGCACTGGTACGTCAGTCAGACAAGGCGAAAGACAAAATACCTTTGAAGGCACGAACCTCGTGTTCAAAGTCTGCGCTGAAAGGAATGTGAGCAGAGCGAATTCTGTGTGCGTCTATCCTTTGAACGACGCACTGTGATAACAGAGAAACTGCGTAGACATGACAGTTTTGTCTGAAGGACATGCATTTTGAGAGCGTAGGATGCGGGTGCAAACTGGAAGCGCGTAATCAAAATCGCGTGTTTAGCAAGCGCGTCTTTTTTCGCCCGTGCGTCTTTAGTACTCCATAGAAGCCGGGACCTCTGTGCCGAGTTTCACTTTCCTAAATTTAATAGTAACCGAAACACAACCACTCATGTAGAATACCCGTGACAGGCTTTAAATCTGGAAACGGAGGGAACACTGCGGTACATGGTAAAATAAGTTCCATGTGGTATGCCGGGCATTTGCATTACAGCTATGCGCTGAATAGCGAGAAATGAAAAGTGACAGACGCATAAAATTTCAACCTCGCTTTCAAGAGGAAACAAAAGAACGGGGAGCGAAGCAAACGGAGTACGTAGAGGCGACGACAACTCAAACTATGGGGACTGAAATGCAGATAAGGCTGCATGACGTCCAACGTCAACAAAGCGAGCGCATTAGTCAGTCCCTGATGGCACATACCGCGAACTCACGCCATTCGGCTGGAATGGAATTAAACCTTTACGAAGGGAAAAAGAGAGACCATCGTGAAAAAGCCTGAACATTTATCCTGGACACGCTGGCTCTACCGGTCAGACAGTAGCGTCAGAAAAAGAAATTTCTGGAATTGCGATGCGGTGTGAACTACGTTACGTTGCTGCTTTTCAAGTACCGGTGGAGCAATACAAGTCGAACCGCGAAGCCGCAACGACCGAGTCGCGAGCGCATACGTCACGGCAGAGACAAAACACGCGCGAGGTCACCATCTTCCGCCGGCGTATTTTCCAGCCACGTCGCGTTATAACAACGCGGCCTCGGCTCTCGTAAATCTTTCCCCGGAGCAGTCTGAAATTCCCGTTGGAGAAACTTGGGCCGCTGCGCTCCGCAACTAAAGAAAAAGAAAAAAAAAACACTGCGTACGGCAAAGAACGTCGGAGTAACACGCGATATGACAGTCAGTGGCGAATACGCCACCCAGTGGGAACACAGGCGTCGACTGCGCTGGAGTTCGCCCGCGGAAGCGGTTGTTCTAAATGAGCTCTGCATGCAACCCGCGTGGAGTCACCAGGAGACTGCGGGAAAATGAAATACGGGTTCGAGACGGAGAGCAAAAAAAATAAAGGGACCATGCAAGCGTTTCAAAGAAAACGATTCAACTGCCAGATGTGCCCACGGAAGGAAAACAAAAGAAATCTGGGCATTGCAACTGAATGCGGGAGCGCCAATGGATATTTTCTAAAGATATTTTTTTTCGGGGCGCTGAAGTTACCTTGAGTAACAACAGTTATATCTCGTAATACATTCTACTTTTTCATAACAGGGGGGTTCTTGTCGAAAACAAAAAGAAAGGGAGTAGCGTTTCGAACCTTGAAGTCCATGAAAGAAACGGTCTTCGAGTCTTTATTTTTCTTATTATTCGCGCTGAGTCAAAACTCTAACCCTACGCGTTGTGTGAGGCCCTAACAAGAGCCTAACATGCAAGACCCTTACCGTAGTGTGCTGGCATTCGTGTGACTGCCTCAGGTGTACACCTATCAAAAAAATTGAGAAAATTGTTACGAAATACTGGCTCTGTACCTCACCTGTAGCTTAGCAAAGTTGGCTGAAGAAAAGGCAGTAAGTTTACCTCGAGTTTTTAGGAAGGCGCATGTATGGTAGGCGGTTGCTATGCTACTTTACATCGATTTGTGTATCTCTTGTTTTTCTGCTTTGTTGAAATTTTATTGCCCCTCACTTGGTTTTTTCTGCTTCCGTCTTCACAAGTTCTTTCTTCAGATAGCTCTTTTAGTTTCTTGCACCAATTCGGCGCATAGATAACAAAATTTTATTTGGTAGTCTCCGCTTGTCCCTGTCCCTTCTCTCGTCCAATTTTAACCTCCGCACTCGGCCCTTAAGAAAGGAAAAGAAGGAGGCGGCTTTAAAAGATACACGCCGAATTCTCCGATTAGCCACCTAATGTCACAAAGCCCCTTAATTTAACAGGCTCATAGGGCTCGCGCAAACGAATAATTTTTTTTTCTTTTGGCACAAAGGAGGAGCCCATGCCGGCAGTTATCGTTACATTTCGAAGATCCGGGGGCGTTAGTTGTGCCTTGCCTCGTTTCCCATAATGTCTGAATATAGATAAGATATTGTACTGCGGTATCATCAGAACTGGACTGTTGGGTCGAGAGACCAGAGTGCTTCCTGCTGGAATTGTTGATGTTCTTTCGCTGAGTCCAAACTTCTTTTTAGGGGCCACAATGAACTTTTCATAAGCCACCAGCAATGGGGAACGAAGATGGCACAGCGCCACTGAAGTGAAGGCGTTCCGTTCCATCCACCAAGCAGAGAGAGAGAGAGAGAAACACCTTTATTTGCCACTGCAGGGTAGGAAGTTAGGGCAGGTAGGCCTAGTGTGGCTCCCAGGTGGGGGCGACGTCTTGGGCCCACGAGACAAGTGCCAGTTGCGTTTTCTTGTCTGCTCTTGTCAGCAGCTGGTTCCAACCCTCCTCGGAGGGAGCTGGCAGTAATGATTGGGGGGGAGCGTTACCCTCGCATCCCCAGAGAATGTGTGCCCCAGTGGCGAACACTCCATGGTCGCACTTAGTGCATACGGGGTCGTAATCCCCTCCAGTGATTAAATAAAACCAAGCACTTAGCTATTCTTGCGACACGACGACAGCAGCCGCATGTGAAACACGGATGTCGCACTTTCAGGCTTCCGCAAGAAGAGGGGCAGACTGTACTCAAACATGTTTTATTCCGCGTTGCAGCAATACGGGTGCTAAAAAGTGACATGTGGACAGCGAGAAGGCTACGGGAGGAAATGCTCGTACCAGCATTGTGGCCAGCGCTTGTAAACAAATACTGTGCGCGACAGAAGTGGGCGACATCACCCGCTTCACAGAGAAGAACCACACGTAGCGTTACCTTAAGCACACGTGTGCAGACATGGCACAAAGGACGAAGATGACGGAAAGACAGGCTCGAACATCGTGGTCATTGGACGTAACCTCGCGTGTGGGCGACTCATATTTCCACTTCCTTCTGATAACATTGGCGAGAAAGCAAAACGTACTGACGATAAGCTTGATAAGTTCATCCGAAAGCTACATGAAATCTGCACAAAGCGAACTTGGCAGCACTCGCTGTAAAAAAGCTTCTGCCTCGAAATTTAGGCTTCAGTTTACAGCGCGGGTCTGAAAAGAGCTCAAAGAAGCACAAAGAACACCCATCTTTTTTTCTCTCTCTGGAAAATGCGGAGTACCCGGCTTTGCAGGAGATGACTTGTTGATGGCGGCGTTGGCAGCTTTCCACTCGCCTGCTGAGTGCATATGCGTAATTCAAAGCGAGACTTCAGTGTCAGCGACAGCAGAAAAAAGGCCGCGCGTCACCGTGTTCCGTTTGACAGTTAACTGCGCATTACTTGTGAACAGGGTCAACCTGCAAATTTCGCAAGGAGGCCAACATATTAACGTGCACGCCGTTCTCCCATCAGTGAAGCGATACTATCATGAAAAGGAGGGGATGCCAGAAAGCACTGGCACTTCCTGCGAAATTCTAAAAAAAAAAAGAAGGTTTCCGCTGGCTGTGCGGCGTTCACAAGCACTCGCTTGGACGACATCTTGTTTGTCGTGAACGGATGCAGGACTCGGAGGAAGTGTAACAGAGGTCTACTTTCGTGATCGAAACGGCCGAGTGGATGTTCTTTGATCTCGGACAGGAAGCGCGCTTTCTTTTGTCCTCGTGGCAAGAAAAAAAACGGGTTGTCCTCCCTATTTTGTTTCCGTACAGGCAGCGCCCCTTTTATCCACACGGAGCTGCTTTGGTTGTCCCCATCCTAAGTCTGGAGCTAGCCATCCCGAGGGCTGTTCGATAGAGCCAGCAATGTTTGCGTCTCGAGGACGAAGTCACGGTGTGGTTGTCATTTATATGGGTGCGGTTGGCAGGAAAAGAAGCTACGGTGTTGGGCAGTTCCTCCAGCGTCCGGACACCGGAAAGAAAGAATTACGAGTGGGCTCTCGGTGTTTGGCGAAAAGAAACATCACAAAGACATTAGTTAGATAAGGGAGTGGCAGCATCTAAGAATAAGTGATGAAAGCGCGTTTTCCTTTCGAAGATGTATTCTGAAAGACAATGTGTCCTTTTGTAGCGTAAAGAAAAGGCCCTGGCTTCACTAAAGGCACGAGCCCGGAAAGAAAAGTTGCGGAGTAATATTTTTCAAGGAGCTATTTCTCTGTCACACAGAAGAATGGCAGTTGGCCCAACGAATATAGCAACAGGTGCAACAACGCCGCCATGACAGCAGGGGCGGCACAAGCAAAGATTATATATATATCATATGCACAGACATGCAGACTTCCATTGTGATTCATTTTTGCCACGCGCAAAGATTGAGTAACGAGAAACAAACCACACATTCGAGAGAAGTAAGCTTTGCTTGGGTACAAGAGAAACCCTAATATCAAACTACCTGCTTGGTGATCCCTGCAAAGATCTTGGATTGCAACGTGTGGTTTTATCTAGCCCTTTCAGATAGCATGCTGAAGTGTTCATTAGTTTCTGTTTGCTTGCTTGCTTGCTTGCTTCTTTACGAAGCAAGCGCACTGGAATACAAAACATGGACAGTAGGCAAGATTCTGTTTCTCTCAGCATATATTAACTAATGTTGCGCCAACCCACGCGAAAGAAAAAGTTTTCAAGCTTTGCCTATTCAGCAAGTAGTTATACGTGGGTGTACTATATAGCGCTCATTAGTGAGCCCCTTTCAACCCAGGTGAAATGAAATGTTGCCGTTCATGTAGCTCATTCGCCGAGACAAGTACTACGCACTCCTTTGCTGCTCAAAGTGCCTATGGGCTCCTCGCCTGGAGCTTGGAATTCCTCAACAATAGTTGCCCTTGAACATTCGAACAAAGTTACGCTGAAGCATATTTTGTGTTTGAGTGCTGCATAATGATCGGATGGTTTCAGACTGACTTTGACCGTATTTTCACTTTGAAAGTTACCTCCAACAATCGCTGCCTCATTTCACATCTTTGTTCCTTGACTTTTGACGTCAGCACATCTTGATCGGGCGTTCGGCTGCAATAGGAAGAGCAGTTTTTATGGCAACATAAGTACAGTTGACCCCAGATTTTTAGTGCTGACATACCAGCACAATCAAGAACAAAAGTACAGAATGTACTAAAAGGGAATTCAACCATTCATTTCCAACTGTGAGAAGAGTGCTGAGGCGTCTACAAAGTAAAGGCGTATCGTACCCACACATGCTGTATAGCTGAAATATGAAACCCATTCATGGCGTATTTTCGATGTGCCGTCCCTTCGGGTGGACGTGTTCCAATTAGACTCAGGGAGAAACACGCTGTCATCAATGTGGAAGGGCATGCAATATGCGTGGCTGCTTGCTTTTTCTGGGGATCTGCACATTCCGTAGGGTATCCCACATTGCAAATGAAGAAGACAAACAGCGCGACCAAGCATCAAAATAGTTACTGCTCAGGAATAATTTATTACAACAAGACGAAGAGACGTAGTGTGCGAAGTACTTGAAAAAAACGGCTTCGAATCACCTCAGACACCCGCCTTCTCATTTAAACGACGTAGGCTCTACAACTCGTCTTCCCTAACCCGTCTGGCACATATCTTGCGCACTCATTCCAAGGTATTAGTTCCCAATCTGACACAGCAGATAAATTCCTGGGCTATCCTAGTCTTCTTATATGCAGGCCACCGCAACTTGGAGATTACAAACTTTTTGCATGTCGCCATATACATTCTCTTTGGTGGGGGACAACAGTTTATGGCCGCCGATCATTTGTGACGACGGGAAATGTGCTATACCAGTCGTCAGGACGCCATTCGTGCGGTTACCTTTCTTCAGAAGGAGGAGGCAGTGATGAGTACGAACCTTAAAGGCCAATTATGAGAATCATCTAGAAGATTCAAGTGCTCGAATGAACAGCCAAACCCGCCTTGGTTGCCTAGTGGCTGTGGTGTTGGGCTGCTAAGCACGACGTCGCGGGATCAAATCCAGGCCGCGGCGGCCGAATTTCCATGGGGGCGAAATGCGAAAACACTTGTGCACTGACATTCAGGTGGCTAAAGAACACATTGTTGCGCCAAAAAGTAAAATAAGGACTTGGGAAGGAAGAGTACGAAACGACAGATTGAGCGCTGATTGAGCGTCGTTTCGTACTCTTCCTTCCCAAGTCTTTATTTTCCTTTTTTGGCGCAACAATGTATTCTTTAGATCCCAACCAACTCGCCCAGCAACAAGTTCTACTCTACATTCAGGTGCGCGTCGATGAACCCCTCGTCGTCCAAGTCATTACAGAGTCCCCCTCTACGACGTGCCTCATAACCAAATCGCGGTTTTGGCAAGTAAAAGCCCCATAATTAATCAACAGCCAAGCTTTCTGTGCAGTGCGCAATTACGCACCACTCCTAAGAATGCTCCTACGGGGCCTGACCAACCCAAGAGTCGCTGGCTGTGGACATCTGCGGCAACGTCACCTCCAAAGTTCGGTGAACGCTCTCTACCTCCCAGAAATGTCCCTGTTACGCTGCTAACTGGCAGCCACGCAATCTTAACGATTGTGCAAGAACTGCTACTGTCGAAGCACTCCACAACATTGACGAGAACTTTGTGAGGCAAGCATGCTGCTGATATCGAAGTCAAAATCACTGAATACCGGAGGACGAAGATTACTGTTTTGGAAAGCTTTAGAAAAAAGAGAGCCTTAGAACACAATCTAGAAAATACGTGCGAATATTGGGATTCTTTTGTGAAATAATATTGCTAACCACGACGTCAGTATAGTGCTCTCCAACACCAAGCGCACGCACGGCGTTTCAGCTGCTTGCAAACAACATATTGTTTTAATATAACCAACAAGTACTTCACATAATTTCAAGGCAGGAATGATTCACACTTTTCCATGATCTCTCTTTTTTTTTTGTCTAAAGCAAGACTAACAAAAGCGTCTCTGTACGTGGCTCCGATAGCTGAACTCCATGACCAGGAATCTAGTCACTGTAACAGCTCGGAATGAGATCGCGTGTTCGATTGCGCTGCCTTGAAGCGTGCATCGTAGTTAGGATGCGCAAATAGAAACGGTGTCATGGATCGAGAACCTAGCACGGATACAAGAAATCCTCGAGTGCTCATAATTCATCCTGAGCCTTACACAATGCCGTCTCTAGATTGTAAGTTGTTGCTTTTGTTAAATCCCATCAATCCTCGAGCATTTACTTCGTATCGAAGGAGGCTTTTCAATGTCGCTCTTCTCCTACGAGGGACCGATGTGGAAAGCAGCTGTAACGGGAGAAACTGGCAGCACCAAAGCCGGTGATTCGGGAAGCTTTCACCCCCCGGAGGTACACACGTACTGCTTCTCTTTTAGTCGTAAACAGAAATCGTACTTCGCGCTTCAATCCTTGCCGACTTTTAACTGTCTTTTACTTATTTCGGGCCTTCCTTTCTTTGGTTCTCAACACTGGAGAATCTATCTTGAGATCCGAAGACATGTTCGAATTTTAGTTTATTCTCGAAAGACGGAGTGCAGCATTTGTTTTCGTGCGGCGCGCCTAAAATAAGACAAAGGCTGTGTAGACAGTTGTAAGGGCAACCAAACAAACGGCGTCTTGTCTGGTGCAACTTAGTTGTTGCGAAAGGAAAAGTCCTGTCGAAGACAGACAGAGTGAAAGAGACAATGGGTAAAAAAAACACAGCTAAATCATTCGTCACAGGTGCAATAATATGTAGCCGCCAAAGGAATAACAACAACAACAACAAAAGAAAAGATGACTTGGCCAGAGTTGTGAAGCTTTGGGTTAGGGAGGGATGTGTTTTCTTTCATAGCAGGCGCAGTCACTCACTCCAAATGTCCAGCGTGGTAAACTCAGATCGAGTGAATTGAGTATTTCTTTGCATATGTCAATGTTTCTAATTAAAAAAAATATAACAATATGTTCAATTCAAGTCAAGCATTGATCCTAGAAAGAAAATGAGTGTTGCTACTGCAGGCGGGCATGCAAATTTTCTTATGGGCGTTCACCGTGCTTACCTCTTTCCTCGATTCCGGGGAATTCGCGTAGTTATAGCAAAATAAAGTTTCTGAAGCTTCCTAAGCAGCACACATTCAAAACTATGGAAACTTTGATCATTCTATTTTCTTGGTGTTTGTGTATGTTTCGATGATTACTATAATAAGAATTTTTCAGATAATATGCCTAGAAGCCAGAATGGAGGCTGCATCGGTTGTTTGGGACTTGACTGTACCATGTCAAAGGCCCAGTTTTCGAACAGTGTAGGCCATGCCCAATCTTTGCAGACAACCTAAAATAAGACGCATCGCAAAAGAAAGCCTTTTGGGCTTAAGGATATGTGCGCTAATATTTCTCTCAAGAGAAATAAACACGTGAATCTAAAGAAAGTTCCACCACAAATGGTGATGCGAGGATAGTAATCCGTATAAAAATAACATAATGTGCCAAGTTAGCACACCCAAAAGATTCCTTCGAAGCCAGAATGGGGCCTTATGGTGTAATGGACAGCAACACAACACGTGACTAAGAAGTTTTGTTTTTAAAACCACGTGGTTATATCGACTGAACCTTTTACAAACGTACTGCCGCGTCAGGTGCACCCTTCTCGGCTCCTTTTTGTTCAAGCACAAAGAAATCATAATAATATAATATTTGGGGTTTTACGTGCCAAAACCACTTTCTGATTATGAGGCACGCCGTAGTGGAGGACTCCGGAAATTTTGACCACCTGGGGTTCTTTAACGTGCACCTAAATCTAAGCACGCGGGTGTTTTCGCATTTCGCCCCCATCGAAATGTGGCCGCCGTGGCCGGGATTCGATCCCGCGACCTCGTGCTCAGCAGCCCAACACCCACAACGAAATCACGTGCCTGCCAACAATTGCTGGTGGAAGGCAACGTCCATTCTCACATTGGCCGTCACGTGAGTAACTGCAGTATAAATCAACACGTAGAGTACAAAAATAAAACGGCATGAATCATTGAGTAGTCACCTGTAAATTTCGGCGTTCTCGTCAGCATGACACGACAATATAGCATTTGTATACCCGAATTTCTTTTTAACTCTGCATGCTCCGCAGCCCACCAAAATACTTGCGACGCAAGGGTGTAGCGAGCACTTATTCAATGTAGGCAACATTTTTCGTCAGCGAATTTTTCTCACTCCTGCTAAGCTAGCGTCTACTTATTCACAATACCGAAACATTACGTGCGCACATTCATTTCTTTGCTTTCTAAGATGTGTCATTCTGTACTGGAAGCGGAGCCACTCGGCCGAACTCGCGCGTTCCACTATAGGCACGCCCTATTACGCATTTCGGAACGCTCTGGTGATAAAAAAAGCCGCACGGAAGTGAAAAACCAAAACAAAACAAAACTAGGCAAGTGGTTGCAAAGCGTTCGCTGTGTTTTAGCGTGCAATCAATAAGGCGAGTCTCCAGCAGCCAGAACGAATGCGCGGTGCGAGGGCCTGTCACCGTTGTCTGTTGGGACACGGGGATTCGTTTACTTTCGTGACAGGAGACGAGCCCGATCCGGCCGCTTACCCACGACGCCCGAAGGCGGACGTGAAGTACCCAGGTTGCGTTTCGCAAAGCTGACGTGAAATGAAAAGGGAGAACCGGCGTATTCGGCACGGTACGGCCGATGAAAGGAAAAGCTGCAACCGGGAGCAGCAGCACCACAGGGGAAGTCAGTCAACACGCACGAGGTCGTGCGCTGGTATGTTCGACAGGCAGTGCCGGGACAGGAAACGCCCACAGTTCTGCTTGCTTCTGTCACGGCGTTTCAATGTCGCATTACAGCTGCACGGGTGACACAATCGCACTTTCCCTTTCGGAATACAAAGAGATGTGTTAATGTATAAGTATACTTCTTTCGTAAGCCTTTTCTCGCATGAAATTCGCCCTTCTCTCGGAAGCGAGGGAAGACCCCTAAAACTAAGGTAAGGGCCGTTTGTGCTGTTTATAGATTCTGCTTTCGGCGAACACAGAAATATCGAAATTGAGAAAAACACAGCTAAAGCTATTTCACTAACTGTCTAACTGACTGACTTTCTGACCGAATGACCGCCTGATAGAGAGACTTGCTGACTGTCTGGGTTTAAAAGCAAAACCAAGTGTAGTGATCGCCGCAATAAATTCGACCACCTAAGGTTCTTAACCGAGCACATGAATCCAAATGAACCAGCGTATTTGGAATCAATGTGGCAGCCATTACTGTTATCACACCGGGTTATCACACCCCCTACCTTGTGCTCAATTGCAGACATTCAAAGGACAAAACAAAATTGGATGTCACAATGTGGTTTCAAGATAATGAAGTATTTCTGGATACATTAAACTGCCGAACTTCTATTTAGCTCCTTTGATATGCCATTGTTATCTGGCTGTAAATCAATTTTTAGACATAACTATTAGTAGCAAAAGCGCGAGACCTTTATTGATGGGCTAGCTACATCATCATCATCATCATCGTTGTCGTCGTCAGCCTATTTCATGTCCACAGGACGGCGGTGGTCCAGTTTAGCGTTTTGCAAAAACCATGTTCATTGGAGAAAACATAGCAAAAAAAGCAGTGGAAGCATAACTAAATTATAAATTCCCGAGTACACTAATGGGTTATAATTATGCGCTAGGTAGAACAAAATTGCATGCTTCTAAGATTGTCCACAAGAGAGAGAGAGAGAGAGAGAGAGAGAGAGTAAGGAATATAGGAAGGCAGGGATATTATCCAGGCAATGGTCAGGTTGGCTACCCTACGCTGGGGGAAGGGAGAAGGGGAAGAGAGAGAAGAGAGAGAGAAGGTCTAGATACGTGTACGGACAGTACTAGAATTAAAGCCGCTCTCGCAAACCAGACGTTCTGAGAAAGCACAAAAGTGCCTTCACTGCCTTCTGAGCTGATGATCGGTGGGGACGGTGCTCCTTTACTGTCTGTTCACTCAGAGGGCGATCATCGCATTTCCTCAATGCGTTGGTCAAAGATTGTCTTTGTGCTTGAAATTATGGACACTGGCACAATAAGTGGTCAATGTTCTCCGCGCATCCGCAAACATCACATATAGGACTATCAGCCACTCCAATTAGTGCTGAGTAGGCATTCGTGAAATCAACTCCAAGCCACAACCGACGAAGAAGAGACGCTTCGCGTCTGTGCAGACCAGCAGGAGGTCTGAGTTGCAGCGAAGGGTTTAGTCTGTGCAGTTTGGTGCGCCTTGTATGTGCGGCATTGTACTCTGCTAAGGAGATCGTGCGAGCTCGATTGCGAAGTTGTCTCGCGGCGTCGGTCTTTGAGAGAGGAATGGGGACGCAGCGGTCTTCTTGGTTTGACGTCCGAGCTGCGTTATCTGCCTCATCATTTCCTATAATACCGCAATCACCTGGTATCCATTGAAAAGAGATATCCCCAAGCTGGCAATCATCCTAGGCCTGAAACGACCTAAGGCAGACACCTTTTCATTAATTCACAGTTTACTTCAGTTTCATTCCTTTCATTAAAATTGTTCCATCCATCCATCCATAAACATTAGTGGCCTTGCGTTCTGAATTAGATGAACATATGAGCTCTCAGCAGGTGCGTACACGCTGTTTGAAGTAAATATCATTCGGAAGAGCTGATATTTCGATTCCACCTCACACCTAAAATATGGACAATATTATTATACTCGTTATCAAAGACGCGTGTGATGCCTTCCAATCAAGGTTATCTCTTGGGCTGAAGAAAGAAATAGGGATGGTACGTAAGCGAAAATGTATTTCTTGTTTTCCTTCGTGGACCATTTTTCTCGCGTAACACACTCCGGGTGAGACAGATAAATACGGAGCGGCCTTATAAAAAGAATGCATCGAGGTCAAACAGGCTGAGCCAGGTTGACTACCCCACATTGCGAAAGAGAACTAATAGACGAGAAGAAAGAACGACGTTCTCAGCGCGCACTGTTGTCGGACGATCTCGCCGCTGCCACCATTTGTAAGGGTTGAAGGTCGTAGAGAGGAACTTGGGAGGAACTAGGTGAACAGGGTTTATTTACAGTATTTAAAGTTTAAACAAGAGGTGCATTCGACAGTCTAAGCATGGCTCTCAAATGGAGCCCGCAAGACGAAGCATACAGCCAACGAGCACACAGCTCACGAGTACATTGACGAGCACAGACGAGCACGAGCACGCCTAGCAGCCGACAACAGCCGCTTATAAACACTCCGCTCGACGTCATAGTTCGACGTCATCGTAGATGACCCGCCTTTTTGGAGTAGGCGGGCTCTCGACTTGGAGGAGGAGGGTTCACGCACTTTGGATTCCCAGAACCCGTGTTGGAGCGCGTCCCCGTAGCCAGGTGGTCACGCCTAACCCTAGCCGGCGCCTCTAAATTCCAGAGCGGACCTCGCACAGTGGCCTCCGCCGCTGTCCATTGTCTGGCGTCTTCAGAGGCCCGTGAAAAAGGCACCGCAGCGGGTGTTGAAGGCTTCGATGGCATCTTCGGGGAAGCACGCCACGATCGCAGCTGCAGCTGGCTGCGATAACTTGCACGTTGTTACCTCGGCAGGCCATTCCTAACAGCACCCACACGAACGCAATGGAGCGTGCACGGTTCAGTTTGTCACAACCAAGGGCATGGTGCATGCGCATAAGTTGTAGATTTCATCCTGGTGCCACATCTGATGGGAGCGACATGTGAAAACGCTTGTGTGACATGCTTGGGGCTAATATTAAAGAACCTCAGTTCGTGGAAAATATTCCAGTTGCCTACTCCAGCCTGCCACATAATCGAATAGTGGTTCTTAGCTGCCGTGCACGTGGCAGGCATTAACAAAACCTGCCTGGCAGCTTATCACTGTCGTTGAAAAAAGAAAAGTGTAAAAGGATTGTATTCTACAGGTGGTAACATCTGCGCCAGAAACTTGGAGATTAACAACGAAACTTGAGAACAAGTTAAGGAGCACGCAAAAAGCGATGAAACGAAAAATGTTGGGCGTAACGTTAAGAGGCAGGAAGAGAACGGTTGGGTTCGAGTAAACGGGGATACCCAATAATCTAGATGACATTAAGGGAATAACTTGAGCTGGGCAGTGGATATAATGCGCAGGTCACATAACTGGTGGAGCATTAGAGTAACAGAATGGGTGCCAAAGGAAGGAAAGGGCAGTCGAGAATAGCAAGAAATTAGCTGGTTTGATGAAATTAGGAAAGTTGTACGCGCAAATAAGAATAACCTATCGCAAGACAGGGGTAATTGTAGATAATTGGTAGAGGCTTTTGTCCCATAGTGGGCATGAAAATGGGCTGATTATAATAATAATAATAATAATAATAATAATAATAATAATAATAATAATAATAATAATAATTATTATTATTATTATTATTATTATTATTATTATTATTATTATTATTATTATTATTATTATTATTACCACCACCACCATCAGTATCAGGAGACATGTATGTCGTCTAGTGCTCCATTCTTTATTTTATACAGACTGGTGCTGAAACATATCATTAAGCTAGATAGCTGATAGGCGAACTGAACAACACGAATCGATCCGATCGAGCCGATGTCGACCAAAACGCGAATTTACTTACTGGGTTCAGCGACCTAAAAGATTACAGGGCTACGTGAGACTTTGCACGGTTGTATATTCTGTGCTAAATGTACTCGCATGTAGCTATTTCAACCCGAATCTTACATGCCAGGCAGTCAGTCAGTCCACATACTTCATTATTGTCCTAAGGAACTACTAAGTCGTCAGTCAACCAGTGCTAAGTCGAAACAAACCATACTAAAAGTCACTGAAAATAAAATAAGAAACTTTCGGTTTTAGTATTTTTGGATAACTTTGGCATAGCGTTAGTGTTTGTTGCCAGCCAGGTATTTCTACTGCAGCTCACTGAAATAAATATCGTGTTACTGTTGAAGCAAACAAGCCTTTTCATATCGCGAAAATACAGAAGAACGGGAGGGGGGAGGTAGTTCTTGCGCATTTACACTTTTTTTTAATATTCGGGGAATATGCTGCTATCTAGCGCATGCGGGAGTTCGCCTTAGTTATGCGCAGAATAATGGGACTTGACTTCAGTCAGTGACCTCTCTTTCAACGTCATAAACCCTAAGCGGAACGTACTAAACCTATCGAGCGATCCGAAGTCCACATAAATGAGAAGCGAAATTGGCATTTCGTTTTGTTTTTTTATTTCAGCACTCATGCATTGTTATGTGACACTAGAATTAACGATACTTAGATTCAGCGCTCATTATCATACCAGAAGGTGACACTTAAGACTCCCGCTCCTGTCAGTGCAGTAGAGCTTGACCACTTGAAGTCCGCAAACAGCGCCATAAAATTCTTACTTTAGAAACACAATATTTTATCTGAAGGAATTCCGCCTCACGTAATTTGGAAATGTTATGCGAATTAGTTGCTTTTCATAAGAAAATAAAAGGTAGCACCGTGAGAAAAGTACTATAGTTTTCCAGGAAACTTTAAGCAGACTACCTGCTCCTACGACATCGATGCCACGGCAAGCTGCTTTTCATGCCTTTGCTTTCGTTGACCCCGTGAAAAACGGGGAGAAAATTAATATAGGAGTTTAACATTGCGTGAATTCGGCAATCGACAAACTTCGAAGCGCCGCTCTTCGATAGTAGATACTCGGATGCGACAAAAGATCATTTCCTTGCTAAAGCTGCATTCGCTTCAGAGCACGCTGATCCACAAACAATCGCAATAACAACGCTTCATCTTTCCCGCTACTGCTGTCTATTGTGTGTCCAACTTAGGCAATATAGGCTCGAGCCTGGAAGTATGCAGTAACAGAAAGCGGCCACGTTGACTGAGTCGATTGAAACCCATCTCATAGCGGCGATGTACCAGAAAAGAAAAAAGAAATATTTATTCTGGTGCATTTCCTACAGGGACGGCGGTTGAGATCGAGCAAGTGTAGCGGAAGCGAAAACGTATACTGACGCTTTTCGCTTGCGAGAACGAAAGTTTCGAAAATGCTTCCGGCCACTTTCGGAATAGTCGCGCTTTTTTCTCTTACTACTTGCGCCTGGAACACTACACGTTCTCAAAGCAAGCAAGGCGACAGAGTTTCCGTAAAAAAAAAAAAAAAGAAGTTCCTGAATAGTTCCATAATGTGCCGCTGGTGGAGCAGCGTTGATTGAACGCTATAGATGAATATGAAGAGTCTCGTTCAGAATATTCGTTGCAGTAATATTTTTGAACACCGCAGTACAAGAAAAATATTTGGATGTCCATTTCTTTCAATATAACAAGAGAGTACTTCAAAAGAAAACGATTATTACAGCCACAAGGAGGTGCCGATATGTTTTTCTTTCATCTTTTGTTTCAATAAATGCATTTACGAAACGTTGAAACCACTTACAGGGGCAGGCTACTACTGCACCAAAGCATGATAAAATGGAAAGAAATGAAAAAAATAAGAATCGCAATAAAGAGTACAGCGAAAGTACCACATCCGATCATGAAACACCACGTTCGCAAAACTGTCATCATGATACTTATGTATCGTTGTGGCACAAATATAATAACCAAGACCATCCTGTGAAAAGCGAGTCGTTACCATTATGTATTATGTATTATGTAAATTTACATAAGTATCCGAATAGCCCAGGTATGCCTTTCGTGCTTGATAATAGAGAGGTTGTGGCGCTTATATGATTGGGCGTTGGCAACTCATTTTTCGCATAACGTGCATAGTAACAAAGAGCTGCGAAAACAGTGTTAACGAGTCTGTTTATTAAGGACGCGCGAAAATGTACGGGCCGTAAGCGCAATACTCTGAAGAAATAACGCGAATATTTATTTTTTAAGAATGATTTAAACACAATTAGTAATATTCAGGTTATATAAACACACTCACAACGAGGTTTAACAAGATGCACAAATTGAAGTCGCCCAAAAAACAAAAATGAAGTAGAAGATAAGTAATAGAAGCTAAAGGTCGTAGCGGCTTAAAGTGCTAAAATTGCTTCTGTACATTTCCCAAGTGGTTTGAGCCGGAACCCACATTTTCCTTCGTGGAAGAGTTGGTATCCTTGCACATGGTATGTGTGAGGGTATTGCTCAAGCAGTGGGTGCAACGAAACAATTACGCACCTTCTTTGTCAGGGCCCTCGTTTCAACCCGCAAAGACCACCTTATTCAGCCACCCAAGACCAATTGGACAAGCGCCCAATAACGGAAAACAACATCCTTGGAAATTGACCTACGCGAACATCAGCGCGACCCGCTATGAAGGCGCTGCTGCGGTACGTAAAAGACACGGGACTTTGTGACAAATTGTGACTGCCCGTCTTTTGAAAATGAAGGACCATGACCTCTGCACAACTCTCCACCAATTAGGTAGAAAACCGCTCACCTTGAACAAGATCTTGGGACCACGGCCTCGCATATCGCAGCTACAAAAGGGCACAAAAGTGCTGCTGCGATATTTGAAAGCTACCGGATTGAGTCAGTGTCGGTGATCCGGGCTGATGGACCGAACGATATCCCCACTGGACTTCCTCTTCTTCTTCTTTTTCTTCTAATCTTCCCGTCCCCTATTCCCTTTCTCCAGTGTAGGGTAGCCAACCGGGCCTAGTCCTGGTTAACCTCCCGACCTTTCATTTATTATATGCTCTCTCTCTCTCTCTCTCTGTCTGCACACTGTGTGATGTAGGGTGGGACGGTCACACTGCATAACACTAGGAACACCTTCGCAGACTGCGTGACAGTGTCCACAGAAACAGTTCGTGTGTATTTTGTGTACGTGTGCATGTGTTTCTTTTGCATTTTTTTATTATTTTTCTCTCTCTCACCTATCGCATCCCTTTGCCCCTCTACCGATACAGGGTAGCCAACTGGAGATAATCTCTGGTTAAACTCCTTACCTTTCCTTTGTTTCTCTCTCTCTCTCCCGAGAAGTACAGATCGCCGGAAAAAGTCCGCGTTTATGTACGTGTTTAGAACGGCCCAGTGAAACGAAAAATGTTAGGCGTGATGTTAAGAGCCAGGAAGAGCGCGGTGCGGATTAGAGAGCGAACTGGGATAGCAGATATTCTAGTTCACATTAAGAGAAAAAAATGGAGCTGGGAAGGTGATGTAATGCGTATGGCAGATAACTGGTGGATGATTAGAGTTACACAGAGAGAGAGAGAGAGAGAGAGAGAGTAATATAGGAAGGCAGGGATGTTAACCAGTCAGTAGTCTGGTTGGCTACCCTACGCTGGGGGAAGGGAGAAGGGGAAGCGAAAGAAGGGAGAGAGAAGGTGTAGATACGTGTACGGACAGCACTTGAGTTAAAGCCGCTCGAGCAAACCAGAAGTTCTGAGAAAGCACAAAAGTGCCTTCACTGCCTTCTGAGCCGATGATCTGTCGGGACCGTGCTCTATAGTACTGCCTGTTCACTCAAAGGACCATCTACTAAATTCCTTGATGTGTTGGACAAAGATTGTCTTTGTGCTTGAAATTGAGGACAATCACAAAATAAGTGGTCAATGTTCTTCTCGCATCCGCAAACATCCCACGCAGGACTATCAGGCATTCCAATTAGTGCTGAGTAGGCATTCATGAAGGCAACTCCAAGCCATAACCGACACAGAAAAGACGCTTCACGTCGGTGCAGACCGGCTAGATGTCTGAGTTGAAGTGACGGGTTTAGTCTGTGCAGTCTTGTGCGCCTTGTATGTGCGGTATTTCCCTCTTCTAAGGAGACCGTGCGTGCTAGAATGCCGTTGTCTCGCGGCGTCGGTCCTTGAGAGAGGAATGGGGACGTAGCGGTCTTCTTGGTTTGACGTCCGAGCTGCCTTATCGGCGTCGTCATTTCCTATGATACCGCAATGACCTGGTACTCACTGGAAAGAGATATCATGGCCTTTTTCTCTTAAGTGATGGACAAGTTGCATGATTTCGCACGTGAGCTGATCGTGAGCTCCATGTCGGAGAAACGACTGCACACATTGAAAGGCCGGCCTTGAATCGCTGAAGACTGCCCATTTTCTAGGACTTTCATCATTTATCACATGAAGCGCATCGCGAAGAGGCGCGAGCTCTGCAGCTGTAGACGTAGTGGCATGGGAAGTCTTGAACCGCTGGGTTATTCTTTTTTTTTTTTTTTTTTTTTATTGAAGTGAATGTTAGGAGAGGTTGGCGCCTTTATGTGGTGGCACCGGCTACTCCTTGTCACTTGGCTGACGAAACAAATTTGCGCAAAAAGGGAGAATAGCGACACTAAATATAACACTTAGTAGAACACCGGATCAATGAAAAATATATAGTCCAACAGTACATGAGTCGCAAAGTTCTGTGCATGAGTTCAGTCCACGTACGCATATATGAAGTCCGATGTTTCGAACAGCCAAAACACACAACAACACTTGTAATGCACTCCAAGTACAGGACAGAATTATATGTATTGCGTAAAAGTTGCGATCCCCACATAAACCAACTACGCACCACGAACAACGTTTATGTAACTCATTTAGCGTATTCGGATCATCTAAGACTTAATATTTCCCCAAAATGTTGGTCTCCTCTAAAAACTTGTTCAGAGCAAGAAGCGCTCTTTTTTGAAGGCCCGCAGTTGGCCATGGGCCGAGTATCTTT
Source organism: Dermacentor variabilis (assembly GCF_050947875.1). Lineage (NCBI taxonomy): Eukaryota > Metazoa > Arthropoda > Arachnida > Ixodida > Ixodidae > Dermacentor > Dermacentor variabilis. The sequence continues at coordinate 30,088,650 of NC_134575.1, read as the reverse complement.
TTTAGAGTAAATGGTCTTCTGTCTAATATAAACAAATTAGCTTGCAGTACCGTTCTTTGTGTATCGTATTTCGAGCACTCGAGAAGAAGATGATGCACATCTTCGTCTGGATGGCCACAAGAACACTGCGGACTAGAGACACGTTTTATTCTGTACAAGAAGTGTCTCGTAAATGCAGTACCAAGACGCAGCCGGTGTACCAAAGTTTCAAATTTTCTGTTGTCTCTTAGAGTTTCCGGCATTGATAAGTTTATACATGGGTCTATTGAGTATAACTCCGAGTTCTTAGTTTGATGGTCAAACCAGGTAGTTTTGCTGAGACGACAAGAAATCTGTCTCAGGATCAGACGGACTTCACTACGCAATAGGGGAAGATTGGTTGTCTCTGCGTTATTGTGCGCTCGATTCGCAGCTGCGTCCGCTGCAGTATTACCAGGAATATTGCAGTGCCCAGGAATCCACTGAAATGCAATTACGTGATTCATTGCGCTTGCTTTTGTAAGTTCTTTGAGCGTCTCATACAATATCGAAGTGTTCAAAGAATTTTTCTTATTGCTCTGTAGTAATGTGAGAGCGGCTTGCGAGTCGCTAAAGATAACCCATTTTTGCGAATGTTTTTCTAAAGTTATGAAACGCAAAGCACACAGGATTGCAAATAGTTCTGCCATGGTGGAAGATGTCTCTCGGGATAATTTAAATGTTTGCTCTAGCGCTAAATGTGGAATGACGAATGCGGAAGTCGAGGAATTTTTACGACACGAACCATCTGTATAGACGTGGATGTACTGGGGATATAATGAGTAAATTTGGTAGAGTGCCAGTTGCTGTGCGGCTACTATGAACATGTCTCTCTTAGATATAATCCCGTCAACCGATAACTCTATTTTAGGGTATGTTAACATCCAGGGAGGGTAACTAACATCCACTTTGCATAATTCAAATCTTGGTAATAATGCTTTATGTTCTCGAACAACATCGTGAATTTTGCTTTTGTTTCTTTCGGTGAGCGCGAGATTTAATGGATGTTTCTCGTGTTGGGTTAAGATGCGATAAATATGTCGGCATGTTTCAACCGTTCGTATGACTGGAAATGGGGGGTGACGAGCTTCAGCAATTACTAAAGAACTCGAGGTAGCCTGCGGAACCCCAAGACACACTCGCAGCCCCCTTGCTAGTAAACGTTGAAGACGTTCCTCAGAAGTTTGCGATAAACCATGGAGAATAGGTGCCGAGTAAGCAATTTTTTGTTTTATGAGTGCGTTATGAATTTGTAGTAGCGAAGAGACTGATCCCCCCCACGTTGTGCCTGCGAGTCGCCGAAGTACGTTTATTACTGCATTGGTCTGTTTTTCAATTGCGCGGATGTGTGAAGCCCATGTAAGTTGGCGGTCGAGAATAACTCCAAGAAATTTATGCTCTTTCACAAACATCAAAGCTTGCCCGTTAAGCCTAAGTTGGAAATTAATCAACTGTCGTCTAGTGAAAGGAAGTACGGCTGTCTTTGCATATGAAAGACTCATGCCTCTTTCTTTTAAAAAGGTGTCGATACTATCAAGGCCCTCTTGCAGCGTTGTTTGAATGTCTTGTATAATAGAACCAGAGGCCCATATGCAGATGTCATCTGCGTACAGAGAATACCGTAGACCAGACGGGAGCTTTTGTGGCAAGGCTGCCATGACACAATTGAATAAAAACGGACTGAGAACACTGCCCTGCGGAACGCCCTGCGTGATGCTGTGATAATTACTTTCTCCTTCTATTGTTTCCATAAATATTTTTCTATCTTTCAAGAAGTTTGACACCCATCGCAGCGTTCGACCGTGTAGGCCAAGCTCTAACATACCAGCAAGGACGTGTATGTGACTTACAGTGTCGAATGCTCTTTGAATATCTAAGAATACTGCTACTGTCACATTTCCGCAGCTTCGTTCATGTTCGACGTATGTGGCAATATCTAATACTGCATCCATTGTACAACGATTTTGTCGAAAACCGGTCATGTGGTCGGAAAACACATGTGTGTGTTCACACCACCATTGCAGCCGACTGTCTATCATCTTCTCCATTAGTTTGGAAAAACAGCTTGTGAGACTGACGGGTCGGTAGGAGTCAAGACAAAGTGGAGTCTTTCCTGGTTTTAGCACTGGAATTACCCGAGCTAATTTCCATGAATCCGGTAGAGTCTCTCTTATCCAGATATCATTAAATATCTCCAAAAGAGTCATTCTTCCTACTGGACCTAGGTTCTTTAACATCACATACGTAACACCATCTGGGCCTGCGGTTGTCTTTGTACGGCATGACGAAAGAGCACTTTTCAATTCATTTAAACTAAACTCACAATCAAGTTGTGGATGTTGTGACATAAAGCACGCACGAAGCTTCTGTTCTGCTAGTGTTGTCGAACTTGCAAATTGTAGGCAAGTAAACGGAAGTCCTGGTCTGGATATAAGTTGACAAAATTCGTCAGCAACAGATGTTTCCGGAGTGCTTCGAGCTACGGCAAGGGCTCGAAAGGGATGGCTCTGGGTAACTGGACCACTAAAAGATCGGACAACGGACCATATTCTGGGAACTGGAGTAAACGGAGACAACGACGCGCAGTATTCTCGCCATTTTCTTGTACCTAATTTTTGTAAGTGTCTGCGCGAAGTTGACTGAACCTTCTGTGCCATTTTGTAGTCGTCTAGCTTTCCACTGCGGCGGTAAGCCCGTTCTGCGCGCCTTCTAATTGCTCTTAGGCATTCATATTCGCCGTCGACTGCAGCGTATTCATTTGGAACAATGACTTGCTTTGTGCAGTTCTTGTAGGACTCACACAATGTATTTGCAAAACTTTGATAGTTCGGATTTTCACCCAATGAATTACTTAAAAGGTGCCGAAAACTTTGCCAATTAGTATACTTTGAGTAGCGGCGGGTCCCTTCACTCCGTATGAGGCGATGTTTGACCAGGATCGGAAAATGATCACTACCGTGCGTTTCTATGTCCGTTGACCATTCAACACCATCAAGAAGGTCTTGGGAGCAGAGCGTAACATCTATACAGCTTGAGTAACGAAACCCCCGCAAGAACGTTGGAGAGCTGTCATTTAACACAATCAGATTACTTTTTTCTGCGGCAGACTCTATAATGCTTCCACGGGAATCATTATATTCACTGCCCCAGATGACGTTATGTGCGTTGAAGTCCCCACAAACCAGCACATGTGAGTTTGCGATACCAAACACATTCACCAAGCTGTCTACTGATATTTTGGTAGAACATTGTAGATAAATACTGATCACTGTGACGCTTGTATTTCTAAAAGATATCTTGCATGCTACGAACTCCGGTATGTTTGAATCGCTCGACTGTATTAAATAGGACGGCAGGTCTTTTCTCACGCATAACATCGCTCTACTACTTCCAGCAATGCGCGATGATTTATATAAAACATAGTTCGAAAGACGAAAGTCATCTCGTACGCGTGCTTCCTGTATGCATAAAACAGGAAAGTTATGTTGAGCTATTAGTTTGCGAAAATCAGCTGACTTATTTCGAAGGCTGTTAGCATTCCACTGAAATATGAAAACATTGTTGTAACGATTATTCATTGTAAGCCTGCAGTGCAGCTGTTGGTGGTTGTGGAAGCACCAACGATTCCATAGAAAGCAGTGCTTTTACCTCTGGAAGGTTGTTTGCGTGTGGAATGGCACTGAGAATTGCACGCAGAGCTGTGAATAGCACGGGCAGGATCATCTGTGCCACGGGTAAAGACGCGTAATCACCAAACGACGCTGAAGCTCCATGTGTGCTCGAAGCAGGTCGCTGAAGAGCTGACTGAGATGGTCGCTGGTATGACAGGTGTGGTTGAGGCGAATGTTGAGGTAGTCGCTCAGATGTTAGGCGAGGCTGCTGTGTCAGTGGTACAGGGCGTTGTTTAGAAGGTCGGCTAAGTTCACTCGAAGCCTGAGCAAGATGAGTAGTGTTCTCTGGAGGTGGATCGTGTCGCTCGCTGCCAGAATGTTGTCGACCTGAGTGCTTTAGAGCTGCAGAATAGTTCATATTGACCACTTGCTCTTTCTCTTTGTTGGCAGTTGGAGGCGCGCATCTTACAGCTTCAAGGTTGGGTGGGGGCGCATTACGAGGAGGCAGCCTTCCGTATTTCGACTCATGTCTGCGCAACCTTGAGGCAGCTCTGCTCTGAGGGCACCCGGAGAAGGAAGCTGTGTGGTTTCCGCCACAGTTGGCACACTTTGGCTGACACACAGACTTGCACTCTGAATGGTCGTGGTCTTCTGAGCATATCTTGCAGCGACGTGGACTGCGGCAGTTCTTCGATAGATGTCCAAATCTCTGGCAGTTGTAGCATCTCAGAGCAGGGCCGTGATATTCTTCTACGGGATGACTCGTGAAACCTAGATGCACTCGTTGCGGCATTGGTTTATCTTCTCTGAAATGGAGAATGACAGATCTCAGAGGGCGTGATTCTACCGCTCCATCTTCTTGGCGATTGTAGCGTGCCTGACGACGGGCAGATGTCACGCCAAAGTCCTTCAGGAAGTCAACCAGTTGTTCTTCTGTATACTCAACTGGCACATGGCGTATCTTGCCGACATTCTTGGTATAAGATGCCGGAATGAATGGTTTGACTCCCAAACCAGCCACTTCGCTCATCGACAGAAGATGTCTCGCAGATGAGACTGAAGTAACGTTGACAGCGAAACTTCCATCTCTGTTCACGCGGAATGACTGTACTTTCTCCTTTGCCGCGGAGACAATTTCCGACGCAGCGCGGTTTGGATTTACTTGCCAGAAATTGCGCCCTTCCTGTGAGGGTCGAAAAACAACTGGAATTCCCTCAGGCCGCTTCTTTTTATACGATACCAAGGAGAACGGCGTGTCATCGCAGTCTATGTCTTCATCTTCACTTAGCTCATAGGTAGATGTCTTGTCGTCGTCAACCCGTGGTTTCTTGGCTTCACTTTCGCTTGTCTCAGCCATATTCACTGAAGGTCCACTGGAAGGTAGGGCAGCGTTGAAAACTAGCGTCGCCGGCTTGATGACATTAGGCGCGTGGTGTGGCACTTCCGAGTGCGGCGCCGATTCTGCGGCACTCATGCGCCTAGGAATGCGCTGTCGGACATATGGCTCGTGCCGGTGTTCTTTGCCACCCACCGCCGTGGCAGGCGTAGATGGGCTGCGGAGCGCAGCAAAACCACGGGATACTGTGCGCGATCTCCAGCACACAGGTATCCCAGGGGATGTCCGTTCTCTCTGGACAACAGCGAAGTCTCGACACAGCACTAATTCCTAAAGAAAACAGAAAACAATATCTCACCGAAGAAGCAGCGGCCGCTCGGAGGAACTTCTTCTTCTACAGCGCCACCGGAACTGTTTGATGGTCGATGAAGAGTTACAAAATGGATGCCAAGAGAAGGGAGGTGTAGTCGAGGGTGGTAGAAAATTAGGTGGGAGGGTGAATTTAGGAAATTTGCAGGCACAAGTCAGAATCAGCTAGCGCAAGACAGGGGTAATTGGAGATCGCTGGGAGAGGCCTTCATACTGCAGCGGGAATCAGCATATTATGTTACACTTAATATATTTATTATGCTGATGATGACGAAGGTTAGTAAATTATTTGTGCGGAGGCGATGAAATGTGTTTGTTAATTGATTACTGACTCGACGTTGTGAATGTGGCCTATGACGTTTGACGTCAAAGTTTCATTGCACTGAAGTTTTCTGAGCTGAAAATGACTGAAGAAATGCAGTAAGTATAAGTCCGTACAGCCTTCACGTGTAAGGGCCTTAGACAAGGAAGGTCGCCAAAATGTTAGTTTCTTTTCGATAAGGTAAGTTTAGGCTCATGTCATTGTCAGTTCTTTAATATTTTGTTTGCTTATTCACCTTCTGTACCTTCTATCGGTATGATGTTCCACACATTATGTCATATATATATATATATATATATATATATAGTCTCAGTACTTTTTCAAACTTCTCTTTCATAAAAAAATTAAAACGCAAATGTGTTTTGCTATGCTCTGAGAATAACGGGAAGGTACAGTTCTTTATGATTTATTTATTTTTCCAATACAGCCCGCGGCCTTTTGGCAGCCAATGCAAGAGGGGTATAGGAAGAAGTACAATAACAAATACGAGGGTAAGAAAAGTCGTCAGAAAATGGAAGCGAAATAGGCGCTGAGGATATTATCAAAACAAAACAAACAAAAAGGGCACTAAGTCACCTCACGTAGCAGGAGCGAACACAAGTGGGCAAGAAGAACTTTAATTTTTTTTCCCTTTTTATTTATTTCCTTGTTTTTTCCAGATATCTATTTCTTCTTATTTCGTGTCGAATGAAACAGTTAGCCTACACTAGCCCTTAGAAATATATGAATGTGGCAAAAAAAAAGTCTGCCTCCTGCCATTGCAAGCAGCACTGTACCAATTCATTATGCTCTTACGGGGAATTAGTTTATGTAGCTTACTATGCTATTATGAGTAAAAGACAAGTATCCCCAACCCATTGTCTCCTTTAACTTAGTAATTGTCTCCGACGCCATCGTTCTACCCATTACCCATCGATTCGTTCTCCCCATTACCCATTTCGTTTGGCCCATGCGATCAAATGCAAACTCCGACAGCGAGAACATTCTAAATACACTTCCAAACTGCCGCGTTTATTCCTCGGGAAAAACTGACATACGTGAGAGCGTCGTAGAGTTGGAAAGAACAAACAAGTATTTATGAGAACTGAAAATCGCACGTGAAAGCGCCCTTCGGGACGGCGAAATTGCTTTGTTAGTTATCTGATTGTTACGTAATATTGATGCAGCAGTTTTTTTTGTTAGATAGTGATGTGATGGCATATCTATAGTGAGCGTGCGCATTGGGAGGCTTAGCGTCTCTATCAAACGCTTGTTTCCAATGAAACAGTTTTTTTTTCATCAACAGTTGAAGTCTGGAATTCATTACCGGACAACATCAGTTCACTACCACTGAAGCAATTCACGTAAGCTTCTTTATAAATGTTTGCATGTTTGTTGTTCATCCCACTCCTGCAATAGCCTCATTGGGGCTGCAGCATGTATAAATAAATGAATTAGTAAAAATAAAAAGAACAATGAAAAGCCACCGTTTATAGCTAGCACGTAGTCCTGTCGTTTAGTGTCTCCTCTTCGCCTTTGTTGTTTGCGCTGCAGTAATTACGAAATATTTATGCCCGTAGTTGTCAGAGTAAGCCAGGCTTTTCAATGAGCAAGGTTACGAAAGGGAAAGGAATGTGCTCGTCCTGTAAGGGGATGTGCGCGAGCCCGCAGCCCTGGTTAGCAGCATCATTCTTGGCCAGCATAGACTAGCCACGGTTTGTGCCTCGGGCTCACATGCTTCTGGTGCTCCTCTCCCTCCAATACTAGCACTGGCCTCGATGTTGCGTATCATTGCGGCAGTTGCAACGGCCCAGAAATGCGTTGGTCTGTCATAGGTAGGATGTGTTGCCTTTTTTTTTTTTGCCTTTATAACTGGCGCCGCTTCCAAACGTGGCTATTTTTCACTACGAAGCGATATTGCAACATTTGAAGTTAGGGCCTTCGTGTGTGCCGTGATCTGTAGGGCCGGTTTAAGAACCCTATTTATGTCGTTCCCCAGATATGCTTCGACATGCCAAGAATAGCACATTCCAATTGCCAAATAACAATGTCTGGTACTATAAACAGGCTCAAGAACAAGGATTACGATGGGCAAACGCCTACACATGTCGAAAATGTAGACTGCTTCTCCGAAAGCTGAAAAAAAAAGTTAAAGCTTGAAATTGGGTTTTTACCTACTTGACAACGTAAAACAAAGGACTTCTTCCACACTACGGGTAGCAACTAAATTTGAAACAGCAGGTTGCTTCGGTATTTCTTAAAGGGAAGCTTTGTTTCCCCCTATGTTCACCAATGTGAAAATGTTGTACATTTAAAAATGATTTGCAATGTACATTGTATGATACGTCGTACGTCTTATATAATCCTATGAAGAATACTTGGTGTAATATATCTAATGATGAATCAAACATTTTTTTTTATTTCCTAAATGCAAAAGAAGCGAATGAAGTTGCGACAAGGATAATATATGAGTGCATTTGGGCTATATGCATTAAATTCATCTATAATGTACATCGCATCTCACGTAATTTAAAAAAAACACGTTCTTGATTATTTTTCGTCGATACAAACACCGTTAAAGAATAAACCATCCATCGCTATAAAGCTACGCCCACGCCTTGAAGCTTGTGCGTTAACGCGAGTTGTTTCCTAAGAAAGCGTAACACTTCTGTGTAATTTCTTTTATGAACTAGCGTAACAAGAACACTATTTGCAACTCATACACAGACTGCAGGTGAAGTAAAAGAAAGCATACCATTTATTTTCCTGTTATTTTTGGTTCAATGACGCTGCGTATTAACTTATGCAGCGTTGCCTGGTTCTCTTTATTCCTACACAAAAAAACTTTGAAAAAGGGGTCGCCAAAAAAAAAAAAAAAGAAGGATCAGCAGGCCCTGTCAGCGATTTCTGAACGCCAACGAAGATAAATGAAGCACAACTCCAGCGAGCATAAATTCGCACCACGTTTGGTACACTACACGGGGACGTGTCGCTAAGCCTTTTGTCGTCACATTTCCAGTCGATGAGAATGGCGAAAGGGGGGGGGGGGGTACTTCCAGGCCACGTTCCACAGTGCGCTGTCCCCGACTTTCTGGACTTTCCCTGTCAAAGCAGCCGCTACGCATGCAGTGACCGCCTAAAGCAAGCAGCTTGCGCGTCCCTCGTCTGCGCGCAAACTTTGCGCATGACAAACTGTTGGTGGTAGGTGCGAACCGAACGTGCTCAGTGTGAAAAACTCTCTGCCTCCTGGAGTTCAAACGCGACCTGTTCGCTTTTGCAAAACCCATGGGACTCACTCGCTTTGAGCTGATTCAGGCCTCGCAACCACAACGCGTACGAAAGCTTGTGGTAGGCAGTCTCAAAAAACAAAAAAAAGAAAGAAAGAAAGAAGCCTGTAACATAGCCAAGGCAGGACGTAGGATGCAAATGAATCGAAAGGAGAGTCGGATCCCTGAGCAGTCACAAAGCCACAGCCTTCACACACACACAAAAAAAAATACGGATACGGTAACTTTTTTTTCGTAAGTGTAAAAAAATCAATGAAGCTGGAAAAACTTTGATTTATGCATGGCTTTGGCTGACGCAGGTTATATACACAAGACTTCGCTGTGTCGGCCTTCCATGGGACATGTCCTAGCCGAATGCTAAGGTAGAGGTATTTTTTTGTTTTTTCAACACGGATGTGTTCTCGGCTAGGCTCTAACGGAAATATGTCCCTGTACGCGCGTCACGCAATCCTCATCCCTCAAATCCGCAAGATGGCGACACTTTGTCATTTGTTGCCCACCTAATGACCACAAAGGTAGGCAGAGAAAGGTTGGAAAGGCTTACTTCAATAAAAAAATTCTGCTCTTGGTGACATATATTTGTGCATAAAAGCCCATAAATACTGCATATTGCTGAAAAAAAAAGAGAGAGAATGGCTGAAAGGTTGAACAGAGACGCGAAGTCGGAGTTGCACGCACCAGGTAACGTCTGCATCACGTGAGAACCTATTAAATTCTTCTATTAGAGACAAAGGTTTTCCCGCCCTCTCACTCCAAGGTAAGCAGGCCGCAGGCGGTCACATTGAGACTCTTGCAAGCGAACTCCTACCCAAATCCGGTGTCCCTTAATGACATATATCCGGAGATTTATCCGAATTGTTCTTGCGTGGTCTGTGGTGAGGTTGCTACTTTGCCTCATATGCTCTGGGACTACGGGTCGCTGGGCCCGAAGTTCACCAAGGAAGAGTGGGACGCGCTCCTGCGAAGTCCCGTCTTTGAGGACCAAATCCTGGCCGTCCAGCGCGCCCGCGATCGGGCCGGCAGACTAGATCTGTCAGTCCCGTCGTGAGATTAGCCGGGTGCGCGTTTTGTCGCGTTTTGCTGGACCAAATAATAGCTTATTCACTCACTCACTGCATCCCGTGACATTGTCAGCCTGCTGACGTAGACCCCAGGTGAAGGCTACCTATGAGTGTCGATGTGTTTCAAAGGCCCTGGCACGCGCGATTCTTTAAAATTTTCGGTTTTGGATAATAGAGTGTACCACGCCAATTATTTTATATCCAGATGGTGTTTCAGATAAAAACCCGTTTCACGGTGATCCCGTGGGCGCCACCATGTTTCATCACGTGGTGACGCGTCCATTGCCTGCCTCAGCAGCCTTCGTTGCCTCCGTAGTTACAATGGATACGCGCGAGGTGAGTGCGGTTCCACAAAAACCTCTGTTTCGGCAGGTATCGTTGAAGGCGACTAGGTGGAACTTTGGCCGCAGCTTCAGAGGACGTTTAAGCGCTTTCGAAGCTCATCACGCATAGTCCTAGTGACGCGAACAACGTCAAATACTGTGCTTATATTAGAAGCGCGGTCAGAAATGTATTCCAAGCAGTCCAAATTTCCCCCTTATGAATTGAATTTGGATCTACGCGTACTGCGTTTCATCCTTTCTTTGGCACACACTTTGAATCAGTGGCTTTGTATCAGTGTTCCTGACTCGGCAAAGTTCCTCAGTGTGGTCACTATACCATTGTTTATTTGCTGCCGGATCGCTAGCGGGTGTGTGGCGATCGACTTGTTCTTGCTGCGCTTGCAGCAAAGACGTATTGTCGCTAGTTACTCGATTTCCGTGGGGACCGTTACGAAGCGTTCAGCTTCGAACATTCGTGCGTCGTCGGAGTAGTCACCGTCACGCATGCTTCGGCGCATTTATTCAAGTGATTGCGCAGTTGTCCCAAATACTGTCAACTCAAACTTTAGTTCGGCCTTATCACACATAACTCCCGGATACATTTAACTAATCAATTTTGCTGCTTTGTTATTCACTGACGTATATGTATTTTACCCACTCCCCTCTGTAATACTTCGGTCTTGAGGATACAAAAAGAAAGTATGCGCCCATTTAGTTATTCTTGATACATTAGTGGCAGAGTGGACGTAATGTTGCGCGCGAGTTTGGGTGGTTGTTATTACGTGTGACAAACTTACTATGCCAGGAAGCGGCGTTACTCCCTTTGTCACTGTGTATCGAGTGGTACTCACTCTCGTCGATGTTCCGAGGTTGAATTCCTTTCTTTGGGTGTTAGCGATACAACGTTGGTGGACGAGGAAACTTTCTCATCCACGAGGATAGCGGTAAACCACGAAGAGCAGGCAACACAGACAGTCGTTATGCAGCAGTGGGCGGGGCACTCGGTCACACACTATAATTCCACTCCTCGATATACGAGTCACTATTTTCGCAGCGAACTACTGCACACGCCTTTCCCTCTAGCGTTCGACATTTTGCACTGCGAATGGAGCACAGCGTGTTTGCAAATGCCCAGTTGCATTTCCGACAGCTAATCGCACTGTAGCACGGTAGACGAGGCAATGGTTTTGTGTTGCTGCGCTTTCGCCGAAGCAACGTGAAGCCCCCCGCCCTACGTGCCTAGAAGCGCCATCTGGTTGGTCTAGGGCAAACTACTCCGCGAGAAGGATGTCGTTTTCTTTTTGTTCCGATTTCGCTTGGTCGTCGGGAACGGTGTATACATCAGTATTGTGGAGAATTTTGACAACGCCGTATCGTGAGAATATGTTCGCGAATACGACTAAAACTTCCCTCTTATAGAGCACGGTGTAGTAAAACGTTTTCGAAGTATTTCGCACCGTCTCTCGGATCAAGCTGAAACGACACAGCATGCGCTTCAGAGCACGCGCTTCCAGGTGGACAGAGCTTCGCCACAAGCGGTCATAGCCATGCGCAGCTCTCCCCGTTTCTGATGGTTCAGCCCGCTTACAGATTGCACGAGGACAGAGTCTTATATTTTTAATTTTTTTGCATGATGAGCGATTGCGTTGTGATAGCACACGCGCTGATACAGAACCATACGGGCTACCTTGAGTCTGGTGCCGGCTGTCTTTGTCATCGGGCCATATCATAGGAAAGGGGGAGCGGTGCAAGGGACAAACATTGATATGACATCGAGTTGCTTGAGGTTGCATCGGTAGGTGGCCCTAAACGCCTCAGAAGCCTAGTAAGATGCGATTGGAGGATTGGTGGAAGAAAAATAGGGAAACGACAAAAAACGGGGACGTACAAAAGCACAGTTCGCAAAAGTGGATCAGAAAATTTGGTTGTGGGAGTTCACGGTGTTTTTTTTTTATTGTTTACCCTAGGTAGGACATTAGGCAGTATATTAACAAGAGCTTGGTGGCGCAACCCACCGCCCCGTTCCAAGGCTCATAACATCCATCCATCCATCCAGCGTACCGCTTCCGCGCTCCGGATGAAGTCTGCACACGATGCTCGCACTAGAGAGGTGCTTGATGCGTTTTGCGCATAGCAATGGCGATCTCCCCGCGTCTCGCCGTTTATAAGGCGCTGACATGCCGTGCTGTCGATGCTTACACGATAAAAGAGAGCTTTGCATGACGCATCATACGTTGGGCCAACCGCGCCTGCGCCTGTAATACTGCTCCCTAATGAACCGACTAGCGCACCGCCTCTCGGATGAGGCATGACAGCGCAAACACCAGCCAGAACCTCCCGCTACAATGCGAATTATCGTTTGCTGCTTCCTTTCGAGGGCAACAGCAGGCAGGCAGGCAGTCAGGCAGTGAACTTTAGTCAGGTCCTCAGAAGCGACTTCGAAACCCCCTTACGTGGGAGGAGCCGCCCCGGGCCTCTCCCACGCCTGGGACGGACAGGCCGTGCCTGACCGCCGCGCCGCGGGCGCCCTGAGCTGAGCGGCGAGGTTGGAGCTCGTGAGCGCCGCCTCCCACTCCTTTCCCGTGGTGAGATGAACGTGGTCCGGTAACGAGGGACGGCGCCAGAGCATATGCTCCAAAATGCAGAAGGGATCTCCGCAATCCGGACAATCGGGCTCCTACTAGTCCGCGCACCTGTTGACCCTGGCTAGGCTGGGATAGGACCCCGTCTGCAGCACGCGAATGTTGGAAGACTGGAGCCTAGAGAGCTTGGCGTGGGGCGGGGGATAGACCCTCCTCCCGAGCTGGTAGTGCTTTGTGATCTCGTTGAACGTGTGCAGCGAGTCCTTGTGGAGTCCCGTGCCCGCGCCCGCGAGCGGCGTTTCTACCGGCGCGGTGAGTGAATTCGCACGCGCGGTCGTGGGCCAGCTCGTTGGCGTTGGGAACGACGGGGGAGACCCGAGGCTCCATCAGGGCCAGAATCCAAGTGACGACGTGGAGAGCGACGCGCCTGCCACAAAGTATAGTGGCCGCCTCCCTCGAGACCGAACCCGTGGCGAAAGCTCAGACCGCCGCCCGGGTATCCGTGTAGACCTGCGGTGTGCTCGCGTTCCGGAGGGCGATGGCCACCGCGACCTGTTCCGCTCGTGCCATGCACGAGCCCCGCACCGACGCGGCGTTCAGGAGGTTGCCCCTGTCAGCTACTACGGCGGCCACGAGCCGGTCGGAAGAACCGTATTGGGTGGCGTCGACGAACGCGACCGATCGTGGTTCGCCGTCGTCGGATCCGAGAAATACGGCGGCCCTGGCCCGGCGTCTGCCTACATTGTGTTGCATGTGCGCGTTGTGCGGGAACGGCGAGACCGTGACGGCCTCCAGCGTAGAGCACGCCCCGTCTTTCGCTCAAGGAAGCAACAAATAAATAACAAAGTCAGTCTTTGTTTAATTCCATCTCGTACAAAGCACAAACTATTAGAGGTGTTCTTCGTTGATAATGAGATCAGCTACTTATGCTGACGCGCGTTGGCGTATGAGAGACGGCACCTAGCCTCGGAAGTGCTCGGATGCCCTCGCTAAGAGGAGCGCCATCAAATCCGAAATATTCGATTCGTCGTTAAGCTTATTGTATCGTCTATCATGGTATATCGAGCAATGAAAGTATGCTACATGTTCACGCTCGGCGAGTCTACACCGGTTACGCCGATCGGCGGCGCTACGCGCAAAGGGCCTAGCGCATCGCCTGTAACGGCAGCGTATCACGCTTGACGCAAAAGTAAAAACTGTCTACTCCTGAAAACCAGCACATTCCGGCGAAGAAAGACGAAACGATTCCACAGCCTTCGCATGTGGGATTCTTCCCCAGCTGGGGCAAGTTGTTTTTTCATCCATTTTCATTTCCTATCATCTATCGTTTCTTTATTTCATTTATTAAGCGCAAGTAATTTCCCCTATGTTGTCCTTGGTGTCAGAGTTTGTTAGCTTCTCATGATATATATATATATATATATATACATGCTGCGTGCAAGGACTGCAAACAGAAAGCTCAGAAGAAAACGACTTGAGCGCTTTAGCAGGGAAGAAGTAGTTTGGGCGTGTTGGTGGGATGCATTCAGACCGGGATAGATAGCGCAAAAATTACACAGGGACAAAACAGGACACAGGACAAAGCAGAACACAGGACAAAAATTTCCTGTGTTCTGCTTGTCCCTGTGTAATTTTTGCGCTATGTATCCCGGTCTGAAGACTTGAGCGCGACTTGGCGCCTCTTTTAGCCAAAACAAGCCCGTGTGTGGATGAGCCCTTTTTTTCCAGGCTCATCCGCTTGCAGCTCTGACTCCTTTACGCTCAATTGCTCGGTGCGCGTTCCGGGCAAATGGAGGAGCGTGGGACGAGCATGACTTGAGATGAATGCCTTCGTCCCAGGGAAGAAAGGGACACTTCGCGGAAGATTCGTGCGTGGAACCTCGCCGGTACACGAACCCTCGAGAACCTGCAGCGGGACTAGGAATTTCAGCGCGTTATGCGGGAGTGGAAGATGCTGCAGACGCAGCTAAGGCGACCATGACTACGAAGTGGTGTAATTAGTTTGCGTAGCTGAAAGAAAAACATTCGTAAAGTAGGAAGTTTACTTCTACGTGCATCTTTCGATTTGTCTGCATAGAGTCAGCTTCGTTTTGAGTAATTTCTTGGAATTAGGCAACTAAAATTTGTTTGAGTTCCTGATTTGCCAGGAAGTGCTCGCCGGAGTTGAAGAAGAGAGGCGGAAAGCACGAGAAGATAATGGCACACTGAGCTTACGGAAACGTACTCTACTCATTTCATGTAGACAGCCGGGCCCTTGAGAGTGCTTGTGCTCAAATTCTGACGTAAAAGCTTTTTTCGCGTTAACGCCGAATCGACGAAAACGGACAGTTCGGAATCGAAAGCCTTCGAAGTTCTACTGGTGAGCTTCTCGCTAAGCAACAGCTGGCTTATATTGAAGTAAGTTTAGAGTTAGCGTTATGCATCTCATCATACCGAGGAACCAGTTTTACCATGCTTTATTTTACAGGACACGTATGTCGGAATCGCAATTACGAACTCGCGCAAGCCTCTCGACAAAATGGGAAGGAATGAATGAATGAATGTTTGATGTTTTGTGGCGCAAGGGCCAAGTATGGCCAAAGAGCGCCATGTCCGTGTTAATGGGCTTGCAGTGAAATTATGAGTTCGATGAAGTTGGTGTGACGTGGCTGTAGAGGGGCCTTAAAAACGGTCGCGCTAAAGCGCGCAAAATCTGTATAATAAGATTATGGCGATGACTTATGACGTGTACTATGAACATTAAGATACATTTAAATAGAATGATACGATGCGTAAAAATATCTAAGGTTATAAGATATGCTCGAGCACTACTGCCTCCTTAGAGCCCTTGAAAAAACAAGGGCCTGGAGGCATGTGCTAGGCAAAACTGTTATCGCAGCGGCATCCTCTGGAGCGAGGATGCTCTACGAATTTCTTGGGCATATAACGTGTAGTACGACATCATTTAAGAAGCTCAGGACTGTCTTGTTGTCAAAAAGCGGTTCCTTACCAAGAAACATAACCGGGTGTAGAGGGATGTGATGTTTGTAAGCAAGCGGAAAATGTTTCTTTCTCTCCGTTTCGGCTTCCCGACACTCCAGGAGCACGTGGAGGACAGTAAGCACCTCACCGCATCTACCACAGATTGGAGGTTCACTTCCAGTAAGCAGATAATTATGGGTGCCAAATGTGTGTCCTATTCTGAGGCGACAGAATAGGACATCTGTTCGCCGAGATTTTGTTGGGGAGGGCCAAAAACCTAACTGCGGCTTTATAACGTGCAGTTTATTATTTATCTCTGCGTCCCACATGCGTTGCCAGTGGTTTCGCAGTTTCTTTCGTATGTAAGGTTTCAGATCTGTGAGAGGCACCATATCAGTATTATTAACAGCAGGGAGTGCAATTGACGTAGCCATCTGGTCTGCCAAGACGTTACCTTCGATTCCCCTGTGGCCGGGTACCCAGCATATGATGATTTGCTGGTTAGATAGATAAGTTTTGCATATGTCGGAATAGACCTCAGTAAGTACAGGATTTTTATGTTTGTAGGGTGACATTAAGGCCTTCACCACACTTAGGGAGTCTGTATATATTACGGCTTTTTGGAGTTTTGCTTTCTTTATATGCTTTACAGCCGACCATATAGCGTAGGCCTCTGCCGTAAAGATACTTGTTTCTGGATGTAGTACATCGCATTCCGAAAAAGAAGGACCGACGGCTGCATAAGATACTCCGGCATGTGACTTGGAAGCGTCTGTGTAGAACTCTGTGCACGAGTGTTTGTACTGAAGTTCTAGGAAATGCATTCGAATTTCTACATCTGGAGCATGCTTTGAAACTTTTAGAAAGGATACGTCACATTCTGTGACCTGCCAGTCCCAAGGAGGTAATAGCTTGGTTGGGCGCATTAAGCGGTGCTCCAGGAGTGGGACATGCATTTCATCGCTAAGCTCCTTCACACGCAGCGAGAAAGGCTGTCTTATAGACGGACGGTTCCGGAAAAGTGTAGCATACGTCATATCGGAAATGGTATTAAGACATGGGTGTTCAGGAATGGAATGCACTTTAAGGAAATAAGTAAAGCTGACGTATGATCTCTGTAAGCGGAGCGGCCACTCATTCGATTCGGCATATAGGCTTTCGATCGGGCTTGTTCTGAAAGCACCAGTGGCTAGGCGGATACCTAGATGATGGACAGGATCCAGCATCCTTAGCGCGCTCGGGGCGGCAGAGTTATACACTACGGCCCCATAATCCAATCGTGACCGTATTAGGCTCTTGTAGAGATTCATTAGACACTTTCTGTCACTTCCCCACGTAGTCTTGGATAGAAGTTTTATTAAGTTCATTGTTTTTAGACATTTTTCTTTGAGATATTTGATGTGTGGAATGAAAGTGAGTCTATCGTCAAGTATAATACCTAGGAATTTGTGCTCTTTGTTGATAGGAATTTGTTGTCCACACAGTTCTAAGCAAGGATCCGGGACCAGGCCTCTCTTTCGTTTAAAAAGTACACAAGAACTTTTGTGAGGATTGATTTTAAATCCGTTTTTCTCTGCCCATTTTGATACTTTGTTTAAACCATGCTGTACCTGTCTCTCGCACACTGCGAGGTTACAGGATTTAAAAGCTATTTGAATGTCGTCCACATAGATAGAGTAAAAAATGGCCGGAGGTAATGAAGCACGGAGCGTGTTCATCTTCACTATAAAGAGCGTGCAGCTAAGGACGCCTCCCTGGGGTACACCAGTTTCTTGTGTAAAAGGACGTGACAGTACATTGCCGACTTTTACACGGAATGTGCGATTGGACAAATAGCTTTCTATGAGGTTTAGGATATTACCATGAATGCCCATTTCTGACAGGTCTCTTAAGATTCCGTATCGCCACGTTGTGTCGTATGCCTTCTCCATATCGAGGAATACGGATAGGAAAAACTGTTTGTGTACAAATGCGTCACGGATGTTTGCTTCTATACGTACAAGGTGATCAGTTGTGGAGCGCCCTTCCCTGAAGCCACACTGATAAGGATCAAGTATTTTGTTCTGTTCAAGGAAATGGATGAGGCGTCGATTTATCATTTTTTCAAATACCTTACACATGCAACTTGTGAGGGCTATCGGGCGGTAGCTTGCCACTGAGGAAGGATCTTTGCCTTGTTTTAAAGCAGGGGTCACAATGGCTTCTTTCCATGCAGTCGGAAGGTATCCTACGTCCCAGATAGTGTTGAAAAGTGTAAGTAGTGTAACTTGCGTGTCATTGTGTAAGTTTTTCAGCATTTCATACATGATTCTGTCAGATCCCGGTGCAGAGCTCTTGGATGCGCTCAAGGCAGCTCTGAACTCTGCAATACTAAAAGGACGGTTGTATGGTTGATTTTGACGACATTTTCTGTTGAAAGGCTTACGTTCTTCTATTTGCTTGTATTTGAGGAAGGATTGTGAATAATTTGATGAACTTGACACGTTCTCAAAATACTCCCCAAGTGAGTCTGCCTGGTCTTGTAGTGTATCGCCCTGCGTGTTTACCAGGGGGAGTGAATGTGTTTGCCGCCCTTTAATCCTATTAACTCTGTTCCAGGCTTTGGCCTCATCCCTAAACGAGTTAATACTCGATAAAAACTTGTGCCAGCTTTCTCTTCTGGCCTGTCGGCGGGGTCGCCTGCCTTGGGACTTTATTTTTTTAAAGTTTATAAGATTCTCTGCAGTGGGAGAAGCGCGTAGCAACGCCCACGCCTTGTTCTGATTCTTACGGGCGATCCTACATTCGCTGTTCCACCACGGTACACGTCGTTTGCATGCCAGACCACTCACTTCGGATATGCATTTTGATGCGGCATCTATTATGAATGATGTTAGATACTCTACAGCAGCATCAATTTCTAGAGAAGACATGTCGGCCCATGAGATGTTAGTGAGAGTTCGAAATTTCTCCCAGTCTGCTGTGTCTACCTTCCACCTAGGAGCTTGCGGAGGATATTCGTTTTCTTTAGATGTTCTTATCAGTATGGGAAAGTGGTCGCTCCCGTAAGGATTCTTCGTAACTTCACATTCAAGTTCGAGCAGTATAGACGGGGAAACTATACTAAGATCTATTGAAGAAAATGTTCTGTTTGCTAGAGAGTAATATGTGGGTTCCTTTTTATTCAGCAAGCACGCACCGGAAGAAAAGAGGAACTGTTCAACAAGACGACCTCGCGCGTCTGTACGAGAGTCGCCCCACAGGGAGCTGTGCGCATTGAAATCGCCAAGAACAACATAAGGTTCTGGCAATTCGTCTATAAATGACTGAAATTCATGCTTGTTTAATTTGAAGTGTGGGGGTACATAAAGCGAGCAAATGGTGACGAGTTTATTTAAAAGAACAGCTCGAACCGCCACTGCTTCAAGGGGCGTTCGTAGCTGTAAACGTTGACAGGCTACACTTTTTTGAATTATAATTGCAACACCGCCCGATGATGCGACAGCATCATCGCGATCTTTCCGAAACGTAACATATTGTCGAAGAAAGTTTGTGTATTTTGATTTTAAGTGTGTTTCCTGTAAACACAGCACTTTTGGATTGTGTTTGTGTATGAGTTCTTGCAAATCATCAAGGTTTCTAAGGAGACCTCTCATGTTCCATTGAATGATTTGTGTATCCATGTTTAAGGTAAATTGGTGCTGTGTTTACGGAAATGGAGTGGATGCCTTATATTACAGAGCCCTTTCGAGGCCCTGTAATAGGGGTTTTGTTCTTTCTGAAGCGTTCGAGCGAGTCTCGACGCTCCTTAGGCGTTTGGTGCGCCTTGGGGACAGGTGTAGTGTCCATTGCCTCCTGTGAGACGCCGGACAAGCGCTCTTGTGAGCGAGAGGTTTTCAGAGGGAGTCCCGCCTTGGAGGGCAAGACCCCTGCGCCCACCAGCCCGGAGGTCGATGGGGCACCCTGAGGGATTTGGTTGCGCTGGCCGTTGCCAGCGCTGGAGGGGGCCTCGACGGTTGGGGCAGCCTCGGCTGCGCCCACCTTCGGGGTCGATGGCTCCGTCTGCTCGGTTGGCGGAGCAGCGCTAGCTGCAACCACCGTGGGGGCAGATGGCGTGACTGCCGACTCACTGACTGTGGGTCGGACAGCCGCCGGAGGCCGTTGTGACGCTGCCCCCTGACGCGCC
This sequence comes from Dermacentor variabilis, assembly GCF_050947875.1. Classification (NCBI taxonomy): domain Eukaryota; kingdom Metazoa; phylum Arthropoda; class Arachnida; order Ixodida; family Ixodidae; genus Dermacentor; species Dermacentor variabilis. The sequence goes on along the minus strand of NC_134575.1, from coordinate 30,068,636 downwards.
ACATCGGCAAAGGTTTTCCTGGGCAGGTACGATACCCGCCTACGTGCCTCCTTGAAACTTATATTTTCCTTTACTTTTATTGTTACAATTTCCTTTTCTTTTTTCCACGATGGGCACGACCGCGAGTACGCGGCGTGCTCCCCATCACAGTTTACACAGTGGAGAGTGTTCGCACAAGCTTCAGTGGCGTGTTCAAGGGCACTGCATTTGGCGCATGTTTGGCGGCCTCGGCAGCTCTGCGAGCTGTGGCCAAAGCGCTGGCATTTGAAGCATCTTAGAGGATTTGGCACATATGGTCTGACACGGAGCTTGAAGTACCCGGCCTCTACAGACTCGGGCAGACTACTTGAACCGAATGTGAGTATCAGGTGCTTTGTTTGAATTTCTTTTCCATCCCTTCTTATCTTAATTCTTCTCACATTGACAACATTCTGATCACTGAAGCCCTCCAGGAGCTCAGCCTCTGTCAGCCGGAGCAAATCGTCATCCGAGACAACGCCGCGGGTGGTGTTGAGAGTGCGGTGTGGAGTCACTGTTAATGGAACATCTCCAAATGATACTAGACTGGGCAACTTATCGTACTGTTTCTGATCATGGAGCTCTAACAGGAGATCACCACTTGCCAGCCTTGATACCTTGTAGCCTGGACCAAGGACATCAGTTAAGGACTTTGAAACTAGAAAAGGGGAAATGTTTCGTACTTGTTTTTCTGATTTTTCTGAGTGGATCACATGGTAAAGTGGGAAGTTTTGTCTTTGTCGTCCAAGGAACTGGAAAACTTCATCGGTGCGCCCTCTTTTGTGAGGGCGATCAGGAAGCGGAGGGAAGGAGCTAGCCATAAAGGAATTGAATTTTCGGCAACAACGCCAGCCACCCACCATGGAGCCCTACAAGGGGACGTTACAGGGACTGTAAAAACAGGTCCTGCAAACGCCAGCTTTACGTTGTCACTATAACCAAATATGAGATAACCTAGGTTGGTTATTCACACAAGGTTAACCCTTGCTGCCTGGAGAAATTGGAAGTAAGCGGAAGCTAGGAGAAGACAGGAAAGATGAAAAGTAAGAGAAAGGCGAAGATTAGAGGGAGAGAGAGACAGGAAAAGGCAACTACCGATTTCCCCCGGGTGGGTCAGTCCGGGGGTGCCGTCTACGTGAAGCCGAGGCCAAAGGGGTGTGTTGCCGCCGCCGAGGGGCCGTAAAGGTCCAAACACCCGGCATTGGCTCAACCCCCAGGATCCCCTTTTCCCCGGACACGGCTAAGCCGCGCACGGCTACACGCGGGAGGGTCCAACCCTCGTGTGCTCGGGTACGTGGTGTCGCAACACACCAAACGCCTGCTTGCGCAGACGCCCCTGCGGGGATCGTAAGCCATGCGTCTGCATCGAAAACAAAATGGGAAGGAGAATAATACGGCAGTGTTGAGAAAAATTTTCGCACTGAGTAAGGTAGAATATTAGGTACGAATGCTCAAAATAATGGACAGCTCTTTGATAAATTTTAAGAATTTACCTCAAGAAAGTTCTCTTATAGCATGTACATATGTGTAAGAAACGTGACTGATACCATTTTAAGGTTACTGATAAAAAAAACTTAAATTGGAGAAAATCAACATTTGCCACCGCATAAACTGCTGCATTTTGAAAACGCACAACAAAGCTGCAAAATGCTAATTTCGTTGACCTCGTCAGTTACAAATAAAAAATGTCCCGAGTTTTACGTGCCAGGACCACGACGTGATTATGAGGAACGCCGTAGTGGGTACGCACTGCCTGTGTACCCAATGTACGGTACCCAAAACATTGTGTATTTTGGTCCCCATCGATAAGTGGGTGCCGCAGTAGGGAATCAAAATTCCGACACCTCGTGCTTAGCAGCGCAACGCCACAGCCACTAAGCGACCACGGCGGCTACCGTCTTCAGTGCGAACATCTCGCGTGACAATGACTTCAGTAAAACACAATGCGTGTCCTCACTTGCTATACCCCAACTTTTGCTACAGAGCGCAGCCAGCACCTCAAAAACAGTATAAGTGCTCACCCATGAATTCCTACAGGAAATCACGTCTAGCTCTCGCCACATCGACACCCCCACCCCTGTTTCTCGGAGCAGCGACACCGGTGGTAGAGAGCGAATCACAAACACTGGCTGTTCAGTTTGGAACGCCTAGAGTAAGTTGTGTTTAGTTTCTTTTAATTCGCTATCCGAACTGTTGCTGTGTGCAGTGACCATTACGGTGTACAAAACACGTGATAAACGCCCAATGCTGTCCTAACGAACGCCTACAGAAAGCCCACTATAGTTCCTGTTACTTATCTATATCGCGACTGTTGCTACCGGCAACAGCGGTTTGGGTGGCAGTACGAACGCTGTAAGCACTTCACTGGCCCAATTGGTTGCGAACGTTGTGCCCTAGCAGCCGGTCAATCACATTATGACGAGAAAACAGAGCTGAAATGCAGTTCCTACCAGTCGTCTCGCATTCACCTACGGAGCTTCAATCGACTGCAAACGAGCCAACCCGAAATTTCCACATGCGACGCAAGCGCCGATTCCTCCCCTAGCGGGTATGTATGCGAACTTCGGGGGTCGTCCGAGGAGCCACAGCGCGCACGTTTGCGTTGGAGCGCGTACGGCTGGTGGTTTGGTTTCCGCCATTCCAAGCGTGCCCGCGTCACCCCGCGAGACTGCAGACACACGACATTCTTGTGTCGTTCAATGCCACAAGAGCTTCGGGAAGCCATAACACCCGACGGCCGCTAGTGTTTTTCAGCGCAGTTCAGAGAAATTCGTAGATGAGAAGAACGCCAGATCGCAAGCAGAGTGAGCTCTTTATTTTCACATGCCTGACTTTCGTCTGTGTCGTGCGGTAAAATCGAGTGGTCCTTCCGTGCACAGCGATAAAGTTTTGTACGCTTGGCACGTACGGCCGCGTCCGCCTCAATGCGTGGCCTTCCTTTCAAGATGAAGTACGCTACATGACCAAGATATAAGAAAGATTGTCATGTTTGCGCACACAATGCAGTCTGTTTGAAACGCTGCGATTGCGAATGCGTGTATTGGCGCAAACTGAAAACGCAAATATGATTTCTTTCCAATATCTGGATCCACAGTTCGTGAGGCGGCTGCTGTTCGTAAGAATGACATCGGCAGTTGTGGGTTCTTTATCATCCACAACTTATTTTTGCCTGTTGTCATACGCCTTCGCACGGATAGCAAGCAACTTTCACCAAAACAAAGATCACTTATCACTCTTCTCAATACACTGCTCCCTTACGAAGTGATGCCAAGCGCTTTTGAACTGCACCACAAACTCAAGGGCGGGAGTTGGCCGGAGCCTAACGCTTAAAGCGCGCAGCAATGTTAAAATCTCACAACCGTAATTTCTTTGATGCAGTTGCCTTGTTCACTTGCTTGGACGCAGTGAGACGCGGCCACAGTATACAAAGTTATTGAAATTGGTTGCACGAAACATCGCACCTAGTTTTTTAAGGGGAAATAGCATTAAAAAAAGTGATCGTTTGCATAAACGTGTATCTATACCAAATCAAAGGCACTTAGAAAAAACAGGAAGGCTATTAGCGTGCTTATCGCAAGATCGAAATAAACCGTACTCGTCTTTGCTTAGCATATTTGACAGCATAGTAGGTTCTCCTGATTCATATTGGCGTACACCTCAAGCTCGATGTTACAGAAGAACTTGTCGCTGACGTGTGAAACAGTTTGCTTTTGTACTCACGTCGTATGCCCACATCTCGTTCGATGCCGTAGGCTCAGAGCAGACCCTTACTTTACTTAAAGTTACCACCGCATAAAAAAAAAAGAAAAAGAACGTATTCTGCATCGCATATTTTGCGCAACACGGCGCTGAAATCTAAATATTGCCGTTTCATGGCCAATCCACGGGCTAGCGCTCAAAATTCAGCGCGACCGCCACGAGCAACGATAGAGGGAGCACGCGCAGCCGCTGTGTAAACAAACCGCCCCCGTGCCGTCACTGCGACCACCGAGGTCATTTTTTTCCATCAAGGAGCTCTGTCAGCGAAGCTAGGCTAAGCAGCAAAGCCAGGCCGACGTTGTCTAGTGTGTGCGGGGAACGCACAAACAACATGCATATATTATCGTTGTTTGAGTCGAAAAGGTTGCCAGGGGCCAATGACTCAGAGCGCATGCACAGTACCAACGAAGAGAGGTCATCCGAAACACGTTTGAAGAGTTGGAGTTAGACCGTCTGAGAAGTACGAAAAGCCATCAACTTCAAGAGAGCAACTTTGATATTGACTCGGCTTTTTCACTAAAGCACTCTGCGAGCAACGTGAAACGTTATTCCGGTTTTCCTGGACTGGGGACCTTGATTCAGCCGTCATCACAGACACATTCTAAGCGAAAGAGATATACATACGCATAGACGAAACCTTCTGTGACATCTAACGCCTAGTGGCCATTTATTAGCTTTGTTTAGTTGTCTAGGAGGAAATTTATGGTGGCTGATTATGCAAATAAGGAGGATTAGGCGTGAACCGCTCCATGCAAATAGCCTAGAAAAGTACATTTTTTTTCAGTGGTTCTTCCGGAAGCTAGAGGTTCTGTTATACGATCGGAATATGCCCGTTCACCATAGAGGGATTTGCCCCTATTGCTATTGACAAACTACAAAACTGGCGCACAACTAATTGTCAAAGTCTCCTTCCTGCACCGCCTATGATGCAATATTATGGCGTCAACGTCGCGGTATAAGGCATAAAGCGAATGCAAACCACGCTTAGATATGAGCAAGAGAGCGGCAACTGCTCAGTTTGTGTGAAATATTTGTAATAAATATTTGAACAGACAATTTCGTGTATCCTTTCATGCAAGGCTTATAGTTTACTTTGACTGTTTGAGATAAACGAGCAAAAAGGCAGTCAGCTAAGGGGCCAGAGTTTTATTAGTCATATTATAAGAAGCCGACGAACACTGAAACAAAGGACAACATAGAGGAAATTGCTTGTGCTTAATAAATGAAATAAAGAAACAGTAAGAATATTGGAAATGAAAGGCGATGAAAAAACCACTTGCCACACATGGGGAACGATTTCGCAACTTTCACATTTCGCGTGCTATGCTCTACCAATAGAGATACCGCGGCGCCGCTTTCCCATCCACTTTCGTGGGTATTTATGTTTCCTAGTAAAACCCGATCCCACAACGATGCGAATGTTGTGGGATCGGTCCCAACCGGCGGCAAGTTGTTTTTTCATCCACTTTTGTTTCTATTAATTTATCGTTTCTTTATTTCATTTATTAAGTACAAGTAATTTCCCCTCTGCCTCAGTCGCGCATTGCTGCGACAATATAAACTAACAATGACACTTGTCTTTAGATTTGACGCGCACGCCTATACCCGTTGGTTGTGACCCCGTTTCGTCCATGAAGTGATCAGCAGTGGTAGAATAAAGAACGCCTCTAGAGCCAACGTTCTGACAAGCGTGCTTGACTCCGACTGGGCTGTTTCTGACCTGACACAGTTTCTACCCTTACGCAGTCAAATCTCCTGGTCAAAGCGTTGGCTTCGTCAACACAAATTTTTCTACCGCTGATAGTGACTTCAGGCCTCCTCCTTTCTGGGAACATGCTTTTTAATCGTACTCTGCATATTGAGACAGTAGCGTTAAGGACCCCGTGTCGCAGAAAATCCCTTGTCAGTGTTGGCGTCCGGCGCCGGCGTCCCCGCGAATGAAAATTCCCTTTATCTATTTAGGTATGTGTATGTGCCAAGCCTTGCTATATCACACGTGGCATATGCGGGTTATATTGCCACGCCATTCTATCAATAAAGTTGCTCATAATTCGTCTTGCATTCTTTACAACGTTGTTCCTCGGAATTTTGGGAATGACAGCCCACAAACATTGGAATACAAGGGGTAGGCGGGAGACAGAAATTCAAGACGATGAGCAAGACGAGAACAAGATGACAGCCGGAGCCAACGTTTCGACAAGTGTACTTGTCTTCTTCAAGGTGACATATGCCCTCCGAGGCACATTATGTACAGGTACGGTTCATTTGTTTATTTATGTCATGAAACAAAACACCAACAGTGCATGCCTTTTATGTTAAATATTCTCACATTGAAATATTAAAAATGCGGAACAATAACAGAAACCTTAAAATGATGTAACTTTTCATTGCACTGCAGTGCACTACCTCCGGGATTGGTCCACGCAAGGGGCCGCGTTTCTAAAGGAATGTTCGCTTTTGTGGAGAGCGTTTGCCGCCAGCGTTTCCCGGTTAACATAACGGTACACAAGCTGCAGTTGCCGGGAAGCGCGAGAAGCAGTTAGGGATCTTTGAATGCTATCGCGTTCCACTCCTAAAGGTGAAGCCTAAGCGTCCTCCAAAAATTTTTAAGCGACTCATGCCGGCGGATATAACTTGTTCTTCGTACCTGTTCTGAGGAGGAGGAGGAGGAGGAGGAGGAGGAGGAGGAAAACTTCATTGATTATTCAGATGGGCAGAGGGGAATAAGGAAAAGAAAAGGTGGGGAGGAAGCAGCTGGGTGGCTCCCTATTCCTGGACACCAGTGATCCTGGCTACTCTATCCGCCTGCTCCAAGAGCAGGCGGACCCCCAGGACTCCCAGCCCCGGCCCGGCGAGGAGTATCTCCCACGGCTCCCTGTTGTAGGTAAGCATCTCAGGCACGTTTCCTTCTTCTGGTCTTTTTGTGCATTCCCACGTCATATGTTCTGATGATCGTGCTTATATTGCGGCGCTTTCCGTTAGAAGTACGCTTACCCAACTAGGGGATGAAAATGTTTTCGTATAGACACTGTAGAAACACGCCGAGATAAGCACGCTATTTGCATTAGGCGCAAAAGCTCGACCCGAGTGTAACATGAAAGAAAAGTCAGCAAACGCTGCTACAACGTTCAAGACTTGTCCACAATATGCCGAGGCCCATCCCAATGTTATCCCTACGCAAAAGCCAGCGCCCAAAGTAGTTTTTCGTGAAAGCCGCGCCACGTCTTCTGTGTGGGATGCACCCAACTATCAAACACCGCAGGTAGGTTGCCCCGACAGGTGCCGGGGCAGAAAGCCTTCTTCACCCCGACACGACGCCGCTGCTGCATGATTTATCGCGCTCTGCTCGTTTCTGCCAGCTCCCGCGGTTCCGGTGCTGGAGAGACCGCAAGCGAGAAAGCGCCAAGACAGTGAGGTCGACGAAGATGCCTCCCACATGACGCCAGCGTGTTGCACGGTGCTGTGACTGTGGCGTGAGCCACTGCAGAAGTATTCCGCCTATTATGCATTCAGAAGTGGTCGCGGTTGGCCGCTTTCAAGTTACCTGCAGCAGTCCCGGGGTGGTGAAGCTTGCCTAGAGACGCCGCAGGAACGACGACGACGAAATGGCGCGGAAAACATGGAAGCAGGGGCACCCGAGTGACTGCATCATCAACAACAAGGACGACATGTCGCTGCACGTGCGTTCTTGGGGTAGGAAAATGATAAATCAAGAAGAAAACAACTAACAGAGGAACGCCATAGAAGACAACAAAGCGTATCCGGCCAATAACGCGTAGCTCAAACATACTACAATAGGAGAAGAGACCATGTCGGCAGGGGAGATGGAGCAAAAAATGCAGCCAGGAAGACGCGTTGGCTTGGATAAGACGTCAATGTTCTAGAGGGCAACAGGTGTCGGAGGGACCGGTCGAGCGAGAACGAACGAGGACACCTCTAAGCGACACGTCGCCCGCTCCTGTCAACCAGCACATGAACAAGAGTCTGAGAGAGTTCGCCTGCCTTCTCCACATGTGCAAATAATAGGAGGACTCACCACACCTGCTTCGTGGGACGCCAGCCAAACTGTTATCGCGCTGTGCTAGTCGGTCCGCAAGCTCCGTAGAGACGCTTGGATATATCTCCTGCTTGGCCCCGTGCCATGTGTCCCTGTAATTCCACTCTTTGTGACTTAATTTATGTTTGTGTGCTGTGATAGTTGCTTTTCTGTTGCCCTCGGAGGTGTATCTGACTCTCACAATTAAGCCTGCTCCTCGAACCACATCGCAACACCCGGTAGTGGGAAGCCGAAAGACACACGCTCCTACTCTACACAAGCACTAGTAACTCAGATTTTGCGGAGACCCAGTCAACAGGCATTCGAAGACAGGTCGCACGCGCGATAACGGTAACCAATATATTGGTTTTCTGACACAGAAAATGTGGGGGCGAGCAGAAAGCATATCGGCACGATATGTTGAGCTCAGACGACCTTCTTGCCTAACTTGATTTAAGTAGACTAATCGGTTAGTATCACGGTGACAACGGCTCCGTGTATCTTAATAACCAAAATGAGCAGAATAAGGAGAGATATAAACTAAATGTGAAGTAATATGACGCAATGAAGCACTGAACACGCATGTGTTAAAATATTTTAGCACAGGTCTGTAAGTTTCAAAGTTTAAAAGTTCAAAGTTTACTTGTCAATACAGCAAACAAATACATAAATTATGACCTGCCTAAGCATGTTGTGCTTGTTGGCTGGTCAGGCAGCAGGCGCAGAATCTTCTAAAAAAATAACTTCATATACATGCATTTAATGTTAAACACGACGTTGCCGATAAATCTGACAGCACAAAATAACATATGCAAAACAAGTAAAGCTATACACAAGGCAATCAATTTACGCACCAATCTCTTAAACCAGTCATCATCTTTCCCTTGTTGCTTGCAAGACATAGATCATCAGGAATTTCATTAAACATAGCTGGTACATAGTAATTGCACATCTTTTTACCATAATTACTATAAACCCGTGATTTACCAAAATGTTCTGTTTTCCTCAATGTAACATCTTCTTTTACAGGAGTTTTATATTCATTTGAATAATAATACCGCGTCAACACAACAAAATAAAACAGCTCACGAATCTGTAGGATGCCTAACTCAACGTGTTTCTCTTTCATGTCAAGCGAGTGTAATTTGGTACCGTAAGATATACTGTTCACGATTCGTTTTAGTATGACATTTAATGCTTACTTCTTAAATTCCGAGCAGTTTCCATGTAATGTAATACCATATTTTAAAACAGGTTCCACTAATGCTGTGTATATTACTCATCTTAGGTGAAGCGATGATTTCCCCCGCAGGTGATGCAACGTAGCCGCAATGGCCCTAATCTTTCTAGAGAGGTGAACAATATGCTCGTTCCAAGTGAGATGTGGGTCGAAATAGATGCCCAGATATTGAATAGTTCGCTCTACTTGCATGGCTTCGCAATCACATGTGTAACAAAGGGATGAGTGCAAGTACAGTGGTTGGATTAAGGCAACTGTTTTGTGGAGGCTATTAAACCATGTCAGTTTTGTTTTGTGAAGGTTTAAGAAAATAAAATTTTGCGAGAACCAATCAATCACTTCACTTATATCTGCCTTATAAAGAGTTGAGTGTTCACTGACGGTAATCCCTGTACATAAAATTGCTGATAATAATATAGATTTTTGTCAGTGTGTCCGGTGATCGAGCAAACGCAAGCGGACTGGGCGTTTTACCAGATGAGCGAAGGCTCAAACGAGAACGGCCTGCACGGTGCAGCTACCTGGTGTCGTAGAGCTCAATCAGACGAAGACAGAGCTAATATTGCGGCAGCCAAGTGCGTTCTACTTCACTGCTGGTGTAAATTGTCGGCAGCGGCGTAATCGTTTTGCTGCCCGAAAATTTACACCATCAGCAAAGTCAGATACGCTTGGTTACTGCAATAATAGCTGAATTTGTCTAGTTGAGCTAGACAAGTTAAGCGTCTGTGTATCATGTTCGAGAACGACGGTGACATGTTTAAAAAGGAATGACTACAAAAGTACCGAGGCTGAAGTTTATTTTCGAAGACGCTCTTGAGAGCACAGCTGAAAAACATGGAACGATGCGCTTGCATCAATAAAGTTCAGTTGACATCCCGCGCCTGTACGGTACTTTCTTTCCTCAGGGAAACTTAAATTTACTGCACGCTGTCAATAAAGACCCTGCTGACTCTTCCCTCATCCTTGTGGACTTCTGCTTTTGACTGTGTAAATTGTTGAAACTTTGTTAATATAAAACTCGCTAAAGAGTCTATACGTATTTGTCGATTGTGTTTTACAATCAGTTAAGAGGCTTTGTTTACAAAAATAACTTATTTGAGAAGAAATCTAGGGTAAAGAGTCTACACGCACTCTCATATGAATTAGTGGACGCAACGGCGAATCATGTATAGACATTTCATGGAGTGCTAAACAAACATTTGCAGAAAAAAAAAAATGAGGCTACATTTCACGCCTTTTAAGCAAAACTTCAGCCACAATAAACGTGTCTTCACGCTTTAAATTGGATATTTTTCCTGCCTAATAGAAGAGTCATAAAAATACGACATTTCATTGCTTCAATCACTCCATCATCATCATCAAACTGATTACGCCCACTGCAGGGCAAAGGCCTCTTCCATACTTCTCCAACAACCCGGTCATGTATTAATTGTGGCCATGTCGTCCCTGCAAACTTCTTAATCTCATCCGCCCACCTAACTTTCTGCCACCCCCTGCTACGCTTCCCTTCCCTTGGAATCCAGTCCGTAACCCTTAATGAACATCGGTTATCTTCCCTCCTCATTACATGTCCTGCCCATGCCCCATTTCTTTTTCTTGATTTCAACTAAGATGTCATTAACTCGCGTTTGTTCCCTCACCCAATCTGCTCTTTTCTTATCCCTTAACGGTACACCCATCATTCTTCTTTCCATAGCTCGTTGCGTCGTCCTCAATTTAAGTAGAACCCTTTTCGTGAGCCTCCAGATTTCCGCCCCGTACGTGAGTACTGGTAAGACACAGCTGTTATAAACTTTTCTCTTGAGGGATAATGACAACCTGCTATTCATCATCTGATAATGCCTGCCAAACGCACCCGAGCCCATTCTTATTCTTCTGATTATTTCAGTCTCGTGATCCGGATCCGCCGTCACTACCTGCCCTAAGTTGATGTATTCCCTTACGACTTCCAGTGCCTCGCTGTCTATCGTAAATTGCTGTTCTCTCCCGAGACTGTTAAGCATTACTTTAGTTTTGTGTACATTCATTTTTCGACCCACCCTTCTTCTTTGCCTCTCCAGGTCAGTGAGCATGCATTGCAATTGTTCCCCTGAGTTACTAAGCAAGGCAATATCATCAGCGAATCGCTAATTACTAAGGTATTCTCCAATAACTTTTATCCCCAATTCTTCCCAATCCAGGTCTGTGAATACCTCCTGTAAACACGCTGTGAATAGCATGGGAGAGATCGTATCTCCCGGCCTGACGCCTTTCTTTATTGGGATTTTGTTGCGGTGGACCCGCTATAGATGTCTTTCAGTATTTTTACATACGGCTCGTCTACACCCTGATTCCGTAATGCCTCCATCACTGCTGAGGTTTCGACAGAATCAAACGCTTTCTCGTAATCAATATAAGGGTTCGTTATATTCCGCACATTTCTCTATCACCTGATCAATCACTCTATATAGTCGTAAATAACCTACGTAAACCTGGTCGTAATAAACCTACAGAAACGAGTAACCAGCAGTCACGCCCCTCAGGAAGGGATTAAGAGAGCGGCTTCGCAAAGTATGAAGTCACGTCGGATGCTAGCTTTGTGTCAACCACTGCGAAGCACATGGTTTGCATCAAGTATTCAGTGGCGTTAGCAGTCTAATGTGCCTACGCTGTGTCTCCGGGCCAAACTTAAGCCCACTGCGGTCACGTTGCTGCGTCGACTGTGCACGGTAAACCTGGACGTCTGCTATGCTCTACAGCGGTTTGGCATTCGCACGATAATTCTCAACGTCGTCATTATTTCATCAATAGACGTATCTGTATACATGCCTGAAATTATATATATATATATATATATATATATATATATATATATATATATATATATATATATATATATATATATATATATATATATATATATATATTTATTTATTTATTTATTTATTTATTTATTTATTTATTTATTTATTTAGCAGGCCGTTACTGAGATGCACCTTAGCCGTGGTTTATTATTACTTACAGCGCGAGCTTCAAACACGCACAATGAAGAGAGACGAAACACTGATTGACGACTAAATATTTATTGCATTCAGACAGCCACGTACATAGAATAACTCACACATGCGTACACCCGCGCACCATACACTCTCTCAAGCAAAAGCGAAACTAAACAGACGAGCGGTAAAACAAGAAGTTCGATATTTTTAACGATTCAATTCTTCTAAAAAGCATGCTTCCTTGCTGTTTAGCGCACATGACGACTGTCTTGCGTCACCAAATTTATCGATCAGGTAGGCTTCTCAAATGAGGCGGGCTTTGTCATTTTAATTTGTCGAGATCCAGTTCAATTTCATTTTTGCAAAATATCTTCAGCCTATTGCCATTCACTTTGCTACGCTCAGACTTTTCCAGCACAACTAAATAATCATCCACAAAATGAAATAGTTTCATAGCCAAAGCAGAGAGCTTCTGAATTTTTCTGTCGACAAAACCGAGAAATATGTTAGTAAGAGCGGAGGCCCGTTTTGCCCCTATACAAACACCAGGTTTCTTTAAAATATAGGGCACTGTCCCAACACAGCAGAGTAGCCTTAAAGTACATAGAAAACACTTCAAGGAATCATTTCCGTTAAATAAACGAATCTTCCATTTTGTGCTTGATTATTTAGTTGTCATGGATAATATTGAGTTTAGCTAAGTGAATGTCAATATAGTAAAGATATATCGCGAAAATCGAATGAGGCTGAAGTTTAACATTGAATTACCTCTAGATATTACGCTACAGTTTCTAGATCTGAGGTGAAGTTTTTTGCTAAATAATTTGTGCTTGATCTTTAGGCCCCATTCACTGAAACATTTGCTGCCGTAGAATTCTGGACACAGCAAATTGGTAAAAAATTTTATCGCCACACTTGTCTGCGTTCTGCCATAACAAAGTCTTGTCAGCACCGCTTGCTGGAAGGGGAAAAGGATCAACTCAGCAGGCTAACCGTGGCTGGTGACCGTGAGCACACAATCAAGACGACTGCTGAAAAACTGGCGAAATGGTTAGAACTGAGAGAAAGAGCAAGCGATGGAAATGACATTGGTGATCGCAAAAGGTTAGCAGTTATTCCTTATGGGCACAGACTGGCATATGGCCTCAAAAATGTTGCGAACTGTTATGGTGTTTTTTCTTGTCCGAAAAAACAGGTGTATCGACTCGCCCAGCTAGCTACCGGACTATAGCCGTGGTTAACATGCATTTGGAATTAGGCAATCGAACTAATCTAATCGCTGTGAAAGCAATCGCTCAACAAACCAGAGAGCGCCGTGAACCTGGCGACAGGGATCAGTGTTCCAGGATTCCGGTTGACGAAGTAGGCATATCTGCTTCCTGTACATCCGAGCGTACGGACTTGGCCCTTCTATTTCTGTCCCCTCCCCTTCTCCCCCGTTTTTCAAAGCGCACCTACTCCCTAGCGGCTTCAATTCGAGCGGTGCGGCACATCGAAAGTAACGCCCTATTTTTCTCTAGTGTTACTGTTACAAAACTGTGTAATTCCTTGCAACACGAACTCATAAACCATCTCAAAAAGATCGTCGTTGACCTTTCCAAAGATTCAATTAGGTAACTCGAATCACACTCTACACGTCAAGGAAATAACAGAAGTTCCTACCGTGAGGCTGCTTTAGCTTCGCGTTACATAGGAAACCGTAGATTCAATAAGGATTACGTCCTCCTGCTAACTGCTTGAAATACAAGCCTTCCCTTTTCCCTCCAGTGCAACATCAAAATAAAAGGAAACCAATCATGTTCTTACTTTTGCAAGTACAGAATAAATTGGCACCGCCTGACGTATAGAGGTATTCAAATTACACGTAAAGCGCCGAGTCCATCGGCATCGAATAATTGAAAAATTGGTCTCGGAATGACCTCCAGAAAGCAGACGCCAAGGAAACGTCGTTTCAAGGAAATCACTAAACGTTTACAGTTACGGTGGCTGGAATTCCAGGCAGGATACTTTGATGGTCGTCTTTCGTTACCCTGGGATGCTGAACACGCGGAAGCGGTTCAATTACGAAAGTTGCTCGGTTGGTTTCCCAGACAGTGAGTGTCGCAAGCGCTCAGCGAGAGCGAGTAAAATGATGGTACGGTGGGGAAGGCAAGATTACAATCCTAATGGAAACTCTGAATCACATATTTCTTGCGAAGAAACAGTTACTAGAAAAAAATAACTGCAACGTTTGTTCACAATTTCTGATTTCCTTTTCTTTGAAATATGCGTCCAGTAATAAAGAATGCAGTTTCGCAGGAACGGCAAAGCATTGATAGATAGCGAAGTATCAGGCAATTACTTGAGGAAAGGGTTATAGTTTTATCGTCCGTGTCAAGTATAGTAAATATTCGCCCTATCTTGTGCATGGCCAGAAAGGAACAGCTCTTATTTTTCGTACTAAGCGGTGCGCCATGAATCTAATCTCTGAGGCCACGCGCAGACTTCTCGGCCAGGCCATTAGATGCCGGAGCGAGTCATGGAAAACAAAAAAGCGCGAAGCAGGAGCCCGGCTGCTGCATGATGCGTTTCTGAGCGCATGCCTCGGCCCGCCATGGATTTCGGAGGCCACGCGTCAGCTACGCGGCAGCACCGCTAGGTGGCGCAGAGTGGGCGTAGGAAAGGCAGAAAGCAGAAAGAGAGGCGTCCGGCTCCAGTACATGCCTCATACATAAGTCGTTTCGACGTTGGCAATACATTGTGTCGCTATGCTGTTTCAACGCTAATGGTATTACCGTGAACAGTCATCGCGACATGAGGCCCGATAATATTTTTCCTCCTCTTGAACGTACAGTTGACTGCAAAACTTTGCGGAACACGGGTTCTGTAGCTAATGGAAATTTCTGCTCTGCGATGGGATTGGTGCTTTCTAATGTGATGAACGACTTTGTATGGCAGCATGATTACTACAACATTAAACATTGAATGCCCGGCTTTGTGGCTTGTTTAAGTTTTTCTGCGCTGCCGCGAATCCCTTTTTCCACGTTATCGTTTAGACGACTGCACCTTGGAGACACAGTGGCAGATTCTGAAAAAAAGCTGGTAATGCTATATTCCTCAAAAGGTAAAGAACGGCCGGCAAAGTGCCGTGTCTTTACCTTATGACGGCGTTGGTTCGTGCTATCTTCGTTTGCTACCTGAAGAGCTTACGTTTGATTACGGCATCTCAAAAAAGTGACATATAGTTAGCCTGAATATTACAACCGTGAAAAAGAACTGAGTTCTTCTGTAGGTGACCAAACATGTTATTTAAGGTTGAGTATCACTCCTGCGGAGACAAGCCTTCCCTTCGTGGTTTGCGTTGGTTGCAAAGCAGCCTCTCTACACAACCCTAGCGTACCCAAGGCGCGCGTTCTGTGTGCTTGCCCGAGGAGTTGTATCACTCGAATGAATAAAGTCCAGTCTCCTACTAGCGTACACCGAACGCGGGCACTTGTGTCTCTACGAAGATGGCTGTTAAATAAAGGTGCTTGAAAGAATGGTTAGTACGTTTGCCGTCAATGGGCTCTCAGTTCTGCCAGATACATGTGTCCTGGCTGACTGCTGTTGCAACTGGGTCGCAAGCCCCAAGGGTAGCGTTGGCCTGGCGGCCTAGGGCACAGCTGGAAGCATCCGAAGGTCCTGGCAAAGGATGAGTCGACTGCTAACAGAACAACTTGTTTATTCTAGCATCGCAAAAGAGCGGCCGGTCAGGTCGACCGAAGTCGAGAGACGGGAGAGCACGTTACTCGACGGAAGAATTCGAAGCCTCTCTCTTGGCGCCCGGGGGCAACTGCTTTTATACTCTCGGAGTTGAGGGCAAGAAGGAACGCCTCGATAGAGGCGCACGTGACGGCGGGGCCCGGACACGTTGTGACAAGAAGTGACGCACCCGCCGGGCGCGCGCACACACACACACACACACACACACACACACACACACACACACACACACACACACACACACACACACACACACACACACACACACACACACACACACACACACACAAACGCGCGCGCGCGCACACACACGCACGCACACGCACACACACACACACACACACAAAGACACGTGGCATTGAAATATGCCTGGACGCGCTTGGCAGGAAGCGTTGCGGCAGCGCTGAACGGGCCAAAATGTCCGCCGCTTTGAACGAAGCCCCGGCGTCCGTTGCATCCGCGCCGGCTGCGCGGATGCAACGACTGCGCGTCGTTGGCGAAACGTAACACTACACAAAGTGCACACTTAAGGATTTGCATGCATCTGCATGAACGTTAACATTGGACACTTGTTGCACAAAATTGCAATCATGCTGTTATTTGGGAAGCATAATTACTAAAAGAAAATTTTAAGAGCGTACTTGCTGGTGTGAGCCAGCACTAACACTGCACATTTCCAGCCGATGAGTGCAGCTATATTTTCCTAAACTTCTATTTCATATTGACTTTTCTGATATCTAGCGCTGTTAGCTTTATAGGCTATCTTCCTTCTTGAAGCGTTTACTGTAGAATTCATGGTGCGAATGATTATGATTGTCGTAGCTTTTTTTTCCAGTGGCCACGAGATCGATATATTTAGAGCACTTCCTCTTCTCCGTTGCTTCTTTTGGAGGAATACCGCGTGGTGCCTCGACATGATGTCAAGCGTTTTATAAGCTGAAAAGATGGCCACGATATTTTACTTAAGTTCCGTAGTCCTTTTTTAAATCATCAGTTCAGTCAATAAATCAGGCTTGCTTTATGCATGTAGATGAAATGCTCTGATGTTCATCAACATTTAGGTTAAACCCTGTCTCTCTGAAAACATCTGATTTCTCCATTGTTGAGTTTAGGTTAAACAAAGTTCGATGAATTCGACAAAGAATAATAATAATAATATTTGGGGTTTTACGTGCCAAAACCACTTTCTGATTATGAGGCACGCCGTAGTGGAGGACTCCGGAAATTTTGACCACCTGGGGTTCTTTAACGTGCGCCTAAATCTAAGCACACGGGTGTTTTCGCATTTCGCCCCCATCGAAATGCGGCCGCCGTGGCCGGGATTCGATCCCGCGACCTCGTGCTCAGCAGCTCAACACCATAGCCACTGAGCAACCACGGCGGGTAATTCGACAAAGAATAAGCGCGTCAGATGATAGAACATTCGATGAATTCTAAATAGTCGCAGCCCTTAACAAAACGAGTTAAGTAGCCATGAGGAATCGATTTCCCTTGCTAGGGTAGTATGTGCTTGTTTAATTTTATATAACATTATTTTTCTTATTAACGACATATATATTTTCTTGTACACATTGCTTTGGTACGACCGTACATACGCCGGTAAAACATGGCCGACCATAAGCCTCACTTTCTAATACCGGAAATACCTGATACATAATAACCTGCTTTTCACTTACACTTTGCTTTTGTACTAGAATGACCTCTGTGTGTGCTGGCATAACTACACAGGGAACGTTTCGAGTGTATCGCCAGCGCCAATCATGGCGCATGTGCAGACGTAGAAGTGCCATCGCTTTTTTTATACTTTTATTGCGATAGCAATTATATGGACACTCCAGGGAAATTTGTGCCGTTGGTGTCGCTGTCGCCGTGAGGTTCCCTATAATGCCCAATGGCGATAAAATCGTTGCCGCCCGTCCTATGCTGCATGTGCAAGGGAAAGCCTGTGAAAGAGTGGTCCAGCGATCGCGTCTCAATCATCATCATCATCATCATCATCATCATCATCATCATCATCATCATCATCATCATCAGCCTGGTTACGCCCACTGCAGGGCAAAGGCCTCTCCCATACTTCTCCAACAACCCCGGTCATGTACTAATTGTGGCCATGCCATGCCTGCAAACTTCTTAATCTCATCCGCCCACCTAACTTTCTGCCGCCCCCTGCTACGCTTCCCTTCCCTTGGGATCCAGTCCGTAACCCTTAATGACCATCGGTTATCTTCCCTCCTCATTACATGTCATGCCCATGCCCATTTCTTTTTCTTGATTTCAACTAAGATGTCATTAACTCTCGTTTGTTCCCTCACCCAATCTGCTCTTTTCTTATCCCTTAACGTTACACCTATCATTCTTCTTTCCATAGCTCGTTGCGTCGTCCTCAATTTGAGTAGAACCCTTTTCGTAAGCCTCCATGTTTCTGCCCCGTAGTTGAGTACTGGTAAGACACAGCTATTATATACTTTTCTCTTGAGGGATAATGGCAACCTGCTGTTCATGATCTGAGAATGTCTGCCAAACGCACCGCAGCCTATTCTTATTCTTCTGATTATTTGCGTCTCATGATCCGGATCCGCCGTCACTACCAGCCCTAAGTAGATGTATTCCCTTACGACTTCCAGTGCCTCGCTGCCTATCGTAAATTGGCATTCTCAATCTGTCTGTCTCAAATGTCTCAATCTCGCTAACTCAACGGATGAAAGCGGGGAGAAAACGTGCCGCCTTCCGTCGCGCGCAAGGCATCAAGGGCAGGGTAGGAAAGTGGGCCGCGTTCCACTCCGGGTGGCCTGGGTGGATGCGCGCGCCCGTCTGGTCCGCCGTATCTTGAAAGCCATCTGCGACGGGTGTAGAGTCCACATCGCGCAATGTTTTTGCGACTTAGTTGGCGTTGATGCGAGCGGCTGCGCGAAGACAGGTCAATTCGCTCTCTGCTGCTGCCGCGTTTCCTCACTGCAGCGTTTTGACATCGAGTTTCCGCGGTCATCCAATGAGATGTGTTCATGGTTTCCCCGTGCGCGCGTGACACCATGCTTGTTAATTTAATTAGTATGCCTATGTATACAAATTTATACGACCGATAAAACTAGTATCCTTACTTCATATAGCAAGCTGCCTACTAATTTCCTATCACAATCGATGCTTCGCCTTGCAGGCGACACTGCGATTTTTTTAACTTTTAGTTTGGCTACACCGAGTAAAAATATTCAACCTTCCCAGTTACTAAAAAGCTAGAGGCTGGCTAGTATTTTGTTCAAGGGATGTGTATTTCCGATCCTTCCTAGCGAACGTGACTGATAGTACAGCTTGCTCCTGTAGAGCGTGCTTGCGCTGTTAGACTTTCCTGTAGAGTAACAAAGCCCACTTCTTAAAGAACATGTTAAGTTTTATTTTTATTTTCTCCAAGTACCGTAACTTCATACATCCGAATGAAAATGCAGAGCTAGCTTCAGAAGACCTTTCACAACTACGTAGCAAAGCGCTCATTTTGTTTTTGTGTAGTTTTGTCATATGTTCTTTATTTTTCTATCAAGTGGTCCCGAACCTACAAAGTACACCACAGACTGTTCCACCACTTGGCGGACCTTCCAGACGCTGTTATGTTAGAATTTCATCGCAAACGTTGATATGAAAATTAAGATAGGAGCAAAAAATAAAAAATAAAAAATAAAATAAATTTTACTTCTAATGAATAATGTTGACCTGTCTTTCGTGCATTGAGGATGGACAGCGCTTAAATCCTCACGAGACTCTACCCGGCTTTTCCAGAATTATGGTGTTCGCATATTGAATATTGTATGCAATTGGAAATGAATGTAAGAAAAAAAGAGAAACTGTATTCGTACTTTTGGAAATTACTTGCCTTAAAAGCACATCCATTGAGCTTAGGCGTGTTTTGCGGTAAAGACATCTTGCCAGTTGGTGTGATTTTCCCTTCTTTGCCCGTCTCTTCTCCCACAGTGGCTGCTACAACACAGCCCGATTTTCATTGTTTTATTAATGGCAAAGCACTATATGCCTCATTGCGGGAAAATCTGTCGTCGTCGTCATCGGCGTGATCGAGCGACGGTACCAAAGTGGCAGACGGCGCAAGCAGTAACAACGCGTCAAAAAAACTCGTATTCACGTCAGATTTATGAGGAAGGTTACTGTACACAAAGTAAATTAATGGCTTTGAAATGAATATTAAGGAAACTTATGTCTGGGTGAGAATTGAGCCCAGGGCTCTAGGGTGGAAGACGAACGAACACGCTTACCCGACGACACGGTGGCTCCATGGGTATCGGTGACTAAAGGTGTGTGTGGCTTAGTGCGCGCGTCATTGGTCACGTGACGGCGCAGACAATGGGGAGGTTGTTGCGCCACGTCATTAGTGTGTAAACTGAGCTATTTCACGATATTGCCCGGTCTAGAAACGGTATAATGCGAAAGCATTATACTACTCGTTATACAAGTAGGCAGTCTCATGTGTCTCTGCCGAAGATTTTGAATTTGCAATGTCTCTGCCCAAAAATTTACGCTTGAGTCTCGCATAAATATGCTCATCCTTTGGAAACGCAAATACATCTTAGTGGCGGTTGTTTGGATATGGAATTAAGCGCCCAGTCCAATTGTCAGATATTAGGCAAGACAAGCAACGTTGTCGCTCAATCAGGCTTGACGAGTACCGAAAGCAAGCCAGGCTACTTGAATAGCATAGCCCGAAAATAGAACCGTGTGCTCCGCAAAGCTTAAAGTATCATGCTGCATGGTACAACATCTAACCCTCCCGCGCGATAAAATATGAAGGAGACAATAATGGAAACACATCACAACAAAATGCTAATAATTAGAGTTAGTAGTTGCCATCACCCCTGACCTTGGAAGCCCCAGCAACACATGTTGGGTATAAGTTAATCTTAAGTTGTTAGGAAATAAATTGGTGGGAAGTGGAGAGGAATGAGCACAGTCGATCGTAAAAAAATACTTTTTGTCACTGTCATTGCCACTGCAATGCAGTCCAATCCAATTGGATTAACAGTCCAATTCGCGAAACCGAACTGTGAAAACGAAATTATTTATATGTGGAGTCTCTGCACTACCGCCATGTTCTCGTAGAATCTTGCAATGCTCGCAAGTTGCCGCCTACTTCGACGATCACGGTTCTAAACCGGAGGCGAGTCATTATTTAACGGGCACTAAAAGTAAATTTAAAAGAAGTAAACCAATCGACGAAATTTCTGGGCTAAGCCTGATGGGCGTGGGATTAGATCAAGCTCTCGGCGGCCGCATTTTCATGTTGGCTGCATGCGAAAATGTCTATGTTCCATGCATAGGGTGCATGTTAAAGAAACCCACGTTTTCAAAATTAATTTGTAGTCCTGCACTACGATGTACAGTCGCGATAAAAAAAATTTGGAGGCCAAAGGTCAAGAGCACACACGTACGCGCGTGTTTGACCAATAAAACGTATTCAACCAATTCCAGGCTGCGGAGCTGAGCTCGAAGATATTTTAGTTTTTTTTTGCTGGTGCCGTGATTCCCAATCTAATGATCGCGACTGTGTCTAAAAGTCAGGGGGACTTAGGTATCTCTACGTGGAAGAACACCAAAGCTGTGCGAAGTCTTCCCGATGATGACTCGTTTTACGAAACATATTGGCATTTTTTTTCACGTTGCCTAGTATCATTTCTCGCATCACGTACCTCGGCCTCGTTCGCGCACTTGCGCAGACGTCCGAAAGAGCCGGGTGCAGCTACTGGCTGAGAAGTAAAAGTCGAAGGTTCGTCCATTCGAGCCCATGGCGGAACTCACCGAAATCATCCGCACCGACAGGTAGCAACGTCCGCCAGATAACCTTGTTCATCATCTTTCTAAGCCGTATATAGACCGGCCATTGGCACAGTCTGGCTTTGTGATCATGTGACTTTCTGTACCATTTTCGCAGAAGATTCGTGAATCGGAGCACACGACAGGACTCAACGAAATCATCCGCACCGACTGGGAGTGGGCCAGTGCCTCCAGCGCCTTCACAGAGGGGGGGGGGGGAAGGGGTGCAGCTTGCGAACGCTAGCGCCATGAGCACCATCGGAGTCAGCCGTGGAAGAAGACAACGAAAGCGCGAGCAGTCGCAGGAGCGCGTCTCTGTAACCACGTGACTTTTTGTACCGCCGGATTTTGTGCTTCATGAACCCTACATTGCGTTCGCATTAAAACATAATATCAGCTAAAAAAAGTCCTTCACACCAGTCGATATCGAGAAATCCTTCTACGCACGACCTCTGACTTAGTTTAACTGGCGGCAATTACGTAATCCGAGTCGCGCCTTACCATGTGCGTCGTAGAAATTTTCATAATAGCCAGTTTTACGACATTGCTACAGGCTAAGCTGCATTGAAGTTAGTCATATGATGATGTTTACAGACCTGCTTGTCGTATAAACATCACCTGCAATTCGTGGCCTAACTTTAATAGTTACATGTCAGGTCCGAGAAAGATTGGCATCCGAGTGGAAATTATAGTTCTATTTTTCAATAATCTCGAGAAAAAGTTTGCAGGATTTTCACTAGCGTTGAGGATTGCGCGAGTTGGTATTGCATTCTAAAACTGGTACAGCGCAACATAGTAAATCTCGTCTGTGTCGTCGTTTTGTATATCTGCGCTATAATTCACCACTTTCCTTTCTATGTTGCGCGGTACAAGTTTTAGATTGCAGGGTTTTCTGTTTTTCCCGTGCACATATCCACATTATTAATACTATCAGACAAGGATCGATCTCGCGTACAATGAGAAGGAACTTGCGAGATACTCCGCTAAAAACAAGGACCGTATTCAGAAGAAAAGGAAGGAACTGGGGAAAAAACGTAACGGTGGAACCTCCCCCCCCCCCATATGTATGAACTGGCTATAAGTGAAGCTTTCTTTAATTAATGTGGCTGTCTGGGCTTGTTAGTATGGCATAGGAGTAAATTGTAGCGGAGGTATGCACAACGACAGCAACGACGAGATGAGACGCAAAGCGCTCGTCTGCCGTCTCCTCTATGCAATCGTTGTGCATATCTGCGCTACAATTCCCTACTTTCTTTGATGTTTGCCGAAATGTCTTCACTTCAATCTGCTTCTTTGTTTCTATGTAAGTCAAAGCTCCTTGCTCAATGCAGGCGTTGCTTCCTCTTTCTTCGTTTAACTTCTTTCACCACGCTCGGCTGCTTTTCATACCGACCTGTTGACTTCTTGAAATCCAATTTTTTCAGACTCCCGTTCTGCGTGTATATTCAGGCATTTACAACATCACATGTATCCATTCTGGGAATTGGCCAAGAATGGTTACGTGTACTGTGCCAACACGCCCAATTGCAGACGCCCATTACCCCAAGTTGTCCATTTGGTAACATGCCCAGTGGCGCGCACATAGGGACCCTATATAGTTGCACAATCGGCAATACCCCTTCAACCAGCTACCAGGACCCTCGACGCAGGGGGAGAACGCAAACAAAGCTTCGCTTCAAGTGTACCTAGCTAAAGCTCTCAGATGAGATGACAGTCACTTAGAAAGGCAGACAATAACATTAGCGAGGATATATCCAGTCAGTAGTAAGGAGCACTTGCGAATGGAAAGTATTCTGAACTCCGCACCCGCATATTAAAACGCTTCTCATAATCTTGAGAGCAATATGACACCATGATGGTGACAGCTCGGGTGAAACCGCACTTTGCGTCAAGCTGAGTGTGAAAAACTGTCCAGCCAGTCGCGATTTATCGCTTAAACGAAAAGCGAGTGTTGACTCGATGCGAATGGCCATAAATCTTTGAAAGCTGAAGCCTTGTTCAGCTGGATATTTTGTTAGGACAAGGCCACCTCCGCGCGCGAGCGTTTGCATCACACACACACGCACAACATACACACACACACACACACGCACAAAAGCCAAAATACACACACCCTATATGGAACATCGAAAGAGATTGATGTTATACAGCTACGCATTTTATTGCGTTTTGTATTTTATTCTCCGTGGAAGACGATTTCTTTATTCAGTATACAATTCATATTTCTTTTTGTCAGCAAAGAAAAGTTACCTAGCTTCAACATCACTTGGTCCTCCTTCGCGCATCGCCTAAACAAACGAAATGAGGACACCATTTGCTGGTGGTCGTTGATATCCACTGACACACGTGTTCTGTCTCAATTCGAGTCGTAGGTTTCCAGAGCGCTGCCTACTGTGTGACAATGAAGTTACACAACGACTAAGTCAATATCAAGACGGCGTTGGGTAAACGACGTCTTCGGCATCGGAAAGCACAATCGAATCCTGCACATCCAAGGTCTCTATTGAACCGACTTTGTGAAGAAAGGCGGCCAGAATTCCAAATGTCGTGTCGAAATTTTTTTGCGAGCCCGTAGAAGTGAGCTGCATTTAAAACACTGGCAAACAGCCTGCGAATCTCGCGATAGTGAGAACCATGCTAATTTCGTAAGCTACCGTATTTTAGAGTATAGAATGTTCAGCCTAGGCATGCGTATCTATATTGATGTTCAGTGAATAATGAAGAAAGCGCAGAAGAGGTTCAGAGGAAATTGTTTTTGCCGCAACATATTACCACTGGTAATGAAGGTCAGAATTCATGTGTTGATGGCTAATGAACTCTGAAATATAATTAAATTTTGCCTATTACCATTCTATTCACCGATATTAGGACGCATGTCGTGAAGAACAAACATTAAATTTTGACAAAATGCAAAGTATACTAATTTGGAAGAAATATTGTTGCTAGCAGCACTTTCTAAAAAAAAATATGTAAATAAAATGCTCCCGAAATTCAAAACACATTGCTCGGCGTGCTATCAGTTTCACAAACTGCCTCTTTTCGTAGAGCGCGCAAGTGTTAGCTGGAACACTGAAGCGTCTGCTATACAATTGAAGCGCATATTTCTTAGTTTTTGCTCAATGTGAAAATTTCTGCCAAATACGTGTCCTTCGCGTACCGACCATTGCTAGTTTGAAACAGGCTACATTATCATTGTCCAAACAAGTCGACTAAAGAATTTTAGGTAACCATTCGATTGCGACGCTTCATGTCTAGGGAGCGGCACGCCAGAGGTTGTAGTATGCTGATGCTCGTGACATGACAATCAAAGGACTCTATACAGTGACTACCACTTCGGAGCATTCAGTAGCATGATGATGTTAAGAGTAATTACAATAGGTGCTCGTGCACTTTCTCAGATAGATTACGTCTTAATAAGCGACTGTAGGTTAATATTTCAGTGATTTGGATGTAATAATCGGCGTGACACAAAGACTTCCGTCTTATTACAACGCTATTGACAAGATACACATATTCCCGTGTACCCAGTTGCAAATGCATGCGAATATAAATGAGGCACTGTCTTCTCAAATCCGCACTGCCTGGGATAACAAAATCATTTTGAGATACTACTCCCCGATCTAAAGGAGCCATTAAAAAGAAAACAGAAAAATAAATTACCATTTGCGCGCTATATACGCGTAGAATAATTGTTTTTATTTTCGTACTGCTGTTACAGGAATATCCGCCATTCTTGTTTTTGTTGATCTAATAAAAAAGCAGCGAGAATCGAATATTGGCGAGATCGTTGGTATATCTGCGCTCAAATAACTCTGATACGTTAAGCAGCGCTCATATTTTCACGGCTTGCAAGAAGAATACGGGACCTTCTTCTATACGGAAGCAACATTTGGAAGTTTTAGTTTGCTGTTAGTCGCTTACCAATCCTATGCCCACTTCAATCACTCACAAACGCTTTAAGTGCAATATATGCATTTTCCAGTTGATTTTTTTGCATAAAACGACTGCAGGTAGAGAGCAAAAATTATATCGACGTCCTATAAACGTTGAACCAATACAGCAGGGCTTGCACGATACAAATCGCAAGCTTCGATGACGCGTAATCTTTGTCGCACAAATATGGTGCGACAGGTGTAACCTAAGAGTTCATGAATACGGAAGCGGGGAGCATAGCTACGGTCATTATTATCACCTTGCAGAAGCAAAACGCTGCCAAAAGTGTAAGTGGGTCAGGAATCTAATATCTTGTTGGTCCAACTTGCGGCGAAAACTACATATGGCATTCAAGCGGCAACAGCAGGTGTGAACACAGCTGTCGGTCGTTCAAAATGTTTTCTTAGAGGTAAATTTTATCCTCTACATGCTCACGTCACAACGTACGAGCCAGAGCAAACACCGGTGACGATGTACATTTGATAGCGTACACACCGTTAGCACCGCATGTGCAATCAGATTAGACGGATATATTTCAACAATAAATTGGAGATAACCGCAGCTTCAGATACAGTAGATGCCTTTTGCATCGAACAATCATTTGCTAAGAGTTATAATGCCATGAAAATGGGTAACGCAAAATAAAACATTGTAAATTCGACAATATGATTGGTCAATTTCGCATTTGCTAGGATTACACTGCCCCAGGGCAAGGCGTCTCATAAAGCTTGTCATTCTGGCGGGAAGAAGGGATAAAACACCGTAACCAGACACTTCGGAGAATCTGAGTTTGCGTGTCTACAGACTTGCTGGGGTACGAGGGTGGGAACATACTGGTTTCTTTTGGCTTATCATTCACGGCTTCGAAGGTGCTGCAAACTTCGCCGAAAAACACCCCGGAGTTAGGGTTTTCACACCACGCTTATCGAAAAACCTTTCGTAAACAGGATTCTTTCTTATCATATCCTCGCGCATTTTTGTTTAACTTCTCGTATAACTTACCCCGCATACTCTTCAGCGCATGCCAGACTCGTCAAGGAGTGCAACGCATGAGTCTGCTTTAAGGAATAGACTCACGGTGGCTGGTAAATATCAGTTTTTTTCAGTTGTGCTCGTGCCTCTGGAGCGCTGGACTAGCAGTAGTCGCGTACGACCAACTAGCAGAAACCGAAAGCTTCGACATGTTAATTTTGTTCCTTTTACAACTAACTTATAGCTTTACCTTTATCAAACATTCAAATCAAACGTTCAAGCCACGACGCTTCAACTTTTCAAAATAGTTTCGAATGCGTTGCGTTGCACTTGACCACAAACGTAAACCCATAGCTAAAGTTTAATATCGTTTCGCGTCCAGTCCTTGCTGCTTATATTGAAGTGGGAAGTTGTCGCCACATGTGGAAGATCGTTCCAGGCCGAGCTATATTTCTGTTTGAAGCAGAAGAGAAATTTTGCAGGAAATATGGCAGTGACAGTTTTCTCCTACATAATTTCATGCCTCTCCAGACCTGCAAACATTATAGGAGCTGCAAACTGTCACTACTGTACAGGATTGCTTTGGACAAAAAAAAAACAGAAACAAGAATTGAGTACCGTTTGCTCGCGGTCACAGCGCAGTTGTAGTAAACATCGTTTTTACTTTCGTTGATTCCCGTGGCGCATAATTTTCAGAAATTCTCAGCTCTGCTTTAGTTCATGCGTAAAGGTGTTTTTCTAGGTTAGCTACTCTCGAACCAATGCCAACAAGTACCCAACTTGGGAATGTTGAACTAATGCAACGATTTAAACATGCAAGGAGCCTTTGGCCAACCTCAAACAGACGTAACTACATTAAAGAGCAATCGTTAATTAGTTAAGCGGAAGCCTAGAAGACGGAGGAACGCTCATGAAATAGAAAATTATCGTCGCCATGATTGTAGCATGACGGTCAAGCTTCACAGAACAAAAATTGGCCCTGGTCCATGACTCAGTACCAGGACTAACGCCTTATCGGGACGGTCGTTCTACTATTCGAGCTAACCAGGAAGCTAGCATATCTCAGATCGAGACTAGGAGGAGGACCATTTGTTTTCTTTTTAATGTGATTATCATTCTTTGGCTACGTCACCCAGTTACGTCTGTCTGTTTTTTGTCGCACCGGAAGTCGGTCAAGGCTTTGTTGACATTTTTACGTGGCAGTGGCTTATTAGAAAGACTATAATGATCCAGTTTTTTCCCCATTTCATTTTTGCCCCGCTCTTCTTTCAATCCTTACTTCCCCTTTACCTTTCCCTGGTGCAGGGTAGCAAACTGGAGGCTTTAACTCTGGTTAACCCTCCTGCCTTTCTCTGATTTACATCTCTCTCTTTTTGTCCATTTGTGCGCGCTTAACCTCTTTCACGTCAACCTTGGTCCCTGGATAGTCCATGGCCTAATTGGTGAAGCATCGGGCGGCTATTCTTACAGAATGGTGTTTCAAACCAACCGTCGAACCAACTTGGGTCTCTTGGTATGGGACACTGGTTGCG
Organism: Dermacentor variabilis; assembly: GCF_050947875.1. Classification (NCBI taxonomy): domain Eukaryota; kingdom Metazoa; phylum Arthropoda; class Arachnida; order Ixodida; family Ixodidae; genus Dermacentor; species Dermacentor variabilis. Next base: position 30,040,619 of record NC_134575.1, on the reverse strand, counting down.
TGCGACTCTTCAATAAACCTCTTTGACGCCAACTTGGGTCGCTGGGTACTTGCCATTGTGCGTCGGTCGCTCTTTGAGAGACTCTTTGTTGATGACTTGGGTCATTTGCTGCGGGCCTCTAGGCATGTGAGGCTCTTCAATCAACCTATTAGACGCCATGTCCTTGCGTTTTAATGATCGGGACTAACAATCAAAAATTGGAGGACGCTTAAGCTTCGCCTTCAAGAGTGGAACGCGACAGCGTTCCTGTCGACCCGCCAAGGGGTGTAAGACAATGGGCTACAGGGCAGCCATCACTTACGAGGCGCCCCGCATCGGACGCGGTGAGCGTCGAGCCATATGGTCGAGCAACGCAGCGTTCGGCGCAGCAACGAAACGTGCGCCTGAGCAAGCGGAACAAACCAAAGAACTCGGTATCTCGGAGGGGGAAATGATGCACGCCAGCCAAACGTCGTGATCGGCACGGGCCGAAAGATAGACAGATAGTGATCTAAAGAAAGGAAGGCCGCATGATTCTGCAGAGGGAGCAAGGCGAAGCGTTGTCAGGGGAGAGACAGTCCATGCCGCGACCCGCCTCGCACCGGTCCTCGTACAGCTCCAACGCGCGCGTGGCGCGCCATCTGTCGGGCAGCGCCGTACATGGAGAGGAGGGGGTCTTCTATGTTTGCCGCAAGATGGCTCTGCGTGTGCGGAAAGCCCAGAAGAAATGCAGCGGAAACGCACTTCGCTACTCGTGTAATTGCGACTTCTGTAAGTTACATGTTCATAATTACCGATATACACCGCAGTATAACTTTCCACGGCTCGTTTCGAACGCAACACCGCATTCACTAGAGGCGCGTTTGTACCGCTTAGAAGCATCGAACTCGTGGCTGAGTGGTAGCGTCTCCGTCTCACACTCCGGAGACCCTGGTTCGATTCCCACCCAGCCCATCTTGGAAGTTGCTTTTTATTTATGAAGTGCCTGCCGTGATTTATCGCTCACGGCCAACGCCGCGGACGCCGACGCCGACACCGACGCCGACGACACCGGCTTTTCTGCGACACGAGCTCCTTAACGCTATCGCGTTAATAACTCTTGTATTATATTACTCAAGCTCCTGACTTCGCTCCTATCTTTGTAATCGCATCGCTTCACCGCATCAAGCACAACAGTGCTTGACGCGGTGAAGTGGTTGACGCTGATATCCAAACTAGTGCAATTCTGGAAATTCATTCCAAGTGAATACGCCTTGCAAGCTAACCGGCTACACTTCGTAAATTGCAGTATGCGCCCCAAGATATTTATTTTGTGAATTAATTAGTGAAAAATTTAAGTGGTTGAATATGTGTTTCAGTTTTTTGTGAAAGTGATGTCCGCGTCTCTAGATATTCTAGATCAAGAACTAGGACTATGTTATCTGTGACAGACAATTTTTAAGCATTCCTCAAAACTAAAAAATTATCATCCCGCATACCTAAATATACTTGGAGCCTCACGGCCACGCCGACACCGAGGGCGACAGCGACGATGGCTGCAAGAATTCGCTTGGAGTGTCCATATAAATCCTATCGCCACAAAATACAGCGAACCGGAAAGACACTGACTCAACTTTCCGGCTGAGCAGTTTTGTGCTATGGTGCAGCATAGACGGAGTGGCTTAGAAGTAAAACATGCCACTGCTACTATGTGGTACTGCAGTACTACGCGAAGTACTACGTGTTATTTCTATTTGTTGCTCTCGCTAATGCATATTAGGACTCTACTGATCGGAAGCAGAGCACATCAAGACCGCTTTGGGAGTTAGCTCACAACTACTAGCGCGTTGAAGAAGAACTAGGAAGGCGCAATCGCGATATTATTCGAAAAGTAATGCGCAGGTACCAAACAACAAATTAAAGTCGCTTGAACTTTTTTTCTGAATTTTATTTCGTTTTGTGGAAGAGGATTACGCTCAAGTGTTAATGAAGGTAGCAAAGTTTTCTCAAAATACATTTTAGATAGCAAGCGTTTTCTTTTAGTTATGACACGCATCTTGACGTAAATAATAAAGAACCATAAGAAGAGTAACCCTTTAGAGGAACATTATTAAGCTAGACCGAGTCTCGCTAGCAGAGCCGCCTCTCCAGTAACTAAATTTTCGTTCTTTTCCTATTTTTTGCTTGCGTTTTGTTATACTGTCAAGAGCACTTAAACTAATTGGTGACGCGAGGCCATCAGCGAAACTAACATAGGCGAAGCGAAATGCAATTCCTTCGCCAACATAACGTGCAGGAAGGTTGATCCTGGTAACAAGATAGAGCCAAAAGTCTAGCGTCTTTTCGTATTAAACTATTCACCAGGCTGATGTAAAAGACAGTAAACTATCTTTTCAAGATACGTACGAATAATGGATATTTGGGTGGCTGAGCAATTACAGAAGCGAAATAATCCAATAACCTAACCTAACTAAACTTCTCATGGATGTTTCGGAGGAACATATGCCAACTGTCCTGAACATCGATTGCCTTTTCTGGATACGTGAATTCGTGATACGTGGTTAAGTGAATACGTCATTGGGTTAGTTTGTTGTACAAATCGCTATTTTTCAGCTCAAGGAGGTGATAAGAGAACAGACAAGACAATGCAGAGCGTTTCCAAGCGTACTTGCCCTACATGAAGCGGCCGCAACACTGGGACGATGCTGTTGAACTCCGTAATCGTTTCTTTTTAAGGCACGTTTCATGTATGCCGTAAAGCTCGATGCGAAAAAAATGTGCGGGTATTATTGACGATGATTGTGAATGTAAGCGAACAGAATGAACTAACTAACGAATGAACGAACGAATGAGTGAACCAGTGAGCGAGCGAACGAGCAAACGAAAGACCAAGAGTTCGCGGGCGAAAGTCATGCTTCTGGCCCCTCCCCTTCCACGCCATTCGGTTGTGCCCCCTTTTCCCTGCTCCTTAACTAGATGATCGTCCTCTGTGGGAACAGACAGTACTAGAGCACCATCCCCACCGATCATCGGCTGAAAAGGCAGTGAAGGCACTTTTATGCTTTCTGAGAACGCCTGGTTCGTACGAGCAGCTTTGACTCAATGACTGTCCGTGCTCGTCTCTATACCCTCTCTCTTCTCTCCCTTCTTACTCTTCTCCTTCTTTCTTTCCCCGGCGAAGGGTAGGCAACCAGACTCTTGACTGGTTAACATCCCTGCCTTCCTTATATCCCCCCTCTCTCTCTCTTTCCCAAGGCTCTAAACCATGCGCCCTAAAGGGTTTCAGAAATATAGCGGAGCTTCCTCTTCACAACCCCTTTCGATCTCTCGCCCTGTTATTTTGCGTGGGATCCCGCGCCCTTTCCTTGCACGCATTTTTATCGCAAGTACGCCTACCGACTGTCAACCACCGAGCCATAGCAAGCTATTACAAGTAAAAAAACAACTGTATATATATGTATATATATATATATATACACACAGACACACACACACACACACGCACGTACACACATACACACACACACAAACGCGCGCGCACTAAACGAACTAGCCCCTCAATACATTGTAATTAATACTTCTCTTTGTTTATTATGAGAATATATTTCATGATTGCTCCGACATTCGATTGGCACTTTTTCCTGAACATTCACATTGAATTCGATTTGGATACTGCGCTATGGGAACATCTCTAACTCAAAGGAGGCGTCCGCTCCAAGTCACTTTTAATACAGGCGACGAACGCTCGTTTGTTCGTCGGAAACGGATGTTACGAAATAACCATCACCAAAGAAAAAAAAATAAGAAACAGCTTTAAGTTAGTGTCTTGTGCTGTCGTTGTTATATACGTCATTGTCCCTTTAGCGCTAATCAGTGTAGCAGCAAAACACTCGTCGGAGGCTTACGGGAAAAGCAGCGATGCAAGCGGGGTCTGTTCTCCAGCATTCTTCTACGTGCAGCCACAAGCGCTGCAAGGAGGTGCCAATTTCGCACTGAACATATTGGGCAGGCCAAATTTTGTAGTGTAACTCCCAGATAATAAAACAGAATGCGCCTCTCGTTTAAGCAGCCAGTGTACTTGTTGCCTCGATGTAGGTAAGTAATTTTCGGATGGGCAATCTCGGGCTGGTTGCATCTCATTAGGCGACCGTAGGGCGCTCTAATTGTGAAGTTATTCGTTCAAGAAACACGCCACTATAGCTGCACTGCTTGACGTGCTTTTCTCTTATTTCAGTATAATGTCATTATCGTGGTGCAGCACACGAGTGAATAAATATTACGATTGAAAGGCGCTTCAGCTTTCCTGACGTACAGCTGCGAAAAGCATCAGATGCACTCATCATAAATGTAAATAAGTCTGTTTTTACGAAACAGGCGTCCCACAATCTTTACAAATGAGGCTGCCTACAATTACGAATACATTCGGCATCTGAATCGAGTCGTACTGAGTTTGAAACGGAAGTTTCATTAACGGAAGGCCCGTAATATTGACGGAAATCTCGAAGAGCACTGAAAGTTGGGAAGTGAGTTCATATTATTACGATATCATCGAGCGATGCTCAAGGGACGAGCCGCCGCGAGAACGACGACGAAGTGGGTCTGTGCCCTTGGCGCGAGTGAATGTCGGCCTGGTGTTCCGGCTCCAGTCCAGTGTAAATAGCCTGTAAATAGCCTCTTTCGTCTGTGTCTTTCTACACGTAACATTCTGGTGGAGGTGCAGGGTATCGATCCCCGTACCTCAGCGATGTTTCTTGGCTCTGCTGAAATCCCTACAATATCTACCTTAACTTCGGCAACGACAAGCAGTGCGCCTAACTTTTTCTTGTTACATGCTATCACCGCTGCAGAGAGAACACGAAATAGGGGCTTTAATGTAAGCTCACATCTCTATGGACACCGTGGTATTGTTTAGGCGTTGCAATAAGTGTCAGTGCAACGCGCGTCGGCTTTTTAATCTGCTTCATCGGAAATACTGGCAGGTCTTCGATAACCCTGGCTTAGGGGGAATGTGGTTCTCTCACCAATTTGTTCGTTTTCTTGTGGCGAAACTGACAAAGCAAAAGGAATGAAAAGAAATGGTACCTCTCTAAGTACCTTCAATTTATGCAGCCGATTCTGTATGCGCCGCTGTATGACTCAATAAGTATAACTTGAAAGAACTGGGCATAACTGTGCTGAACATAAGCGGCTCACAAGCCATTAAAACATAGTGCGTGGGAACTGCTGCTTAATAACATTAACGCTCATACAGGCTTAATTAGGCGGGCTGTATAAATTAGCAAAACCGAATGGAAAGGAGGAAATCGGGTTAGCGCCTGTTGCTCCCGAACTCTAGCTGTCTTTTGCGACGAAAAGTGACCGCCAGAGTGCGGACCCGAACTTCTCTCTCCTCTACGATGCATGTATAGGCTTAGACAGAAACATACACATGCTTATTCACCGCACGAGATAAGCTACGGTGTGTTGTTACACAAACGCATTTTCGCGGAGTGCACTTTTTGAAAGCGAAGTTTCAAACTCGTCTGTTTAAGTGCCAGCCTCACTTTTCGGACACAAGTTACATTAGAAAAGGAAAGCCGTTTATATTCAGCTTGCAACGCTCGCAGTAAGTCAGCTTTTGCAAAGTACGACGCCAGGGAAATGGAACCGTTCATAGCGCGCTAACTGTCGCAAGCCGTTATGACGCACGCTACTCAGACTGCCTCCGCGGAGGATGACGAGCAATTTAGCTGAAACTGCCACGGTTGCATCAGCTTTGCATTCATGTGCGAGGCACGTTCTAAGAAAAATTACTGGGCTGGCCCATTCCCGGTGCCTAGTCGTGAACCAAGAAACTAGTACTTTGGGAGGCTAGTTGATTATATCACTAGTATTAATATGTTTGGTCATAATAATACTATAATCAACCTGCATTCCGAAATTATTGTATAATAGTAATAACATATAATAATAGTAATAACACTCCTGTTATTACGTTATATTCCAGTGCTATTTATAAATTTCTTAATATGCCTCGATCGGTGTCCAGTGCTGTGTAGGCATATTCCACGTTGCGTATATATGACACTGTATAAACTGATCGGGGTACATACGCAAACATAATACCGAAACGAATACCCTAATAACAAGCTAACCGGAGCACCAAGGAAACAAAATTAAGGAAGGAAATTGTCATCTCCCACTTCGACTCACTGCCCATACGTAGTTGCCGACCTTGTGTCATTGTCTTCTACATACTGCGACGTGCCGTGTATACAGGGCTGTTTTTTTTTATCCTGTCATCTCGGAGCTGTTCACGCCCTTCACAGCGCTTGAACACTGTACAGACGCCTCAGGTACTCTCCGCTCACATTTCCCGCGCTAAGGCGGCGCGAAGCACTGCATTCGTTTCGGGTTTCCGATAAGCGTTTATCTAGGAGAAAAAAAAAAGCACTGCTCAGCTTTGGCTGCAGTACGACCGCAGATACAATATACAGCCACCGTGCAGGTTCCGCTCAGCCGGCCAGGTCGCGAAGCGAAGGCGGCGGGATCCGCTTTCCGCTGCCAACAACTTCAGCGCTCTCTCTGCTCAAGCCCAAATTCATTCCCGCTGAGGGAATGCGCGTGCGAAAGTCCCTCTTCTCGAACATCACCGTTGCAATCAACTTGACTTGACTTGACTTGACTTGTAGGATTCGGCGTGCACGTGTTACATAAGTGCAACAGAAAGAAGACACAGACAGAAAGCGGCTGTCCGCAAGTTCCTTCCTGTCGTGATCTCCTGTCGCTTGCGCGCAGCGCCAAGTTCTATACAAGGAAAATAAAATAGACTGAAATGAAATTAAACCGAAAGAAATGTCAGCTCGTAAAGCTTTCCATTTCAGTAGTGTGCCGCTAGTTACTGCGAGTGATCCTGTGCGTTGCGTGCTGGAAACGGCAACGGCTTAGCAGAGCGGTGAGGCAAGTACAGGGAGCAGGCCTAATCAGTGGCACGGTCGCGTGAAGGGTAGAACAGGAAACGACGTGTCTATTAGGCAAGGAATTTGAAGCTGAGGAAAAGTAAGCTTGTTTGGCAGTGGCGAATGATTAGCCGGAGCAATAAGAAGGAATTTCCAAGTGTAGCAAGGCATTGGTTAACGCAGAGTTGCGATGAGTGGATATAAGTGAAGGGGGGGGGGGGGGTGAAGGGTGCTTAAGAAGTTAATGTCCTGCGGGGGCATATAAAGCGTAAAATGATAATGACGATGACACCCGCAACTTGCGTTAATTCCTCTCCAAGTATTCGTGTCACTTCAAGGTTTCCCGTACGTCACGTTAAGCGTAAGCCTTAACTTGGTTCTAACGTATCCCGTCGGCATTCCGTTGTGCCCGAGGCCCCGAAAGAGACGTCAGAGTAAGGAAGCGGCACGCGAATGTAATGTGGTCAGGGCACAGAGACAATGAAGTTAATTACACGTGCGGCAAGTTCAATGCGAGTCAGACAAAGAAAGACGCTTCGCGTGGAAGAAAGAAACGCTGGTTAAAGTCTGAGGTTTCCTTTCGTGTGAGACAGAGATAGAGAGAGTGAATTTCCTGCCAGTTCGACATTTGCAAATGCGCAGATGTGCCAAATTGGGCAGAGTTCAAGACGCCGCAAAGAGTGAAAGCGCACGGAAGGGGAGGAAGAAGGAACACATTGTTCCATCGAAGTCGGTACGTCACTCAGATTACGCCTGGCTAATGGGGCGAATGGTTCGGAAATCGAATCAGGCCAGCTAATCCGAAACCTTCACCAAATGGTTGAAGGAGTGCGGCTCATGACCTGGCTGTAGCTCGCTTTCGATCCTGAACTGGCAAAATAAAAGCGGGAAGAGAGTAAAGGGAGGGAGTCACACCCGGAAGTCTGGACTGCCCGACGAAGCAAGATCCTCTCGACCTGGTTAGGAGACTTCATTTAGTAGTGTTCTCCACAGTGCCACGCGTGATAAGATTGGAACGAACTGGAAGTACAGTCAACCACTAAAGTTTACGGACACGATATCTCTGAAAACGTTCCATTTCCCAGCCGCCTCTAACAGCAGTCACTAAGACCGCACATCACAACGTTGTTCTCACAAACTGGTAGAAGGAGAGAAGAGAGAGAAGAGTAGAAGGAACGGCAGGGAGGTTAACCAGACTGAGTCCAGTTTCCTACCCTATAAAGCTGTCAATGCGAATACTGGGCTGCCTTGTGAGGCTGCGCAGATGTTCACCTTTTTCACAGAATTGGTGTTCCGCAAAATTTCGTGGCTGATTGTACATCTGAAAGACCGTTCAACCAGCGCATGCCCGAATTCGCTTATAACATACGAAGGTGAAGGAGATGACGCAGCCGGAAAAGACTATAGCTGTATGGGCAAAAAAATTGATGCGGTTAGGTGCCAAGCGTTTTTCTTAACTTTGCAATTCGCCAGGCCGAACTATAGAAACAGCTTTAGTTAAAAATAGCGTCTATTTTTAACTAATGCCTACATCTGGATCACCCACTTCTAATCACGGCCTCGGCGGCCGCGTTTAGGCGTGGGACAATTGTAAAGATGCTTGTGTGCCGTGCACTGTGTGCATGTTAAAGAACCTCAGGTGAATGAACCCTAGGCAACATGACATGATAACGGCGTAACAACGTCTAGGTCACGCTTAAAATTGCTGTCGCAGTAAAATACGGTTATTATCAGTTACTTGATTTGAAGTGTTCTTTTAAATGAGGCAAAACATCATTAAAATAGGTGCAGTTGTTGTCTATATAAGATCGACTTCTCCGTTCACAATTATTTAAATAGACAGTTTGTTCAAGAGCTTCAACTTCGCACCACTGAGATTGCACGCACCGAGGCAACGCAGGTAAGTGCGTATATTTCCTCTGTTGTCGCACTCACGCTGAACAGCCACAGGAACTGGCGAACCTGGTCGGGCAGCCGGTGTTTTTTTTTTCGACCTTAGATTACGTCGTTCGTTGCTGGACTTCCTTGCCTCTTCGTCATTTCTGAATGCTCCAACCAGCATATGGCTCATCTTTTGAGCAGCTATTTCATGAAGAGACTTTGCGGGCATCGCTTCCGCAATCGTTTTCTTCAAAGAATTCGTGGCTTTGTATATAGCCGAAGTTGTCTTCGACTGAGGGCCTATATGTGTCTCAGTGGATAAGGTCCCTGTCAAGTTGCTGCTCTGGTAAAAAAGCAACCGCTCCGCCCCCCTCCCTCTCGGATACTCTTCGTCCTAATATAGCATTGTAATGGTTTGGCGGCGAGTGCTCTGATAAAGCTAGTTACCTCACGCCGGCCCTGACCACGGTGGCTTGCCGATAACTACAGAAGCTGTGTCTTCACATTCGCCGGCTTGTTTCCCCAATGGAAGTTGTCGACGAGTGCCAGATGTTTTGCCATCACGCAGGGAAGCAACTCAACATATGCCACATTAAAAAAAAAAAACTGTACATCGGGAGGGAAAGACAGAGTAACACGATTTAGCGATATTGCAAAATTGTGTCAAAACTGGAGGCGAATGCTGCCAACGCCTCACTATAAACTGAACAGAGCTGAGTCCGTTTACTTGGAGGGGAATACAAACAGAAAGTTATACACGAGTCCAGTGCAACTGAAAACTTTCTGCCCCGATGTATGCGGCAGCGATATGTGCAAGCAATGCAAGTCTGCTAGAGACACCCTTCAACACATGTTGTGGGGCTGTAAAATATATTAAGATGAAATGGCAGCCTCCCCGGAAAGTTTACGGGTGCGAAGGTCAGCCGTTCTGCTCAGGTCAGAACCCCGAGACCAACTTTGAGCCGTCCAGCGAGCCATGGAGGCCGCACGGGAGCAGTAGCTCCCAGTGGCCATCCAGGCGGCCCTAGGTCCGGGCCTCCCGATCGCCGGATTCCTAATAAAGTTATCTTGCTCGCTCGCTCGAGTATTATTCACATCCCTACGGGCCGGGAGAGTGAACCGAAAGTTTGCTGCTCTCCATCACTTTGCTTGCCATCTGAAGCACCTCTTTTCAGGTTGTTATCGATACTTTCCAGTCCTCGAATACCACACCGGCACGGCGTCCACCCGGTGCACACCATGGGAAGCTCTTCTCGGTACCTGCCAAATCGGAGCGTTGCTTTTTGTTGCATGCAGTAAGGCTCCGGACAATGAAGATTGCCTTAAAGAGATCTCTAAATAAATAAAGAAAACTCCACCAATTTGCCAAGAATAGTGACATATCGTGTGACAATAGTGACATATATCAAGGCCAGGCATTCGGAAACCCCTTATGCGCTTGTAGTTTGCGGCGTGCCAGATGAGTAGGTGGAGAAACGAGACGAACAACACCGGTGCAATTGGACATCCCTGTTTGAAGTCAGCCCCGCTCGACAGAAAAGCCTGCTGTTTCTATGTTGTTGATAAATAGATGACTTGAAAGATTTAGAAGTAGTAATTCGATGTTTTTCTCGAACATTTCACGCTTTTTCTTTGTCGAGAGGCTAGGAGGGTGGTATCTTCTTGCGAAACCAATAAACCAATTACCTGTACGGGCTGCTAAATGAATACCTTGCAAACACCTCAGTAGACGTGGGTTCCTGCATTAGCATTCAAATTACTGCTAAAGGCACCATTAGAGCCGACAACAGTGACAAAGTATTTCCCCCGTAGTTCCAATCTCTTAAAGTGTAACTTCTGCACATATAAAATACATGCTTCTGTTAACAAAAAGCCGCTCAGAAGTTTCTCGCTAAAGGTTACAAGTAGAAAGTTGCGCGATGTCGAGATGGAGATCCTTTCGTAGCAACACATCGTCGGAGAGAACACACATTCAAGAGAAAGACGGAAACAGATAACGAAGAGTTGTGGGGAGTATTCTGTTTAAGGACAACACAGAACCCAAAGCCTCTGCATTTCCTTTGGAACAAAATTACTTGTGCAACGAAGGATTCCATGTGTCCCGGTGAAATTCCAGAAATTCCATGCGTATTGTGAAAACCTCTATAGCGCGCTACTACAACGAACTAGTCCGTACAACGAAGGAACTCAGGCGTCCCCCACGGCTAACTTGTTACTTTACCGCGAATGCGCTATAGCTGTGCCCCATATGTCCGCAACAGCACTCATCTGAGCTGGGGTCTGGGCTAGAGAACATGGGACGCGCTTGGCAATCCTTGCCGATGACATCGAGTATTTTACCCAAGATGCCAGCTGCAGGAACCATTGAACTCGTATGCCGCTTGTCCCCACGGCGCAAAAGGGTGTGATGGCTGACAAATATGGTGAGGTTGGCGACGATGGGAGTCGTTCGGAATTGATGACCGACGATGTTGTCGAAGCCAGCAGGGACGGCAAAGAGGCGAACTACGACGAAGTCAACCGCGATGTGCAGCCCGAAGACCAACAAAACAATTGTAACGCCAATGGAGGCAACAGGGGCATTCCATGCTCCGAAGCCAAGTATACCTTGCATCGCTCTCGGCCACTCGCCATCTAAGCTCGCGGAGCTAGAGGTGATGGTGATGAAATATTTATTGGCGCTACTGACGAACTGGCTGGTCACGTGCGCCAGCCACTTCACGACGGAGTTAATCAGGCCAGCATATTACTGCACACAGCTATAAGGTTGTGAGTTCCTGTCGCTCAAGTCTGTGACGTACATTTCGTCACGGGCCGTATCCCTCTGACGAGAACGCGAGGATGGAGTTCCGGCGCCTCTGTCGCACTGGTCTTCTGTATAAGCTGAATGAAAGGGCGAAGTTTCACAATTAATATATCAAACTGCGGGCGGATTCTTAAAAATTCGGTTGATTTTAGAAACGATAGCTGCCATTTCTGCCATATAAAGAATTACCGTCGGTAACGCAGTTTAGAATGAGCGGAATGAATTTTTGATAATTAGACATTTGATGTGTGGGCGAGCCCCTGAACGATGCTGTGCAATGTGGGGAACGTAGTTTAAATGATGGGTGCGACACTTCAAGGAGGTTCGACGTAATGCCAACGCCTTTCTCTCGCCATTACTTCTAAATCTCCACAGAATTTTTTCGCTTTCCTTTATTTTCTTTGAAGTGATAAAGAAGGTAAGAGTAGAAGACAACAAATAATGTTAACGGCTAACCTTATCTCAGTGCTAAGGAAGATCGTAAATGCGTTGAGAAACGTCACAAGTCCGGAAACCCAGGAGCTGGCCTTTAATCAATGACTTGACGAGGTAGCAAAACCTCTATTTCGTCACCGTTAGGTATTATCTAGCGACGTAGCCTGCAAAGTTCGTCAACTTCTACATGTTGTTCCACATTCGTGCATTGCACGACTACCTATCCGTACGTTTTGGCATCAAAAATTTTTGTCTACCATGGTTGTCACGAACACGCATTCTGCATATGAAGACGCTTAGGTTAAAAGATATAAATACTTGATAAAATACTTTACTATCGTTGCCGTTCTTAAGACCTTGTTTATTATTACGTTGGATAATAATGCAGAAATCCACATTCATTCAGTCCGATTTTAGGGAATAATGAGGTAGATATTTCATGGTATCTATACTAAATCTTCTATACTTTACCACCTTTCCTGACGTTCAGACTCTGTTTATTATTACGTTGGAGAATGATGCAGAGAGAGAGAGAGAGAGGGGGCAAATGATAAGGAAAGGTAGGGAGGTTAACTAGGACTGAGCCCGGTTGGCTACCCTACACTGGGGAAAGGGAAAAGGGGACGGAAAGATTAAAAGAAGAAGAGAAAGTCCACCGGGGATATCGTTCAGTCACTCAGTCCGGATCATAGTCGCTGACTCAATCCAGTAGCCTTCAAATATCGCAGCAGAGCTTTCGTGGCCTTTTGTAGCTGCGATATGCGAGGCCATGGTCCCAAGATCTTCTTCAAGGTGAACGGTGTTCTATCGAGCTGATTGAGAGCTGTGCAGAGGTCATGTCTTTCGTTTTGAAAAGATGGGCAGTAGCACAGTAGATGTTCTATAGTTTCCTCGGCACCGCAGGCATTGCAGTCGGCGCTATCAGTCATTCCAATCAAAAATGTATATGCATTGGTGAATGCAACGCCCAAGCGTAAGCGGCACAGCATTGTTTCTTCATTTCGCAGAAGTCCTGGTAACAGCCGCAGTTGCATAGAGGGGTCGAGGGAATGCAATCGTTCTTGGGTGAATTCAGGTGTGTGCCACTTCTGAAACAATGATGCAGAAACAACCATTCATTCACTGTAACTTTGGTGGTATAGTGAGGCATATGTTTCACGGTATCTATAGTGAACCGGCTTCGCAGACTTCTGTTTTCAGCTATTAGCTACATTTTCATTTCTTTGTAAAGCTGTATTTTTGCAGGCCTAATATAAATAAATGGGAACGGAGAAATTGCTCTTCATCGCATCCGGTGACTGGATTTTAAAGAGGTATATTTTATTAAGGAGACAAAAAAAAAGCCAATAATGTGGTAACTGCAGGAAGCGTATTTAATTGCGACAGCTTTTATTACTGTTTTTCGAGGCTCGCGCGTACCAGCAGCGTCGTCGATCCACTGCGCATGCGCGGCTCACATGCGGGAACTTAACGGTTATTGAAGAACACGGAGTCCGTTTGAGTCCAAAAAAAAAAAGATAAACGAAGAAGTGAGGTGGACGCGCCATCATTGCTCCATTTTTGGGGCAGCAACAACAACAGCGTCACTCAATTGGCTCGGTGGTGCAGTCAGATGATCGCCTTCATTTTTTTTTTTATTTGCTAGCCTGGCTGCTTGGCTTGGTGGTCTTGCGCGTGGGTACGGCAAACACAGAGGCCTACCTGCTGACCTGAGTGTGCACTGATGCGATCGGGACTGACACCGGGGACCATCAGGCTAATAACCGACGGTGACGGTGTCACCACGCTCGTTCGAAATCGCTCTCCCACCGGGGCCAGTGCTATTCTTTCGGCCAAACAGTAGCTACTGCGGGTGTCCTGCGTCACGCCCACGGGTCACAAGCGGGTGAACAGTTTGTACACCGTGCGAAGAATACGAAGACAACGCAAAATCTTGCTGTTGATGTCACAGCACTGAATGTTCGACCGATATAATGTCATTAAACTAAGACGTGATTTTTTCTTTCTCAAAAATTGTTGACGAGTGCAAAATAAAAAAAAAAGAAGCATGACTGCGTACCTTAGAAATAAGTGTGATATCACAATTTTTGTAAGCTGCATTTAATGATGCGTCTGAAGCCGACAGAAATGATATATTACACGAAGCTGCAGGATATATACCGCTAACTTGTTAGTAGTGTCTTCGGCAAGCCCCGGAAAATATAGGAACAATTTTAAGTAAGCTTTAATTTCATCAAATAAGTTTTTCCGCTATATATTCTCTCAACAAATGCATTTTACAGAGCTGCGATATCTGTTTTTGCTGCAGAGAGGCGGGTTTCAAACTTCTCGCGTCATTTTTCAACAGTGCCAAATTGCAGAAGCCGAAAAAAAAATCAATATGGACCAAAATAAAAAATCCCCTTTTCTGACCAGACTTTTAACTTTGTCTCACAAGTGCAGCAAATTTAATTCAAGTCTGTGAAGAACTTGTCACAAGTGCAGCAAATTTAATTCAAATCTGTGAAGAACTTGTTTCACAAAAAGTATTTATTCCTTTTACGTTTATATGAGCAATGTAATAAGAGTTTGGCCCGAACTAAAGCTTCCCGTTATATAGCTGGGGTGATCTTTTTATTCCTTTGAAAGACCATGTAATTTAGAAGGTGACGTAACCAATCGAGTGATTTCATGACCAGTTTCACTACGCGGCCGCTGCTTCAAAAACGAAATGATTGTTCTCTCAGTCCTGCGCCCCCAAACGGATTCAAATCAAGAATAGTATGACGCAATATGTTTATGTACTATGACAATGCCACTTGTTACTTGACATCCAAAAGACAAATATCAGAGAATATAAAAAAAATTTGGTAGGTGGGGTTTCGTGCACAACCAATCTGGCCCCAGAAAATTTCCGGGCAAAATCTGCAACGGCATTGTCCTCGTCCTTCTGCTCCAATGTTGCCTTCAACCCAAATACAGCGGGATTACGGCGAGAGCTATACTATCATCACGGCGCCGACCGGATCACTGCACATGCGCTGGAGACGGAGTCAAATCGGTCCATAGAGCAGCCGAAAGTATATGCCGAATTTCTGTGCCGTCACGGACACCTGGTTGGGGAAAATTAAGGATGAGATAGGCAAGAGGTCCTTCGTTTAGCGCTTGTTCGCACTAATGGACAAACCGATCCTTTGCACAGAGAAAGAACCCCACAGGACGAGCCTTGCTTGGTTTGGTTTGCTGCCGATGGACAGGGTTCAACCCCCTACGGAGGCTCGGCGATGAATCGGTTGGCCGCATCGGTAAAAAAGGGAAGAAAACTTAAACGGCATTTTGTAAATTCACACAGTGCTGGTACTGAGGGGTGTTTTCTTAGTACTCATCGTCTGCGCTGCCCCTCACCATGAATCAGCAAAAATTGCCCAATTTTCTGCTCTTTTTAATGGCTCCTATTCGGTGCTGTGGCAGTAGTTCCCGTGAGTATTGCATAATACATATGCCGCTTCCATGCCCGTCAAATGCGCGTTCACACAGCATCCACAAATTCTTTGATGATTTACGACTATTGCTACGAAATGATTAATCATAGGATAGCATGTCAGTGCCTAAAATTAGAACAGCGTAGAAGCGTTGAAGCGCCGGCGCCGTGTAGTCGTTTGGCCTATGACGTCAGCTGCTGGAAATAGAGTCCAACTTCGCAGCGGACTTCAAACTGGTGTCAGTCTAGAAATTCAAGTGGACATGCCTTGCTAGCTCACCGTCTACAATTTGTAGATTGCAATGTATGTGCCATAAGGAAATCAACTAAAAAGCTAATTACTGAATTTTTCTTAATTAGTTGAATATATGTATGGGTTACTCGTGCGACTAATGCCCGTCTCTCTTAATAACGCACCTCAAAGACTAGAATTATGTTATCTGTATAGGTGACTTTTAAAAATTCAGGGAATACTTAAAAATCATCATCCTGTGTGTGTGCTTCATTGAGCCAGGACAGTAAACGCATGAACGTCAACGTACGTTTCCGGGGGTACATTCTGTGCCTATATGCATGGAGCAGAAGCGCTTTCAGAAATGACGCAAACAGTTTCTCTTTGCGTTCAGAAATGGCAAATAAATGAAGTGTGGAGCGGTGTCGATAAAAGGAGATAAAAGAAAGAGTAACTACTGCTCTGTTAGAAGCTGCTCTAGCCGAGACGTCGAACATATTTCGTGTTTAGTTTTAGTCGTGTCAACAACATCAAGATGTTTGCCATGCTCGCTCCACGAATCGCAGCTGTCCTTTCTTTTTTACTAGGAAACCGCAAAGCACCTATGAGGGTCTTGGTTGTCAAACAACGCGGCGACCAGTTGAAAATTGTAAATGTGCCGCATTTGAAGTTCTCTGCCTTCTTTTGAAAGCTGCGCAAAAGAACCACAGTCATGTTTACTTTACGACGTTGCAGGTATCGCAGACATAAACTTTGCAGCCATCCCACACACAAAATAAGGTTCTGTGTACACACGTATCAGGTCTCTTTGCCGCCGTGTTTCTTCCTTCTCATCGCTGTGCGCCACTCAATCGTGTTGACCGTCATGAAACCGGCTCGCCAAACCTAGCCATCTTGCATGAGCGAACTAAACACGCTATTATATTTTTTTTTCGGTCTGTCTCGCGTTGTGCGCAAGTTCACGTTTCACGTTGAGAATTCTAAATGTAAAGAAACAGAAACTTCACGCTTGGAGCTCTTTAAAAGGTGCGGTATCTAGACGAGCCCCTTCTGGGTGGTTTTATGCACTTAAAACTAGGAAACAAAGCTCCCTTGTTTTGCGTTTGGAGTCCTTTCTTTTACGTGCGGTAAGAGGAAAGGCTGCAGCCATTGCAGTAACCCAAGAGCTTCATTTCGCACACGTAAAGGTTCTAAACAATGTAAAAACGATGTAAGTTCAATATTTTGCTACGTTGCAGCTTGTCTTAATTGGTATTTCTCTTACCTAAAATTGTAAGCTAAAGTATTAGCATACTGTCACACTATAGTGACGGTGAAGAGCCGCACAGTTGCACAACTCTGAGAACAAATTCGAACTTTTGATTAAGCTGACTTGGGCCATGAAACTCAAGCCCAATGATAGCGGCGAGTTCAGTCCTCGGTCACCGAAATCTGAGTCGTGGGTCAAATAACCGCGTCCGCTATCGATACACGAGTCATCAAGCGTTCTAGCGTAATCGCTGAAGCTTGCGTCAGTTCCAGAATGAACAGTACAACTTGTTTCGCGACACGCAGTCAAACTGAACGAAGATTTCATGTAAATGGCTTGTTGGGATAGTTGGTACATGGTTGTACCTACCTGTCGCTTTGTCTATGTCTGCTTCTGGATTTCTTTTCTACTTTCGTTTCCTGGCATTCTCCTAGTACAAACTAAGATTATTTCGCTACAGAATTCGACGCAGCATTTGAGAAAGGTCCGCTACAGGAAGGCACATGTTGCGTAGAGCCATACCTTTATAACGCCAGTGAGCCGACGAAAAGTTGTCACCCACAAAAATGTAATTTACATGTGGTAATATTACTTAAACACGTTTCGAAATACTGAGAGAGAGTGGGAGAGAGAGAGAGAGAGAGAGAGGTTAACCAGATATCAGTCTCCTGTTTGGTACCCTACACTGGGGATGGGAGGTAGGGATTAGAGAGATGACCAGAGAGGAAAAGGATAAAAAATAAAATAATTAAGAAACACGCACCCACGGAGACACACACACACACACAAAGACGTTCAATTGCCTGTAGGACCATTTGTGATTCACGGAGAAGAGCCCAGTCTACAAAAGCGGTCATTTCCTTTTATCTTCTATACTTTGGTAAAAAAAAATATAGAACGGAGAGGGGTCGGAACAAGGGATGCAAGCCGGTTGCGACACAGCCGTTGACTTTCTACAAAGCAGGAGGAAACGGAAAACACCCTAAAATTGAAACGCGCTGTGAAATATACTACTGAGCACATCAGAACATGTGTTTGAAAAATAAAAGAAAGACGTCTTACTCCTAATAGACTCGGTAGCAAAAAAGACAAGACGAAGCGGCACACATAGAAAACCCGGCAGACATGATGTCTGCCGGGCAATCCATAAAAGTAGCACTAGAACTTCGGAGATCTGTATACGTAGGGATAAAAAATGTAACTGTGGAAACACGATCGAGTGCAACAAAGTTTACCTCGCGTATTTTGTTTTTATATCTGATAACTTCTTCAAACTATGGGCGCTTCTGTTAAGTATCTGAGCATACGGTGAGACTTGGTAAATTATCCGAGGTACACGCCGAAACAAGAAAAATGCTACGTATGTCGAGACCATGACATCACCATGTCACACGCTATTTTGGCGAGAGATTGCGGGCAAGCAAGGCAGTTACAAAAGCAGATCAAATCGATGCCCTACTCGTATTCGAGGCGCGCTCTTTTTTGCAAGTTTGGTTGCTTTAGCGCGCGCGCACACGTACGCACCCACACACACACACGCACGCACACACACACACACACACACACACACACACACACACACACACACACATATATATATATATATATATATATATATATATATATATATATATATATATATATATATATATATATATATATATATATATATATATAAATATATATATATATATATATATATATATTATATATATATATATCTCACCGCACCATCGACCAAGCACAGAACACCGAGTAGGGGACGGGACACAATTTAGTGAGCCGCAGTGAAAGATCCCGCGTTGCTTTAAGACCTTGTGGCCTGAGACAGCGCCCTCTTCGCGTCGGCAGGCTGCTGGAAAGTACGAATAAAATACGAGTAGAAATCCCTAAAATGAACAAAAAAACACAGAACACATTGTCTATGACAGACGGTGAAGTGTGCAACGCCAAATCAACTTAGTCCACCTGTGGTTCTTTAACGTGCAATAAAGCTTATTTTTATTGCAAATTAGCACCAACTAAAGAACATAAGGCAAATGCAAAGCACACCGACACTAAACTTAAAAATAGTTTTTCATGAGAAACAATGCATACAAAGCATCAACCTGCGTGCCCATACATTCAATCCGAAGCATTCATCAAAGTGCTATGAGTGCTTAGTTGTCGGTCAGCATATGCGAACAAAATCCATCCAACCTTTGTTTATATTATATATATATATATATATATATATATATATATATATATATATATATATATATATATATATATATATATATATATATATATATAATATTTACGAAAGCGGAATCTTTTGTTCGGCTTTACGACACCGTGTACATTATTCTCATTATATATATTTTTGTTCTCAATGCAACTCGCAGACTTTTCGACTTATTCAGGGGCTGCCTTATGCGGGAAACTCTGTTTCTTCGATATATTTGCGTAATTGGGAACCAGGCAACAGCGACAGTGTTCGTCTATGAAGAAATGAAGCGAAACTGAAGAAACTGAGTCGATAGGAACGAAAAGCGCACTATACGTCATTCGTGGGAAGAGAACACGCCACAAAAAAGGAAAGAATAGCAAAATAATATAAAAACCTGTGCGATAACCATGTCTAGCCTTCCAAAAAACAATAGAGCAAACGTTTTAAGCCTGCTTTCGGAACTATTTATGCTGCATGGGTCAGCTGCCAGCTGCACAGGCTTCAATTTATCTTCTTTAATGTGGTTCCAAAGCAAAAAAAAAAAACACTTTAGATAAGGTAGTAAAATAGTAAAGGTTTGATACATACCAGGATATGTAACATTTTCTATTTAGATTAATTCAGGAGGCAACTCGGCTTACAGAACTTTGTGCGTGGCGTAAAAAGCGGCACATGGGCTTTAATAAGTAAATTAATCTGTAGTTGGCGTTTAAATAAAGCGAGTTTGTATACATGTAAACACGAAGGAAAGTTAAACGATGCTTAGGAGTAGGAAAGCTGATTGTGAAAACAAGCGCATTTGAGAATGGTATGAAACATTGTTTGCGTTCTTACGAAATGCAAGTGTACATTCCATTCTGCAGGCAGGATTTATTCAAATCATCGCGAGGCGTTTACGATTTGTCTAAAGTAGGCTGCCGCAATATCGCATTCCTGGATACGGGTAATCAGGTTCGTTGAACATTTGCTTAATGTGATTGTTTGCAGTGAGAAGCACTGGCGGCTTTCAATACCACAAATTCTTTTATTTCTTCAATTACCTTTCTTTTTTGGACGGGGGTGTTAGGACTTGGGGCTATTTTATTCTTGTGTTTTCCTATTGCTTCCTTGGGATTAAAAGCTCGTATCGTAATACGTGGCAATGGAGAAATTATTATTCGCAGAGCCCACTGCACCGCTTTTCATGAGGTTCGTTGTGTCACAATAGAAAAAGCTAAAAATATCGTGGCTATAAGAAGGTGATTTTTCACTTAGGCAGACTGTCTTATGCAAAAAAGAAACCTTGAAAATCTCAAAATAACAACGCAAGTATCAGGTTCGCAACTCTATATGTGAGCAAAAAAATATGCAGGAAACAATATAGCACAACTGTCAACTGCACCGTATAGTACCTTTAGAGTAGAAAAAACTGACTTCCATACGCAGCTTTCACATTTACCGCTAATTTTCGAGTAAGGTATTTATAAAACCCTCTTAAACACCGTCAGAATCTCCTCTGAGCTCGCAATTTTAGCAACAAACTTTTTCGGAGTAGACGGTCTAAAATATTCAATTTAAAGAACTGCAATGCATGGTTTTGATGCAGAGTTATGAAGTTATAAATTTTGGGCGTTAAAATTGTGGCTTTAGCTTTTCCAGCATTTGTAAATGTTTGCGAAAAAATATTCCAGACCATAAATTACTTTCTGGTTCCTACAGTCATTAGTATCTAACGTTCGCGGTAAAATGGAACAAATTTCATGCATTGAAATCTATCCAGTGGTTTTCTGTACTGAGAACAACAGATGCGTGATTTCTTCTGAACAACATTTATCGGTTTTACGGGTATGTGAATGGGTGGCATCGTGATTGGCCCTTAGGTAAGCCTTCGTTCTCTCCAAGCGCTGTCGCATGACGGTGAAGGCTGATGTGCGATGGCGTGGTCGATGTCAAAGTGTGAATGCGACGCAACGAGCATCGAATGCCCGAGTTGGCTTTGACACGTAATCATTAACTTTAATATGCAAGTCATTTTATGTATATCTTATTCAACTAGGCACAGTCTTTCTTTTTCCTCAGGTGGCGGTGCACAGCCTTAACAAAGGACGTATGCTAGGAATTCGCATGGCTGCGGCAGGGAAAGCTGACACCATGACGCTGCAGCTCTGTAAGAGTGGGAGCCGTCGTTACAGAAATTCTCCTTAACACACAATCATTATTGTTTAGTAAAAAAAGTGGCACTTTCGCATGAAGACAGAATTATTAACAGCGATGGCAAGTTTTAGCGTTGCACTCGAAACACCCCGGACGGTGTTTTAACATGCCGTGTGTGGCATGCTGGCGGGACGCAGCAGGTAAGGGAGCTCCGACTGGGCAGGTAAAAAAGAAAGGATTTAAAAAAAGAGGGACGTGCTGTCGGTGTTTTGTTTCGTGACATGTGTCTGTGGACTGCCATTCTCAAAATTCTGCGGAACAATTTCGTCAGGAGTGCAAGACCTGGTGTGAGCAACTTTAGCGACAGAATGGTGCGTGGCAATATAAACTCGCATATATCGCATGTCGTCTGAGGATGGCATGGCATATAGCGTGTGTATGCCCAAATATACCCGGAACCTCACGGCGGCGACGACGACAGCGAACAATTCGCTTAGAGTGTCCATACGATTGCTATCGTAATAAAATAAATAGCAGTAACCTGGCAGCTATGAGGTGTGTCACAACGCTGACACGAATGGGAGCGTCGCCGGTGTCGTTGCAGAAGTAAGCACCTCAACGGTGCACAGAATGAGGTGGCGTGATGTCAGCACTGCCAGATGCCGGTGAAAGTGAGCAACTGCATTGAATGATAGATAACGCGTTAATTTGATATTAACCGTCCGTTAGGCTCAGACCAGCGCATACGCGCATCAGTTCAACAAGAACGGCAATGTGTGTGCCGCACAGCTCTCATGTCTTGAGCGGAAGGTAGAATATAGACTCGCTCCGCCCCCGACGCGACTGAGCCTAGCGTCGATGGTGGGTCTACTTCGCTGCGTTGCTGTTGCAGCCAAAAGCAAACGGCGTCTGTGGAGACACCCTTCGCCCCTGCACGTAGGTACAGTGAGTGAGTCGTTATAGCAACGGTGAGCCAGTACAGCAACAACACGAACGAGCCCAGAAGGTCCGTACAATTGAATAGAAAGCTTCTATTACAGCGTTCATTGCAGTGTACTTGCAACATTTTGTTCGTCTGCTCTCCCGTGTATTTCCTTCATATGTTGTCCAAGCGCCGTTTCAGACATCAGTGCGATGCCGCGGAAACTACGCAAGAAGTTCAGTCTCGAAAACTTATCACTCTGCGCGTTCCGTCCATACTTCGCTGCGCGCCAACGGCATTTGTTCGGGTGAGCATGCACGTGAAGCTGCCGCGAAGGACTGCAATAAAAAAAAGAGAAAAGAAAAGGAAAATTCAGAAAAGAAAAAAAAATCAACGAAAAGCAACTTCATCTGAAACAAAGAATTAGCAGCCACATACCACAGTTTGTTTCAAGGGGTGTTAGAAGGTTATTGAGACGAAAGCCTTAAGTGGCTCCAAGCCCCGCTGGTCTGGAAACCGCGGCGTGCGCTGCGGCTTGCAGAACAAGACATGGTCACTCTGCGTCACTAACACCTTACAGTGCCGGAACTAACGTTTTCGGATGTTATTTCTTTGATCACACCATAAAAGAGAGGGACAGTCTGCCCATATTGAACCAGCATTGGCTCGATTGAGCATATATCTAATTGGCGGAGTTTTTAATGTTAGCCTCTTACTGAAGCTGCTGCCTAATGAACCTCATCTGGTTACTGTTGCTGTTGTTTTTCTAGTTTATTGGTAACTTGTGCTTTTCCACTACTGAAGCTGTTTTGCATAATATGGTCTTGTGGTCTTCTTTCTTTAACGTTACCTTTTAGTTTTACTTTCTGAAGCGCTTTTAGCAATATTATTGTATTATACTTCAATTCTGTATGTTCTGCTTTATTGTGTATGTACAGTCGACCAAAAAAGTTTACGGACCGCGGGATCTCAGAAAATTTAAAATATACGAGCAGCCTTTAAAAGCAGGAAGTGAAATTGAGCATCACATTGTTGTTCGCATATTCCACAAAAGGCTGGAAATGGGAATAACAGGCTGTGTCTTGAGACTGAGGAGACATTCAGCTTTTTGTCAGATCTCTTGGTCCGTAAACTTTTTTGGTCGACTGTACTTTACCCCTGCTGCTTGAGCCTTCCAAGACCTGCGGTATTTACTTAAATAAAAGTTAGTCATGTGATCTCGCCTCGCGCAGAAACGCAGTCGTGCCACTGCTGGCACGTTCATCTGCTCCCACAGCTGGCTCCGATGCCGCTCATCAAGCCAATAAAGGCCAAATTAATTAAGGAAGAATTAATTCAGCGCACTCAGAACAACGGCCTTCTGTGGGAGTCGAACCCTCTAGCTTATGTGGAAATCGAACCCACTGCATTCGTTTCTTCAGTGTAGCGTCGCACACGAAGCCGGCTGACGGAGGGACATAGAGTCTGGGAGGACGAAGGAGTGAGGTCGGTGGACTCGCTTATTTCAGTGAGAGCGTCTGATCGACTGAAACAGCATTTCCAGGGCAGGTTGCCTCATGTCATTAGCTGTTACACAGGTGGTATGATCACACTTGGTTGGTTGTAAACAGGTGACGTGATCACATCTGATTGGTTTGTGAATTCGTACAAACGCACAGACATGGAGGTCGCAGCTCCATCATGCGGACATTGCAGATAACCATGGAAGCGAGAGCTACTCATGACACTAGAGAACAATCCGACACAACATTGTCACCCCCTGGGAGAAATATAATTTCCTTACACAACCTTACATAAATCACCACCCAAGCGCTCCGTACAGATGGTTAACCAGCGAAGCTGAAACGTGTGGCCCTGGTGTTTATGACGGGGTTAATCTCGACGGATCATTAAACGACGGCTTGGTAGGCTGCCGCATCCTAGGTACCCAGGATGTGCTTGCGCTCGGCTGCACGTGCCTGTTCTTCTGCCCGGACTGCAGCATCGGCACAGCGTAGACGAGCTCGTTCCTGGTTCCGCTCGCAGCTTCGCTGATCGAAAGCTGCCTGCCCCTCAGGAGCATGTATGACGCGTAGCCTGCCTCTTCCGGAGCCGGAGAGAAACTGTCGGCTTCGATGGAGAGCAACGAAGTCACTACTGGCACATCCAATCGCACGCTTCTCTTTCCCTTCTTTTTTCGCGCATGCGCATGGGGTTGTGCCGGAGGAGTTTTCGGCGTACAGACAGACAGACAGACAGACAGACAGACAGACAGACAGACAGACAGACAGACAGACAGACAGACAGACAGACAGACAGACAGACAGACGAATTGGCTAGCCATATAGAGCTTGGCTGTAATATATTTCGGGTATCAACGAACCCAAATAATTATACACTGGAAGATGTGCACTTTACTTCAACTTCTATAATCTTCAAGCAAAGCATGGGTAATCGGTCATGCCTTGATTAGGTATTAAATTGCCACGACACGAAGGTGTGAAACGCCCGCATCATACAACTCTCCGCATACGGCGAGTTTCCCTAGTTCTCATTCAGCAATAAAAGCAGCAAATGTTGTACCATTTGTTTAGTCTTCAGTCAAATTGTTTGAAGAAAAAAGAAATGTTTTAAAAAACATGGTGTAAGTTGAGATTATAAGACCTACATTGTTATAAAGCCTTTGACCATGGGACACGTAAGGTCTTAAATTGTGATTTGGCACAATGTTAAAGAACACTTTTGTTTCTTTAAACACCTTAACTAAGGTTAGATTGGACACTATATATAGAGAGCGGTTTATATATAAATTAGAAGTATTCCCAAAGTAACCTGACATTTGAATATACCTACACAGGACCTGAAATGACAAAAAGCCATGTTATCCACTCGCTACAGGCCCGACTCTCCGTGGTGTGGCGGCATACAAACACTACAACACATTACTTGGAATTGTGAATCACACCCGTTTGACAAAACACAGCACACAATGGAGCAATGGGAGGCACAGCTAACCAGCTCAGACCTGGCGGGAAAACAGCCCTTCATAAGGCAGGTACAGTGTGCGGCCGAGGTAAGCGGGACCTTCGACTAAAGGAACTCCGACCATTGCACGTAAATCGTTTAAGACAATAAAGGTTTCTCCCTCTACAACAGATGGAACACAATTACTCGACAACTGCAGTTTTCAACGAGTTTCCAAAACGTTTGCGCATAGGTTTTTTCAACCATCTCATAGCACGATGTCGTAGTGTCGTAGTAGCTATTAATGTAAGTGTGCCATGCCTATCTAAGCGTAAGCACAGCTTTGTCAATATTTTTCTTTCATTCACATTACTGCGGAGATACACAGATAGATTTGTGTTTTGAATGAAGTCTTTCAGTGTTGCATTATTTCTCTCACGTACTGTACTTTTTGTATACGCTTGCAATAAACTTGTGACAGCTTGCGATGTATCGTAGGACATTTTTCTTAATACTATAATTGTTCTGTCAACATTTATGCACTTCGTGATTACCAGTGTGGGGACTTCAGCTGAGTATATGAAGCCATCGCGAATACTCTCTCTACTTCCATATTATTATTGTTAATATTATTAACTCTCTCTTTAACAGGACCGTGTCTGCTGAGTACTCTTAGGCTAAAAGGACCGTCTCGCGTCATCGATGACGCCAGCATCTCGTGCACGTAACTTTCGTTTCATAATAATGAGGCCTCATTTGCGTTTTCAGAGAACAAGAGTGCGGAAAAGTCGCGCGAAAGTTAGGCGAGATCCGGTTAACATGGAAACTTTTCTTTAATTCTTTCTGGTGTGAAAGGTTTGCAGCTGTTTTGAACAATAGCCCCAACCCACTGGAACAGGTAACTCTCATTTCGCTATCCTCTCTTATATTATGACTGCGACAACGACGTAAGCATAGTTGGTCGTATTACCTTTGTTACGTGTTTAGAAGAGCGCGGTGCTTCAGATGAAAATACCGGTCGGCACGGTTAATTTGTTGCTTATCCCCCGCCTTCTTTAGTAACACTCCGCACACACATGGCAGATCATGTTGCGTACGCATCAGCATACGCAGACGCAAGAAACAATAATCCAAACCAAGAAATGATCCACGCTGTATGACCGAAGTTTCATGCCACTTCGTTCTCGTTCCAAAATATCTGCAAACCAATTTGTGCTTAAGTTTTACTACACAACTCTTAGATCGTCCGTAGTATAGCAGCGGTATGTAAAGATGAAACCCTGTTGTGTTGCACACTACGACGAAGGTCTTTCGAGCTCCCCGAATGTTTCAACATTTATTTGCATATCTAATGTTTGCCTAAATCGTCAATAATTTATCATGAATCTGTTTACAGTATTGAAGCTTGCATACAAGGCGAGATCGCAATTGGCCTTCGCGTTTGAACAAGCAGTTCAAGTTCTCAAAGTTTGGCTACGCCCGAATACAAAAAAGGCTCCTTAACACTACACGCACAGGTTGTTCCCGTTTATGCTAATCCTTCCTGCAGACTATCGTGCTTGCGGCATCAAGGTATTCCGAGCCACCCCACCCTGGGCCACAGTAAGCCGATTTGAATAAGGAGCTTACACATGATGCGCCACATAGTCGTGCAGGTCAGCAGCCAGTGTGCGCGAATCTAAGCTTTAACACACAGCGTTCATTAGAGCCAGATTTATGCATATTTGTTTTTATTGGATCGTAATGTCTCAGAAGTGCAGCCTTGAGATGGGTAGAATGCTTGTAAGTAGTGGATAGTGGGTTGCATTAGCTCGAGAAAGTTAGCGCTACCAGATAAGCGCAGCGCATTCGTGTTTGTTGGGAGAGTCTCTGCTAACTTCGTCCCAATATAAAACGGTCAGCCAGAAAACTAATGGGCAGCCATCGTTGGCGTGGATCGCCTCGCTAGTTATCGCCAACCAAGGCGACGGATGTGAAAAGCTGTTCGGACTAGAAGATCCAAATGGGCATCCAAACTTAAGCGATGAGCGGGGGGAGGTGGCGACACACTTCCGCGTTAAATACGTTCCTGGAAAACACTGCTTCCTCTGTGCGGCTGCAATAATCTATCACTGATGTCTGATGAATTAAAGCTGCATTATTTCTTTCACTTTAGCTTACTTGCTATAGAAGGGAAGAAGTTTCGGTGTATTGGTAGTTCAATCGTAAACTGGTATACATAGCGCAAGAACGACACAAGGATGAAGCAGGAACAAGGGATGAGCGCTAACTTTCAACAATCCATTTATAGATCAATTGTTGAAAGCTCACCCTCGTCCAGTGTTCCTGCTTCGTCCTTGTATCGTTCTTGCGCTATGTATCCCAGTTTAAGTGCTATAACTTTGCTGCTTAACATGAAGTTGGTAATTTCCATATGAGTGTTAGTTTGGGCACGTTGGTATTCCATAGGAACAAAAAAGATGTGCGAACTGGACACAGACATAAAAAAGTCTTATACGCACGAACGCCTATGTGCGTGTGTGCGTGTGTGTGTTCTCTTATGTACGCGAGGTTTTTTACCTGTACAATTTTTTTAATGCACCTGATTTGTTTGTATGTGGCGTCTGAGCATCCAAAGTTATATCGTCACAGTATTTGTTGCTGCAGGGCGAAAATTCTGTTCTCTACTGCGAAAACTGAAACTAAAGAGAATAGCTCTCCATACCTACATAAGACGACCATCTAGGTAACTGAAGTAAGGAACACGTTGTAGTTTACTATTCAAGCTTCTTGGCTTTCGTCTCAACGCATGATGACTCCCCACTGTGCCAAGTCTGAGTGGAAGACACATTACTACAAGGGAAAAGCGAACAGAGTGCTCCACGTAGTAATTATTTAAAGCTAGAAGAGGGAACACCCTGGCGCTTCGCAGCGCACCTCTTTATTATCATAAATAATTTTTAATCAACAAATCAAGCTATCAACGTAGACACAAGAAGCATAACTTTGCCTGATGTCAGTAGCACATACGTATGTTCGACGCATGTTCTTCGCCGACGTTCATGGCAAGCAATCACGGTGAGCTTTGCGTGTCTAATTTCTTCCTTGTTAGTTTTGTTGATATCTGGTTCACAAAAGTTTTTGCTGCAAGGGATCGTCCTCAGAAGTTATGAGTGTCGTCGATAAATTTCGGTAGATAGCCCTTCCAGATACGAAATAACGCTTTTCTCAGCTTACGTCTACAGACTTTCTGCACACATCTAGACCGACAATTATCTCCCTGAATGCTGTGGACCAACGAAAAATATTTCTTATAGTCCTCTGCCTGAAGGCTATATGCAGTTTCGCTAAACCAAAAGTGCAAATCAGTAAATCAAAAATATGGTCTAGCGAAAAATATGTAAATAATTTACAGTCTAACTGAGTTTTATAATGATCTTTTTCGAGATGCGTGGCAAGAACAGTCTTGGTAAAGGGCGGAAATGGTTTTGGCATTTAAGCTTCACCGTACGCTACATTATTAAACGCCCGTAGTAAAAGCGGTATATATGCAAATTAAAGACAGAGCACCACGGATGAGTGTCATTTACGATCTTGCCAAAGCTGTCTTCGACAGATAATGTAAATACGATGTCTTACGCAAGCTTTAGAGATTACTTTAGAGATTACACACTGCTTGTTGCCCGAATAAACATCAAGAAAGTTATAACCACACTTGCAAGTTTGAAAGTTACGATTATAAGAAAGACTGAGGATAAGAAAAAAAAAACCGCTCCTTTTCCGTCTCTGAAGATATCTCTTTCAATCATTCTGTTTATATCTACCCCATTTAAACGTGAGGAAAAGTGTTTATATCTCGGTACAGGACCGAATACACAGGGGCTGATAACACAAAATGAAATTCAAAAGTGATTAACGCGTCCCTTCTAATAAATTATTCTGCCAGCCCGTCCATTCTCAGATTCTAGTTTATTACTCCAATACTTCACACTGTACGAAGCTTCAAAGCTTAATAAAATATTTTAACCAGCTTACCAGCATTACACCACATCAGACATCTTTGTCTCAGCAAGTTTTATTCTTACTTAAGCCATATCGCAGAATGTGCTAATTACGCTTCGCTAAAATGAAGTCTGGCACGTATTTTTGCCATGTTTGTAAAGACACGTGACAATAGAGCATGTGCGAATCTTTTTTTTTTTTATCACCGGCGTTTTCCTCTTAATGCGATGGGGCAGATGAAGCATTAGCGCAGTTTTCTCTTTCTTGCGCAGGAAGACACATGTGTAGAAAAGCCGTTTTTCCATCCGACGGCAATACAACAACATCTAAGCAGAGGCTATTGTCAAGCTGCATAGCATTTAGCTTCAGCTCCCGTTCCTGCAACTAAGCAGCACAAATAAACTGAAACAACAAATGACGCGACGCAGGTTGGTCGCCACGCTTTGAGAGGCAGCAGCACTGACAAAAGGATGCCCGAGCATAGTCTGCGCACTGAACAGCAAACGGGCAGATAATCCTCACGGGCACGTTTTATGCCATTACAACTACCCCCCCCCCCCCAAAAATAAATTAAAGAAAGCTCACAATCGGTCGTACATCAGTCGATCTGGTGGAGGTGTCACCGGAGTGCTGCCTCTAAATATACACGTGGGACGTACGGCTGCTGCGGTGAAGACACTGCCGGTGGCGATGAGCAACGTTCTCTTCCCAGTATGTCACCGGCGCGCGGCAAATTCATCAGGTCACCACAGTGTTCCGTACAGTCATCGTGCTGCAAAGAAGAACAAAGTAGGTGATCCGTTCGCAAAAAATCGCGTCTGTTCGTTCACGTACACCGAGTACGTCACAGTATTGTGAATGTGCAATCTGTAGATTGCACACCCACAATCTTTCCTTTCAGCCACTTCACAAGTTCACCATGAACAGTACCCACGATCACCACGATCGCCACGACAAAATGTTGTGGGATGTTTCTTTCCGCTGTTGTCGTTGACCTCGAAGCTATTGCGACTGGACGGTCCACATATCATTCACTACGTGCGATAACACCGCACCCTGCCCGTAAGCAGAAGCATCGCATGCGAGCTGGATTTCTTTCAAAACGACGCTTTCTTCGCCTCTTCTCCCGACTTTCCGTGCGCTACTGCTGATGCTGCTGTGGTCTTGCTCGCGCGCGCCGCTGGGTTTCTTGCAACACCACCAGATGGCGCTCGCCTCCACGCATTCCGGCCGGCCCCGCCGCGACAGCGTTTCGCAGTCTGTGTGCATAGCACGCTCTGTACTTGCTTTCCTGCGCCACAAAAACGCAAGTGCTCGGCTGTGGAGGTCGCGTGCTGGGCTGCGATAGCGCGAACGTTACAATCGTCCATAGCCTGAAGAGAGCGCTTGGAGCTGGCGTCTTGGTCCATACCAACAATTATATACGGTGCTGGTGTTAGCCACGTGGCTAACGAAGCACCTTTAGTACACCCGAAAGGGTGATGATGTGGTAACTGTGTGCATACTTTTTTATGGCTTATACTTCTTGTGCCATTTATCAATCGAGCTCGTTTGCGGGCAGTTTATCAACGAACGCAATCACATGCATACTTCCGTACGCTATGCACAGTGTCATATATTATTCGTTTACATCACGCTTAAACAAATGTACGCCCTTTGGGTCGTATCTTGCCACAAAAAAATAATCATCTGTCTTGCTTGCGTTTCCTTTCTCGAAAACGCTCGCTCGCTACATTCCTGCCCAGAACGCTCTGTCGTGCTGATAACGCGCATGCTGTTCTTTACTTGGAAGTATACCGGGCTCGCAACTATAAAGAAAGGAAATGCGGACAAGACAGATGACGATTATTGTTGAGTGGCAAGATGCGGCCCAAGGGGTGTAATTTTGCTTAATTGTGATGAACCCAATCAGCTAAGGTACACCGAACTGCGCCCGACAAGTGTGGATGTTGAGACTTTTTGGCCCTGCAATGCTAAAACTACGAGGCAGCAAACAAATACACACAGAGAGACGGAGGTCAGTACCACATACCTCTCGAAACAAATACACAGAGAGAGACAAAGCTCAGTACCACATACCTCTCGCAGTGGAGCGAGACGGTTTATAGCTTCGTCTCTTTACGGCGTTTTTCGCGTTCTTAGTTTGAGCGATGTGTCTCACAGTTGAGAAAAAGAACGTCGACACAAGAGGACTTCCATGGTCCTCAAAGTGAAATTACTGTTGCGACAACTGTCGTTCGAGAGACCAAGTTCATCTGATTACCGGAGTGACTTTCAAGTTTGATGACAAAGTGGTATTTCTGTAGACTTGTTTAAACTCGTGGGGTCGGCGCCTCGAGGCTACTCGCTCGTCCGTTGACTCTCATACTTTTTATGTTGGATTAAAATCGTATTTTGTTGCCATTATTATGCCATGATGTTGCTCCGTTGACCCCCATACTTTTTATATCGGATAAAAATCTTAGTTTACTGCCATTATTATGCCCTGGAGGTGTATTCTGTAGGAGTGGACTGTCCGTTCCGGCCGCTGCTGAGTGGCTGGGGCCGCTGGTATCCTCCTCTCTCGTACAGCTGCGTGCAATCAGCAGCGGCCGAAACGGACAGTCCACTAGGTGGACTCTATAGAGACGGGAAATGGCTTGAAATGTGCGTAAACGAAAGTGAGGTAAGACATTACCGCTTTTTTGTTTGTTTTTACATCTAGGTAGAAAAGGAAGATTAGACGTTAAAGGTGACGAAAGAACAAACGGAGGTAATGTATGGTTTAACAGCACGATAACGTGACGGTGAATTCTTTTATTGTACTGTCAGGAACTGCTTCCTATTTTTTCATGAGTGTTAAGAAAACACAAAATTCTGTTGCGACAGCTGGCAGTGAGATGGTAGTGTGTCTTGCGCCGTCATTAGTAGGAATTGCTGGTACTAAAGACGGCAGAAAAAGAAAGATCTTTTGGGGAAACAGTGCCTAAGAATAAGCTTTCTTGATCCTTCCGCTACATTTAAAAAGTCTACGAGCGTCGCAACTTCGCTATTCTTCTTCGTGTTTTTTCTTTTTTTTTTACTTGCCGGCAGTCTCCAGACCCTTGACAGACACCTAAGAAAGTCCACATGTTCACTGCACGAACTGGTTGAAGGTAAACAATATCGCTTTTTCAGGAATTTAAAACGACCCATTAGCCTCACCTACACCGGTTTCTGCCTCGCCCCATTTCACCTGAAAAATTGTGCTTCAAAGAATCTTGCTGACAGGGGGTGAATTAAAAAAATAAATGAGGGTGATATGGGAAAAGAAACTTGTTTCTAGCTAGAGGAAAATACGCACGAAATTTTTATACGTACGAAAGCTTATGAATAGTGTTTAAGAATTGCCTTTTTTCCAACAACGCAGTCACTGGAAGCTCTGCAACACTTCCCTCTTGAATCAAGGAAGCATCACTGCAAAAATTAAAGAACCCTGGAGATTATTATTAAAACTTTATTACGTCATTTTCCGTACGCATGACTTGCATGTTTTGTCTACTGCTTACGATGCCCACCATTTCAGATTTTGAGGACGGGTGAAAACCAGGGACCGCATTCACAAACATTCAGTACGCTGCGATTGTTCGTAAGCGAAATTTTAAGCCAGACCTGATGTCAGACATGAGAGAGAGAGAGAGAGAGAGAGAGATGAAGAAGGAAAGGTAGGGTTGTTAACCAAGGACGTATCCTGTTGGCAACCCTGCAGTGGGAGAGAGGGAAAAGGGAAGAACAGACAAGGAGAGAAAAGAAAAATAATAGTCACTCACAGTCAGTGAGAGAGTAATCTCCACTGTTAAAAGCCTTCATGTAGGTCAGTGTCCTTCGAGAAACGCGAAGGGCTTTGTGGCTTTTTTTTATATATATATATGGGGTTTTACGTGCCAAAACCACTTTCTGATTATTAGGGGACTCCGGAAATTTCGAGCACCTGGGGTTCTTTAACGTGCACCTAAATCTAAGTACACGGGTGTTTTCGCATTTCGCCCCCATCGAAATGCGGCCGCCGTGGCCGGGATTCGATCCCGCGACCTCGTGCTCAGTTGTGGCTTTTTGCTGTTAGCGAAAGGCTGCCTGCCGATGGCTAAAGAGCAAATCAGAAAAAAAGATGTTGTTCGTTAATGCGGTTTGAGATGTTTCAGAAACACAAGACAAAAACTCACATTGTCGCCGGCTGATGCGCACTAAATTATGTGCAGTACAATTTAAAAGCACAATGTAGTGAGGACATACGTCATCACTGGAAAACATTTCCATTTAAGCTATTTTTCTTTCGCAAGTTGTCAAATAGCTGAACGCGGTTCAATAGCGCTTATGCTCTCGTTGTACGCGCATACAAACACGCATAAACAGAATTTACGCAATGTTTGGCATAGAAACCGGCAGCACTGGCAAGTAATATATTGGAGTTATGGATTTCATTCAAGTAAGACGAACGCATCAAGGATATGTAAATTCGCTCGTACGTGTGGCGTTGTGATTAACGACACACAAGATATGCGAAGTAGCCCATATAAGCTCTCTGATTAAGCGCCATAATTTACAATCTGGATGCTCTCTAATACATACTGCTTGCACGCAAATGGGCAAACTTACAGGTATGCAAGTCAGCGTTCGATTGTCCTTAGCAATGCATATTAAAAGGTTCTCAGAAATTCCAAGTCTGTTATCTGTGCCACGCAACTTAGGATGAGCGCTTAATATTGCATCGGGTGCGGAGAAGGTCTTGAGGAGGCCCACGGAGGAATCTGAGCACGCTAGGGCCAAATCAAGACGCACTGATCGACTGCCGTCCGGAACACATAGAAAAGGCCCATTTACAATGTAATCCTCCTCATTCACAGTTCACGAATAGCTTTCTGTGTGATAGCGGAATAATGCATTACCGAGATTCTGTGACTCCGACTTCTCGAGCCAGATTAAAGCAGTGAACTCGGTTGATTGTCGTCTCGTTGCACGATGGCTCTTGCCTCTGAACCCGGCGAGAAAGAGCCTGTTCATAGCGACAGGCAAGCCTTCGACAAAATATTCGTGTTGTCAGCAAGATGGAGTTTGGAAGAGAACTCGTTCCCGCGGTGTGCAGGGAAGAAACACAATTCGAAACGACCGAACGAAGAAGGCGATACCTGCTGCTTTCAGGAGTCTTCTCCGTGCCGCTCTTTAAGCAAGGCCTTTAAGTATCACTCGAGGCTCTGAGAATACAGGGCGACTACGGAGACAACGTGGTCTGATGTAACGGCAATGTGACGATGTGTTACCGATGGCCCCAACGTATCCTTTATTTTTCTTATCGTAATTAATTTTATTCCAATACCTAATAGCAAGATATTGCACATACACCTAAGCCATTAGAAGTATTGCTAGTCATGATAGAATAAAAAGGAGGCATAGCACATAGCGCAGCTCAAGAAACAGGCATAGAAAGGTAGAACGAGTAGTTAGCAGCGAGTTTCAATTCCATACGTAAAGCTAGTGTTTATGCCAGCTGCAGCAAAACAACTGCCAAATGTAAGCATGAACATAAATGGGGTAGAAATAAAGCCGTAGAACACGTACATAAGCACCTGAATAATGGAACAGAAATAAATATAACGATTTCACCAAGAAGAACAGAGAGAATAAAATGAAGAACAGCGCAAAGCGTGTATTTTCACCAACGCGTAAATTAAATATAGTGGATTGTACAGTGTTCATAAATGCAAGCACAAACAATAGCGGAACGTCTTCAATGCATTATTTCATTCAGATTTTCATTTGCGCTCGTAACAGTGGCTTAAGCCATGTTCACAATCGTGTGCTTGGAACCACTGCGTGCTTAGAAACAGGCTACCGAGCTATTACACGTCTCACTTTTGTCTACGTGTAGCTACACGTTAACGACGTTTCTTGCGGCGAGCGTTTCAATTTTTTAGTGCTGTACAAGAATATAGGCGAAAGCGAACGCAAAGAGAGCAGGCTCGTTCCTTAAGGCAGCCATGAAGCGTTTCAAAGTCATTTGTTCTAAATTAAGCATTTCCCCAACATTGGTCCTACATTCTGCCTATGCTTTCTGCTCTGCTAAGGCGATTGAATATTTGAAGTATAGAGCGAAGAACTCGATGAAAGTCTGAGAATACAGTGACAAATAGAACGCTGTTAAAACTCAAAGGGAGCTTGCACAGATACTTCAACAAATTAAGTTCACACATTTTTGTTTCAATATTTGTGCTTTTCGCGAAATATGTTTACGAGCGTGGAAGCACAGACGACAGGGTGCACTGCGGTGTGCATGCGGTGGAGCCAGTTTGAGTACAGAAGGCATCCTTTCTCTTCCTGAGTCGACATTTCGGCTTCCTCCTTGTAGCCTACAGGAAAATTTCCTAATGAATTACTAATATCGTGCAGGTTATATTTGGTCTTTTTCTTCGGGAATAGTCTAAACAATATTTCGTCTGAACCTCCACGTCAGAAGGAAAAAGACGAAACGCTATCCTTTGTCTGGCGATGTTACTCGTTTTTTTTTTGAAACGTGGACCCCCCTGTAAATTCTATGTTTTCGTATTCTTGCTAGAACGCTTTCCTTTTAGGCGCGCATAAAGCGGACCCCCCCCCCTTTTTTTTTTCTTAAGGCTCTTTGCGAACGTACAATGCCTCGCACAAAGTTACGTGAAAGACACTGCAGCTGCTTGCTAGAGACAGGTTGCCCAACGTCTCACGACCACAGATGTCCGCTGCTGCAACACAGATTCGGGTCTGCTCTCATTCCGAAAGGTTTGCCTCGACTATGACATTTTCATTAAACCTTTGTCATGGCGAAGTAGCCTTCGTGTGGCAGTAGCCTTTCACGGATCTAATGTCGCAACATGCATCTGTACATTTCGTATCTGATTGCCCCCTATCCGAGCGGTCTCCGTTGTCACTTGTCCTCGGGTAATTTTTTTTATTTGCTGCCGTTTTTTTTTCGTTTTTTCTGTCCGCCACTATAGATGGACAGAGTCTGTGTAAATGCAAGCCGAGATGACAATCTGCGTGGACAGTACCGTCGGTGAAGTGCAAGGTTGCGTGCACGCCTATCTCGTTCGCTGTGTAAATAAGAAAAATGAAAGAGTGAGAAAAGAAAGAAAGGAAGGAGGTTAACTAAGGTCCGGTGCCGTTAGCTACCCTACGGCTGGGGAAGGGAAAGGAAAGATAAGAAGGAGAGGATGAGAGACATTGTGCGGGCTCACCCTGAGATAAATGTTCACTCAGGAAGTCCTCGTCCAGTCTAGTTGTCAATGAAGAATGTGTTAGTGTTTTGAGGTCTTGTGACTATCACAGGTCCACGGCCAAGGTCCCGAGGATATTAGCTTTCGAAAACAGTCTGTCGTCTAAGCGGTTAAGACTCATACGCAAACTATGTTGTTGAGAGCCGTAGGTTGGACAGTGGCACAGAATGTGTTCCACCTCATCCAGTCTGGAAGAGTTAAATACCGCGCTTTTTGCCATTGTGATGAGTGCGTAGTGCGTGTTGAACATAATATGAAGGCACTCATTTCTGTTACTTAATCTGGTCGGCAAACTGATTGACAAGCCGGCCATGACACAACAGTTAAGCGTCTATAATTACACTTTCTCGTTATTATTGTTATCAGTCCGTTCCCTACGAAAATTTAGGGAAACTCCTACTGAAAGCTTCGCTTCAGTTTAATATGACTCGAAGACCCTTCAAACATCAGTGTCACTGCTAGAATATGCATTCAAAGCAAACAAATTCACCAAATCGATGATGGTCGACCTTGTCAAGTAGGTTGGCTGACAATCATGTGCGGTCCTTGACGAGGTGGTGGGAATTTTGTTTGACCGCTGAAATAAACAGAGTCGTTGCAGGCTGGAATTCACTGACTGCACTTGAAATTTCACACTTTCCAGCTTCAAGTGTCCAATTAAAGCTTCTTCTCTAAAACTGCTGACACAGACTTTTCGGGGGACTAAATTACCTATTACTGTAGCGATTCCAAAGGCTGCAATCACTGGATATAAATTGGCGCAACTGCTTCGATAATTCGTTTGTCTTTGACTATCAAATTACCCACAGCAGCTAACTAACTTTTTTTATTTTGCATACGGACAATGTCTCGGTGCTTTCTTTCCTCAAACCACCGCCTGCGTGTTATTTAGCGATGACGGAACGAGGAGGTAAGCCGCATTTTCAGGGATATAGCTTGATTCAACCCAGAGACAACGGAATACTCGAAGCAGAGGGTACATAAGCTGCGTGTCAACGCTCTGAACTTGGTAGTAAGGTATAAATTTACATTGCACACTGACATATTTGCAAACTTTGATATTTTGTACAATTTCACGACCATAGAATTATCGGGGATGTACTGGCACCAGCACGTGCGCATTTCTTTCGAAGACGCAACAAAGAAGGAGGCAAGTTTCGTGGTTCTAAAATGAAGCACTGCCCAAGAGCCCCTTGAATCAAGGGTCCCGAAAGAAATATCACGCACCACAGATATGTGATATAGATACAGCTAGTTTTACAGCAAAGCAACACCGTAGTTTTAAGCATAAGTGAAGACGTAGTGTGAAATATGCCTAGGTAAGTAACACGTCTCGCGTAATGCGTCGTGTATGCTGGTTTACATTGAGTACTGCACTTTTTTTCCCACTGATATTTGCGAAACATTCTCAGCAGGTCATTATTCTGCCAGTAACGTGCTCATTTTTTTGGAAGCCCTGTGCGGCTGCGCTGAAGAGCGACATTTTTTAGGGCCACTCAATCGAAGCTATTTCCGCGGCAGAAATATGGCTTCAGCGTGCGACAGCTCAGTTAACTGCGGCTGGCCAACGTGGTTGCTGTCGTCTTAATATTTGAGTACCCTATTATACTACGGAGGAAGCCCAATAGCGCAAATGTGAACGAACTGGCCTGACGAACGAAGTGGCCTATCAGCAGCCGTCAGAATATTCCACGCCATGGCGCAGCGGAGATCAATGCTCTCTGGTTTTCTGTCGCTCTCTTAAAAGAAAGAGCTTGGCGAGGCACTTTTGGTTACTTTTGGAAGCGATTTGCGTCCTTTCGTTTTGTCCCTCGCTTTTTTTCTTGAGAAAGGTACAAATAGAGAACGCGTTTTTCTTTACAGGCAGTCTTCGATTCAGGCCAGAGTCGGACGTTAGTGACGCATTATTCAGTTCGTTCATCCCAATATTCAGTTCCAGTTGTATTTTATATTTTAGGGATGTATAGAGAGGCTGCAAGACGGGCTATATAGTGCTGTTGAGGCAAAATCATTTTACACTGACGTATTGGGCAGCAGGCGGTACACGTCTTCGCACTTCACGTAAGACCGACTCTATGCAGCGTAAACTCGACTGAACGTCTCATTTTCCTCGGGGCACACGAAGGGTCTGCTTCACCAACGGAATTGAAGAATCTTTCAGCGATTCATCACAGGAAATGTATGCTGAAAACGCCCCTTGATTTATACCTTCTCGCTTCTCGCCTCATATCTAAAATATTTCAGCATCTAGTTTAGGATAATTTCGTTTCAGCATATTGATTGCGCCCACACATCTTGAGGAAGAATATGTGAAATAGAATAGATGTATTTGTAGTATTCTTGGCATCTTGTGGTGAGTCTCTATCTTTGAGAGCCTGTGTTCTTAGCCTCTTTTTTTTTCATTCTCTGATGCACTTCTCGATCTGCTATTCAGTGACCTGCGAAATGTTATTACTATTCTCATTGTAAAAAAGGTGAGTGGGTGCCCTCCCCGGGTATCAGATCTCCTTATTCAGTCACGGGATTAAAACATTCGGGATGCGTGTGCGCCTTCGTTTCTTCCCTGTTTAACAGAACGGTTCGATGGGAGCCCAGCGCGAGAAGCTCCTTCGTGTACTTCAATGCGGGAAGCGTTGCTGGTGTTTATAGCACGAGAAGCTTACCGACTCCAAACTAGGTTTCTGTATCCGCCCGTTTATTTGGCTTCCCTTTTCCACCAACGACGTCACTCCTATGTCGATGCAGTGTTTTTTACTGTTGCTGAAACCCTGCAGAATAATGCAAAGCCTATACCACAGTCGCCGAGTTAGTGGTTAGGCTACTGGCGGGCCTGACCTGAAGTTAAGCGGATGAGGAAAACTGTTTTTCAATAGGTAAGTTTTCATCGTGGGGATTTGAACTCGGGTCTTTTCGTTTTTTTGTTTCGCACAGTGCGTGCAGGAAGAAAGCGACAAGCGGCAACACGGGAGATTCTGAACATTGGTGGCTTGCAGAACTTCATCGAAGGCTGCCAGTCGCACTCGGTGGCGGTTCCGCAAATAAGTGCTACTGCGTTACATGGGTGTATTTCTACGTACTGCTACGCTGACCGATTATTTATTTAGTGATATTCACTGCTTGTCTCTTGCCCGAAACAGGCAACAAGTTGTGGCGCCTTCGATGCACCGGTGTCAACAAATGCCCCCTTCAGCTCTGATTGGAGTCTGTACCGGCACAGCATTATCGCTAAGAAAACTGCTCGTTCTTCAAATGAACGAGCTTATACTGCTCAAAGTATTAATCCTTAGCTGCGTTATCGAACAGAATAATTGCGTGCATGAAAACTGTACAAAAATAGAAATAGGCAGTATAACATGGCGTACGTTATACGGTCTCCAGCTCGTTGTTTCCGAAGGTTCCCGGTCGACTATACCAGTGAGCACCGTCACTATCACGTCAGTGCGACCTGATAGTGCTTGCACTCGTAATGTGTGCGCGTTTTGCTGCGTTCTGAGATGTTTTTCGCCGTCACCGAGGAAAGGCTGTCTTTATAATAAAGGTGAATGACGAATGCTCCCTGTACCTGCCAAGAAAAGTACGGGTCGGCGTTCACCGGTCGACGCTTTGTTCAGGCGCCGGTGGTCTTACAAGGAGAACGCGTGGTCTACAAATCGGCACACAAGTACGGAAGGCAGCGCTCCAGGACGTTTTCTGGCGAGTATTCGAAACGATTTCTTTAAAGGACGTAAAGAAAACATCTAAAATAAGAAGGTGCACGAGTCAAACGGTGGCAAGAAATTCTACCTGCAAACGTACGTGTCCGTGCGGGTAGAGGGCTGTCGGGTGATTGCATTGTGACAACAAACTTGTCGGGTTTTCATTATCTTCTGCCGACAGTTGTCGTCGGCACTGCGTGACAGAGCAACCAGGTAAGATGGAGGTCAGGGTCATCGGCAGCTGGCAGACAGAAATTGTTAGTCTTGGACGAAATACCCGATGACTGGAAGATAAGTAAAGCAATTTCGATATTGAACGAAGGGGACCGCAAGTCAGTCCTTCAAATTATCGGCTGACAGCTTTGACTTTAACATTGCCTAGGATATTAAAACTCATCGTCTCCAGACATATTCAACTCTTATCTCGCAACAATATCCCGAGCAACTACCAAGGTGGGTTTCGTAAAACTCTGTCGGCAGCTAGGCAACTTGTAGAAATTATTCACGTTTTCTGAAGGGTAGTTGAATTAAGGGCCACCCTTACGTCATCTCTTTAGAGTTGAAGAAGGCTTTTGCATAAAGTTAACCGCAGCTGCTAATAAAATTATAAACTTCTTCGGTGATCGTAAATTAGTATGATGGGTAGGGAATTTTCGTTACCAACGGCGGGCAGTTTGTTAATGTTGATGACAACACGTCAGAACTCTGTGATATTAAATCAGGGAACCCACAAGGATCTGTTCCTCTGGCAGTGTTATTCTCGCTATGCATTATTGACTTTACTGCGGAATCTCCTCTCAAAGCAAACCTGCTTGAAGACTGCGGCGTCACTTATGTCCAAACCATTCTCGTCGATGGCGTGCCGATAATAATTGGATGCTGCAATCAGTATATTTGAACGCAACTAAAATACTTTTCATGACCATTTCTCACATGCACAAGCCATTATGATTTGTTTACGCCTTGCAAGGCAACCATCTGCGTCGAGTTTATCAATGCGAGTACGTAGGCGTCACTATTACTCCTAACTTGAGCTAACCACCGCAGGTTGACACCATCGTAGGAAAGGCCAATAACGCGTTAGGATATTTAAGACGCAAGATTAAGCTTTTGCCTCACCAGACACCAAACTAACCGCATAAAGGAGGCTTGTGCGTATGCACTAGAATATACCTGTGATGTGCACGAACCGTATACAAAAGACTCAGTCACACGGCTAGCTAGGTGCAGAGACGAGCGCTACGTTTTCTTTTTATTCCTGGTAACCTTTGTAATCCCACTTCATATGGAAGGCGAGCCTGTCTCTTCTTTGTCACAGTTGCAGAGAAAGATGGCCTATCTTTTTCTTTATTTTTTTTTACAGCATAATGAACAATTTAGTAGTGGTAGACAAGGGTGGCTACACTTATATAGAAGTTACGCGAATTAACCGCAATAAGCATGACAAACACGTGAGAGAAGCACACTTAATAATGAACTGTTCTAAACAGTCATTTTCTTTCGTCGACCGTACGCGATTGTAACCGCCTTCCTTCTGAAGTTGTAAATGCTGAAACTCACGACTTGTTTTAAACCGCATGTAGTTTACCACTGCCTTTAAAGGTGGCATAAAAGCATCATTTAGATTTTTTAAGCGCATTGAAGTGCTAATTATTACTTTTTTAAAGTTGATGTGCTACGTACTCTGTCCTTTGGCGTATTGCACTGGATTGCGCTTTTACAAGTTGTATACTGCTGCTTGATCGAAGCAACATAGTAATATGTTGTTGTATTGATGTCCCAATGTGTTGCTGTATAAACATAGTGACATATTAGTTAGTTCGGTTCGCCACTCCTGTCTGCGCCCATAGTCGGAGTGATAGCATCTTCAAATAAATAAAGTTTACGGTATGCGCTGCCGCCGAACGTGTGCCAACGCGGGGCTTTGTTTGTGTGCCCCTATCTTCCGCTGCACACGTCACAATGACTGAGCGCAAAAGCACAATCATCGTTCCAAAATCAAGGAGAAGGAGAAGGTGAGTGATCGAGATCGTTCACTCGCATAGTAGTGTACGGAGGGTGGTCCTTAGGCGCTTTTTCAGGATCGCTGATTTTAGCGAAGTCGCGAGAGCGGGCGTAGCTGTCCGAGTGGATTACGCATGAGCTCAAGCACCCAGAACATTTGGCCCCTGTAAAGGGTTGACCATCCAATGGACTGGGGAAACATTGGAGAGGCCGAGGTTGGACGTGAATGCGCGAGTTCAGGGGCAGTGAACGTGACGAACGATATCCTCGCAGTTGCAGTGGTCGTATATATGACATGCGCCACCTTCGTCCTCGTGATATCGCCGCATGGGAGCTTCGAGCAGTGCATCCGTCTGCTTTGAGCTTGAATTTCGGCACTGCTTGTCAGTGGCATAGTGCATAAACATGAAAAAATTGCGTAAGAAATAAGTTCTGATATTTCACGTACGTAGCGGCCATGCACGTCTGGAAGAGGGCCGAGCGAGACATGCTAAATGCCATGATAAGGAGGGGGATGAAGAGCGCGCTCGGACTACCAAACTACACACGCACCGACCGACTCCTGCAGTTGGCTATTCATAACACCCTGGAAGAAATTGCAGAAGCACAAGAAAGGGCACAGATTCTCAGGCTCTCCGGCACCAGGGCAGGCAGACGACTCCTAACAGAGATGGGCGTCCCCCCGGCCACTGTCGAAGACGCCTATCAGGGCCTTCCGAAAGAGTAGAAAGAAAGCATCCTCATATCGCCTGCCCCGCGCAATATGCATCCCCAGCGCAACGTAGAAAGAAGGAAGGCCAGGGCGGTGGCGCTCCTACGCCACGCGATAGGACTCCCTGGCGGCAGCTGCTTCGTTGACGCGGCCCAGTATGGCAACAGCAACAATTTCACGGTAGTGTCGATCGACCACAGGGGTTCGACCGTTAACGCCGCTTCGGTACGAAGCACGTCCTCGCGTGCGGCCGAGCAAGTGGCCATTGCCTTGGCACTCCTGGACGACAAACATGCCAATATCTTCAGCGACTCCAGGGCAGCCATCCGCTCCTTCAGCGTTGGCGCCGTGTGTAAGGAAGCCTGTCGCATCCTCGACGGCAAAAGCCTCGCCACCCACACTCACACGTGGTTCCCCGCTCACATGGGATCCATCATGAGAGGCCCCACAAACCTCAACGAGCTGGCCCACTACAAGGCGCGAGGTCTCGCTTTCCGCGACCACGGAGAACTCCAACGCCGGCCCGCAGTGGTGGAGAACAGAGATCAACCGAACACATACAATGAAATTGCGCAGCACTTCTATCTCGGCAGGAGAGACTTTCCCCTTCCACACAAGAAGTTAAATAGAGCGCAGGCATTGAACCTCAGATTATTGGAAACAGGCTCGTATCCCAGCCCGGCTTTATTCCACAAGATTTATCCCGACACCTATGCCACTAGTTCTTGCAGGCACTGCAATGACATCGCTAGCCAAGACCATATGCTCTGGCGTTGCCCCTCGTTACGAGGCACCGAACAAATCAATGAAGACAAGTGGCTCTCCGTTATCAAGAGCCCCGATGCCGGGGCGCAACTATGGGCTGTCCAGAGGGCCCACGATGCGGCGGTCGGGCATGGCCTGACTGTCCGAACGTGGGAGCGGCCCGCAGC
The DNA here is from genome assembly GCF_050947875.1 of Dermacentor variabilis. Lineage (NCBI taxonomy): Eukaryota > Metazoa > Arthropoda > Arachnida > Ixodida > Ixodidae > Dermacentor > Dermacentor variabilis. Next base: position 29,996,864 of record NC_134575.1, on the reverse strand, counting down.
GCGCTGAGTTGCGTACCTCAGGACCTTTATTAAAGTTTTGCATCCATCCATCCATTCGCTGCGCAGGAAAGATAACATTGTGTGAGATTACGAGTTGCATAAGACGAAAGCAACAGAAATGTTCGCATCGATCGCAGCTGTAATAAACTAAAATTAGCTCTTTCCTAAAGCTTCGTTATTTCGACATGTGCGTTGGATCTGCATATATATATATATATATATATATATATATATTAGTTTTTGCATGTTGGTCGCCCATGAGGTGGAGTTACTTGGCGTACACGAATAAGCACCCGCGAGACCTCGTTCTACAGGTTGTTAGTTCCTCGGGATCAAATAACATCAGACAGATGTATACAAATAGCGTTTTTGACCGTTTCGCTATACTGATGACGTTTCAGAGATGGTTCTGTCGTAGGGCTTGCTGATATATTCATTTTAAGTGTTTCGCACTGCCCTGTATCTAAACTACCGGTTACATCGTCCTAATAATACCTGTTCCTGTTATCTTATCAAACGCTTTTTATCTCGAATACAATCGCTCTTTCCGAAGTGACTAAGTTGATTCACTTACAGCTCATACTTCGACTCATTAGCTTTGCGTTCTGGATTGCCTCGCCATTCCGTGCGCATGAAGAAATCCCACAATTTTGGAATCGACCGACAGAAGCTTCCGCTCAGTTTACGTAGCTATGAGAATGTCAATCTGTAAGCTGCTTGTAGGGCAAGATATCTAAGCTGTTGCTCTACTACAAAGATAATGTAGGATAGAACCACTATGGCTTGCCGTGCAGGTGGAAAAAGATATGCCATCACATAGTGATTATTGTTTTGAATTTTAGTGCATTTTGTTCCTCGTCCTGCCTATAGGCTACAAAACGTGAAAGAAACAAGAAAGCTAAATTTTGCTTTCTACTCAACTTGTAACGCCGATTGGGGGAAATAACGTTTATTTAAATATTCATAACGCAATACTTTGCTGAAGGATGAGTTTGTAATGTCACGAAGCCGTTTAAAGCTGGAAGGACAATGTTTAAGCAAATTCAAGTACTAAAACCCTCATTCCCATGCTTGCTGAATTGCTCTGCTTGCAACTAACGTAGGCATTAGCGCCAGCTCCCTCTAGTAATTGTGCGAAACTCTATAGTTCGGGTAAGACAACGGAAGGCAGTCATCTGTTTTACGTAATAGTTTGAGCCGGTCTATGTCAAAGAAGGCACTGTTGCCGCTTGCAGACGCTTGGTAAGCCAAAAAAAAAGGAGGTGGGGGGGAAAGCATGCAAAGCGGGTGGTGACGCCACCGTGAAGCTCTCGCACGGGAATTTTGTGGGCCTCTGTTCGTTCCAAGTCAGTCTTTAGTTTTTTTTTCGAGAAATATTGAAGGAATTGTATTACAAGGGACCAAAGAATGGAGCTTAGAAAGTTTCAGGAGCCCTTACTGCGCCGCAATCTGACAACGTTTGCTAGGACATATATGTATATATATATATATATATATATATATATATATATATATATATATATATATATATATATATATATATATATATATATATATATACGCTGACGCATGCGGCATGAATCACATTGCCCGAGCGTGTAGTTGCTCGAGATGAATTTGTTAATTAATGGGATGGTTAATGGATGGTTAATTAATGGTTACTTTCAAGATAGCTGATTCCTATATGCATTGCCTTCTTTTTTCTTTTTTCTTTGTCATGTCTTGTTACTGTGTTTACATATATGTGACGTCAAATTGGCTTATCAGCATCAAGGCTTGGTGCGGAATTCACAACAAAGTAAATTCGACCATCACTTTCTTTTCGACTGATGAACCTATTACAGCTAAATAAAAAAGCATTTATATACTCTTTATCTGCTTATTTAGTGCTTCCATTTAGTATGCATTTACCCTATGCGTCAAGTGCATATGCCATGAATGTTTACGGAAAGATTGGGTCTTGGTGGAGACCAGCACGTTAAAGGAATGTTGCTGCTATCAAGGTTTCGACTCCTGTTGGCCAGGACTCCTGCGACAGCCTTCTGTCGACCATCTTGTTAACCTCACATGCTAAGGTACATATAACTTCAAGTTGCGTCATAAGAAGCCTGGAACTCGCGTGCATATGGAAGGATAGATTCGCCTGCACAGCTAGCGCAATGTTGCTCCTAGGGTAATTGTTAGTTGCAACTAAGTTGGGACACTGCGAGACTCGATCGCGCTCTATTGCCTGGCACAGACTGCAAGAGGGTGGTCGAAACAATTGTTAACAATTTCTTTGACTCACTTCTCTACAGCGCCGTGCCACGTAAGCACACTCGTCCATCGCTGGAAACGACACTTCCATCGTCCAGTCCGAAAGCCTTCTTTTGCAGGCCCGGTGAGGCGCTGTAGTGTGAAAACATGCTCTCGAGGCCTGCAACTCATCTCCTTTTCCTCCATTTCTTTTTCGGCGGGCCACTTATGGGTGACCCAAACAGGAGTGAGTACAACTGAAAGAAGTTTCTTGCATAGAAAAGTATACAGAAGAATAAAAATATAGATAACATGAATCTAGTAACACCGACGATGAGCAAAACAAGAACAAGGTAAAAGCAGGAGCTGATGTTTTCACCCATGGATTTGTCCTTTTTAAGGCATTTCTGAACGCATTGTGAAAGACAAGTCCGCTTGTCGAAACGTCTGCTCCTGCTTTTACCTTCTGCTCGTTTCGCTCGTCGTCTTCAACTTCCATCCCGTGCCTTCCCTGTGTTTGCCCTGTAGTACAGAACAACGCTCAAGAAATATTTCAAGATAACAATGCACAATAAAAAAATACCGTCCCACACACATATACGCACACAGAAATAGCGGGTACCACATCGGCATTCTTATCGAAAATATTTTTTCCTATATATATGGAAATATTATTTCGGTTAAGAATATGTCACGGGCTAAATTGTTAAACGTTTTGATGTTGTTCTGGCCATAAAATTAGTGCATTTAGCTGTTTGTTCGTCTAGCTAGAGCTGTTAAACTGTCCGTTCAATGACAACAAATGGTTCTATAGGCTGCGGTCGTAGATAAGATGCGAAACGACGCCGAATATCATAAACCATCATGAGCTGGTACAGTAGCTTTAGTTTGGCAAGATTTCTGCGCGTCTCGAGAGTGACAACAATGCTGGATTTCATGAGATTACAAGAAATGAACGCGTGGCATAAAAGTTGCATATGAAGCAAACCGAAAGTCAATTTTTTTTAAAGTTTCTCAACGTCCTTCTATGTGTAAGGGTGCCAGGCAACGCATGCACATTCCAGTCAGACAACAGAATGACGGCAGCCTAACGTATCGGCGGATCACATGCTTGGGCTTGACTGATTTCAAGGCGCTTTGCTGCGTACACACACAGTGTTCCATCTATCCCGCTCTCCTCTTTATGTTCCCCCTTTCCCTTCCCCCAGTGAAGGGTAGCAAACCAGACGCTTCTCTGGTTGACCTCCCTGCCTTTCCTCTCTTTGCTCTCTCTCTCTCTCTCTCTCTCGCTAGTCGGAACCTGATGAATGCTTTATAAGCTAGAGACTTAAAAGTATTTGGACAGTTCCTAATGTGTCCTTAAGGAGACCAAACTTGGTGCTTCGCAAGCAGCGACTAATTCGATTTTTCCGACAAGGGGCTCACTTTGCGAGCGGCAGAGTGGAATCTGAATGCAGTTAAGATGCTCATTTTACAGGCTAGACGCACAGTTCGTGATCCAGACGGTCGTTGCTTCGTGTTGATTTCGGGGCTGCCCATTCCGCGTGTTCAAGCTGTCTCCGAGGAAAGATAACTTTTTATGACCGGAAAAAAAAAATTTTCTAGATGGCGACTGTAAACACGCTAAGTGCGCGTCGACTTTCCCTGGAGAACATGCGATTGCAGCTTACGCGGCCCGTTTTAAACTGCTTTATTTATTAGTTATCGATTGACAATTGCTTTAAAAAGCTTTTTAACCCGCTTGGCGGGATTGAAGACGCTGAGGAGGGCATGTTGCTGGGTGCATTTCTTCGCATGATAGAGGGGCACTGAAAAGTATTGCTGAGTTAAGCTGAATTAGCAAATTTCGCTTCCACGCAAGCTGAGCTGGCACTGCTAGCGTGGGTGAAGGTTGAGTACGTCAGAGAAGAGAAAAAAAAAGGAGCACACGTTGGTACTGCACTCTGACGTTTCCTTACTAGTTAATCATTGCACCACGCGTTTTCATAGCGTGGACTCGAGTCTAGATAACTTTTTTCAGGTAAAGAAGGTTCAGCTTTGCGTTAGAAATTGCGAATAATCAACAGAACACGCTTTGAAAAATTTTCATCCACCCCAAAGCGATCCATACACGAAAAAGACACATCAAAATTATTGAAGACAACCTGACGTACCGGCGTGGAGGTTTCTGCACTAAATGCAGAAGAGGCAAGTTCGCTGTTGAATTTCTCACCAAAGCAAATTTCTGAGTGTATCGTAATTTTAAGGTAGCCATTATTCGGTGGCCTCCTGGCTGATTTGCCTTTTATGAGTGTTCGTGAATGCTCACATAAACCAGAGTGCACGATCGATTTCGCACTCTCCCTCCTTTCGGATGTGGCAGCAGACTGAGGTTCGAACCCGCAACCTCGTGCTCAGCAGCCAAGCGTGATAGCCCCTAGACTGACACGGCAGATGGTATAATAATCAACATTTTCGCTGTTCTATGCTGATAATGTGCTTCTGAATAATAAATGCGGCAGACACTACCTCAGGATACATGCCGACGTTAATGTGATTAGCATTTAATGTACGCGTTGATCTTGTCGCGAAGTACGGAACATAGGGATGGCGCTTCTCTGTGTCTTTCTTGTTTTCCTGCTTCATTACCTGTAGTTCGCGCCAAGAACGATATGTAACGTTAGCCTAAGCACCACCTTGCACAAGAACAAGTTCTTTTGGCAGTTAACGTTCGAGAGAACGATTATGGCATGACGACGTCGGTACGATAATAAGTGAATCGCGAAGTTGGAATGGCGATGTTGGAGATGGCGCAAGCACGACAGCCTTACGACGATAGTATGACAGCGAATGCATGACGAGGACGATATGGCGACGGCGCAATGACTAGGATGCCCGCAACATGAAGCATTCGTGTAAACAACCGCCTGCATCATTTGATTCTACTTCTTTCGCCGCACTCCCAAAACCTCGAGTTGTCAGCATTTCTTGCACCATCATCGCATTCATCGTGTAGTGCTTACTCGTGTATTGACACCACCGTATTCATATTTTGTTTGTTTGTATGGTTCATTCGTATATCTAGCTGCTATATTTGAGGTGAACACACACTTTGCTCTGGTTTCCATTTAATTTTTACAATGTTTAAGAATGGGCCCAATATACGAGAGTTTTCTCAGTAGCTATCGGACGTGTATAAAATACAGCCATGACTTCGACCATCATCGAAGAACGTGGCTTCAAGAAATTGGTGCAAGAAATTGGTGCAAGAAATTATGCGTATACAGTTGATGTGCTTTTATTCTACTTATTTAGTCATCTGTAGGAAGCTTTCGAATTCGTATTTGATGTGTAACTTCTATTATAAAACCACATTTCTTGTGCGAAGCGTTAAGTGATCGATCCCCGGATATTTTTCGACTGGATGGGCAGCCTCAATTGCAGCCTCGATAACAACACAGCAGGACGTGTCCAATGGCGCTCTCCGGGAGGAATAAACATTTAAAACTGGGAAGAATAAAAACCCTACCACTCTTAAATGAGACGCCTGGTGCTTGCGTTACGTCGCGTGACGGCTTACTTCGAGAAGTGACAGCAGCGCACTCATCCGCCCACTACCCCCCCCCCTCTGCCCCCATCTTTTCCAAATGGCAGCTAGGTCTTTTAAATATCGTGTGACACTGCGTCACCTTTGGCAGCGGTCCGCTTCGGCCCGTACCACGGTGTCATAATATTCTTACACCTTGGCGCCATGCGCAAAAAAGCAGCAGCTGTTGCTTACATTTTAGTATAGAAGCCTTCGGGGTGCGGAAAGCGCTTGCATCAGCTAGCGTTTCCCCTGACGCCCCCTAAACATACGTTCCAGTGATGCGTTGGATCCGCTCCCCCTCCTCCCCCTTTATTTTTATAGTTCTTTTTACGGAAACAAATCTTAGTAAAAACAAGAATCCAGCCAACGAATTCCGTTGTGCTGTGTTGCCTTTTTCATCCGGGCAAGTAGCAGCACGTACGATTTCCAATGGCAAAACGCGCCCAGAAAACGGCTCTTTGTGGGGCACGTAGGGAGGTGCCTATACTGGAGCGGGGGGGGGGGGGGGGGGGAACGCTGAAGCCAAAGTGCAAGAAAGTGAGTCGTTAAAAGCATTTATTGTTGGTTTAATATTGGAAGCGCTGGCGAGCCTTGTGCTCACAATCATCGGTTCTGTGATGACGAGCAACAGCGGCTTATTGCTCACAAATAATGTGAATAATTAAATCCATTAACTAAACGAAGTTGTTTCATACGGTCCTACAGCTGCCAACTCTCCGGATTTGTGCAGGGGACTCCCGAATTGCGACCAATCCTCCCGATTGGAAGCACACGGCCATAAATCTCCCTAAGAACTGCCCCTGCCCCAACCCTAATTTAAAACAACAAACATTAAAGAAAGTACGGCAGTATTCATCTCACGATCACTGTCGAAGGTAATGGTGGTATGTCGACATTTGTGTGTTGACGTATAATAACTTAGATGGGTGGAAAATTGGGCTACTTAGCTTTTTTTGTTTCTAATAAGTGGCGTAGCACGCCCAAGACGGAATTACAATAAAAAATACTCGTCCTTCTGTCTTGTTTACATTGCATCACTTATCAGTCTACTGACTCCGCTTCAAATCATTCGGATCTGTTTTTGACGTTGTTGAGACGAGCCCTTTTTCGGTCCACCTTGCGCGCCCCGTATACATGAGAATCTAACGGTGTTTACAATACGCGTTCCACGGTTGCTAGTGCTAGCATCGAGACGTCTAATAACTGCACTGTCGGCCAGTCAGAGCCATTTTTCACGTTGCTGTGGCCCAAGAAGAAACGAGCAATTTCTTCTTTTTTTTTTTTAGTCACCCTTCCTCCTCTCGCCCATTCTCCCCGATTTCGCTACGTGAGTCTCCCCCAAATTCGAGTTCCTCAGGTTGGTAGTCATGCGGCTCCCTATAGCATATTTTCGTATGCAAGGGAATGCGAAGCATTCAGTTATTATAATTGTCCCTCGCCCAACTTCCCTAAAACCAAGCAACCTGAATTGCAACGAAATAATGAATAGCAGCGACGGGTTTACCGTAGACAACAGAGTCAGCATAGTCAAATATAGCTTTGGTGGGATGACGTGCGGGCAAAGTATTTTGCGGGCGTGTGCGCGTCTGCGTTAGTGTGCGTGGAGGGGGGGCGGGGTTCTGCTGCAAGTCATTGTTAACTGAAGCGTAGTAATAAACGTTGGCTCCCAAAGCGTATGGGTGGATAACCGATGTTTGTGCCTTATACGCTCTTGGCAATTCATGGGAGTCGGTATGAATTAGTTCAGCTTAACTAGGGGCAAACTTCTGAAGATTGAGCTACGTGTTCTGCCTGCCAGTAAAAACAAATAATATTGGGAGGAAACGCGGCATCTTTAAATGAACTGGTTTTCAGTATTAATTGTTTAGTTGTATAATAATGTCGCGCCATGCGTCACTGAACAACAGGCACGGAATGCGGTGCCAGCGTTGCAGTTGATATAAAGTTTGTGAGAAAACTTCGAGAACGGAACTTTCACTTACACATCAAGGCCACGTCATGCAAGCATTGCGTCATCGGTTGGCGGTCGGTGGCTTAAACGGGAATGTGAGGCCGGGCCTGGTTGTGACGGCACGTCAGTGCATTGCAGCAAACGCTGAGGGGCGGTCACGCGACATTGCAGTGTCCCGCCCACTGCGCGGTCGGAGACTTGCAGCGCACGGCATGACGTTGACAGGAGCGTGTGCTGAACCTTCACTTTAACGTTATTGCAAAACATTTACAGCGCGCGGAAATCAACGCAACAAATGAGAGAAACGGCCGGCGTGCTTTCATTCTTTCGCTGTCAACGTCACGAGCTTTTTTTCTGCGTGAAGCCGTCATCAAGCGCCCGGCACCGTGTATTCTTAGATTTTAAAGAAAATCCTGAAGGCGGTTTATTGAGGCATGTTAACCGCAGTTACTAAACGGCTGTGGCGTTTTACTGCAGAGCCCGAAGCGTTGGATTATACGAAACAAGTCCAAGGGCAACACCGACCAACAGAAGAAGAAAGATACGACCCTTTCCTATATAGCCTTGGAACTGCAAACATTATTATAAAACAGAAATTAAATACGTGCATGCAGGGTCTCGTGGCACACGGCGAGACGTTCATATTTCACCGGTTAAGATTGCCCCCGTTACATCAAAGGAAAGGACACCAACATCACCGTTTTCATAAAAGAAAAAAGCCAAACTGCGCTATTCAATAATTGCTTCCTTCGCGATAATAATGAACGAATAAACCTCTATTTCAAGAAAGGAGCCGGCTGGTCGCCTTCAGAGGTTACAAGGAAAATGGTATGGCTTGGATGATTGTTTGGCTGAAGCGGGACTTCGTGTCAGTATTTCTTTTGTTGTTCTTTCTTTTTCTTTTTTGCCAGTGTATGGGGTTTGCCCAAGCAGAATTTAGACCACACGTTTACTTGGACTTGCACGTCTCACCGCAGAGTCATTGTTCTCACGATCTACTTGGACCCTCGTACTTATTCCCAGGTGCACGTTCAATGCACATTTCCAGGAAAGCGCGCGCCCCGTCAGCGGCAGTCGCGAGGCAGTATGGGAAGTCGGAGAGCCAGCCACAAGACTTTGTGGGAACAGGCGAGTCTCCGGCGGCCGCGCCGCCAGTTGCTCTGACTTCCCATAGTGCCTTGCGGCCGCCCTCACTCTCACAGGAGCCAGTCCGACTTTTCCTACACCACTTGAAACAAGCCACTTCGACTATCGTATGTTGCGATATAAAAAGAATCACTTTCCGTGAGTGAACAAGGACTCCCTGGAGTATTTTTAACAATTATGTTAATGTGGAGAGCACCTGATGCTTAAAGTGCATCGAAATTTTGGGGAAATAGCAGGCTTTCATGAAACGCAGCTTCCAATCCGCTATTCGCACAGGTGCTAGCCAAATATGACTACTTTTCTTACTTGACATTACTTTTTTTTTAGGCTTTCATCAGTACACCATCCGCGATAGGTTTAATATTCTTGTGCGCGTTTTCAGACACGTACTATCTGGAAAAAGAGTAGATTCTAATTCAAGATGAGGTAGTTCGAAGCGGCGGGGAGATAAAATAATATTGTAATATTAATCAGAAGCGCCATCACCTTGTTGCTTGTGATACTGAAGTCGCCTGTCTACTTCACTTGACGCGCGGTACTGCGTGTGTTGGCGAAATTGGACGGTTTATTTACCCACCGGGGAACTCGTTTCAGATATTGTGCGGACAGCCTTACCGAAGCTGCCAGTGCATCCTTAATGTATGCTCGATAATTGCGCTGTCATATTGCCTCATTGCCAATACCTATTTTGTCCTTCGGGAGAACAAACTCATATTAATATAATATGCTCAAGGGGTGAATTTCGTCCGGTTAGAGGTACTGTACTTTTAATTGACTCCATCATATTTTGAACGTGTTGAAAATCAATGAAAGAAGACTGTGTCCTTTATTTTGTCACTTTCTATTTTATGTTTTGGCAGTGACTTGTTCTATATTTTGTGTAGCTCCGTACAATTTTTTCTTGTGTACTTACATGTGGAAAACGCCACTAACATCATCTATAGGACTGCACCACATGTAAATAATGAATGAGTAAGTAAGCACACCTCAAAGATGATGTGGTTCCGCTCCCAATATCGAAAAAATGAGTTACGTTGCATTATAAGGAGAACGTGTTTCAAAATGTGTAGAAACACTTGGCTTGACCAGAATTCCAAGAGCTCGGACTTATACCATACTGATCCGTTCATTGAATTCAAATTTTCATTATCATTAGACAGAACTATAGAAACCCTTATTCATCGATTAAGGCTAAGAAGCACTGCACACACAAAGCATTCCTTACACAGAATAGGCCGCGCAGAAACCCCCGAATGTGATTGTGGATTTGTAGATGAATATATATATCACCTCCTTCTAGATTGCACTAGCCACGACACACCAAGATGCCGACTTAAATCAACCCTAATTAAAGTACGGCAGACCTTTCAGTTTATGGAAACTTTTGGTTCCTTGGCCAACAACGTCTTTGCAGAAGAGCGCTTTAAGAGCACTAAAGACTTTCCTTGAAGACAGGGGCATTGTTAGACGTTATTAACGCTTTTATTGTTTCTTTCGTTTCATTGTCGCTGCAAATATGCATGTATTTGTGAATTACGTTATGTTGACTGTTTTGCTGTGACTATACGTGATAGTGCGTTTACACGGTGAATGTATCACTCGCTGACTAGAGACTGTGTCATTAGGCGACAATATCGTTTGTATTTTTGAGACTTTTATCTACATAACTGTGGAGACATTTACCTTCTATAATGTATGTACCTTATTTTTATTACCTCATAGTCTTTCTGTGAAAACGTTGTGTGAGAAGTCCTGGTGCTTCCCTGAAAATATTATTTCATATGTAATTGTGTACCCTGTATGTTGTATGACGGAACCACTCAAGAGATAAGGAGTAGTCGGCGCCTTAAATTGTGCGTCAACATCTCCTTATATCATATCAATAAAAAAATATTGGGGCTCCTCAAAGCCATTATTGCAGAGCAGCAGAACCTGGTCTCTAAAGAACTGTTAGCAGTTGCGTACGCAATCCTTCAAATAAAAGAAAACATGATCAAAATTTGTGTCACACCCTTTGTAATTTTTGCGATTCTCAAGTTCTGCACTTTGATTGGGCCATTGTTGCCTTTTGGAACTATATAAGACTGCATATAACAATGCAATATATAGAAATGCTTGTTGAAGTTATGTTTTGTGCAAAAAACACCCTCTGAGGGCGTCTCGTTGCCTCACGGAAGCGACCAGATATCGTCTGTAGTTAAATTACTTCCATCGACCTCCGTAAAAAGCACTCTTCACATACAAGCGGGGTAGGGAACATGTCTCCTTTTATGAATTATATTACCCAACATAGAAGTCCTACAGTAAACACTCCGCCACTCGTAGGCGTTCTTAGGAAGCAGAGTATTGAGAAGCCAGGTACGGTTTGACAAGGAAAAGCAGCAAAATAAACAGCTGATGATTTCACAGGCAGCACGCTTGTATCCCGTTTGCGCACAACATGCGAGTGGTTGGTAATGTTTCGTTCATTTTTTGAAGCACGATACGAGCCTCCAATCTGCCTGTAGCGCTGATGCCAGTAGCGTGCCTTTTGGCCTTTCTCTCTCTCTCTCTCTCTCTCTCTCTCTCTCTCTCTATATATATATATATATATATATATATATATATATATATATATATATATATATATATATATATATATATATATATATATATATATATAGAGAGAGAGAGAGAGAGAGAGAGAGAGAGAGAGAGAGAAACCTGCGCTCATAATGTCCACACGTCTTTTCAGCACTATCCCCTTGACTGAAGCCAACTCCTATGAAGCATTTTAGCGACGATTTCATAGGCATCGTTTCTTTTTGGGGATGTCAGAGTTACATTTGTAAAGCGCAGGTCTTAGGCGCCCGTTGCTGCGGTAAGCGCGGGCGTCGGCGTTCACGGCGTAACCGAGCGAACGAGCACAGCGAAGGATCGAAGAGCATGCGCGGAGCTCAGCGGACGATGAATGATGGCGATAACGAAGAGAGCGCGAGAAGAAAAACGGAGGGGGAGGGTGCAGCAGAACCATGAGGCTGGCAGTGGAGGAGGATGGTATGGCGACAGCGCAAGCAGACGAGTGTAGTGCCACGCACGACGGTCTTTGCAGCAACGATGGCTACGAGATGGCGCGACAGGAGCGCGTGCCGTCTGCAGGGAAACAAAGCGCTGCTTGAGCGGAGGTCTGTCTGCGGCGGGTGAATGGCGCCCATGCAACGCGATTAGTGAGGCAGTCGCGCCACACTTGGCTCTGTTTGCAATGTGCCGCACGAGAGAGATTGTCTGCGCATGCCAATATATCGCGAAATGAAAACACGTACACAGCTGCGCCCAAATTTCGCGTTAGGGAGTATCGTAATCGTCGCTGAATTTTATTTTCTTTCACAGACCTGATATGGTAGTGACCAGAACATGATATCACCAAGATATCCAATCTCTAAGACCACGCAATCGGCACTGCGGAACGTGTACGTCAACACAAATTATTATACCTTCTTTCGCTGGGAGAATTTTCGGGCGAATTAAGATCATTAAACAAAAGTTTATGACAGGCGTTACCTCTCCATTTAAGAAAAAAGCAAAGTCTTTTATTTTCCAATACCTAACTCTAGCGAACATCTTTGTACATTCAATAACGCTGGCCTACGTACTGGTTTGTCTAGAAGCTGCCCAGCGCGCTTACCTAGAGGAGCCTCCAGCGTCGGTTCGATCCAAAAGTAGTCTTTATACAGGATGAAATGATTGTCTTCAACTAAACACGAGGCCCCATATGAGTTCTTACTAAGGGCTCCAGAGATTTTGTGAGCATATATTTTTTTCTGAACATACAATTAAGAACCAGTGACCACCTGAGCTCAGCATCGTATTGAAAATCGAATACATGCCGCAGGCGTTCTCGTATATCGGAATATAAACCAAGGAAGCATCATATTTTTCTTATAATATTGCGCTTTGTGTTAAAGTCAGATGTTCATTAAATATGGTGTTTTAATTTCTACAGCAATCCGGCAGCTTTACTGCTTAATATATTATGGTATTTACTGATCTTTGTTTCAGACTCATTAAACTCGCAGCACAACTTTATCGCCCACGTGGAACGTTACTTTACAAAAAAGAACTAAGGAATGGAAACTATACATGTTCATGTTCTAGGTTAGCGATGTCCAAGTTGTGCGTCCCCTTTGATTTTCCGCAATTCTTCTTTCTTTCTAGTTTACCAGTTGAATGACCCAGGTGCCTAAATCGTTGCGTATCGTTATAGCCTCAGGCGGCTTGGATAAACAGGCAGCTAAAGTCCCTTTTCGCAGGCAATACAAAAATGAAAAGAAATTTATTGTTGTAACCGCGCTAGTTTAGTGTTTTAAAGAAATTCCTAAGGAATTACGCGAGCATGATGTATTTTCTTTCGTTTTTCTTCCAACATATTGAAATTTCAAGTGCCTCAGCATACATCCTTAACAAAATGTCTTATTAAAATAAAAAAAGCAAGGTTTCATTATGTTGAGACATCACCTATTTCACTTCATTTCACTTCCTTTTTACTTTGCGTGACTTAGCTCATTTGTTGGCCGCCAATTATTCTACATTAACGGAATGAATGCGCCAAGTTCTGCGCAACTTGACCAAATAATGTTGATCTCATCTGGGGCACCGGCGCCAATGAACACTTGTGAACGAGCACTACGATAAATGGAGGGCGTAAGCTTTTCTGGCTACAATCCCTCGCAATAGCAGCGCGAATGATCATTCAAATGTTCCTTCAAGCCATACGTGGCATGTACGCCGTTGCGCCACCGCAAGTGCCCATTTACTCGAGCGTCGCGTATAATGCTATAGCGTACGGGTTAGAGCCGTGGCAGGACCCAATCCGGTTCGATCCGTGGCCTCATTCTGACGTCGCCATTACCCTCCCAGCGACCTCCCCTGCAAGAGCATTGCTCATTGACCGCGCGCTGATTCTTAGTTACCTATAATGCCTTTCTGGCGAAAAAAATAACGGCTTTGTGTGTGGTTTCCTTGCAGCCCTAAGGGTTATTCAGCCTTTCTTAAGCTTTAAGGGCAACATTGTCTCAAGGGTGAGGCTCGTTTCAAAGGTATGAGCGATATAGTGTAAGAATACCTACCATTCATTTCATTTCCTTCTTATTATAAACTTTTCATGTACGGCTGATAACGTGACTGGAGCGGTACCCGGATCACTAACGAAGTATTGAAGGAGTATAGTTTCGGAATCAAAGCGTTGGATTAGTCCTGCACATATATTTATTTATTTGTTGGGAACACGTCGGCTGACCGCGCGGTAAATGAACACCTAAATAGGAAACACTCTTGGACAAATAAAAAAAGATTAAAAGTCCAAGAAAATATAGAGCGTCGTGCGTCTGAGATGTGTGAGACTCCACAAGTGTTTTTACATGTCATCAGATTCACAGCTTTTCGTGAACGCTCGTGGTCCGTTGAACGAACACTTATGTTTTTGTGCAAATCATGCGTGCGCTGTGAATTTTGCGTCCATCATTGTTTTCTTCATGATGCTCTCTTATTTCCATCAGTGTAGGCTATCCGACCGAGGTTACCTTGCCTAAGCTTCGTTGCATAACTAGGAGGTACTGGTGCTGGAGCGTCTCCATCCCGTCCAAGGAGAAGATCCAGTACCTGTTATTGCAGATTTCGAAGCATTTTTCACGTTCTGGGCCATGCTTGTACAAAGTTCTCAAACCTGATCACACAATATGTTCGGTTCTTTCAGAGCGCAGTGTATTACCCCTTTTAATGTAACAAAAAACCTAACACATACAGAATTTTGGCATTTTGTCTGTTATGTAGCCACATGCTGCTAGTTCGATACAAAACTGGCGTATAGTTTAAAAAACGAGTGTTTCATCACTTTTCTACCTATAGAGAGCGCCTGGAAACTTATAGCGTTTACAAAATCACATGGTCAATTCCTTTCGGTAATATTACCTACGGCTGAAAGAACATTGAATATCGGGTGAATTATGCTAATGAACGACCTATTTTGAGGCATAGATACATCGAGTACTGCGATACTGCGAAGGAAATCTCAATTTGGATTTCGCAAATTCTTTAACTTTGTGTTTTAATTATATATATATATATATATATATATATATATATATATGTATTGGAAGGTAATATGTGCTAGCAATGCTGAAATACCCGTAAATGGTTTTATATGATCCTTTCCCGAAGAGTACTGCTGCCAGTAATCGCAGGTGGCTTCTGCGCAATGACAACCATACAAATTTGCAGGTAAAACCGGAACATACATTTTTAGCTCGGAGGTATATCTGAAACACACTGACTTTGTAATAAAATAGCGCATTACAATCAACAAATTATTTTATTTACTTACTTTACTCCTACAAAACAACTCATTGCGAGCCATGGTATCTCCGCCCATTGTTGGCCAATCCTCGATGATGTCTCTGTACCACTGTTGCCCATGAGGTGCATAATCCTAAATGGAAGAAATATTCATCATTTTTTGCCTCGGCTGGCATGATATATTGTCCTCACCCTCGGGGTATCGTTGCCTAGACGTCTCACAGTGCAACCGCCTCATTTGGAGTTTGCATTTCGACGTAGCTTGTGAGCGGCGTATTGCACAAAGTTGTAAACTGCATGAAGATAACGTTGTTTCCCTTGTGGTTGCTTAACATAAAAAACACCCGAGGTTTGGCTGCACAGGATAAATTGAAATTTTAGGTACCACCTTTGGTTGCGCAGCAATTAATACGAAAAAGTCGAGTGAATCTTCGCTTCATATGAACTCCTGCATGTGTGTTGTATCTGTTTAATTTTCATTTCCTTCAATATTTCCTCTGCCAACTGCACGCTTCGTAGAGTCCACAGTACTATATTTATAGCTCATACATGCGTGACAATTGTTCCAGCTTTCAAGATGGCAGTAGCATTAAGTGTAGCTAACTCGAAGACAGCAAGGATGATTATAAATTGATACTTACACGTCCTTACGTTACATTAATACTGCTGGCCGATCATTCCGACTAACCATTGTAAATATTTATCCACCCTCCCTGTTTTGCTGAGTGCGAGAAATAGGCCTTGCCACAACAATGACACCCATAATTTAGCTCGTATCAAAGCAGCACTGACAACAACAGATGGGTTCAGCTCCAGCCCAGGTTGCTTTCTAACCTTCTTCGCCCAGAAGAAGTTGTCACTTTATTATGTGTATTACAGCTCGTAGGTATCATCCCACTTACTGACACATTTCGTGAGATGCCATCGCTCTATGCGGTAACTCATCACCCTTGCTCCCTTTAGGCTCCCAGTGACTCATGCCACACGAACAGTTACTCAGGATCTGACAGCGATGGACACCGTTGCGTCCTGCTTTCCCGCGAGACTCTCAGCCGCTGCTGGGTCTGTATAGCGTGAGCCAACCAACTCTTACGCCCTCAGCTACGAGTCACGTTGTATACAGCTTTACTTGACACCTGCCATTATCGGTTACCCAAATAGACGACCCCATCCGCTCTCGACTGTCACTTAAAAGTTTACGTGCGTCCCTTGTTCGACCAGGTGCTCGCGCAAGCTTTAGGTGCACGTGTCAAGCTCTGAAGCATTTTTTTCTTGTGAAATTATTTATGCAGCTTTCTCCTATCGTCGCGAGTGTCTGTGGATTACGCACAATTTGCATAATGCACTGGGGAACAAGGAGAGGCCCGGCACGCGCTTTCAGCTTAGGTATTTCATAAGCCTAATCCTTATTGTCCTTATGTCCTTATAATCCTTATGTCTGCTTCTTTGGGTGCATTTCATACAGTAAATGAGAAAATATGCGTACCCCCCGCTGGTCAAGCACTTAAATGCTTAATCACAGAAGGTCGAAGATTAACGTTAAGATTAACGAAGGTTAACGATTGCGGCGCACCACTGGCTGCTAAACACGTGGGAAATAAAAGCGGGGAAAACAAATTTAAGGAGGCAGGATGAGCGTCAATGTGTGAACGTCAGCAGAAGAGTGTTCACTTGCGTATATAGTTCCAAGTGCTCGTAGAGGTCCTTTGCCCTTAAGAAGCTCATTAGTGATCCGGTGGCCTTGTTCATGTACTAGATTTCGAGAGAGAGAGAAAGAGAGAAGTGAATATGTAAAGGCAGGGAAGTTAACAGCGAGGACCAATGCTGGCAACCCTGCATCCGGTAAATGTGATAGAATGGACTAAAGGGCGAGTAGAAAGGGAGGTGAAACCTTTTCGGTTATTCGGGCCCTGGTGCGCACATACCTTCATTGTTCAGTTACAAGATGTGATGCAAAATGGCGCCTCTCTAGAAACGCAGTCACACAATAGTGGAGGCCATGCACCTCCCGCGCACGAATCCCGGGATGTTCGCTTGCGTAAAACGTGTGTCTTCTTTAATTTGCCCAAAGCGGCTGAAGGGCGATCCTCCGATTTTCGTGTGATAGGGAGTCGAAGAATAAGTGCGCTTTAGTTCACTCTGTGGCACATGATTGAAAATTGGCAACGTCCGCTATTCCCATTAGGAAGCAATAGCCGTTTCTAAACTATGGGCTCAGTCGCATGTGACATCTGTGAGAAAGAAGTTATAAGAAAGTTATTTTATGAGAAAGACAAAGGACCTTCGCGATCGGAATTCTTCTTTCGTGCTGCCGTTTACATATTAATTCTTGGGGGGGGGGGGGGGAGGAGGGGAGCAGATCACACAGACTCTGGCAGTGGCTGTGTGATTGGATGTCTTTCGCAGGCCCCACAGCATGTGCTTAAAAACACTGCAATGACCGTAGACGACATTGCCAGCATCGCAAAGAGAGGAGTTAATTATTATTCCTATTCCGATGCCAGAGTTTTCGGCTGTCGAGTTCAGAGCCGGAACGATATCTGATGTGAGCTTATTATTATAATTTTTTTTGCGATTTCCTGACATAGAGCATACGATAACCAACGAAACTATATCTCATTACTCCAACCCGAACAGCACGCACTTCGCATTCATATTTTGCCGACGCACGTCGAGGCATTTGCTACAGGAGCGGGACGTGACTATCTAAGCTGTACGGGAAAGGCACGGGCGACGAAGTCCCTAATGGGATGCAGACTGAAGTCGACTGCGCGACTTCCCGGTAGTTTTCGCTTGCAAACTTGTTGGGAGTGTTGTTGAGCGAGGGGGTAAAGGTGGCGTGGAATCGATTGTAGGAATGGAGCGTACGTTGACAATCCTATGAGGGTGCTTTTTTTGCGCGAGTGCGCGCGAAACGGTCCGTGAAGTAAGTTTGCCTGGTGATCCTTCGTAGTTAATACGGAATTTCTGGTGATCCTGTGCAAATGACAGGGGCTGACCTTGCATTTACGCCCCTTCATCGCGACCAACTCTTTTACTGCGCGTCTGCAAGTCCGTACTCGTTCATAGTTAAAACCCTCATGTAACACGTACATTGTATCTTTCTTTCTTTCTACAGAGACAGTTTTGTGCCGTATACCTAGTGTTACAAAGTTATTTCTATCGTACGTCAACTATTTCTACCAGACTGAGTATACATTGCAGTCCAATGGCTTGTACTCGCGTATGTTTGTTTATAAACAGCTACAATCGTGACTAACATTTCGTTTTATTGTCTCTTCCTTCCCCTTCTTTGTATCCTATTACAACCGTGTACAACGGCTTCGTCATTGCGACAAGTTTCTACACCAATCCCACAATACGGATTCACCCCTGCAGCATTTCGAACATTCTCGTTCGGCAAGTTTTGGTGTCACAGGCGGCAATGACGAAAGGTGCAATATCTCATAGTGGAGTTTTGCTTCTCTAGACGTTCATTTTCTTCTCTTCTTTTTTATTTGAAAAGCGAGGCAGTGGATGAAATAGCGTGATGCGGATGCGCCTGCCTTGCCAGTCAAAGCCATTGCACAGTAGAGTGACAGTGAATGACCACATTGTCACCCATACAAACACTGTTTGTGGGAACGCTTCGCATTGGCGACTGATACCCTTTACACATACGTTGACCCTGGCTAAACAGGACACGAGAAAGACAAGTATGACAAAAATAGAATAACTGGGTCGATATGGAAGGCCGTATTGTCTCATTACAAGTAAAAATAAACTATTACAAGCCAGTATGTTCTGGAACTTCGTAACATATCTGACAACCTAAACGCACTGGTTTGCGGGGAAATGAGAGAATACACTGACTTTTACGCCACTAATTTTCGGTCACCTTCTGCTTCTGGGGCAACCTTGCGCCGTCGGTGGGTTTCTTCCTAGTTTCTCTTTTTTTCTATTTTGTTACTTATATCTGGACTTAAAGGAGGATGATTGTAGAACTCGGTTTTTAGGAGAAAATGCCCTCGGGGTACAAGAAGAGGTGCTACTTATAATAATTCTTTCGGCTATCCAGTCATATACTGTCATAGGAGTTACTCATCCGATCCTCTCTGATTCTGGCAGCATTTTTCAAACGTCCAGTCTGCAAAGTGACCCAACTACATGCACCAACGGCAACGCGACGACAACGGCAAACTCGGAATGCAACGTTGAGAACATTGTAACTCCGAGAGAACGTGCTCGGAAAAGTAAACAAAGTGTTAAGTTATTAGTATTGAGCACGTCACAAAAGGCACAACGTTTCATGTGTAGCTGTGTTGTTTAATATGCATACATCCAGTGCACAAGACTCGTTTAGTGTCATTCGTGATTTCAGCGTGATGTAGATAAGCCGTGCCTGAAGCCGAAATGCTTTCTATTTCTCTGTTGGTTTTATATCCATCTCTCATTGCGTGTATGTGCGTGAGCGCGTTATAAAACGGGCGATCCATGCGTACGCATTTTTGTTTTGAATAAAGAGAGCTTCAACAAAGGCATTCATCTGTCGCGTATCTCTCTAATTCTATAGCTAGCGGAGTGAATCAGAACAGTGGAAAATGGTTCGTGTCGTACAATTTGAATAACAATAAAAGAAAAGCATAAATGAAGCTATTCCTAATAGCGTGCAAGCTACTCTCGCTTTTTTGTGCATTCAACGTCAGGCAGAGCGAACACGGTATCATTTCGCGCTCATTACGTACGTATGAAAATACGAAAAGCTCGAAGGTTTAGGGAATCTAGTTAGCTTTAGTTAGCTTAGCACTTTAGTTAGCTTTTGCTGCCTGCGCCGGTCATATTTGGCCCATAAATGCTCGTGTGAACCAGGAGAGAAATAAACGAAAAACAAATTATTAGCGTACAGCGGAGGGCGAAGGATTGGGCCAACCGACAATATGAAAGGAAGCCGTGTTTACGCTTCTATATTTCGCTTTCCTTTTCGAGCGATTCTATAGAAAAAAAAAACAGCTTCACTGTTAATGGTCAAGGTCTGGTTTACCTCACCATTACTAATGTGTATCAGGTTAGCAATGACAAACTGCCAATAGTATGGCGCGGTGAGCACGAGCCGTTTGAGAGAAATAATGTTGTCGTTTCCAGCTTCAACCCACACTTCGGAGCAATGTGTCTGTGCAAAAGCAAGCCATGGGGTTAGCCTCTTGCTTGCTTTCAGACGAAGGTGACGTCTTACCTCATGAATGTATCAAAGAGTAATGTATATTTTATAATTGATACTTTTTTATTTACCAATACCGCTGTCTCCGATTTTAGACAGAACTGCAGTAAGCACACCAATACAACATACAATCACTGTGTCACACGTAAAGGGAATTCGTTTACAGAATTCTCATGTGGCATTCCTCGCAGACAAGTTGCTTAGCGCAATTAGCCGAACTCCATGAAGAAATATTTTTCGAAAGGAAAAAAAAAGGGGGGGAGGCATAATGCGTGTGTTGCACGACAAACGTGATACAAAACAAACGCTTTCAAGGAAAGAATTGGCAATGTTATGCGAGTTATTACCGCTGTACATGATTTTATTTCGGAATTTAGAAAAATTCAACAACTTTTGCAAAAGGATATTAACCTGTTGTATTGTATGTTGTATTGTATTAACCTGGGTGCTGTTGTGCCCTCTCCTGCACAGTTCAAAATTGACCGGTTACGAAAAACCTGTTGATTGCTTTCATTGTCCTGTAGCTGCCAAGTCGGGGCTGAAACTAAACGAAAGAGGAACTCGGAAGCTTATCTCGGGAGTAAAGCACTTCGTGTGAGAAAATCGGCTCGCTTTTCACAGAGCGCGGTCGGACGTAATTTCGTCGACTCCTTGACCGAATCGTCTCCACCC
Source organism: Dermacentor variabilis (assembly GCF_050947875.1). NCBI lineage: Eukaryota > Metazoa > Arthropoda > Arachnida > Ixodida > Ixodidae > Dermacentor > Dermacentor variabilis. Next base: position 29,975,765 of record NC_134575.1, on the reverse strand, counting down.
ATCCCGCTCTTCTTGTCTGATCTCTCCGGCAGTTCGCGAACCTGACGATAAGTGGCCGTGATCAAAAGGGGTTGTGTGAATTGCCGTTGGTTAAAGTTGAGCGGTAGAATGGACGCAGTTTAAAAAGCGCGGCATTTCAGAAAGCAAATAAAGAAAGAAAGTGGTTCAAACGGGTGCTGGCACATTCCAGTCTGAAGAGATGCTGGCGTTTTTTTTTTTACTTTATGGACGATTACCCTTCATTCAGCGGAAGGTTATGAAAGTAAGTAATAAAAGAGGTATACGAGCCTCGGCCATCTAAAAAGTGGGTTTCACTACACATGAGTTTTCGAAGAGCCGCTAAGAAACAGGAAAAGCACCTTCACGACTATTTTCCTAATTGCGAATTGCCGTTATCTTGTATTTGTGCTGCTTGCGTGTAAGTTTGGCTTTAGCAAAAGTTGCATCCGGAAATTATACGATGGCCACGAGATGGAAGTAGGTACTTTTTAAGCCCACCGACAACTTAGTGAACGTTTCTAACATATGTGACAAGACGAGGTGTTTATCGGAAATTCGAATACTAGTACAATGCGAAATTTCATGAAATGTGCTTCTTTGCCTTAACCACAGTAGATGCTTGGAATAAAGATAGGCTAATAATTCCTCAGTCTATAACCTCTTGCCTTTATAAAAATAGTCACAAGCACGAAAGCCGAGGCTCTCCAGAACACCGGCATTTTCGAAGATATTTATATTTTACGTCAGTTTTTTCCAAAGTAGTGTGGGAGATTTTTATTCTGTTTTCTAATATCTTTTCAACTGATTCTGCACCAATAAAAATTTCCACCAATTCTATTCCTGAACACCTTGTTTACCATATGTTCTGCTTACATTGCAGACTATGTCCATTATGGTCAGTCATTTTTAGTGTTATTTTCAATGTTCTAGACTGCCCTGCATTTATCGAAACAATCTTTCTCAATATCCTGAAAAATATAATAAATAAAATGTTGGTATTCATACCACAAAAGAATAGCTGTTTGCGATATCGTAACCACCAACTCTGTTGTGAACGCATTTATTCTGTGGAGATAGAAGAGAATCGGACTTAACGTTCTTGAAATATCCAATTATTGGTGATGAATATAGCTTGCCTATGTTGTTATGTGACATTATTATATCTGCAAGTAATCTACTTAATTTTCGTTCCATTTAAAATAATTTTTATTAGCACAAAGCAGCGACTTTTGCTTCTTAAGACTAAATGCGCAAAATTCAGCTCAGCATTTGAAAACAAAGAATTGTGGAATAACTTACCACGTACTTTAAAAACTATTCATCCCTTACCATTATTCAAACGCTGTCTAAACGAATACTTATAAAGTGATAACATTTATACTTGTTTTTGATTTATATACTGTCATTCTGAATAATTTGACCTTTTTGTACATATCTATTTTCATTTCACTAGGATTTCTATAACTTCAACTTCCCCGTCCCGTTTGCTGTATTACTGCATCAAATATTTTTTTTCTCGTTGATTGCCCTGGTACTGTTGTCTATTGAACCCACGTCTGTACAATAAATATACAAATTCCATCTTCTTGAACCATGATAAAACGCGATTAAAACATTAATTGGTTGGTTCACTCAGATATAAAACGCAAAGGTTTGCCCTAGCCACAACATGCCTGCGTTTCTTCAGTTAGGTACAGTGAATGCGATGTATGGCAAGGAAATATGACTAACAGTACGTCGGGTGAACTCACATGTCAAAGTCATAATTTTGAGGCTATAATGGTCCTGCGTGGTAAATACAAAAACGTATGCCTACCATCTTATGACGATATTCTCAATTACCGCAAGCACATTACTGAGTGCGCCTTACGCTGACGGAATAACTAATGGACGAACATAAAGGAACAAGACGTGGGTCTTGTTCCTTTATGTTCGTCTATTAGTTATTCTGTCAGTGTAACACTAAGCGCAATGCAACAATGAACATCCACCAATTAGCCCCGTTCATTGCGTTGGTTTGCTAAGCATTACATATGTCCAAAGATGTTTTAACCGAAAAAATACTTTCGAGTGCGTAATGGTCGGCATTACAGAACACTCGAAGCTTATTTGCTTTTTACTTTGCCTGTTTTCTCTTGCGTGATACGAAAGTGCTCTGCAAGTGAATAATTGTCAGATGCGTCTCGTTTTGCCATAAGAATCATGCTATCAGAATAGAGGAGCAGGAAGTGATGAAATAAATAAAAAACTTTCAGAGAACGTTCTTCCTAATGTTTAACTGTTGAAGTGGCGTTGACGTTGTATTTGGTAGTTCAGAATTGGAAAATTCAAGCGGTGGTGAAAAGATGCAATCATCTATTACGGCATCAATAGAACAAAGTTGTGCATGCTTGGTTGTTTTCACTCCTTCCTCTTTCTCACATCATAACGAGCTCGTCAAAAAAAAGGAGAAATCGAGCCGAAGTTGTATAATAGATTACTACGGCCGTCCAATGCAAAACGATGGCTGCAATCGACTAGGGAAGAAAATGGGCACCGTTTATCCGTGGTGCAGATCTTATTATTTCTTTTTATTCCCTCAACAGGGTAGCGCGGCAAGCGGACATTGCCGATGTCTAAAGTGCACGCAGGCGCTAAACCAAAACTGCCATTTGGAACGTCGGGAAATAACTCAAAGCGAAGCTAAACCAGGCGGACGAGCAATTCTGAACTACAGAATACAACGTCAACGCCATTTCAAGAGTTAAACATTTGGAAGAACGTTCTCTTCAAGTTCTTTGTTTATTTCATCACTTCCTGCTCTGCTATTCTCATAGCACGGTTCTTATTGCAAAACGAGACGCATCTGACAATTTTTCACTTGCAGAGCACTTTCGTATCACGCAAGAGAAAACAGGCAAAGTAAAAAGAAAGGAAGCTTCGAGCGTTTTGTAATGCTCTGACCATTACGCACTTGAAAGTATTTTTTTTTTGTCTGGAAATTTATGAACACTCAAAATGCAAATGAAGAAGGCTTCATCGTACCAAACCTAGTTCGAAAATCATCTGCGTAAGATTACCTTACGTTGCTATTCAAAACTATCTTCCCAGTATGCAGCTCCTGTCGCTAGAAGTCCTTACGCATTGGAAAAGGGCTCAGTCTTTGCTTCTCAAGGTTGCCATGAGTGGATCTCCCGTAATAAGGCTTGAAATCAAATACTATGCGAGGCTAAAATATATCAGTGACGAACGGGGCATGGGGCGCCAGTATCAGGAAGAGCTCAGAAATAAATGTTTGTACCAGATTTTGCGTCAAAAGGCCATACTTGGTGGCTGCCGTTTCTTTTCTTCTCTCCCTCTATGACGCTCGTGTTTTGATTTACTATTAATTAAGAAAGAGGAAAGAAACTGGCTGTCGTCCCGAAGACCATCTATAAGGAGGCTCAAATGACGTTATCTAGCCAATAGGCCATTCTTGATGCTAAAAAACAAATACATCACATTGTAATCCGTGGAGCACCTGCTTCACGTTTAGCAGCTTGCAAACGTACTTGACAAGGTCATAGGTTCGTTTCTAGCCGCATCTTGCACCCTCCCTGCTATAGCACGTCAAGAGAAAGACAGGCTGCCGTGACTGGTTGTCTAAGGTCTTCGTCTGGTGAGTACGGGGTCAGGACTTCGGTGCCTAACCGTAGCCATCAGGACAAAAGTCGAAAGAACTTTCGTGACACTAGATTTAGGTGCATATTTAAAGAGCCCCGTGGTCGTCAAATTTATTTGCAGCGCCAACCAGAGCCCGTGTGTTGCTTTTGGATGATGACCCCAACGCATGATAATTTCCTTTCATTTTTTTTAAAGGATACATTGTCTCCGCATTTCATGTATTAGTTGGTGCATTTTTTCAGAACTGGGTTATTATATTGAGTTGCATAATTAAAAACTTGATATTTTCGTCTCTCACATTTTTTTCAAATTTCAACTATTTGTGAAAAACAAATGACGCCATAAATAAGAATACCCGCTTGCACCTGTGACTAATGTTAAACTTCATTTTTTTTTAACATCTAACAAACCACATGAAGTTTGGTGCAGGCGTTGCCGCGAAAAACGATTTCTCCTTTCCCATGTAATTAGATAAGAGGCCCCGAGATAATGCTTCATCTTAGCGAGAAAATTAGTATATTTGGCCCCCCTGTGAAATATCTTATTCATTTGGGAATATCACTTTTGCAAAATTCTTGTAAACACTTTAACAAATCCGCGTTACCCATAAATAATTATACCAAACTTTATCTATCTATCTATCTATCTATCTATCTATCTATCTATCTATCTATCTATCTATCTATCTATCTATCTATCTATCTATCTATCTATCTATCTATCTATCTATCTATCTATCTATCTATCTATCTATCTATCTATCTATCTATCTATCTATCTATCTATCTATCTATCTATCTATCTATCTATCTATCTATCTTTTTAAATAGGGCAATATTCTAATTAGCAGACGCCTGATAATACCTGTTGGATTCCTGTACTTTAAGGGAAGATCAACTATTTCAGGCAGTTCTTGTAGTCTGCCTCTCCCTTCGCGGCTTCATACATGAATGGCGCGTTCGGGTAACATGTATGCTGCGCAGAAGGCATTGCCCTAATAAATAATAAAAAAGCCGCCGTGGCCTTGCACGTCCAGACGTTACTTGTTTGTGCACTTCTGCTGTTTTGCGTGATGTCGTGCGAAAGCAGCGGCCTTGTATACTGCGTCCAAGGAGTTCATGTTCTTTTTCTTTTTTTTTTCTTTGCGTTAGTTAAACGTAGGAGTCACAGCGCTGCAATTGGGTGTTGCGTTTCCTCTCTCCCAATCTGCTCACAGACAGGGAGCAAAGCACCGCTTCATCTCGCGCGGAATAACAGGTTAGACGTGACCTTTCCGGGGCAGTACTGCGAGAACACACGCAGCGTATCGCATTTGCAGGAGACGTGCGCCCGATTTTTCTTACAACGGTGCCATTGTATTTGCTGCTTTCAGTTTATCAGAAAGCGCGTGCTCGGCTCGTGGCCACGGTGGTCATTATCGGTAACGCGCACTCCTCATTTTCAGCTGTTGGCCTCGCTCAAAAATATGTATATATAAAAGTAGAAAAAGAAAAAAAAAGAATGAGACACGCTTACCTTTGTCATTAGTGTCGGTGTCTCTTTCTGGGAACCATAGTACGGTGTGTGTACACGTTGCCATTTCTTCAGGAGAGCAATACACAGACACAAAAAATAAGCTATAATGGAACAAGCCCTGGTCGCTTCATTGTGTGGACGGCTCCCTGCTGAGTTGCTGCTGTGCTTTTCTTCTACAGCTCCCATCCGATGTGAAAGGACTGTCTTACAGCGAAGAGACTTTCCCACGATTGTGTGGCAATTGTGACTGCCATTTATCAACCGTAATTGACGTTTAGCTTTCATTATTACGTTTATTCGGCATCCAAGATAAAAAAAAAAAAAACGACACGTCGCAAAGGTGCACATGGACAATGATTGGTGCTGTAGTGGTTGGCCTTGGGTCATTGTTGGACAACGCGAGAATCACTGACCCGTGCCCAAGGAGAGCACCGAGAGCAGCATTTCTCGCACTGCGTCTCAATCGCAATTCAATCGTTGCGGGTAGGAATCGAACCCACGACCTCGTACTTAGCGGAGGAGCCCGATATCCAACGCGCTACTTCTGGCTGGTCAAGCAAGAAATACGCTACGTTTCTCGGCATAACTGAGGGCAATCGGAGAACACGGTAAGTTGGCGTGGCTCAAGTTTTGTGAACGAATTCGCTCGTTGATATAGCAAAGCACGGCGGAGCGCGGAATGCATTTAACCTTTCGTAAACGGATCATTACTTGCGGAGGAAAACACTGATACATATAACGTTCGCTTATTGGTGAATTTTGGCGCGTTAACTTTACATTTACGATAATAATTACAAAGGGCATGATCAGCAAAATGTGTGAAATTATGATGACACGCAAAGTATATACCAGACTATGGTTTACTGACAGTCCGTAGAAAATTGCGGACCAAAAGCGCCAATCTATAAGCCAATAAAGGTTTTTATTGATAGTATGTGTGGTCCTCAAAGGAAATCGTTTCTATAGAACTTCGTGTATACAATGTAAATAAGTTTTGCGGGAAAACGGTACAGAGGAACTGCAAGTGATGCGACTGTTCGGAGAACGACGTCGTTTGCTTACCAAAGAAACCAATTACGATAACGAGGAGCAAACCTTAAAAACCAAATCATTCCGCGTGCGTGACAAAAAAAGAAGCTGATTATGTGTGTCCTCAATCCCACATCGAAGATCGGTGAGCCGCTTTGATGGCTGTATGGGCACGTGTGCGGCTCCGAAATTCGGAATGCTAACACTATTAAAAAGAAAAAAAAATCACCCACACAACCCAGAGCTGCAGTCTGCAGATAAAGGGCTTATATACGTGATATACGAATAAATACGATAAAATCGACCACACTGCTTCTAGTTTTGCGCTCTCGCACAGCCAAGGTTTCGCGAAATTGCCAGCGAACCGCCTTTTTCGTGTCATACGCGCTGCGGCAATGCGCAGAAGCATTAGCCGCGGAGTAATGACTGTTTCTTGTGGGAGAGCGAACGAGACAGCTGATTATGGGTATTTCGTCTCAGCGGTAGTGGCGAAAAAAAAATAAAAAAATGAAATCGCGGTAGCAGCGGCTGGCAGTGGACCATACTTCTTTAAGGCTTCTCTTCCGTCGCATTCGCAAATTTGAAAATAGGAAAGGTCATTGTCAGGAATGCGCAGCAGCCACATTTTTTGCGTTAGTGATTAGGAATATAGTTCTCTGCTCCTTTGATTCGAAAATATTTTATTTTCTCGGACGTCCTGTTTCTAGCGTTACCGGTTAGGGGTAGAGAAAAAAAAGTAGACATAGGTAAGTCACTTTCACACGGGCCCACAATACGGCTGATTGCTTAACATCTTGTAAACGTTCTAGCTACGACGGCTTTGTTTCAAGACAGAAAAATTCAACATGTGCGCAGAACTAGAATTCGCGCCGCTGAATCGTAAAAAAAAATATGGGCAAATTCTGCACGTAAGTGGACTTACGATGATTGTTATAAAAGTGAATCCAGTAAAATGTACTACCGTCGCTGACTTAGGTTTGTCTACGCCCCCTTTATAGACATATACGCAACATCACGACTGGATGTTGAGTACAGTCCAACATTTATATTTTATTATTGCACTGGCTTTTGACTTAGTGCACTGAAACTTCGCTTTATGCAAATCCGGTAACTTATGATTACCGACTCTCGTTTGACTGCAATTAACTGTAAAATAAGGGAAAAGAAATAACTCCAACGCACGCGTCGAAATTTGCGAGGCGAAGATCTCGTGAACTGGCCAATGTAATCCCACACAACGAAATCTAATGCCGCGAATTTTATTTACTGTTGTCTTACACAACATGCAATCTCATGCAAAGTTCATGGTTATGCGAAACAACGTTCACAAATTATGCTAAAATGCAAAGGACAATTCATGCAAATGCAAACTCTGACACCTCGATTCAGTGACGTCACGCAAACGTAAGCAATCTTATATACTTGTCGAGGGAAGAATGTTGCATGGAGGTGCACAGGGCCAAGTCAAGTACTACGTGAACGACAATGGTAGGAAAGACAAGGACAGCTCCTTTTATTCCGTAGTCTTTGGCTTCATAAAAAACCAGTATACGGGGCACGGGATTTACTTATAGCTACAGGCTGCACTTTGAAATTGTAGGCCCTGTAGTCTAGCATGAAATATATTCAGGCACTGTGTTCATTCGTCTGCATGTCTTAACTAGGGTAATGTAACGTATTCATTCCTGTCCTGTCCACATTCCTGTCCTGCTATGCGAACTGCTTCGCAGGTTTGTACCACGCGACTTAAAAACAACACGGTCATGATATGCAGAACGTATTGCTGCAATAATTTAAATGCGTACGAATTGATTGTAGTAAGAAGCATTTTGTTCGTACAGATAAAATAGTTTGACGCCACAAGAGCACTCCTTACAGTACTGCATACATATGTTAAACTAAAAAAATGTTCTCACAATCTCGCCAATCGTTGAACACAAAGTAAAGAACTGGGGTTACGCAAATAGTTACCGAACAGCTCTGCTGCATAGCGATGCAAAAATTTTAGGACGAACGTAGACCTAGCTCTAAGAACAAGAACTTATAAAGTACTTAGAGTCAAATGACAATGTCGCGAGCAAATGAATATCGCTAAATTAACAGTAGAAAGGCACTCATTTCGAAAACTTGAAACAGAGGGCAGAAAAAAAATCGTGGACATCGCTGTTCGTCCTCCTTTATTGCGACTAGTAACTCGTGAATAGCGTCTTGGGCTACTGAGTGTTGCTCGTTTATTCGTGGACATATTTGCAACAATCCAACGGGAACCCCACGCTTACATGGTTACACATATTTCTACCAAGCCTCCTATTGGAATTGTTTCCCTCCACAACTTTCGACAGCGCCATTTGCTACATCATGAATCGCCGAACTCGAACTTTATGACCTTACCACGGAGCGAGTGCATAAAGCATTGTGTCGCCTCCGAAATACACTGATGGACACTACCGATCTCCGAGTCTGCATCGCTGATGTACCCAAACGTCAAAGAAAATGTCGAGCGCGAAACTTTCGCGGCATCACAATGGTTAGAGGTTGTGAAAACGAGATTCATACAGCAAGAGTCGGATCTCCGTCAGTGGCCGTCAGACAATTTTGTTCCTTTATGTTCCGTACTGTGAAGACAACGTGACCGCACATAGTGCATAAAGATGAGCTAGTTAGGTTTTAGATGTTCTAAGACAGTTTTAGCGCTTCATGGGACGGAGGACGCACCCTAGAAGAGCTATGTACGCCACTCTATCCCAGTGGCTACGACTTTGGGTGGCTGAGCTCGAGCTGACGGCAGAGGAACCGTTAACTGGATGAGTTAGTTAGCACATCCCTTGTGCGCTGTTTCTAGTCTTCTAGGTCATGGGTTCGATCCACGCCGCGGTGGCCCCATTTCGATGCAAGTGACAGGGAAGACAAAAACAACAACGCGGTTTGCACATTTACGTTTAGGAAGATTTAGGTCTTCATTCTTCCCGAGTGCCTCATTACGCCGCCATGCTTCATAATTCAACTGTGGTTTTTACGCGTACAATCCATGGACTTATTTTGAGGGGTGGGGAGGGAACAGACAAAAGGAGACAGCGAAGAAAGGACAACAACGCGGTTGGCACATTTACGTTTAGGCAGATTTAGGAACCCCAGGCCGTCTTCATTATTCCGAGAACTTCATTACTTGACGCTTAATAATTCAATTGCGATTTTGACGCGCAAAATTCAAGAAACTACTTTGGGAGAGGAAGAACCTAATTTGGGGAAGAACCTAATTTGTGGAAGGAAATACACAAGTCTTCGATTAGAGTTACGTTAAGAAAAAGTGCATCCCAAATGCCCACGAAACAACATACTGAAATGCTGAAAAACAGACGATATATGCGCCAAACCACCAGTCCCACGCGTTTAGAATAATTATTGGGACACGTAACCATGTGCGTTTCTTTTTTTTTTTGGGGGGGGCGGGGCGACAGGGCGTTCGAGGCAGTGCTTGCGGAATTGCCAGACTCCTCGCTTACGCGACACAAGATCCAGGTACCAGTCTACATGTTTTCTTGTTTGCACTTTCCCAGACCGCGTGTGCATGCTCAATAAAGACGCGCTGTGGCGTTTTTTGCCAGATTCTGGACTCCCCTTATGCTGTACCTGCGCGGGATGCTATACCAGTTTGCCTTTTACGAATCGTTGGGTATGTGCAGGTACAATTATTAGCGGGGCCCGCAAACCTACCGTTCCTGTACATTTAGTATTATTATCGTTTTTTCTAATGCTGTTCTTTTCCGCTTCAAGCACTGGAAATGTCACAGATTTTCCTGGCCACGTGACCGATTCACCAAGGCCTAGCGACAACCAATACGTTGTTGCCGACTGCAGGCGCCACCGCCGCCAGCTATACAAACACTGTCCTCATTTCATACTATCATTTTTCATCGTTGAAGAAGAAAGCTCGCTTATCTAGCTAAATCTTGCCATTGTTCTGCCATGCATTTTATGCGGCGTTACACACACGGGATTCAGTTGGAAAAATGGACTCATCACGGCTTCGTTTACGCTCAATTTATGACACACCTAATGATCGACAACATCAAAGAGAACCGCATAAGAATTGCGAGGCCCAGCTTTGAAAACTTTGTTTGCAATGAGAATTTGCATTTTGCGAGCAATTTCATAATAATGTCGTAGCCTGTCGCGATTAGATGAAACCTACATTTGAAAGACCTGCTGGTTCAATAAAGAAAACAGAACTATAGAAGTACAAAAAGGTATTTTGGCGATCGGAATAAACTAAGGTAAGAACTTCGTTCTCTGGAGCTACTCAAGTAATTTGGCGGTGAACTTCAAAAGACAAAGCTCGTTTGATGAGTATTGTATTTTGTAACATGATGAAACAAAAATCCGGACATTCGGTGCATTTATTTCTGCATGTTTCTCTCTACTGTCTAATTAACAGCCTTCTGACAGTTAACTTTGATGTATCTTTTTCGTTCACGAATACGTCATTATCTGGGAGAGGGCTTCCTCGCGTTTATTTGAAATGTGCTTTCTTTTCGCATCGCCTTGAACAAGGCAGAGCAACGGCGGATAAATTTCGCGAACTCGACGAAGTAAGCTTCTTCAGTAGCTGTCAGTTAGGTAACTTACGTCATGGGGTGTGCCTATGTAACGTAGCTTTAAAAATCTGCATTACAGTTCGGCCTCAGGTACTAACTTTGAAAAATTTACTCGTTAGGAATGTCCTTCTAATAAACTATGTATATGGCAAATTATGGGAATCTATTCGTGCAGCAATAGCTCGTTTTTAAGTAGTGCGCGTATTGCTCCAAGTGAAAAATTCCTGAAACTAGGCACTTTTTCTGCACCATTGCCCGGTATATACTGCGTGCTTATTTTGTACCATAATCTCCATCTTGTCTGAAGTTCTTAGAAACAAGATATAGATGAAAGGGACAATGGCTGAAAACACAGGAAAAAATAAACCTTTCTTCTTTATAGTTACGCAGGTTATCACTTTAGGAGCACATGTGCATGACATTGCGTTGCCTCGCCACCAAGCGATATGTACCTGGGCTGTTGTATAGTAGCGATGCAATTCTCTTGTGCCAAATGTGTTTCGCGCTTCTCCCGTTCACGAGGGGTGAGAACAACTCGCCGTATTGGACGATTCGTGCGTATTCTGGACGGCCCTCGTAATAAAGAGAGTTCACAACATTGGTGTAATGCGCAGTAATTGATGTCGCCTTATACTGATTTAAAAAAAAGCTATGCCAGAAAAATGTACCAAAACCATAGTACACTTGGTGGTGGTGGTGGTGGTGGTGGTGGTGGTGGTGGTGGTCTATAAAGTCGATGAAGTTGTCTTACAACACTCTAACCAAATGCGTCACCGGTTGTGTGTTTGAACCGTTGTCTTTCATTACAGACGCTCACTGCTGTAAGCATTAGGGCACGATCGCAGGCATGCTTCTCTGGCGAGAATTGGTATTTTAAACGTCTGGTGCGCGCTCCACGTGTCAGGGGTTTGCATTCTTCCCTCGCGACAGCTCGAGCTTTGTGACTCTGTGTTAGACGGCACTGCTTTCGAGATCAGTCCACATTTTTTCCGGCTTATACTGCTTTGGGGAAGGGGCTCCATTTTCCGGCAAGACGCTGACACTTCCAAGCCGAATGACGTCCGACAATAAAGATATGGCACTGAAAGAGCAAAATGACCGACTCATAACAGATGGACGTCTTATGGAGAATCCGGGAAATTGTACCGGTGAGCACATCGGTGCCCCGATTCGCCATTTTGTCCAATCATATTCGCTCTGTATAGGGCCCCCTGCTGTGTACCAGTGCAAGTTGCCGAGTTCGTCATTAGTCATTGGTGCGAAGGATTACGAGAAAACAACGAAAATCATTGTTTCAACCAGGCTAACGGAACACAGCAGGCCGATCGTTGCGTCAAGCATGGTAGGACTTTGACCAGATTGATCGTGGCGCATAAATATCGAGTGCGCTCTAATGAAATGGAGCCACGTAAATGCACAGGGGATTAATTTACCCATAGAAAAATGTCAGTGGCTTCTTTTAGAAGCGAAGTTGTTAAGGGGCCTTTTGGAAATGTTGCAAAAGCAATAGATGCCAGAAGTGGGACATTAGACGTAGACGTCATGATACTGAATGTCCATTAGGTATGATAATGGGGCCATTGATAAGAATTTGTTAGAAAGCGTGAATATTGGTAATCATTAAATAAAATCTGCCTTGAGTGCACGTTACTTAAATACATACCTTTTTGATAGCTCATTATTTTTTTTCAGCCAGTAATTTGTATTTGTTGCTTCTCACCTACACACTTTGCCGTCTCCACGTTGGAGGCCGGCTGCAAGTTTGCACGGCTGCAGGGATGAACGCTGACAGCGCTTTCCAACAACGCCGCCGGCGTGTCAAGCCCGAATCGGCCGTATGAACAGGGCGTCGGTGAGAATACGCAGGTGGCGTTGATGATGAGTCATCTTAAAGGCCGCCAACAAACTAACGCATAGTGATTCCGAAAAGGCTGAGAAGTCGCTTAAGACGCTTGGCTGTCTCTGAGTTACCAGTTGCTTAGATTCGCGTACATCCCCGAAGGATTTTTATGCGAAGCATACTAGCCGCACAACCACGCTCTTCCTTGCTGCGCCGCGCGCGGCCGCGTAGCTACCATATGACGTCATAACAGCTGCAAAAGCGGAGGCTCAACTCGTGCGCTCGCTTGCGGCCGCGTAGCTACATAGCCGGGTCTCAGCTCGTGCGCTCGCCTGCATGAGTTGTTTTTTCGTCTAGCCGAACCAAATATAGCCAAGCAACAGCAGTTCACCAGGCTAAACAGTGGTTCAACAACTAAAATAAAGGCTAGTATGCTTCGCATCCTGGGCTTAACCTAAGCTAAGCCACAGCCATTTTTTTTTCTTGCTGCGTATGGAAAGAACTGGAATGAGGAACCCGCACACATCAACGTGTACACCACGACTGAATGAGATAAGGAGAAGTGCGCCGTAATATTGAACAGCCTCGGCAGATAATAATAACTGCTAAGAAATTATCTGTTTTGAGAAGTGTGGTTCACGGAAAATTGCTATTTCAAGGACGCTGTCATGCCTGACTACCACTTGAGCATCAGCTGGGGTGCCAAGTTTCAGGAACTCCAAAACCAGGCCACAAGAATGTTGTTCTGCTTCACTGGTGTGCATTACAGGTACCGCATACAGAACAATAAACTGCACATGGCAATAGAAGCCTACTTTCGCAAATTCCGCTAACACCGGAGGGGTCTTTAAAAGCATCACTTTTACAATCACTTCGGAAGGAAGTTAGTGAAAGACAAAGCCGAGATTAGCTCACTCAAATCACTATGGATAAATCAAGGAGTGGTTTTCTTTTTGTTGAACATAGCAGTTTCTACGACCATGTAATCCTTGAAGGAGAGCTTAACTTACGGGCTAGTTCTCTCTTTCTATCTCTCTCTTTTACGCATCTGTGACTCAGGTTTGAGCACTCAGTAGGGCCTAATGGACATTCAGCATTGTGACATCTACGTCTAATGTCGCACTTGTGGCGTCTATTGCTTCTGCAATCAAGCATGCAGGGTCCTGGATGCTTTGGACTTCACTTACTTAAACAGCGCCTGCACTTCAGACACTCCAGCTTTCAACGTGATACACGCTCATTGCTTCGTGGCGAAGACTCGAGTGACGCCTCTTTCGTTGAAGAGCATTTCGACAAGCTGGACCGTTACTGTGAAGCGATTCTTTATGCCCTTGTTTTGCTTCTCGTGACTTGCTAAATTTCCGCGCTGCGTTCGGTGTGCGTCATCGCCAGAATCATCTGGTTGTTTACTGTAGGTGATGAGATAGAAGCAGAACAGAGCAAGAAGAATCGCTCAAAATATGGAGCCTCGTCTCCTGGTTCTGTACAAGCTGCTCTCTCTCTCTCTCTCTCTCTCTCTATCTATCTATCTATCTATCTTTTTAAAGCACAGAAGCGCAACACTTACGTACGTTGCCTATGGCTGCCGTAAATCACGAAACTGTCCAAAATTTTATATATATCTCATCCAATGACATTACATTGTATATTTCTTTCCTACCTTATCCTAAGGATACAATATCCGGAGAAGCTTGCTTGGTGTGAACATTTCGTGGTCCCTAAGCGCCCATAACTGTTCGGCCATTTTCTCTGGATGCTTATTACGTAACGTCTCTTAGGCTGCGTAAACCTTACACAAGTAACAGTTTTTCCGATCCCGCTTGCAGCCCTTGCACGTAGATTTATTGCTATTGATTAAATGCTCTATCGAAATGATGCCTTCGACGCTTGTACAAAGGTCAGCACCACCATATGAGCAGTGCACATCACATAAATATTCACTCTGCACAGCGTCATATAGTTTCTTTTTTGTTGATGTTGTTTGTGGCCGTATAAAATCTGTTTGGCCCTTACCGTTATGTAGTAACTTTTGATGCCAACTTGATGATTTGCCTTACAACTTGGTTAACTTATAAGTGCATGAGAGACCTCGTTGAAGCTTCCATGTTTGCTTTCTGTGTAATACTTCTTGTTGCTTCCTACGCTAGAGTTGTGATCATGCGCGTTCGCTAGAGCGCAAGACATTGGCAAATTATGACATTGCTCTTGTAGTCGTTTTAGAGTAAATCTTACTGAGCTCATTGACGTGACCAGGGGCCGGACGAAGCGCAACGTCCAAAATTGTTAGCTGGACCAAAGACACGGGTAAGTGGAAGACCTGTTCCTTGACGACTTCTTGTGCCTATCCTTGCGCTAGCCATTTTTTTAGACACCTACAAGCAATCTCGTTACACCATAACTTCACTTTCGCTGGGGTAAGTGTAAAAACAAACTATAGAAGATACGCGATAGCTGCAGCTTCAATCGCAAAGCCCGCACCTGTGTTGTCGGCTTAAGAGTAGCCGGCCATTTTCGTGCTCATGAAAACCCATCGTCTCTTTTTTTTTTTTTTGAACTTTGAATGAATCGGACAACACAGGTGACCACATCGATGATACCTTTCTCGTGCCGCTCAAAGCGAAAATATTGTGAAATGTACGCTGTTGTTTGATGCTGTTGCCACTGTGGATTCATGACGCCTTCTTGTCGCTTTCAATCACCTTGGCATTTACTCAGGAGCCAAGGTTGTGTGCGCCAGCTGGCAGTCCAGATGTGAAGTTATAGGTAAATTGTTCTGTATGCCGCAACGTTGTTTTGCTACCCCTCTTTTTACCAACAGAACCCTTCCTCCAATCCCTTCACACGAATTCATAAACTGACATGTCTGGCTTAAACATGGCTGAAGTTATTAGAAAGTAAGGTTCCCAGCCGAAACCTGTGACAAGGATAGAAGGATCGACGACAAACCACCGTGTGTCATCCTCCCTTCGGCCATGCTCGTCGGTGCTTTCTGCAGGAAACCTTTCTTACTATGTGCGACCAGCGAGTTCTGGGAAAACACTATTCTGGAGTTATTATATTTTTCCTGCCCAAACAGCTAAGTGAAGCCGTTCCGCTGAACGTTCTGTCTAGGGGCGCATTATCACAGCAGAAGCCAGGTCTACTGTTTATCATACCCTTTGCAAATTTTAGTCAATGTACACCGGAAAACGGCCATCGTAATCTCCTTGCTCATGCAAAACAACGCACAGACAACAGCAAAATACTGTCGAAAGGATCGTGCAATGTACTTCATCTTTTTTCGGATTCACAGGGTTACACTTGTCTTCGGGCCACCCGCTATCAATAAAGAACAAGTCAGGAGCGATTCTCTGGAACACCTTTATAAATCACGGCATGTTCACTTTGCGCTGATGATTAGCTCACTCCATTCGAGGCGGTTTCCTTGCAGAGGGAGTGTCAGTGTATTCCGACCATATTGCTTGGCAGTCTATCTGGTAGTCTATTGTTTTATCCGGCCGGCTTATATGTTGCGGCGTTGGTCAACCTGCGTTCACACGAGAGGTTTCTTCCCAAGAACAAAGAACGTCGCGATGAAAGATAGCCTGTGTCTATATACTGAAGGCAATAAACGCGACACGATGAGTCCGAGCGAGCTAGGGCGGATCGGCTGCAATATCTCTTGTAGGTGGCGGTATCGACTTCGTATTGCTTCGGTGGCACCGCTGACCCTTCGCATTCCAGGACTAACGAGATATCCTTTCCTCTCGGTATTGATGGTGAGGTCTCGCCGAGGACGGCATTGCAATCGATCTACCGCGTGTTTTCATGCGGCTTTTCTTCGTGGTTCTGTTCGTTGCTTGTCCGGCGCCTGGACATAGCCGGTGTCTCCGTATAACCACTTCTCGATCAGACATGGTTTCCTCCTTCGCGATGATCGGGAAGAAGCAGTAGCGTACTTCTCAAACCAAGCGATACTAGAACACAGATCGTCCTTTCTAGAGCTGCTAAAGTTTTTTTGTAGACTTAAACCGATGTACTTTCCAAATAAACCACGGCTATTCTAAGGTGGAAGTTGCTGTAGAACATGTTTATTGTGCTTAACTAAGTATAATAAAATTCAGCGAGATTATGATACTATCACAACTAGTGTTTCGCCTCCTCTACTTTATTAGCGTCTAACATATCAAGAAGCTGTAAAATTTACGTGTTGAATAGCAATGCTGTCGAGTGACTTTATTGCTCGAGAAAACCTCCGTTCATAACCAAAAAAAAAAATAAGGAAAGAGTATTTTGATAGGGCCTTTATGTTCATTCGTGATTTGGTATCATCCACGTCGTTTATGCTCCTGGCGGTTTTAATATTTATCGGTTTTAAAAGGAAGCTTTAGCTGGTGGGCGAATTCCATATCTTCATCAATATGACAGAAACTAAGAGATGCTCAAATTAGGCAAGAGCTTTGGAGACCTTAATCAAATTTTACGCATTTATGAAGGAAAGCAAGGTTGTATTTACCTGTCCGAATCCTAATTTTCTTGGTATCGCGGTCTTGGAAAACATATGCAAAAAGAAAAAGAAATTCCACAAATAGGAGTAAAGATGTTTCTTCCAGTAGTGAAACCACGCTTCGAAAGCAGACTTTCCAATGGTGTAAGCTGTTTCTCTTAGCATTAGTTAAAGTAGATAAATGCGGCGTAATAACGGTACAGGCTCATCGAGGTAGTCGCGGTTGGGCCCCCCTTTATAGATTGCAGTACTGCACAAAGCTTCCCGATACCTTGGGTGCGTCCTTACAAAAAAAAAGAAAGCTCTTATGCTAGAGCACTTCGTGTGCCGGTAGATGCCAGGCGTATGATATATTAACTCAAAAAATGCGGTGTTATTAAAAAATACGGTCGGCGATCGCCAAGCAACACTTCTCGACCAAAAGCTTTGCGAATTCAATCTGTTGTTTTCTGCGCAGACACTTGCTTCCCACGATGCTTGGTTGTACCGGCTCGGTAAGTAACGAGAATATTCGTGAGTGCTTGGAGATCACCTTAAGGCTGCTAGAGAGATGGGAGAATAATGAAATTCAAAGCAGCGCGAGAGTCTCGGGAGACACGAAAATCTTCAGTGCAATATGAAAGTAACAGACGGAGGCTCTGCACAGAACATTCAGTGAAACAGCGATATCAGCTTTTAGTTTCAATGTTCAACACAACCTGGTTGGAACAGCGTTGCTGCTGGGTCAAGCACTCGCAGTGAAGCACCCTTCGCTGCTTCAGACATTACAGCGATGTTGGTCTTCAGCCCCTATTACTTCTGACGTCCAGCTATTGTCCCGGGTAATTGCGAAACAATGCACAGTGCATCGAAGCGTATATATCAGGCTCAGAATTTACGACTCTCTGCTTTTACTATGCTGAGCAGTTGATACTGTGGGCCTGCCTAGTCTACGCAGGCCTACAGAACCAACTGCGCCCAATTTAAGAAAAATCATCGGTATTAAAGTTGTGCTAGCTTCACGAGGTCCTTGAGTACGTTTTACAAACGAGAGGTTTAGTATCGAGATCTTTCATTTTTGCACGCTCCACTGCCACTCCAGTTGCCATTACCGTCCACATAGAGTCATCTTTCCATGCTCGCTAAGTCGAAATAAGAAAATTTGAAGTGCTCATATCAATCAATGTTATATGCAACAGCGCATTTTTTGTTTCGTTTTAACGCGACGTACGAGGAGCAAGCAGCCGTTAAGTAGATGCGCCATCTTTTCTAGCGGGATGGCTCCATTTGGTGTTTTCTGTGCAATAGGATTTTGTAGAAAGTCGAAGATTGTTGTCAATATTTTTTCAGCACATTCGCGTCGTTCTCACTCGCTCCGGAGTCTTCATTGGTGATCAAGCCCTTATTTCTTGGGTGAGCACGCATTGGGAGGACAATTTGTGGCGCTTATTTTGGCGTAACAATACCTCGCAAGACTTTATCTTTTCTGTAACCAATCGATGGCGAAACTAACGCGGAAACGAACGGCACGGCGAGTTTTAAAGCGTTTAGAAAGCTTATTGCATTATTAAAGCGAATATAAGCCTGAAGGAGTATATTAGTTGCAGTTAACATACTTAGGTTCAGGGTTTATTGTTTGACAAGGAAATTTCATAGGGAACAGAGCTTGTCACTAGCACGTCCTTAGCAGTAGCTATAGATGCAGGGTGTCCCCGTTAGCTTTAGCCATAAATCAAAGATATGGCTGAAGAAAAAAAAATGAATTACATGTGCAATGTTTATGTGTTTGTATGTCATGTAATTTCTCATTGTTTTCGTTCTTTTCTTTTTGTTCGTATATTCTATGCCGCTTTCATGTGATGATCATGTATCTTACTCATTCCCAACCTACTGATATTCCGAGTATGGATTGTGGTATTCATAAGAAACAAATAAAATACACCGAAGCACTCTAGGTTCGTGTTCAAATTGGTGTCGTTGCCTATTGTGGGAAGCAAGTGGCACTAATCTTTTGTAGTTATGCAAGCGGAATAACTTTACGTTAGAGCGACCCTTGTTCAACAGCAAACTATCGCAGTATTGACATACACCTTGCTCGAACGCTCATTTCGGGTGACGAATCTTAGTACGTCATTGCTTTGCTGACCCTCCAATGTGGTTATGATAGGGGCAGCACATCGAGAGCATACTAGCGCAGTAGATATGTAGACGTGCGTTTCTTCGTCCAGTCTTGCAGCTCCATCTTGGGTAATTGCGTGCGAATACTTAGCCAAATGCTCAGAAAGATTTTCTTTAGTTCTTTCTGCTTGGCTCACGTTGAGGTTGGAGCTGACACTTCGCTGGCTACCTTTTTTTTCACATTAAATATTCTTATACATTAGGCGCACTTAACATTGCGTCGTCATCTAGTTACGCAGAGAACGTGGTACAACAACGTGACCTTCAGAGACGGGGGGGGGAGGGGAGGTTCGTTGGTTTGGGTTAGATGCGTCGCGTACGGCAATTAGGGAGAGTAGTTTAGCATCCTCATTTCGCCGTTGCGCCTAGCGCTGTTTCTTCTTATTATTATTCTTATTCGCGAGGCACATCAGCCTTAAGCCCTCGTGGGTCACTACGCACGGCAAGCAGAACCTCATCCTTCTGACGCAGTTCTTTCTGCGCCAAGCGAAGCACGCCACTTGGCGTTTGCGTTCACGTCCGCATCTTGCGATGCAGATGACACCATATCCATGCACAACTCGTGCCACCGTGAACTCCGTCCCTGTATATATATCAAAGAAAAAAATGAAAGGAACCACAGACGTCGCCGCCTCTTTAGCAACTAGGTCAAAGTTCCGACATTTTTCTTTTTTTTTTTGCGTCAGCAATGCTGCCAATTTCTTCACACCTTCAGTGCCATCGAGTTCATCCATCGAATCAGTACATCAAGAGCTTGGAGGAGGTGATCATTTGCAGGAAACACACACACACACAAAGGAGGCGGCAGCACAATTTCGGGAGCAATCGGGCGCAATGTCTTTCATCTAAACAGTGTGCAAGAAACGTCAAGTGTTAATAGGCTAATTAGCCAAACCAGCCCCACGCCGACGGTTTCCCTTGGGCCTCAGGTCTTGCACAATCGAGGTGCGACTCCTGCAATGCAGCGGGCGGCCACGGCTTGCACTTCCACTTTCACTTCCTCTTCTCCCGCTTTCATGGTTGCGATGTCGCTACTGCTCTTCGGCACGCAAGCTTGCTAGCCGCGAGTTGCGCGAGACTTAACAAAGGCATGCCCAGCTAAATGAAGGCTGTGGCTCTTCCTTGTGACATAAAAGAATTAGAAAAATACAGCAGCTTCCCGCAGAAGGAAGAAAATACACATGATAACTGCTTCGGCATCAACTACTGCAGAAAAAATTAAATTGTCAAAAAAGAACGAAAGAAACACGGCACATCAGTGCTAGTTGTTAGTAGGCAGTAGAGACGAATGAACCTTGTTTTCCTAAATAAACCACAGCAATATTGATGAACGCAGTCTCACCTACATTGCGACATGGAAACGATTACTGACCGTAGTGTCTGGCAAGGAAGGTGGTGAGAGTTGACAGCGAATAAGAAAACAATAGTGTCAAACGCTGCCTCGTCGACGACCCCTGCATTCTTGATGACCGATTTCCTCACGCAATGCGAGAAGAGATGGACGGAAGCCATTGCATCTAGGGGAAGCAGAAGACTCACCGCCTGTGAACCACTGGAACGCCCAGGGAAAGTTGTGGCCCGGGTGGCCACCAGGCCATATCTCTTCTCGAACTCATTTTCAGACAGACGTGCACTCGACGAAGGAAGCAGCCGCTATGCATTGAGCGTCTAGGAAAGGAAGCAGAGCTTTTGAGGGAAGGGTAGTTGAAGGACGTTGGCTGCGGAGCCGCGTTCGGGAGTATGAGACGTCCATTGCTTTCCTTTCGTTCTTCCGGCTGTCAAAAAATGCCGAGGGAGGCGGGTAAACTGGAACGAAGATGCCGGAGGCTGACTTGGGGGCGTTCTAACTGTCTGGCTCGAAAAAAAAATTGAAGTGGCCGGGGTTTCAGTACCAGCGATACAATTTGGCTCAATTTTCATTGTAGTTGGTGAGGATGAAGGAAGGTCAAGTAACTGAGAGCTTTTTTATGTTTAGGACAGCTCCACAAGAACAAATGTAGTAGTTATCCATTTTACCAGCCTGATAAGAAGTTCTAAGCTGTGCTTCAAATTAGAGGAGTTAAACATTTCAAGTAAAAGACGTGGCGAGATTAGCACAATTTTTTTTTCACATAAGGACGTTATTATTTGGGCGGCGGACGTGCGCGTATATATAGTAAACCCTGAATAAATATTTTGGGGAAGACTTGGAAATTACCTTTCGATTGTTGCCTTAAGGCACACGGTGTAAGGGTGCAACTAAAACCGGTAAATGCTCAAGGCGTCTAGCGCGGTAGGAATTCCCACAATTTCTCCATTTCTGAAAAAAAAAATCCGTCTCACGCCTTAAGCAGAAGTTCGCCAATTTATGTCCGTTGCGTTGGCTAGAAAACAGAGGCAATATTATCCCCCACTGCGCTATCTTTAAAAAATCTTCAAACCCTTCCTACTAACCTACATATTTTAAAGGACGAGTGTAACGTATAGACCCGTGTGAGGGCCACACCTTTTTCTCACAATTTTGGCAAAAGGTGCAGCCTTTACCCGGGACCGAAATATTTGGTCAAAATGGCGTCGGCGACTACTGCACACCCCGGATTCCCGAATGTAACTTTGCATCAGAGATCAACGCGCTGCTCTCGCCATCAAGTGGGGGCACGTGGAACTGAGCAGCGCGCGAAAATTCACCGATACGCACCCGCAACATCGGGCCACCGATCGAATGGAGCTTTTTGTTCCAAATTTTTGGCTCCCAAATTGAGGCTGCGGCCCTTACACGGGTGCGACTCTTACACGAGTCTGTACGGTATATACGTTGTAGTAATATTGAGGAAGTCTTGTTTTTTGGGAGTGCGTCGTTAGGCTTTTGTGGACTATTGAGGTGCAGTTTTACTGCAGAAATGGTCCTTTACAGATAAAGCAAGCGGATGTACAAGCACTTAGCGGGATTTGCAAGAAATTATGAGCAGCTGCATATATATTATAGGAAAGCTGAGTCGACAAGTTGGTACGTGTATTGTAAAAAAATACGAAATTTTGGCCACAAACAAAAAAAAACTGTTCTGCATGGCCCCTTTGCAACAGCTTGGGCTACACAGAGGCGCAGATATTACAGTGACACTATGTTTGAGCAATCCAGGAGAGGACCATTGATTGTAATTGTACAGCCTAGAAGCTTTTTTTGATACGCTTGATTGCCGAAAAATCAGCCGTATCGTTTTGTCTATGCGGGTTAATGCAGTTAGTGGTAGGATTCGGTTTTCAATTTCAACAATTTCCTTAAGGCACCACTTTTAACCAAGAAGGCGGAGGTTGAATTCAGTGGAGCACTGCAACTCTTATGTAAATTCGATATTACAAGTAAGACGTTCTCTGAGGACCACTTCCAGAAACAAAAAAAGAAGACTGGAAACAAGACATAGACACAACGCAATCAGATGTGCCATTTGAATTTTGGTTGCGTTTGATTGCCTCGAAAAATGTTTTCTGACCCCAAAAAGTCGAGTTGCCTTAGGTTGTAATTGTCATCTTCATCATCATCAGCCTGGTTACGCATACTGCAGGGCAAAGGCCTCTCCCATACTTCTCCAACTACACCGGTCATGTACAAATTGTGGCCATGTGGACCCTGCAAACTTCTCAATCTCATTCGCCCCCCTAACTTTCTGCCGCCCCCTGCTACACTTCCCTTCCCTTGGGATCCAGTCCGTAACCCTTAATGACCATCGGTTATCTTCCCTCCTCATTACATGTCCTGCCCATACGCCCATTTCTTTTTCTTGATTTCAACTAAGACGTCATTAACTCGCGTTTGTTCCCTCACCCAATCTGCTCTTTTCTTATCCCTTAACGTTACACCCATCATTCTTCTTTCCATAGCTCGTTGCGTCGTCCTCAATTTAAGTAGAACCCTTTTCGTGAGCCTCCAGGTTTCTGCCACGTACGTGAGTACTGGAAAGACACGGCTGGTATAAACTTTTCTCTTGAGAGATAATGGCAACCTGCTGTTCTTGATCTGAGAATGCCTGCCGAACGCACCCCAGCCCATTCTTATTCTTCTGATTATTTCAGTCTCATGATCCGGATCCGCAGACACTGCCTATCCTAAGTAGATGTATTCCCTTACCACTTCCAATGCCTCACTACCTATCGTAAACTGCTGTTCTCTTCCGAGACTGTTAAACATTACTTTAGTTTTTTGTAGATTAATTTTTAGACCCACCCTTCGGCTTTGCCTCTCCAGGTTTGTGAGCATGCATTGGAGTTGGTCCCCTGAGTTACTAAGCAAGGCAATATCATCAGCGAATCGCAAGTTACTAAGATATTCTCCATTAATATTTATCCCCAATTCTTTCCAATCCAGGTCTCAGAATACCTTCTGTAAACACGCAGTGAATAGTCTTGGAGAGATCGCATCTCCCTGTCTGACGCCTTTCTTTATTGCGATTTTGTGTCTCTCTTTATGGAGGACTACGGTAGCTGTGGAGCTGCTATAGATATCTTTTAGTATTTTTACATACGGCTCGTCCACACCCTGATTCCGCAATGCCTCCATGTCTGCTGAGGTTTCGACTGAATCAAACGCTTTCTCGTAATCAATGAAAGCTATATATAAGGGTTGGTTATATCCCGCACATTTTTCTATCACCTGATTGATAGTGTGAATATGGTCTATTGTTCTAGTGTCATTGTAGTTAACCGGTATTACACAATTTTCAACAGGAATGTGACCCCTGTGGCTTCGTGCTACTGTCGGATGGATGACATTTTTTTTTTGGAGACTGCGCAAAGAATATCTTTCATACATAACATCCTTTTAGCATAACATCCAAAGACTTGAAACATTATAGACCAATCAGCTTACTGTCAGTTGCCTACAAACTATTTACTAAGGTAATCGCAAATAGAGTCAAGAACACCTTAGACTTCTGTCAACCAAAGGGCCAGGCAGGATTCCATAAAGGCTACTCAACAATAGACCATATTCACACTAATATACTAATATGCTAATATACATCCATATTAATATGGATTAGATAGTTTAAGTGGCTGAGGAGTTCTATAGAGATTTATACAGTACCAGTGGCACCCACGACGATAGTGGAAGAGAGAATAGCCTAGAGGAATTCGAAATACCACAAGTAACGCCAGAAGAAGTAAAGAAAGCCTTAGGAGCTATGCAAAGGGGGAAGGCAGCTGGGGAGGATCAGGTAACCGCAGATTTGTTGAAGGATGGTGGGAACACTTTCCTAGAAAGATTCGCCGCCCTATATACACAATGCCTCATGACCTCGAACGTACCGGAATCTTGGAAGAACGCTAACATAATCGTAATCCATAAGAAAGGGGACGCCAAAAACTTGAAAAATTATAGACCGATCAGCTTACTGTCCGTTGCCTACAAAGTATTTACTAAGGTAATCGCAAATAGAATCAGGAACACCTTAGACATCTGTCAAGCAAAGGACCAGGCAGGATTCCGTAAAGGCTACTCAACAATAGACCACATTCACACTATCAATCAAGTGATAGAGAAATGTGCGCAATATAACCAACCCTTATATATAGCTTTCATTGACTACGAGAAAGCGTTTGATTCTGTCGAAACCTCAGCAGTCATGGAGGCATTACGGAATTAAGGTGCAGACGAGCCGTATGTAAAAATACTGAAAGATATCTCTAGCGGCTCCACAGCCACCGTAGTCCTCCATAAAGAAAGCAACAAAATCCCAATAAAGAAAGGCGTCAGGCAGGGAGATACGATCTCTCCAATGCTATTCACAGCGTGTCTACAGGAGGTATTCAGAGACCTCGATTGGGAAGACTTGGGGATAAATGTTAATGGAGAATTCCTTAGTAACTTGCGATTCGCCGATGAAATTACCTTGCTTAGTAACTCATGGGACCAATTGCAATGCATGCTCACTGACCTGGAGAGGCAAAGCAGAAGAGTGGGTCTAAAAATTAATTTGCAGAAAACTAAAGTAATGTTTAACAGTCCCGGAAGAGAACAGCAATTTACAATAGGTAGCGAGGCACTGGAAGTGGTAAGGGAATACATCTACTTAGGGCAGATGGTGACGACGGATCCGGATCATGAGACGGAAATAATCAGAAGAATAAGAATGGGCTGGGGTGCGTTTGGCAGGCATTATCAGATCATGAACAGCAGGTTGCCATTATCCCTTAATAGAGAAGTGTATAATAGCTGTGTCTTGCCAGTACTCACCTACGGGGCAGAAACCTGGAGGCTTACTAAAAGGGTTCTACTTAAATTGAGGACGACGCAACGAGCTATGGAAAGAAGAATGATAGGTGTAACGTTAAGGGATAAGAAAAGAGCAGATTGGGTGACGGAACAAACGCGAGTTAATGACATCTTAGTTGAAATCAAGAAAAAGAAATGGGGGCATATGGGCAGGACATGTAATGAGGAGGGAAGATAATCGATGGTCATTAAGGCTTATGGACTGGATTACAAGGGAAGGGAAGCGTAGCAGGGGGCGGCAGAAAGTTAGGTCGGCGGATGAGATTAAGAAGCTTGCAGGGACGACATGGCCACAATTAGTGCATGACCGGAGTTGTTGGAGAAGTATGGGAGAGGCCTTTGCCCTACAGTGGGCGTAACCAGGCTGATGGTGATGATAATGATGATGATAATCATAATGATGACGATGATGCTTTTAGCACCCTAAAGTCATGCAAAGGTCCTAGGGGCATGCTAAGGGTGTGCTGCTAACCAGTATGCACCTATCCTTTAACATTGTGAAGAAATGGGGCGGGAACGTTGTTTCGACAACCAGCACATTCAGAAAAGAGTGATATCATTAGTCTGGTATATAGAGCTACCTATAGTGCGTGGAAAGATTACGAAATTTATCGCAACTCACGGGAAAAGAACCCGTAATTTTTCCTTCTAGAATAGAAAGCTTTAGCTAGTCAGCACAGCTCACGCTACAATTTGTGCAAGACCTGAGGCGTGGTCGTGATCAACACGGCTGGTGGGGCCATCTCGTGACATTGAGTTCAACATGATTGCATCAATCAAATAGGTCAATGACAGGTTATGTACAGCTGTGCTGCTGGCGTAAAGCTGTTCGAAATAATATCATGAATGTTATTACGCGTCCCTTGGATAAGGCGACAATGTGTGGGAAAACGATGACGCGGCAAGTGGACTGCTTGACCGGTTAGCGTACACACTGCGTGTTTACCCGAACGTTGTAACGTGCAAAGTGTTTGTATGTAGATTTGTCCGCAATGTTCCTCTAAAGGTTGCTTGTTCTCGGCGTTGTAACTGGCGCTGCCCTGAAGGAAAGCCAGCTTAGCCGTCATATACAGCTTTCACAGAAACAGGGGCCATCGTCGAAGCCATGGTTTACATAGTTTGTCAAAGGCAAGTAACACATTCCTGCATTTATGAATTGCCGTCTCATAAAAGCTTACTCTATGCATTTCTGTCTGCACTTCGAACATCGACAACGATCGTAAGTGGTCGTGGAGCGCTTGAAGAAATCGGTTTTGTTTATTAAATTAATAGTGCGCTTCATGGGGTACATTTGTTGCCATCTCGATATTTATACACGGCGACAACTTTCATTGGCAAAGCAGCCAAAGCTACGAAGTCGAATCGCACCTTTTACGGTGCATCTGCACGTATTCCACGAATGCAAGCAACTGAAAGCTACGTAGAGAGAAACAAATCGCCCCAATAGTTATTTTATTGCCTGCATGGCCCGTCTATAAAATCGGCGAGGATGTGTGTGTCGCCGCGAGAAAAGCGAGCGCCGGAGGAGGAAGTCGTCTGGAGGTTGAGAAGAAAAGCGCGCACCGGGCTAAGTCAACGCCTCCTATGCATAGCAGAAGGCCCGTGCACTTCCGTTCATGACGTCATGCTACGTTGCCAAACTACCATGGAATCTGATGGGGGCGCTCCCGAGCAAGCCGCCGTCATCTCGACGTCACCGTTTACGTCCCACAGGGCTTGGCAATAGAAATTTCGGTACAAGTAGTACGACGTCATCAAGTCAAGTGCACAGGCCTGCTAAGTAGGAGGCGTTGGAAAAGTACGGAGGAGCAGCTATGCGCGCGGCAAAGCAACGTCACCTATACTCCGTTTCCTACATCAAGTGCAACGCTGTGGAAACTACGAAAGTAGTGCGCTCTCCAAATGTTATCACTACGCGCTTTCCGTCTATGCGTCGCTGGGCGCCAGCGATGTTTTCTCGCGCGAGAATGCACACGACGCTTCTGCGACGGGATGCAAATAAAGAACAACGAAAAATAAATTTATATAAAACAACGTGTTAGCAGCCGAATGAGAGCATGGTTTGTCTGCTTCTAAGGTTAAATTCTTGTTTACATTAAGAACTAACCTTCTATAAAGAACATTTTCACAAAAATTGGTGAAAAGACACCGAACTCTTTGTACGTGCGAACGCTACCACTGCAAAATCTATCCCTATCTTCCGCAGCTTTGGACCTGATGTATGAAACAGAGTGTATAGCACACTCTAGGGGCCCTATAACGTAAAACTATTCCAATATGTTTCTATTCCAATCTCCTAGCGTCAAATTTGCGTAACTACCGACGCAAGCACCGGGCGGTCACCCGCAGGCTTGTCTGAAGACACCAATAAAACGCTCTCTTCGTTCATAGGTCACTTTTGTTCGCTTGAAAAACGAATAACATTGCCTACACTGAGCGGCTTATCGTATCTAATTGGCTGACAAGAGGCGAGGAGAACGCTCAAGTGGAAAGGGATTCGATGGGGCAGAGCCAGTGCACTGAAAATCGATAACCGGATGAAGAGGGTGGTGCCGGTGTCTGCGATAGGTCGGCTTTCCCTTACTTAGCTTGCGGTGGCTGGTCGAAAATCGCGGCGGCATGCAACGGAAGCTTAAGAATGACGCTAAAACGGACCCTCAGCAAAGAAGAGATGGCAGAAGTAGGTGGTAAACGTGCCGAAAGTGCTCGAAAGCGTTACACCGCCACGCAAGAAGTTTTATTATGCGCAAATACACCCATGCTCTCCAGCAGGTGCGAGTAGCCAGTGCCTGAGCGATCGGCGGCAGCCATCTTTTATTCCTTTCGGAACGGGGCAGCCTGCGGCTATTCAGAAGAAAATTCAGTTTTGTTCGGCATATTGATGCATCTTTAACGCGTACACGTCACTCTGACGCGGTGAGTTTTCGCGTTTTTGTGACGTCGCGTGACAGGCAGGTGAAGTGGGTGCAGCCCGAAAAGTTTTGACCAATAGCCGGGGGCTAATGGCGAAAAGGCGTCGAATCAGAAATAACTGTTTTTCTTTTTTCTGTCAAATCATGCATAATCAGTGTGTACACATCATATCAGATGGGAAGGTATCACGGTTTTCGTGACGTCGCGTGACAGACAGGTGAAGTGGGTGTGGTAGAAAAAAGTTTTTGTCCAATCGTGGAGGGCTGATAGCAGAATTGGAATAGAAAACTTCAGAATAATTTTACGTCATAGCGGCCTAGGTAGCGTTGAGCGAAGTGGCGAAGAAGAAAGGAGGCGAAGCGTCGTGGCAGAGGAGGGTAGGCGGAGGCGCGCTGGGTTGACCTCCCCCTTGGCAGTTGCTAAGGGTACTGTGTGAGCTACTGACGTACCGGGTTCGTTTCGTGATCGAGAGGCTCAGAGCCCAGCGGGAAGGACAGAGCAGCAACGCAAGCGGCAGCAGAGCGAACGCGAGTGGACCGATCCCGAAGTCGTCGCCAAGCGCAGGGCAGGAGATGAACAAATCCGGCAAAAGGCAGGGGCTTGGTGTGCCCAGGATACTCCAGAAGAGTAATAAGGCGAAGAAGGGGGAAATGAATAGCGTGAAAAGTACATTACCGAATGGCTTGAAATAACAAAGACTGTCTATTTACTTACAGTGCCTTAGCATCTTTCCTAATGACACCTTACTCTTCATAAAATCGAGAGAGAGAGAGAGAGAGAGAGAATAAACATTTTTATTGGGTGAATGCAGCTTTGGAGAGGGGTCCTCATTCTAGAATGCCTTGAGCCAATAATGTACATAAAACATACAAAATAAAAGATACTTCTTGAAAACACAGCTACGCTTAGTCTACGCGCAATGCATAAAAAGGGAATAGCACCAATACGCTTGCGCGTAACCCGCGTACACGAAGTGACACGTCACTGTTACGTTTTTGTTACTCTTTTCAATTAAGCAATAAATTTTACATTATCGAAGATCGTATCATGGATAGTTGCGTTACCCGCCTTAGTGTCGTAGTGGCTTTGGCGTTCTGCTGCGAGCCATGAGGTCGCCGTAAGCAATCCCGCCTGTGGTGGCCACGTTTCGATTGGGCGAACTGTAAAAATTCCCACGTAACGTTAATTGGCGGCCCTTAAAAGAAGCCCAGGTCGTAAAACTTAATCGGGAGTCCGAGACTTCTGTGTGCTTAACAATAAAATTGAAGTTTTGTCATGTATAACCCAAAGGATTTACTAATTTTAAGATTTATGTTTCGGTACCGTTGAGGTGGGCTTTTAAAAACTGACAGAATCGCAACCCATTCCTGTTGCAAGAGATGTCGGTCTTGTATTTCACTTCACTTTGTCAAAGTGCCTCTCCCTCACCACCCCCCTCTCCCAGGAAAAAAGATAACGTTAGGGTGAGGCGTATCATAACGACGGTGGAAGTTTGGCTGCAGACACATGTGATAGATCCTACGTAGGATCCAGCAAAGTTCGTTTTACAAAGGAATCCCGAGATCCTTGCATCGAGTGCTATGGTCTGTACCCTGTGCCAGAGGCAGCCATGCGAATAGGAGCATTAAAATCGCTCAGAAATTTTGAAATTGATTTTGAATGTGCAGACAACTGAACAAGCTTCGTGCAATACTCTAGGAGCGAATAGACAAAACAAATGACATATACGAAGTTGAATGACCGTCTTGCGAGATGCAAGAACTAGAGAGAAGGAAGAGAGGAAGATGGGGGTACATGATAAAGGAAGACGAGTTTGAGCCCTGGTAAACAGCGAAATGTTTTATTTCTTCCGTAAAGCCAAGAACATTACATTCCTCTATTTTATTACACCAGTGCAGGTTGTCTTATCCAACAAACAAAGCAACAGCTTCAAAGCGACACAGTTCTGATTAAAAATATCTGGAACACTGATGCAGGAATTCGTAAGTGTTGTCGTAAGCAGTCCGCCGTTCTTTTTTTTTTTTGCGCGATATCAATTGTGCGGACACTCCAGACGTGCTTGTGCCGTTGTCGGCGCCATCTGCGTCGGCGCTACCGTGTGCATGGCCGGGGGGTTACACATATATTTAGCAACAAGATGTATGCTACGTGTTTATACGTGCCGTTTCTGTCGTACATCAATGCCACATACCATTCAACTAGCAGGTTGCTCAAACTAGGTCTTATATTCCTGGCTAAATTATTCCACGGAATTTTTGAGAATAGCGGCCCACAGACAAATGTGATGAAACGCAACATTCCCAGCGCATGGCCTTTATTTTAAATGTTCTAATACTAATAAATATAGAAGGTGCAAAAGAATATCAGTGCTCAAACATTAAAGTGACGTAATTTTACCGACGCGGGAAGCGTAGTGGTGCCTGTGAATCGCCCTTGCAGGCCCTACTCAGCGCGGTAAAGATTTGTTTAGGGTGCCCTAAACTTTAACGCACCTACGGACGTCGCCTCTGTGTAAGTCAGGCCCGTGTGGAGTTAAAACGCCGTCCGAGGAGTCAAGCCACAACGCTACCCCCTTGCAATTGCAGTCAGTGCTGCGCCCTTCGGGTTAAACTGGCAATTTGTGTACCTCCTTGCGCTGATCCAGCATCAGCTCACGGCATCACTGATATCGAAGCACTCAAAAGTTCGCAAAAACTACGGCTATTAATATAGCGCATTGTATTACATGGATCTCTCCTTGGGGAACAATTTTTATGGCCAGTTGCGTTTTAAAGATTTCAGTGTGCTCAAAGAAAGAAACTTTACGGGCATTGTTTAAGTGTTGCGTCGGCACTGTCCGCGTTCCTTGAGCCTAGTCACGTGGGTGCCCGACGCGAACTGCGTGCTAATGTGTGTGCGAGATCGCTCGCAGTTTTTATGACCTAGTAAAAAGCCGCCCACACGTGGAGAGCAGAAAGAATTTCAAAAATCGGTGATCGGGCGCAAGTGTGTTTGAAAAAATTGCACTGCAACAACAACAAAAAAAAAAGACGGTATCAACTGAAGCGTGTAGTCTACGAAACATCGAACGTAGACGATTATTCCTTATTTTACTGCAGGAGTGGAAACCACTAATGTGGTTTTTAAGCAATGGTTGATTTCGTTAAAAAAAATAAAGCCTGTGTAATACATGAACTTTTTTTGAAGTTTAATGTAAGTTTTGGGAGGACGCATATTTTTAGAAGTTTTTTGGCAGATAGATATAGGAGACACATGCGGAGGGAGAAGCATCAGAGCAAGTTGTCATAAGTTTGATCAACAAGGAAAGGCCCGTATCCTTGAACAACGATCTTTCGATGGTTGATTCACGATCCGCAATGAAATAACATGCTCTTTATAGATCTTTGCAGTCCTTAATTATCATGTGTAGCTTCTCTCCAGTGGGAAAATGTACCTAAACGTGTAATTGTTTATTGTTTATTTGCAAATTGCTCTTTATATCTTGTAAATTATTTTAAAATATTTTTACACATGTATTTTCTCCAAGCTTCTGCATATAAGACTACTAATTGTATGATTGTCGATGTCAGTGAGAAGTTTTGTAAGTTCAGCACTGGCCCCCCTCTCCCACCTAAGTCATAACTCGGTCTTAGGGGCTTTAGGCATATGCTTGAATCAATAACATATACAAACAAGCAAACAAACAAACAAATGAATTAAAAAAATAAATAAATAAATAAATAAATATGAATAACAACGATTGTGTCTGACAATCGGATTTTCTGCTAGTAGTAGCCGTGATGGCATTTCTTTCTCTAAGCGTGACAAACAAGCGCAAAAATTCTACAACGTTAAATACGTAGGATTTCATCTATTTCAAGTGTCTGATAAATCACTACCCGAATAAACTGCTTTATCTCTACAAAGAACATCAAGAAGTTTCTCCAAGAAACAAAAAGAAATGAGAAATCACAGCTTAATGCGAAGCTCACGCTGAAAATCTTGCTCAACCATTCTTTATTGCAGCGTTTTCTTTTTCTTTCATCTTGAGGTGAAAATAGTGCCGTGGCAGCGCATTTCTCAAAGAAATAATTTTGCACATATTCAAATTAATTTGTTTTGATTACAAATGAGCCAATCTGAGGGGTGCCTATCAGCCATATATGTTAGAAATTACAACAAATACATCCAATTAAATAATATGTCTTTAGCTCTCCAGAAATTACGGCCGTCTAGCAACGGGCAAAACTACAATGGCGGCATGTTACGAATTCTAAACAAATAACCAGAGTGACTCGCCAATTTTCATACGCAATAATCTTCTGTATGAGATAGGAATCACTGTCATACTTCAAGGTGGAACTCAGTTTGTAATATGGTATATTGCTCTTTCAGGCAGGCAACGAGAGGTACTAGGAACATTAAAAATTACCACGACGGTTGGTGATTTGAGAGTTAGGATTGAGCCGACATAGGCACAAAACACTGAACTGCGCAAACCAAAACAAAACAAAACAAAAAACTTCAGTGCTGGTGGCAACCAGTTTTGCAGAAACATTAGAGTGACTTGGCGCAAAAGTACCTATCCTTGGATCGTTTGTATAGCACGTGGAACGCATTGCCTTTCTAACAGCTTGCTCAAGCAGTAAGCTTAAAGTATGAAAGTCCGTTACCATCAGTGAACACAGCGACAGATCGCCAAGGCACATTTTACAACCGGAAAGATGTGAGAAACACTTAAATCGCTCAAAAGTGTAAGAAGCACGTTCATTTGCAAAATGTCCCTTCTGGGAAGGATGTGTATGATTATCTTTCCTATTAGGCAACCTACCCCAACGTACACAGAAGATTTTTAGGTCGGCGTAAATGTAGAAAACTTTTAACGAGACTACAATAAGTGAACACCCTGAGTGGCAGCATAATGCTCTGTTTCTCGGGTTCTCAGATGTGATCGTCAAAACATTCAGAACTAAAGAAAGAAATGAGGCTCTCACAGCCTCATTTCCATTTACAGCCAACTATAGCCTAAAAGAAACGATCACGGCAAGGCTACACTTAGAGGCCATTTATAATCACGTAAGTGTGATTACGCATTAAGCGAGCACATTCAAAATGATAGCAGTGAGCAGTGTGTGCGACGTTCTCCGCAGGGGATGTCGAAACTGTGTTTACGTGCCATGATTTTAGGCATATATATATATATATATATATATATATATATATATATATATATATATATATATATATATATATATATATATATATATATAGGTTGTGGCAGTTTCTCCGCAGCACACATGATTTCGTCAGCTCCGAGGCCCGTTGCAAGCGCTTGTTTCAAGAATGAGTTTTTTCTGTTCTACTCTAGGCTATATATTTTGGAGTGCGAGGATAGCGGCGTGGGGAATTGGCTACACCAGGGCTATGGATGGAAATTCAAAACTCTTCAGAACTTTGACATAAAACTCGAGTAAGTAGCTGGTGCTCTATAGCGTTGAGCTGGTGGTAAGATATTTGGTCTGAACGCCAGCGCGAGTTGTTCCATAAAACGAGCAATGGTAAGGGGGGGAAAAATGAGAAAATAAGGCGGCAATACTGGAAACGTAAAATATAAGAGCCCGAAGTGCGAGAGAGAAGTTTTGGAAGAAAACAGAACTGGCGCATCTAGGTAGAATTAAGGATAACTTAGAGAGCGGGAAGAAACACACTGCGAATCAAAATACGCGAAAACAAACTGCAAACGCGCTTCTAACGCCTATTTTATTTCAGAAGGAAGTACACATGTACGGTACTGCCAATGAGCGGATATCACAGCCTTAAAATAGCAAACAGAAGACGGTTTTCATGTTTACTTTCTTTTTTTTTTTTTTTTTTTGAAGTGCCATGAAAGGCTTCGTGTTATACTGAGCACAGAAGACTGGCTCGTACGGAGATTGCCATTTTCTTTTATATAAAACGCATTGGAAAATTCGCCTGCTGTTTAACCTTTCCCCCTCTCCACGATACTAAGATTGTGAAACTTGCCAGCCTCCATCATGAAATGAACTTACGTGCCCTCCTGTAAGGAGCACTGCTGTGAAGACCAAGACAGATAATATTAGGCAGCAGCTCAAACCCAAGTTGAGGGGTTCGCCGGGTTGACTTGTGTTTACAGTGTCCCAGGGATTCCCACGCATCTTTGTCCGCAACAGGTACTCAATTGCCCGTGCAACTATCTGCGAGTGCCTCGGCTGTACGTTAACATAGCAACACAGTCAATTAAGTGCTGCTGGAAGATGGTGCACTTATTCATGTCTTGCGAAACCACAGGTGTTCGTGACGCGTGTTTAGGCTGATGGCTTCTACTTCTTTTTCAAGCTTACCACTTTTGTACTTACCTACACATCTCGTCATAGAGGAGCGCGTGACATAAATGACACGAGGTGACCTTCTATGACGAATAATTTAGCACTAGCGTCTCGTGAGAACGATAGATAGAACAGGCCAATTGCATAGTCTTCCATAAGGTCGTCGTATACACAACATAGTTGTTTTGTCGCCTTCTCTGGAGGAGTGACACGCAGCCGGCACTGCCAAGAGGTTCTTATTTCTTCGCTTGGCAATGTCCCGCACTTCCGTTCAACTTTTTTTGTGTTGGCAGAGTGCCAGGTTACACGACTGTTTGAAGCGGCGATGATGTCACAGACACTGCCATATTTCTCGCAATTGTAGTTCGGCGCGACTTCTTATGCGCGAGCCAGATTGGTGGCACATGCGAGAAAAAAAAGTGGCAAATCAGCCTGCGCTCTAGCGGAAAGCTACGGGCCAGAACAAAGTTCTCCACGTGTAGCGGAAGCGATTTGGGAAGACTGAGTACCAGGCGTCTCAAGAGAGATGACGGCGAAGCGCCCTTCTCGCGTCTACGTCACGATGCCGCAAGATTGATGCGTCTGCGCCCGCTTCTCCAATCTTTGGCGACACACACTGCGGATTACTGGAAGTGGCAAGGCGGGCAGGAATCAACAGTGGCGCCCTCTCGGGGAAAGGTTGGAAAGTTTAACTCTAGCCGAGTGAGCGCCTTTTGTTAGCGCGAGCGAGACATTCTGCAGATATTTCAAATTC
Source organism: Dermacentor variabilis (assembly GCF_050947875.1). Lineage (NCBI taxonomy): Eukaryota > Metazoa > Arthropoda > Arachnida > Ixodida > Ixodidae > Dermacentor > Dermacentor variabilis. The sequence goes on along the minus strand of NC_134575.1, from coordinate 29,940,261 downwards.
TGCCGCCCTCCCCGCCTATATTGGAGCCCACCCGCCGTTCTACGGCGCAGGGTTGCGTATACGCTGTAGCCTCCAATGGCCACATCAGGTCCCACGGAGCTCATGCTAGCACACCTACACCTTCTTGCGCGGTATTAAAAGTCGCGTACTACGCTCCTCGAGTTTCTGCGAGTCAGACTTGCAAATGAGACGCATAGTGTCATATAAGATAAGCATACTATAAAGGAGATTTATTGGGGTTCGTGGCTACCGCCGGTTCTACGATGCACCGAGCACCGTCCCCGAGCTCGAGCCTCTGCTGCGCGCTTGATGCTGCCGATGCTGCTGACTGCGCGCACGTTCGTCATCTTCCGTACAATGGCCCCGCAGAAATAAAGGAGCCATCCTGGCGACTTAGTTTCCTGGAAGGACGGTAGAATTGGGATATGGCTTGAGACGCTGAACGTGAACCACTTCGCGGTTACGACGTCGCATGTCGGACGGCGGCGTTAGCGGCTCAACCAGGTAATTAACGGGTGATGTTCTCTCGAGAACGCGGTATGGACCGTCGTACTTCGGAAGGAGTTTTGAAGCGAGCCCAGGCGTGCGGTGTGGCACTAACAACAAGACGAGAGCGCCCGGGAGAAAAGTGGGAGTCGAGTTCTGGGAATCGTGAACGGCTTTTGGGGCGGTTCTGGTCGTCCGAGGTGAATCGGCGGGCCAGCTGGCGACATTCCTCTGCTTGTCTGGCGGCTTCCGAGATCGGCAGGCATTCGGATGGGTCCGGCCGGTAGGGCAGAATGGTGTCGATGGTGTGCGAAGGATGACGGCCGTAAAGAAGGTAGAAGGGTGAGAATCCGGTAGTGGCCTGAGTCGCGGTGTTCTAGGCGTAGGTGACAAACGGTAGAACTAGGTCCCAATTAGAGTGATCAGGTGAGACATACATGGCGAGCATGTCACCAAGAGTTCGATTAAAGCGTTCCGTGGTACAGTTAGTCTGTGGGTGATAAGCAGTGGATTTATGATGAACAATAGCGCATTCAGCAAGCAGTTGTTCGATGACTTCAGATAAGAAGGCGCGGCCTCTATCGCTTAAAAGTTCACGTGGACCTCCATGACGAAGGAGAAAACGGCGAAGTAGGAAACTGGCGACCTCCTGCGCTGTAGCATTTGGTAGAGCAGCAGTCTCCGAATAACGGGTTAAGTGGTCTACCGCAACGATTATCCACCTGTTGCCGGCAGGAGCCAACGGAAGTGGCCAGTAGAGATCTATGCCCACGCGATCAAATGGTCGGGATGGGCATTGTAAAGGTTGTACTTCACCCGCGGAGTTGTGCGGTGGCGCTTTGCGGCGTTGGCACTGATGACAAGAGCGGACGAACTTTCGAACGAAATTTTACATACCCCGCCAGTGATAGCGGTTTCGAAGTCTTTCGTACGTCTTGAAGACTCCCGCGTGGCCACACTGAGGGTCGACGTGGAACGAGGCTTTAGTCCCCTAACTAAACAGTCCAAATAGATAGAGCTGCTGAACCTCAAGCAGGTGGTTTGTGGATGCATGCACGGAAAAGCTGTTTCAGATTAATGTTTTCTTACCGACAACTTCACTACTGGGAGAAGAGTTAAAGGATCGAAACAGGGTTCACTTTGACCGCCCGCCACGTGCGTACTTTCCGTCGCGCTGACGACGACCGCTGTTGTGCCTCTCTGACCTCGCTGTGTGTCGTCTATGGCGAAGCGCGAGCGCATTATTTTTTATTTCGTCGTGAGGCCAGCGCTCAATTCCTAGCTTCACCATTTCCAACGCGTGCCAATAAATACAGCTTCTCCGCAGCCGCGTACACTGGGACGCGAAGCCATTCCAGTGAAGCGATGTGCATTTGGCAGGCGAATATGCAAATCACGGAGCCGTCACACAACAAACAGCGCTGGCGAATGAATGTCAGGTTTTGCGCTCTGACGCTTACTTGAGAGCAGTGCGCCCTTGCGCGTATTTTGGAGGCCAGAAACGAAGAATACTGCTGTGCACGAGGATTACATTGCGTCCGTCACATAGAAATTGGGCTGACAAGATAGCAGTTTTGTGAAGCAACGTCGGCGGCACAAAGAATGCACTAAAACACAGCTTCTATTAGTGGTATTTACGAAACCGCTATTTCTCTTGTCAGAGCCACCGCGCAGCACTGCAGCCGCTTCGACCACGAACAAGGGTGCTGCAAGCCATATTGCACGCGACTCTACGTGACAGCCATGATGACAATAGTCAAGCATGGCACATACCCGAAATAGACGATGCGCTGGTTGGCGCAAAACGACGTCGAAATCATCTATTACGTCAGTGTCAACAGCGACGGTCACAGTGACAAGGCCACGTGTTTTACACAGTAGCTCGCAGAATTCATAATCGTCGAGTGCCATTGACGTATAGTAGTAGTACTACAAAGCTACAGAAAAAATATGAGCTCAAATCTCGTAGGTGGCACTGCGTCATTTCGCTGGTGATATTATTTGTAGAAGTTTTCGTTGCTAAGTTTTACTTGAACGTTGCGGGCGGGTCATCCAGCCTTTGAAGCATGAAGCCTTTTACAGAGCAATTGCCTCCTCACTGGCGCCATAAATATTGATATACACAAAACTGAATTAAAGATATTATCCAAAGTAAATCTAAACTTACAGGTCTTTTCAAGTGTGACTCCCTAATCAAGTCGGACAGGTAGGTCGTTAAACATTGTCCTATATACTTAAGGGAAAGAAAGAAACGCCTTTGTTTAACATAAAGTAAACATGATGCACCAAACAAGACAATGAGCACCAAATATACTTAAACAGCAAAATGTTCAACCCCTTCGAACAACAACAAAAATAATTAGCATAATCCTTTTCTTAACTAGCTTCGAATGGAGGTTCTGTAACTCTCTTTTCGAATTAAACAAATACTGCTTACTCAGACAGGGCTAGTGTCGTAGTGCTCAAGTATGTCCAGGTGCCTAGTTCAAATTCCAAAGTGTGCATAGAGTTTCTCACTATAACACCTAGAGGGTAATCTGGCGCCACCGTCTATGGGAGTTTCTTAAGGGGGCACCGTGCCGTCATGGCAATGACGGTATATGTGTCTGCGAGGCTCCTGTTGGCTGGTGTTGTAAGAGACTTCGTCTAAAACGTGGATCATCATCATCATCATCATCATCAGCCTAGTTACGCCCACTGCAGGGCAAAGGCCTCTCCCATACTTCTCCAACTACCCCGGTCATGTACTAATTGTGGCCATGTTGTCCCTGCAAACGTCTTAATGTCATCCGCCCACCTAACTTTCTGCCGCCCCCTGCTACGCATCCCTTCCCTTGGAATCCAGTCCGTAACCCTTAGTGACCATCGGTTATCTTCCCTCCTCATTACATGTCCGGCCCATGCCCATTTCTTTTTCTTGATTTCAACTAAGATGTCGTTTACCCGCGTTTGTTGCCTCACCCAATCTGCTCTTTTCTTATCCCTTAATGTCACACCCATCATTCTTCTTTCCATAGCTCGTTGCGTCGTCCTCAATTTCAGCAGAACCCTTTTCGTAAGTCTCCAGGTTTCTGCCCCATATGTGAGTACTGGTAACACACAGCTGTTATACACTTTCCTTTTGAGGGATAGTGGCATCCTGCTGTTCATGATTTGAGAATGCCTGCCAAACGCACCCCAGCCCATTCTTATTCTTCTGGTTATTTCAGCCTCATGATCCGGATCCGTGGTCACTACCTGCCCTAAGTAGATGTAGTCCCTTACCCCTTCCAGTGCTTCGCTACCTATCGTAAACTGCTGTTCTCTTCCGAGCCTGTTAAACATTACTTTAGTTTTCTGCAGATTAATTTTCAGACCCATCCTTCTGCTTTGCCTCTCCAGGTCAGTGAGCATGCATTGCAATTGGTCTCCTGAGTTACTAAGCAAGGCAATATCATCAGCGAATCGCAAGTTGCTAAGGTATTCTCCATCAACTTTTATCCCCAATTCTTCCCACTCCAGGCCTCTGAATACCTCCTGTAAACATGCTGTGAATAGCATTGGAGATATCGTATCTCCCTGTCTGACGCCTTTCTTTATAGGGATTTTGTTGCTTTCTTTGTGGAGGACTACGGTGGCTGTGGAGCCGCTATAGATATCTTCCAGTATCTTTACATATGGCTCATCTACACCCTAATTCCGTAATGCCTCCATGACTGCTGAGGTTTCGACTGAATCAAACGCTTTCTCGTAATCAATGAAAGCTATATATAACGGTTGGTTATATTCTGCACATTTCTCTATCACTTGATTGATAGTGTGAATATGGTCTATTGTTGAGTAGCCTTTACGGAATCCTGCCTGGTCCTTTGGTTGACAGAAGTCTAAGGTGTTCCTGATTCTATTTGCGATTACCTTAGTAAATACTTTGTAGGCAACGGACAGTAAGCTGATCGGTCTATAATTTTTCAAGTCTTTGGCGTCCCCTTTCTTATGGATTAGGATTATGTTAGCGTTCTTCCAAGATTCCCGTACGCTCGAGGTTATGAGGCATTGCGTATACAGGGTGGCCAGTTTCTCTAGAACAATCTGACCACCATCCTTCAACAAATCTGCTGTTACCTGATCCTCCCCAGCTGCCTTCCCCCTTTGCATAGCTCCTAAGGCTTTCTTTACTTCTTCTGGCGTTACCTGTGGGATTTCGAATTCGTCTAGGCTATTCTCTCTTCCACTATCGTCGTGGGTGCCACTGGTACTGTATAAATCTCTATAGAACTCCTCAGCCACTTGAACTATCTCATCCATATTAGTAACGATATTGCCGGCTTTGTCTCTTAACGCACACATCTGATTCTTGCCTATTCCTAGTTTCTTCTTCACGGTTTTTAGGCTTCCTCCGTTCCTGAGAGCCTGTTCAATTCTATCCATATTATAGTTCCTGATGTCCGCTGTCTTACGCTTGTTGATTAACTTAGAAAGTTCTGCCAGTTCTATTCTAGCTGTAGGTTTAGAGGCTTTCATACATTGGCGTTTCTTGATCAGATCTTTCGTCTCCTGCGATAGCTTACTGGTTTCCTGTCTAACGGAGTTACCACCGACTTCTATTGCGCACTCCTTAATGGTTCCCATGAGATAGTCGTTCATTGCTTCAACACTAAGGTCCTCTTCCTGAGTTAAAGCCGAATACCTGTTCTGTAGCTTGATCCGGAATTCCTCTAGTTTCCCTCTTACCGCTAACTCATTGATTGGCTTCTTGTGTACCAGTTTCTTCCGTTCCCTCCTCAAGTCTAGGCTAATTCGAGTTCTTACCATCCTATGGTCACTGCAGCGTACCTTGCCGAGTACGTCTACATCTTGTATGATGCCAGGGTTCGCGCAGAGTATGAAGTCGATTTCATTTCTAGTCTCACCATTCGGGCTCCTCCACGTCCACTTTCGACTAACCCGCTTGCGGAAAAAGGTGTTCATTATCCGCATATTATTCTGTTCTGCAAATTCTACTAATAATTCTCCTCTGCTATTCCTAGAGCCTATGCCATATTCCCCCACTGACTTGTCTCCAGCCTGCTTCTTGCCTACCCTGGCATTGAAGTCGCCCATCAGTATAGTGTATTTTGTTTTGACTTTACCCATCGCCGATTCCACGTCTTCATAAAAGCTTTCGACTTCCTGGTCATCATGACTGCATGTAGGCGCATAGACTTGTACCACCTTCAATTTGTACCTCTTATTAAGTTTCACAACAAGACCTGCCACCCTCTCGTTAATGCTATAGAATTCCTGTATGTTACCAGCTATTTCCTTATTAATCAGGAATCCGACTCCTAGTTCTCGTCTCTCCGCTAAGCCCCGGTAACACAGTACATGCCCGCTTTTTAGCACTGTATATGCTTCTTTTGTCCTCCTAACCTCACTGAGCCCTATTATATCCCATTTACTACCCTCTAATTCCTCCAATAACACTGCTAGACTCGCCTCACTAGATAGCGTTCTAACGTCAAACGTTGCCAGGTTCAGATTCCAATGGCGGCCTGTCCGTGGAATGGCTACGCGGATATGGCTACGCAAATAACGCGTTCTGAAAGTAAAATCTTCATAAAATGTTTCCATTCACGCATATTACATCTTTACTCACCCACAATGCATGACCAAGCGAAGAAAAGCAAGAACAGACGACCAACTGTTTCAAAGCGAGCGCGATCCTTGTCTTCTGTCCTCCAACTTCAGCGGCCCGCTGATACTTTTTACGTAACATGTAGTCGTACACACAATAGCAAGTTCTCATAGTTAAATAAAACATGTTTTCGCGTAATAATAAAGCTAAAACAGCTTTTCACGTGCTGCTTTAGTAGAAAGTGAATCATTGTGACAGACGGAACGGTACTCGCCAAGCGCGTCTTCAAGGTGTCCTGTCTCTACGAGAACGATGCCAATCCGAAGTCACAATATACCGGCATTCCCATGCACACCACAGCGCAGCAGCGCCAGATTTCCCTCTAGGTAATGTAGTGAGAAACTGGATGAAAGTGTGTATTACTTTGTCATAGAGAAAGGAAGTAGAGAACCCCGGAAAGAATAAAAAATCCGGAGGACGCTTCAGCTTCGCCTTTAAGGGTGGAACGCGATAGCGTTCGAAGGCCCCTGACTGCTTCTAACGTTTCCCGGCAACTGCAGCTTATGCGACCGCAACGTTTACCGGGAAACGTTGGTGGCGAACGCTATGCACGAAGGCAAGCTTTTTCGTAGAAACGCGGCCTCGTGTTTAGGTCGATCTCCTGTTACAGTTTCGCACGTTTAATATTTCACTCTGCGAAGAGCTAGCATAAAGGACAGGCGCTGTCGGGGTTTTTTTCCATTAAGTTTGTTTGTATGCTGCCGTTCTCAAAATTCCGAGGAATAACTTTGTAAAGAATGAAAGACAAGGTGTGAGCAACTTTGGTGGTAGAAGAGTGGGTTGGTAGGCGTAGTTCGGAATGTGGTTCGAAATTCTTTTTGCCTAAGCGATGTTCGACTCTGGACCATAGAGAAAGAAAAAGACTTTTTTTCTTTCTCTATGTCTGGACGCTGGGCGCCGATGCCAGCATTTCTGTGACACGGGGAACCTTAACGCTATGGCATTATGTGAATCATATTGCTTTATATTATTGCTTGTTAACCAAGCTTCCACGACAGTGTCACATTTTGTACAAACCATTTAGAGTTCCTGTACGGATAACTATCATTAGTTTTTGTGTTTGTACGTTGATGCACTGTAATTAATCTTTTCCCAGTTTTGTTTTTCCATTGTATTTACATTACGCACTGTTCACCTCTCCTATGTAACATTTACCCTATGTAATACCCTCCCTAGAGGGCCTTTAGGGTTATTGTGAAATAAATAAATAAATAAATATGAATCCACTCCTGCTAGGGCCTGTGTATGGCATGCAGTGTACAAAAATGAAAACATAATAGAGAGATATGGTGGGGTACTCCATTTCAGATGTGTCGTAGCTGCTATTGAGTGCCTGATCTATAGAACCCTGCACGCGGGCATGCCTCTCACAGCGGGTACCAGATATCAGAAGAAGATTCTGGCGTAGCGCTGATTACTCTGAATGGTTGATGCGCTTTGGTCCTTCTGTCACTATATACATAACTATAAAGATCGCACGGGAAACGCATCCATAAAAGCATTGCTATTTCAATTTTACCGCTTTTGTAGCTGTTGAAGCTATAAACTCATTATGAAACCGGCGCAGATTGTTGAAAGGACTACGGTATCTACTTAGGTCTAGAGGGTGCACAGTGATTGTATGTGTTAAAGAAAAAAAGCAGTACTGCCATTACGTTTTTCCTGTAGGAATTGGTTTTGTTTTTGTAGGTATGTGTCTTAAAACAGTAATGAAAACACTACCGTGCAATGAGGAATTCTGGTATGTCTGCTCTTCGCACGTGCCCTGTATACTAAAGTCCTTATAAGCAAATAATATGAAAGTCCCACGTGGTTGTGGAATCAGTGTATGCGAAATTGTTAAGGTGCCAGGCTATATGGATGCAATAATCTCATGCGATAGTTTCCGGGAATACTTTCACTTTCTCAACTATTTGCGGGTTAAGTACACGGCGCTACCGACATTACTTTGGATGAGTCGTTGTGTCCGCATGGCAGCTTTCAAGATGCTTTGAAATACGCGAGATAAGAAAATCGCGCCATTTTTTTGGCAGTGCTTCCACAACTGTGGCATGCCTTTTATTATAGCTTGAGATAGTAATTCGACGAGTAATTACGAAATTACGTTTAGGTGAAATTGCCCAATGACTAAACGCTATTGAAGATTTCAACCACGTCAACCAAAATGTTTATGACCGGTTTAAGACATGCCTAAATGCGGCGCTATTTTGTGCACAGCGTAATAAATCTATACCCATCTCATCTAGAAAAACAAAACTGAATAGCCGAAAAGTGCAAATTGTGTGCCCTTAGCAAATATCATCATTTTGATGTCAACAGATTTCAAAATATGTCACGCTTTCATTGTAAGAGAGATGTCTTCTCGTTTTGCCTTTTTGAGTGATTTTTGATGGTGAAGAAAAAAACAAAATTGTATCATTTGGAAAATTGTTTATTGCTCCCTACCTTACAGTGGAAAAGCCTCCACCTCAAAGCAAGAGATACTTCGATTGTAGTTTGCCGAAAGAACAAAAAAACAGATATTGACTCCAGTAGGAGCCCGTGCCTTTATAGGAGCCCCTGGGTTTATATAGAAGAAAAGAAAGTAAAGCAGGGGTACGAAGCTTTCCAATGACAAGCAACACTCAAGGTCGGAGAGTAGGTGAACAGCCCAGATGGCGAGCCCGTAACGACAGTGATATTCCATTGACCTGTCTTATTTCGTTTTTCTGAAAGCTATAACCAGTAATAAATTCGTTGGTGTTTTTCTTTTTATTGTAACACACAAGGCTCATAACTTCTCAACGTGTCATGAGAGAGGAAAAAAGGTGAACAGGTTACCCAGATTAACTGTGCCGTTCACTAATCTGCATTTTGGCGGGGAAGAAGGGATCACAGGGATTAGAAAGAGGGAACGTGCGAAGAAACTCAGCCGGTGCAACCTCAGTTTTTCACGTAGACCCCATGCTGCGTTGACCTTTCTTAAGTGCCTATGGATTTTTCCGTGTTTCGAAGACCTTTCGACAACCCAATTTAGGGAATCTGGATTCTGCAGAAGGCACACCTTTATCAACGTGACTTCTTTTTATTTTTCCATGGAATACGAGACTTCGAGCCTGTGCTGAAGTCGACACCTTATGTCAGTTTTTCCGCGAATGGTCCTTTTCTTCCCCAATTTCTACCCGTCTCCTCTATACGTTTCCCCGAGGCCTGGATGGCGAACCCTGCAAAGGGAATGTCCGAATACGACACTTCGAGCCTGTGCTGAAGTCGACACCTTATGTCAGTTTTTCCGCGAATGGTCCTTTTCTTCCCCAATTTCTACCCGTCTCCTCTATACGTTTCCCCGAGGCCTGGATGGCGAACCCTGCAAAGGGAATGTCCGAATACGACACTTCGAGCCTGTGCTGAAGTCGACACCTTATGTAAGTTTTTCCGTGAATGGTCCTTTTTCTTCCCCAATTTCTGCTCGTCTCCCCTGTACCCTTCCTCGAGGCCTGGATGGTGAACCCTGCAAAGGAAATGTCCAAGACAAATTTATGTCATTAAAAATGCGGAACTTACGGAGGGATCAATTTCAGACTGCAACGCTCGAGCATACCCACTCAACGTGCGGGAACTTCTGACAGAGGAGACGATTCAGCCTTCGGTAAAAGCCATAGGAAAGTAAGACTGGCAGCATCCGGTTGAAGTTAGAGAACCTTGCGCAAAATTCTGAACAGTGTAGTAAATTTCAGCAAAAATGTTCGAGGCAAAGAAGCAGTTGACATGCACCTTCTAATGCATCTTCCATGCTTATTGCTTTAGGCTCTTATCCTTTAATTTATCACAAAGAAAAAGATGATGAAATGTGTACTCTTCGGTAACCATATCAATAATAATTTATGCACTCCTCGACTTGTAATAGACAACAATAGGTCATTAGAAGAAGGCCACCTTGCCTTCTCATAAATGCAGCATTGCTCAGAGGAAGTCTACATGTAGTTTACATACGAATTTCATTCTTAAGTGCCCAATGGTTCACTGATTCTTGTACGCAGAATACCGAATAGTATGTTTTGGAGTTAAGTTTTAAGGCAAGAGCCCACAATCAGTATACGTTGAGTTACTCTGTGAAAGTCGGCGTTCTTCACACAGAGAACCTTTTTTCAGAACTTTACGCATCTTTTGCTATGCTCTAGACATTGCATCGTGCTATATCACGGTGATGCAGTGCGTAGACTCAACACTCTATATCCCACTTTTTTTTCCCGCGCAATTTTGTCCGTACACGAAACAGTGCTTTCAGGGTAGCATCATGCGATTGCCGCACTTCCATTCGGGGCAGGAATTATAATAATAACGCATGTAGAGTTGAGCAATTTTAAAATTTACACGGAAATTATTACTTCAAATGTTCGTAGACAATATAAAGAGAGGTGCGTGTGGAACTGTATCGAAGTGCATTTTGTCACGTTCTGGCCATCGGCATTAGTAAATTGACGATAACCTAATCTAAACTGACGTGTGCTTCCACACGACGAAAAGCGACATATAGTTGTGCTTATAATAGCTCGAAATGACATTAAACGAATACCGCGAGTTGCAGATCATTACTGCAGCCGATCCTGACACGCTGCAGCCACAAATAGACTGGCACACGTAATCGCAAATCTCGCCTTCAGATCAAGCCGCATTTAAAGAACATTATGTGGGAATTTAAGGAGGCAGCAGGTCCTCCAAGCAATGTCTCCCTTTGTAGTAGACGACGAGGCTTATATATATATATATATATATATATATATATATATATATATAAATATATATATATATATATATATATATATATATATATATATATATATATATATATATATATATATATATAAATATGGATCGGACCTTGAGTTGGACCTCGTTGACTCAAGCTGGCCATGTGATCATTTATCACCATCCCGTTTCGAAGGGCACGCCGATAATGTATCGTTATCATTATCATCAATATCGACGCACCGCAACCCCACGTGTCAAGGAATGTGATATGCGCGCCGCGTAGGTTGGATACCTGTGTTTACTCTTCGGTATATGTCATGGCGATTCCTCGCAAGGAACGAACCGGTGTTGAAGAAGCTAATCGCAAGCTACGTGTACGGCTGCAACCAGACAACATCGCGCTGAGCAGGTCGCTGTGCAGAAAGCAGCTCAAGCCGCAGCTCGCCGTCGACGCCTGACAGACCGTTCAGATCGTGGTCGCGAAAACAATGGGGCGGGACTTCGACGCTAAGACCCTGTAATGCGCGGTGCCGAAAATGGAGCTCCTATGTAATCGCTCCTCCAGCTTACGCTGTGACTGCGCCAGCTGTATGTGGCCCGCAGGCCTGTGACATTTATTTTAATCTCCTTATTTCGAGCTCAGGTAAACGGAAGGCTCAACTTTGCAACAACTCATCGGACGCCGTTGGGAATACGGTCGTCGCTTGCTTACCAGTCGTGTGTCCTTTTCAAGGCTCCCCGAGCCAGTCGTCTATACCATGTATGTATGCCAGAAAAGCCTCTTTTCAAGTTGGCGCCGAGCAAGGCAGAATTGTCACAATTGTCAGCAAGCCAACGAAACTCAACGCGGAGCACTTGAAAGGTAGGCTGTTTCCGGCAAGGACACGTTAAATGCTGAATGATCAAATTGCAGGGCTTTTTTTTAAAGCAGCGAAATTTATTCTCTGACGGGCGACTTACAGGCTTCCATCTTTCCGCGGTGCATGCTGCCTTGTTCGGCGGGCTTCAGCTATTGGCTGTGACGCGAAAAGTGGCTGCGCAAACAAGTAATATTCTCGAATAACGTTTAAGAAAACGGACAACGTCGCAGAGTTGAGCCTCGAGATAGGCTAATAATAAACCAGGGAAATCTTCAAACTTAACTTCGCAATTAGCTTGAACCTCACACTATCACACTATAGCCGACTCACACTACTATAGTCGGCTCACTCACACTATAGCCGACCCGACACCAATTTCGGTTTGCCGACTGTACCGACGCCGACCTCTTCACCGACCGATGGCAGATTGTCGACGTCGGTGCATTGTGACAGAGGTGCCGATACGAAGGAAAAAACGCTGTCGCCGACAGTCGGCAGGCCGAAATCGGTGTCGGGTCGGTCTAGTGTGAGTGATCGTTGAAGGATTTTACCAAGCAAGGCTAATTCACTGTTTTTCTACTTTGAACTTCAATTTATTAGTTATGGAATAGGAACTAGCCCATTTACAAGTCATTTTATGCCATGGTGATACCAAGGTCACCTGAACGACAAGATATCGTGCATGCGCACATGACAACATGATATACGGGCGGTATGTTACCGCTCATGACTGATGAAGACCAAGAAACAAGAAAGTATAATTGTTGAAAAAACACACAAAAGCGTAAGCCCTCATTTTTTTTTTTAGTTCACGTGCTGCAACAGCGGGCTGAATATTCTCGAATCAAAACCTTCTGCAGTTGTTTCTTCCTTTTACATTTGCAACACCCTTTTTGTATCATATAGCAAAATCAGAACAGCCCTTACTCTCTATAATATCTTTGTTGTGCTGTATGTACCTCGTGCATCGTCCGATAGCTGATCGAAAACGCAACTAAGCAATCAAACTCGAACTTTACGAAAATTTACGTTCTTTTTCTGGACTTTTGAATTTAATCACACCTAGTCGTCAGTGCGCCTAAGCCTTTTTTTTTAAATCGCAACTACAGTAACAAACATTCTTCCGCCCAGAAGGTGGGTCTACACTAATTAGCGTTTAGCTTGTAAACCTTGGCGCCCGAAATTATCCAGCGCACTCCTTGTCTGGTTGACGTGGTCATTTCTCTTCTGTCTTTCTTATACCACCATGCGCGTACAGCGAATTGAAGATGGCATGAGCTTAAGGGCAATCTTATTAGTGTGCAAACACTAGCACGCAGTCAAGATTAATGTTTCGAATGAGTTACGAAATGTTACCTCTTTAGAGAAATGCTTTTGACTGAAAACTGGCATGAAAAGAAGAAGAACAACAGGAGAAGCCTGCGCTTTTGTTGTTCGCTCCTATTTGCGGTGTCTTCTTGTGATGATTTTTTTTAATGTGCAAGTGTACAAATTGACCAAGTTGTACGTCCTTCTGAAAGCCTAGCAATTAGCTTTTTTTTTTCTCAAGCTGCCACAAGTTTCCAACCGTTGAGTTTGTTTGGTTGTAAAACTAGGTAGGACTAAAAGAGCCAGCTCACTGATCTTTGTAAGCAAGGGAAACTCAACTTGAACCGTATCTTTCCGTCCGCTTTTGCTGCGGTCATAGAGATGAGCTTTCAAAGCGCTGAATAAACCAGAATGCGATTTGTGTGTGAGTGTGTGTACGCGTGTGCGTGCAACGTCTTTCGGCTTTAGCCTATTTGGAGTTCGTGAATAAATATCTTTATTTTTATTTACCCGGCACCTATATTAATATAATATTTAAACTTGCAAGAAACATAACAATAACTCTTATGGAAGCAGATGAAGATGCAGATGCAGATCGTTCTCAGTGCCAGCTATGCAATAGACGTACAATTAAAAACAAAACGTTTGGTTTTGTGAATGCGCAACAGAGAACCTCTCGTTCTGTCTCGCATAAATGTTAGGCGCCAACCTCAAGCATGCTTGCCTCATGATGTTGAAGACAGCGCGTCTACGTTGTATGCACTATAACTCGCGCATAACCTCCGCAAGCTTTTATCGCCCTTCTTTCAGACCTCCACTCAATTTTCACGCTTTAATATGCGACCTCGTTTTCGTGATAGCCTTTGTTTCCGAGCCTGTATTTTACTGTTTCCATCTAATACCAGCAAACAAGCCTTAAACAAACACCCAGAAAGCCGTGTTCCATCCAAATGGAATGCAAATAATCGATTGAAAGTATTTTCTTTCCCGTCGACGTTGAGCAAATAAAGGAGCCAATATGCTCAGGCGTTCAAACAAATTAAAGGAAACTGACACTCAGGCACATATTGGTTTCTTAGAACCGTTTCTTTCAAAATACCGGTCTGGTTGGAAAAGTGTCATTTCAGGAGACCTCCCAATGGGTAAAGTACAGTATTTTTTTGTTTGTTCGAACTGTCCCCTGTGTTTATCCAGACTATAGGGCAAACTGAAATCTGAAAGCATAGATTTTCCAAAGCGTTGTTCGAAACCCTTCCTTAGGCAGCTTTTCTTTCTTTTTTTTTTTTTGCGGCAGCCCAAAAGTGCTCGTCCTGCGCTGAAAACGCGATTTGTAAAATAAATATGCCCGCGCGTCCGCAAACATTTGCGCAAACTACTGCACTTTGGATCAATCGCCTATAACCTAAACCATACATGTTTGAGCCGTCGAAAACATGATAGGATTTTCGCATTGGAATTGTTGACAGGCTACTTTAAATGCACGAAGGACAAAAGACGTGAAAGGTTTTGTGCAAGCCGGGTAATGAGAACTCGATAGCCTCTGAAGTATTGCGTACTGCTCTAACCACCCTGTGTTCTTGGATAGAGTAGGCGGCTTGCGTGATACACCAGCTTTCACTAAACACTCGCACGCTCTTGAAAAACGCGCCTGCCTCTTCCTGCGCAAGTCTCAAGCATGCGCTGCACCATTCACAGAAGACTCGTCCTGGTCCAGGCACGAGATATTTGTCTGGTTTCGCCCTTACGTATCTGCAAAACTATTGAAACGCATTCGGATGCGGTTTACAACTTCTATCGCGTTTCCCACGTCGCTGCTTCTGGGTTAGAAACTGCAGCAATCACATCGACATGTGGAATCATATTGACACACGTTCCAATGAACAACGTTTACAAACTACGATCACAATGTCTAGCCCTGGTGTAAACCAATATTTTAAATCCGGCGAGCAGTTTTGTTCTTTTCTGAGAAATGTTGAGGAAGCCCTTGCTCATCATTTTGTATATTTAAACGTATCTTCGAATTTGTACGACTTCTTGGTTATTCATTTGATTGTTTAATCGGCGCCTGAAAATCAACGTGCTTTTGCAATTGACTATTTTTACTAAGAAGCATTCTTGACGAGTTCACGTCAGTTTTCGGTAACGGGTATCTGATCGCTTTCTTGAAACGATCCCGGAGATAGTAGTCTAAAAAAAAATCTTGGTTGATTCCGAAGGGAGTGGCGTCTAATATGTGGGCTGTTCCGACGGATATGTGCCGCAGTGTATGTGGCCCTTTTCAGTAAAGTTATCTGACGTAAACTTGGCTATGTGCCACTCGGTGTGAGTCTCTCTCTTTTGAATCCCTTGGAAGGCAACTTTGGTCAATCAGTATGGCAGCCAAAATCGTGCACTGCGACACCACACACTTCGCGCAGATTAGCAAATGTCGCAAAGGCATTATTCATTCGCTGCGCAACAGTTATATGTTTGAGAAGAACCATTCGCTAGCAGTCCGTGAATATTTAGCATTCCTTAGATGTGAACTGCTGCTGAGTAAGCTTTTTCTGTATGTTCCATCGCTGAGATTAATTTCTTCCAGTTCTTTAGCTGTGCATATAAATTCAAATAGTCTCTGGCTCAGATTGCCTCGTTCATACCGGATCATTGTTTATTAAACGTAGAATATCTCCCATCCATCATCTAGTGTCGTTTACCATACTTGGCGCCTTGAATAACTTAAGCTTACCTCGGGCTAAGTTCATAATTCAATTCTGATCTGTGACACAAACGCACACTCATACAAGCACCAGACGAAAAGAGAAATGGCATCTACCCCGACTTCGCACAACGTATGTGTCCCAAATGTTGCCTTTCCTAGTTCCGAACACCCTTAACACAAACAAATGGTACACAAAAAATACGAACCTAAACAAAAGAAAAACAGTTGTTCAGCAGTTTTTTGAGCATGTGGTGGGCTCAAACCCAAATCAGGGTATTCTTCTTATATTTTTTGCCACGATATAAAAAGAAAAAATACTGCTATGTATTGTGCTGGAACTTCATTTACTATACCCTAGTGTTGAATTGCAATTATGTTTTAAACCTTCTGCTTCTGCTATACCGTTCTTATATGCTTTTTTTTGCTTCTCAGTCCATTGTATATTTGAACTTTACTTTTCTCTTAAATTAAGTTTATTTACGATCCTGCATTTTGTATGGTTCCTTGATTAATGATGTATGTGAAATTGTATTTTTCTCCCTCCACTGCTGCCATGTTGCAAATGGGCCCCGGACCCCGTCAAGCTGCTCGAAGGCAGTTTCTTTTTTTTTTTTGCCGGGCCTTTTTCTCTTGGAGAAATAAAGGAGTCTCAAATCTTGAATCTTGAAAATTGTACCTAGTGTACTGTCGCATCCACAACGTTGACCATTGATTCATAGTGCATCTCTCTTTCTCTCTCTCTCTCTCTCTGTGTGTGCGTGCGTGTGTGTCCGTGTGTTTCTGTGTTATCTCTTACATTGTCATGTTATTTCTCTCCATTCATCTGACAAATAGATGCTGCGGAAGAGCTGACGATGAAAGGTGCCGACGTGGCCATCTCTCCAAATGCATCCACCAATAAAACTGAGCAACATGCCTCAACACGAAGCCGTTTACTACTGCTTGTGATCGTGGTCTACAACGACCTTTACGATGTCCTGCCGCAGGAAAAAATGCCTTAAATTCAACTTGATGCTTTATAACAGTACGCGTAACTGCGTACTGCGTATAACTTAGTATAACTTAGTATAACTTATAGTATAACGCAAGCAAGGCAGATGATGATTATTGTTTGGGGACAAGATAAGCCCAAGGGATGTAAACATTTCTTTAGACTGTGCGTCGCGCGCGCCTATGGCAACCGCGCATAGCTTAAAACACCGTTCGGGGATTTCAGGCGCAACATTAAACCTTGCTGTCAATGTCAACACTTCGCCGTTCAAGCGAAACTGCCAATTTTTCCATATACTATGCACATTTTGATATTCAGCTAAGCTTTGAGGAGTGAAAACATTGGCAGTATCTAAAGTGCACAAATGTATTAGATATTGTCCGAGGAGTAACTACTAATGTAGTTGTTGGAAGACGATCCCGCCACCTAATCCGGAGTTTGTGGATTAAGCCGCCACCGGTGGTAAGTAGTCGTATCTTCTGGAGCTTTCGTTTACTTTTCAATTTATTTCAAATATGGCCCGTTGCCACGCGTTTATCACCACTCCGAAATTGCTTGAGCTTAATAATAGTGAAGAACTAGTTCATTACTTTTTTACCCCGCATGTAAACAATACATTGTTGCGCCAGAAAAGGAAAATAAAAACTTGGGAAGGAAGAGTACGAAACGACAGATTGAACGCTGAACTTCAACTGATATTATTCCTACAGCAGGGCAGGGAGAATGAGCAAATGCGCATGCGTAGATCAGTGTTGCCTAGAGCGATTCCAGTGACGTTTTTAACAGTTGCAACTCGTTTTCAAACAGAAAAACAGACGTGTCACTGATACAACTCGTGCCTATCTCTTTAATGTGATATGCCTCCAATAGTTCTCTTGCTAACGTATCACCACTCCTGCCAAGTATCTTTACCTCACGCAGCAGTGGCTGGCATCTGCCTTCCAGGCAAACCGTGCAATGTGCAGGTAAATGCGCATTACCTTTATTGAATACAGACAATTCATGCTCCCGGGCCCGGTCATTAACACATCTCTCCGTTTGTCCAACGTAGGATTTCCCACATTTTAGCGGTATTTCGTATATAACGCCCGTCACACATTTCACGTACTGTCTAGTGTGCTTTTTCTGTATTATGTAATACATAATATTCTGTAATACATAATGTTCTGTATTCTGTATTATGTATTCTGTAATATATTCTTTAGATCCCAACCAACTCGCCCAGCAACAAGTTCTTCCCCGAGTGGTTGTGATGACAGTAAAGTAATAGTTATTGAACACCACATTGCCCAGAAAATAACCGTACTGTCTCTTTGTTTTCTCCGCACCCACACAGGCCATCGGTAAGTGCCATGTACGTCACTCGTAGCATTTAAAGGCACCGCTTCATGACGTCTTCATGCGACAGAGCCTCTCCTCAGGACATTGCTACGATTTCCAGGGATACCATCGATGCTAAATTCGGCGCAGGTAAATGCTCGCATCTCGAGCCTTTTCTTTTTCTCTCTTTTTTTCCAGTATACCTCTCGGCGTCAATGCAAACATTGTTTTCCTGGCATTTTTGTACATCCGACTGTCCGAATAGTTACGAGCTGTGGTTGGGAAATGGGCGTGCGTTTTCCAAGAAATAGTTTCATTGCAGGAGCGAGCTTTCATTCAGAGAGCATGGGCGTATATTACGAACTGGCCATACATACATACATACATACATACATACATACATACATACATACATACATACATACATACATACATACATACATACATACATACATACATACATACATACATACATGCACATGCACACACACACATACATACATACATACATACATACATACATACATACATACATACATACATACATACATACATACATACATACATACATACATACATACATACATACATACATACATACATACATACATACATACAATACATACATACATACATAGACACATACATACATACATACATACATGGAAACATGCATGCATGCATCAAATCATGCGCGCCATCTCTACATAAACTTCAAAGGCGTGTTTGTACAGTGGCTGGCACACTCTAATTCTTTAGAAATCGTGATCTCTCAGGCGCACGAGTATTTGGCTACCCTCTACGTCTCTCGCCATCGTTGGTCTTGTCGCGGCAACACCTCAGGTGTTGCATAAGACTTTGCTCTAAAAACTCTCTCTTCGTCGTAACTTAGTAGAAGCGTATTGAAGAACATAATCAACAGATTTCTTGGCCAAAATATTTCTTTTGATAGCAACAAGATGTAGGCAGTATCATAGAGTGAACATTTTGGCAGATGGGTTAAAGCAGCATCACGTCTTCCTCGTAGAGAAAGCTTTCAAGGAGAGTTCATGCTCGTCACAGAATCGAAGCCGTTTCACTTTGAGAACTTTCGTTTTAACCTTTTCGCAACTGTGAACCTTTGGCAAGCACGTACTCCTAGCACAATCGAGCGATTGAAATGCGCAACCGCTTTCTTGTTGTCATGTTTTATTAACGGGATATTGGCGGAAATAAAGACGCTGGGTGCTCCTTCTAAGCAAAACAATTATTGAAGTACACATAATTCTTTTGAGTTTTACAAATGATCACAAAGGTTACAGGAGCACCTGATGCGATGAATTAAGCATAATCAATCCTCACAAAAGTAAATGTCAGACGTAAAAAAGGAGCAATAAAAATTCACTAACACTTTAACCGCCCGAAACACAATTCAATAAAGGATAAGTTGACGCCTGTAGCTGCTTCAACACGAAAACATTAGAGAACGTAAAATGCAACTATGACTAATGGAAAACGTTAACTTCACTTATCCAAGTATATCTCCTATACTTCAAAACCTCTCATCTTCATAAACGCAGTTTATGCGATGACTTACAATCTAGAAACATTCATATTGCTGCGTTTGTCTGACTCAGCCTTTCGCTGAACAAGGGGATGCACAGGAAGCTGAAGTAACGGTAAAAATAATGAATCCATATAGCGCCTACCAACGCCATAATCAGTTTATTGGTATGACGCACGTGGTTGCCTGGAATTGTGCGAGGCCTGTTTCGAAGCTTCCTGTGCTACCCATTATAAATTCTATCTAAGAGTGCGATCCATTCAGCACACACACACGCACACAAGAAAAATAGAACATTCACAGATTAATGGCAACCCTAGCAACTGGAACATCGAAGCCAGCCAAGCTACATCAGCCAGTTCTTGCATCCCTCGGAAGTTCTAGGCATTTGTATGCTGGCTTAAGACCCCTCTCATTATGGAGCATTAAATTGGGTGAGCTAGGGGCACAAAAATCGGCCCCCGCGTGCACTCTCAAGTGTAGCCGCGTTCCAACGGACGAAAAGGAGAACTGAAGCGTCGCAATTCATTGGCAGAGCAGTAACAGTTTGGCGCCCTCGAGAGCAGTTGGAGGTTATCCCGCGGCGAAGGGAAGTCCAGTGACGCGGACGACTCATATATCCTGTCCACTTTGCTTGTGTTTCCATCGTTTCGGTTCAGTATGCCGCAGAGAAATGGCGGCTGAAAAGCCAAGTTCATGTCACACTGACCCAACGGATGAAAACAGCCTGATCACTTGATAGACCTTCGCCCTATCACTCACTGCAGGCATTGGAACGTTCCAATGGGGCAGCAAACAGCCTTACTCCCGCAGCGCTACTTGTGCAGCTGCGCTCTGCTCTTTGCCCGCGTTGCTGTTCAGCCAATGGAATGCGCCATGACGTAGCCGCAGGCGGCCTATGTCCCTGCTGAGCTCAAGCACGTTCGTGGCTCGTTGTTCTTAACAACGGACGCCACGCACGCTGCGTCGAACAACAGAGCTTCCGCACGACGGCAGCCATACAAACTCCTAGCCGACCTTCAACGTGGAGCGAGTGAAACGCAACGTGGAAAAAAAAAGGCTACGGGGTGACGGCATAAAAACACCACGCCAATGTGTTGTCTATTGGAATGATATGTACGCAAGGCGACGTTTATTTTATAATCGTTGATATATGCGTTTCAAGTGAAAAAAGAAGTCCGAGGACACCCAAGCACTTCTCATGAGGTATGAATGCGAAATCATTGATGTTCAATTGAACGGCGCTGAGCGTTCCTTCGAGTTTTGCGCAGCGAGTATTGACCCCAGTGGTACGCACCACCCGAGCCAGCAAGAGGGAGAGGGCATGCGGTGCCAACGCCGCATACCCTCTCCCCTCACACAACACTTGGCACGCCATCGCCAAGCAGGAGTTCCCTTTCCTTTCGTTCCGAGAGCGAGAACGATGGTCAAGTGGTGTCACGACGATGCCCGCTACCCTCCCGCAACAACAGCTGGCGTACAAGGTGTTGCATGAATGGATAAATTATATACACTGCACCGATATCCCCAAGGTACAATCGTTTGTGCGTGCGGGCATTGTGATAGTGGCGTAATGTGTAAGATTTCTTTATAATGCGGAGAAACGTATGAGGGGCATACGGGACACTGCATTAGTGTAGGACTCTTAGAGCATTTAGTGCTTCAGTAAAGAATGTAGCTCCCACTAATCTAGCCTTGCAGTGCTGATCGCGCGGTTGCTCACCGCCTTTTGCAAGCACTGGGATACTATTCATTGGCATAAATATCAGACTCCCCGGGTAGTGATAGAAGCCTATTATGTAGCCAGAGAAAAAGAAAAGTGTGTTAGCCGAACATCACACTGGTTTGCCTGACAAAGAATTTACGCCTCCGCAGAAGATATTTTCCGAACTTCAGCTGATTTAGAAGGCTGCGGTAACTCCAGTTACGTGTATTTTCGTGCTTGCTTCTACTTCGGTGAATGATTCAATAAACCCTTCAGTTGCGAGTCAGCGCTTGTACCGTGCGTAGCTTGTCCTATGTGACCTCGTTTTCGCGCGCTGTTTTATTTGAAAGTGGAAGTGAAGTTTCACTTGTCCTTGTCGCGTTTTTAGTGTCCCGCGTCCACTATTGCGCGTGACTTCATCATGATCAGAAGTGTTAACAACTGGCCCACGCCGCAGTTTAATTGCAGTTGATGCCTCGCACCTAAGTTTGTAATTAAAAGTTTATTTCCTGTCGGCTGACACGTACGCAAAGGAAGCCACGGATGTTTAATATTTACCCTGCGATACCTATCAGTGTCTTTGTTAAATTCAAGCAAAGCCTATGGAAGGTGTCTGATCGCAACGGCAATGAACACCCAAGTGCTATCTCCGAACGATCGATAGATCCCTTGCTCACGTAAAATTCCGCCACGCTCCCAACCTATCAGTTGAGTTGATATCACACCTAACGCGCCCAGACTATTCATTTACGTCGCGAATGAACGAGACGACGAGAGGTCGAGAAGCTTATCGGCATCTCAAGTTCCTGTCGGCGTCTCTGCGCGTCACTAAGCTATTGTGAGCAGTGGTCGACAGTAGACGAGGCAGGGCATCGTAGCGTCGACGAGTTGTGGGACCGTGGGTGGCAGGCGCCTGATATCATTACGCAACACCCGCGTCAGAAGTTCTTTGGCGATCGGGAGTTGGGTGCTGAAGAAGGAGTTTTACGCTCAAGCACTGCTACGCTGTGTGAGGCCTGGGCTTTCGTGGAAAACCGTTCCAATTTTACGCGGTCACGCATTATTATATAAAGCTTAGCAAGGTAGCTTTGTGGCTCCAGTACTATTTGCGTACGCATTCGTGACCAAACCGGAGATGTCTGTCATGGTGGCAGGTCCAAAAATGATGGAAAACAAACATAGTTTTTTTCTTCTACATCCGACGGTCGCAGAAATGGTGCCATTATGGGATCAAGTACATTGCAATAAAACGTATATAGAATAACTTCGGTGAAATGACACAGATGATACAACTGCAAATAATAGCAAGCCATACCCACTGCCGAATACAATGTCCTAAGAAATGTCATTTCAGCTGGCAGGGTCATTGTCTGCAAAAGTCTGTCTCGCTAAGCGAAGCAGTGTGCCCTATAGTACATTTGTCCACTGTGGAAGGCATGAAAATTACGGCATTCTTGCTTCAATTTTATGTTTTATAACTCCCAGCCGACCACGTTAATTATTCAAAAACTCATTGAAATATATTCTGGCTTTCGCATAGTGACTATTTCGTTTGAGAATCGAATAGAACGACACAATATTCCACTGGTTATTCGAAAGTATCGAATATTTTCACATCACTGTTGATTTCATGGCATATCACTTGAACAGTGCGTGCGGAAGGAAAAATAAAGCTTCTGATTCGTCTCTTCTACTGGATGAACAAAGCGACAACCGTTCTCGCACTTATTTGTTATCTCATTCTTATGTTAGAGAATTCTATTTAAGTGTTCTTCTCTCTTTACGTCCTGCCGCCCGATTCATGGCAGGTCCCCCGTAGTAGTTCGAGGCACATCCACAGGCTCCAAACTAAACCGTATCTTCTAGGACTCGCCTCATTTTTATGGCTACTCTGTAAATGAACAGCTACAATCAGAGGCTTCTTTCAAGGCTACCGTATCTTTCCTGCTACCTCTAACAGCATTACAACAAACTGTTATTCACTTAAACGCGCAATCAGTATAATCGCAATCATTTTCTGTCCGTTACAAAACGAGATCCTATGCAACAGGCAGCGCGTTTCAGGGCATAAAAGACGGCACTTACAGCTCGCGAAAACTCTATCTCTCTCCCCCCGCCACCGGACGGCGCTTCTGGCCAAAACTACTCTGAGTTTCGCATTTTATGATCACTTTGCTGGCGAAGAGCCTGAATTGCCTCTCGCTGGACGCGAGGACGACACCGAAACAAGAGAAGGCACATTTTTTGCGAGCCAAGAGAGAAATATCAGTTTGAAGTGTATCGGCACTCACTTGTTTATTGGGTTTTTCTATATGAGTAATTTCTGTCGGGTAGAATATATTCATCCTTCACTCCGACTCTAACCTCCAAGCTTAGAGACCACGATGCTGCGGAAGAAGCTAAATACATAACAAATTTATTTGTGGCCACTCGTAATGACGCGTGTTCCCGTATCGCCAGTGTTGCTGCACACACTTCGCTGAAAATTGACAAAACTCGCAAGGACACCAGGAGTAGCTGAATGCGCCGGCTCCTGCAACTAATGGTCTTTCTGGGACATACAATGCAGGAGATTCATGAAAAGGGGGTGGCGCGTGGTTTTCAGGCTTAGTGGCTCTGTAGCAAATTAGGCGTGGATATGCATGCTGAAGTGACTTTGCTATGCACATTCTCGGAGCGTGAAAGATATATACTCGAAGCTCAGTCTGTGCTACTAGTTGGCCGGCAGCTCACCGCGCTGGCTCACACAAGTGCGTTACGAGCGCGGATGAGGCGACTATACGACGCCAAGTTTGTTTTCGGGCGCACAAAGAAAGACATTATGTATACTGTCGCGCGCAATGTTAAGTGCTACAAGGTGTCCGTAACGAAAAGCGCCCCATCACTTCACGGCGGCGCCGACATGAAAGAAATTTGTGTAATAAATACCAACAAGTCTAACGGTCTTTAGTTGTCCGATTATTCCCACGTCGACGCCGCCTTGCAGTCTTGGGGCCCTTTCCAACACGGGCACCGTGTCACAGCCTACATTGTACGTGACTGTACATTCCAGTGGTAAACAGTTTCCTGAGCTGTGAATTATTTATTGCAGTCTAATTCAGCTTCTGCGAGCACAAATTCATTTTGTCGGCCTTGTAACGAAGCTGAAATGAACCTCTCGTAGGGTGTGGCCATTCTAGCTGAGTTTGCTGACCTCGTTCTCGCCGCGAACACCTCCATCGCTTTCCTTTCCGTTATGTAATTCACCTATGCAAGGAAAATCACAGCACTGAAATTTCCGCTCCACTGGCAGAGGTGGGAATTTAATACAATACTACTGCATTTCGAGATATTTTTCGACAGTCATGACGTGGAGATGATGGATATCGCCAGCATTTAAACTGCCTCGTAATTATTTATGTCAGTGTACGAACAACAAAGGCTATGCAGTCGGCTCTTAAGTATCCCAGCTTATACTTATTCCAGGTAGGTGAAGTACTTTTCTTTCGTTTCCACGTGCATTTACCAAGCATATAAGTGCATGGATATTAAAAAAGACTACATTGTCACCTCTTATTCTTAAATTACTTACTGCGTGCCTATGTTTCAATAATTATCCGAAGTTCAGTACTTACGTTCAAAAATGTAGGCAAAATCTGTTACTCTAAAATTTATCGTTATCGTTTCTGAGGAAACAATGCAGGTTCCTTCCTTCCCTCACGCACTTTGACCTTTTCAGGCAATTTTTTATGTTCCTGCTATTTTAGAAGTTTCCGCTATATGAAAATTTCTTTTCCCTCGAGTGCCTCGTCAGTCGGTAAGAGTGCACTCAGCAAGGACAGAGTCTTCATGCTTTCATGTTCTGAAGGCTCAATACGTGCAGCTAAAGACAAGTTAATGAAAATTCCGAATAAAGTCTTGCCGGCTAATGTTTTTTTTTTTAAACCAAGTTCCCTGATGCACTCCGATGCGTAAACAGTTGACAGTTTTCGTGATAAGGGTAGACATATGTCGTTCTTTGAAGCGCATGCATAAAAAAAAAGTTGCAACCAGGATATAGTCGCGATAGATAAACGCGGCTCGAGGTTCCAGTATACATCCTAACCTGGAAACAGAATAAATTACCCGGGAGAAAGAAAAAAAAAAAGGCGAGACAACCCAGAAGAAACTAGTGTTCAAGCGAGAAAGGCTTGTCTAGGAATGTCAAGCGATATTTAAGTTTAGGAGCCCAGCGAGGTAGCGATCTAAAAAGCCAACTAAATGAAATAGAAAGTTGGGTTGCTTACCACGGATGCTCACCTTAAATCAATCCGGAAAACGGCGATAACACGAAGAGAACGAGACCGGACAAGTGCTATCCGTCCACTGAAGCTTATTAAGAGCGACATACGAAAGAAACATTACACACACCTGCCGTTTAGAGACTCGGAATAAATCAGCTAGCAGCTGCCTGTCACGTACAACCAAATGAAGAAGTAGCGGGATGAGATACGCAATTATCCTGCAACCTCTGTAAACGAACAACATTGTACAAGCTCAAGCGCTTTCTTTATTATTGTGCCTTATGATAATTTTATTTGGACCGAAGAAAAAAACACTTGCTGCCGCACTCTTTAGAATCGGCTAACAGCTGCGAAGTACTTGTTCCCGTTCACGTATTGCGCTCAAGTGACGGTCATTTACGCCTTTGGCAGTGTTTTCAGTGAAGGCTTTTACGCCGGAGAGTGGGACCTGGTGAACGACGCCAACGACCCACACAAAAAAGGGGTTTTCAATGTTTCGTGAAGCAACAAATAAGCTGGTGCCTCTCTTAATCTGACTTCCCCCTCGTAAACGACCGTACGGTTTACGATCTTGTGAATACCTAAATACGCTTGCTATGTATATAAGACAGTGTGTATAGCCTTTGCATCTATCCACGCTTTCAGTGCTTGCCTTTTTCCTGTTTTCTCGCGTTCTGTTTTCGTTGTGCGCACTTTTCCGTTCGCGGTTTGCCGCTTTCTTTCTCGTTTTGGCTGGAAATAGAACTGAGGAGGCAGTACGCACAACGGTACAACCATTACCTGCAGCCGAGAAGAGGATGGCAAAGCCGGAGCTAAGCTCAAGCACCGGGTTAACGCCAGAGCCCGTCGGATCGGGTTTCACCGGTCGATCATGGCGAGGTGCCTCCGCTTCACCCGATGTCTTTAACTATTAATGCGATTTCTATTAGACCACATGCATCAGCGAACTCACCGCTCATTTCCTTCTTTCCTTCCCTCCTCTCTCTCCCTGTCATCTTTGTTTTCCCCTTCACCATTCCCCCGGCGTAGGGTAGCCAACCGGACGTTATTCTGGTTAACCTACCTGCCTTCTGCTTTTCTTTTTCCTACTCCTCCTATACCGTCACGCACGGCTAAAGCAAGTCGGTGTCCCACAAGCCACAGAGAAATTGAGAAGATGAAGTAAAGAGATTTCAGTAAACGTAAAAGTTAAACTCCGTGTAGCACCGATTGACCCAAATGCGAGAAACCAACCGACTTTTTTTTTTTGTGGATTAAACACCCCGCTTCAAGGCTTTTGTTCTGACATTCATAGTTTTGGCGTTACCGGCGTAATCTCGCTTGTGTGTGTGGCTCCGCTATAGGTTTGCAAAATAACCGGAACTCCAGACTCACCCAGCATAATAAAGTACTTTTGTGCCAAAACCACACGCGCAAGAATGGAGAGGACACGGGCGCCTACTTCAACTGTTTAACGAGCGTAAAAGCATCCTACGTATACAGTCTTCCCAGAACCCGAGTGCATGCCCACGCGTACAAGGCACCAGGTAGCTAGATTCGCGTAAGAAAAAGCGCGTTATCTGTGTAAGCGTGAAGGAAATTTTTGCTCGGCCTCGTACAGAAAAACAGATCTGTCACTGACACAATTCGAACCAGCTTTTCTAATGTAAAAGGTTTCCAAGATTTCAGATGCCGTTTGCTGCCTACCTCTGCCCAAAATCCCCAGATCTCGTAACCGTAGAATACAACTGGTGCAAGCCGTGCCGTGTTCTACTAGCCGTTCACCATCATTATTTTTTATATCGTTTGCATGTTATAATTTCTGCAAATTTCTGGCCCCACGATACGTTCAGTTCTGAACACCAATCCTGGACGATCAGAAGCATAGGGAGCACCTATTAACGGATGTAGCTGCGACTGAGTACATCGGGTCGCGAATTTTCGCCGGTCTGCAAGCTCGTTACAGCTATCGGCAATGGATGTCGGCAAGAAATAGAGAGATTGGCTATCAGTCTTAGAGGAGACAACAAATGAAGCGTTCCTTAAACGCGATAATGACTATGATGATGTAGAATCAAATTATCCGACTGCAGCAGCCAGTGATAAACACCCTGCGTTGAAAGGCCACGAGCACAAAACTGGATGGCTGTCCGACACTGGCCTGTTACAGAAACGATTCTGGCGTGCATGAAGTTATTCGCTGATAGGTGGAGGCAAAGTAACGCACCTGCGTGTGGATCTTGGCTGCAGCACGCTATTGTGTGGAACTCCTGGCATGTACTTAATATCGTTTCAAGCGCCTTGACAACGAGGACAAGAGAGTACACACACACGAGCGCTTGCGTGCGTCCACTCAATTGTTTTCGTCGTCGAGACGATTAAAACAATCTTAAGTATACGTCTTATACCAATGAGGCCGTACGTCAACGCTTGTCCCGGTACATACCTCACCTCTCACATGCACGCTGGGCTGGCTGTTTAGTGTTGATCAAGAAAAAGAAAGCGCATCAACCAAACTTCCACTTTCTCTGCTACGGCAAGAATCAGCACTGTTTCACCAACCGGTCCCCTGTGTTTATATTGATTATCAGCCACTATTAGCAAGACTTGATGTATGAGGCTTGGTACACTGTTGCATAGCAAGCCTCTTCGGACACCCTAAACTCTAAGTTTTCAGCTTTTTTCACCCTTCATTGCCATGTGTTTCCGAAGTTGTGAAATGAGATGGACAACCGATGAAATAACACGGCAGTATGAATGAGACGTAGGGCGCTGGTTTTTATACTGCTATAGTTTGCTTGAACACGGGGAAATGGCGTTTGCTAGGCCGTGAAACGTGTGGAAAGTGTAATCGGTGCAATACAAAAGCAAATATAGGAACGACAGATTCATGCGTGAGAACGTCTGTTCACGTGGTTCTGCGTCGGCTTTCCAGCGCCAAACAGATCCGGATGCTATTGAGAGCAGTTGCAACACACTTATCACATTTCACTAGGAACGGCAAAACTGCTTTCGACCTCCAACAAGCGCAGTTACGCATAACATCAATAGACCCATTCCAATAAAGCGGAACAGCGCATGAATAATATTTTAATCTAAATTCCGAGACTGTAATTAGCAAAATTTTATGATAATTATTTTTAGCAGAACATATTGCGGTGCGTAACGCAAGTAACGAATTGAAACCGGGCAATTTGCTGGGAAATAATTTCCTAGCATATCCCTGCCTCCTCGCTCTACGATGTGGCAGCTCTTGTGTCGAGTGAGCTCCTGAACAACGCTTCGCAATGTGGGCAACGCGGTTTAAATCATGAATCGGGGACATCAAAGAGGTACGAAGTAATAATAACGCATTTCTCTTACAATTAGCTCTAAATCGCCGCTGATTTTTTTTTTCTTCAGATAGCCGCTGAGACGTATACAAACGCAGTGATTTAATGTAACTGAATTTCTGTCCATAAAATAAATGCGCCCAACTACACCGCAGTTTCTAACAGATATGACACTAGAGCTAAGTTTCTTGGGAACAATTGGCGCCGGTTTAATGGCGTACACGATAATAGCGGCGCAAGACCGTGCGACGAGGCTGCAGTGGTGGTACAACGGGAAGATAACGAGGAAGAATGCGCGGGGGATTGCTGCATGTGCACATAAACCAATTAATTTACTCGAAGTAGGCCGCGCACCACTTCTCATAGAATCTCTTGAAAGGTGCTCTCCATGGCAAGGTTTCTTCGAGGTGCCAATGCCTGAATACTGCGGGAAACAATGAAGCCCCTCGAAATCGTTTGTATCGCAAAGCAGCCACATTTGTTATGGCCGATGGACGCATCCTTAGTGCGCTAAGTCTCCACGTGGCTTTAAACGCCGCAGAGATAGACACTACTTGTCGGCGAGAATCACCCTATAAGAGCGAGGCCAACAATGCCGCCCTTTTCATCGCCTCTGTATATGACTGGCGGTTTTCTCGCTGAGCTGTGTGTTATTCAGAAGGTAGACGGCACCCATTTCGTCAGGCGACAAAAGAATCCGTGTGCAAATAACCTCTGTTCTTTGCACGCAACAGCGGAGACACAGAGAGAAGCGACGGTGATAGCTTGCGCCAGAATCTCGTCGTTGTATTGCTGCGAATTCTCGCTGCCGCTCGAAGAATGCTACAATGAGATTCCGGGGCATTCGGGTGCGTCTCAGGAGAATAAGAACGGGGTTTCCGACGAACGCGTAGGAAGGCAGCTCCTCTTTCTTTCTGAACTCCACTAGAGCGAAACAATGTCTACGTAGACGCTTCATTTTGGTGGAGGGGAGGAAGGACGGACTGACGCATCTTGTAAGCGTTGTGTTTGAAGCGGGGTGGTAGATGGTGCCACCGTGCTCTTCAATCAACCAAGAGAACAGGTGTAATTGGAGATTTCTGGGAGAGGTCTTCTTCCTGAAGTGGATGCAAAACTAGGCAGTTGATGATGACACAAGGTAGTTAGTTGAGCAAACGCTCGTTGCTCCTCTCATTAGACCCTTTCTTTCCAACATCCTGCAGGGCAGCTTAGCCCTACAGCTCTTGCTAGCGAGTCTGTAAAAACAACCGACCGCGTATTCGTGTGCTACTTATTCTTCCGCGATGAAGCTTCAATTCAGAGCCATCGGGTGGAGGGCGATCAAAGGATGAAAATGAAAGAGCCGTACTTCTGGCGTTGTGGTCTGGTTGACTCACTCCGCCTATTTCGCTCACTGCACTGTACAGCACGGTCTTGGCGACGTTAACCGTGGATTGACGTTATATATATATATATATATATATATATATATATATATATATATATATATATATATATATATATATATATATATATATATATATATATATATAAACGCACTGGCTGGCTCCGCTACACCAACGGAGCCAGCCATTGCGTTGTTTTGAAGCATTCATCGTCGCAAACAGACATAAAGAGCACGTATTTAACAGAAAATAAAATATATTGCAGTGAACATTATGGATAAACAATGTATAATGGGAGATAACACGTTACGAACGGCGATAAAACATTCCTTGTAACACAACGAATAAAAGCTCATAGAATAATAGCTAGTGAAATACTATATTTATGCGCTCCTAGTTTCTCGGAGGTAGATAAGTGAAATTTCGATACAACGGGGAACAATGCGTCAAAATCTAAATGCCACAGGAGATCGCAAACATCTGCACAGAAGTTTCAAACGAGGCAAGTTGATGCACTACTATGTTTCTGCATCTCTGAAGCTTTCAAGGCGATGTGACGTTGCCTGACTTAACAGGGCATGTGTCACCGGCTCCAACACTCGTGTCGCCTAACGGTCGACAAACGAAGCAAACTGTAGCTACAGCTGCAATCCTTAGGAAATCTCTGGGTACACGCGGCGGTCATTCCGTAGCGGGGAATTGTCTTCTTTTATGACATTTCGTGCGGGAGCCGTAAAAACCTTGCCCAACGCTATGCATCTACGTGCACTAGGCCGCTTGCTTCATTTGAGTGTCCCTAACAATACGTAACGCAGAGCAACGTTCCGTCGCGAGTAGTTAAATTTGCCACGATGTAAAAACAAAAAAAAAAACAAAGTTTGTGACAGGCTACGGGCCAGACATTGCAGGGCCATCTAGCGAGGAAGGATTCCGTACGAAGCCGCATTTCGCAACGGTGTTTACTGAAGCAAATTGTGACCCGCCTCTCCATACGAAATTATTCCAGCAGACACGCATGTTCCCGAGCAAATGTAAACTCTGTGTCCTCCAAAACAGCGCATAACGTTCCTCAATGATCGGCGTACACGAATAGATTACTTGTGTAAAAGCATATGCAAATGACCAAAAGGCAACTCCTTAATTTGCTGGGTTGGACTGATCACAGCGAAGTTTTTATCCTTTCTTTTCTGTGCATTGTAATTCCGCGCTTCGTGGGCGCACAAGACAATAGCGGGCTGCCTAATATAATCGCCTTAGTGCACTGCAATGACAAGAGTTCATTCCTAATTTCCCCGGGATATGAGAGTCCTGCAGGTTTTGTTTAAAACAGCTTCTCGAAGCGTTGCCACCAAAGATCTACCGGATGGATACTGACGTTCTATCCTTTAGTAACCAAAACTTATTTCACCTGTTTGTGTAATTGTTTCTGGAGCTGCTTGTCTTTGTAATTTTACATTGAAATACTTATGCTGTAAAATTGCTTCTGTGACTACCCATATGCATAAGGGTATGGTATGATTGTTTCTGATATTTTCTTATATGCTTGTATTTACTGAACCCCATAGCAACTCGTCGTGTCACTGCGCTGTTGTACAAATCGTTAGAGTTGCTAAAGACAAGGTGCACAGATGCAGCTTCTCTTTTTCTGTGGATCCATATTTTCGCAGTAACAACGTATTGTGTGCGGCGAAAATAAAAAAAAAATTGTGATTCATTCATTCATTGACCGGTTTTGTCACGATGACGTCACGAACGGAAATCACGGGGTGGTCAGTAAAATGAAGCATTCATTTGATTACATCGCGATAAAAAAAATGTTGGCGGAACTTATTTCAAGGATCTGCGTGCACCCTCGCAATCTGTATTTTAGAATCCACATCTCTATTGGCCACGCCCCATGCTCGCTGTTTGTGACGCCAACACGGTGACGCCCACCTTACGAAGGCATCTCATACTATTTTGTTTTTAGATAGACACTAAAAACAAAAAAATAATCGAGCTAAATTAGTAAATTTTCTTTTGAAATTACACGTAAAGAAACACTTGCTTTGAGCAGACGTTGGGTAAGCCTCCCCAAAAAAAGAAGCAAACGAACGAAAGACGTATGACAACGCCACTTGGAGCATATTTCAGCACCTTGCCATGACACCAACGATTTTAACGGTATCTTCTCAGGACCTATAGGTAACTTTTTTACTGGTTAAGACGGACTTAAAATTTATAAGACCTGTTATACTTAGCCACCACCACCTAAATATGGAACATTCCGGCCGAATCCACATCGCGGTGAATTTCGACGTTCATGCGATTAGCTTTGAAAGCAATGCGTAGCGACACACCCAGTGCTGCCGCCCAGACGCTTCATGCACGAGGCACGTGCGGAGCAAGCTTTCTCCCTCGCTCTTCCCTACGAACATGCGATGCCATCTACCGGACGTGGCTCTAGTGTGAATACGCATTACGACAACATCGTCTGAATATATGTGACGCCGGTTCGGTTACGCCCTGCACCGGAGAAACTCTAAATGTTTCTCTCCTTTTCTTTTCTTGCAACTTAAAGAGTTGCACTTGCCAAAAGGCACATACCTAGCGACCCGAAATGAAGTCACGTGGGTTCAGTAAATAGCGGCACACGCCCAGCCACCCAAGTTTCATGCCCTGTGGCATCACCCAATCACCCAAGTTGACCCAATGGTTAGTCTTGAACCCGGACTCCTCCTCACAGCAGCCCTATGCTCTACCCACTAGACCAGGCGTTCCTAAACTTTCTGGCCTTCGTATACCCAATCTGTCTTTAAAAAATGCTGCAGAACCCCTCCCCCCCCGTCATCTCCACACCCTTTACTCCTGTTTCCCCGGCTATGTGCTTGTGCCCGGCCTGGCGACGATTGTTGCGAATGATCGGTTCAACGGCCACACAACGAACAAAATATCCAGACTGAATGACACGTGAAAGAGACCACAGTGCAGCGAAAAGGTGTGCGGCCGTAATAATTTAATGAAATGTATACCACAGCTATTGAACAGTTGATAGTTTATGCCTGCCAACTTTGGTACAGTAAAAAGATAGAAATAAAAAAGAATTGATGTAAACTGAATGAATACCCTTAATTCAACTGGGCAAATCATATAGAGCTACTTCGAATTACTCATCGAATAGCTTTGCCAAAAGAGAAAGAAGTTGAAACAGATGGCATTTCAGGTCATGGTGAGAACCTTGGAACTATAATGTTTTCAATTAAAATTAGATAACGTCGAAACACGACTTCTGAAAATTTCATCAATCTAAATATCTCTTCTTTCCATTCCCAGACAAAGAAACTAATGCTGATAATATAATATGTTCCCGTTGGTTCCAAAATAGAAGAAACGTAGGTACAGCCTTCATTGTCTTCAATTCATTGCACGAAACAATAATTATCAAACAGTTCAAACTCCCACCGCATTCATAGAACATTCAAGAAGCCTCAGCGCTACTTAAAATATGGAATACATAGAAACAAAATCCCAGTGATAACATTTCAGATTCTCACAGATAGTCTTTCAAATTTTCAAGCCTTAAAAGCTCTATGAACGCTCTTATTTTCATGATTAAGAAAAGACTTATTCACATTTCATAAATTTTATTGCTATTTTAAATTGTTAAAGGTCATGGCAGTAACAAAGGCAATGATGCTGTACATCTATTACCAGAACAAGTGTGCTAAGTAGAAGAACATGCATAATACCAGTCACGAATACCTTCATACAAACGCTACATATTATATTAAATGACAAGTGGATCCAACTATAGCAAGTAAAACAGAAAAACAGTTATCGATTGAAATAGGTAAATACAATAAAATAATTTCGAAATATTTTCTTTATTGTTATGCCTCACAACAATGGAAAATTGTCGTTTTTCTTTGAATGATCCAAGTCAAAGCAACTTCAAGGCGTGAATACCAAAAAACAATGTAGAAGCTTCGCTCGCTACCTTGAGGAGTGCCCAACACTAATAACAGAACGAAAGGAACTAGAAAACATCTTCGGCAAATGATTACCGAGTCATAAACCAGAAATATTCAAGAAAAGCAAAGCCAGAGGAATTTTGGAACAAGTAGTAAAACACTGGATTGAAAACATTTCACAAATATAAAGACTCTACCCAATCAAATTCAAATTTTTTAAATACATTCCCCAAAAGCACGAAATCAGATACATTAAATATTTCAATTCATTTTATTGGTGGCGGAGGGCAGAATGTGATGCGCTGGGAGCTTATTCTGCGCCTCGGCCGCAGCTAACACTGCTATACAAACAAACATAACACATACACCTTCAACTTAATTTATTTACACAGCACTTCGGGAGACCTACAGAAAAAGTATCCTCTTTTTATTAATTCACCCCGAACAAGAAAAATCATATGAAACTGACACACCCAATATACCTTGTCAAGAATGCCGAAATTGTAGAATTTATCTACAATTACCACTTCCAACTCCTTACTTCCTCCAAGCAGAAAGTAGTGCACGCCAAAACCAAGAACATCAAGCTCAAGCCAGATTTCTTCAACATTACTCTATGTAGCCGAATAATGATCAATGTTAAGATTCTTGACAAGCTAATCCGTTACAAGCCAATCAAAGACAAGACAAATCAATGCAAGGCGAGGAAGAAAAAAAGAATAATTGTCAGTCAAGAAGAAACAAACAATATCGGTTTATACCAATTTTATAATTTTTTTAAATGCCCCTTCTAACGTGCAATTCCTCGAAGCAACGTGTACGACTGGTCTAATTGGGAACCTATTACAAAACAGCGCCACAGTGAACAGAACCGCTGACTGCCAGCCGAGGGTTTAATAAAAAGGCTATATATATATATATATATATATATATATATATATATATACATATATATATATATATATATATATATATATATATATATATATTGTTACGCAGGAAGACGCCGACGAAAAGCTACTTACAAGTATATTTACAAGGCAATACGCCGCAGTTGACCTAGAGGCAACAGCCCGCGCTAGCTTCCAATCGTCGTCTTCGTCTTCTTCCTACTCGGCTCTTCGTCATTGGGAATACTACACCGTAGCACTACCGCCGGCGGCAAAAGCGCCGTCCCGGAGCGACTAAAGGCCGGACTCTGAAGCAGTGTAGTAGCTCTTGAGCCTACTGACGTGCACGACATCACTAGACACCAGAGTAGATGACGAGGTTGAGCTCACAGGAGCAATTTCATAAGTCACAGGCGTCACCTGGCGCAGCACGCGGTAGGGCCCTGTGTATCGCGAAAGGAGCTTTTCGGAAAGTCCGACGTGACGACAGGGCGACCAGAGGAGCACGAGTGCACCAGGCGAATACTGTATACGTCACGGTGGCGGGCGTTGTACTGACGCTGCTGCGTGGTTTGCGAGTCCGTCAGTCGAGCACGGGCAAGCTGGCGTGCATGATCGGCGAGGGCGATGGCGTCGCGCGCATACTCGGTTGTTGAGGTCGCAGCAGGAGGAAGTACCGTGTCAAGGGGCAAGGTCGGTTCGCGACCGTAGAGTAGATAAAATGGAGAAAATCCGGCGGTGTCGTGCCGGGAAGAATTGTAAGCAAAGGTGACGTAAGGAAGGGCAACGTCCCAGTCGTGGTGGTCCTTCGAAACGTACTTGGACAGCATGTCGGTAAGAGTAAGGTTTAACCGCTCTGTCAGGCCATTGTTTTGAGGATGGTATGAGGTAGTCAGCTTGTGTTGAATAGAGCAGGAACGCACAATGTCGGCGATAACTTTCGAGAGGAAGGTACGACCACGGTCAGTAAGCAGCTGTTGCGGGGCGCCATGCACTAAGATAATGTCACGCAAGAGAAAGTCCGCGACGTCAGTGGCGCAACTGGTAGGTAGAGCCCGCGTGATAGCGTATCGGGTGGCGTAATCAGTTGCGACGGCTACCCATTTGTTCCCAGAGGATGAGGTGGGAAAGGGACCGAGGAGGTCTAATCCAACACGAAAAAACGGTTCCACAGGGACGGTGATCGGCTAGAGATGACCGGAAGGTAGCACCTGAGGCGTTTTCCGACGCTGACAGGGATCACAGGCAGCAACATAGCGTCGGACGGAGCGAGCGAGACCAGGCCAATAGAAGCGGCGGCGGACGCGGTCGTACGTGCGGGTTACCCCAAGATGTCCTGCAGTGGGTGCGTCATGCATCTCAAAGAGCACAATCTGTCGTAGATGTTTTGGCACGACAAGAAGAAGATCAGGGCCATCAGGGAGGAAGCTCCTTCGGTACAGAATGCCGCCCTGGAGGACATATCGGCGAACGGATGCGTCGACAGGTGTAGAGCGCAGACGCTCGATGAGTGATCGCAGTGATTGGTCTCGGTACTGCTCATCGGCGATGTTAGCGAAGGCAGACACAGATAAAATGCCCTTGGCAGTACTACTGTCGGCCTCATCGGGCTCGTCTACCGGGTAGCGAGACAGGCAGTCAGCGTCCTTGTGTAGTCGGCCAGATTTATAGGTGACAGTATACGAATATTCTTGGAGGCGTAAGGCCCAGCGACCAAGTCTTCCTGAAGGGTCTTTCAATGAGCATAACCAACAAAGCGCGTGATGGTCTGTGATAACGGAAAAGGGTCGGCCATATAAGTATGGGCGGAACTTCGCAACCGCCCAAACTAGGGCCAGACACTCACGCTCAGTGATGGAATAGTTGCGCTCCGCGGGCGAGAGGAGCCTGCTGGCGTAAGCGATAACACGGTCGTGGCCACGCTGGCGTTGTGCCAGTACTGCGCCAATTCCGTGACCGCTGGCATCAGTACGGACTTCGGTAGGCGCAGAAGGATCGAAATGTCCCAGAACGGGAGGCGTTGTGAGAAGATCGATGAGAAGCGAGAATGCAGAGGCCTCGTTATCGCCCCACTGGAAAGGGGCGTCTTTCTTCAAAAGCTCGGTTAGTGGTCGTGCTATGGCCGCGAAATTTTTGACGAAACGGCGGAAGTACGAGCAAAGGCCGATGAAGCTGCGCACATCCTTGACACACTTCGGAACAGGGAAGTGCGTAACAGCATGGATCTTGCCTGGGTCCGGTTGCACTCTGTTCACGTCAACGAGATGTCCAAGGACGGTAATCTGACGACGGCCGAATTGGCACTTCGATGCGTTGAGTTGCAGACCGGCTCGCCGAAAAACGTCCAGGACTGCTGAGAGGCGCTCGAGGTGCGTAGCGAATGTTGGGGAGAATACTATAACGTCGTCCAAGTAGCACAGGCACGTGGACCATTTGAAACCGTGAAGAAGGGAGTCCATCATGCGTTCAAAAGTGGCAGGAGCGTTACATAGGCCGAACGACATCATTTTGAATTGATAAAGACCGTCGGGTGTTACAAAGGCAGTCTTCTCGCGGTCTTCTCGGAACAAAATCTTCTCGGAACAAAATGTTTTACATTCTGGTTCTAGTTTAGTTACACTAAAAAAGGTTCCGTTCCGGTTCTGCAGCTCCAGACAGAAAAAAAGAAAAGAGATCCGTAATGGTTCATAATGTTTTTTTTTTCTTTGTATGCAAAGTATAATTTTTTTCTCAATAAGTGAATTATGAGTTCTCCGATCATGGTCAGCGCTTTGAGTCAAGGCACCGAATAATGTCTTAGAAGGGGCACGCCATCGAGTATACTCACCGAAATGCGAGACCGCTGTTATGACAAAACCCACTTGAACGAACATAAACAAACGATGACACTTCGATAACAAAGTGTTGTACCCGTTGAAAGCGGAACGATAAGCTATGCTGCGCGCAATCCCTCCGTTTTGCTTCGATGCCGATCTGACTGTTCACCGAGCGACAGGCTTAGATTAGCGTAGCGCTCGACCGGCTATCGTTCGCTCGCACTATCCTTGTCTGACGTATTGTTTCGGATTGCCTACTTTCTCAGTTGAACTGAAAACCGACAAAAAAATATAGTTTGATTGCACTCCGAAACAAATACATAATAAATAAAATTTCGGTTACGTTATCGTTCAGGTCAAAAATATGTATTTTTTTTTCGTTTTTGTTTTCGTTTCGCTCCGGCACACTGTGGGAAAGACTAAAGGCGAACCCATTCTTGCATTCTTCACACTTCCGTAACAAAGCACCATCCGAGAGAAACTCCGATAACAACACTATGGCAATTATGACAACTCGTGTGACAATTTGCGCAAACGACTCCTCACGCACTGGTGTTCGCCGTACAGTACGGAGGCTACACGAACAAATGTCGTGGCCCCGACGCCACTAAAACAAAAAGAAAATCAAGAAAACAAAACGTCGGCTGGGCGCAGGTCTCGGCAGCTCGAGAGAGGCAGCGACCGCGCGAAACCGAGGAGAAGGGGGGCAGCACCCCCAGGAAGGGGGCGGCGGCCCTCTCGGACTCGCGGAAGTAGCGAGGAACCAAGACCAGGAGGAGCACAACGCACGAGACTGACGTAGTGGCCGCCTCGCGGTAAAAGCTTGTCCTCCCTGCGTGGAGGGAGCCTAACCGATTCTGCAGGCATCTTCAATAAAGTTGTTCTCTCTCTCTCTCTCTCTCTCTCGCAGACGTTCGTGCGCTTGTTTTCGTCGAGACGGCGTGAGCGCCACGACGTGACTCCGCTCCACCAATGGGGACGCGCAGACCTCACCGCCTGCCCTCCCTTAACAGCTCTGGCGGAAAGATAAAATAATGTCGTTGCCTTTAGTTTTATTTAGGTGGCTTAGAGACAGCAGCATCAGCTTCAGATGTGGAGTTTAGCCAACATTTATGGTTTCGCGTGGTCATGTTGCGACAGCCTGTATCTTGAACGCCAGACACACGATACATGCTTTCATATATCAAAAATACGGATACTCATACACGTCTTGCCACGGGTATCATGGTACAGATACAAGATACCCAAAGCATATCTAAGATAGTATCTAAGATGCATGTATCTACGATAATGACGAGCACTGCCTGCGATAAACAAAAAGTGGACGTGGAAGCAGTTCTCCTTTATGCCTCACTCACTCTCGGGTCGCGAGCACAAGTTCAATCTCGGCCATGCAAATAAATATGTTGCTGGGCCGTACATTAGGTGCACATAATGGGATTTCACGCGCTCAAAATCAATCCGTAGCCTCTCAATATCACACGCCTCATAAGCAAATCGTGTTTTCTGCACGTAGAACTCCAGAAATTAATCACTTTACTGTCTGGTTAGCGTGAACCTTATCTAGAAACGGTGGTGAATCAATATTCCAGCGTGCGGCCCCCGTTAAAACAAGCGCCGTTCGTAGCCTCACGCCACCATCGTCCGCTTTCACGAGCTGCTTCTCAAATACTTTTCTGTGTGCAAAAACTCACGTGTCATTACCGCGCATGAGACGAAGCAGTGAAGCGTTCATCTCTAGCATGAGTTCTGCCTTGTGAATTTCCACGATGATGCTCCGGGCGCTTACCTTGTAAAAAAAAAGAAAAAAGCAAGGGGGAAAAAGAGAGGAAAGTAAGGCAACTACGGTGCGGCAGTTTAACTCTCGTGGAGCTACACGTTCGAAGCGCTCCCTGAAGCTCTTTAGCACACATCCAAGGTCTCAGGTAGAGCGAGAAGTTTCAGCTAGTGTTGGGGAATTACTTGAAGTTGGTGTTTCTTAATTTTGTGCCCCTTTACGTTAGCGACTCAGGTCTCCAATGCTGTATTGACACCTAGGGTGAATTTCGTGACCTCGATAAAGACAGACGGCTGCAGAACTTAGCTTCCAGCAAGCACAATATCGTGTTTTACTGAGCATAGCGAGAGGTCCACCCCCGACGCTCTTTGTGTGTTTCCCCTCGAGTTATGCTTCAGTTTAGGAATATTTGTCTCTGATAAGCACATTAATGTCATTTTTGCCTCCCTAATGTAAGAAACTTATTCGTTACATTGTTTTCTGCATGAGTTGCATGCGTGGCTAAGCTTAGGTTCGAGTATCGTCCGCCGACCACGACAGCCTGCCTTCACACTATTTGCGAAACCCCCTCATCCTCCTTCTGCTCGTCTTGACGCATTAAGCGCAATGACATGTTGAGTCCTCAAAATTTTGTTTTTAAGCATGAGCACCTGTATAAACTCAATATTTATTATTTAGGCTATAATTCTTGCGTTCACATTGCATTAACCTGAGCGTTTACATGGAAAGAAAACAACGAGTACCAACGCTAATATGCGAGGCAACAGAGGCATCGACCTCGTAACCGCAGAACATCGCGAGACGTGTTTGAACCGCGAGTAAAGCATACCTGCATCACTTGCGACACCGCTGCCTGATACGGGCTTCATGCTTGGCCAGCGGTATTAGACCTGACGGGTGAATTTCGGGAATGAAGCATAAAATGGTTGCTGCAACCACTAACGCGGTCATGTGTCGTAC
Organism: Dermacentor variabilis; assembly: GCF_050947875.1. Taxonomy (NCBI): domain Eukaryota; kingdom Metazoa; phylum Arthropoda; class Arachnida; order Ixodida; family Ixodidae; genus Dermacentor; species Dermacentor variabilis. The sequence continues at coordinate 29,899,612 of NC_134575.1, read as the reverse complement.
CCGGCTGCCATTAATGTAATGACTATCGAGAATCTTCTGCCTTTCTTTGTAGAGGGTTCTCTTTCTCGCAGCGAAGCGAGGCGTAAAATAACACGACCGGTTCAAATTCATAAGCGAAGCACCGGAAAAGTAAGGATTGCAATATTTTTGCAGTAATAAATATTAGAGAGGTCAAACCGTGCCTGATAAACTGCATGACAGCACGTAGATGGCTGCTCATATCAATGCGTAAGTGTTGATGAAATTAGCAACAGTCGAAGATCGGCTGTATGCGGAAGCAGGGTTTGGGTACGGGCTAGTTTGTATTCCGTTGCAAACATCACTTACAGCGACTACAAAGACAGGACCAAAAAACGATGAAGACAATTGTTTGTCTTCGTCGTTGTTTAGGTCCCTGTCGATGCACACGCTATAAGTGATATACGCGGAGCCATTTCAGTCTTTTGTTACTTATTTTTTCTCTTGTAAGTTAATAGTATGAACACAATTGTAACTGAACAAACCACTTACTACTTTATATCTTACAAGTTGCATCTCAAGTGGGCCCCGAATTAAGAATAAGTAAATTGGAAACGCTGTGTAGCAAATTTCCAATTGTATTACCTAATAATCAAGTGTATTTAAAAAGAAACATTCGTAACGAAGATCATTGCGAGGCATTCATAACCGTACCTTTCTCTTTAACCTTATCTTTAATTCTTTATTCTTTATCTTCATCTTATCTTTAATTCAATCATATTTGAAATATCGTAAACAAATGGTCTCCCTTAATCATGCTCTATCAAACTCACAACCTATCCTCTCTAGGGTACCCCAAGGCAGCATTCTGCGGCCGCTATTATTTAATATCTACATTAATGATATATTTTCTGCTCCTCTTCCTGTACACATAATAGCGTATGCAGACGACCTCACAATGGTTGCCTCAAGTAATACAGAAACTGACCTACTAGCACTCGGCAATCAGTTCTTAGAATTCCTGCGTCAATGGCCCTTCAAGAATTTCCTAAAGGTAAACATTACCAAGACGAAAGCAATATTATTCCGAGCTAAAAACAGAACGGTGCGTGCAAATCTAGACCTTTGGTTAGCAAAGAAAAAATTGAGATCGTGCCAGTTGTGAAATGCCTTGGTGTTGCTTTGACCGAGTCTCTTAATTGGGATAAACAGATTGAGAGTATCTGCGATAAAATAAACAGGATTAATGGCATCCTATGTCGCCAGAGGCGCACACTTCCCCCTAAAGTGAAAATACTAATTTACAACGCATTTATGTTGCCACATATAACTTATTGTCTCATGGTCTGGGGGACGACAACCAAGTAGAACCAAATGAAAATTCTACTTGCTCAAAAACGAGCAATTTGATTAATAGCTAGTGTACCGTGGTGTACTCATACTGGCCCCTACTTTGCAAGGTTTAATATCATGACAATATCAGAGTTATTCCCATTCAAGTTAATCTCTATGCATAAAAACGCTGTTTCCACTAAGAATGAGTTCTTTTTATCAAGTCTCAACCTGACTCATTCGATTCTATCCTACAATACACGGAACAAAATGCCATGGAATGTACCTTTCTGTCGCACAACATACGGTAAGCAGTCAGTGACATGTAATTTATCACATTATCTCAATATTCTGCAAAAGAACAACATCATACTTGAAGAGACTTCACGGCATAAATTAGCCAAAGTTATTCCCAAGCTTGAATTGATATAGTTCGTGATTAGAACATACATATAGCTTCATGTACCTTCATTTTACTTGCATTGTATTTCGGTTTACTGTAAATGAGTTTTTGTGCATAGAATATGTGGAGTAGCTTTTGTCTAATAAAGTCCATGTGATAGTAGAGGCGTAACTTCACGCAAATGTCAGATGTAGGTATTCTTGTGGCTGTATTTCTTTTGTGTTTGTGAGTGCGCTTTTCCACTGCTGTTGTGATCAGCTGCTGGGCTATGCACCCCGGCAGAGGGCGCAGGGTGGCTCTCAAGCTGCAAGAACGCAGCTTTTTGCCTTGCGTCCTCTCTCCTTTGTTGCTGATGTAACCTTGAGAGAGTTAAGAAAATGTATTGTATTTTATGTATGTATACGTACAGAACAGTGCCGTACGCGTGCTAAGAACTATATAATTACTAATTAAAGTAAGTTTTGCGAGGAACAACTTTCAGTTGGGTTTCCGATACTCCGAACTTTTGTAAATCTTTCTACCGTTTCGCTGTTTACAAGCACAGGGCCTGGGCGGGTCCTGTTTTTCTCACAGACATAGGTGACAAGGAAATTTATTCACCCGTAGGCACGCTTACAACTGTGGTATGAACAAAAAGTACAATATAAAATACATCATATGTAATACATCATACTTGATGTACGCAAAACAGATTAACAAATGAAATAATAAATGGTGTCCACTTGACACTGGCTTTGCCACACACAACAACACAACATCAACAACAAAACTCATTACCGCATCCACACAAAAGCATTATTGTCAGCCTCGAATTTATTAAAGGTATGCGGGCGCATACAGATACAGTCTGAACTCAGGCAACAGAATTGAGCATTATTCTGGATGTAGAAAGACTTTGCCTTGGGAGACGGTTATGTACCGCGTAGACCAGCGGCGAAGAAACTCGGCTTCACCGAGTTTGAACAACTGTTCTTCAAGATGACCCCATATTATCACCCGAAGTTTCCGCATTCTGGGGTACATTGCTCTATTTGACTGCCGAGATCGTTCTGCGATGTTACGGAAGCCCCACAAAATGTAGCTAGCGCTGTAGTAGACGAGACTCGCAAACCGATCTCGGCGCTGTGGTGGCCGCACGATGGATATTCCGAACATTCTTGCAACTAGCTTCCAGAAGGTGCGTGCTACAACGCAGTCCTTTACTACATGCGCGTTGGTCTCTGTTTGTGCGCAATATATGCATTTATCATTCGCTACCATATGCCAGCGTTCAGGCCTGTCTCTTGTAGGTAGAATGCCCCACTGATATTGCCAATGAAAATCCTTCACTTGAGAGGGCAAATCAGGTGAAAGCACAGCTGTCCATGTTTGTGTAGTAGCTGTCCGTGGAGGTACAGCTGTCTCACACAACATTTCACAAAGCCTGGAAACTGGGGCCCTATAACGTAAAACTATTCCAATATGTTTCTATTCCAATATCCTGACGTCAAATTTGCGTAACCACCAACGCAAGCACCGGGATGTCACCCGCAGGGTTGTCTGAACAGACCAATCAAACGCTCTCCTCGTTCACAGGAGGTCACTTTTGTTTGCTTGAAAAACGAATAACATTGCCTACACTGAGCGGCTTGTCGTATCTAATTGGTTGACAAGAGGCGAGGAGAACGCGCAAGTGGAGAAGGATTCGATGGGGCCGAGTCACTGCACCGAATGTCGATAACCGGATGAAGAGGGTGGTGCCGGCGTCTACGATTGGTCGGCTTTTCCTTACTTAGCTTGCGGTGGCTGGTCGAAAATCGCGGCGGCATGCAACGGCAGCTCAAGAATGACGCTAAAACGGACCCTCAGCAAAGAAGAGTTGGCAGAATGAGGAGATAAACGTGCCGAAAGTGCCCGAAAACGTTACACGGCCACGCAAGAAGTTTTATTATACGCAAATACACCCATGCCTACCGGCAGGTGCGAGTAGCCAGCGTCTGAGCGATCGGCGGCAGCTATGTTTTATTCCTTTCGAAACGGGGCAGCCTGCGGCTATTCCGAAGAAAATTCAGTTTCGTTCGGCATATTAATGCATCTTTATCGCGTACACGTCACTTTGACGTGACAGGCAGGTGAAGTGGGTGCAGCCCGAAAACTCTTTACCGATAGCCGAGGGCTAACGGCGAAAAGGGGTCGAATCAGAAATAACTGTTTTTCTTTTGTTCTGTCAAATCATGCATAATCAGTGTGTACACATCATATCAGATGGGGAGGTATCGCGGTTTTCGTGACGCCGCGTGACAGACAGGTGAAGTGGGGATGGTCGAAAAAAGTTTTTGACCAATCGTGGAGGGCTAATAGCAGAATTGGAATAGAAAAGTTTGGAATAGTTTTACGTTATAGCGCCCCTGGTGTCGCACGCCACTTTGTAATTCTTAGTTGTACAAGCTGGCTTTGCAAGCGTGCAGCCGCCGTATACTGCCGTGCTAGCGTTACCGCCGTCGGCAAGTTGCCTGTACTCTGCGGCATAAGCGTTCGGCGGTAATGGCCCAGCCAATAAAGGAGCAGTGGCCTACCAGGGTACTCATCATCATCAAGTAGATCACATGTACTCTTAGTGCACAACAGCCTACCGAATGTAACTATGCACGGCAAACTCCATCCTCCGCTGGATTTTGGCAGACGCAAAAATTGCTGCGCTACGTATTGCGACTTGCTTAGCCAGTACCATAAGAAAATAAGTGAGTTTACTACTCGTACTGTTGGTGACGGCGGGAGAGCTACCCTTGCAGCAAACCACAGTTTACTGCACAATACGTTCTTAATGAAGAGAGCCCTTTAGCGTGCTGAAAGTAGCGAGTAATAAAAGTATTGGCGGCGATATGTAGTAGCAGGAGTGAGTTAAACTATAAGCCGCACATTTTCAACACTTTCACTCTTTCCTTAACGACAATTTTACACATCAAGGTTGCCGTAAGCTACACGAAAAATATTATGTATTAATCTGGAGGCGTAATGTGCATGTCTTTTAACTCAAAACTTAAAGACAAACTTTCCGCACACTGAAGCAACTTAAAAACGCGCTTTGTGATCCGGTGCAGTAGACTGATAAAGGCCGTAACCGGTGGTTTCTTGGGGCCACACTATCGCAGCTGTTAGCTCAGAAGGCGCCCAAGAGAGAGATAGAGAAAAACTTTATTGCCTAAGGGATTTACGCGCAATGGTCGGAGCCCCTCTAGTCCAAGGCCCCACTGGTCTAGGCAGCCCGCTTGACCTGTCTTATGAAGGACTGTTGTACCGCCAGGTCTGAGCTGGTTAGCTGTGCCTCCCATTGCTCCATTGTGTGGTGTGTTTTATCGAACGGGTGTGATTAACAATACCATGTAACGTGTTGCAGTGTCGGCATGCCGCCGCACTATGGGCACACCAGGCTGTAGCGAATGGGGAACATGGCATTTTGTAATGTAAGAGGGAGGGGGGGGGAGGATACCCCGGGCTGAATTTGGAGCCAGCTGACGGCTTGCTCTCTACTGAGTTGTGGTCGACGGGGAGCGTATGTTTTTTCTCGTTGCGCGCTGATGAGCGAGAATCTATCGGGCATTCGTTGGATTGGGGTTATTACAGGAGCTTCGAGGGATCATCCCAGGGGAATCGGCCCGGTTAATAATCCCTCAGTATAGCGAATCGGCCAGTTCGTTCACCTCAACAGGGCCTGTGTGACGTGGACACAATACGATCCGGTGATGATGGGCGAAGTTCGTCGCTATTATTGAGCGACTTGTTTTGTTGGCGAGGCCCCTGTGAAGCAGGCGACATGTTTCTTCTGAGTCTTTTATTATGGTGGCGCTCTTTTGCGTGCGTTCCGCGTGGACGAGGACCATTGCCACGACGAAAGTTTCGGCAGCCGCCGGAGTACCTGCCCTGACGGATGCCGTAAATTGTTACTGTGCTTTCGTGTCGACGATTGCCACTGCATACCTCTTGATGTTCTATTGTGCTTCGCTGGCGTTCGGGTGCACGTTCGGATACGCGGCTGCGTCAGTGTATATTGTGTTGTACGTGGGATTATTTTCATACACTTTTCTAATATGCTGCGTGCGTGATTTGCGCCTTGTTTTATTGTATTCCGGGGGTGCATGCTTTTGGGTATGGGGGCTACTGTTATTTGAGCTCGTCTTTAGGTCGGTAGTTGCAATACGTGTTCACTGGTAAATTGTGGGTGTGGGGGAATACTTGACCTCGTCAGTAGGGTCCATCCTGCGTTAATGTTTGCTTTGTTTGTTTATTTGTTTATTGACAAAACAACGCTCAAGAGCGGTTTGTCTTGGTGCCAAGGCAAAAGGCGGCACTAAAAGCCACCTGACTTGGCCTTTGACACCAGACAGCACGCGCAGCACGCAACATGAGTGCAACATGCTTCAGGACACACTGCTAAATATCAAACACACACAAATAAAAATGCATGTACAGAGTATCAAACACGATAAAGCAAGATAAGGAAGAATGACATAATTAATCGTCAACACATTCATCATCAACAAGACACAGAACTATTAAGGCCAATGGACGACAATTGGATTTGAGGAGAACAAAACAAATGTACAACAAAATTACAACTGTTGGAGGAAATACATTCTAGTTATTTTTCTGAAGGCAAGCAAGGAGGGAGAACTCTCCATTGTATCTAAAAACGATGGATAACAAACTAAGAAGGTTCGGAATTTGCCATTTTAATAATTGCACACCGTATCTAGTTCTCGTTTTAATCTTTACAAAGTTTTTATTTCTGAAATAATATGGTGTCTCCGTATTTGTATATGTATGAAAAAACAGCTCACGATTTGCTGCTAATTCGAGAAATATGAATTCCAACAACCGCTGTTTATATAACATTTCTATGTGAAGTATCAGGTTCTCGGCAAAGTATGGGGATGTATGATCACGACTAGATAGGTTTTGAATGAATCGTATACTTTTCTTCTGCATTATGTATAGTCGTTCCAAATTATACTTTGATGTAACCCCCCAAGCTAGTAGACAATATTGTACACGGGAATGTACAGTACTAGTATAAAGTTGCCGTTTTAATCTTATTGGCAACAACGTTCGAAATCTATTTAGCATTCCAATTGATTTAGCAATGATACCTTTTATACAATTCACGTGACTTGTCCATCGAAGATTTTCATGAAATATTACCCCTAAAAACTTGTATTCTGAAGCCTGCTCTAATGGACATGATTTAAACGTTATAGAGCTATCAAGGTGAACTGGTTTTTTTAACGGATGAGAAGACAATGTATTTGGTTTTCCTAACATTCAATAAGAGTTTATTTGCATCTAACCAGCAGGACAAATTTTGAAGCCATAAGTTAACAGTACGAGTGAGAGACGAAAGGTTATTAGATGTGAAAAAAAACATTTGTATCGTCTGCGTAAAGGACAATGTCTGTGGTCAGGGGGATGTTGACAATATCGTTTATATACAGCAAGAATATTGTTGGTCCTAATATAGATCCTTGTGGAACTCCATAACTTATGAATTCCGTATCCGACTGTACATTCTTAATTACAACGAACTGAGTACGGTTAGTCAGGTAACTACGCAGTAACTTAAGTGGAACTCCTCTTATTCCGTAATAAGTTAACTTTGCAAACAGTATGGGATGTTTAATAGAATCGAAGGCTTTTGTTAAAATCTAGGAAAATGCCTATTGAATAGAGTTGATTTTTTGTAATAGTTACAATTCTTTTCACTAATGTTTAATAATGCTGACTCAGTCGATTTACCTTGTTGAAATTCGTACTGATATTCGGATATTAGGTTGTGCTTACATAAATGCTGAAAAATTCTAGCATTTATAACTTTCTCTGCTATTTTGGAAAACAGCGGAAATACTGATATTGGTCTGTAGTTAGAAATACAGTCAAGAGGGCCACCTTTATGCAGAACTGAAACCCTAGCAACTTTCATTTTATCCGGAAATATTCCTGTCAACAAAATAATATTCATTAAGTGGCAAACTACGTCGGATAGCAAATCTGGGACCGCTTTAATTAGGGCTGCTTTAATGCCATGGAAACCACACGAAAGATTACCTTTAAGACTGTTAATTATAGCAACAATTTCAACTTCGGTAACCGGGTAAAGAAATAAAGCTTGTGGCAAATTGTGTTCCATATATGTTTCAAAATCCTCACAGGTGGTCCCTTCCGACTCTCCAAAAGTCAAAAAGTGGTGGTTAAACTCATTAGCGAGAGCCTTACCAGTTAATCTCTGCCCATCTATTTCCATTTCTTGAGGGACGCCAGTTCGCGTTTTCCGTAATAAGTCTTTGATAGTGGGCCAGGTTTTCTGAGGGTCATAATATATTTCGGCAAATTTACTAGCATAATGAGAAATTCAGGACTTCTTAGTATCTGAGCTCAGCTTATTTCTGATCTTTTTAAATTCTACAAGCATTGCCAAGCCTCTGTGTTTTATAAATTTATGGAAGAGTTTATTTTTTTTCTTTTATTCGACGCAATAGCTCTCGGGTTATCCATGGTTTTCTTGCTTTCTTACATTTCTTAATTATTTTGATCGGTAACGCACGATCATATGCTCCAATAATTTTGTCAACAAATCCATCATAGAGGTCATTAGGATTAGTCTCTTGCATTAATCGACCCCAGTCTATCAACGATACAAGTTGTCGAAAATTATCAATACAACTCGACGTTATAGGCCTAACAGTAATGCTTCTAGCTATGGGTGTCACCCTATGCACCGAGCGTTTCGGAGCAAAACAATAAAGAGACATATGGTCACTGATATCAGCAGTTCGTACACCAGCATTAATATCGCTTTTATCGAGGTTTGCGAGGCATAAGTCAATCAGAGTCTCAGAAGTGGTCGTTATGCGTGTGGGAACATCAATAACATTCGAAAAACCATTTAACGATATAATATCGACAAATTCTGTAACTAAATCCCTTTGCTTTAAAATGTTTATATTGAAATCCCCTAAAATAACTACTGTCGATGTGAAAGATGAAAAATACTCCAACATAGGTTCAAAAAAGCGGTAAAATTCTTATAAGGATCCAGAGGGCGGGCGGTAGATAACTCCAACTGTGAATACGTTAGCTGTGATGAAAAGGGGCTCAAAATCTGGATTAACAACAGAGTATTCGGGTGTAACATTATATGAAAATTCATTTTTGATGTAAAGGGCTACGCCACCACCCCTCCTGTTTGTTCTACATAGTGCCTCGCAATTGTAGCCATCGAGCTGTACGACATCCCAGTCACAAGTAAACCACGTTTCATTAAACGCCAGTACAGAAGCTCAGGCGTCCCCTCTGAGAGATTAGTGTGGTTTGTTTTAGCCCTTCGAATGCGTTGGGTACTGTTAAGGCTATAGCAGGTGCTCCGTGGACGTTCCCTTGGGTCATCCGAGGACCGCTTTGTATGCTAATCTTATTATGAGGTCGACCTTCCTCGTCTCCTATGACTAAAAAAATGGCCAGGCTTAGCTTGGTTAAGCCAAGAATGCGTTGCATATTGCGCGGTCAGGTGGTGGCTGCGGCCACACGCGACCGCGCCAGTTGGGGCCCAGCTTTTCCTCCGTGACGTCATGCGCCGGCGCAGCGCCCCTAGCGGGAGGAGCGGGAGTCAGGTGGTGGCTGCGGCTGCGCGCGACCGCGCGAGTTGGGGCCCAGCTTTTTCTCCGTGACGTCACGCGCCGGCGCAGCGCCCCTAGAGGGAGGAGCGGCAGTCAGGTGGTGGCCGCGGCCGCGCGCGACCGTGCGAGTTGGGGCCCAGCTTTTCCTCCGGCTGTCGTGACGTCACGTCACGTGGTTGCGCTAAAGGTCAATGGTGGCTTCCCGGCCGCGCCCAAGGGCTGAACTGAGTGATTGCAATATACAACGCATAAAAGTGGTAGGGCAGGCCGTAAGTGACTAGGCTTATCACTAGCGTTTAAACGAGCTTTAGCGTGTCGTGTTCTTGCATGCCTGCTTTGCAATTAGTGACGCGGCGGATCATTTGTGCAATGGTATTTGTTGTTATTTTGATTGTTTCGATGGCGTGGCAAGCTTTCCAACTACTTTATAGCCAGATACCCGGTAACCGCATTGTCGTAAGTTCTTGGACTGTGTGTCCTTCCACAACGATGTTGACAGGTCCGTTGGATTTGCGGCCCTTCGAGTATACCCGAACGACGTGCGATTTTTCGGGGGCACATTTGAGGCCACTGCTGCTCGAGAATTAGTTTACTGACTCGGCTGCTTGTTGTAGTACGTGTTATTTGTGTCCCAGAGGACCCCCTGCTGCCCACAACGTTATGACGTCAGCGTACAGTGTGTAACGCAAATCACGGAATCGGTCCAGCTGTCGCACGAAACGACACGTCATTATGTCGAACAGCAAAGGTGAGATTATTGCCCTTTGGGGTGTTCCTCTACTGGGCGTCGTGAACTTTTGGGAAGCGATTTTGTCCGATGCCTATTGTGGCGGTGCGGTTGGGGAGAAAAGCACGCACGTAGTTGCACGTATACGTTCTCCGCATCCCGTCAGTTCGAGTTCCTTCAATATTGTTTCGTTAGAAACGTTATCAAATGCTCCCTTGAGGTCTCGTGCAAAGCACTAGTCTTTCCTCTATGCGAGCGATGTTAAATCTAACTGCTTCTCTGATCAGTAAGAATGCGTCTTGACAGGATAGCCCGGCCCGTAACCATACCGCGGTGCTTAGAAACCATCTTATTTCTTCAAGGTATCGCTCCAGTCTTATTTGTACTAAGCGTTCGTGCAGTTTGCCCAGGCAGGACGTAAGGGAAATGGGCCTCGAAGCTCCTACTGAGGGTGTCTTTTTAGGTTTTGGGATCGTGATAATTTGGGACCATGATCATGATAAAGTGATGACTCTAGCGTCTAGGTTCTGAAGCATCGCGTTCGGGATGGCATCATAGCCTGGAGCCGAGTGTTTGGTGACTGCTTGAGCTGCCTCAAAGGCTTCTGCACGTGTGAAGAAAGGTTCGCCTGATTTGGAATTGGCCTTCCCAAGGTATGGCCGCGTCTCGTTTGGGGCGTCTGTGTTTAGTGAGGGTCCTAAATATCGTAGTTTCTCTCGCAGTTTACAAGGAAGTTTATTCACCCGTAGGCAGTCTTACTTGTTGAGCAGGAAATTTATTCACCCGTAGGCGCGCCTACAACTGTGGTATGTGAAAAAATGGCAGCCAAAGTTTCAACATGGGCGGCTACCCCCAGCGTAAATCATCTTGCACATTATGAACAGCCCCCACTGATGCTCAAGTCACCGTGATATTCCTGCTAATATAGATCTGCAAGAAATTAAAGGCAACATTCAGAAGTTGCAGTCTCTATTTAGCTTCGTCTTCTGCGTATGCCCTCTAGTTTACATTTATTACATGCTGTCATAAAAGCAGTTACATGCAACATGTACTCGCAATTAGGGGACTATCAAGCATAACGAGGCTCTCTATGTGCTGTGAAGAACCAGTTGGAGTGAACGATTAGTGTGTCTTGCGAAACAGTAGGGAGATTTAGGAATAGGGAAGCCAGAGTTAGTAGTGAAAAAGACTGCAAAAGAACACAAACGCAAACATTTCTGTTTTATCCTCCGGTTATGAAAAGCCGCTTGCAGAAGTAATTTGTCAAGTTCCCTAACACCCCCAAATGTAAATATTTTGAGCAACTATTATGTACCTCCCTTTCTGCTTTCTTGGCAGAAGGCCTCGAGCCACTCCACCCCTATTACACATATACCGTCATTCATCCATTTGTCAGAGCGATAACTATTACGACTCCAAATCCCTAGTCGTTTTAATGTCGGCCCCTTGGGCCGATATGTAACTCCAGAATGTTTTTCAAGAATAAAAATATATACTGCGGACCCAACGCAGACGTTAGAATTTATGTGAAAGATATCTTTCACGAACTGGTTAGCTGAATTCTATAAAACTGCTCATCTTATATACCCTGCTTTTCAACCGCGAAGCGATTACGTTCCAACCCACTGCACGACAACAAGAGGCGTAGACCCGAACAACGAGTCCCACTTGATCCACACAACTGCAGCTTACACTGCCGACGGTATCGGCCCGCTTTACTTCACTACATTTTCGAGGCTGGCGCCTATTCTGCTATTGGACTGTCCCTAGAATAGGTCCACTTTTCTCGGCGAGAATGTAACCGCAGCAGACGCGCAAAACTCCATGGAAGAACGCTCCGGAAATTTCGCTATATTGATCACGAAAGCGTCAAATAGCCCGTTAGGGAAAAAGCAGGCGGCGTCTAGCGAAAACACTTCACCTAACTACCCATTGGCTGCGACGCCACGTCATCCACTCCTCCACGGAGCCGAGCAGACGAAAGGGCACGCCTGCTGCCGCGGTATACTGCGTGAAGGGAGAGGGCATTGCCGTGGCGCCACGTCATTCTCGCTCTCTCTCCCGGAAACTTGCGTTATTCATGCATTCCTTGACCGCACAAGCTCTCTCCTGCGTTCTAACTGCGCCTCGGCAAAGCTCAAATCAAAACGCGCCATGCGTCTCGATGCTCACGCTAGCCCGCGAATAGTTCATAACTGGAAGGACCACTCAGCGGCGTTCAATTGGACATTATTGCTTTCGCATTTACAACTCATAAGAAGTGCTTAGGTTTCCTCCGGTGTTTTAGAGGAATTATGTGCTTGAAGGCTCACATTAGGAACACAGCTCAAGGCCTACAGAAACAATAAGGGATCACTGTGGACGCACCGCGATGACCAACAAGCATGAGATCACGACCATGGGCCCAGGCAGGCGCCACCAGTAAGAGCTTCAGTTGTGGAAGCGTTATGGACGCCCCGAACACGGGACGCTACACGGACACGAAAAGCCGGGTAAACACCGAAGTGGCTGGCAGTGGCCAGCGACTACAGCTCTAGCATCAGCGTCGGCCAAGGCATCGCATTCCTACCACCTTAGTCGACGGCCTGCGCACGGTCCAACGACATCGGTACGACGAAGTTTGCATCAACGAGCGTGTCTGCACGCCTCATTCTTCTTTACTTTGCCTAGGAGAGAGTGCCATGGAGTTGCTCTGACAGCCCCACAACGCGGATACATTTGTGCGGACAACTCAAGGCTGTACAGAGCTGCTGCTCCGATTTGCCGCCAAGAACGGCGTCTTGATTCAAAGACCAAGTGACGTGTTCGTCGCTTTCATGTGATTACGACGCAGGAGTGGTTCGGAGCATAGAGTTTCGTACAAGAATTACTAGAGGGAACTCTGGCGCTAGTGTCTACGGGAGCTGCAATGGGAGCGGTTGTCCCAGCATGGGAGTTATGGGAAGTACATGAACTTCCCTAAACTTCGTCATTGTGGCTTCAAACGGCTTTGTGGCTTTGTAAACTCGTCATTTTCAACAGCATATCGCGCAACAATAATTAAATAAACATCATTAAAATGGCCCGACGGCAGGATTCGAACACAGGGACTCTAGCACAGAAGCCTGATATTGAAACCATTATGCCACGGACGCATCTATCGACAAGCGAATGAAACGCCCTTATGAATTTATCGCGGGCATGCCTGTGCCTTGAGACGCTTGGCGCGTTTCTATTTGGCCACCTGGACAAGCTCAATCGTTGCAATTAATAGCAATTGTACGCGTTCCCGGCGTCTCCCGCAGTTCGAAGAATATAGATTGCGCCGAAATAGACGACAATAAGATTTATATAGCGTAATATACAAAGCCACAGAACGTCTGAATCCACAAGCACGAAGGTCAGACAGATACATGTACTTCCCATCATTCCCATGGTAGGACAACGACTGCAGCGCCAGAGTTCCCTCTAGTAATTTTTCTAGGAAACTCTCTGGTTCGGAGGCTTTGCTCGACTTTGCCTGTGGCTCTTGTGCCATGCCGAATGGGGCTCACCCCTGCGTAGACGTTGATAAATAAATGTTTATTGATGCAAAAACTGTTGACTGCGATTTTGTTATTAGCGGTTTAAAGTTCAGCGATAGTGTGTCGAGCGGTACGCAGTCTATAAGAGCTGTAGCGTAGCGATGGTCCCTATACTACACGAGAGGGAACCGCGAAGAAATAAATGCGTAGAGCACCCACAAGCGATGTAGTGGATTGTAGCTGGAGACACTGTGGTTTGGACCTTTCCGCTGCCCACTTTTGCATGGCTTGCACACAAACACGAACGAACACGTGCGCACACGCACACGTGTATATCTTTATATCTCCTGCTTATTACAATCTGCATGCCTGCCATGCTCCACACCGGTTCTATATTCCATTTCATGCACAGCAGACAACGCTGGCGGTGCCCCACAAGTAGTCCGGGCAGAGGAGTCTCACTGCACCCTTCGTCACGTTTCGCGTCATGAATACGTCATAGTTTGCGCGATGTAGAAAGTATGATACAAATTTTCATCGAATCAATACAAGGCACGTGTCTGTATCTTCTTTTCTATTGTGACGCACTATTGTTTTTGGCGTCGACGCAAACAATGAGAGAAGTCTCTCTATCCTACGTAGCGTTGTCATCTGCTTAATGAAACCAAGTGTAATTTATCAACTTTGCTTTTGTTTGCCTTCCTACATCTACATTCACTTTTGAAACCCAAGTGAGGACGCTTGCTCTACGCGCCCGTTTTATTCTGATTGGAATTATACAAACAATCCAGGCGCACTAGCGTAGTTGGCGCCGTTGCGCAATTGTCAGCGCCATTGGCCGCGTGGAGGAAACCTCTTGAGACGGCCAGTGCGATTGGCTGAGGATCCACCAATGCTCAAGGAGACGCCACATCTCGCGTCCTGCTCCGTCTCCTAGGATGGCCGGAGCCAGGACAGCGCTCCGCTACCGGCGTAGGCGTTGCGCGCACAGACATAAGCGTTCCCGAGCAGCTGAGGGCATACCGCACCACGTTGCACGCACAAGCGTCATTTCCCTTCTTTAGATCACAACCATCACTGGTGTGAGCGGAGCGGACAGCAGACCGCAAGCTAAATCTACCTGTCCTCATTGGGCAAGCAAATAAACGCCTGCCCGATTTCCTTCGGTCTCATTTCGTGCACCACTGAGGTGCGATACCCCGCAGTGTTTCTTTGTCGCACACCTGCGTCGTGAGTCACCTGGTACATGCAGGGGAGCTGTTTCTGCGGCAGTCGTCTTGCGTGCTTTGTCTTGCTACCACACCTCCGCGTATTGTTAGAACGCAATGAATTAGGAGCTCGACTGCAACGAGAGACCTTGCTTTCGCTTTCGATGCTTGTCTTTTGTATCAAACTGCAAATTGTTTTTTGTCCACGAATGCTTTCGCGCTCTGCGAGTATGCACTGGCAGTATGCGTTTCGGAGGCGCGAACTAGCAGCGAACACAGTAGTGTTCATCCGTATAGTGGTTCGTGAGTTTTGCGCAATTCGCTGTAATCGCTATGAGGCGCTGTAGTGTTGCAACTACAGACGGGTCTAGCCTAGCGATCACGAAGATGGCAATTACTCCACCTGAGCTTTTCTTTCACTGTCGCCGGGGTTTTTGTAGTAACACATCAAACAGCGTAACACAGTGTCGCTTCGAAATGCAATAAGAAGGCACGAAACTTCCTTGCCGCCTATAGCAGGTGCTTCCGAAACACAAGTTATCGCAGAAACGCATGCGGGAGTCCTTTCATTTTTACGCTCTCAACAAGAGTGTCTCGTTCGCCACGGTAGCCAGGGCACGGTCAAAGTAGGTTTTCGATGCCTGCCATTTGCATGCAGCAAGTACACAGCGGCGAATTCATACGCGTCTCGTTCTGAATAACAGTGCAGCGGTGTATACAGAACCTGTCCCACCAGGAATTTGCGTTGCTCGCAGGGTTAATCCAATTCTGTCGCCGTGAATAACTGCCGAGATGTACACTTCTTTCTTGATAAATAGACGTCGTTATTTGACAAATACGCGCTATTTTTGAAAACTGGACGACAGTGAAACCTGGCGTGCACCGCGACACGCTGGCCACAGCATATTCGCAGGGCGGAAGGCGGGACTGAGGTTACGCGCACCACACCCATCGTTCTGCTTTCGAACACGGCGGGCTATGCCTTGGCTATACCACGACACGGCAATGTAAACTTAGGATTTAGAAAGAAACAGCACTTTGAAGATCTCGCAATGCCACCGTATCTGACAGCCCAGTCGGCCGTGCCCAGGAAATGAAGACAACAGCATGTGTCTCGCGTCGCCATACGGCGCGGCTGAATATCACCTGACGAGTGCGCTTCGACATGTCCAAATCTCACAGAAGCGGCCGCGTGCCTTATCGCATTAACCAATACAGGTAATCAAAATGTGCCTCCAGTAACCTGTGTCAGCAGGTATACCAGAGAGCTATCGCTTGATTTTGAAGTCTTCCCACGGATAGTTTCCGTGTCCCTCTCCTTGCACTGTCATTCTAGTTGCGCTCTTTTCTCGGCTATAGATCACGAATGATTTTCGCGTCTTTGAACAGGTTCACTGAAAAAAAAAGGGCATTTCTGTTCGCTCGCTGGGTGAGTTATGGGCTTTCGATTTTTGATCCTTTGCTTCATTTGCGTAAGTCCTTCGCCATTGCGACGAAACACCACAGAAGATGGAAGGCTACTGCAGCCGGTCTGCACCTCTGCGATATCGATGCGATGCGGGAACTTGCCTCTACATGACGTCACCGAGCCATCTGGGGCACCGAGCAAACAGCAGAAGATTCACCGAGCGGAATGTGAGCGAGGAGTATGTCGATCTTGCTTCTCCTTTTGCGAACCTAAACAACCGTGTCGACAGATGATCACGTTTTCCTGCCACCGCCGCAGAAGACGATTCCGGCGATAGGAGAACGAAAGCGTCGAAGCCAAATGTCGCCTGCGATGTCTTTCCTTTTTTTCTTTTGGACCGCGATATATACCGTATAGACTCGTGCAAGGGCTGCACTCATGCAAGGGCAGAATGGGGTCCTTATGTGAGTGCAGTACGTATTTGAGCGTGCGCAGTATTGCCTTCGGGCAACGGCTTTGTTACCGCGCACGAAGCTGCATAGGCTCACCAGGCTGCAACTCGATAGCTTCTATCGCTACAAGCTCTTCGTCGGGTTAGCGGTGCTGTGTTCTCTAAGGACAATCAAATAAGAAAATAGATTGGTATATCCCGTTGTGTTCGCTATCTCACGTGGAACGTCCCTTTTGTTTGGCTCCCGCGTAATTGTGTCGTTGTGTCGGCTGCTTTCTATGTCGAGATATTAGCTTCATTTTGGGTCCAAATCATTGCCCGCGGCCACCGGCCATGGTGTCTCATTAGGATATGCGCGCTAAGGGAATGGAGACCAAGTCCGCGCAGCATAATCTCGGTGAGGGCAGCATGAAATGAACACTATAGTACACCGACCCCTATGTGCATGTTTATCTTTGAATTCCTTACTTGTGGAGCTTAGAATTGTGAGAAATATACATTTTTAGGAAATTCCACCTCCTTCTTGCGCTTGCAAATTGTTGTTTCAATTATAAATTGCGGGTGTGTCGCTCTTTTACAGTAACTCTAAATTATGAGAAAAAAAACGTCTCTGCTCTTAAAGGAGACTTTACCTTAGAACGCCTTAAAGTTTTCCCGAAGTCATGCGAGCAGATGTTACCCGTCAGCACATCCACCAAGATGTCGCGTGGACGCAGATACAACAGGGTAACGCATTTACAATATATTTACAAGGAGAGCACGCACTGAACCGTGTTCTCGAATGCGCGTGCCAGATCAAAAGCGCCTTCTTCATCGACGCTCCTCTAGAGGAATATTACCGCAACAATATTGTTAAATAAAGATGAACGAAGAGAGGACGAACAAGGTCGCGAGACGCTGGCTGCTGCGGGTAGTTGGTGGTCAGCTATCTTAACTACTCGCACTCATTTTGTATATATATTGTAAATATATTCTTCTATACTCCCAACATCCCCGGGACAATATGTTCAAGTGCCCAAACCGAGTTGAAGAGCGAGTTTGAAATCTACACCAGCAAAGCGTCGTAATTTGCGTGCTGTCCGAGTATACCGTTCTTCTTTGGTGATATTGATACGACGATCGAGTTACGTTAAGTACAGTTCTGATTCGGTAGTTGCAGGGCTGGAAACGGTAGTCGTAATATCCTCTCCGATGCCGATCGACTATGGTGCAGCCTCTCGGTGCAGCCCACCGATATGTACGAAGCAATGCCTGTGTCGCTAACCGAATCTGCAACGCAGAACGCGGGAAAACGCAATGACGTTTGTTTCCTCAAGGCTACCACATATAACACCCCACTGCCAGATGTGGTAAGCTGAGAGACATTCTAATGCATCGAAAAAAGGAAAGAAAGAAAGAGATACTAAGAAAAACAGCGCAAAATAAATACACGAAAGAAGACGTAAATTCTGTGCGCCATATATTCTCAATAGCTGCAGTGCTTGGTCGCTATACTGTCTGTTTTTATTGTATTTGCTTTCGCACGAATTCGGGTTCCCTCTTTCCTTCTCTTCCGTTCAACTCACACAGGCGTGCATGATTCAAATAAAGACGGATCTGTATCAGCGTACAATTTTATTCTTATTCGTATTGACTCCCTTTAAATGCTGGTTCCTCGCAAAGCATTCGCTGTATACAGAAGGCTACGGAAGGAAACGTAACAAGCTTCCTGCATCTTACGTAATTTAAGAACATTGGCGAATCTTACTGCAAGAGCTACCGCTTTCCACTTTCGTGGTTCATCGGCCGATTCGATGATTTCGCGAAAAATCAGTGTGCCACGCTGTTTCACTAAAACCGCCACACGCTTTGCAATCGACAATGAATAGGACCCTTCGCCTAGAGTGATACAAACACATGTTATCCGAAACGCTGCCAATAGGATTTATTCAGCGGATGCAATTGTCGGCGAGCTTCATTGGCGAGACTTCTTACGGAACTAATTACGCGCGCTAATTAATCGGTTTGGGCTTGCCAGCCAGCGAAGGTACTCTTCGGTGGCGCGCAGCGCTTCGAGGGGGTCGATTATTTATTCAGGACAAGACTTTCCAGTCGACGAACGAAGCGATGACCTCAATTGTCGGCGGGAGAAGCAAGAGGAACCTTAATTGAAAAATAGTCGTTGTGTTGCTTTGTTCATTCTTAATTCAGCCTTACGCGAAGCAGATAGATGCGCCTAAAAGAAGGGAGCATTGTCTCGCAGGATTGGCTGCTAGGTTGGCTGATGAGTTCGGCTTCTCTGTGATACGAAGCACAGCTTACGTATACTACAGGCGCACGTGTGCTGCTGCTTCAATATTTGACTTTCCTATTAGTAGTGGCAGCACTGGATGTGTCATAAGAAACGAAATACAGTACTTTTATACTGTCTATCATACCGTCTCTGGTCATGAGCTTCGTGTGCTTTCTGTCTGTTAGTAGCGCTTCTTCTAGATTCTGCACTTGCTTCCAATACGTTCACGCTTTTCCACATAGCAAAAGTTTGGAAATGCAGTTATTAAATTTAGAAGCTCAGTAGCTTGGGCGAGCTTGTACGATGGCATGTTACATTTGTACAGCGAGAAAAAAAAAACTAGGACACGAAGTAAAGGTCACGAGAAAGGACGCGTGGTTATGTCCTTTAGTTAACGCAAGTCCTCATTTTTACCGGCTACGCAGTTGTAAGATCCAGTGTTTAAATATAAAGTATACATGACAGTCAATACAAAGGCAGCTACTCAATAAAGTAGTACTGACACTGCATTTTCAACTTCTCATTTCGTTTTCGGTAAGTCAGAGACTTAGAGCTCGTAAACTTGTAGGAAAGCGCAGTGGCCGAACTCAAGTTACTGTAGTGTGATTTTTACGCTCAAGTTTCGCATTTGTTTCCGAGGACGTACGTGTCATGATATCACGCCGCAATCACGGTGGTCACGTAGAATCAGAACATCGAGACGTTTTGACATTCGGTCCAGTTATGTCGGTGATCCGCTATGCATCTGGTGAGGCACAGTGAGCAGCAGCTTAGCCGACGACTTAGCGAGCCCGAGCGGATGCCGACACGCCACAATGTCGAGCTCCATGCTCACCGCCATATGCGCCGTGGCGTCATCTCGCGTGCGACATCTGCTCGAATTTTCGTTGCCGCATTTTGATGTCAACCAGTCCTACGACCAAACCCTCGTGCCCAGTGTGCACTATATACGGATAATCAAAACCTATAGGTTCCCACGTAGGCCTGTCAGATCACGCGCGAATATTGTCCGCGGATATATAGCATACGCGTACCTGTCATTTTACATGTGAGAAACGAGCCTACAACACTTTAGACGCCAGATTTTTCTTAAAATTGTACGTCTAAAGAAAATAAACAGCGGCATTTTACATAAATTTTACACCAATAGTCCAGCCTCATTCGCTAGGCGCTCTCAGCTTTGGTTCATGAAACCAGCGGACGTATTCTGCAACGATCACTTTCAGCCACAGTGTCCACTCGGCGATAGTACCGCCATCAGGCGGAGCGCTGATTGGCTGGCTGGGCCGAATCGGATAAGCCGATTGGCTAGTCGAGCATTACCTCCCGCCAAGGCGACAGTATCGCCAAAGCGATCGTCGCAGAATACATCACCAGCAGACGCTACAGTGGCTGTCCTTCGCTGGCAAGCGTTTTTGTTAGTGTTCGTAGTGTTCAGTAAAATTCCGAAGAATTTAAAATGAGGCCGTATTCGGATCAACTTTCGACACGCTAACGCGGTCGCACATTCGAACACGCAACCACGAGACCCGTCCTTGAAGCTTCATACGTTCGATTGCTTCGCGCACTTCCTAGCCAGGTTTGGGTAACGGTCGATTCTCTTTGCGGAAGTTCTAAGCCTCACGCGAACGTAGAGTGTCGCAGCGGCGCACATTTAGGAAGATAAAGAGCAGGGCGATCTTTTTCAGGTGTAACTTTGCCGTCTGTGACGCTTGGCGGGATAATTTGTTCCGATCTCGGAGGACCCGCGTACGCGTGCAAGGCGGGGGTCGCAAACTGCCGTCGCTTTCAGAAAGCGCTGTTGTGGGCTAGTGAAATAACCTACCGCTGATTCTCGCGTCGCACGGTGCCTAAAAAAAAGGACGCCGGCAAGTTAGTTATTCTAGCTTGGAGGACCCTAGCGCAGGTTGACCCTAGATTTGGGTCGAGAATGGCGAAGCAGTTGGCGTGGCCAGTGGCTTGTTGCGAGGCACTAAATATTCATATTGGCGGGAAGTTACTACAAAGGAACTTTTCTCTTCAATCATTACTGAAAGCTTTTGTACGAAATGCAAAAAAATGAAAGGAGATTACTGCGGAGCGAATAAGGTATCTAAGGAATTCTATCTTTCTAGTAAATTGCTTCCCATATTTTACCTCGCCTGGGGGGTAGCAAAATCAATTTTTACTTCTGACTTCCTTGCATTATTCTTTTTTCTTACCTCCTTCTCTCCCTTTTTCTCTGCGATAATGTTCCATATAACATTCCCTTTGCTCCGCATGCTCTCTGAATAATCCTCGCGGAGTCTTTATGACTCATAAAAATATTTCATGTAATTTTCATAAGACTCGTATGGAAAATGTATAGATTGTACGCTGCTGTAATTCTAGCGGCACAAAAAAAAACAATGAAACGTTCAACGTATAGTGAACGTCTCAGTGCAGTTTACTTTCTTTATTACTAGTTTACTTTATTCCGAGTGACTGGGCAGTTGCAATGAAGACGCCTTCGAGTACATGATTACGCACTGCAAAAAGATATAGTTCTCATATTAAATTCAGGACTTAACGTTAATTACTTTTATCACACGAAATATTTTCCGCAGATTTATTCCGTCAGTTCTATATCCTCCATAACACGAAGCGTCGTTCATTTTCCAAAGAATGTCCTCGGAATAGAGCAGTGAAAAGAAACGTTTATACTCCAATCCACCGCTTTTTGCTACTTGGGAAAAGGTTATCTATCCTTCAATAAACTTCAAAAAATTAATGCCTTATTCCACCTTTCATTCAATCAACTAATCTTCCTACGGCCAGCAACAGTTGTAGTCAGGTAACCTTGTAATTGTAAGAGCGTCCGTTGTTGTACATGATCTTTCATTTCTTGTTTTTTTTTTTTAGAGGAAGTCACTGCCCAAGCTTTCCGCCCATGATAATACAAAGACACCCTAAAAGCGTGGAACTTACCCTGTTAAGAAAACCGATAACGTGTTGCCTTATTAACCCCGCAGAACTTGTGTGCTCTTAGAGCGTTTTCCTGTTGGCGCCCCTCTGTTGATGCAAGATACATTGCTTTATAATGTAATTGGATGGTTCATGTAATGCTAATATTTTCAATGTCGTATTATGCTACCGTCTCTATGAGGAAAGTTGCTTGATGGAATCCTCCATCACAACAGGGCTCCTCTGGAGACTTCAGTAGTTCCTGTACCAGAGAAAAGGCTAGACTGATAGTGTTCTCCATAATTATAGGCAAATTTATGAGCTTTGAGCACAGCTTCAAAAGAGTGAAAAGCTGACTCCTCCTTTTCTTTCTGCACCGTTCTTGAAATGACTGTGTGGCAGGCCTTAGGTCGTCGTAGATTGTTACCCCAGCTCGCAAGATCCCCGAGTATTTCCCGCCTATTATTTCCAGTTCCTACGGCTTACGAGACACGCTATAGTCAAACTACGCTTTCTAGTGGCCTCTCCAAAAAGTTACCCCGTTCACTGATTTTAGTTTCTCGTGTCTCAGATTTAGCTTCACGACTGAAGCATTGTGTTCATTTGTTCATTGAGAGCACCGCTAATGCTCGTCTGACAAATACATGCTAGTCTGAAACGTGATGCTTCACGCTCCGTCTGTACCAACCTCGTTTCTCTATCTTTCTAACGTGATTGATTATGGCGCTTCAGCGCACATCCTAATCCAATTTGTGCTGCTTCGTCGCACGACAGTCTCTTTGAGACCAACTGCTCGTCTTCTTCGCGCCTCGCCTCCCCCCCCCTCCCCCCTCACGTACCACGGGCAATCTCGAGATTGTAACTCAATTTCCGTCTCCTTAAAGGATTCATGAGGCCGGATAATGGGTCGCTAACGAAATGAAAGAAAGGAGGCACCGTCTCTACAGACTGAAGTTAGTTGCACGAAGAGAGTAATGACCCGTGTGAGACATGCAAATTACGATGGCGCAATGGTGCAACAAGGAAATTTTCGGGGTAGTGGCAGCTCGCAGGCGAATGTTGACACATGTAACTTTTTTTGCGATGTATTCCTGGTAAGCAGTAACATCCAGGGGCGGTGGGAGCCAGGTTGGGCTCCCCGCAGCCCTTGAAGTTTCATGCCAGGTAGAACACGAGCGCAGTGACACACCTGGCTACACATCTATGCTGGTGCGCACTCTGGGTTCTCGGTTTGATGTTAACGTTGATTTGTTTATGATAGGCCCAAGTGCAACACTTCTTGCCTTAACATTTCTGAGATAAACTGAATCGGCCGAATTTACAGGCAACTGTGCTCCTGCGGCATTCCACGATAAACTCTCGAAAGAACATGCTGCAAACTAAACTGTATAACGAAAGCGGTGTGGCTGTCTCTATACGCATACCTGCGCAATTGTATGTCTCCGTTGGGTGCTTGGTTATGTATGCTGAAATAAGTTGTTCTTTAGCATACATTTCCACGAAAAAACGGTAAGAATAAAGTAAAGCTCCCGTCCCACTTCGACTCCTAACACAATTGTTGCAGAACTTACCTCATGATGAACGTAACAATTAGCCGTGAGCTATGCAGCAACACACTGTACGGCAACCGCCACACGACTTCATGTAGGAGGTGTGTATGCAGCCGTGACTCTGTTTTCTAGGCAGACTGCTCCATCTAGCGGAGCGGCCGCGAGGTTAGCGCGTGGCGCGTGTCTGAATATTTATGACATGGGTTTGATTCCGTCCAGCATCGGTTATATATTCACTGGTTTATTTTTGTTTTTAAAGAGGGGCACATAGCCAATGGCTCACACCCAGTTACCGCGTTGACACGTTTTTTGCTAAAGATATGCAGACACACAGAGAAATGCAGCGGTTACAAATGTGAAAACAATAAATAACAGTCAAAGTGACACATATCGCGAGCGGCATATACAACAATGGTGTAGCTGTGCGACCATACACAGCATTGTCATAGCTATGAACAAGGAAACAACCTGTTTTTGCTAATACGCACGCAGACACAGAGATAACGATACAGAATTGTGAACATCATAAAAATAAATGCCAGAAAACATTACAAAGTTTGCATACAAAACACTAAAACACTTTCACAATATTTTTAAAACAGCTGGACAGTCTTCAGACCAAGGGCCAGAGAAACAATAAACAGCAACTTATTCAGGAAAACGGTGAGGGCATCATGTGTAAACTAGACCAAATACGAGGATTAACAAAATGTGAAGTTCTAAAGCCGTAAACGTGAAGGTGTCGCAAGTTGTTCTATCAGATGGTTTCAAAGGCAGTTACCTCAGCATAGTAGCCCGGTCTTCTCCCTTCAGACCGTGAACTACCTAGTTGCCCATGTTGGTGACAGAACGATTAGAAACAAACATAGAAACGCCCAAACAAACATAAACATCGCGGAAAGTGTGTGATGTATTCTAAGAATTATAAGTGCACTAAAATTTGGGAACATCATGTTCAACGTCAGCCGGCACAGCTGCACCTCGTTGTTCATTAATGATATCGGCGTACGTCGTAATGACTTTTGAATGACAGGAGAATGTGATGACATAAAAACTGATTGATAAAGGACATCGAAAATGAAAGGTGCATAGTAGCTCTCTACTGAATGTGGCAAATTGAGGACGAAATGGCGAAACTATGTGACAAAAAAAGTTTTCCGTGCATTCAATACAGCAGTGAAGAATCTTCATAGACGTTCGCGAAACCCTCAAGCTAGTTCTTCTTTTAAGTCGTCCTAGCCGACTCCCGTCGGTCGGTAGCATTTCACCTAATAAACAAACTACAGAAATTCTGAGAATTCTCTACTAATGCGTAAGAATTGTTTGGCACGGCTGTGACTTCATTTTTGCTTCGCTTCGCTTGCTTGCTTTTCCTAGCTTATGCGCGTCCACCCATGGCCTTTCCGGGGATAAAGATATAATTAGGCTTTATTAGAAAATTGTCACATTTTCTTGCCACAAAAGTTGAAAGTAGCCCCTTGTCCTGGTCGTCGTTCTTTCTAGGTGAGCTGTCTCTTTTGGCGCTTAATCTTTTGAAAGCTGTGAGCCAACTAGCTCCACAATGTGTTCTACTGCGATACCTTTCGTTTGCCGAAAAAAATTCCAGGAAGCCGATAACGTTGTTCCCATATAAAGCGGCAGCATGACAAGAGCGCATGGAAGGAACCGCCAGCGCAGTCACGTCAAAGCTACACGATGCGTAAAACAGGGCCGTGCAGGGGAATCCATGCATGCATTACCGCCACTCAGTCGACAACAAGGTGCGTTAGTGGAACACCGTGTCTCTGCGCAATCGTTGTGCATGTTGCAACTTTCGTGTGACTTGGCTTCCATATAGCGTGTCTCCGTTTCGAGCACAGAAATTCTTCGCACGGAAATTGCAGCAGAAGCAAGCGGAACTCTGCCTTGACTTATAAAAGCCGTAAATAACACGCAAAACGGACACTAGTTTTGCGAGGAGTATTGAACGCCAGAAATTCGCTTGAATGCGCCGGGACATGGCAGCTTGGAACGACAGAAAGCCGAGCTAGTTGGTAAGGATTCATTATGCAAAAAAGATCTGAGGCGTGCAGACAGGACACGAAAGAAGAGTGTTGTCCACTTCTCTTGTGTCCTGTCTGCGCGCCTCAGCTCTTTTTTGCACATGGAAGCTGACGTTCGCGGTTTTGTTTGGCATGCGGCCAGCGGACTGGAGAGCTTTGACAGAAGAAACTTACAGTGCACGCTGGTTAAACAGACCTTTAGTATAACGCGTTTGAAGTATAAGATATCAGTTCATGTCATGCTCTAAGATTGGCTTCCTTACTACGATAAAAAAGATTATATGTGAGAAAAAATGAGTGGGGGAAGTACAACTAGAGTCGACATTGCTTATAGCAAGCACGACTTTTTTCTTCAGAATAGATCAGTCCCTCATAAGTGGTTTCGTCCTCGCTCCCTTGCGCTATAACAGATGAAACATTGAATGCTTCTTGCAAAGCACGACAAATCTTGGTCCGTCACCTTGAATTTGGCATGCGAATGTGTAGAACCACTCGTGACGGAAACTTGTTTCCATTAACACTTTAGTATGCGGTATATTTATTGAGTCACATGTGGCCTCAAAAGTGCAAAATAGGGCGTTTTATTGCATGCCGCCAAATAAGGGTACATATATTTTTGGAACTGCGACCACGTGGCGACATCACCGACAAGCAAGCAAAGGCTCCGTCAACTTTGCGTTCAAGTCACGTGACCTTTAGGGATGTTCTCGACAAGACATCTCATTTTGAACGCTTTAAGTCTTGCTAGCTTTCCGAAAAAACAGAGCGCTACAACGACGTCTGCAGCTTTCGATTAACGACAGACGGACATGTCGCAAACCTTTTACCACCGAATTCATCTGGTCCGAACGTGCAGTTTATGCTCCCTGCCGTGGGAGCCTTTCCTGTGTAAATACAACGACACAATAAAGGTGGCGAGGTTAAGCACTTTTCATGATTACCTTCACGGAAACCAACCCATAAGCAAGCGTGTACATCGATGAGACTTGGTCGTCACGCTTCTTTCCACAGGGTGTACTCACGATCATGCCCCAGAGCGTTCTGGGACTCCAAAATAACGGAAGAACTCATCTCACGATGACTGCCGGGTTGGTACTGTGAAACTGTTCTTACGATCTCGCTTGGAAATTGGAACTCGAAGCCCATTTCCGTTGAAAGTGGCTACGGCAACGACAATGTCGGTTTCGTGAGACGAAGTACCTTAGTTTAGAGAACGAAATGTTCGCCGTAGGATTGCCACCGCGGTACGTGCCGTGTGCAACATCGCACTTGTCTTACTTCGGGTTCCAGGTCTGACGATTCGGCCATTAGCTGTGCGCACACAACTTTAAGCACAGTCAAACTTGGAAGGTGCGCGGTGCAAAAAAGATAGCAGTAGAATAACCAAAGACGCGCGTTGGTATGATTCGCAAAAGAAAAGTGAAGAAAATATGAACATTGAAAAGTTCCATCTATGGAGAAGCAATTCCACTGTGAAAAAGGCGTGTGAAGGCCCAAACGTAAAAGTTTTTATAACTTATTCATTTCGGTTTGCATCTGTTTTGTTTTCTTCATCGCAAACCACATATTACGCGTAAATTGAGCTATAAAGAATGCAGAGAGAGAAGGGAAGAAGGAAAGGCAGGGAGGTTAACCAGACTGAGTCCAGTTTGCTACCCTACACGTGGGGAGGGGAACGGGGAGTGACCTTAAAGTACGAAAAACAGTGACCCTAATAAAGCGAAAAATATATGCACGCTCCCTATTAGCCTGACAGCTACAGTACAGTAACAGACAAACGTATAATACATAACTTCGTCGTCAACTGTCAAGGTACATAATATCTTAATTTTGCTGAACTGCTGATGATTTGTGCTGGCGCACCCGTTGATTGTTCATAACGCGGCATACCCCAATGACAGTTCGTGTATCTTGACTTCTGTGACGACACGATAGGTTTGTTTTAACAAACAACGTCCGGGAAGAACACTATATGTGCAAAGTTAAACAAATAAACACTCAAACATATCTTCAATTACCTTCGGGGCTGAACATACACAGCCATGCCTGTGTTCCTCAAATTCTGTGTTCCGTTCTTGCCGGAATGTTGGCTCGGTTAGGTGACATGCTGAAAGGTGCCCGTGAATGCACTGATATTTCTCGATAACAATTTAATTATGTGTACCTGCTTTTGAGCATTCGCTTCATCGCACTGGAACTCTGTGCGGTACGACATTAGTTTTTAATTTGAAGGGTAGTAAAAGCTTGCTTCAAAAGTGAGACGTAGACTTTGTTCAGTTTCAAATGGTATGCACGAAAACTAAAGAAACCGGCGACTCAGTTCAGTAGTTATTAAAGAGTAGCAAACAACCGGAGCCAATATCTTCACATTCATAGTACATTTTGTGGGAATACCGAGCCTTGGACACTCGGAGCCAGCAAGTCGTCAAGGGACTGTACGCCTCTTTGTGACGCACACTACAAGGCCTACGCAGAATGATGCACAGGAAGCAGCAAGACCGCCTGCACGAGTACTCTCGTGCAGGCTCTCGTGCTTTATGAAGATAAACGATATACACGAATTCATTCATTACCTAGGCCCTGAGGCCTCGTGTATACTTACTCAGTCATTCTTTATCATTCTTGCTTCTGGTTCTTCGTTTACACTTCACTTAGTATTTAATAAAAAAAAACGTTTATTAACAGACACAGTCAACGCCCCGCCCTAACGAAGGTCAATACGCGACAGTATATGGTACATCTCCTCCCATTCATGCAGCAACAAACTTTCAGGTTCCGGCAATTGTTCTCTGGGACAGCCTCAGCAGTGAGAGAAAGCAACTGGGCATCGGCTGTTAGCACACTGTGAAGGACACAAGGCCTTTCTCATGTTGCTGCTGCTCCTCTGACCCAGTACACTAGAACCCCGAAAGACAATCAAAAGAAGAACATAACGGACGATTTTAGATAGTGGCACAGTCAGCTAATATGGTCTCGCATTGGCGGCGTTTTCAGGGACTCGTCGCCTTGGGTTGGCCCCGTCGAGAGGGACTGCACGTACAACGTATTCAAGTGGCCTTTTGACCAGATTGCTGCACATGCGCAGACGTCCTTGCTCTGAGCCCTGTTGCAAATCCTACCACTGGAGACGAAGTGGATATGAGGAAGTAATGACGCAAGCATGTGCCTGCAATTCACCGTGAGTTATGCGATAACTACAAACGGAGTGTTCCGATCTCATTCTCAAAGCCAGTCTTGAATGCAGTGAAATATTCAGCTATAGCTGGACGCGCAACAATGGACACCAGAAAACACACCCTTCAGTTAGGGCACATCCCAAGTCATTCGGGCATACATGTAGCAAATATAGAACATTCAGCATTATGGAAAGGTTTGAAGAAATTTCAAGAAAAAAGCAGAAGGCGTTGCCTTTTCATATAACAAACTTTTGTTATTTGTCATTGCCCCAGAGGCACGGTACTATATAGATTTGTGCTAAACTATAACGCACTCTGAATATTTTTGTCCTCCTCCTTTTTCTATGGAATTTCTGATAAGTGGACTAAGAGAGACTGCGCATACATCGTAAAAGGTGAGAAACAGCCGATTTTTTATGTATTACCCATGGTTCAGGTTGGGACTGTGTCGATGAAGACATGTTGACTAGACCCGTCAGAATCTATTGCAAAGAGGCGAAAATAAATAGACAGCAATATATATGAATTAGATTGCATTCAGAAGTTGCCGCAAGTAACAATGGCCTGCCGCCATAGTCTGTTCAGAATAATAGTTACTGATAGGCCTAATTGCGAGACTTTTGTTTCAGGTTAACTTCCAGTCCTTCTTTCTTTTTGTTTCTCTCTTCCTTGCATCTGGCACTAGAAATTATGCACCTGTCAACTCCGTAATAAATGATAAATAATATCGGCTCTTTAAGCGCATCACTGGCTCTGGACAAAGGGGCTATTTAAGTGATCGTAATCAAATAGCGAGACAGACGACAAAGACAAGAAGCCTATTTGAGGCGTCTCCGGTAGTGGTAGGGTCGTCGTCTGTCGTATGTCGCTCCATTATCTTAAATATGAATGAAGTCGAACTCGCTAACTTCTCGGCTCTAACTGCTTTTCTACCGCACTGGGACACCGTGGTAGTTAGTCCTCTGAACTGGCAGACATGACGACAACGAACGCTATTCTGGGAACACGCGTTCTGACTCTATACCTACGTTCTCTGATCGTCTGCTCGGCTCTACCTGTCTAATGTATTACCAGTGGGAGTAGCAAGACTAACCAAGGACCTGCCGTTGCGAAAGTGTAGCCACGTGGGCGTCCTCACGCAATTTTCGCACTTCGCTTTCGTCTTCGTTGCACAACCTGCGCGTTTGGTCCCGCAAGACGCTCACTCTTCTCGGCGCGATATCCTTGTAGTTTCGAGCTCTGTAAAGGACCCACACGAGTGTCTAACGATAAAACAATTTCGAAAGTTACCCGTGGGACTTGTACCGGTGTCTCAGTGAAGTAGCTTTGCTGTCTTTGTCGAATGCCTTCCTGTTCTCGAGAGGATTGCAGCTTTTACCTGTCGTCGGTTAAGGCGCTTGTTACGCGCACGGCATAACTTATTTAAGGGATTATTTATCGATCCCTTGAAGGCCCCTTTTGGGTGTTTCAGAAGAGCTAGCACGGAAAAAGCCACTGCACCAATACGAATTTGATACAAAAGGAATTCATGAAATGCGTGGTGAGATACATAAACAAAAACAGTAAAATACATAACTAGCAACGCAGAATAAGACAGGTTAGCAGGTGAATTGTTCCGAAGTTCATTGCTTAAATGAATTTGCATTGCGCTCAATGACGATATATTCGGGCACTTCCTCCGAATCTATAATCATAGCAGGCAAGAAGGACTGGTTAAACGCTAGAGTCAGGTCACTTAAGCGCTTAACGCTTGGGCATATACAGTGTGTTCTATTTTATACAGTCGAGAATGACAGAGAACCGGATGGTGCGCCACGGCATAAACTGACACATCACCAGGGGAGATATCTTGGAGATGACTTCGTTCTGCAAGGGACATGCTATAGGAATATGATAATGATGACGACGATGATTGCGATGATTTTATCCCCGGGATTATAGCTTAGATTAATGTTGGATCCTCTGTGTAATCCTCGAAATCTCGAATACGTTCACTAAGTGGGTAAGTTGGGTTAAACTACGGGTCAACTCCTCAAACAACGGATAAAAGTTAAAAGTCAGGATTAGATCTGCGAGGTGGCGAGGTGAACCTGAGCAGAGGAGGAAAATAATTGCGCTAACCGCAATACTGGAAGGAAAAAAAAACGGGAGAGAGAACGAAGGCAGTAGATGGCGGTTCTGCGTTACTGAAGGTGAACAATAGCCGTAAGCCGCATGAGTGGATAGTGAAAGTAAACCAGTGAGTACAAAACGATGTAAAATAGAACGCAGATCGACGCTGGCCGCATGTGATACGAGGACAGGAACCCAAAAGATACCAGTACCAACGAGGAGGATGCGCTGTCTTAAATTATTGCATGGAAGACGGAGTACGGTTTGAGAGACACGGCTGCTTTGAGTGCAGGTTCGTGGAAACGGATTGTGAAGGGTTCGGGCTGAGGGGTGAGGCGGGGAAGGGTACCTTCAGCTGAGTGATCCTGACGACGTTGGTGGCTTATGCCAGGAAATCAGACGCGATTCCTGGCAGCTGACAGAAGACTATCACACTGAGCTAGAACGCTTCTAACGCTTCTTCTATTCATTTACCCCGAGCATGCCTGAGCACAGAATAGCTTTCGCCATCATGGCCCGAGACGTTGGGAGCAAATGTGCCCGAAGGGGAAGAAGAGGCTACGTGAGGATAGAAGACTTTTTTTGTTTGTTTCTGCTGTCATTTTTTGGGTGACTAGCGGGCGTTCAATAACGGGAAGCGTGCGTCGAATGGCCTTGGCTTGAAACGGCAATCAAGACGGCACTAGCTTAGCATCTCTCCTTTGTTTGGCTGTTCGAGCGACCTTTATCGTCATCGTTGAGCGATTTACCCCAGCCCTCCTCATAGGCCCACACGCAACCACGCCACTTGTGTCGTCTGTCATGCGAGGAATATTAAGTTCAGCTGAACGCAAAGGGTGAATTAAATTTGATCAACGGAGTTTATATAGTAAGAGAGATGAGTGTCGTGGTCAGTCAGTACGCCCGCAAGTGTGGCAATAGTTGATGTTGGCAAATAAAAAGTAATATATTATTTTTTTCCACAGGCACGTAGCCTTTCAGCATAACAGCATACGCCACCGTTGTGTAAATCCACAATCAACTCCAGATGGCTGATGTCTTACGTATTGTGGGCAAAATTCACGAAAGTAAACGTGCGAGTGCAGATCTGCATGTGATGAATGAAATCGAACAGCAACAAAAAACGGCACTTAGGCAAATTGTGAGGCAACGGAGGTTGCCAAATTTCCACGGGGCATCACGACGACGGCAGCGGCAAGAATACGCCTGGAGTGTGCATGTAATTGCTATCGCAATAGGAGTGCTCGGCTCAGTTAAATGGTTGGTTGGCATCATGGAACGTGCGTTTCGTGCATAGTTCAATAAATGCACCATGGTTTCGTACATGCTTATTATGCATAACAAACCACATTTTTTTTATTACACGAGAAATTGTTCAAGCTAATAGGCAAAAAAAAAAAGATTAGTGCATTGGATAAGCTGGCATGCGCATCCTGTCCGACTGTTAGCTTCAGTTCTGCACGTTTTGTGGAGCTTGGATAAAAAAAAGGGAGCAGCGCGAGTATAATTTTAGGCTGAATCGTACTGCCTTTGATGTGGCATCTGTGATGTGGTTTTGTCGTCGTGTTCTTAGAACTGTTGTGTTAGTACTAATTTTGCTGCAAGCATGTCCTGAAGATCTGTTAAGTGTGTCGTGGTGTTCACAGTTTCTGGAGAATGTTTTTATTGCTCACTGAAGACCGCAGAGGGTCGAAGCCACGCAGAACGTTGTGGCCTGTGTGGAAACTATATTGCGACAGCGAGTTATGAACGAGTACAGACTATAGTCCGAGAAACCGGCGTCCTATTGTGAACAAAACAAATGGCGACAAAATATAGGGCTGGGAAAACTGATCTACGAAATTAATGATGAGAGATAGTTAAGTGGGCCAGACCGAACGGCAGACGGTTAATAAAGGACGATTGGCCCCATTCCCTTTTTTACTTAAAAAAAAAACATTCGACACGGAAACAATGGAGAAAACAAAGAAACATGACAGAAATCTGCAAATATATATAGTCCGTGTTATTGATCAAGGAAGAAAGACGAAGATTCGACAGTTGTAAAGATAGCGACAGAAAACAGTAAGCAACAGAGAATAGTACGTCTCGCGCCGCTGTTATTCACGAGCCATAGGGACGTACCATCCCGAAAAGAGACGTAGGAACATTCAGTAGGAAATGCAAAGATATGAGCCCTCGTGGCTAGAAAAGGGTCGGCACAAGAAAAAGGACAGTAAATGTCAAGCTATACGCAGATATTAGTGCAGTCGTGCTGCCAGAGAAATATTGATTGAGGGAAACAACCAAAGCAAGTTGTGCTGCGACAGGAAAAGGGTGGGCAGATGCATGCGACGCCGGGAAGCGTCACATACCGAAAATAAAAGACGAAAAAAAAAGAAACTGGGAGACGCAGACGAGAAGGTGTTGGAAAAAGATAAATGATTGAGCAGGAAATAAGCAATGGGGAGTCATCATACGAGAGATGTAGGCTGCATGGAAGAAGGCCCTCCTTGTTGTCAAGTACAGAATACGGGACATCTATACTGGGCGCAAGAAAGCATCAGGAGGCAGAGCGAAAGCATAAATACGAGGAATACAAAATGTCGGGGTGGTTGCTGTCGATTGTCGGCAGTATGGAGCAATACTACAAAAGATATAGGCAGGAGAGTGGGAGAGGGTGAGGATGGAATTCAGGAGGGGGGATTCTTGCGCTACGACTCCTCGGGCACTTCCGGGTCGCCTCCGGGAAAGTATTTTGCTTCTCCTTGCATACGGCACGCGGTCAAAGTGAACGAGCATGCGTCCAACACTCACCTGAACGGTTCTTTGGTGTCCGCATACAGCAAGCAATTGTCGACTTCTACGGGGGTCATCCCTGAGGCGCATAGTCCAGAGTCCACAACATCTGCCATAGACATCAGCCTAGAAGGAGCAAAAGAAATGCATTGAGTTGCCATGCAAAGAATGTTTTCACAGCGCGCTTTCGATGTATTTCGAGCTTCTCATTGTGTATGAAGTTAACACGAGTGGCGTGACGCTCACAGTGGTGGTTTATACCCGTTCGTGCCAGCTGACATTAGCCAAGCTGATTAACCAGCATTAAGAAAGCACAGTGCAAGATACTATTATAATTCCTACGGTTTTCGGCCTTCAGAGGTGTGATGACCAAACAACGTAGGTCACAAAAACGTGCCATGCACGATGTTTCTTGTCGTCTTTTTTTTTTATTTAACAGCTTCGCTAACCCTTAGCTGAGACGCCCTATATACGAAATGGTGCCGTCAAACTACCGTAACTTTTGAAATCATTCTCAGGTACACAAATAAATTGTACTGGAAATAGGTGTTTCAAAGAATACAGTATTCAAGGTGAAAACAATTTCATCCCATCTATTTGTAAGTTCGTAATCAATTTGTCGCTAGCTTTTCAAAAAAAAAGAAATAAATGGTCAAACGAGTAAACTATGTCGACGTGGGGTGACATGCGAAAATATACGTAAATTTTCTTGCATCGTATTCCTCTGTGCGCGTCGTTTGGTCGCATCCACAAGTCCCCTCCCTTCGTTTCGGAAACAAATGCTCAGTAAAGAAGTGTCGATAGAATTTTCACCCATTAGGGTTGTCGGATAGTCATTCCAGCAAGCCTCGTTGCATTGCGCAGGCACTATTCAAATAAATGGAACCCTTCGTGAGGCCATTATGCGCACGAATAAATGGCACGATAAGTTATGACACTTTGCTTCGGGTCACCACGCAGGCTACGTGAAATATAGGTCAAGTCAATTTTTCCCTTCCGGCGTGCACTTGTGGAGCGCGACTAAAGAAAACGAATTATCCATCATTTGCTATGGTATTATGAGCAACATGTTCGCTTTCTTTTTTCAACTCAGAATGACGACACTTTTCGCGGAAGTAGAGGAGCGAAAGTCATTAATTACCAGCGCCTTACCCGGCTGGTGTCAGTAAAAGCCCGGAACACAGCTGGCTGCAACAGGAACCAATATTGTCCATTTCATGCGAACCTCGCTGAGTTAAGCAGCCCTTGCTTACGAGGGAACAGGTTGTGCGAAATCCTATGAATTTTATAATGACGTCAAGCTGAGAGCTTTGAAAGTACAGCTCTCTTGGCTTCTTTCTGTTTTCAGTTAGGCATAGAAATATGGAAGTGTGACGTGTAATCGCTCTTTGTCCAATTCTTTAAACATCTACCAATACACTGTGTACGTTTTGTAGCCTGAAATGTTACACAGAGCGTTTCTAATGCAAGTGAACCTCGAAAGTGAACATAGCTTCGAACTACTCAAACAATTGTTCAGGTTTGAAGATACTGATATTATCTATGGTAGAGCTCGCCCACAGAACTGTCGTAGCTTTAGTAACAGAACGGAAAAATGAAGAAATCGAAGTAGCAAACCCCCTTGCATGCTCTTAACTGATGTCGCAATGTGTTTTCAAAAGTGGCATTAGGATACAATAAGAGGGGAGCGCCTATTAGAGAGCAAGTGAAGGCAGCTGATGCGATAGTTAAAATTAGAGAGAAGTTTATTACATATATTTCTTTATATTATAGGTGTCTTCTCTAGTGCATATTACTCAAGCGCACGTTAGTGTTTGCGCGTGCATCCAACTTTTATAACGTCTCGTGGTTCTTGTGAGTGATTGACAAAATAAATGTGTGAAACCAATTCTTTTTCTAAGACCGATTATAATTTTAGTGCTCGTGAATCTTTAGAAAACACCAGAAGACTCCTACAATCTATAGGTCAGCCTATGAAAGATATATATATATATATCTGAATCTAAGCTTAGGCGTTCAGTTCGGCTCAGCACCTAATTTTCTGTAATTTTGCATGTTGTGTTGGTTTTGTGCCCTGTTTTGCTTTGCATGTTAGGTTGCTGAGAGCTTTTCAGACCATGTCTTTGTGGCTTTTTCCTCAAGCTCCTTCATATGTTAATTGAAAACAAATATCGTAATGTATTAGGATAGAGAGAAGCTCGAGAAAGTTTATACTTTTTTTAGTTGCATGTACTTCCGGGAGGCATAACTTCAGAATGAAAGTATGTTGGCCCATTGCGTGCAGATAATGCAACAGCTGCTTAAAGGATGTGTTAGTCATAATCCATCGTTCGTAATGTATACCTGACTTTTTTATATATGTTGCCAGCATTTCAAATGAGTAATGAATAAATCAACGAAATCAAGCCAAGAAAACTTGCAGGCACATATAACACTCAGCAGAAGTATCATAGGGCTAACTGTAGATCGAAAGACATGGATTGAATCCTGCAGTAAATATCACTGGACTGATGATAATGACACTGACGACGATTTCTCTGTTCCTTCTTCAAATGGACAGCTGTCTGAAAGGCACAGAGTTCGATATTGTGGATGAGTCAAAATCAAAATGAAAGGCACGAAGAAAAGCAACACCTAGCGACGACCTAATCGCTGAGACGAGTGAGTTTTCCGACGGGGTGGTCACGCACCCCTGGAGACGATCCTTTGTTACCGAGACAGAAGTGCGCTCGGTTGCGTAGGAAAGTGAATGTAAAGACAATTGGAGAGGCAGAGGAATAGCAGGGACAAATGACAACTCAAAGAGTCAAATATAAGAAGGCAGGCCAAGCAAGTTGTCCTTTATTCATCTTCTTGCTTGGGTTTTTACCGTCGAACCGAATGTGGCGCTCGCTCGCAAGTGCTGACGTCGTGAGTACGCGGTATGTGCGTGACATCGGATGAATGAACAAGGCGGAGAATGGGAACCACTTTATCAGAGGCTGCGAATCAACAAGCAGACGGCTCTGGTTGTCAGTATAAGGAGAGTGGTAGGAGCTGCCCCAATAGGAAACAAAAAAAAACGTATTGGCAGAAGTCAAGACAAGCAGTCAGGAACATTGCCAGGCAGATACGAAATGGGAGACAGTGTTACGTCACCGATGGCTGAGAGTTATGGAAATTGAGAAGAACGAATCGGACAAAGAATGAGGCGGAAATGTATAGCAGATGGTGGTAGAGCGCATGGTTACCCAATGATAGGGAAGGATAGGACTAATGGTAAAAGGCACAGTGCAAACAAATGCATAACGTTGCCTCTCGGTGAGCGGGAGGCAACCCAAGCATGTCTACTGAGAAAGGGGAAATCTTGAAGAAAAGCTGAAGGTTAGAAAGAAAGAGCCGGTAGATATAATTCGTCAAATGCACGACACGCACAAATAACTGCAGACAGGGAATTAGCATGGCAAGTCACACGTAGCAGCATTCATATACTGGGTGTTCCGCGCAAGTTGTGCCTAAATTTTAAAATGTGAAAGTGCCACGTAGCTGGACAGAACGAAAGTAATGCTGTTTGGCGTAGCTTGAAACGAGTGGGATAACTTTTCCTTCTTTTGTTTTTCCCCTAATCACATTTTATTTATAGCTACTTATTCACCTTTTCACCCATTAAATTCGGAGCAAGAGTGTCAATCAGACACTTGTAGACCATATTGAAAATTCCCCGGTGTAACGTTCAAATGCTCAATACGTGCTAAATAATTGTTTCTTCCTGTCTTGAAAAAAAAGCCCCCAAAACACAAGAAAATACTGCGCAGGTAGTCGGGAGGCACGTTCCTGCTGTTCACTTTTTTCCTGCCCGCTCACATTTGCGTAACAACTTGATGCAACACTGTATGATATCAATTCAAACGGTAAAATGATGAAAAATGTGAGGAAGTGGTATTCAACTGTTTATTGTAATACGTGATTTTTTATTGGGATTCTTACGTGACTGGAAAACGTAGTGTTTAATCTTTGTGTGATACAATATTTTACTTTGAAGTTGTATAATTTCGAACGGTAATTGTATGTTTCATATCTCTACTGAAAGCTCTACCACCTGCTGCTTGGTCTTTTCTAATAGGCACGATGTGCTTAGATTCACCATTGAACAAGATATGTTGAACAATGTTTTTGAAATAAACTCTGATAACTCTGATTACAAGCGCAGTTTATCTCAGGAACTCCTACATAAATACATGGAAACGAATAAATCTTTTTTTATCGGCCTACACTGAGACAATTTCGATAAGCTTAGTTACATTTACAAGTAAAAGGTAACGTTTACCAACTTTAGGAAAAACCATTTTTATTGAGACCATGATGTTTTTAGAAACATTCTTCAGTATCGCGGAATAAGAAAAAAATAATTTCGAGCGTCAAGTTTACTACATTGTAACTCATAAATAAAATACGATTTCCCAATTGTGTAAGGCACACTTTCTGAATCATCTGGAGTGGCCAAAATTGCTATTTCATCCACCGCTCCCAAATATATGAGTAGTTCGACGACTTTTATAAATTTTTACTTTCTTTTCGTGATATGAAATTTGAGGGGCTAAATCAAATTTATACTTCCCTCTGTCTCTAGAATACGCTGTATTTGGTCTGAATGCAATAAACTTCATTCAAATTTCTTCGACAGTTATCTGATGTGAGAATCTGTCTGTCACATGTATGGTAATGCGCAGAATCAGAGTTCGCCCCGAGGTAAAGGTTCCTACGAAAACCGTCTGTTTGCTTATCGCGTGCGTCTTCTCCTTATTGTTTCTTTTTTTGTTGTTGTTGTTCTGAAAATCGCTTCTGGTCACCTTTCTAACTCGTTCGGCTGCCCGGTTTCTGTTTCTTCGGGGGTTTCCGATTCTTGTATTTTGTAAATGAATTTAAAAGCGCCTTTCTTTTCTCCGTTTCTACAAGCGCCGTGACATAGTCACCACGCCATTCACAACATTGCTTTCTGAGTGCTCTAGTCATACTCAGTACTGTATGGGGAAATCGCACATTTCCTAGGAGGACCTGGAAAAAAAGGCATTGTTAAGCTGTTTATTTTGCGAACCTTTGTGTAACCATGCCTGCGACCTGGCGGTTTCCTTGCCAAATAGGTCAACCAATCACAACGGAGAACGCTAGCCGCGCACGCCGCTGGGCACCACCACCGGATGGCGTTGGCCTCCATGTATCCGCCAATGCAGTGGCCCCGGCCATGCGGGGGAACGAAAAGAAAAGAACCAGAAAGCTTGCCTACGCGCATCCGCAGCTGCACGGTGATGAGGAAGTAATCGCTTCTGGCGGATAGAATGGGCTCGAATTGGGCTACGGACGTATGCGCACGCTGCCTCTGAAACCACGATGCGTTCAAGGTAGCCCCGTCGTACTTGCTAGCAGTCAGCAACTGCGCTCAACAAAAGGTTCTCGGTATAATTTCTCTCCGCCCGTACTTGTGTGTGTGTGCGTGCGTGCTTGTGCTCGTCTTCCGACTCTTCATGAACTGGCACAAAGCTTCGTTCGATATAGATTCGAACCCGTTGGATCTGCTGGAATATTATTTTCCCCATTGTTACACTTCCATAGCGTGTGCTCTCGCACTTTTTCACATGCTGCGGGACAGATGAGTACACAGGCCAGATTAATCGCTATGTAGAGCCTGCGGTCGCCCTTTTCGTTGTGTACTTGATTCCGTATACACAGCAGGTAACACCGTTTATTATTCCTGTCGTCGTCCGGATGCCGAGACGCAGACGAGAATGCAAGGTGTCTTCGCGTTCGTGCTTCCGTCTCTCAGTAGGCAGCAAAAGTACACATAAAAAAGGAAGATTGGCCCAGCCCCCCCCCCCCTGTTTGTTTCGTGCGAAATTGAACAAAACTTATCATTTCTTGAACTTCTAATTATCTGCTTCTCACCCCATGCACACGCACATATATTTTATTCTCCTGTCCAATAAAGAAGGGTCTGTGTTTGCTTTCCTACGTGGAGAAACGAGTAATACATTAGCTACTGAAATGTAATCAACGGCTGGGTATAGAGGTACTGTAAAAATAGAACACTTCGTTGCTTTTTAAGGAAGCAATAATGTTTTATTTTATAGCTGCGACAGATGTCTTGGTTTCACAAGAACTTGATGATCGCCTCGTAACTTCATATTATACAATATTTTTTATGATGTTTCCTTATTCTTATCCGGAGAAAACAATCCGATCACCGAAGCTCAGGCTTTCCTGGTGGCTTCCATTTCGATTGCGCTGTCCATCTATTAGTTCAGTTTTACTATTGGCTCAAACGTATGTTTCGTCCTTCCTTACCTGCAGGGCCTAGTTTTGGCGCTATTTTGCATATGCGCTTGGTAAAGGCGAAGGAAATGGCGGCTAGAATTTGTACGCAGTTGCTATGCTTCCGTAAAGGTAGGGAGGCTTCCTCTTTGCTCATATAGGAGATTTTTTCTTTTTTCTTTTTGGAAATAGTGTTCTACTGATCTTGTTAGCTTGTCGTTACGCAAGGGCTTCGCGATCTATGGGACAAAGAAAACCAGCCACCTAGAAATCAAATAAACACGAGTAGTTCTTTTTTTGGTGTTAGGCGGTAATATATGCCGTAAAAAAGCGAACTTATAATTGTCACAATAACGGTTACGCAATGAAATAGAGCTAAGATAGAAGATAAGAAACGATTTCGGGCTTGTGATACTGCTCATGGGTAGTGAAAGAACCTAGGCAAAGCTGGTTTTGCGCTCCTGACACTAGCTGCAGCTGATCACAGGAGCCGGGCTCCCTCTTTAATTTATATTACAAAGTTTGGTGAAATACGCCACTACCCCGCTTATAAGAGGGTTGCTCGGATCATCGTCGTCGTTGTCGTCGTCATCGCAATTGAAAGCCTGGAGTGAAACATACGCAGAGTGAATTCTTGCATGGAAAAACGCAACAGAGGTGATCAGAACGAGCGTTTTTGTAGAGGTAAAATTAACGTCATTCACTTTTCTTGATCAGCAGTTCTTTTAGAAATCTTTAAAATCTTACCGCTTGCTCAAGGGACATACTACACCGTGGAAGCCGGCGTTCTACATTTGCAGAAAGCGGCTTTATTCCCGTCTTATGCGGTCTGAGCCATTTTC
Source organism: Dermacentor variabilis (assembly GCF_050947875.1). NCBI lineage: Eukaryota > Metazoa > Arthropoda > Arachnida > Ixodida > Ixodidae > Dermacentor > Dermacentor variabilis. The sequence continues at coordinate 29,858,997 of NC_134575.1, read as the reverse complement.
GTTTCGACCAAATCTTTCTTTCACGGTGAAAGTGGCCCTTAGGCACCGCGAAACGCTAATATAGCATCTCATCATAATATACTTAGTATCTCGTAGTGGTCTACTTAGCCTACTATAGCTCCCTGATAGTAGAAGGCATCCGTAGGACAGCTGGTATCCACTTAGTATTGGTACCATCTTCTACCTAGATGTACCAACTGCCCTTCCTTCCCTCTTAATTCCATCTTCGGTGGCACTTGTGATTATTACAACACACTTTACTTCCAATGCAACGAAAAGTTGACTACAAAGATAAGTGTCTAGAAACGTTCACCAGGGGAACCATATCTGAATCGAGGGTTTCTTGGAATGACCGTATCTTTAAGAACCGGAAAAGCTTTCTTCCAATAATAAATAATTTATTTATTCATGTTTTTTTCATGTTCAGTTATAGTAGGCTGCGCAGCTCACGCGTGACTACATATCGGGGTGTGTAAGATGGTCAGATAACGGAAGGCATTATCATACAGCGAGGCATCTATCGGTCTACGCGTTTTCATCACACTGCACATCAGAGAAGAGAAACCTTGGTTAATGGAGTTTCTAGGGCATTATTCCTTACTTTTGCGAAGCTCGAAGTTTTTCATGCAAGCCCATATAAGCCGACAATTCATCTCCGGCACAAAAATTAGTGCCCAAACTCATCCTTTCGCTTTACGCTGGTATTGCGAGGCAGAGAATGAAGATTCAGGAATCAGAGCATCGAGCATTGTAGTTGAAAGCTAGCAAAGCTAGACGGCGTAGATTAAGCTTCTGTAATAACGAATTTATTATACGGAGCATTTGCAAGCGAGAAAAACGACAAAAAACATTAAACTGGAGTGGCGCCATTTGTAGTGGCCGATGCTAGTCTTATGGCACGTCAGTAAATAGTTCATTCCGAGAGTGCACCATAGAGGAAGGTCACATGTATATTACGACAACTTCTCCGTCAGGTACACGCGATTCAAATTGAGCAGCCGCAGCGGGATCTTCGGCTGCAAATGTTTGTGCAACAAAGACAGATATTGGCCGATAGAAAATTATTTATTTATTTATTTATTTAAAAATACCTTACAGGCCTCAAAGTGAGGCATTGAGTAAGGGGGGCAGTACATAGAAAATACATTGAATACAAGACATCTATAAACCGTATCTGTTTACAACCTACAACTAAAGTACAACTGAGATGAAAAAAGAATTATTTAGATCACGATTCACTAGGGAAAAGAAGAAACATAAAAAAACATAATATAATAACAAGGAATAAATCACACAGATTGTTGTCAGTGAAGTCGTGTAATTAAAAAAAACAGTTATGATGAAAAACAATAACAGAAAAGTCACGGACGCGACATTCCAACGAAACGGTAAACATAGCGACATAACAGTAATAATGCGAAAATAAGCTGTATATATAGTGCAAGTATAGAAAGCATTGTGCGACAAACGTAAAACTTCACTTTTCTTTAGTCATGTAATCAATCAAGGCATCACGGAATGAATCGTAGTTAGATTGGCTTGCAATGCTGTCCGGGAGTGAATTCCATATTCTGATAGCACGAGGAAGAGCAGAGTAATGGAATGCCTTTGTAGACCCGTAAAGGCGGGCATAGCTGAAATGATTATGAAGCCTATGTGACGTGGAATAGGGTCGTTTCAAGCATGCGGGTGTTCGAGTGGAGTGAAGGAATTTGTGGAACAGTGTTAAAAGGGCAATGTCTCGGCGAGTGCTCAAGGTTTGTAATGAAAGCTTAAGTTTTATTTGTGTAACACTAGACTGGTAGCTGTAATCGTTTATGATGAAGCGGCTTGCTCTATTCTGGATCCGTTCTAGCGTTTCAATTAGGTATTTCTGGTGAGGGGACCAAATGACAGACATCTTGGCGAATAATCTATCATTCTAGCTCTAATATTTCCCTTTACTTTTGTTTTAAGTAGCGTTTCATATATCTTACTGGCTACATTAACTGATGCTATAGGCTGTGAATTGAATGACAACAAGCACTTCGTTAGTCCTAATGCTTAGTTAGGATTGCCCACAGTAATGCAAGCTCAGTTCCTGTTACTTCACTACCGGAACTATTCCTACGGACAGTTACCACTATGTAAGCAAGCACGCTATAACCGCTAACGGCTTACTTTTATAACGTCTATTCTCCGGAAACCCAAGGCAGCTGAGGAATGTTACTGCTCCTGGACTCGGTCCTTATTACCAAATGGTACGTTACGAGCCTGAACAACAATTTTCTTTTCTATAAGAATTATTAAGTTGTAAGGAACATGTGGAAATTCTGTGAAGTGTCATTATGCTTTTCGCAAAAGCTGCTTATGATTGCCTAAACATAGAGGCGAAGGTGTAACATCAGTAGATTGTTTGGCATTTGAGTGGTTCGTCCTGTATTTTCATGTAATCCGACGCTATTCTCAGTGAGTAGTGTACGTCACCTGCGGAAACAGAAGCGTCTGGGTCAAATTAGTCTTATTTTCACGGAAGCTGCAAGCAAGAATATACATAATACAATTTCATGCATTTTTAAATGCACTTAAGTTCACAATCGTAATAAATATTTCACGCGTTCCCTTCAGAAATAATTCTGCGAGACATAGAAGGCATAAGGATTCTCAGGAGGCGACAGTAAGTCAGCCACACCTCCTTGTTACTTGGCTTTCCCGACTGTAGCTATGGGTAGCACGGTAGCTTGCACGGCAGCAATAAGGCCAGAAGTGCTGACACAATGGGACTGAAGACATAGTCTGAGTAGGCGGCAACTAGTTTCTGATGTTATAACAAGATTGGAAGTACAATTTGTACCAGGGGTTCCGCTTTCACCTAAGGAGCCTAAATTTACTGTTATTCACACGCACACAGACGGAACATATTGCCATATTACCATATCACCCTTCTAATAGTCGGGAGCACTCACGGAGTGCACTCAATTCAAGTCGCAGCGCATTCTCAGATACGAAATATAAAGCAAACTACGCTGCAAGAGTTATGTCTTCCGGAAAATCATCAACTTTCACCAAACAACTTTTCTTTTCGTTCGTATTTCTTGCTTGAGGAAAAGGAAAGAAAGGGAGAGGGCTCTTAAGCACCCCATTTGAACAACGTGCAGGTCTCTCTGACTAATGTGCCCTGGGACATTGCCTCAGCGATGAAGATATAGACATTCAACGTGACAAAAGAAATTTGGTGAAAGACTTAATGCACTCCACGCTGAAGTGGCCATTTCTCATTCATGTTCAGCTGTCTCCGCGGAAACTTACGGCAACTGAATACGCAAATTAGGAGGCTTGACCCCGGCGCTCTCCCAACAAATTGCCTCGAAACAGCTTCCTTCGGTGTTGCTTTCTGAAACCCGCAGAATGCGTTATACGATCTGAGCGAGCACGTTAAGAGTGGAGATTTTTCACCGATGCCCTGTCTTGCATGGAGAATCGCATAATCGTTGCCGTGATTGCGCAATTCGCCGGCGACGTATCATGACCAGCTTCTCCTGCACCACATAATACGCTAGTATAGTAACGGCCTTCGTGGTTCATACACAAAAAAAGGAAAAGAAACTGCGTTGAGATACCAGCAACAGCGTGGCAGTTGCCCAGCCTAATTTTTTAAAATTGAATTTTCGAGAAACGCAATGCCATTTTTTTCCTTTAGTTTAAGCCTTATGTTAGTACGATTCACTGTCTCAGGTTACTTGCGTTCAAGGCGCTATGCCTCAACCTCTAGCTAGCACGAATACGTTTGCGAACTGTATCTTGCCTCGGATATATCACACTCCGCGTGGCTATTCCTTCTCGTAACTTTGTGCACGGTTCTTTCGCTTGATCCTTTTTCTGAGTAGCCATTCTCAACCAGAAATCTCACACCATAAGTGCGCAATTCCAAATGTTGACTTTTTTCTTTACATGGATAACGACGCTGCTTGCGTTCTGCTCACTTGCGGTGCGAATGAAACCTAAGACTACGCTTTGTTGGCGTGGCCGCCATAAAAATGTTCTAAGAAAGTACCTATTTCAAGTCATATATTCCTACGGCGTGCATGATCTCTCTCACCCTGACACACTCTTGTAGCCTCACGTACCAAGAGACATTTGTGTCGCGCGAGAAGTGTCACGCACAATAACATGTGCGCGACGCTATTGTATAATGTCTGGGCAGTAGCCACTTGACAGACCGCTTATAGCTTTTTGAAAGTGTTAAATACTTCTTCAGTCTGGTGATGCACATAGTTCCACTGTTCCACTGTGAGCTCCCATGCTTAAGCCTCTTCTCTTATTTGTGTTCGTTCTTACGCATCATAGTATCAATAAAAAGAGCTCTTCACCCTTTCGTCCAATATTCGATAATATTCACCAGATGTGTCGAGAAGCAAATGACACTTGTGACTAGTCATGTTACGCCGTCGACGCTCAAACAAAGCAGGTGTTAACCAAATGCCAAGCTGAACGTGTAATAATTGCCGATATTTGTATACATCGGATCTTTGGGGGCTTTTCTTAAACAGGCATTTCTTGTTTCATTTAGATCGAGCTATGATGACACAGTGCGAATGAAAAAGCCAATCGCGATAAACGTCCACTAAAAAATATTATAACCACGGCCCGAACTTGTCGTTTGCATCTCTGGTACGTGAAAACTGTTAGTCTTGGACAGCGCGGAAATGTAATGAAAGAGTAAAGTCGCAGCATCCGAAGTACTATGGTAACGCCCCACTGAATTTTGCTGTGCACGACCGAGTCGTTGCCTCAAGCATTGTTATAACGTCCACTATGGATTTATCAACCGTTGAATTTCACTTTGTAGTGGTAAACGAAATTCCTGTTACATCCATAGAGTAACACTGGCAAACTGGGAAAAGCATTACATGCGAAATGAAGAAAGAAAATGTTTATTTTTCGATGCCTCTACTTGTAACGCACATGCCTTCAGAAAGTCGGCAACTTCGAAAAATCTTTGCTATTTAGTGGCATAAAAAGTTGTTAATTGATTTTCTTTACTGTTAGTTTAAGATGAAATGCAGGACAAGACTTCGCATTCTTCTTGTACAATATATATTTGTTACGTTTTGGTTCTTAAATTAGTTAAACGTTATAATTTCATATGCAAAAAACCACCGCATCTCACCGAGCAGAAGACGGCGAAAACTGATTCTAATTGAGGCAAGACAGCTGTATCGTTTCTTTTTGTTTTCCATTCGTGCTCTACTAATGAAGCTCACATCGACACCTTCTGCTGAAATGGTCAGCTTTCCTGCATTGACACCAATAGAGCACCACCCCCGGCTGAATTCATTCACCACTTTTCACCAGTGCATAGGTGAAGCCTATATGCTTCCTACATGTGAGGGACTGCCGAATGAAATGCTTTTACCTCGCTGTATTCAGGGCAAACCCTCTCAATGTGGCACGGTGTCACCGTAGCGACATTTGGTTGTTTTGCGCCAAATGTTGGTTACTATGGCCACGCACTGATGTGGCCATAGTCGTTTCTGTAGTCATGCTGTGGGGTTCGACAAAGCACAAGAAGATCATTTGGTTTCGCACGAGTTTGGTGTTCTTCCTAATTGGGAGTGGATCGCTTTGAACAACCACTCAAATCACAGAAGACTGGAGAAGAATTGAAACAATGTCTGGAATATATACAGCTCAAGCTAAACTCGTAACGGAGCGAAGCAAAAAGTCGTGGATAGAGAACGGATGTTGCAAGGGTTTGAGGATAACAACTAAGCCGGAGAAAAATTTTGAAGCGTTACGCGTCTTTTAGAGAAACTCTTCTGCAAGCTGGCCAAATTTTTTAAAAATTTAGAATTTGCATTCGCAATAAGCATGTTTTGAGTCTTTCGATTTCGGTTGTTTTGTATATTTTAGTGTTACGCTCTTTTCGTTACTTGTTCACAAGCAATTCTGGTACCGAATATAAATCAATCAATCTATCAATGCGCAAGATTGAGCAGAATGCATTTATCTATGCCTTAGCGTAATTTGCAAGGCTCCTGGTTCTGTGATTTTTAGTGAACTAGTCAATAGTGTTCGCCTTCACTACACTTGCGATCAAAGCTTTGTTAATAAGGGGTAGCTTAAGCTATTTAATAGCACCGTCCTACGCCTGGTACTAAGCCCCAACCTGGAAGGTTGGGAGTATAAGAAAAGGAGAATCGGAGAATAAGCTCTATATCCTGCGTAAAGTCCATCCAATTATCTTTGTTATTAGAATAAATGGGCGTCTTAGATGCATCGGTCATTACTAGCGCTAATAAGATCGAAATAACGAGAAAGAAACACTCAAAACTTTTACTGTGCCATAGCCCATGTATAACTGTGGAAATAATCCGCATTTATTGTATTGACAGCGAGCTGCTAAAATGTTTTTACCTGTGTCTCTATCATCTTAATTGGTACTCACTGATATAATTTCTCACATATTTCTACAACTAGCCAGAGCGTTGCGTTCCGGACATACATCTCATAATTATCCCGTTTGCATGTCTTTTTTTAAGTCTGAACCAATTTTATAAGTCACCCTAGACGGATAGCACTCTCTCACTCTTTGCGATAAATTATTTAAAACGTGTTTTTTGAAAAGTATATTAAAGCTCGGAAAGAAAACCGTACAATATCCAGACCTTTTATCTTGAAGCAAAGCGGCAAGCTACTTCAACATTACCTTGGCCCTACCTCCCAAATAACCCTCTTTGTCTACACATCAAGGCTCTGTATTTTATGCTGAGAAGAAACTTTTTTTCAGGTGCTTCAATTATCAAGTGTTCTTTCTTGGCATTTGGTCACAATAGTCAAAATAAGGACCTGCCAAGCAAAAAAAAATTTCTGCTGTACGCTTGAGCACTAATTAAGGCACCTCCACAAGGCCGATATTAATTAATCTGCCGGAGACTTGACAAGCATCCAAAGCATGAATTATAGCAATATCTTGAACGCTCCCATAAAAATACATGTACATCGCCTAATATACGTATCTTGTAAGGCAAACAATCAAACGCACCAAGAGATGAGTCTACTTAACCTCGCTTGCCTATTAAGAAGTTACTAGTACTTTGTAATACTGCCATACAAGGAAGCTTGCTAACGTCTTAACTGCACTGGTTTTCACCAGAAGCTTTCGCCGCTTCATAGATATAGCTTTTAGCCTCCCTGATGATGTGGCTTTGTATGTTTGAATGTCGATGCATGTAAAAGGGAATTTCTCTCAAGAAAGCTGTCTCAGTAAAAGTTGTACAAGCCTTGTTGCGCAGTTGCTCACTTCAACAAGTCTCTAAGCTCTTTTTCACAATCACTTTGAAGCTGGAGTATGCACACTCAATATTTATGACACGATGAGCAAATGCATAGATATAAGGCTGAGGCCTAACTTGCTTCATAGCCACAAACAGTGTGTCCATGTTTACATGAAACTTTAGTAGTTTCCTCGGAATAAGTCACAGGCGTACACAGAGGAATTCCGAAGAGGAAGAGTAGGGATGATGACGGAATATAATGAGCCGCCCATTCAGGTAAGTGCCCAGTGATCTGTACACGTACACAAGAAAAAAACACTATTTACATGCACTACACACTGCCACCCCTCCCCTCCGATACACACAGATACGAACCACACAATACATGCCCACGTGCATACACTACTGAAAGGCACTTGTTTATGCAATCGATCCGCATTAACTACACAAGTGCGGACCCAAATATCCCAAAAAATAGGCGTAAAAAAAGAACTAGTGTATGTGAGACTACAGCAGGTCTAATAGCGCAAGGCTATGCGAGCGAACAGGCCTTTTGCTATCTAGGTGGTGTCGGCTCTGCGTACTTTAGCTCATGCGTTGCCTAGGCTTGACAAGTCAGCAGAACTCACAATCAAGGGGGAAGTCTGGTTCGGGCCAGGGTGGCGCTTGTGTGGACCGCGCGCCTCGTAGGGGGCCAAGGCTATATGTTCAGTACCAGACGGTAATTGCCGTTTTCTTCAAGTTCATAGAAATACTTTCGTCTAGTCTATTTCTAATGTCGTGTCAGTTGTTCTTGTTTTAAAAGCTGAAGTAATAAACGACATTTCGTTTCTCACGTCAGCGGTTCCCGTTTGCGCCTGTTCTTGGTGATGGCTACTCGCAAATGCGCCGGGGAAGCTAAGCTGCTTCAAGCGCTATGAACTAATACCAGGATCAAACATGAAGGGGTTCGAGCGTTACTGGAATACTATGAACAGCGTTTTGCTAGCTTTCATTTTCAGGTCAACACATGGTCAACAGCTTAATTTGTGCCTGAGACCAGCGCTGGCATTATAGGTTTATAGTATAAAGATACGTTAGTAGTAACAACAAAAGTATTATCAATATAAAGAATTTGCTGGCAAAATCGAAGGCGGTTAGGGAGGTCACTGATGCAATTGTGTTGGGAACAGAAAGGGTCGAGATATTTAGTTTTGAGGCAGATCTTTCGTTCCTTCTACATAATGAGGAAATGTTTCCAATGTGGCGCTCTGCGTTGATATATTCATTTAAAATGAATAGCGTCCACGACACTTGTGAATACCAGGTCGGTATCTTCCCGAAGCACTCAACACACTTTAATATCCTCCTCTGCACATTTTCTCAACAACTCTGCAACAATCATAACGTGCACATCTCGACATGCGTAGCTCGCTCTTTCCTGAAGTTTCATATGGCGCAACCATCCAGAAATGAGAAATATTTCCTCGTCTGAACCACTTCATCTGAAAAGGTTATTGGATATTCGAGAGATGGCAGAGATTCGTGAAATATTTTGTTTCTTTTTGTTCACTGAAAGCGACAGAATTTTAACTTGGGGTTTAGTGGTGGGCACTAAAGAAATATATGTGTAAGCGTCCTCGTATCGAACTTTTGCGTGGCCGACAATTTTAGCGAGAAGAGAAAATAAGCGAATGAAAAACTTCCTGAATCATTTGGGCAAAAGCACTTAGTGCGGATTACGATGACTAGAAAAGTCCGTTGAACTGGACTCGCCGGAAGGCAAGAATGGCGAGGACTTCTCCACATCCCACTCTCCCAAAGTCGAAAGGTTCTAATGCTCGCTTTTGCAGCAACTCACACCGGCACCCATATTTTCAAACGCGCGGGACTGTACTAAGAGTGCGAGCAATGATGGACCAGCCGTATTTCGTCTGGGCGAGTGATTTTAAAATAGGCAGCGAAGTCAGAGTTAACTAGGAACATTTTCGTACTCCAGCCAAGAGCACAAAATTGTTCACCGCAGAACGGACATGCCCTTTTGCTGAGTAGAGATGGGAGATCGAGGAACTTCCGTACAGAATGCCTTCATCATGGAACGAGTTCCATTTCGCTAAAACTGAGGACAGTTCAGCGCTAACGAAAGAAAAGAAATCCACTAATTAAATTTCCCTGGAAGGTAAAGTTTCCTACGCATACCTTCTTCCAAATGCAATGAGGAAATATTAGACACCAGCAATGGTATTATTAGAGGGCCAGTGACGATGGTAAAAAAAAAATTGTTTTATTGTCGCGCAGAAACAAATCCTCAGAAGTGAGAACGTGTCACCATCCTGTCCTTTCGTCACTTTCTGCATTCTCTGATCTAATGGAGCGTAGTTTTTCATGTCGTAAATTCAGTAACAGTGGCTTCAAGTAAATTGTGTAAGCATCTAGACAAGTATACAAAATACATACGAATAATATCATTTCGCTGCAGCAGTTCCAATGAACTCGAATCTAGACTCGCAGCCGACTCACACTGAATAAAAGACGACATCAAGTATAGTCGGAAATCTTCTTTAGCGGCGAGAGGAACGCCCTTAATATTTCAAGAGACAAGTTTCCCTACGTCATTCTTGTTCGTGAAGTGCGGACAGCAAATTGTCTGTTTGCGAAGAGTTTCCAAGAGCAAAGTTCGAACGTACAATGGAATGTCTAAAAGACAAACCAAAAGAAACGGGTGAAGGCGCGGATTCAAAAGTAAAGGGAAAGTAGGGAAAGGCGGAAGTAAAATCCATTTAGAGAGCCAAACTGTCCTAGGGAATGTTTGTTCACTAAGTTTGCCTTCTGTTCACGAACTCTTTTTGTAACCTATATCCGGTCAGCGGAGGATGTTCTTCAGGCAATAAGTCACTGTGTGCTACGCTTTCAAATCTAAACCTCTAAACTATACGAATAGAATCGATACCTGGGTTAAAGTGCCCCGGGTTTTGCCTACCTTTTCGCCGGGCTAAATTGTTGTTAAAGGCGAACGTGGAAACTCACATGCAACCACACCGAGAAGGACCACACAAGAGGTGACTCCCACTGAAAAGCCGCACAATGATGAGAAAACAAAATGAAGACACAAAACCTTACTGCGCATGCTCAAGAGGAGGGGCTGCACCGACACGCCAATCACGGGCACGTGTCACGAGAGGTAACGGTTAAGGCAAGACAATTATCAAATACCTAAGCATTTCTATAGCTATCCAACAAGGAAATTCGTCCCTCCGTCTGTCCGTCCGTCAACTAAGAAGGTCGCTTTCAAAATAGGACCTGCAGCAGCGAGTGAATTGACCTTCGTGCTGCCTCTCGCTTCAACGCGAACAAAGCGGCGAGAACACAGCGCACGCGAAGCAAATTGCACTTGACGCGTTATGTCCCCATTGAAGATCGCTTTCAAGATAGGGACCGGGCTGCGGCGTCATACGCAGCCGCCTACGGAGTACAGTTGGTCACTGCGGCTAGGGGCCAGGAACTGCTGGACGCATATGGGACCTCAGAAGAAGGTTCCACCCCGTCTGGTGCCAGCGCGCACCAACCTTTACTAAGGGCTCAGTATAAAAGTTGATTCTCTCTCTCTCTCGTTCTCTCTCTCTCTCGTATGATAATGGTTCGCATCGAGAGAGGCAGCGTCATCTACCGCGTCTATGTACGAGGTCTACAAAACGTGACAATGTTTAATTACGCCCTTTACTACAGCCCGCATCGGCCAGTTCTCTTCTTCCACGAAGCAGCGCGATCATTCAAATGCACCATCATCCAATTTTAAGATTAGAAGAAACGCAACAATGTCCAAACAAGAAAAAATTATATATATATATATATATATATATATATATATATATATTGCAAAATCTCTCTCGTCATTTCATCTTACGGCTACAGCTTCTGGATATTATCTATAACATGAGTGTCATTGCCCGACTCGCCTCTTCTTTGTTGTCTCATGTTGGTCTACGTTAACATTACGGGGTTGCAACCAGGCTTACCCGTTTCATAATTCATTGGCAGTGTTTCTCGCAATTATACCTAACACAGCAGTATACGACGACGAAACATAAGTTTATTAGTGGCAAATGCCTACCCATCATTTAGATAACTCCCACAGGAGATTCTTCGTGCAATATTTTGTTTGTTCAATTCAAGATAATAGGGGATTTACTGATGCAGGTGCTACCGCTCTTAATCCGTAAGGTATCACTGCTTTGTTGAAAAAGCCATAATTCGCTCATTTCCTTTGGTATATGTCTTAATATCACCTGGTTCTAACAAATCCGTTGGTCTTCAAGTACCACGGGAAAATATTTTCATAAACTTGTCCATTAGAAATGGTTTACCGCCATCCACATTGTGAGGAGGGCTTGTCGTAAGCCAAAAAGTGACGATAACTAAATGATGGGCTGAAGGAAGCCTAAAATGCTAGTGATATGGCACGACTCTACTGCAGGGTGTATGACAATTGTATGGAATTTGTTGGGTTTCCACTTTTCGCCGCAAGAGTGTCAACTATCCTTCAGGTATATTTTGTCAAATATTGAATGAACGGCTTCCCAGCCTTTTTAAATTGTAACCTCCGCTCTCAAAACGTCAATAAACTTTGTCTACACGGAATTCGGGAAACTCGTTAACACGCGCTATGATAATAAACCCCCACCACTTAGCTCAGCACCCAGACGTTATAAAAGTCGAACTGTAGTTGATTTCAATTGTTTTTGCAATTCAACACAGAAACGCAAACAAAACACACAGATGCGCACAGATTTATCGTGTCCGTGTTTATTGTGTCATTGTCGTCATCATCACAAGCCTGTTTTAGGTCGACTGCCGGACGAAGGCCTCTCCCTGCGACCTCCAAATACTCCGGTCCTGCGCCAACCTGAGTGGCAGTTCCAAAATGCACGCTTTCGGAACGGGTGAAAGAAAACTTAAAAGAGCATAACTTCACACACGCCAAGTTTGTTTGTCAGGGCCGTCAAGCTGGCTGCGTGAAAAGTCGAAAATACTGACGCGGAGGTTTAGGCTCATGAATGATACTCTTCTGAAACTTCTGAATCTCAAAGGCTGAGGTTGGTTGCCAGGCAACGCAAACGAGATTGCGTCCATCGAGCTGAAAATCATCCTCCGCATTTTGCGCGTGTGGCCGGCAGCACAAAGTAAGTTTTTCTTGAAGCTTGCCGAGGACTTGGGTTACGTAATCCTTGAGCAGCTTATGGGGCTTAAGAGAAGCATGAGATGTGGAGAAAAAAAACGCATCACTAGCCATGTGGAACCTATACATATGCAACTAATCTTAATGAGCATCAGGTTTTCCTTTCGAGGAGATTCTTCCTGCCGCTGTGATATATATCACTACTATCACCACTAAAGCGGTGGAACATCTCAATCTTGTTACTCACAGGTCTCCACTGAGTATGTGGCACGTGGTTGTTAGGATGTGCGTTTGTGTGATTTCAGTAAAAACCTGAGTTTACAGTCAGCGCTGTGTTCTCCTTCCTCCATATTAACGCATTTCGAGCGGCATGCCTCAAGTACGAAATTCCTACTAGTTCAGCATCTCTGGGAGCTTATTCTTATCAGCTAAAATTTCACATCACTCAGGAAATAAACATGTATATAGATTCAGTCAGCGTGCGAAGGTGTGGTGTAAGTTGACAGAGAATGCGTGTGCGTGTGTTTTGCTGCATGAATTTCAGGAATATGGTGTCTGTATGAAGTCAACTTAAATTCCTTGTGAGAGTGTAGTGTTGAACAATAACGTATGATAGAGTAAAGCTGTTTATTTATTTATTTATTTATTTATTTGTTATTTATTTACAAATACTGCAATCCCATTACGTGATTTTTGCAAGATGGGGATACATCATTATGACATGATTAGCAGGGCAAACAAAAGAAAAATTACATGTACTTGTAGAAAGTCAATACAGATATCATGAAATAAAATATATGCTTCGGGTACAACTGAATCAATGCATCTACTGCAAGTGCAAATGTAGCAGAGCGAAAAATAAGGAATTTACACAATATGAGACATAAATTCAGGGATGGCTGCAACACCACATCGTTGGACAGCTGATTCCATTCAGTTACGACCCTGGGAAAAAATGAGTATTTGAAGCAATTTTCGCGGCTAGTGAAGCGGGTAATTGTTAGTGCATGCCGTTGCCTTGTAGCATAACCTGTTGAAAAGGAAATAATCTCGGAAATATCTATGCTGTAGTATCCCTTAATGAGCTGAAATAGAAATTTTAATCTGAGAACATCATTCTTTTGTGTTAGTCTTGGCAGATTGGCTCTGTTTAGCAAGGCTGTCATCGACGTGCATCCAAAGCTGTTATATATACAACGAACCGCCCGCTTTTGAATACCCTCTACGTTATTAATATCTTTTTACGGAAAGGATACCATATTATAGATGCGTAATCTAAGAGCGGCAGCACAATTGCGTTAAATGCAAGAAGGCGAACTTCAGGTATTGTCAGCCTCAAAGCCCTCCTGAGAAAGAAAAGCTTTTGATGGGCGTAATTGCACACAGTGTTGATGTGTTTGTTCCATCTAAGATCGTTAGAAATCCAAATACCAAGATATTTTATGTGCTCAACCTCAGATAGCAAGACATTTCACGCCGAGTACTGGAAGTGCATACTTCTAAGTTTGCACGCGATTTTCATAAATACAGTTTTGTCAAAATTGATAGCCATTTGCCAGTTACTACTCCATTTTACAACTTTTTCAAAGGCTTCATTTAGTCGCAGTTGGTCGCTGACGCAATCTATTTCTGAATACATTACACAATCATCCGCATATAATCTAATTTTTGTGGGAATGGCATTAACGATATCATTAATAAAAACTAGAAACAACAGTGGTCCAAGCGCCGAACCCTGTGGAACGCCAGACTCAACGCGAAGCCTCCGAGATGCATGGTTCTTGAGTGAAACATACTGATATCGGTTTGAGAGATCTGCAGAAAGCCAAATAGCAATTTTGGCATTACCCAGAGCAACATCAAGTTTGTGAAGTAGCTTCTTGTGGGAAACCTTGTCAAAGGCTTTCGCAAAGCCCATGAAGATTGCATCAACCTACTTACCTCAATTGATTGCCTTAGCGATATCGTGTACAGTAGTTACTAATTGCATGTAGTGCATGTAGAGAAACCCTTTCTGAAGCCATGCTGATGGCATGATAATATTTTATTCTTTGAAAGGAACTTAGTAAGAAGGTTATGTATTATGCGCTCCATAAGTCTGCATGATGTTGAAATCAAAGAAATAGTACGATAGTTCAAGACGTGCTGCTTATTACCATTTTTGAAGATAGGTTTCACTGTTGCCGTTCTCCAGTGGATTGGAATCTCTCCTTCATTTAGTGATTTAGAAAAGAGCACACTCAGATATTAAGAGACCCATGACGCATAACATTTTAAGAATTCACTTGGCGAACCATCAGGACTGGGGATTTCTTAATATCAAGGTTAAGGAGCATGTTCAGTATTCAATTCTCGTTAATAGTAACGTAAGACATAGGGGGCTATGAAGCATGAAAGCATGGTATGAACCATTGTCTTGTGTAAACACAGATCTAAAATGTAAGCTGAATCCATCTGCTATTACTGCACTATCATTACTTAAAACACCATTTACGACGAAAGCATAATTAATTTGCTTACTGGGAGAAATTAGCCTCCAGAACTTTTCAGGAGATGTTGAAATAAATTCAGGAAGCTTCTCCCCAAAGTAGCCTTGCTTATCTGAAGAAACTTTCATTTTTAGCTCGGAAGAGAGTTCCAAAATTTTAGTAAGCAAAGCGTCCAAGTCTCTTGCGCTACCTTTTTGTCTTCAGGCGCTTTAATCGTCTTCTTAATTGCAATGTATCTCGTGAAATCCCCCCCCCCAAGGAGATTTGCCTTTCCTTTTCTTTAGCATGAAAGGGACAAAGCGCTTATGCAATCATTTACAAGATCTTTAAATTGATTCCACAGTGTATGAATGTCTGCGCTGCTGCCTTGGAATGAGTCAAAGCTGAACGAAAGCATATCCGATATGGCCACATCATCTGTGCGCAAGTTGAGCGCGGAAGTGACATCAACGGATTTCTTCACAGAGACGCTCGAAAGGGTCAACAACACAGCAGTGTGATCGGAAGTTCCAGGCAGTACTTCGCACTTCGCTTGCCCCGTAATAGATCCACTTAAGGAAAACAGATCAAGGATGAAGCAGGAGTTACCTTGTATTCTAGTGAAACTCTCAACTACTTGCCGTAGATCAAAAGCAAAAAATCATGTCAAACAACCCTTCTTGTAAGCCGCCATGGTTGCTCAGTGGCTATGGTGTTGGGCTGCTGAGCACGAGGTCGCGGGATTGAATCCCGGCCACGGCGGCCGCATTTCGATGGGGGCGAAATGCGAAAACACCCGTGTACTTAGATTTAGGTGCACGTTAAAGAACCCCAGGTGGTCAAAATTTCCGGAGTCCTCCACTACGCCGTGCCCCATAATCAGAAAGTGGCTTTGGCACGTAAAACCCCATAATTTAACTTAACCCTTCTTGTAGCCTGTCATTAGAAACGTTTAGTGTAAAGGTTGGCCAATCCACGTTTGGCATATTGAAGTCTCTGCCCAGAATTAATCGATCACCAGGCTTCACATGAGCAATCAGGTAACTTTGCAAATGAGCAAAGAAATCAGGAGAAAAATTAGCTGGTCGGTACAGTGCTCCCAATACATATCTAATTGCGCCGTGATAAGCTTTACAGAATATGCCCTCAATGTTCGGCATATCTGGCATTCTCAAAATTTTGAAACGTTCCTTGAAGAGCAAAGACACATCCCCACCTATACTCCCTTGATCTTTCCTGTGCACATTGTACCCACGAGGAACAAATTGGTTAGCTTTGATGGAATCATTTAACCATGTTTCCATGAGAATAATGATTTCAGAATTATGGCTCACCAATATTCCCTCAAGTTCTGTGACATTGTTAACCACACTCCGGCAGTTCACATTAAGTATATTAAGCTCCTGAAGCTTTTGTACAAAACGTCAATTTTGATTTTTCTTTTGTTGGACACGTGTACCTTTCTTTTCGTCCAAGCCAAAGATGACGCCGTCTATGCTCAGTTTATTGTGTACAAGTTTGACTTTCGAGCCATTATTTCTTTTTAAAGTAGAACTGTTGCAAAGGTTCATTCTAATTTCTCGAACATTACGTGAGAAATCTTGCATTATTGAAAGAGCTGTACCCTTCAATTTGTATGCAGCCATCAAAATTGATATTTTTTCCCGATAATCCACAAACCCAAGCATGACCGGTCGTGTATGGCCAGCATTTCTGTGTGCAATCGTATGGCATTTTTCTATAGTCGCTACAGAGATACCAAGTTTGCTTTGAAACAAATCTTTTACTCTCTCTTCAAGATCCTGAGAAGATTCTTTGCTTGATTCGTAGAGACCGTAAATGACTAAGTTGTTTCTTCGACTACGATTTTCTAGGTCATCCAGTTTTTCAACAATGGAGGCTAGATCTGTTCTAACGGTAGACATCGCAGTCTCCATATCCTGGACCCCCTTAGTAACTACACTTAGGTTTCTGAGTTGGCGCTCTAAACCATCAACACGATCAGTTAATCAACTGACTTGCTTGCCAATCTCTTTCTGAATTGCCTCTGCATCTTGTATAGCTGTTTTCAATGAATTTTGACCGGCAAGAAGTTCCATCGATATTTCCTTCGCAATAGGGCCAGGGTTGGCCTCAACTACGCCACAAAGCAAAAGATTTACCGGAATATTTTTAAGTCGAGCAAGAAAGCATTCAAGACACAGTGGGCAAGGCAGCAGCAGTAAAAACCTATTATCGCTACGACAGCAGGCCGTCGGCAAATATCTACTGAACTGGAATACGTAGAAAAAAGTGCTCCTGAGCATGTTGCACAATTCGCTGCTGCGTTGCCCACTGGAGTAGCATGGTGCTGGCTTCACTTTTAAGTCCTCCTGCAGGGTCACGTGAGTCGACGTCATCCATGGCTGATCCCGCGTGTACGCTGTGATGCCAGGGCACGATATCTTGTTGATGTGGCACATGTCACCAGGATCCGATAACGGGATGTGAAGACGTCCTATATCGTGATTCCACGAGGCAGTTGCATTGCGGCAGCCCAACAAAAGCTCGCACTTTGCCAGCAGAGCCGCAGCATGGAATACGTAGAAAAAAGTGCTCCTGAGCATGTTGCCCATTTCGCTGCTGCATTGTCCACAACAAATAGTTGTCCTGAAACGATCGCAAAATTTCCACCGAACTTTAAACCGCGCTTATTTAATTCGACTTGGGGGACGGGGGGAGGGTTCGGAAGTAAAGCGAGTTGCACGGGCAAGCTAACCTTCTCAAATTATTCTTTCTATTACTAAGCTATCAAGTTATAATGCCTCGTTTATTTGTTTCACAAATATTCTGCTCATTGCGATAGATTTTTAAAACAGATCTACCTAACTCCCAAAGGCAAGCGATGCTATTACGGCTGCACCCGAGTTCACAACAGGCTTTCTCTGCTAATCGATAACGAAACCACTACTGCGTCTAAAGCCACACTTCTCTTCGAACTCACCGCTAAGTCCTCTTGAAAGGGTATGACAATTCAAATTCCCTAAGCTAAAAAAAAAAACAAGTACAAAGAAGGCCTGATTCTGCGACCACTTATCGGGCCCTGCCTAGAAAACGGTCTCCGTTTTCTTTAAAGGCGAGTTGCCCTTTCGATATTTTTTTTCCATTCAGTCGTTTCTCCGACGAAAGTCATCTCACAAAGCGGCTTTTCAAGTCGGTTCCGAGTAAAGTAGTCTTGGCCACACGCCAGCGAAGATTGCCTCCAAGCACTTTAATCGAAGGCTAATTCCGCAGTGGAAAAAAGAAAGTTGAATGCCGAATGGTTCGTGCTGTTGAATTGCTTCTCCCAGCACTGGCCTCCCCACTGGCCTCAATGCAAAAACTACTTTTTTTCATGCTGTATTGCTCGGAGCATTTAATCGATTGGCTTTGACCAAACGAAGAACCATGGGTTGACGAGGAGCTTTGACGCGCGACGTTCAAAAGCTGTCAAACGGCTGTGACATCGAAGAGCTGAGCTGTGGGGCGAGCTAGTAATACCGCAGCGAAATAAGAATGCGGACGCAGATTTTCTATCGTATAATAGAGCCTACGCACTGCGAGATCTCTTGGGCTCGCGTACTGAGCCAAGTCAGCCCAAAGAATATGTTAGTACAGCCACTCAATAGCTTCAACCAAATTTCACCGCTCATGAACGTTAATTAAACAAAGGAAGAAGCATTCACGAAACAGGTAAAAGGCATATTGTTGCATTTTTGGCCAATTCTTCTTTACCGATAGATTTTCGCTGAAGATTATCCCGTTACATGTGCTGAGCGACCCAGTGCTCCCAGGTCGCAACCATATTTGTTGATACATCTTTTGCACATTAAAACACACTGATTTCATTTAGTGCTCTACGTCCGTCCTGCGACAGTTTCCGAAGACTGCGGAAAACGCTTATTTGTCTTTTCATTAAACTGTATTTTCATACTTTTTTTGTGCTTCGTGAACAAAGAAAGGCAAGCGACAGCAGCTGCAAGAACGCTTACCGTCTCTCCACCTCCTTCACCGAGAACAGAGAGCAACATCGTTTTATCAAACAGTAAAGAAACAAGGCTGCCAATTTTGGTTTTAAATTTTGCAAATTTTCATTATAGTCTGAAAGAGTAACATTCGGAGGTGCACGTTAAAGAACCCCAGGCGGTCGAAATTTCCGGAGTCCTCCAGTACGGCGTGCCTCATAACCAGAAAGCGGCTTTCGCACGTAAAACCCTATAACATTCTTTTTAAAAAAAGAAAGAGTAACATTTAGAAAATAGTGTACACTTCTAATATCTCTTGAGGCTAAAGGTCCGCGCCTTCAAGTTCCGTGCCCAAGCGTACATCGCCACAATGATGCCAACTCTTGCCCCGCTCTTATTCTCGTTCCACAAAAAGCACCAAATAAGTAAATAACGTGTTTCTTGAAATATCTTCCAGGTACTTGGTGCAATCAACGTGGGAGCGGACTAAGAGGACACACATGACCAAAACAGTGTATAGCTGCTTCATATTTCATAGACCAAGTAGAGGGAAACCCTTCCAGTCTATCCACGGTATACATCGTTGGGGGGCCTCCACCAGACATATTTGCGCAAAGACCAGGTTCTCGACACAGCGAACGCGATTCAGTGTATAACACGGAGTGCCAGTGGCAAGGAACGCTCCTTACCCTTGCCGGATCCACGCTACTTGCCGCTGTACTGCATGATTGACGATGCTCGGTGGAGATCATCCAGGCGCTGCGGTGTGGCACGCCGTTGTGTAAACTCGAAAGAAAGGTGTACTCGATGGTGGCACCATCTATTGGCGGGAAAGTCGGCTTGATATTCTGCTTAATGGTCTGCTGGTTAGGTGCAGTTTACCTTAGCGGCTGGCGCAAACATAAGGAACAAGGGCAGTCTAGCTGCAGGCGAGGGCAGTTGGGTGCCAGCTTACGAACTGTTGGGGACAGGGCTTGCTGCCTAGCTATGCGAGGTGATAGCGATGACGTGCATGTTTTGTCGATAGTTTCGAAATCCGCTCGAAACGTGCCAAAGTTTCACTTTTTCGTAATACCTGGATCCGTGCTCTAAAGATTTGTGTCCACCGGTACTGCATCAAAAATAATCAAAAAACAAAGATTGGCTCTCCATCCCGACCCTGCGAAAGTGTGTGGCCAGCGACGCTCTTCCAAACCACTCAAATACCGTAGACGGGGGAAATGAAATCTTTTATTGCTCTGCCTAGTCTTAGCCTGACACTGCTGGCGAGTTTCGACGCTCATCGTGTACAAGCTGCTTCTTTTAGGAGTACTTGCCTGGTGTGCCCATAGCGGTCTTGCAACGAACCGAGTTGCTAGGCAAGTCTCCTTTCTATGTATGACGTTTAGTGACGTCACTCACCGATTCGTATGTTGCTGTTGCCCCTTTCTCACTGGAGCAGCTTATGCAACCGTAATCTTTACCGGGAAACACACGCAGAAAGAAGGAACGTGCCTGGCATTGTTCACAGGCACCTTATCATCCATCATGCGATCTTGACGCTTGTTTTGTGCTTTTCTTTATGTTGTATGCCTGATTCCAAAGGAGATATGCCCGTTTTTTTTTCGGTTCAACATTCTTTTCTTATTTTTGCAGACGGACAACAACAATTCCAAACAACAAGAGGCTGACAGCTTCATTGTAAAAAAGGCAGGAGATTTTGATATACACAACTAATCACTCAAACAAAATTGGGTCAACCACTCCAACTGTCACAACCGGTGCGCTCACTTCACGCCTACCTACTTCCCGAGTCAAAACATCGCCCACAGCCGCCTACACTTCACGCCTACTTCGTGATTATTATTATTATTTGTTTTGAACACATATACACATATATACAGTTAACAGGAAAGGGAAGGCGAGGAGCAGGCTGGCAACCGCCCTTACAAAAATGACTTTAGACTGTCTATAGAAAGTCTATAGACTTTTCATAGACGACCTTTCGTTTCTATAGATTTGGACTTTTGTTGATATAAAGTCTATAGACTGTCTATAGACGAAAGTCGATAAAGTTTCTATTTCTTTTTGTCTATATGCAGTCTATAGACGGTCTATAGAAAAAAGTCGATAAGGTGTTTGTTTCCTTTTTGTCTGCTTCCCCTCTATAGAATACCTACAGACGAAAGTTGACACAGTCTCTATCTATTTTTGTCCATACTTTGTCTTTAGACTTTCTATAGACGAAAGTCGATAGGGTTTCTATTTCTTTTTGTCTATTCGCAGTCTATAGACGGTCTATAGAAAAAAGTCGATAAGGTGTTTGTTTCCTTTTTATCTGCTTCCCCTCTATAGAATACCTACAGACGAAAGTGGATACAGTCTCTATCTATTTTTGTCCATACTTTGTATATAGACTTTCTATAGACGAAAGTCGATAGGGTTTCTATTTCTTTTTGTCTACTCGCAGTCTATAGACGGTCTATAGAAAAAAGTCGATAAGGTGTTCGTTTCTTTTTTGTCGGCTTCCCCTCTATAAAATACCTACAGACGAAAGTCGACACAGTCTCTATCTATTTTTGTCCATACTTTGTCTATAGACTTTCTATAGACGAAAGTCGATAGGGTTTCTATTTATTTTTGTCTATTCGCAGTCTATAGACGGTCTATAGAAAAAAGTCGATAAGGTGTTTGTTTGCTTTTTATCTGCTTCCCCTCTATAGAATACCTACAGACGAAAGTGGATACAGTCTCTATCTATTTTTGTCCATTCTTTGTCTATAGACTTTCTACAGACGAAAGTCGATAGGGTTTCTATTTCTTTTTGTCTACTCGCAGTCTATAGACGGTCTATAGAAAAACGTCGATAAGGTGTTTGTGTCTTTTTTGCCTACTTCCCCTCTATGGACTACCTATAGACGAAAGTGGATACAGTCTCTATCTATTTTTGTCCATACTTTGTCTATAGACTTTCTATAGACGAAAGTCGATAACGTTTCTATTTCTTTTTGTCTACTCGCTGTCTATAGACGGTCTATAGAAAAAGTCGATAAGGTGTTTGTTTCTTTTTGTCTATGTCCCCTCTATGGACTACTTTTAGACGAACGTCGATAGAGTGTCTATTTATTTTTGTCCATATACTTTGTATATAGACTTTCTGTAGATGAAAGTCGATAAGATTTCTATTTCTTTTTGTCTACTCGCAGTCTATAGACGGTCTATAGAAAAAATTCGATAAGGAGTTTGTTTCTTCTTTGTCTACTTCCCCTCTATATGGACTACCTGTAGACGAAACCCGATACAGTTTCCATTTATTTATGTCCATACTTTGTCTGTTGACTCTCTATATTATGGACAATAGTCGACAAGGTTTCTATTTTTTCTCTACTCCTGGTGTATTGAATGTCTATAGAAGAAAGTCGATAATATGTAATTCCGAGTTCCCATACCCCCCGCCCTCTGCGAACGCGATGATATGGCACTGGTTCATGCACGACGGCACCGCAACCCTGGCGCGGCGGGCAAACCGTGCAGACTGCTAGTCTGCGTTCGGTGCAGCTGCACCGAACGAGGATCGCGGCGGAGCAGGCACCGTCCGAGTCACCAAGGTCTTCCAGGCACCCGAAGGCCCTAAACCTGGCTGCTTCCCGGACGTACACTTCGCGAAGACCAGGTGGTGAAGGTCAGATGGTGAAGATGTGGCAAAGGGGGTGAATAAGTGGCGGAAGCCCGCAGACCAGGTGGTGAATTCACCACCTCTGAGTTGTCGTGGTCTTGCATGTCTATAGATTAACAATAGACAAACATCGTTAATCTGGGCCCAACCCGTGTACGCTGTAACCAAGCGCAGGTACCGGTGGATAATACATAGCTGCATTTGATATGAGCCACTAAAGTTGTATACTGCTGAGATTGCTGTAGAGCCTATTTGTAGACTTTAGTATACACATAGTGTATACCTCCGCATTTGTTGACCACATATGATCTACGTAGTCGCTCTCAGCAATCCCAAGACAGTCTTCACAGTTGTCGCATCACTTTTGCGGCAGTAGAATAACGGAAGCAAAACGCCGATCCAATTGTTAAAATATATGTTATGAACGCCAGCTTCAGATACAAGTGGATTCGAAACAGGCATCAAGCTAACAGCAAAGACACTCGTAATGTTTGTAGCTGACAACGCGGACTTTGTGAATGTGCCATGAACCGATGTCGCGCATGTGGTGTTCGCGTTGTGTGTCGTCCGATTCTCGGATACTTTTCACTTTGTCTTCATATCTCGGCTGCGTCACTAACATCGGGCGACTTTTGTTGCCTAATATCCTGCACTATAAACTCATCAAAGTTTCTCATTCACTTAAAATAGGTGCCAAATTCTCTGAGCCCACCCAGTATTTCGCCGGCGGTATGCCTGCGCAGCCACGCATATGAGTACCTCAATGCTGTGCTGATTGCTTTGACCTATCATCGGAGCAAAAAATTAGCACTAACATACGTGCGGGCATCACATTTGGCGGTGCGCTGTAAGATATGCTACAAATACGCTGTATTACTCATCGACACTGGCAATAATGCGTCTAAAACGTCTGAAGGGCCCCGTAACGGCTTTTACAAACAGCGCATTCATGTTAGCGTTCCAGTCTCATACGATAGCCCACAGCGTTTGTCATACAACCTGCCAGCGCATATCCTTCGTCCACGAAAAAAATGCATAACGGAAAAGAAAAGCCACCCGTTCCGGCGCGCATGGCACGCAGAGAGAGAGAGAAAGAGACAAAGAAAAAAATGAAGGAGTAAAAGGCGCTCACACTCCTCCGAGCGCGCACGCCCTCCCGCGCGGAGCTCCTACGCATGCTCGGAGCTCTTGCGCATGCGCGGCGGTGCGCCGTCTCAACGAGTGCGCCAGGCACGTAAACGGTTGTGCTGGTGTGCGGTGTCTCCCTGAACGTTGGTGTCTGTGTATGCGTGTCTTCTTTGTGGCATCACACGTCAACTACACTGAATGGTAAGCTTTATCAAAGACGTTTTGCGTCAATACCTCATGATTATGTGAGCGCATTTCGTAGCGCGAACCGGCTGCATGTAGCGCAGGCGACTCGGGTATAGTGTCGGTTTGTCGTTGACATGGTTTGATAACGCGCTCTTGTTCTAGCTTCTACTATACGGAATGTTTTACGGCGAGCGATCGCTCGTGCTTGTTGATTTTATCATTATAGCTTAGGTGCGTAAAAAAGGAAGTACACCGTGTTTTAACTTGATACTGAGCTACCACAAAGCGGATTGTGTGTGTTGGGCAGCCAGTGTGGTAGATCTCATTTAGTGGCGCTTGATCCGGCCGTGGTGAATGCTGCACCGTATGTGTAGTGAAATTCCCGTGACACGCTTTACGTATATATCTCGAAATTGTGTTAGCATCAAGAATTTTCAGACAGACAGGCATAGTTGAATAACTGCTAGCGTACTCGGATGAAAGGCCGTGTTTGCGGGGCATGCATCAGCAGTGTGTGCGCTGCCGTTTTCGCATAGTTTAAAAGTAGCAGTATTTTTAAGGTTCCTGGCAACCAATCTAAATAATTTTGGGAAGTTACAGCAAGCAAAACACGAGACTTGAAGAAATATCTAGTAGAAATCTCTAGATTCACCTAATCTATTTATATGCAACCACAAACGCTTTTGGAGCATGAAACCTGCGATAAGCTCAGTCACTTGCAGCTTCGCAACTTAGCCGAAAAAATTAGAGAACAATAAATTAGTCGCTCCGGGAACACCTTTACACGTTTCAAAGTGAAGGCATTGCGTTTGACGGTAGTTGGAAGATTTGTTGTTTTACTCTTTTTTTAAACAATTTAGCAGCAGAAGTTATCTTTCGAGCTATATGAAAAGCGTTAAGCGGCTTCCGATGCTTCGGCGTTCTGCAGTTTACGTGCTCTTAATCACAAGGCAGCTGCTGGCGCAGATTCGCATTGTGCTAATCGTGCATGGTATGAAGCCATTGTCGTGCGTAATAAGTGTTCCGGTTTTCATTACTGTTGCATGTAGTGCCGTCGTCTTGGACAGACTGCATACAATATGCGCTGTACAAAAGAAAAAAGAGCCAGATTAGCAATTTGGTGGTCTTTTGTAAGTAGATAACGCACAGATTATTCAAATAATTCAGTGGGCATTGCATTTGTTCTACCCTTATCAACACACCTAAGAGATCGTAACATGTTTTAGTTGATAAGTAACCTGATCAGTACGCCCCCATTCATGTGCATTCTACTGAAAGTGTGGCAAATGTATTCATCTCGAAGTATGAGAAAAGAGACATTGCAGACTGTTCTAAGCGGAAATAAATTGCAAATCTTAATGTGATTGTTCAAAACTGCAGTCAGTATGCTGAGCATGTTCGTTCGGCACGGGCATATTGCATTAGCACCTGAAAAATATGCACAGTCCAGCCGGGTATCTTTGTTTCAACAAGTATTATTATAGGAATCGTTTGGGATTCTCGCATTTCTTTTATTTTTATAAGTACACTGTGTGTCACATGAACCTGTCTTAAAACGAAACGTACCGTTGCTGGCACCGGCGACCATTACAGTTGTCTAACTGCTTATCATACTGTAGTATAACGAAACATCATAATGGTACTGATTAATATTGCCATGTAGTCTTTAGTTAGAGGTAAACAAAGTTAACTAGAGGCATAATTGATGAGAGCAAATTATATTGAAAACTACTATTGAACCGCAAAAATAACTAATTATATAACTCATTGTATAGTTTTTCCTCACATTGTTGCATTTGCTTTACATGTGTCTCTGTGTGTTCCGTGCTGTACTCGTGTGGCCATCAATTACGAACTTGCCGAAGCCCTTGTCAGCTTTATTAATCAAGGGATTCAAGTCAGTTGAATCTAATACTGCATGTCAAGTGACTGACGTGTTATTCGTTTTATCTAAATATTATGGACTGGCAGTACTTGGCAAGCATTAAACCACAATATTTTTTTTATTACACTTAAGCTGCAGGCGTCATAGATTGCCAGAAAATTTTCATGAAAACAGCCAGGGAAGGCTTGGAAAAAGATCGGGAAATTTTAAAATGGCCACATAGGTATGCTGTCTTGTTATATGTCATACAAAGTTTCCAGAGAATCTCTGAGTTAAATATATTTTTAAAACGTTTCACCTGATAAAAATTGAAGGAAATTGGTTCCATTTATAGAAAAATAAAACAAAGTCAAGCTTACTGACAAGGCATTTCTTACTCAATATGTGTTTTTTTTTTGCGTTAACTAAACGTCCTGAACCTCGATAGCCTAGAAAAAATTTTCATCTTTCAAAGCACCTTAAATAATTTACTGTAATAGAATTCATTCGAACTATACTATCAGTTCTGTTTCCTAGGAGGTGCATATCTGTCGTGCTATGACACAAAGTGCTCGTGTGGTATTTCGGGTGCTCATGTGGTATACCTAACTTGGAAACCTGTTAGCACGCCCAAGAGGCCTCATTACCTGTAACAAATTAAGTGACCATATCGATACAATCAGCCCATCTGCCTTCCGTTGAAGTTATGGCCAATCACCCATTCATTTAAAAGTATGAGAAAGACATTTAAATGTGTATTAAGCAAAATAATTTACAATCTTAGGCATGATACTGTGAATATTCCAGTCACGTCTTCTGATAATATCCCTCTGCACGGGCATACTTAACTACAAGCCAAAAAAAAACGTACAGACAGCCCAACTGGGTAACGTTTCAGCAATAAATATAGAGACCATTTGGGATAAGTACAATAATGCATCATATATGAACTTGTCATAAAACGGAACATACTGTTGCTGCCACGAGCAGCAGTTGTGACTGTTTAATTGTTCACCATACCATGCAATAAAACATTGTATAAAGGTGCTGATTTGTATTGACAAGCAGCCATTAGACATAGTTAAACCGCATTAAGTATTGACTTAGATGGTTTGAGCAAATATATTAAGCTGCTTAATGAACACACAAAGAATATACACTTATTTTTGCCTCATATTGCTGCATCTACTTATTTGCAGCATACACCTGCAGCACCTTTGGGACTAATGACACAAAGGTCAAGGCCAGCCTGGCGACCATGCTTGCCAAGGAGTAGTGTAAATATTTAATCTGTTTCCATAATAGCATACGACATGAATTTAAGGAATTCATCTATTATATCGAGCAATAAAAACGGTGAATGCATTGCTGGTGCATTTGTTTTATTTCTCGCACTGCATGATTCAGCACTATATAAATTCTTTCTGTTTATGCAACATATATGAAAGTACAGCTGGTTCAGAAGCATTATTAATCTACTAACGGTAATGCATAAGCGCAGATGAAAAGGAACAGGTGCACATGCATAAATACATTCAAAACTTTTTGCTACCGCATGTAAACAAAAATGTAAACTAACTTGTAGATAGCCGCTATGAAGTTATGGCCTTATACACTCTTTGTAGACTTGTATAAGATGTCTGTGTATATAGAGTGCCTATAGATTAAAAAGAAATTCATATTTGTTAACAAATGTCTGCAGAATGTCATAGAAAAGAAGTGTATCGGACTATAAAGTTCTGTTTTTGTAGACTGAAGTCTATAGAATGTCTATAGACTATCTATATACATTTGTATATAGACATTCCGTAGACTTCAGTCTACAAAAGTAGAACTGTATATAGAGTTCTACTTTTGTAGACTGAAGTGTATAAAATGTCTACGGACAAATCTCATCTGTAGACATTCTATTGACTTCAGTCTACAAAAGTAGAACTGTAAGCCTATACACTTGTCCATAGATAGTCTATAGACAGTCTATAGACTCAGACTTCTTATAGACTAGTCTATAAAAAGTGTATGGCCATAAGTCTCTAGACTGTCTATAGGCAGTGTATAGACAGTCTATAGACTCAGACTTCTTATAGACTAGTCTATAAAAAGTGTATGGCCATAAGTCTATAGACCGTCTATAGACAGTCTATAGACTCAGACTTCTTATAGACTAGTCTATAAAAAGTGTATGGCCATAAGTCTATAGACAGTCTATAGACAATCTATAGACTCAGACTTTTTATAGACTAGTCTATAAAAAGTATGGCCATAAGTCTATAGACTGTCTATAGACTGTGTATAGACAGTCTATAGACTCAGACATTTTATAGACTAGTCTATAAAAAGTGTATGGCCATAAGTCTATAGACTGTCTATAGACTAGTCTAAAGTAATGTCTATAGACAGTCTATAGACTCAGACTTTTTCTAGACTAGTCTATAAAAAGTGTATGGCCATAAGTCTATAGACTGTCTATAGAATAGTCTAAAGAAATGTCTATAGACAGTCTATAGACTTCATAGACAAATGTCTATAGACTGTCTATGGACTTTCTATAAAAATTTTTGTAAGGGAACTGCCACCGGAAGGGGCACAACGCCTGCCTACTCTTCTGAAGGGAGGTGACAGCAACACAGAAATGGAAGATAGGAAGGAAGGGAGGAAAGAGGAAAGGAAGAGCAACAGGACAAATATAAAGACTAAAGTAGAACACAGTACACTAGCACGTTGTTCCGCCGAGTTTCGACTCTGCAGCCGGAATTAAAGTGACGCCGCATCGAACAGCCTCCACAATTATCAATCACATCCATGGCTAGTTTGCTACGCGGCTAATTGTGCGCTCCACGATGAGACGCCAAGTATAGCTGCACGCAATCACCGTTTCACTGGTAGTCGGTTCACAATATACACTACAAGGTGTTTGAACCCGCCACTTCCCATCTTCGAAGGAAGAAGCGTTAGGACACAGTACAGATCACACACAGTAGGGCCGGTCACTGAAGGTCACGCTACTACAGAATGTTGAACGTTCACGCTACAAACGTGAACTTAAGTTAGTTAGCTCTAGAAAGGTTAGTAGGGCGCGATGGGCCTGATCACGTTTAGATAGCGAGCAAGAACATCGAAGAGAAGACAACGCGTTTCTTTCAATGTGCAGGCAAAAGGCGCAGTTTCGCACGCAAGGCGAACTTCCACTATGAGCACACAGCGCGCACAAAGTTGTGGGCCGTCTGCCGATCATTTTCAAGATAGGGCAAGCGCGTCTACGCGTGACCATGCACAGCGCGCACTTGTTGGCGGAGTCGAAGTCCTCCCTCCCGCACTGCCCCCCCCCCCCCCCCTCCTCGCTTGCGTTCATATATGGCGCGCGAGATTGAGCCGCGATCACCAGTTCCCCTTTTGCCCGGTCGCGAAATGCGCAGTTCCTGCCGCAGCACAACGCGCCCCCTGCCCCCTCGAACCCTCCTCCTCACGCCCGCGGGGTTCGCGTGAAGGAAAAGGGCGCCTCTGCTCGCCGCTTGCTTCGTTAGCACGCGCCAGATTGAGCCGCGACCGCCGGCTTCTCTCGCGTGCTTTCATTCGCACACGCAGCATACGACGCGCGGCGACGGTGTTATCGCCCTTGGACATTATACTGAACACACGGCGACGGCGATGGCAAAAATGCGCTTCGAGGGTCCATAAAATTGCTATCGCAATAAAAGTGGTCGCCTCATATGCTGCAACACATTTTTTTCACGCGCAGGCAGCCCCAAAACTCTGAATCATCCGATTTATTCTCATGCAACAGACTTCTTTCGAGTTCAATATCAGTATACTGACTCGCATGTGTAACGCAACACAAGGTTCCTTCTTTGTCATTTAATCTGGTTTTAGTCGGTACTGCGCGATTTATGGTATGTGCGCGCTCGCGTGTGTCTGCGTGCGTGCGTGCGTATGTGTGTGTGTGTGTGTGCGTGCGTGCGTGCGTGTGTGTGTGTGTGTGCGCGCGTGTGTGCGTGTGTGTTTGTGTGTGTGTGCGTGTGTGTGTGTGTGTTTGTGTGTTTGTGTGTGTGTGCGTGTGTGCGTGCGTGCGTGCGTGCGTGCGTGCGTGCGTGCGTGCGTGAGTGCGCGCGCTTGCGCTTGCGCACGTGAAATCAACGGCGAATTCGGACGGGACGTTCTTTGCCTCTTTCAACCTGTCGTTCTGAATGGCCCAAGGTTCCCCCCTCTTGAACATGTCAATTTCTCTGGCGGTAAAATGCGAGCGAATAATGCTTTCTTACACCATACTATCATTTTACTATAGACTGACTTCGCAAAAGACTGATAGGTCTCCCGGTTCTGCCCTCATTGTCTTGTTATAAGGCTCGCTCATGCCACTTATACCTAAATTCTATCGCAAATCATTTGTCGTGCATTTGCAAGTGTACTTGTCGGACTCCTGTCACGTAGAGCCGCTTTGTGGCGTCAAAGGCAGCAGATTACAGAGGTCTTTTATAATTTACCAGATATCCAAACCAGTCTGGCTAAAAGTTGCCGTGATATCCATTGAGCTGGTTATTTCTCAAATACAGCGGCAACTGCAAGCAAGCACGAGGTCGGGGGATCGAATGCCGGGTATACGGCGGCCCCGTTTCAATGGGGGTGAAAAGCAAGTACGCCCGTGTACCGTGCATGGGGTGCACATTAAGGAACCCCAGGGGCCCAAAATAATCCGGAGTGCCCCACTACGGCTTGTTTCATAACCGTATCGTGGTTTTGGCAGGGGCCCAAAATAATCCGGAGTGCCCCACTACGGCTTGTTTCATAACCGTATCGTGGTTTTGGCATGCAAAATCCCAGAAACATTTTTTTTTAATTTACTGCCTTTATCATTTGAAGTCATAGATGTGTATATCAACGCTAACATGTATAAATCAACAAGCAGAGAGGATTGTCTCACATACAGGATGGAGGTTGAGAAGATAGGGAGAGACAAAAGAAAGACATGGTGGTCAACCAGATATTATCTCCGGTTGGCTACCCTGCACTGGGGGCAGCCAGGGATGCAATACGTGCGAGAGAAAAAAAAAGTCATTTAAAAACCCGTGCACACACACATACACACGATGCAAAACTGTTTCTGTGGGCACTGTCACGCAGTCTGCGAAGGCGTTCCTAGTGTTACAGTGTCACCATCCAATCCTACGTCTCAGAGTGCACAGTCACAATTTGTCACAAAGTTCCCTGTCATTTAAGTAACGCAAAGGCGCCTTCATACGGGATCGCGCTGACGTTCGCGAAGACCAGTTTCCAAGGATGTTGTAAGCAATAGGCAAAAGTAATGACATAAAAATACACAAACAAACGCAGTCTTCATCGTTCCGAATGACAGAAAATGCATCTCCGAAATATGCAATTCCTTTGGAACGGATTTGGTGGGACACTGACGTGTACGCGGTGTTCATTCCCTCGAAAATTTTGTCTGGCGTAAATGTTCGAAGCCCATATATTCTCGGACATCGCTGCGACACACTTTTCCAGGGAAGCTCTGCAGCAGCAGCACTCATTGTCCACGAGGCTCTGCCATTTTTATACTTGTCGCTTTCCTGTGACGTTCAGCGAAAGTTTATTTTTATGTTTTCATGTATCCTGGTTCTTGTTACACAAACATTGTCGCCTCAAACTCCATTTGTCACGATTCCCCGTTTCTAAAGGCCATTATTGGACGAAAGATCCCAACAAACTCGTCTCTCCCATTTCGAATGAGATACAAATATTTGATTCAAAGCAATCTTCCTTGCGCCGGCAGTGATCAAACATAGGAACGTGTATGATATCACGTTTCAAACTACACGAAATAAACTTTTCTTGCCATAGTTCATTTTACATATCATATAGGTCAGTAAACGGAGGCCTTAGCAGTTAGGGCTTCACAATCAAAAATTCATGGTGTTTCTTTCATATCGAAAAGTTCCCGACGTTCTTTTCCAGACTGCAGTGTAAAGTCGAAGCTTGAAGTGGACGTATTGAATATCGCATCTAAAGTTTTTTCTTTACCAGCTGCTCAAAAGTCTATGTTATACATTCTGTTTTGCGCAGAAACTGATGTTTGAAATCGAGATATATCCTTTCTTTTCTCAGAACATTTCAGCACACAACGGCTATTCAAACAAAGCCCCTAGATGAAACCATTACTTTAGCATTATCCAGCATTGTGGTTTTCTTGATTTGCCCGAGCTATTCGCAGGCTTCTTGACTAAGGCGAAGGATCGGAGTCTTGTGATATCTTCAGTAGCTGTCGGACACCCGGGTGCTAACTAAAGCTTCTAAGGAGTGTACATTGCTACGACCGCCTCTTCTCTTTGTACAAGCAAGTCGTGGCAGCTTGTACGTAATCAAGTTTCTTCGAGCTGGGCGCTTCGAAAAAAAAAAAAAAAACACGCCCATGACACACGGCGCGGTGTTGGCACATCTGCCGACCAGAGAAGCGCGCGCATCATGACATGTGCTACAGATCGCACTTTATGCGTTCGAATGTGTGTAGCATTCCAATAAAATGCATCTGTATGCAGTTGGCCCACTCGGCATATTTCCCACACCCTGCTTCTGAAATGAAGACTGCAATGAAGACTGCGCATCGGAAACGATGGTCACCAACCCATTCTGCTTTGTTATCCAGGTCCTAACCGGCCTGATGCAAGTGCAACCGCCAGTTTTCTGCGAGTTTCCCGGAGTGCCTCTCATTCTCAACGGTGATGTCTGCACGCAGCTGCAAGCACGTGCCGACTGGATGAAAGCCAGCGGAGCCATCCTGCTGTCTGCCCGTATTTCTGCGCATGCCCCGACTTCCGGAACGGCGGAACACGTGGACCCCCGAGGGTATATAAGGAGCACGACATCGCCGATCACCTTCAATGGGCTTGGCAGCAGCGCGTCGAAAACAATGGTCACTAACCCATTCTGCTTTGTTATCCAGGTTTGTTCATCCATGCCTACTGATTGCTTTCGCAGCGATAACCGCTTTGTGGTGCTGCTACCTTGCCCACTGTGTATTGCACTGTGTAATCCTCATGCCATCTCGATGTGTCCAGCTTATATTCGAAAGCCGCGCAAAATTCCGAGGATGAGTGCTTCCTACATCGCCAATATCATCAAGTAAATAAATTAATAAAAATCAAACAGAGCTTGATTCTCTCCGTCCGCATGCGCAGCTTCTTACTGTGGCCCCCAACAAGACTTACGAGCATCCACTCTAAGGAGCAATAAACGCCTCAAAAACTCCGAAATGTACCCTATACGTGCGTGTGTGCAACGTTGCACTGTAATAGCACTCTACTACAGCTAGCCTATACCGTTCTTATCGGCGGTACCTGCCCGCTCGAGTGCTGTAGCTAAATTAAGCTATAAGTGCGATCATCACGCGGCTTAGCAAGTAAAAGTACAGCTGTGAGGGAGTCTGGCGATAACGGTAACGCTATCAACACGCTCGGTGCGAAACCCTTCATCTGCCTTCGCTGCACTATTGTCATCTACATCTCTGCACGCCTTCTGCACACGACCGTGACCGCTTTAGTCTTGGCTGGCGCTGTTTCGACCACCGCTGGCCACTGAAAAGGTCCGTGTACGCGCTGTCACGTGACTTCTCGACCAGCTTCGGCCAGAGGCACACGGACGCCGTCAGACAGTGCTGTTACGACGAAGCGGTCTATCGTGAGAGACACAATGCCCACATGATACCTTTACAAAAGGTTTGACGTATATATATATATATATATATATATATATATATATATATATATATATATATATATATATATATATATATATATATATATATATATATATCATCATCATCATCATCAGCCTAGTTACGCCCACTGCAGGGCAAAGGCCTCTCCCATACTTCTCCAACTACCCCGGTCATGGACTAATTGTGGCCACGTTGTCCCTGCAAACATCTTAATTTCATCCGCCCACCTAACTTTCTGCCGCCCCCTGCTACGCTTCCCTTCCCTTGGAATCCAGTCCGTAACCCTTAATGACCATCGGTTATCTTCCCTCCTCATTACATGTCCTGCCCATGCCCATTTCTTTTTATTGATTTCAACTAAGATGTCGTTTACCCGCGTTTGTTGCCTCACCCAATCCGCTCTTTTCCTATCCCTCAACGTTACACCCATCATTCTTCTTTCCATAGCTCGTTGCGTCGTCCTCAATTTCAGCAGAACCCTTTTCGTAAGCCTCCAGGTTTCTGCCCCATATGTGAGTACTGGTAACACACAGCTGTTATACACTTTCCTTTTGAGGGATAGTGGCAACCTGCTGTTCATGATTTGAGAATGCCTGCCAAACGCACCCCAGCCCATTCTTATTCTTCTGGTTATTTCAGTCTCATGATCCGGATCCGTGGTCACTACCTGCCCTAAGTAGATGTATTCCCTTACCACTTCCAGTGCTTCGCTACCTATCGTAAACTGCTGTTCTCTTCCGAGACTGTTAAACAATACTTTAGTTTTCTGCAAATTAATTTTCAGACCCACCCTTCTGCTTTGCCTCTCCAGGTCAGTGAGCATGCATTGCAATTGGTCTCCTGAGTTACTAAGCAAGGCAATATCATCAGCGAATCGCAAGTTGCTAAGGTATTCTCCATCAACGTTTATCCCCAATTCTTCCCACTCCAGGCCTCTGAATACCTCCTGTAAACATGCTGTGAATAGCATTGGAGATATCGTATCTCCCTGTCTGACGCCTTTCTTTATAGGGATTTTGTTACTTTCTTTGTGGAGGACTACGGTGGCTGTGGAGCCGCTATAGATATCTTCCAGTATTTTTACATATGGCTCATCTACACCCTGATTCCGTAATGCCTCCATGACTGCTGAGGTTTCGACTGAATCAAACGCTTTCTCGTAATCAATGAAAGCTATATATAAGGGTTGGTTATATTCTGCACATTTCTCTATCACTTGATTGACAGTGTGAATATGGTCTATTGTTGAGTAGCTTTTACGGAATCCTGCCTGGTCCTTTGGTTGACAGAAGTCTAAGGTGTTCCTGATTCTATTTGCGATTACCTTAGTAAATACTTTGTAGGCAACGGACAGTAAGCTGATCGGTCTATAATTTTTCAAGTCTTTGGCGTCCCCTTTCTTATGGATTAGGATTATGTTAGCGTTCTTCCAAGATTCCGGTACGCTCGAGGTTATGAGGCATTGCGTATACAGGGTGGCCAGTTTCTCTAGAACAATCTGACCACCATCCTTCAACAAATCTGCTGTTACCTGATCCTCCCCAGCTGCCTTCCCCCTTTGCATAGCTCCTAAGGCTTTCTTTACTTCTTCTGGCGTTACCTGTGGGATTTCGAATTCCTCTAGGCTATTCTCTCTTCCACTATCGTCGTGGGTACCACTGGTACTGTATAAACTCTATAGAACTCCTCAGCCACTTGAACTATCTCATCCATATTGGTAACGATATTGCCGGCTTTGTCTCTGAACGCACACGTCTGATTCTTGCCTATTCCTAGTTTCTTCTTCACTGTTTTTAGGCTTCCTCCGTTCCTGAGAGCCTGTTCAATTCTATCCATATTATAGTTTCTGATGTCCGCTGTCTTACGCTTGTTGATTAACTTAGAAAGTTCTGCCAGTTCTATTCTAGCTGTAGGGTTAGAGGCTTTCATACATTGGCGTTTCTTGATCAGATCTTTCGTCTCCTGCGATAGCTTACTGGTTTCCTGTATAACGGCGTTACCACCGACTTCTATTGCGCACTCCTTAATGATGCCCATGAGATTGTCGTGCATTGCTGCAACACTAAGGTCCTCTTCCTGAGTTAAAGCCGAGTACCTGTTCTGTAGCTTGATCCGGAATTCCTCTAGTTTCCCTCTTACCGCTAACTCATTGATTGGCTTCTTGTGTACCAGTTTCTTCCGTTCCCTCCTCAAGTCTAGGTTAATTCGAGTTCTTACCATTCTATGGTCACTGCAGCGTACCTTGCCGAGCACGTCTACATCTTGTATGATGCCAGGGTTCGCGCAGAGTATGAAGTCGATTTCATTTCTAGTCTCACCATTCGGGCTCCTCCACGTCCACTTTCGTCTAACCCGCTTGCGGAAAAAGGTGTTCATTATCCGAATATTATTCTGTTCTGCAAACTCTACTAATAATTCTCCTCTGCTATTCCTAGAGCCTATGCCATATTCCCCCACTGACTTGTCTCCAGCCTGCTTCTTGCCTACCCTGGCATTGAAGTCGCCCATCAGTATAGTGTATTTTGTTTTGACTTTACCCATCGCCGATTCCACGTCTTCATAAAAGCTTTCGACTTCCTGGTCATCATGACTGCATGTAGGGGCATAGACTTGTACCACCTTCAATTTGTACCTCTTATTAAGTTTCACAACAAGACCTGCCACCCTCTCGTTAATGCTATAGAATTCCTGTATGTTACCAGCTATTTCCTTATTAATCAGGAATCCGACTCCTAGTTCTCGTCTCTCTGCTAAGCCCCGGTAACACAGTACATGCCCGCTTTTTAGCACTGTATATGCTTCTTTTGTCCTCCTAACCTCACTGAGCCCTATTATATCCCATTTACTACCCTCTAATTCCTCCAATAACACTGCTAGACTCGCCTCGCTAGATAGCGTTCTAACGTTAAACGTTGCCAGGTTCAGATTCCAATGGCGGCCTGTCCGGAGCCAGGTATTCTTAGCACCCTCTGCAGCGTCACAGATCTGACCGCCGCCGTGGTCAGTTGCTTCGCGGCTGCTGGGGACTGAGGGCCGGGGTTTGATTGTTGTATTCATATAGGAGGTTGTGGCCCAGTACTGCACCAGGGTGGCCAGTCCTGCTCTGGTGAGAGAGTGCGTTACCGGTTCTGGTCACCGGGATCAGGCCGCACTCCAGGCCTGTTTGTGCAATTTTCTCAACACACGTTTTTTTTTGTATTTTCCGATGGAGAATTGCGCTGCGCCGGGATTTGAATCACGGTCCTTTTGCACTGGAGACGGATACTCTACCGTCCCCGCAGGAGTTAAATTAAATATTGGAGAATGGGGATTTGCGTGACAAAACCACTTTCTGATTATGCACGCCTTAGTGGAGGACTCCGAAAATTTCGACCACCTGGGGTTCTTTAACGTGCACCAAATTCTAAGTACACGGGTGTTTTCGCATTTCGCCCCCATCGAAATGCGGCCGCCTTGGCCGGGGTCCGATCCCGCGACCTCGTGCTCAGCAGTCTAACACCATGACCACTGAGCAACCACGGCGGGTCCCGCAGGAGTTGTACGCCTCATTTAACCTACAGTGGTGCCCAATTTGATCAGTCAAGGTGGACCAATCTGAGCTCGGTTATACCGCATGGATGGCACTCGGCTAGAGAACCTGGTATTTATGACCTGCACATGTGTGGCCACACATAATTGAGGATATATAATTTTTTCTTTTAGGAGGGTTTCCGTACAGTGATAAAATGAAGGAAAAGACATTAAAAAAAGAAAAAAAAGAAAGCGAAAAAAAGGAACATAACTTGTGATTTGAACTCGTGATCCTTCAATGTTGCCCGGAATGGTAGCTCACTCGGTTGGTTCGTCAAGCCAGCGGTTACTTTCAAGCGCTATAGCTCCTGCTCCGAGCCTCATACTTATGTGGAAAGGGGCTGGTGTTGTCCGCGACAGTTGGTTGGAAGGCATAATTTCTTGGAAAAATGGCCGCCAGAGGAGCAGCGTGAACTCGAGCGGCTTTAGAGACTAGGAAAACTGCCTTAAAGTATTTAGACTTGAGGGGAAGCTTCGTTAACAAACTATAACACGGCAATCAGCACTCGAATATAATTATAACCCTAATAATAATTGTAAATATTCATCTCATCTATAGGATCTAAAGCGCGCGTTGTTTCTTGCCTCTGCGTGTAGTAGTTAAGAGAGCCAGTTTAAGGGCGGAGAAGAGGGAAGGAAAAGAAAGCAAACTTGCAGCGCCGTGGTTTTAAGGCGCAACCGTGGTAGAGAAACGGAAAGGCGATATAAGCATGCGTGGCCATGATACGCACACGACAAACTGCCTTACAATATTTAGACTTGAGGGGAAGCTTCGTTAACAAACTATAACACGGCAATGAGCACTCGAATACGACGAGAGAAATAATTGAGACGTGGAAAATTCCCTTGAAATAAATCTGGTTTGCGAGACAAATGCTTGTATGTATTGAATCTCTTATATATATATATATATATATATATATATATATATATATATATATATATATATATATATATATATACACGAGATACTACGAGATACTAGCTGGCGAGCGCCGCTCCAGCCGTGTCAGGAGGAAATTGCTTCCATGGAACTGTTCCTATCGGCCATGGCGCATGAAGCTGCGTGGAGCCTATCGGCTTTTCCGCCCACCGAGGAAAACCAACCTAATTTCGCCTGCAAGTGGAATGCAGTAGTGAACCACTTTAGTCGTGGCAGCTTCGGCACTTCGATGTCAGGCAGTAAAGCTCGACACTTGTACGCGGGTGCTCTGGATTCGACAAGAACAAGAGAAATGTTATCTGGCTGTGGTCAGTTGCTATGCGAAGGAATTTCCATACTTTTGCGTCACGTGAGGAGAGCATTGTGCTAGCTTATCGGCGCGCTCCCGCGATTGGCTTAACAATGTTGCGTCCATGTAGGCCCAACGTATTGGGCAATCGCTTCAGAAGCGCGTGAAAATTAGCGACGATACGTGGCTTCTGGTGCATACAATGGAGTGAAGAAAGAAACTTCAGCGTCCCTGTGAAGGGATGTCAGACACGGGGATGCAACGACAAGACAGATACCTTCCTAACTTAAGAATAAAAACACGGCACTACCAAGCTCTGTTTTAACGTGTTCTTTTTGTGAATGTGTCTGTCTGTGTGTGTGTGAATATATACCGTGTTCCTCGCTCATTGTCATCGAGTTCAGCATGAATCAAGTGGTCCAGCTCTTTATGTTGCAAAAACGCATTATGTTCACGAAACATATACGAAGAATGCGTAAGTGTGATCCAGACAGCTTTGAACTTTCTCTACTTCGCCTGGCATTACGGACATTGTCATCGAGTTGAGCATGAATCAAGTGGCCCAGCTCTCTGTGTTGCAAAAACGCATTATGTTCACGAAACGCATACGAAGAATGCGTGAGCGTCATCCAGACAGCTTTGAACTTTCTCTACTTCGCCTGGCATTACGGACATGTTATCGCGCTTACCCTACTTCCCATCTTTGTGAAAATAACAATGCTTCTCTGCATCGTATACTGAAGAGTCCTTGCCAGAGGAGTGTCCTACGTTTTCCTTTTGTCAAAATCAACAAAGCTCCTAGTGCAGTGGTAATGCGGCCCTTCGTGATGTACACTCACGCCTTGCTTCGCTCGTCTGTCTTTATTCTCTGCGCGAAGCGGCGGCATTATTCGGTATCCATCAATTTCCAAGCGCGTGAAACAAATCTCACGTACACCCCTAAAGAAACTCTATTTATCCCGCCACCGAAGAGTAGGGAATGGAAGTATCGCCCGAAGAAAGCCTTGCTCAGAAAATTCCAGCTTTCCTCGCTTCCTTCTGTTGATTAATTTCCGCGCCCTCCGTGCATAGTATCTACCTCCTTTGTCCCTCTGGGAATTTGCGGACACAGGGCAGCTTTTGAACTTGCTCGATATGCTATACCGAGTGCCTCATTTGAGACTTGTTAGAAGCACCTGGAACACAGTTGTGCCGAATCTGAAGACGTCCGGCGTAGTCAGAAAAATAATGACACGAAAGCAATAGGTGCATGAGCCGTCGTGAGCGGAAATGGGGGCGAGAAACAACGGCTCATTTTGGTCTGAAGTGTGGAAGGCTGGTGGAAGCGGACGCGGGTGCGAAAACCTCGAACGTTGTAGGAGACTCAGACGTTTACGTTGTAAGGCCTAACGAAGGTGCCAGCACAAGGCTGCGAAGTAAGGTCATTCGTTTAGCTTTCAACGCGATCCTGCTTAGAGTCAGCAAAATCCTCACTGATGACAGGAGTCGGAGCTACAGCTTCCACCGGAACTGAGTCCTTTAAGTTTCTGTATTTCTTTTCAAGACGTACTGCAGCCTCATTACGCGGGCGCCTCTCAAGAAAGTTTGTTACTTAGTTTCGTGTCCCTTTGCCCTCTTTAGCGGTTTGAAACGTTTACAGTTTAGACCGATATCACAGAATGTAGGACAATGAAAAAGAAAGAAATGTTTAGTAATCTCTCAGGTTAGGATGAAATCAACCTAAAATGAAATGGGAGAGAGTTTGGTGCATATATTTCGCTGGCCTAGTTATCTGAATATTCTTTATTATCAGGCAACCACAGCACAGGAGTTGCCATAGACGTGTCCCTTATTATCCCCACTGCTAAACAACTGCCTTGCTGTGCTATAGAGTCCAGTCGTTGAGCTGAACGAGTTGATCTTTACAACCACAAATTCGTCTCCGAGAGCTTGCTCTCGCACCTGGTCAGGAGTGAAACGATATATTACTCTATGAACACCTTCAGAATCACGGCAGTGTCTCTTTATTGCGGTATAATTCTTAAGGTATTTCATGCACTTACCGAGAGCTAGAAAGACATCTATCTATCTATCTATCTATCTATCTATCTATCTATCTATCTATCTATCTATCTATCTATCTATCTATCTATCTATCTATCTATCTATCTATCTATCTATCTATCTATCTGTCTGTCTGTCTGTCTGTCTGTCTGTCTGTCTGTCTGTCTGTCTGTCTGTCTGTCTGTCTGTCTGTCTGTCTGTCTGTCTGTCTGTCTGTCTGTCTGTCTGTCTGTCTGTCTGTCTGTCTGTCTGTCTGTCTGTCTGTCTGTCTGTCAGTTTGTTTGTTTGTTTGTTTGTTTGTTTGCTAGCTTGTTTTTTTTTTCCCGCCTACCCGAGTCACCGCGTTGTCCCATGGTCAAATGGGTAGTGCATCGGGATGCGGTGCCGGGGAAAGAGGATTCGAAGCCAACCGTCAGATCAACGTGGGTCACAGAATACATGGCAATGTACACATATGCGCCGCTCTTCAATGAACATCTTTCACGCCGACATGACCCTGATCGAGTTATAATGGACACTGTTAAATGAAACTCTTTGACGCCGAATTGGAGCACTGGTTATACGCCACTCGCTACGTCCTGTTCAAGGAACCCCTTCGATGCCATCTTAGGTCCCTTGATATGTGTCAGTAGGTATCTGCCACGAGGAATGTGCCGTAATACAATGTCAAAAGAGGATGCCTTAATTTTATCCGATGCTCCGCGCAGTCAAACACACGTCACAAGCGCATTTCAAAGACGGCAACCCTATACACTTTAGCAGGCTGCGCCACAAATGAACTGGGCATGGGCTGCTTTTCAAGGAACGCCTTTCACGCCCTCGCTTTCGCGAGCTGGGCTATGAATGAAACGCGTGTGTGCGCCGCTCTTCAAAGAACCCTTCGCCAACTTGTGTCACTGAGTATGGGCCACTATACGTGCGGTAAAGAGGGGAACGATTCTCAGCGTTCGCACGCACTGGCGCGGCGCGCTTCTAGTCTCGGAGGCCACGAGCTTAGTTTTTAAGTCAGCGCCGCTGGATGGCGCAGGGTGTCCAGAAAGATGCGTGAGACAGAAGCCAGGTTGCCGCACTGCGCGTACCTCAGCGTTCGCAGGTGCTTGCCGGCCCTGCATTTCGAAGGCCACGCGCAAGCTTCGCGGTGGTGCCGCCAGATGGCGCTGAGTGTTCTTAGGGAACTTGTGCAGTCGACACCTCAAGCATAACTCATTTTATTGGTGGGAATACGTTGTGTCATTATATTGATTCAATGCTAGACGCAATCATCGTGATATTGTCGCAGCCTAGTAGAAGACGGGAAAGCCGGCGTAGAGGACGTATGGAAGCACTTTAGCAGAGCAGTCAACGCGACGTCGTTGTCGTCTCTGTTTTTCCACTCGCGCGCTACTTCAGCGTCGTCCTCATCGCCTGGCACATACCCGCAGTGACCATATAGGATGTGGCATTTGCCCCCCCTTTGAAAAAAAAAAGGGCATCGTCCCGATGCACCAACGTCCGAAGCCTGTGCACAGACGGTGCAAAGTTGAGGTCATGAGGAAATGTATGGCTTCATACGAAGCACATGCACAACCTCGGGCAGATGCCGCCGGCGTTTGGAGCAGTTATGGCTGTCGGGGACAACTTCATAATTAACATCGCTGATGCGGCGCAGAACTGTGTACGGGCCGAAGTATCTTCGCAGGAGCTTTTCAGACAGCCCCCGCCGACGAATCGGAGTCCAGACCCACACCTGGTCACCGACGTTGTACGTGACGGGTCTGTGTCGAAGATCGTAGTGTCGGGCATCGTAGTCCTGTTGTGCTTTGATTCGCAAACGCGCAAGCTGCCTGGCTTCCTCTGCGCGTTGCGTAAACTCCTCGGCACCAGTCTCGTCGTCACCGCACTCGTGCGGCAGCATTGCGTCCAACATGGTTGTCACTTCGCGTCCGTAAACAAGGCTGAAAGGCGTCACGCGTGTTGTCTCTTGGCGAGCCGTGTTATATGCAAATGTAACATATGGTAAAATCTCGTCCCAGTTCTTGTGGTCGACGTCGATGTACATACTCATCATGTCTGCCAGAGTCTTATTCAGACGTTCTGTCAGCCCATTGGTTTGGGGATGGTAAGCCGTGGTCTTGCGGTGAGTGGTACCACTTAGTCGCAACACGGTATCCAGAAGCGCAGCCGTGAACGCAGATCCTCTGTCTGTGATGACCACTGCGGGAGCGCCATGCCTTAGGACGACGGCTTCGACAAAAAATCGCGCTGCTTCGGCTGCTGTTCCACGTTGGATAGCACCTGTTTCGGCGTATCGCGTAAGATAATCCGTGACGACGATTATCCATCTATTTCCGGCAATAGACAGTGGAAACGGACCTAAAAGGTCCATGCCAATTTGTTCGAACGGCGCTTGCGGTATCTGAACAGGATGCAGCAGTCCAGCTGGCTTGCCGGGTAGGGCTTTGCGGCGCTGGCAATCCAGGCATGTCTGTGTGTAACGTTTCACGATCGACGCAAGTCTCGGCCAATAGTACTTGAGCCTAATTCTTGCTAATGTCCGAGTGTAGCCCAAGTGACCAGCGGTCGGCTCGTTGTGACAGGCGTGTAGGACTTCGTCGCGAAGAGATGCGGGAATGACGAGTAGGTAGCTGCTGCCACTAGGTGAAAAGTTCTTTTTATACAGAACGTCGTGGCGCAAGCAGAATGAAGGCAGCCCTCTGGCGAATAACCTCGGCACGCTCCCTGTTCTTCCCTCTAAGTAATCAAAAAGAGGAACCAGTTCTGCGTCCTCGCGTTGGTGGCGTGAAACGGCGACAGTATCTAGCACGCCTAGAAAAGCCGTGTCATCATCGTCGTGCACTGCAGTCTGAACAGGAGACCGAGAAAGGCAGTCGGCATCGGTATGTCGTTTCCCTGATTTGTAGACAACCGTGAAGTCGAACTCTTGGAGACGAAGACTCCAGCGCGCTAGCCGACCAGCTGGATCTTTTAAATTAGTCAGCCAGCAAAGTGCATGATGATCACTGACAACGGTGAAACACCGACCATACAAATATGGCCGAAATTTCAGGACGGCCCACACCAGTGCGAGACATTCTTTTTCTGTCGTGGAGTAGTTTGCCTCCGTTCTTGATAGCGTCCTGCTGGCGTAAGCAATCACTCTTTCGGCGCCGTCCTGCCGCTGTACAAGCACTGCGCCGAGGCCGACATTACTAGCGTCGGTATGAAGAATCGTAGGAGCGTCGTCATCAAAGTGTGCGAGCACGGGAGGCGTCTGCAGGCGTTGCCGTAGGTCGTGAAATGCCCGTTGCTGGTCTTCACCCCATACGAAGGGGACATCTTCTCTGGTTAGATGCGTTAATGGCCATGCGATGTGCGAAAAGCCCGCAATAAAGCGTCGGTAGTAGGCGCAAAGGCCCAGAAAACGTCGCACGGCCTTTTTATCTGATGGCGTTGGGAAATTAGCAACGGCAGAGGTTTTATCAGGGTCAGGTCGGACACCTTCACGACTGACAACGTGACCGAGAAGTTGAAGTTCTTCAAAGCCAAAATGGCACTTTTCAGGTTTCAAAGTTAGACCAGCTGAGCGTATGGCTTCAAAGACCGTCTTTAGTCTCCGTAAGTGTTCCTCGAACGTGGCGGAGAAGACAATCACGTCGTCGAGGTACACCAAACAGGTTTGCCATTTGAGGCCTGAGAGTACCGTGTCCATTAGTCGCTGAAACGTTGCTGGCGCAGAACACAAACCGAAGGGGAGCACCTGAAATTCATAAAGTCCGTCGGGCGTCACAAATGCGGTCTTCTCACGGTCTCGCTCATCAACTTCTATTTGCCAGTAGCCGCTTTTCAAGTCCATCGACGAAAAGTAACGTGCGTTTCGTAGCCTGTCCAGTGAATCGTCGATACGCGGCAGCGGATAAACGTCTTTCTTTGTGATCTGGTTCAGTTTTCGGTAGTCGACGCAGAAGCGCAGGCTACCGTCCTTCTTTTTCACCAACACGACAGGCGATGCCCAAGGACTCTTAGATGGCCGAATAACCCCGTCCTCAAGCATCGTCTTCACTTGCGTTTGTATCGCCTCGCGCTCTTTCGGTGCCACACGATAAGGGTGCTGCCGAATTGGTCTGGCGTCGGCTTCGGTGACAATACGGTGCTTAGTGAGCGGCGTCTGGCTGACTCGTGACGTAGATGAAAAGCATTTCTTAAACTCATCGATGAGCTCAAGAAGGCTGTTACGTTCGACGGGTGACAAGGTGGGACTGATATCAACCACAGGGGCAGGCATGGCCACGGTGGCCGTCGCGTGCTCCACTGAGAGGCAGTCTTGTATTGAGGTCAATTCGTCGAAGTACGCAACAGCCGTGCCTCTAACAATGTGTCGACGTTCCCTGGCAAAATTCGTCAGTAGGAGGTCAGCACGTCCGTCGTGTACGTTAATTACGGCCCTGGCGATGGAAACACCTTGACTCAGTACCAGTGCGTCGATGTGTTCAGCGACACCAGTCCCGGTGTTCAAGTTGTCGCAGATAACAGGTACGAGGGCACAGCTTCGCGGCGGAAGCGTGACGTCGTCGTCGGCGATACGTAAGCGGGGTCGCTGGTGCTCCGCGGAGTCGACGTCGTCTGAGCTCGTAGAAAATGTGACGACGAGGTCACGGACATTAATCACTGCAC
The DNA here is from genome assembly GCF_050947875.1 of Dermacentor variabilis. NCBI lineage: Eukaryota > Metazoa > Arthropoda > Arachnida > Ixodida > Ixodidae > Dermacentor > Dermacentor variabilis. The sequence continues at coordinate 29,814,099 of NC_134575.1, read as the reverse complement.
CGTACTCTCTCAAGAAATCCATGCCCAATATAAGTTCCTTGCAGCACTCAAAGAGAATGACGAGGGTGGCGACGAAGGTTTCACCGGCGATTACTATCCTGGCTGTGCATTTTCCGATCGGCGTCATCAACTGGCCGCCGGCAGTTCTGATGTTGGGCCCGGTCCACGGCGTCTTCACTTTTCTCAACCTGTCGGCCAGCTTTTGACTTATTATCGAAAAATGCGAACCAGTATCGACGAGAGCGGCCACTTGGTGTCCGTCAATGAAAACGACAAGATCGGCGCTGACGGCATCGGTTACAGGGGGTGCGGTTGGAGACGTCGGAGTTTTAGAGTCGTCGGTCGTCGGTGATGGGGGCTCTTGGAAAGCTAGACGGTTTGCAACCTCACCCCCGGAGGTCGCTGCTTCTAGTTTCCCCGGCGTGGGCTAGGGGACCTGCCCCTAGAGGCGTCAGAAAAATCGCGACGGGTCGGTGGGGTATAACGAGCCGGAGAAGGGGAACGTGATCGAGGCGTCGCTGAACCTTCTGGCCGAAAGTTTGTAGAATTGTCGTCGCAGGTACGTGCAGCATCAAACACAGGGTAATTGCAGTTGGGAAACCTTGGATACCCGGCTGCGCGGTAGCGGCACGCGCGATAAACATGTCCAGCTTCGCCGCAATGAAAGCACAGCGGCCGGCGGTCAGCGGTGCGCCACAAATCAGTCTTTCGAAGCGGGTAGCCAGCAGGGGATTCGCCGTAAGACCGAGGCGCAGCAATCGGCTGGCGGCGATACGGCATAGCTGGCGGCGGCTGTGACTGGCGAAAATATGGCGTCGGGGGTGGCGGTGCTGGCTGCGTCGTAGTGGTCGACGGTGTCAGCAGCATCGAAGTCACGGGAGGTGGACGACAGACAGCTTCCGCGTAGGTTAGCCGTCGCGGCACCGCCTGCCGGTCGGAGGACGAAAAGGCCTGTCGAACTTCCTCCCGAACGATATCAGCGACAGAAGCCACCGCTGGTGCCATAGGAGAAATCCCGAGCTGCCGGATCTCCTCTCGCACAATCTCCCGGATGACTTCACGCAGAGACGTGCCGTAGCTCTCAGGTAGAACTGAAGCATTCACCGGTGAGTTCGCGCGATCATATTGGCGGTACCGCTGCTTTAGTGCCCGTTCTATAGCGGTAGCCTCCTTGGTGAATTCGACCACTGTCGTCGGTGGATTCCTCACGAGTCCGGCAAACAGTTCCTCCTTTACTCCGCGCAAGAGATAGCGTAACTTCTTTTCTTCGGCCATCTCAGGGTCTGCTCTGCGGAAAAGGCGAGTCATATCTTCTGCATACATGGCTACGCTCTCGTTTGGTTTTTGAATACGGGATTCTAGTAGGCGCTGCGCAGTGTCTCTTCTGTCGGTACTAGTGAACGTGTCTAGCAGCTGGGTGCGGAAGGCATCCCATGTGGTCAAACTTCGCTCCCGGTTCACAAACCACGTCCGCGCGCTGTCTTGAAGCGCGAAGTAGACATTAGACAGCTTTTGCTGGGAGCCCCAGTCATTATAACTGGCGACACGCTCAAATTGGTCAAGCCAATCTTGGACATCTTCAAAAGCGTCGCCATGGAAGCTTTCTGGTATCTTAGGATTCTGCAGCGTCACCTGCGATGGAGTTGCAGTAGCCATGGCGGAAGTAGGTAGACGCGTTCCAGCGGGGTCCTGCAAAGGATTGAACTCGGGCGTCAGGCCTAGCAGGCGGCGACTGTGCCGGTGAACAGGAGTTTCGACGAACGAAGGTGATTCCGTTTTCGAGGTATGGCTCCGCGAAGGGGTGCCGAGCATGAGGCAATCCTACCCCGCACCTCCACCAGTGTCGCAGCCTAGTAGAAGACGGGAAAGCCGGCGTAGAGGACGTATGGAAGCACTTTAGCAGAGCAGTCAACGCGACGTCGTTGTCGTCTCTGTTTTTCCACTCGCGCGCTACTTCAGCGTCGTCCTCATCGCCTGGCACATACCCGCAGTGACCATATAGGATGTGGCAATATTGGTTGTGCCTTTCTTCTTTTGCTAAGCCCCTCTTGCCGGTGTTAAGCCGATGCTATTGAAAATAAGAAGCCATTTAGTATGAAAAGAAATCTGGAGTAAAAGGTTGACTGATAATTTGAAAACATGATAGCGCTCATATGAGATGCCTACTGCCCTGTTTCACATAAAATGGTCAGATGCTATCTAACCGAAGAATGATGTTCCGAAATAGGGAAGAAAAAGCGGCTTTCAATGGCCCAGAAGCCACACGTGTACATATAGGCTGTTTCACTTAACTTGGGCTAACCTTTAAAATATAGGATTGCTAGGTAGCAGGACACAACCAAGGTAATGCTGTTTGCCGTCGCTTGGAGATACGAAACTTATTTTCTGCGTTTCGTCTAGTTAGATCACTTGTCTTAATTATTCAAACAACTTCTCAATTATTGTAATTACGTGAAAAATGTCAATGAGAAAATTGTAGAACAACGTGAGAAGCTATCCATACAGCTTTCTGTTCCTCAATACTTGCTACATCTCTAAGCGACGGGAAACAACATTACCTTGGTTGTGTCCCCCAACATAGCTTTTGAATATTTTTAAAGGCTCGCCCAAGTTAAGTGAAACACCCGGTACATATAAAAACAAAAACGTGAGGGCACATAAAGACATGTGAAGCAATTTCACACTAACTAAAGTTAGGTCGCAGAAACGGAACTTACGATCAAGTACCATAAATTGTGGAGACACGAAATGCACATAAGAGACAGAATGCCATATAAAATCTGGTCATAGATGACTCACAAACTAAACTTAACTGTGAATTACACACACACACACACACACACACACACACACACACACACACACACACACACAGACACACACACACACACACACACACACACACACATATATATATATATATATATATATATATATATATATATATATATATACATCGTATAGGGTGTAAAATACATTTTGTTATCATTCACGTTGCTTAGTTCCGTTGACACGCAAGGACACATTGAAGTGTCACGTGTAAAAATATCCACTGCCGCCTTCCGTTGGTCTCCTAAGCCGGGTTCTCTAGTGCTTCCACTTTCGAGTGGCAATATATCTGACACTGTTGTGCCTCTGGAGAGAGTTTGCCGGCTCGCCGTCGACACCAGTGCAGTGTTATCACTGCGCAGCTACCGGAAGCCGTTTATATTACGGTCTTCGGGCTATGAAAGGCCGCCTGGGTTGCGTGAGTGGATAAAGTACTGCCGTACTTCCGCAGCCGTGGCTGCCAGTCAATAAGAAATAATTGTGCAGTGCAGTCCCAGTAGAATACTTTCCCAAGCTCTCCCAAGTTTTTTTTTCCGTTGGTGAGGCTATCCCATTTTTCCCGAACGGGTGGCAGGCATCCATTGCTGTCGGACGTTGCATCTTGATTCTGACAGCTCCGATTCTTGTTAGCGAATGAGCGTGGTTTGTTTATCAGGCACGGGGCAATCGAGCCCATTGAAGCAACGTAGTAGGTTGTGAAGAATGTGCTGGAGATATGCGCCCGTTGCTTCATGCCGTGTTCGGCCAAACCACTAAACCAAGACGAGCGTCTAATCTGCTCTGTGCGACAGCCACCCTAGTGCGACCACTAGCAGCATTAGGGGGTATCGCCTGTAGCGCTGCTACAATATTCGTTGTGACTTTGACGGCGTACTTGATAGAACAAAATAGTGTGGAAATTTCATGATCACAACAATGAGGTCAAAGTCGACTGATAAGCGAGGAGATGTTATCCTTTCTCCTAGCCCGCAGTTTAGAGCAAGGATTTTTTTTTGCCATAGTTATAATGTACGGATGTTAGAAATCGGTGTCTTCCAAGAGGATCACAAAAAAAAAAGAAATATTGGCGGATTAAGAAAACATGTGCTGTCCTTTCGTGAGAGAGCTCTTTTACGATAGACAAACTATATGCGAACCAATTTTTTGTGACTTAGATGTAATGCTTATCGTAAATAATTGTCTTCTTCGGGAGGCAGTTTTTGGGTCACTAGGATGTAAATGCGGTTTTTTATTGTGTACTAGTGTCACACAGCCAAAGAGCGAAGCCGAAAAAAAAGGGCACCAAGCCAGTGGAAGCGCTGACAGGCAACTACTCTATTTTACTTGAACAACGAAAGTCTGTGACCCGCAACGAAAGCTACAATGAAAAAAACAAGGTAACTTTGTTCCTGATTTTTCTCTTGGCTTTGTGGTCGATCAACGGTTTCCTCTTTCGCAACGGATCACACCAGCCGGCAGTCAGCACTTGTGCTCATCAGTTACCTAATCCTGTGTTGTGCCTTCCAACTTTAACTTTAGTACCGTGAAAAATTGCCATCTAGCCCTATTCATCACGTTTCCTTGTATGTTTTGCGTAACCCTAATTAAAAGTTTTGTGAGCGCGTTATCTTATCACAGCAGACTGTACATTGCTCGTACCTGAAATGAAGCATTTATTTTAGTGCACGAACTTCGCGTTGAGTCGCGGAAAATTACGGATTTAACACAACCTGTTTTATAAGGCTCCACTTATTCTATAGAAGAAAAGAATCCCCCAAAATCTCCTTTTTTCTTTCAATTTAGTGGCGCGTGACTACGTAAACGAAAGGCGTCTGTCTCACGTGTCTCACAATTTGTACTTTCTTACTCCGAAATCCAAGACTACTCACACAAATCCGTTACGCAAAAAGCTTTTTTTTATAGCAGTACAGTAGCTGGTATTGGAAATCATGACGGCGGGAACATGATATTATTATTTTACTTTTTTCTGCTGCTGTACTGGCCGTCGAAATCTGTCCTCCGCGAACCATAAGACGGCATAGGCGGCGTTTCGTAGCGTTTTCCTCGAACGACGCCTTTCCGCAAGACATCGCTACAGCTTCCCTGTACAACAGGTCCGGCAAACTCGGCGTAAGTAAATGCAAGCATCTCGAGCATCCCTCCAAATCCTCTTTACCCCGCACAAACAGCCTCCTCGCGTCAACACAAAGCATTGCCCTTCCTCGTATCCCCTGCCACATGCCCCCTCCGCCTTTTTCTTAATACCCTTTCGTGTATTTTTGCACAAGCGATTGCAATTCTCTTGGCTGCGGTTGAAAAAAACAAAACCGTGACGCGAAAACTTTCTCTTCGAAAGGCATCGCGCTGCCCGATGTGGCGAAGAAACGAATAATCGCTTGATCGCTTTGCAGCGGAAAAGCTCTCTTCAGGATATATTAGCGCCGATTTTCCGAGAAGGAGGAGGAGGCATCCCAGGTTTCTTTTCCTAAGTAAGCTTTCCCTCAGCGATGAACGCGGAATATTTGTGGCCCTGTCGCTACAAGCGCTTTAAAGACGTCTTTTTTTTTTACGTTTGTGCAGCTCACGGAAGTCCATTTATTTCCTGGAGAGGGAGCTTAGGGTGAGCGAAGAGAAAGGCTGCTAGCTGAGGGTGAGCGTTGATTTATCCTATGCTTTCGGAGGCTGCCTAGTTACAGGAGCAAAATGTCTGGCTATTGTTACTAAGGCCGGGTAGCACTCCTGCAGCTCCGAGACAACTTACATAATTTACTAACGATGCTCGCAAATTAGATTGCTTAACCTTAGTCGGTCCTCAACTGGAATTTGCTGTATTCGTTTCTTCTCGCAAGCAGAAATATTTATTTGAAAAAGAAAATCAATTCAACATGGTATTTCACGATTCATTTCGCATTGTCAGTGTAACACGTGTGAGAGCAGCATTCCGGGAAAGTTGGTAATCCATTACCCAGGTATTGTTGCGCAACAAAAAAGACACGAATGTAAGAGAAGAAGACACACCAAGCGCTTGGTGTGTCCTCTTCTCTTACGTCCACGACTTTTTTTTTTTTTGCTGAGCAATAATACTTGAGTAACAAGTTTAACTCGAAGCAAACTAGATCTGCCCCTACGGTCATTACGCATTCGTCGCCACACCGTTCCATTGTCATCATTTCGCAAATATGTGCGGAACGCAACGGCGCCACTTTTTGCTACTTGAAGTTCCGCATTCGAAGCCATAAGCATTGTATAACTAGTTCAGCTTCGTGCGCGTCTGGGGCTTAACACTAGGTTTTAACTCATCTGCCCTCCCACGAGCGATTAGTCTTTGGAACCGCCTTCTTGACATCAAAACATTAGAGACCCGTCACTTACTAAATATGCATTGATATCATAGCCTCACAGAGCAACCACAAAAAATTCCGTCATCTGCTAATCATGCATTCTAAAATGGCTCTAAATAGTTATATATCTTACTAGTTCCTTTATGTTTTTTCGGACTTTTTTAGTATTGCTTTATGAAAAATTTGTGTGCTTATTGTAATATAGTTATGTGTTAGCTACTAAATTTTTAATAGGAAAATGTTACGTTATGCTCGTTGTTTACTTTTACTTACTTATTTTATTTATTGTTCTTTTTTACGTTTCTACGATAATATTTTCTTGCGTCTTTCGCTACTCTGTTGGCTTTTATTTTTTAGTGAGGGTGTGCTTGGACACCCGTGTGTCCTACTCGTATAATTTTTTTTTTACTTTTCAAATTGCTGTTTGATGCATTCAACAATTTTACGTCAATCACTTACGTATATGGCACGCTACTTGCCTTTTATCGTCATTTATGTATTGAATTGCTATAACAGCTATATGTGGTATAGAAGTTAAACTGGGCTAAAGTGCCTCAAAAGGCCGCCTTATGACATAGATAATCGTGGAGAAGGGTTTCTGCCTTAACTTTTTTCGCCTGATTGTCACTACGATCAAGTTACCGCTCGGCGCAAGATGCGCCTGCGGTATCAGGAAAAAAAGTTATGCGGTGTCGCGAATTCTACAGCAAAGGGAAGAGCACCTTATCAGATGATGCACGTATCACAAATGATGTCGCATATATTTCTTAAGTCCAGAAAACCATTCAAAGATTGTTACAAAAAGCGCATATAAATAAGGCCACCATAGGTGGGAATGGAACCCGCAATCCCATAGCTTAAATACCGTTGTAGGCCCTCCTTTTCCTTTTTGAATTCTTTCATCTATTTATATTTCCCTCTACCCAGTGTTTTAGACCCATAGCTTTGGAGTGACTACAGAACACATTGGATGAATAAATGTGACGATTCTTTTTATACAGGGTCCTGCATATTTCGCTTAACATGTTATAAAAAAAGATTTGCTCTCAGCGCTGCACTGTTCTTGCTGAAATTTTTGCAGAAGGATGGCATTTTTCGGAGCCTAGGTCCTTCAGAGTAACCCCTTCCATTGTTAATTGCCGGTTCTTTCTTTGAGTGCAAACTTGCCTTCACCTATTTAGACGCGAGCTGCGCCCGCAAGGGCACAACCATAAACTTCTGTCGAACGGCTCACCTTTTCAGCCACTTTACTTCAAAATAAGTTTGTTGCAATCTGTAGGGGACAGCAGTTTACCTCGTTCTCCATTGAAATGATTGATCACCGCGATCAAAGCACGGGAGCCATGTCAGCGTCCGCGCGCCCTTAAGAGACCTTCAATATTCTGAAGCTTCAACAGCTGGGGCAGTTGTTTATCGGAAAACAGATTTGGGGGGAGAACCATAAATTAGAGGGACGAGGGGTGGCCAGCAATCGATGGCACATTGAATGGATTGGATGCTTGGGCAGGGTGTCCCACGCGCCTTGTACCAACATCTATACAAATACACGAATGCCGTGCAGCTCTACAGAACGAAGGTAGTGTTTTTGACGTCGCTTTGGAGCGAGTCGGACTATATTTGCGTACTACGCCTAAGTACATATTCAGTTATTATAGATAGTTTACTTCTTAAATACTGTAACCAGGGAAAAATTGTCAATCAGAAAATTTTAGACCGTTAAGAAAAATTCTCGATCGATACCTTTCTCTTGCTCTATACGTGCTAGATAACGGTTTGTTTGCAAACTTGAAACAAGTCGGCAAAAGCACGTAAGAAGCGGCGAGCGACTAGTCGCGCGACACATTTTTGAGCTTTGCGCAATTTCTTTTTGTTTTTTTTATGTAAAAGTTGTTGCATATCACAAAATTTCACAAAACGAAACTATCAGGTTTACAACTTCGTCACTCAGCAATCAGCAAAAATATCCCAATTCTGTGAACTGTACTTGGCGGGTCATCTAATGCTGACAAGCTTGATATATTCATTGATATATTTCATCAACTTGTTACAGTGTTCACAAGGCTTTTTTCGAAATTCCTACTCGCACATTAGTGATGTATATTGGAGAAATGCGTAATAAAACAATTGTGTCCATTTTAGGTGCTCTAACGGAAGGTGTTTACAGAAACGTGATATCTGTTTTTTACGCAGAGTTGCAGTTTCGTGAACACTGTGCTTCTGCTTTTTTAAGCATAGCGATCTTTAAGTCATAACTTAGAGTGTACAGGCAATAGAATGTAACTTTGTTTCTCAAGTGCAAGAAACTGGATCCAAACTAGTCCACGAGTTGTTTCATTGACAGGTTCTGCTTCGTTCTGCATTGTTAAGTACTTTGCGCACGCACATGCCATTGAAGAATTAAAAAAAAAGTGAGAAGGCCAGGAGGTGCATTCGCCAACTCTTTCCCACTGGGACTTACTTGATTGCGACACTTATTACAAAAGACTTTAACATGGAATCGTGTCGACGGACCTCCCTGCGGATTTCATTGAAGCTTGGGCGTTGTTCCGCGCTTGACAACTCACCAAGGAAATTTGTCAGTTACGTATATAATAGCGCGAGCGGTGGCTTCTCAATAACCTAGTTTGTTTGATTCATATCACGTGGTGTGAAGATAGAAACCGAAATTGCGCAGAAGTGAATAGTGCACCCGATTTATTGGCCTAACCTTCAGGTAAAACTGGCTAACAAGCGAGTGGTGCTCTCAGTAGGTCTACAATGCGCAAAGTTACGCGAACGTTACTCGGTAGCATTACAATGCGTTACACGAACAACTCCCTTGCCTCGAGACGTTCACTGCACACTGTAAGATTACAACGAACGCACCGAAGGCACCAAATAAAACAATGGACGTAGGAAGGAGACACGAGACAACCACGGAGGCGTCTGCGTGGTTGTCTCGTGTCTCCTTCCTACGTCCGTTGTTTTATTTGGCGCCTTCGTTGTAATTATGAATAACCAACTCTCCCACCAGCACGTGCACGCGGTAAAGCAAGAGAGATTCATCAGCAGCAGCCGCATCAGCAGCAGCAAGACCGCCACGGTCTCTGTTTTTGGTAGTTTCTGGGGGTGCGGTGCTGAAATGAACGACAATCGTTGAGACAACAACGTCGCGTGCGTTTAATAACCATTGGCGCTTACCACGCCATCGGAAGTTTGGTCACGGTGCATACCTCAGGATCAACATTTGGAGAGGTAGGCGCGAAAGATACTAAACGAATTTAGAGCCGCGAAACACATTTAAGCTTTCGTAACACATTTACGTAGCACGAAAAGCGACGAGGTCAAGATAGAAGGTTGGACGATCGAATAATTATTTGCATTTATTACAATTCCTCGATTTCGCGTGACATAAACCATGATCAGATTGTGAGGCGCGCCGTGCAAGGAATACTCCGGATTAGTTTTGACCTGCTGGAGTTCATTGGCGAGTGCCGAAGCTTAAGTTCACGAACGTACACTTGCATTTGGCACAACATCGGAGTGCGGAAGCAGTGAGAAGAGTCGCACCAGCCACTGCGAGCTTTCGATCCCAAGGCCGTACCTGCTGACGTACTGCGGCTGATTACAGCTGCACTAACGCTAACAGTTCTAAAAAAAGGTTATGTTGTGAAGTTTAGATTTGCTGGTATATGTCTTTGAGAATAAAAACCGATTCGATCAACTTACTGTATTACTGCAAGATGTTTAAGCTTCCATTCTTTTTGAAACATACTAGATGCAAACTGCGTCACTTAGCTCATTAATTTACCATCTCTTGAACAAAAAAATATGTTATTCTCAGCTGGCTCCTAATCTCGAAAGTATTTTTCTAACTTCCAGCTGGCCTGTGTGAACGTCTCTGACTCGCTCAGACCCTGTAACGTGTGCGTGCGTGAGCCCACCGCAGCTTTCTTCCCCTTCCCCCCCTCTCTCTCTCTCTATCTTAACTTTCCTTTCCCTCTTTCCGCTTCCCCAGACTAGGGCAGCCAACCAGGCGCATTTCTGGTTAACATCCCTCCAACGTGGAGTGTGTGGAATTATTCATACAGATCCCTGTACGGTCAAAAGTGACGGCGAAGAATGTGACAGTGCGCTTTCTGCGGAACAATAGCGCAGATTACGCTTGAAAGAAAAATATCGTTACTATCTGCTTCCACATGCACAAGAACAAATATAGAACATTCGTGCGAGAGGACGCGCTGTTTCTCGCAACTGGTTTTCGTATTGCCTGCCGGTATAACACTAGGCATTGATTTATGTAATTTCATTGCGAAGTTGAAAGATATAAACCGAGAAAATGCACATTGTTTGTGCTGCTCTGACATTTCTTAATTCTCATTGTTTGAGGATTGGAATACAAATCTGCGCTAAACTATATGTCTGCCTAATGGCACTTTTTTTTCTGGCACCGTACGTAATGCATTTATTTTGGTCTGTGTTGACTACAGCACGAGAAGACTAGCCAAATGCCAAAATATAAATATTCTTTTGTTGTTAATTAAAAAAAAACAAATAACGAAAGGCGTAAGTAGCTTCCCCACTTTTACTTCTTTTATCATATTATTTCTGCATGCTCGGAGGTGGTGTGGCGGGATACAACATATATATCTCAGTAAGTGTAGTCTCTCTCAGATCTTTCCTCGGAGAAGACATGCAAACTGGGTGCACCCGAAAAATTGCCTGAGGAAAAAAAAAACAGTAGCCTTGCATACGCCTCGGGTGATATCGCAAGGCGTACCGACGCTCCTTAAGCGCGAATTCATGTACACTCGTTCAAGAAAGCTCGTCTCTTCGCACTCTTTTACGCATCAGGCTTTAGGTGCACGTCCTTGAGAAGTTGTCTGAGGGACAACATGTGCCTCCTATATAAGCACGTCTTGCCAGCACACATGCTGGTAAGACGGTGAAAGAAATGTGTGCTATTTCTCGTGTGTTGCTCCCTCTTGTTCGTCTCCTATATATTCTAGCAGTTTTCGGCAAACATTATCGACCACCGCTGTGAGCTCCTGCACGAACACATGAAGTATGCTTGAGAATGAGGAAACGAATGGACTTAATTCACCGGGATTCAGTGGAGTTTGGTTCTAAACACAATGACAAAAATAATTAAATTCAGAATGTTAGCTAGAGTTCAGGCATGAAAAAGGCGCTGTTCTAATCATTCTAGAAGCTCCAGCACAGAGGTTTGAGCACATTAAACGATGCTCAGTGTTGTTCGAAGGTTTCAATGTGGTTTTGCTTGTAAAGCATTTTAACAGGTTTACGGTAGCGAGAATAGAAGACAGGACAAAAGAAGGCACACAGGAACACACAGGGCGTAGTGCTTGTATATTTTTTTACAAAGCAGTTCCCGACTACTAGAATAAAAGTGAGAGATATGCGAAGCCGCCACCAAGAAATATACGCGAACTGCTGCGCCAACTTATTCTACGAAAATTCCTCAAAATGCGCCAACTGGCCTACTATTTGAAACTATTTGCAGTGGCGCCCAAGTTGCCTGATTCTCGCGTCTTTCTCTCAATTCTGACACTCCCCGCTTTACAGGCACATTGTATGCATCAACTCGTCCTTCAAGCAAGGGCACATTTAATTCCTTATTACGGTGCTTCCATTATTATCGCCTTTCAGTCATCTTTGATGTCCTGGCATAAGATAACGTCATCATCCAACTGATATTTTTCCACTCCCATCGCTTTTGGAGAACAACATCAGTTTCAGGAGAGCCCTCGCAGTTTACGTAACGAATCATGTAAACAAGGAGAGCTCTCCTTGTTTACATGTTTCGAGTCGTTCTGCATTACTCATTTGATATGGTTTCAACACGATGCACAATGACTCTGGTACCCTTAACTGTGATGTATCATTGTTAACTGTACACGGCCTAAAGTGGGTGATCAGTACTGTACATTCTACCATATTATGAGGATGGCGGACCAAAACTTCGCGGCATCGGAGTAATTGAACGCAGTTCACGTTTTGTGACAACGCAGGTTCCTGTGTCGTTCTCACACGGGGGAGATTTTTCGAGATGGATAAAAGTTCTCTGCTTTGACGACGACGCAGCTTACGAGAACGTTTGGCATTTGGACCACAATTTCGCTGAAGCCATTAATAATGCAAATATTTTTCTCTCCGCTATAACAAACGCAAGGGAACGCTTCAAAGTGAAATTTGTATGCAACTGCGGAAACAGAGCGCTTCATTTAGAATTGATAAATGGTTCTACCGGGTGGATTCCTCGTGGAAGCGTTCGCACTGTCCTACGCTTTATACATAATGAATGGTGGGCATGCTCTCATTTTGCTGTTGGTTTGAAGAGTGTTTTATATTGACAAGTTCGTTTCTCAGCTTTCCGAGTGGAAAGTTAACTATCGACCTCATCATCCTAATGTTCAGACTATCAAATGTCGCGCTAGAACAGCATACGGCTGGATTGCGTGTAAAATATTCCCTTAAAAGCATGCATGTATAAATAAACTGACTAAACGCCATAACACTTTTCAAGGCGCACAGGGCACAAGTCTCCTTCAGCCCATGGAAGATGCAGAGCAACTATCAGCGCTCAATGGGTGTCTGGTATGAATCCATGTCTCAACAAAACCGTCAATGCTTTATACGTAGATGGAAAGAAAAGGGGGAAAAAAGACTCTCAGATGGTGAAATGCCGCACCCGTTCAATGAAGCTAAAGCATTCGTGAAGCCCATGCCAACGTTTTAAGTGTGCTATAGCGGTTATGCTTGCTCAGACCGGCATCTTCAGGCCCCGAGGCTTACGCAGAGGTGTCTCGCCCCTTTCTCGGAAGACGTTGAGAGCGTAACACGGGGGACTCTGTGAAGGTGCAGCGCGGCAAGTTTTCATCGCAAAGCGTCGTCCAAGTTGTCGAGAACCCTATTTCATGTGCCAGCCTAGGTGGCAAAATCGATTACGCCTTGTGCAGCTCAAGTGTCACATATTAAGAAATGTAGACCCGGCAGAGCCTTTGCAGATCCAAGTTGCACGCACTCGGGCCCAACTTTAATTGTGGGGAAACCAGCTTGGAAGGCAGCCATGAGGGGGAAAAAACGTTTACCCGAGAACGCGAGCTCACGCGGGGTCAGGCAACGGTTGGCGGGGCCCCATTCACAAAATGTATGTGGCCGCTTGCGCTAATGTACGCAGTTGTACGAACCTTCACGCTGAGAGGCCCAGAGCGCGAGCATTTCAGCCGCGCTACGACGTCAGTGAGTGTTTCGTAGCGAATAAAGTTGGAAATGGAAGTTTTGGCAAAGCGTACCTAATTAGCGACGTCTCAAAGCTAACGTGTTAGATTTATGAGGCAAATGCCGTGTGCATTCCCTGTGGTATAAAGAGCACAAGGTGCTTCGCTGGTGGTGTCCATATAAAGCGCCTGTTAATTGTCTCGGCAGCACCCGGCTGTCAAAAATAATGGTGATTCGAAGCCGTAGCAGTGAGCTACATCATTCCTGCGCCAGCCGTCGACATCGCAAGGTAAAATTGTGTTGCACACCAGTCGTTGCAAGCTTCATTGTGCTTACAAGCCCAATACTATATATATATATATAAGGGTTGTTACCAGCGGCCCGGATAAGAGGGGCCCATACCCCGTGCATTCATATGCACAGCTCGCCAAAGCATTGCCGGGGAAGGTTTCATCAAAAAGCCGCACATACGCTGTGCATTTCTGGAGCCGCCTTGGAATGTATCGGGATGCTGTCTTTGAGGAACCCGTGTGACGTGGTTTCGATTCGCCTGGGCATTGAAGAAATTTAGGAGAATTTTCTCGTCTTCGAAGAGCGGCACATTCTCAGTGGCACATACCTAGTTACCCAAGTTTACATGAAAGACTTTCACCGAACAACGGCACACACTTACTGACACATACCCAGTACTCCGAGTCAGCGTCAAAGAATTTCTTCAAACAGCCGCACCCAACGCAGTCCGGCATCTACAGTGACCGATGTCGGCGTGAGAAAGGTTGGTTGCAGAGCGACACCTATACAGGGTGTTTCAGCGAACACTTTAAATTTTTTTTTAAAGGTTGCTTGTTAAAAGTTGTTTGTTTAAAGGTTGCTTGGTTGCACTTGGTACGTCATCTACATAGACTGCCACCTTGAACGCATGAGCCTAAGCTGTGAGAACGTCAGGGCTGCCATAAGCACGCGTTTTGCTAATCGTAAATGCGGCTTCAACGATCCTTGATCTTACTCTGTGTCCTTCTCGATTAAAGAGGAAACCATCGCAATAAACGTAGGCTTCGTACGCGCCTAGCGCCAGTAGTCTGCATTGCGTTTAGAGCACCACCACGGAACAGACGACAGACGAAAAAAAAAGAAAAGCAAGAAAGAACGCAACTGAGAAGACTACGAAACCCAGAGGATAGGGAGCGGGAAAGCAATTACACGAGTCCCGCTTTCCACGGGCAGTTAAACATAGAATGAAGGCGGGCTGAGAATATCTCGCTGACGTCAGCGATCAGTCAGAGCGACGAACAATTTGGTGCCGTCAGGAACGCGAAACGAAAACTGCGTGTAATTGAAAATAGAGAAAAAGCTGTTAAGTTAGCAATACAGCCGGTCTCAGCGACAAGGAAGCTTCACTGGTTCCGTGAATAGCACTGAAATTGAACAAGGTCTTGGGATTCCAAGACAAAGTTTCGGAGTAGCTTCGGCTTGCGACACTACGAATGCTGGTATTCAATCTTGAATATAGAATAAAATGAAGTTAAAGTGGCAACTGCGGCTGAAAGCCCAGGCTGCTCGCCCCGATGACACGCCCTTTAGCCGCCTTTGAAAGGCGAAGCACGACCACTTCAGCTTTAACTGGAAGTCATCTTTACGATTTTGTCGGCAGGAGAACCGCGTACTAAATTTTGTGCCACAGACGGCCTAGAAAAGGAGTACATTTCATGAGATATTGCAGCGAAGCTGTATATGGCTAGGATCTGGCGATCGAGTAGAACAACAATTTTTCATACTTGGCCAATCCCGAAGATAGTGTATTACCGGGCCGACCCACGGGGGAGGTGAATCAGGCGTTAAGCACTCCCACACGTGGTCCGATCCCGAAAATAATGCAATGCCGGGCCGACCCGCGGCGGAGGTGCAGTTCGCTGGTCATCCTTCTTCAAAGAGTGAAAGGGCGCTGATTTTTTTGACAGTTCGGAGCCGCGACGCGATAGGGAAACACCAATGAGTGTGGCACTTTCCCGCCTTTTAAGGTAAGAAGCAACGGGCTTCTGCTCTGTCTGGTTACAAGGGCAGTCTTTCAAGATGAGAAATCCCTAAGAAATAGTTTACTCGCGATGCAGGCGTGCCACAAAAGGCAGACGGCATGCGGCAGACACACACTTCAGGGGAGTTTTCAGTGTTGGAATCAAGACATGCTTTACTCAACAGTGTGACTGCTGGACATTACTGCATTCCAATTATGCTACATTCCACTGAAGATAAGCTGAGCAGCGATTGTTCAGACACTTCGAAACAGCTGAAAAGTTACATTTGTGTGAGGCGCGTATACAATGCAACGGAACAACTGCGTGCAGGGTTCAGAGCTACTTTGAATACTGCAGTCAGAACACGCTAAAGAGACAGAAGCACACAACGAGCAGGCTATTTTTGCGTAATAAACAGCTCTTGCCTTCTTATCTCGCCCACTTTGTTCCGTACGTTCAGAGCTTCAGAACCAAAATATACCGTTTGTCTATTTGTTTACTTTACAACAATAGAAATAAAGAAAACTTTTCCAGCACACTCTGCCCATTATCTGCCCAAACACCCCGAACAGTTGCTTAACCAGCCAAGCTGAAATATGCGGCCCCGGTGTTTATCACCGGGTAAATCCTGAGTGTTCATTAAGGTATTCCTCAATTAATGGTCGCGCCTTTGTTTTTCTTAATTAATTACAACGGCGAACGCGCGAGCAGTGGCGTGAGCGCGATCGCCAGATGTATCCGAGGGGCGCCAGCGAGCCAGCTGTGGAAGAAGACGACGACGCTGGAAGCCATTGCTAATTATGATAGTTTTTCCTACACACGGACACAATACTGGGGAAACTTTCCCTTAACAGCTTCGCTGTAAAAAAAAAAAGAAGCACGAAACACTCAGAGACAGTTTTTCTACAATGCAAACGAATCCTGCAACGCATTCGACACAGTGTACACGAAGACAGGGTACATAGGTGAGTGAAAATTGGGCATGCAATAAAGCCAAGTTTTATTAGCGATCTCGTCCACACATTGCTGCTGATGCTGTTTCCTTTTTCAGTAGGTCACGCGCGCGAACCAGTTTCCGTTAGACGCACGCCCTCTCGCGGGAGAGCTTTGCGTCGTTGACGCTGCATGTGGTTGGCGGTGACGCTGAATGTGGTTGGTGGTGACGCTGAATGTGGTCGGTGGTGACGCTGGTGTCGCGTTTCTCCGCTTCCTTAGCTGATGTTTTAGAGGCACGAGCTGCGAGGTTTTGTCTTGCTGGTTTGCCAGATGCATATATACGGTTTTCTACAGTGCGAGGAACTTGCATAATTTTGTTCTGAAATTAATTACTTTCATAGGCAAGCGTTCTAACTCAATGAAATAAAAAAAACATTCATCACCTTTCGGGAATGCGAGGCAATAAAAAAAATCAAGCGTAGCCTTCTTGTTTTTTTTGTTTCTCAGCCTTTAGTAGCAATATAGTATGTAGATGCATTGAATTCGATTATTGTACGGTGCATGCTGCTGTTGCATAACGCAATTACGCTTTGTGTAATATAACCTTTAAGAAAAAGAATACCGCGAGAAATGGGATAAAGAAACGCCTGCTTGGGTGGCTGGATAAGTTTGTTGGGAAGTTTAGATACCAGAGGGTCGATATATCGACTTCGGAAATTGAAGAACGAGTTAGTTGCAGATGACGTGGATACGGCGCATAGATAGTGTGCGAACGCTTCAGCTGGGGTAGCAGGCTGCTACGAAGTTATGCGGCCGTCAAGACACGCCTGTGATCGATAAAGAGATTTCAATAACGAATGTTACAGACTTCAATCTCCTGCGTCAAACATGAACATGGTGCTCGAAGTTATATGCCTCGCCCACTGAATTGTTCATGTAGTCAGTTGCCGCTAGGATTTACGGTGGTAACTTCACTAACGAACCTATTAATTATCGTTCTATAAGACAAAGGCGCGCTGCAGCTGCTAGCAGCTCTGTCCATGCATAATCGGCCGGTAACACAGCGACATGAAATTTGGACATAAGAAAGGGAAAGACGAAGCAGCGAAAAAAAGAAAGCTAGGACGAGAGGAGGTGGGTGCTATAAAAGAAATAACCTGCGCGTTCAGATATGTCTGACATCCCCCGCCGCGCGCTGATTTTCGATCCATTCGCATATGAAATCATATAAAATACAATTTCCAGTACTCGCATACACCGAGAACGAGTGAGGAAAACAAAAAAAGAAAAGTTGCTAACGCGTTTGATCAGCCCTGGCTTTTGCACAAAAAGTCTATAGATAGCATGCGGTGGTATACCACCATATATATATATATATATATATATATATATATATATATATATATATATATATATATATATATATATATATGCAAAAGGGCAAGGCCACATGGCGGCCCGCGCTTTTGCACTAGCGGTGAGCCCAGGGTGATCGTTGTAGAGTTAAATGCAGTCACAGTGCATCAGAAAGGCGCTAGTTTTCATCGCATACAGCATTAAATCAGATCGACGTCTCCAAGGCCCCACAGGTGGCACAAAAAGCACCGGCAACCTTGTGCTCCGACTATCGCGTTTTAGCCGCTGAGCCCTGTACACGAATAGCTCGTGATTTGTGTACACAGTAACCTTTGCCATGATTCCAATACTCTCTTTTCCTCGATAGTATTCTTCTTGTTGTTGTTTCCAGGAATAGCGAACAAGAAATGCGCCAATTACCGAGAGGTAGCAAGAAACACGTGTTGTATCAACTGCAATATGGCAGAAGCTTATAAAGAAGCTATCCTGCTGTTGACCACGGTGTCTTTCTTTCTGTTTTGCTATCGCGGTCATGAACATAAACGTACTCTAGCGAGTTTTCGTTGCGCGAAAGGCCTTTTATAATGCTGCACGTTATATCGCCGCCGTTGAAAATAAACGTGTTAAGCTTCCCAGGTGATTAAGCGCGTTTGTCGGGTGAATGGATCGTAACGAAATTCTCTGCGTCATATCTTATCTTTGTGAAGCTGTTTCTGAAACGATGCTTCACTGTTTGAAGAAGTGACAAATATATATAGTCGGCTTTATCGAACAGAACCCAGACTCTACATGTGGCAGTGCACAAACGGTCCAAAGCTTCGTAAACGTACGCCCGTGAGCAAAAGTATACGGTCCACCCGGTCGCCGAAAAAAAGCGGAGATTTCTTCGTGATTAACACGCATAAGTGAAAAGTGGCGAGTGCCCTAGAAAATTTTCTTAATGCTAAGTATGGACTGCACTCTTTAATTTCAAGTTGCATTCACAGACAGAGGAGAAAATTAGTTTTATCTCGCAATCCCTCTTGCGTATACTTTTGCTCCCGGGTGTGCATGTACGCGCGCTATTGAGCCCTTTGCCGTAAACATATGTCGATTTTGTCGACGTGTTCTGAAGAATTTCCATCCCGTCGCTTCTTCCTTATTGCCCTGTTTCTTGGTGTTGGAAACTAGAAATAAATAATTTGCTTAAATGGCAGTCTAACTGCACAATTTTATCATCTGTAATATTGTGTGTGAAATGTGTATTTTTTTTTGTGACCCTGTGTAACTTTTCACATGTTTCTTTTTTTTTTTTTTATGGCGTTGCTAATCTCGCTTTGAGTCTGCGTCACTGACATGTTGCTTGTAGTGTCGGTGAAAGAAAATGCGGGCGGGAAGAAGAGGAGTGGGCAATACAGATGCTCACTCCGCTTATTCCCGCCTGCATTTCCGCTCGACGACAATATATATATATATATATATATGACGCACCAACTGGTCCAACAGGTCTACGCTTTTGCCATATGCCTGCATATTGTCGAACAAAGGTATTATTTGATTTGATTTGCTCCATTCCTGCATGAGCGGTAGTCTTCAGTCACTTGTGAAAAATAATAAATAAAATAGATATTGCGTATTTTGCAACACTTTCCGATCGCATATATCTAAATTGAACTAGCCCTCGTCCCAATAGTATGCCTGCATCTTTAACTGGATGCATTAGGCACGTCGTACACACCTACTTCGCCTGCTTTCTCGCCACGCCTCTACGCTCAAAAAAACATCGCTGCCTCCGCGGGCGACTACGCAAAGCGTTTAGAGTAGTAACACTTTTCTTGTCCGTTGTTTTGTGCAGCCCTGTCGACGATGCTGCCCCTGCGGCTCCAATGCACCTTACATTGGAGAAAAGCCCAACTGTCGCACAGTTCGTGGACTCGTGTGCTCGTCTTTAACATCGCATCATTTTTTTTTTGTCTTCCTTACATTTAAAAATGGTGCACCGCTCAGTTTGAAAAAAAAAAGACAACTCATGAGATACCGTGTTATGGCTGTAATCAAGGTATCAGCCTGCAAAGCAAATATAGTGTAAGTGGGAGGGCAAGAGGGGGCTAGGACTGGAATTACTTCTCATTATCAGTTGTACTCCATACTGCAGACGTGAGATCCCTATAGCTTAGTTCACGGGTGGCTATACAGTAAACTGCGAATGCTAGTTAGTATTCAGAAACGACGGTCACTAAGTTCATCCCAATTAAAATACATCGTGGACGTGTAGCGGTAGGCAACTCAGCTCTTCATTATCGACGACCCAGTGCCGTCGAAAACGGTCACGACGTCAGTGTTTTTTACGCAACCCGACAGACATAATGCGCGACGTGCACATCTAAGACAACGACAGCAGCTCCATTTCACCGCAGGGCTGACCAGTTTCCAGACGCCCTGAAATCAGCGCTGCACGGAATTACGGCGAAGTAACCGGCAAACTGCGCCGGATTCCCGCCACGGCCAAGGCGGCAACTGCGGCGCTGCTGTTAAGTCTAGCGTGCCGTGCGCATTTCGAAGCGCGTGTAACCGAACGCGCTTTGCGGCGCTCGCCGATCATGACGAGAAAAAGAGCGGGAATAAACCACGTGGGGGTATGAAATGACGTGCTTATCGGAAAGTGCGTGAAGCGTGATCGGCCTACAGCCTCTGTGTGAAACGATTTTGCGAGCAGAACTTTGTTGAGCTATGGAACATGGTTGGTTTTTCGTGGTGCCGCGAATGGTTACTGCTAATCAGAAAGAGATGCTGCGCTTAGCGTTATGCTTTAGGCCCGAGCCATCAGCTTGTTGTTGCCCCATCGTTACGACATCTTGAATTGCGGTTGACGTGCTGAGGCCGCTTGGTAGAGTTCAAACGGTATATATTTAACCAACCAAACGAAAGTTTCTTTTTTTTACATGGTACTTCATTTATTGAACTTCCGATACTATTTGGCGCCTGGTAATCAAGAAGGTCGCAAACTCATAAGCACTGAACTTTATGTAACTTGTCACTGAAATATCATAGTGCATTCAGAAATTGAGCGGGATGACATGCAGATCTGATATTTCGAATGTTGTCACTCTTATTAAAGAAGAGGATGCACTTCAGTACGGGATGGATTTCTCTGCAAAAGGAAGTTCACACCTCTTGATTGACGTTGCAGCCCAACAGCTTTCTCTTTTCTTTTATTGAAGTGAAGCACGTTGTGTGTACGGTAATGTGTGGATATGGTATATAATTTCTGAGGGAGTATAATGGTGGAATACACTTCGGTATGGAAAGAATGAAACTGTAATTCCGTCCGGTGTATGAAGATAAATGGTATTATACCAGTTACTCATCCTTTGAAAAGCTCTGAACAGGTAGCTTCATTAATGTAAGGAAGAAAAATGCCTGCGACGTAGCCCAATGCCAGCAAAGATGGGGTGGTGCTGTCGCTCATGTGGCTGGGAGTCCTAGCATGGAAATTTGGCTTTTCGGCCACTTTCAATTGCCGTGTACTTTATATTCCTACACTTCGATAAAAAAATCATCAGAAACCCATCTCACGACGACTGTCGACGGTAATGCGTTTAGCATTCTATGAATTTATCGACACGATGTATTGCACCATCAAAAAGAGTTATGTATTTGGTGTGCGCACCAGGAGGACTATCCTTTCGTGCTTCCCTAAGAACACTCGAGGCCACCTAGCGGCGCCGCCACGAAGTCTGCGCGTGGCCTCCGAAATCCATGACGCGCCAGTGCGTGCGAACGCAGAAAAAAAAAACATGTCATGCGGCAACCTGGTTTCTTTCTCGCCCTCCTTACTTCAAGTGCCTTAAACTTCGTAAAGTAGCGACACTCTCCTCCTCCGCCTTCCCTCCCCCTCGTTTCTCTTCTCTTTCGCGCTCCCTCCTCGATCATGGCGCCACCTACACTGCTCGAGCGTAGCAACGGCGCCAACATGCACTCCTCGCCACTCCGTAGAGGCTTCTCGAGCAAAAATGGCGCTGATGCACGGCGCGAGGGCCCACGTGATGCTATTAGGCCAATAGCGACGCGTTGTTGGCCTCGATCAGAGCGCGCGAGGAGCAGGCGGCATTCTTCAAAGCGTGCCGCTACTTGACGAAGCTTAAGGGGCGTTAATCTCACTAGACAGGCGGTGCCATATAGTGGTGGAACTGAGAAGTCTGCGCGTGGCCTCTGAGACGATAAGCGTGGCGCGCCGGCGCATGCGAACGCTGAGACTTGTTTCCTCGCCTGCTGTGCACCCAGTGGCACGTGCTCATTGAATAAAGTTGGCCAGATGTTCTTTTAACAGCAGCACGTATATCCAGTGCATTCATGGCGCAGCTCGTTACAGCGTTGGCGGGAAAGACGTTCATTAAAAAAGCGGAACATACCCAGTGCATTTGCCACGCAGCCTGCTAACGTACAAGGTTGCTGTCTCGAGGAACCGTGTTACAAGGGTTCGATTCAGTCCAGCAGCGGAGAAATTGAAAGCGTCCTTTTCGTCGTTGTAGAGCGGCACAGAGTTACTGGCGCACACCTCAGTGATTCAGTTGGCATCGAATAGGTTCATTGAAGAATAGCACAGATCGATTGCCACATACACACTGCTCCAGTCAGCGTCAAAGAGTTTCATTAAAGAGCGCGACGCATCTAGTCCCGCATCTACAGTCACCCCTAGTCGGAGGCAAAGAAGCTCGTTGAAGAGCGGCACATAGGTACGCATTGCCACATCCGCGTTTACTCGACGGTTGTTTCAAGCCCTGCTCACTCATCACAGCAGTTCCATGTTCTAATCATTAGACCATGGACTGCCCAGTGACCTAGTTTGGTGGGAAACCTGTTAGATACAAGTATACATAGATGGATAAGCGCCGGAAAGTGCGTGGGATACCCTAAGAATTGTAATGCGTTATTAACAGGTAATTTCCTCCGTGCATACTCAGCTGTCACTCTCTGATAGCGCTACACGGTATTAATCGTATGTGTACGTACGTGCACATACCATACACACATGTAGCCGAGGTTAGCGTGAAAGCTTCACCCGCAACGAGATTTTAAGAAAACGTTTATTTTAGAAGCTGTTTGAGACTGTCGGTAATTAGATCGTAGAACACCATATTCCTTAGTACGTACAATACTAAACATCCGTGGCGGCGGAAACCCTCATCTCTCAGGTAGAGCACACCGCTAACTTTTGGCGCCTACTTGCAGCTCCTGCGCGGCCGGCACACACAGGCAATGCAAACACGGGGGTTACACACACC
Source organism: Dermacentor variabilis (assembly GCF_050947875.1). Lineage (NCBI taxonomy): Eukaryota > Metazoa > Arthropoda > Arachnida > Ixodida > Ixodidae > Dermacentor > Dermacentor variabilis. Next base: position 29,791,161 of record NC_134575.1, on the reverse strand, counting down.
GATTTCTATCAGCAGCCGTCCAAATATCACAGGCCAGGCCGGCGCGCGAGATCAGCGCCCGTCCGTGAACTGCGTGCCCCCAACTGTCGTTCGACAATGGAATATCGCGCGACACCGATTCCCTTCTCGTCGAGCCTTTCCCGCATTGCTTTCCCGCGAATGTATACAGAGACAAAAAAAAAAAAACGCGAATGGCCTCAAGTGTCGCTCTCGACCCGTCGCAGTGCGGCGTTTGCGACACAGTCTTCGATGTGTTTTGTTTTTTTTTCTCTTTAAATATTGCGCTTCGAACTGCATTTCTCCCTGTATGCAAGCTCTTTGAACAGCAATGTTGTTTCGCTCGGGGTTATTGATACACTGAAAAAGACTTCAGTCAATGACAAACGCATTTTATGCCAGCGTATCGAGCACAATGACCTCACTTCCAGGACAGTACACGTTTTCTCAATTCCCACTAAACCCTCTTTATGCGCCGCCTGAGACCCCGACTAGAAGCTCCATCTTGCACGAGCCGCCCTCAAATGACTACTCGAGCCCTGAAAAAGCAGCAATATTGGAAACGGCCGTAAATAGCTTATATCTTGTGCAACTTCTTCATACTTGCTTCTCTGTTTTTTTCTGAACGTAGAACTTTTTTCAGTGACACCGAGGGGCTTTATTTTTTCCATGGCTTGTTCTTTCCAGTCACACCATTGAACGTTCCTACCAAGTGGTAATGTATTATTGATACCTTACACCGGCAAAAATGGCATCGCGCTACCTCAACTTTTCTTTAAGAATTCATTAGTTTAGTCTAAGGAACTGGTTCCAAAAGGTTGTGTTTTAGTTATCGATGTAGTGTAACATTAAAATTTGTGGTCACCCGTGATACCAAGAAAAAAGGGATTCGCTTGCTTGGCGCGCATCACTTGAATGTGCTATTCACACACAAATACACGCCTGCACACAAACACACGCACGCGCACGCAGACACAAACACATACACAAAGAAACAACACATGCGCACGTGCCCAACAATATCTACAAAGACCCGCTGTTGATGCAAAGCTCAATTGGGATTCTCGAAAATGCAATTGACCACCTATGGATGTTGGGCGTGGTTTATTCCCTTCAACACTATCCAGTGCCCCTCAAGATTCCTCTAGTGCGATGTTATATAGAAAGCACAGTTTTTCTCACCATTTTTCGCAATAATCTTGTGGCAGTTGCTGGCGACTTACATAATGACATTTTCACTGGTGCGATTCGGAGTGGTTGGCGCTGTAATGAAAGAGGTACGAATACATATGAATTTCGAACTAATCCCTTTATGTGGCGCCGGTGCTGAATATTGTAAACATGAATAATGTGCTAGCGTAGCCTCGATAACGAATACGACCGAAGAATCAAGGCTAGTATAGAGACAGCATTGTGCCATTACATATTTATACAGAAGGAATAGGTCACTGCAGAAACCAGCCCACCGGTGACGCTTGCCGTAAGCACTGACTCTGCGTGAGGAAATGAAATAGACGAATATTTTTCTAATGCCTATCTCACTTTTCCCAATGTACCCAGAAGCAGCACTTCAAATCTCTTGAAGGTTTCAAGTACTTTTTGAAGATACTTGAAGCGATGACCCTACTGATGTCCTTGATAATTGAAAGACCCCAGAATGACAGCCTAACGGAAAGTAAACTGAACCATTCTTGTAAAGATTGTAGTTTTTGTCACAGTGTCACTATAGTACGATATGTTGTATAAGAGCGGCACTTATTCGCTGCACTCGTGCACTATGGCAACTTTTCTGAGAACGTCCAGGTTACGAACTGTGCAACCGGTTCCCATTAGCGCAGGGGTCTGCTCCAATAAAGGAAAATATACACAGGCGGCGATACAAGTGTACAGAAACGGGCAAGAAACGAACGTGTGATAATTTATCGTAATGTTACCAGGCAAGCAATACGAAAAACAGAAAACACCTCTTGTTAAAGACGAAGCACTTCCCATCTGATGCTAAACAATGTTACACTTCGGTGTGAATTCCGGACGAAAAACAGACAATGATTCCTTTATCCGAAACTAAAGCTCTGTAAGCTATGAGGCGCCTTTGAAAAGAAGGTGTGACTATTAAAGAGCATCATAATTCTCTATGAAAAAAGTTCCTGAGTACTGATTGATTGCCTGCTGGCTGGCTAACTAGTGGTTCGCTAGCTGAATTCTGGCTAACTACGCAACGTACGATGCCGAATATACAAACCGATGACGGCTATCCTGACGATATGCGTGCCCTGCACTTTGAACCACGTGGATATTTCGCTATCAGACATCATCAGAGAATGAAGGGATAGACCGGCGGCGATATAAACATCTGGCGCCAAATAATTCTGCTCATGGAAAGCTTAGTTTTAGCACGATTGTTGAAATTTTATAATACATATGCAAAGTATAATGTTGAATATTGGGAAACAAGTTTCCTAGTCTTCTGTGAGGTTTCTAAACCTCACTAAACGTAAAGCTTCGGCAAGGACTATTTAAAGGAGCGTCACATTTGAGAGCATCAACGGTTTCATGTTTGACACATTTGGAAAACACATCTACCGTATTACCTCCGTCATCTGCATCTACAAAGATACTCAGGCAACTGTTTTTGGTGGGAAGCCCACATCAAGCAAGAACACAGACCAGATGGAAAAAAAAACATCAATGGTGACTTAGCAGTAAATACGGGAGGAATGCATTAGAATTACGTCACACATCTTTGAGGTACCGGACCCATGGTTTAGACCGGGTTCCACCACACTGAAAAGTATTGTTGTGAAGCTCACTAGACACACGTTCTGCCGCTTGGAAGGGCAAACTGCAACTGAAGGAGTTCGGAGCATATCGCCACTATTTGCCATATATATATAGTGCAACTAGCGGTGATCTGCCACGTTCTACCGTCAGTTCCACTTCGCTCCTTCGGGAGGAGGGCGAAGTAACGCTAAAGCATTGCTCTCGCATTTATCGCTAAATCACCCCTGAACTACATTGTCAGCACTTTTGAGACGTCAACCGTTGCTCCTGTAGAACGTATTGTTGCAGCGTTTTGATCATTGCTTTCGTCGGGCTCAGTGGTTTCTCTGTCGTAAGAAAGCTCACCATACGCCGCTTCTTTCACATCAAATAACTAGCTAGCTCATAAACATGCGAGGCCGCGAAGGCTCTCATATTGAGTTTCCATATTCTGGCACGACCGTGACTACTATTTGTAGAGATTTTGGACCTTTGACACTAATTCACTCTTTCATTGCATGTCGCATCCAGTAAACTCCTTATGAGGACTCAAGTGGGCGCATAAATGGGCGTAATCATTTCCGCAAAGGCTTTCATTGATGTAATGTTTACAGGTAAAAGTAAATGATGAAATCTTTATATGTTCATTCTTTTTTTTACCTTGTTCTAATTCTTTATTTGCATGTGTCACACAACTACTCGCAATGCCGTACTTTCAACAGTGCTCCTCCGCCCTTATATAGTACCCGCAACGGCCTTAAAGGCAGTTGCGCAGAAATTATGGATAAAAGAATAAATCATGATGATGATGCTTATGACCACTAAACTGCCTCGTAGCTTGTGCTTGTTTTTATTTCTTTCTTGCACGACACGACTCCATGATGTCATTTTATCGCACGAGCCCACCTTCCTCTGATTTAGCACTGTGGGCGGTTGGTCAACGGTGCACTCCGCCTTGGGGCTTGTCCTAGCTCGGCTTTTTGCTATTGACTGTCAGGGTTTACAGGAGTACATTGCTTCCGCGAGGTCGTAGCATCTTCTACGTAAGATTTTTAAGCTAAATCCTTTTTAAGATTTCGCAATAATATTGTCATACCATATCTGGCACCTAGTACCACCGCGCGTCACGTAAAGGGAACCCTTTTGCATCGAAAGGGACCTCACAGCCTCGCCCCCACCCACCTGGATAAGCGCCAACTTTCGCAAGTAATAACACATGGCGTTTGTAGCGAATAAAGGCTTTTGGGTTTGCACACTTCGGTGAAACGTTTGCGATTAACGTGAAGGAAGATCGGGGTGTTGCGTTTCCTGATATGCACACACGTTACCGATTTACATCACGTGTATTGATCGATTCCTTCCCCCGAGGCAGTAAGCCAACACACAGTTCAAAGAGCCTAGGAGCAAGTGACGCAACGGTTGAAACGACCCCGCAAACGAAACCCTGCACCGTGCAATTATGGGTTATGAGTCGTACGCGACAGCTGCGATTGTCCCTAGCAGCATGCGTCTTTGGAAATGTTCCGCTAGACAGTCAAGACAAATTGGAGTAATATCTGGCTCGTCACAAATGGCGATCTTCGTGTGTGTTGCCAAAGCATTCCGTCGCAAAGAGAGACCTCGAAGACTCGCGCTTGCACAAGCTTTTTCGCATTTTACTGTTAACTGTCATGTACGCGTGAGTGTTTTTCCAGGCAAGCAAGCACTTGTGTACGTCTGACTAGTTACAGTGATGTACGCTTGGGCTTGATACTTTTTTCTCTGCGCACAGTATTTAGTAAGGTAGAGAAGTCACGGGGAGGTCTAGTCATGTTGTCATGTAGAGTCTGGTTGGCTACCCTACGCTGGGCGAATGGAGAGTGGGAAGAGAGAAGAGTGAGAGAGATATGGGTATACAGACGTACACGGATAGTACTAGAGTCAAAGCTGCTCGTACAAACCAGACATTCTCAGAAAGCACAAAAGTGCCTTCGCTGCCTTCCGAGTCGATGATAGGTGGGGCCGGTGTTCTAGTACTGTCTGTTCACTAAGAGGACGATAACCTAGTTTCCTGAGTGTGTTGGACATAGATTGTCATTGTGCTTCAATTTGAGGACAGTGGCACAATAAGTGGCCAATGTTCTCACCGCATCCGCAAGCATCACATGCAGGACTGTCAGCCGTTTCAATTATTGCTGAATAATCTTTCGTGAAGGCAACTCCTAGCCACAACCGACACAGAAGAGACGCTTGGCGTTGGCGCACTCTGGCCGGAGGTCTGAGTTGCAGCGAAGGACTTAGTCTGTGCAGTATGGTGTGCCTTGTATGTGCGGTATTCCACTCTGCTAAAAAGATCGTGCGTGCTAGATTGCAAAGTTGTCTCGCAGTGTCGGTCCTTGAGAGAGGAATTGGGACGCTGCAGTCTTCTTTGTTTGACGTCGGGGCTGCTTTATCTGCGTCATCGTTTCCAATGATACCGCAATGGTCTGGTATCCATTGACAAAAGATATCATGGCCGTTTTCTGTCAACCGATGGTCGAGTTCCACGATATCGCACGTCAGCTGATCGTGAATGGCACGTCAGAGAATCGACTGTACACATTGTAAGGCCGGCCTTGAATCGCCGAAGACTGCCCATTTTCGAGGACTTCCAGCTTTCAACTGAAACGCTTACTTCAGCACGCAGTTCAAGTAGGATCAGTCCTTAGGATATTACACGCTTAGACTCTCTTATTTTCCACAGCCGTTTTTTAGGCCACGTCAGGGCTTGCTGCATTTACACGGCGTCTTAAGGTGTCACGCCGCACTTCATAATATTTAATATGAAAACCTAGAAAAGCTGTTGTAGCAAGAGACGTAGACAAGTATACGTCACACTCGCCGGGAAGGTCGGGCTCCTGGCTGCGATTGCTCGACCACCGAGGTAGCGATATCAGCGAAAACAACAAAATTATGGTGTCAGCGCAGCTCGGAAAGTTCGCTCGGACACTTCGCGTGGACCATACGAGCCACCTACAAAAAGCCCGGACGTCAATATAATATTTTAGATGAATAACCGTCAATATATGTTACGGTCTAAATCAGGTATCAAAACAGCACGGACGACTAACCCCCGCGGCATTCGCGAAACCCAGTAGATGACATTTTGCTGGCCTGTCGTTGCGAGAATTGGGGCGAATGTGTGGGTATAATTTAAAGCGAGCCACTCCTAAATAGCCACGCGTGTACAACGGCCAGAGTTGGTATAAGATCCCTGGCTTGCTTCCTTCCGTTTCCGGCACGTTGCTCAAGTACAAAAACATTTGTGACCTGAGTGACACCGAGAAAACAATGGCTTAGTAAGAACGTGACCCGCTTTACGAACAAGGGTGACTGCCTTCGTTTCATGGCTTCTTTCGGCAACCTAGGAAAATTACAGAATCGGGTAGCTAAGTCAATGACGATTCCATGACGATGAGAAGTAATAACGTTACAGCGTTGTTTGTATCTTTCTCTACATCAGGTTACTATGTCTCTTCTTTGCCTGACGTGCCACACGTCTCTTTTGAACAGGAAAGCTTTTGTTAACCTATTTTCATGCGTCTTACAGCAGACCTGAACTGGTAACTAAGGCAGTATTAAAAGGAAGCATAGAATTCGGCAAAAGCCCTTTTTATGGCTCAAGTATAAGCACACAAACTGAAAAAAGAGTCCTTATCTTTAAAATAAAGGATAACGAACGTGATGATATATAGTGTAGATCAGAACGAACCTTTGAGAGCGAAAAACTAATCAGACTAGTTCAGAAAAATTCAGATTTTTGTATTTAACCTCCCTGTGTGAAAAAAAAAGAAAAAGAAACTCTTGTCCCGCTATCACGAAAAGGCAGGAAGACAGCCTCAGAAACGTATCCTCTGGCTTCATCTGTATACGTAGGCTAAGTATGCGACATACAGAACCATGTGGCTAGTATATCTTGGCGCTTTAAATATTACAGCTATCGCACTCGAGGCAGCTGGCAAACGTTGCTAGCCTACTGTGAGCAATGTTTACGCAGCTGTATACACAGCGGTAGTTTTCCTGTCAGGGTAGGATGCATTCATTAAATATGTTTCAACAATAATTAATCAGTGTTGAAAGCGCAAGGACTCATGACAAGGGCTTACATAGGGCGAATTACTTTCTTGATTGCGCTCAACAGAGGTCTTTAAATGGAGAAATGGATTGAGAAAGAAAGGGCAAACATTAACACATTTACGCTAGAATAGCTAAAACTGCCAAAAACACTAATTAGATCCATCTATAAAATGAACGACAATTACACTCTTCGACCTTCCTGCACAAGAAGAAAGGCGCATTCGACTGCTTCCGAGGACCATTGCATTGCTTACGCACCGGTTGTTCTTCGCGTGCGTCGCTTCTAATGGCCTCACATTCTGGAACACCCGCGCATGATACTGGATCTGTCCGCGCCGCTTCCTCTAACAGCCAAAGGTCATTAGGTCATTAGTAAGGTCATTAGCATACTTCATTGTGAAACAGAAGTTGTATGGCGCAAGTCCTGACGCCAACGAAACAATTATTAAATTGCCATTTTCTTCTGTCTTTTGTTGTCGTGCTAAATGGCCCACAAGATATTAGACAAAAGAAATAAAGAAAAGAAGATGCGGAGAGCGCACGGCATTACGCCTCACTACATCGGTTCATGCCTACAAGCTTGCGGTGACCTATTGGCGTTGACTCCTCCACAGCAATTGCAGCGTGAGCTGCTTTTTGTTGACCCTCCATGGTGTCTTATATTGAGAAAATAACTGAAAGAATGTATTGCTGGCTCATTGCGCCTACTAAAGCAGTTATGTATCATTGCACAAGAATTAACGCGTTTATTTCAAAGATAAACGAGAAATTGGTGCGTTACCGTTTGGTAACACAGCATCGTAATATAGTACATATGTGTGTTAGTCACTGTGACATTGTATGCGCTGAACGCGTAGCGATGGCCGTTTGTACCAAGCTCCCGCATTCGGCTATAAAAATTTATGAAGAACCAATTCCAGTTGTTACGGAAGAATGTGTTTAGTACACTTTCAGAAGCGTTTATTTGAGCCACTATAGTTCAACGTGTGTTATGGGCGATGTTATGGGTCTGGTAAGTGGAGCATGATTGGCGGATTATTTATTCATTTAATATACAGACACTGCATGGGGTTTCGAATCGGTCCTTGAGGTAGTTGTGCCCGAAGCAGTACCAGTTGTTTCCCGCGTACGGATCTCATTAGACTGTGGTATACTGCAGTTTTCTTGGGGTTGGCCCACGAAAACGGTTAGAGAGTCACGCGAAATCAGGGTGAGCTCCGAGACAATGCTACACGCCTTATGAAAAATCTGGACCGCTTTGATTCACAGGAAAGTGAACCAAAGTTTAATATGGGAAAGAAAATCCAGACGTTAGAACCACTAGCACGCCACGTTACCAAGCGGTCACAAACGCAAATGTGAGTGCCTATAGTTTTCGCATGGAAAGCAACGCTCTTAAAAACGTTCTCGCCTGTATTTCCGATTGCTACCATCTAGTAAAACTTTACAGAAAGCATGTAGCTCAGAGACAGCAAGAAATGCAGTGATGCACACAACTTAAGACCTCTGACAAAAGAAGGCTCAATAAACTCACACTATCGCGCCATGTTACCATACGGTCACGAACACCAATTCGAATGATTCACTTGCATAAGCAATGCCAAGGCATTCAAGTGATTATCATGCGTCGGTTTCTGTGTTGCTTCTGTTGTACGTAATTTTAGCGTTCATGCAGCTACGACGGGCATAAAAATTATGACCGAAAAGAAAACTTCAGAACAATAAGACGATCGTGCGTGCAACCGTTTTGATGGAAAACTGGCAGGCACTGCTCCATGGAGGAGAAATCCTGAAGTAGCAACATTGCCAAATAAATACCTTACCAAACGGCTGCTCGGTGCGTTATTAAAGAGGTGCTGGATCTCGGAGGCTGCGTCGAACACAGTATGTTACCACACGGTGGCGCCGTTCCGCAGAGGGTTAAAGGTGGAATTTGCAAGGGCTAGGTTAGCCAGTGTGATGTTAGATTGGACTCTATCTTGCGGTACATCTCACAATAACCGCGCTAACTACCCCCCCACTCCCCTTGAGAAAGACGACAGCGCTTATTTAGTCTATTCATGTTTTTGGGAGTGTTTGGCCTAGTTAGCGGTGTCTTCTTTTTTTCTACTGTGTACAACAACGACCAACCGACCGACCGAGTTTTCACTACTAATGATCCATCTGATTGTTTTATGCAGCACCGCTATGCTTCCGCCGATTTATATGCGTAATGTGCTGCTCTGGCCGGCCGTATTTCTTTCCTACTGCTTTTTCACCATGCCGTGACCACAATATGGTTGACCAATTCTCCGTAGAAAGCAAATATGCGCAGAATTTGTGAGATGATAGAAAAGACGCTACACTTCTTCGTAATGCATCCACCTTTTGCTCAATCATCGAGAATCTCTCACCTTCCAAGGAATTGTTCTCATGCCTCATATCAAACATAGTGACTTCAACTTCACACTCAGAAGTGTTCTTTTAAACTCGATGTTTCATTGCGCAAATATATTAACGCAACAGGCGCGCAATGACTGGAGCTGCTGCGTTGTAGTGAAATTACGCATTGAAGCAAAGTCAGGAGTGATAACTCATTGCCTTTGTTGCAGCAGGATTCCATCTTAATTTCGCTGCTAATGGTATTAAGAGACTGCGCTGTAACACCAACATTTCATTTCTAAATTATTTTTAATAGCTAATTTCTAAAAGTATTGCTTTCACAATAGATTTCGCCAATCGAAAGAAGCACACGCAGCCATTACCAGCCCAACCTTACCGTCTATAAGCGCGTAGTCAGGCCTCAAGGCTGAACTTTGCTTCCCATATGCGTATTTTCAAAACTTACGCGCCAATTTCTTATACAGGTGTTTATTTCGACATGTTTGAAGGTTTGACGGTTTTATTGAAAAATATTTGGATACAGGAAAGTATATGGTAAATATCAGCACAGAAGGAGATCCCAGAGCTTAAACTGCCGAGGGGCACTCCTGTGCTATGTACAAAAAGTTATCAAATACAGACAGGCAGTGGTGTTGCAGATCAGTGAAACAGTATTAGCAAATACAAATATATTGAAACAACTAGGGCTATCAGGTGACTGAACAAGAAACTCAACTACAAATACCGACACCACGGTGACCCATAAACTATAAATACAAATATAAATTATAAGTATATACTCCCAGTACGCATTCTCCGTGAATTATGCCGCATAGCTGTTCAAGTCGTACAAAAGCCGTAACTTCAGCGTCAGCAGCCTTAAATAATTAGGGCAACTCCACCTTCTTGGTCTAGCTCAGAGATCTAGTCAAGTAAAGTAAAACGCAAGGTCTTAAACGTATTCATGTTTAAAGAGACGCTTTTAACAAGTTATTCGCCCTTACTATCAATAAAGCGCGAACGAGTTTCCGAGAGGAAATTATTCTAGAACATGGTGCTTGCAATTTTTGAGCGCTGCTGTAAACATAACTTCCTAGCCAGCTATGCCTACAATATTGTTATATTTTTTGTGTTCGTTACATTACTGTAAAAAACGACTTTTAAAACAAATATGTACTTTGACACTCTTGTTGTTCTGTTACGTTTCTTGGGAAATAATTTGATTTGCAACCTTGCCCGTTTTGGGGATATATGACTGCTTCTCATTGACACGGTAGCTTAGAAGAACTTGAACAGAAAGTTTTTGGTGATTATGATTTCTCCGCGCACGCGCATTGGTGTACTTCGGGCATGAACTTACATGTGGTCTTTGCGGAATAAAGATTTGTCGCAAGCCTGCGTCTGTCCTTGTGTGCTCTCTCTCTCTGTGGTTGTTTGTTTGCGCAGTGACATGGAATTGTTCCTTCCGTTCCGGTAATTTTCTTTTTTTTTTTTTGTAGAACTTGCATGCCCTAACTTGGGGTGCTTGAGGTCTCGGATATGAAATGAAACAATAAATTTTAAAAATTGAATACCCATGACAACGTAAAATAAACTGTTATGATAACAATGAAGATGACTGTGATAATGATGTTGATTGATACAAAATAAATATGTGCTAACGCTAACTCTTTGCGTCAATGCTGCGGTTATAATCTGTAGTGAGCAATGAGGTCACGTTGCCTCGTTTTCGCAGTCTTGGCACCCGCACACTAAAGTTCACCTACACATCACTGAGAAAGTTCCCGCCGAATCATTGTATGCAAGCTGACGCACGCGCGAATGCGTCCTGCACTGGTTATTGAAAAGCTCGGGCCCCCTATAGGAACGGCGCGAAGTCACTTCCCTTGCTGATAAAAGTTCAGAGGTCGAGGGAAACTTTGAATGTAACGACAGATAGCACATGTGAGTTCGGAGGTGGTGGGAGGGGCGGCGAGGACAAAAGCTATTTACGCACAAGCGCGCACTGCAAGTTCAGTCGACTGCGCATGTATAATTGCAAACTCAGCCGTAATATTCGGCAACGACTTGGTCAGCGTGTGGGTAGCGAACCGTAGCTCTGAGCCAAGTGCGGCGTGCGCGAATTCTACGAGCCGTCGCGCACAAGTTCAACTTAACCAGCGACGAATGGTCAACTTGCTAACGCCCACTGCGAAGCGGCTTGACAAGAGAAAAAAATAAGAAAGAAAGATCTTAGAAGACGGGCTTTCATATTGGTTGGCTGCAAGTTCGATTTATTGAAGTTCACGAAGAGCGTCACTGGTATACGAGCACTTGAAATGTGGTTCCCCATCTGTGGAATAAATAACGGTTTGCCGCACCCAAGGGTAGCCTGAAAAAAAACAACAACTTAATACTCCCTTGTCAGGTTGACGCAACGACGGAAGAGTAGCAGCGCCTCCCGAAGCAGTGGCTTCCAAAAATAGAAACTCCTCAGATCTCGGTGCTCATCACAGGGCAATGACAGCGATGCTTAAAAAAAAGTCGCAGTTTCGGCTGAAAGACGAAGCATCGACTGCGATAGCAATAGACAGCTATGCGAAGCAAGGAAAGTAGTTTTATCGGCTGTATAAAGTTCGAAACATTCGCTTAACTAACGAGCGCATGGTGCACGCGCATGAGGGCACATGAACACATCATACTCAATGGACGCGGACACTGGCTGTCAAAACACTGGTGCGCGCAAATGCGGCAGCAGCGGCGAGCGAAGTGACCTTCGTGCGGTCTATCGCTTTAGCGCAGGAGCGGCGAGAACACAGCGCGCACACAGGTATGAGCAGAGTCTGCAGATCCCTTTCAAGCTACGGCGCGCGCGATGACCCCCGGCAGTGCAAAGTTCGCACTTGTTGGCGGAGTCGCAACCGCCACCCCCTCCCTCCCGCGCCACCTGCCTGCTTTCTTCCATATATGGCGCGAGTTCGAGCCGCAATCGTCAGTTCCCCTTGTGCCTGGTCGCGAAATACCCAGTTGCTGACGGAGCACAATGCTGTAACCTCCCCCCCCCTCCCTGCCTCCTATCCTCTCATGGCCTGTCACGTGACGGATGACGGCGCGTTTGCTCTCCGCTTCCTTCGCGCGCGCCAGATTGAGCCGCGATCGTCGCCTTCCCTCGCGTGCTTTCACTCCCACTTACAACATGCGACGCGCGCCGGCGGTGTTATCGCACTTGGACTTTATATGGAACATCACGACGACGGCGACGACAAAAATGAGCCTACAGTCTCTATATAATTTATATCGTACTAAAACATTGTGCGAATGCTCGCAGAAATCTTGCGACGCAATTTCTTTTATCTACATTGCGCGCCCTCCAGTAAAACCAATGCTGCGTAATGCACTTCTCCGTGTGGCGCCACCTACATGACAACGCAGAGCAAACCAGCTGAGATTTTCACATACATGTTTTAGTAGCCTCCGAGAGTCATGTTTGAAAATTATACTGCGTGATACTGCGTGAGAACGTATCAAATCTCTTGGGCTACATTTGAAATTCTACTCCAGACGTCCTATGCTACACTTAATGTTTGACGGGTTTTTCTTGGTTACATATGTGCAAGAAAACTACGCGAATTCCCCTAAGTGCTGTTGCACATTTCGGTTTTCGTGTTTTTGCCATATCGTGTGGCACAATCATCGTGATTTTCGCTACACCTCTGAAATTTATCTCAGTTCTAATGGCATATTTGCCTCTGAGTGACCTCATTGTCCATTGTTATTGGTAGCCTACATAGCGACTTACTGATTCAGATGTATACCAGCTAATTGTTCCTCAGAAGCACCAAGTAACACCTAAAGCCTTCGCGACCGCTTAGTACGCTCTCAGAGGAAGACAGACGCGCCAGCTCATAGCCCGCAATCCCTCGTTAGAGTTGAATTCTACCGTGCTTATGTGAAACCTTATGGAAAATATACCGGGCGTTTTATTTTAACGTTAGCATAATTTTAAAAGAATCGCATGCGCCATTTAGCACAAGTCTGTTTAGTGAGCGGAAGTACTTGGAGAGGTATACATTGCATACACTGAAAATCAATACTCACAAATAAACAATTAATAAAATTTCACACATTACCTTTGCAACCGATTGATTCAGCGCACATATTTCAATACACGAATTGAAGTCAGTGGTTTCGTAAGGCACATGCACTTGGAACTAGTTTAGAAATTAGCTCCACTTTTCATATAAGCGCCATCAAACTTGCTGTGAAAATGCAGTGTTGTTCGACTTACTTTTTTTATCGGAACATCCTTCTATGGACTGAAGCTCAAAAGTTACTGGAACACCAGTGGATATTGTCGCACACTTTGGGAACGCATATCTCGAAACTGGTGTCGTCCTCAGAATTCGTTCCAATTGGATATGACTTTAAAAGTCACGGGCTAGAATTCGTAATTTGTAATATGTGCCATAAAGGAGTTTGTTTAACAGCTAATTTGAACGAAAACTCTCATTTGTCACATATTCACTTTAATTTTCCTTGTGCAAATTATGTATGACCCTGAGAGTATTGTAGTTCAAAAGGCATATTTCTGCTTCATGTCACAGTTATGTTTTTTTTCAATTCTACGAACAATAAAATAGAACTCCCCGCATATAAAACCTTTTAATAGGATGTTCTTCATACCACCTGCCCCCCAAAAAACGGCTCGCACTTGTATTGATTGGGTAAAGTTCAAATACCGTATAAGTGAAGAAGCACTGCATACTTGTCCAAAAAATATGACATGGCAGAGCAATCTTGCATGATGAAACATATTTATCTGAGTTTTCTTTTTCAAAAAAAAGGATCAAGAAAATGCAGCTATAGAAACACCAACACGTGATGCCGAAATTCACATCCGATGAAGCTAAGCCCCTCAACGTTTTACTTTTTGCGTTTATCAACAGTTTCCATTATTGTATTCCGGGTGGGAATTAGTGGTGCACCAAACCAAATTTTCGACACCTCCATCTACATTAACAGAACTGGTTAAAAATCACATTCTATTGAACAAGCGAAGTAGCGCTTGACGCGATAAACATTGTAAAAGCGGTGTTGTGCTCAATGTAGAAGTAGGGCTGAAACCCGCCGTAGTTGCTTAGTGGCTTTGGTGTTGGGCTGCTAAGCATGAGGCCACGGGATCGAATCCCGGCCATGGCGGCTGCATTTCGATGGGGCGAAATTCGAAAACACCGGTGTGCTTAGATTCAGGCGCCCGTTAAAGAACCCCTGGTGGTCCGAATTTCCGGAGTCCCCCACTACGACGTGCCTCATAATCAGATCGCGGATTTGGCACGTAAAACTCCATATCTTAAAGAAAACAGCAGGGCTGGGCAAAGATACTTTGCATTTGTATCACCATACGATACAAGATACTAGCGGAATAGGTATTTGAGATACAGATACCAGGTACTACTGCAATTACTGTATCTGACACGATACTTGACATTTGTATATTAAGATACTTTGATACATTCGCAAATATCTTATTATAGATCCTAGTAATGTAGCAGCAAACGCATATGCACAAAAAAGTTTGCTCGGACATTTCCTAACTGCGACCAACCTTATTTCGTTTGAAAGAAATGTTTGTTAATATCTCAAAATCTTCGTTTTTCTTGTTCAAAGTGACATTTTCATTCCGAAACAACTTATTGGGGTTGCAATTTAGCTGAGTAGCACGAAGGCACATTATAAGTTGTGCTGTCAGCCATTGTTGCATGTCGCTTTGTTAATTTATGGCAGCCGCTACTGTGCTTGCCGACCAGCTGGCGGGTCGCCATCTAATTACAAGAACGCCACTAAGAAACCTCTGCACGATGGCACAAATACCGCTGCGGAGTTTTACCTTCTCCGTAAAAGCATTACCGTTTACGCATGTAACGTAGTCCGAAAAAATAGCTTTTGGCGTTTCCGAGCAAGAAACGTAAGAGAAAATAGCCGCTTTATGCACAGGTGTCCAGAAGGCATCGCCATTCACGCTTTGGTTCGCAACAGTCAAACTTACATGGACGGCATCCTTCAAATCGATGATTTGTGAAAATCACTAGGCGCAAAAGCAACCCCCATTCTTGAATTCTTCAGACTTCGTAACAAAGTACCACTCAAGAGAAACGCCGATAACGAAACTATAGCGGCATCAGATTTTGCGGGAAAGACGCCGCACGCATTGGCGCACGCAGCACATGTACCGTGGCTACGAGCAAGTGTCATGGAACCGACGCAACTGCAAACAAAAAATGAAGAAAACAAAAGGTTTGGCTACGCGCAGACCTCCGCACGCTTGTTTTTGTTCAGATGACGAGCATTACCACGTGAATCTGCTCCACCAATGCCGACCCGCCGACCTCATCATCTGCCCTTGCTGGAGAGCTGTGGCAGAAAGATAAAAGAATGTCGCTGCCTTTAGTTTTATTTAAGTGGCTTAGTGGCAGCTATAGGTCCCGCTTGAGAGGCGGTGTTAAGCCAACGTTTATAGTTTCGCACAGGGATGCTACGATAGCAGTATCTTGTATCTTAACATACAAGATACATTATTTCATATCTCGGAAATGCAGATACTGATACAAGTCTTGCCACACGTATCATGATACAGATACAAGATACCCAAAGGTTATCTAAGATAGTATCTAAGATACATGTATCTTCGATACTGCCCAGCACTGGGTAGAAGCCAGATCCGGTCGTTTGCTTAACATTATTCAAATATTTAAATTTAACTTAAGTTGTTAAGTTAAATCCTGTCTCTTTGTTGTCTGAAACCCGAAAAAAAAAACAGCACTTCTAACTGTGACGATTTCATCTGCTGAGTGCGAGCTGCTTGATGTATGAAACAAAAAACTGCTCCTGTCAGGCCTCCTTTTCCGATTGCTTCAAGCAAAGATTGTGTAGCTCTCCCATCTCTTTCTAATAAGAAGGCTCTGAAAATTTCCTCTGTGGGATTAATAGTAAGGCAACACGGTTAAGAGGAAGCTTTAGTTCGGGCCACAACTCCGACGCGGCCTATTCAAATACATGTAAAACGCAAAAACGCTTTTCTGAAATAACCACTGAACCAATTTTAACGAAATCTGCTGTATTTGAGAGAAAACGCTAAATTCTAATGACTGTTGGTAGCGTAATTTTGATTTACGGCCTGAATTTTATTACAATAATTTTCAAAAATTTGAACGTTTGAAAAAAATAGACGCATGAAGTTTATAAATTAATAGCTCTGCACCGAAACAGATATCGCAGTTCTGTAAATGGCATCCATTAGATCATTCCAACCGGACAAATTTGATATGTCAATTTATATGTTACGTGAATTTGTTACGTTGTGTACAAGGGTTCCGCAAAAGCTGTATTCAAAATATTACTAAATTTTATCACGTTCCTGTGTAACATATCAATTTTGTCCGCTTTAGGAGTTCTATCACATGCAATTCACAGAATTGTGTTATCGTTTATAATTGCTGAGTTACAGAGTTGTAAACTTGATAGTTTGGTTTTCTGATACTGTTCAATTTTAGCGAATTTTTCAATGAAACAGTTACAACATAAACGAAGAATTTGAAACCAATATTCACTAGATTTTAAGTTTTCTTTTAAACACAACAAACCTCGTAAAATTTGCTGCAGTGGTTGACGAGAAGAAAGAATTACCCTTTTACACGAATTTAGACGGGAGCACCCGAGCTAAAGCTTCCTCTTAACGTTAATCGTAGGGCTAATCTGCTACACTGCGCTCGAAACTTGCAATGGATAGGTGAGCCAGTCCCCTTGAGCTGCAATGCCATAGGCCAGTTGCAGGCGGTCAAAGTGGATTGCTCGAGACGGGGCGCCATAGACGACTGCAGACGCTGTGGCGCCCTTGTTGTCGCAACCTATACTACTTCGTTCGCTTCACGCTCTCTGATATCGACAATTCCAACCTCCCAGCTCACTCAGCTTGCCGTTGTGATCCGCCCTAGGCGTCACGTTTGTTATCTGCAATAGTTATGAAAGTTCCGACCCGCCAACGTTGTCTTTCAAATCCGGTTACGAACGCGAGACCAGCTGGGTTCCCGAGCGAAAAGGTAGACCGAAACAGTTGTCTGATGGAAATAAATGCGCACTCGAATACAAAATAGCGGCTTGTGTTCTTTTCATCGCTTTCTTTTTCTGCAATGTTCGAAATTCTTGCGTCAGGTGTACGTGTTGAATATATTTCACATTTCACAACTGACGGCATTCCCAACTTTTAACGATGTTTAACTGAATTTGAGACCAGACGCTAGAGTTTCACAACATGCGCCGTCAAGGATTGCGAAACGCAAGTTTACCGTTGAGTGGCAGTGCATGACAATGAAACGTTAGCAACGCTTGCCGTATGGTTTCGTCATGCGTAATGGATATCGATTTCCTCACTTTTATCTCCCTCACTGCCTACCAGCTTCCCATGCACTGATCACGCACATGACTATTCTTTTTACGTAATCGCTTACGAACAGTGTTGAAGAAGTAGTTGTCGGTTGTCTCTTAAGAGACCGCAAAAAACACGGAAACTGCTTCCTGTAGTTGCTTCATTACTAAAGCACGAGGAAAATGGCGACATGTGCTGTGCTAAAGAGAAGTAGTTTGGTTGTATATATATATATATATATACGGTTGCGGCATCAGTGGGCGTTACTATGCATTCCGCTGCCCTTGACAAGCCGCCATGTTGCCGCCGTATGAAGCCCGCGGAAATTGGCCGAGCGTTTAGCATTTTATAAGGCGACTTCCGGGTACTTCTTATGAAAGAGCACGGTAGCAAAATAAAGGGCACTCGAACACGATAACACATTTTCTTTGCATGTGAAGTTCTACAAAGTGATTTTTCCGTGAATACTTCAAAAAGCCTGCTTGAACGGAAAATGAATACCCCGACTGCGAATGCATTTCACGCACGAAGTACACTGTTGACCTCTTTTTACAAAATCCCGTAATATATAATACTCATATATTGCTACTGCGGTTAAGAGCCCGAAATTAGGTTTGCCTTGTCTGTACCTTCCGTACGTCCATTGGTTACGCTTACGACGGCCGTTGCCTACGTCTACGACCCGGTCAATTTTCTTTTGCCCTAATTGCGCCTCCGCCTCCCAAGCTTCATCGTCGCCTAAGCATGAATAAAAATGAAGCTTCCCCACAAACCGGACCATTGGGATTAGAACACATGTTAATGGAGTGTTGTATCGAATGCAGGTGTCTGCTCCCGACTTTCCGGGTGCTGCTGCAGCTGTTATGGTCTTGCCGCGTATGCCGCTAGTTTCTTTTTTTTTTGGCTTTTTTGTTCCTGCATTGCTCGGTGAAGATCAGTGCGCAATTACTGCCACGCTTTGTTGCTCCACACACAGACTCTGAAAGATGTCACAGCTGTTCGCGTATTTCGGGAAGCCAGCACAAGCAATACTCCAGCGGACGAGGATGTCGACGCGTGCATCATGTTGTTGTTCTTCGTAGAACAATAACAAACGCTCCTTAGATATTGCGTAACAACTTCTTGGTTCTTGGATTAAAAGAAAGATACGAAGAAGAAATGCGCGGGATGTCTGCAGATGCAGTTTGGCGAGAAAGCGGCATTTGTTACATGCATGCGTCCCCAAATGCACCAAGCGGATGAAGATCGAGGCAAGATTAAGCACCTTGCGCAAACAACGGGAAAGCGTGCGCACAAATTATCCTTTCAAGCTCGCTAGCGGCTTTCTTCAAACAAGGCATGAGCCTTCAAAGTTGTCGGTATAGACAGCGTTCATTGGTGGGCTTTCGCCAAAGACTTGCGCAAGCTGGTGCCACAGGTGATGCAATTCCGCAAGTTGGTTCTGCAGCTGTTCCTTCTCCAGAAGTTACTGGGGCAAATATTTGCACGGCAGATTTCTTCACAGTGTGGAGGGAATCGTCGCTCTTGTCTTCTCGCCTGTTAGGAAAATGCTGAGTCATGATGGATACACACCGCAAGACACACGTTTACGCGGGGAAAAAAATACAGCACAAAAGGCGCTCACGTTTGAATTAATTTTATTTCCACGTTCTGCAGGATATACTAAGGATATCGCCAAGGTCACGAACAAAAGCTCCAGGAACAACCAAGAAAAGACCAGTTAAAAACAGTCAATACAGTAAGAGAGTCGTGTAGTATCCAGCGAAGCCACTTCCTTTGGCAACATCAAGGTAGAATCCTAGCTTACGCACGCGTTAACATCTTTGATATTATTATAGATGTCCATAACCAGTCTAGTGAGCGCATGTTTATTATGGCGAAAGCCTTATGTCTCATCCTTCCATTCTCAATGGCTCATACCCTCGCAAAACGCGTCGACGACAGGAAAGGTACAAAACCTATCATCATCAAGGACTCATACCCCCGTAAGCAAGATGAACCATTAAGATGAATGATAAAGCGAATTAAGATATTTGATAAAAGGAATTAAGATGCATGACAAAGCGAATTAAGTGGACGACTAAGCAAATTAAGAGGATGAGTAAGCGAATTAAAAAGCTGACGCAGCAAAATAAGAGGCATGATTAAGCTAAGCAAATTAAGCGAGTTGAGGGGGCTGACTAAGCGAATTAAGAGGATAAGTGGGGCAATTAAGAGGGATGACTAAGCGAAGTAGACTAAGCGATCGAACGGGGATGTGTACCTGACGTGGCCGTCTTTAATGCATAGGCACTTGGGCTTTCGCCTTTAAGTCATCTTAGGGATAACATAAAAGGCCCTCTGAATTTTCTTTACTCTTGGCACGCAAAACCCCATAATTTTTTTTTTTACTATACTCCATTCCATACATAGCAGTCAACGCTGTGGAAGCTACGCAAGCGGTTAAGAAAAGTTATCACTCCGCGCGTTCCCTCCATGCTTCGCTGCGCGCCAACAGCGCTCGCTCGCGCGAGCATGCACGTGAGGTTCCTAGCGACAGGTTACAGATAAAAAGCCCGAAAAGAACAACAAAACTAAGAAAATGAGCTCAAACAGCGCATTAACAGCCGTATCTCACAGTATGCTTCTTTATAAGGATTAAAACCTGTTTCATTCGATACTGTGCCTGCATAAAAACAATTGCGCACAATTGCAGTGAAAAAGCATCAAACGCAAGGAACGCAGCCGCTGCCAGAAGTCTCTCTAGCCTCCACGGCGTTGAGTGCTATGCATGGAACAGAGTATAGCTCTGCTGACTCCTGCAGCTTTGGGTAGCGCTGGCACAAATGGGCATGCGTTGCCAAATGGGCTAAATCACTCTTTCTTTAATGCGAATAGCATTCTTTGTCTACTTCAGCCGTTTTGACAATTTTTACATATATCTAGCCTCTAACGCGGACCTAGTGGCCGAGGTTAATTAACTAACTAAATTATGGGGTTTTACATGCCAATACCACGATACGAATATGAGGCACGCCGTAGTGGGGGACTCCGCAATAATTTGGACCACCAGGTTGTCTACCTGCTTGAGCTGCTAGGTACGTGCTCCTAAGTCCTGATGCCGTCCTGGCAGCTCCACTGTCGTCGTTCCAGCCTGGCGATTTTACTCTTGTCATGCAAGTGTCGTCACGTCATCAACGCTGAACCAGTCTCCGAAGTTGTCTCATAGCTTGTACCAGTAGATTTGAACTCGTGGTCGTGATGACGTCGTGGTCTTTACATCCCCGTCATTCTAGCTATGTCATCCGACTCTTGTCATGCCATCGTTATCACCTCATCGTCGTCACACAGTCGTCGTCATCTCGTCATCGTCTAACTGTCGTTTTATCATTGTCATCACATGATTAACGTCATCCTATCGTTGTCACGCCATCGTCGCCATACCCCCAAAGTCATTGCATCGACGTGTATCCTTCTTCCTTATAGTATTTTAATCATATTGTCGTGATTCAATCGTGATTATCACACCGTTGTCATGCCGCTATCGTTAGTCGCAATCATATCTACCACCGTCGTCACGCCGTCAAGCTGTGCCATTATTGTCATTCCACGTACGTCATGTGACTCTCGTCTCGCCGTCGTTGTCAAGCCGTCATCGTCATACAGGTTTCCCAATACAGTCATCGTCACGCAATCGTCGTCATCCACTCGTCCTCATCTCATTGTCTACATACCTTTGTATAGTCATCATCGTCATACAGTCGTTATGCATTCGCCGTCATACAGTCGTCCTGAAGCAGCGTTTGGTACGGGCTAGTTGGTATTCCATTGTTTCAAACATCCTTCACAGCGCGTACATAGACAGGCACCAGGTCTTCGTCGTTCTCTTGGTCCTTGTCCATGTACGCGCTGTGTGTGGCGTCTGAAACAATACAATCGTCGTTGTGCCATCGTCGTGCCGCTGTCGCTTCATCATCGTGATCACATTGCTGTCATGCCGTCGTCCGTCATCCGACCTTCATCGATCCATCGACGTCATTCCTTGTTCGCGATTCTATCATAGTCATGCCGACGAAACTCAGTAGTGATTAGGTCTTCGTTGCCGTGCCTACTTCGTCGTTGCGTCATTGTCACACAGTCGCTATCGTGCATCCGTTGTCATACCGTCGTCACCATGGCGTCGTGTTCTTGCGATCATCGTCCTTCTCGCTTCTTTATCTGGTTGCCACCATAATATCGTCGTCACACCACTGTCGTCACCTCATTGTCCTCATGTGGCCGTCACTGCGTTGTTATCGTTAAACCGTCGTCACAATTAAAGAATCGACATGTCATTGTCGTCATGCCGTCATCGTTATATGCATTTATGTTTCCATCAATATCTTTGCATCTCCCTTATTCAGTCATGACTGCTGCATCAATCTCATGTAGTTGTCGTCGCGTCTCCATGCTCACGGGTGAACTTGGGAAGCGAGTGCCATAGTAAAGTCGGGTGATATCGGAATATGGTGGCACACGGCCGAATCCACGATAGCCTGAGGGTTATCACTACACGTGTTCAATAAGTGGAACTCTGGAATAAGTGGATCATCTGGCCTATATATCTAGTCGTTCATTTTCGGGTAAAATTCAATAATACTCAATTCTAGAACCTCGACCAATATTTCTAATTATTGGGTTCAACTTCATTGTCCACAAGAACTTTGCCCTTTTGTACAGGATAATAAAAAATGCAGCTGTTACAAAATTAACGTACGCTGCCCAATTTTTTTTTACGAGCAAGTGGTCAATGTCTACCATTTTTTTGTATAGTAATACAGAAATGTAATATATGCCTCGTTCGAACGTCGATTTCTTTCTTCTCTTCTAAGAGTGTATGGACTGTTGTAGAGTCACCCGATTTCAACGTGTCGATGGGCGTTGTTCCTATTATCGTTGTTAGATTTCAGGTCAACTTCCTATTTTCAGATCTTTAACTTCGCTGTTTCTCCCGAAACGGCGCAATGTCTGCGATAAGGGTCTTTCAATTGGATTGGAAAGGGCTTGTCACTTGTGTAGAGAAAAATAAAAACCACGTCTGAAACGCAACGTTTACACTATCATGGATTCCTTGCATGGGTTCTGTGCGCCAAGCGTGTCATTTTCATTCGCTATACGCGAGCTCTCTGAAGTTTGTCATAGGGTTCTGCGTTACATGTAACGGATTGTAAGTTATTATATAGCACAATTATGATTTGCAGCACGCGTGTCGATATTTTTGCGCAATTCAGACCGGCAGCCTTTAGCGAAATAGCTGGACAAGTGCCTTCAACTAGTGCCGCAATGCCTCAGCTGCACACATTTCACGTGATGCTCCATTTTTATCGGAATGGCCCTGAGCAGAGCTGGCTAACGCATCCAATATTAGGTGGCGCACAGTCTTATATCAGTGCCTTTATATTGAGAAGGACAAAGCCGTCGCTGTTGGTCTACATCGCTCAAAAGGCAGAGGACTGCACGTGTCACGTTGAAATTCTGTAATCTGCTGCTGCGCTCCGCATTCAAAGTTGTGTTTCGTTGACTATGATTTCGCCTCCTTCTATTAAATATACGAGAATCAG
Organism: Dermacentor variabilis; assembly: GCF_050947875.1. Taxonomy (NCBI): domain Eukaryota; kingdom Metazoa; phylum Arthropoda; class Arachnida; order Ixodida; family Ixodidae; genus Dermacentor; species Dermacentor variabilis. The sequence continues at coordinate 29,767,968 of NC_134575.1, read as the reverse complement.
CACTTATTTAGGTCTCTGCTACAATTATGCAACGCAAGCGCCGTATTTCTGATGCCAAGAACAGTGGAGCACAGAGAAGACCGTAATGGGACGTCGTACGCGCGAGAACCTCTAACAAATTCGGCGGAGCCCATCTCAAGATGACTGTCAACAGTAATGCGTTTAACATTGAATCAGCATAACGACACAATGCATTGCCATTGTCTAAACATGCATGAGACCCGTAATGCAGCGGGAGTTCTCTTTCGCGCTTCCCTAAGAATGCTAGACGCCGTCTATAACACCGCTGCCGCAAAGCCTGCACGTGTCCTCCGGAATGCATAGAGCGCTGGGGCGTGCGAGCGAGAAGAAACGCCTCATGCGGCAACCGCGCTCTTTCTCTCACTCCTTTCTGGACACGCTGCTCCACCTAGCGGCGCTGCTGAGAAGTTCGCACGTGGCCTCCGAGACCAGAAGCGTGGCGCACCGACGCCTGTGAACGCTGAGAATCATTCTCGCGCTTGACAAACACCCAGTGGCACCTACTCACGGTAAGTTGGTGAGAGGAGGTTCATTGAAGGCGGCGCATACCCAGTGCGTTCGTGGCGCAGCTCGATAAAGCCTTGAGTCGCTGTCTTTGAGGAAACCGTGTGACGTGGGTTCCATTCCGTTCGGCGTAGGAGAAATTTAAGGGGATCCTCTTCGTCATTGCAGAGTGGTACGTAATCAGTGGCATTACAGCCAGCGACCTACGTTGGCCCAATGGTTAGTTTCGAGCCCTGTTCCCTCAGCGCAGCTACCCGATGCACTACCCATTCGAACACGGGCTACCAAGTGACGAAGGTAGGTGGGAAAACTATTACGTACATACATAGCCCCCGGATAGTGCTTGAAGTAGCCTAAGGATGCCAACGCATTAAAAAGTCCCCAAAGTAAGATTAGGACATTTAGCGTACATTTAGTTGGTTTTTATCGTCCGCGTACGCGTCAGTAATGCTCGCGAAGTGAATATCCACAGCAGCAAGCCAAGCCTATGAGTAGCTTACCTGCAATTACTCGACACTCTGAAAGGGCGAAACAAGGCAATTCCTCCTATAATTTTATTAGCTCCGACGTCTGCTTTGCAAAATTGCTATGGTATGACATTCCTCCTCAGGAGGACATAGGGCCTCCATCCCCGATGCAACGAAACCACGCTTCCACAGCACTGTGTGGAACTTTCCCGAATGGACTATGACCACATCTGGAAGCGCGAAGCAGGAGCGTGTTTGCCACCTCGAAGTGCCGATGCTGCTGCATGATTCGCCACGGTGTAGACGCTTCCCGATCCAGCATGTAGTATACTAAATACAAGATAAAGAAAATTAATCAACCAGCTGCGCCGTCGAGACAGGGCGGCCGACGTGTCGCTACGTAATGTCGTGCTTATAAGATGCGTCGTTTTGCTAGGAATGTTGCGCATTCCGTTCTGCGGGTGCTAATGCATTGCTGCCAAGTTGCGTGCACTATGGGAGAGGGTATATGAAGACGATATATGAAACAAAGCAGACTCTTGCTGAATGTGCTGCGGCAATCGTCTCCTACTGCCGCGGCCACGCGCAATAAGCATTCACGCACGGAAACGTCAAGAAAATAAGGAGAGGTGAAAAGCACTCGTTTGTACGCGTCAATGCAGTTTTGGAAGCAATATACAGCTTATGACATCCATGGACATAGCAATAATGAATTAAAGCTTCGTGGATTGAAGTGGTAATCTTACATTGAGATAAAAAGGTAACAGTTGTACCACAAAAAGAGAACAAAGCACTGCGGTTGAATACCGAATTATTCTGCCGCTGCACTCAGTACAACTACCGTTGAGACATCAGAAGATGATACTATCAGACGTATCAAGGTGCAGCTGGGACTGTGGATGCAGTCATTTTTCGTCAACTGTTAAAAATGGCGCTGCTCTCTATAAAATGTATTGATATACGAACATAATTTCGCAAAGCCTTTTTCTCTTTTAATTCTACCATCTAAATACACCATTTCCCGCTAAGGTATGCTGTATAAACCTACTCAGGAAAGTGATTAGTGCAAATTGGTTTTCTGAGTTTATCTTAACGTACATCATTTATATGTGAAAGAAGAAAGAAAAGGAAAGACAAACAGAGCTCCATTTAGAGCGACTCCTTGCTCATTCCGAAATGTACTTGAGTCCTGCGTCTTGGAGTGGGCTTGAGATGTGTATTTGAGCCCTGCGTCTTGGAGTGGGCTTGAGATGTGTCTTGAAGCTTGCTGAATGACCAGTACTTAGTGTCTCCGGAACTGCATGCTCTAAACATGCGCTGAGTAGGTCCCATGGCACCGACTCTCAATTTACAATATTGAAATGGAAAGTTTCGCGAACGATAGGAAGCCCACCACTGGGTAACGCCCTGAGGACGTAAAAACAACTTCCCGAGTAATCGCGTCATGCTATCCAAAATATTTCTTGCTCTTCATGCCTATACAGTCCATCGCTCTAGAACCGCATTAACTACGAAAGCCATTTCAACTGTCCTGAAGTCGTTTCACAGGAAACTCTGGTACCGGCATTTTTACGCCTATTTTCGACGTAGTAGACTAAGGGGTGAAGTGCTTTTATTTTTGTGTGTGCGTATTATTTCCCCGTAAGCGCCGGCATGTAATATTCTTCGCATTTCGCTTGCTCAAAACGTCCAGTGGAAAAGAGAATTCATTGAGTGGTTGATTTCAATGTCAGAACGAATTCAGTAATGCAGAACTTTCGCCACGTTCATGAAGGTTTAGCGAACCGAAGTACAAGTAAAATGATGTTTGGCTAAGCCGGACGTCAATATTGGCAAAGTTCGCGTTCCTGCGGCATAATCAGATACGTTACATTTCTGTTAATGCTGCTCACCCATTTTCGAATCTTGTTCGTTCTCTCAGACGGTGAAATATCTTTCGTGCGCCTCAGAATACGTCCATGGCGTTTTTTTTTGTATTTCTGAGTGCACTTGAATGTCTGTTAAGCGAGCACAGGCTTATACGGCGCTTATTTTTTTACAGTAAGGTATAATTATTACAGTTATATGCGATATCTTCGAAAGACTATTATGATTTGGGAAATTCTATTCCTGCAACACGCTACTCCTGGTCTTTACTAAAGATTCGTATCTGCTAAAGACCCGAGCCCTCTTTATTCGATCTATTTTTCGCGACTTCCAAAGAGCATTTGACGCTGTCTACCATCGTGTTCTTCTTTTCCTGCTAACGCAGCTGAGCGTTTACCTCAATGGGGTGAAATGAATTAAAAGCTTCTTAATCTTAGGTGGTGTTCCAATACTCGCTGTAGACGGCAAAGTAGATGGCTAAGCAGACAGCGGCCATCTTAAATCTCCTTACAGTTTTCTCGAAGACGTCAAAGTAGACAGCTTCGCGAAGACACCATCGAAGTCAAAACCGTTGCGGGCTACTTTTCTGTCCAAACGAGAGGAGAGCAGAGCAAAAAAGGGAGGGAAAGAGAAAGCCAGAAGGCAGGGAGGTTAACAAGAGTAACATCCGTTGGCTACCCTACACCGGGGAGAGAGCTGAGCAGGATGCTTGGAAACCTAACGGGAAGGTCGTCGGCGCACAAGAAAGCGTAAACACGATTTCCTACGCCCTTAATACAAGTCACATCGTGTTTTTCAAAGGTTCGCAGGCGCAAAGACTTACAAGACAGAAATAATGCGTGCTTTTCTCGACATATTTTTTTCTTGTCGCCGCGAGGTTGCGTCTCGTCGCAGGAGCATCTTCCAGACGGCTCGAAACACGTTTCATGACTTGGCCTCGAAGCTGTCTAGGCTGTCTTCTTAGCTGGCTACGTAAACTGTCTCCGATGATGGGCAGAATTAGAACACATCTCAAGAACCCGCGTGCGTACCAAGTACGTGTGTCATATACTAGTCCGAGCGGAACGGACAGCAAACGACGAGCTAAATCTTCCTAATCTTCGGGCGCTGCAGAACGCCGACGGTATCCCTTCGGTCTCATCTCGCGCAACGTCGACGTGCCACGCCGCCGGCAACGCCACCTGGTGGCGTTCCTCATTGCGCCAGCATTCCCCAACGCCCAGCAGCGCCACGCTACAAATTTCACTGCTTGACCTTTGGGCAAAGCTGCCATTTTTAAGGCCAGACCCTCATGTGGTTCGTTGAAATGGCTCATACACGAAAAAAAAAGTGGCGCGTAGTCGTGTGGTTGCAAAAAAATATCCTTGTCAAGTCGAGTGGTTAAAATAAAGTGGACTAGTGGTAGATAGATAGAACAAACTTTATTTTCCAACGGATAAGGTCGTCTACCCACCCCCCGACATGCAGGTCAGGGGGCGAGTGCCGCCACCTCAGATGCAGGCTGGGAAGTCTTGGGTCCCAGCAGCCTCTTCAGCCAGTTGGACGAGCCGGAGCTGGAGCTCAGAGTCCGAGCTGCGCAGCAGAGTCTCCCAGGTGTCTATACTACGTATTTTGTGCGTTCCCCCGGGAGAGTACGCACATTCCCATATTATGTGGTCGAGGGTCCCTCTCGCCCCACAAAGATTACATCTATCGCTCCTGGCCTTGGGGAACATGTGATTCGCCATAACCGGGTGCGGGTGGTACAAAAAGAGATAGGTCATCATTAGCAATGGCTCATACCGGAAAAAAAAATAACATAATCTGAACAGCAAGCAAAGATACAATGGCTGAATATGAACGAAGGCACGAACGAAAAAACGAAAGAAAGAAAGAAAGGAAGAAAGGGAGAAAGAAACAGAGAAAGAAAGAAACAAAGAAAACATCTACACCAGGAATGGCTCATACCCTAGTAAGCAAGCAAATATGCAAATGCTGAATATGCAATTAGAAAGAAAAAAAGGGGAGAACGAAGAAGGAATGAAATCAATATCTGAACAAGGAAAGAGAGAAAGAAAGAAAGAAAAGAAAGAGGGAAATAAGAAAGAAGGAATGAAAAAGCGAATGAGAGAAAGAACGAAATAATCTTTAGATAGGGTATTAGGCGCTCGCATTTGTCATTGAAGAAATTGGCCTACAGCATAATATGTTTACACTGAAGCTCGTTATGTCTTGCAAGAAGTCACACCCCTTCAATCAGATATGCTTAATGCATTACGACGCGTGCAGCTGGCTTTTGACTTCGCGTGTTACAAGAGTGTAGAATGTTGCCGATTTTGTTTCCGTTTCAGTGTACTTTGAGCAAAACTCAGCTTCTCGAATTTCCTGTGTTCTCCAATTCGCGGGCATATGTAATTTGGAATGCATACTGATGCATAAATCTTGCACTATATTTCAAACAAACCACATCAGATATACCCTAGAATGTTCGAGAAATGTTATGTCCCTAAAGCAACCCCAAGTACGAGATGCTTTGAAATACTTGGCTTCACCCTAACGCACGCACATAAAATTTTGGAGTGGCGAAGTGACTAATTGTTGGGAAGCAAAGAGTTACTTTCATTTATGGCTCTTGCAATAGATTTTGTTTTGCCCAAGGTATAAAAGGAAGCTTCCAGTCAAGAACACGCAAAATATTTGACTGTCTTCAGTACGGGCACAGAGCTGAATTTATTCCACTAGAAACCTCTACTCTGAATCAAATGGATTCAGTGGCAGGTTCTGCAGTGCGCTTGCGCGGCGTAATTCTGTTCCAAGAAAACCGCAAGGGTAATGCATAGCTTGACCACGTAAGCACTTCTCGTTATTCCAGGGTCTTTAGTGGTAAATTCATGATCTGATACGAGACGCGCTGAATTGCAGAGCTCCGCTACAATTTTGACCACCCGGTTTCTTTTTAACTATGCCCAATGCATGGTACACAAGCGTTTTTCAATGGAACCCGCACCGGAATTCAGCCACTGCGGTAGGTATTGAACCCGCGACCTTGGCAGCGTCGTAGCCACTCAGCTACCACAGCGGCGGCCACAAAAGTAGGATGGATTAGCAAGATATAGACGAACAGCGGCCAATCTAGTGAACGTCTCCGCGGAGAAACTTTCAAATTCATCCGACGTACTCATAGTGCACTTGTGAAGACACGCTATTGAACGTTAACCTAATTAACGAACGTAATGGCTCGTCAAAGGAAATCATATTTGAAGCGGCACCTTCATTATCAACACATTGGTTATCATTCATTGGTGCAGTACGTTCTCACGTATCGGCCTGCGTCGCGTTCTAGATTGCTGGAGCGACACACCAAGAAAAAAATATATAAGCAGTGAGAAACTTGTTACACAAAGCGACGTTAAACCTACATTCTGTACGTAGCAGGCGGAACGCGGAAGCAGCTCTGGGTCCTGATATTAGTGTCGGGAAACAAGCAAAAAAATAATAAATAAACTTCCTGCAGTGCATCATTTCCCCCACCTTTCACGTCGTTACGACTTTGTACTTTAGCTCCACAAACTAAAGTAGGTTTGCCAATAACCGAACACAAAGCGCGCGACGTAACAGATGCTGCTTTTATCGAACCAATGGATCGCTGGACTTGCTAAGGTTAAGGACTGCTCGTCGGAGTATAGCATACTAGATGTTGGATAGCGCAATACTTTGACGGGACACACAGAAGAAGCACAGATAACAGAGCGCTACTTGCAACTATGAATTTATTCCCTCGTCAGCAGAATAAGTGCAAGAAGTTACTCAAAGACGTAGCACTACAAGAATACAAATAAAAAATTTTATAAAAAAGACCATCCGCCAACACCAAGCCAGCCCTGCCAAATCATCATTTTGGGCTGAGCTCGACATCGCAATAAAAGATCACCCGTGTGGTAAACGGTGCAATCTAAAACTGATTTTCTTTTCGGTCCCCGAAAAATTTCTGAGCATGTGTGCGAAAGTAAATCCAGTGGCCATGCAGAAACGAAGCTGTGAAAAACAACATAGAACCAAGTTCATCGGGTTTACTGAGGGAGCCGTACATTCTGTTCCACTTTCGTGTGGAAAAAAAAGTATTTTGGACAGGCTAGGCACGGTCTGAACGAAATAATAAAGAAGTGTGACTATAATGTTTCAAGAACAGTCATCGGTTCACCTTGCGATTCGTTGCAGAAAAGGCGGACGTCGGCCAATCTTTGAGAACTGCACGATTTGTGAGCAACGATGGCAGCCAAATGACGCGAAATATTATCGAAGCCGCCGGGACTGCGAGCATGGGCATTATGTGCGGAAGCATGCCATCTGTTTCGCTTAGTGCAAAGGAACTGCTTTCCTCGCGCATTATTCGGAAAGAAATTTTGTACCCCCATTGTTCCTTTTCATTGCGATGCCGAGCGTAGTCAAATGATGATTTGACAAAGCTATCTTGGTATTGGTGGATGGTCCTTCTCGAAAATATTTTTTCGTATTCTTTTTCTTCCCCTTTGGCTATCTTCTTTCATTTATTCCAATGACAAGGGAATAAAGTGATTTTTGAGTGTAGTGTTCCCTTTTGTGTGTTTCTCTTCTGTATGTCCCATCAAAGTTTTGCGCAATCCGAAATCTAGGACAACTGGACATCGGTTGACTTTCTGTAACTCTAATTTCCTCTCGAACAGAAACTCGGACTGTTTTCAAAGAACTTCCGTACCTTCCTACCAACTTTGGAAATACAATAACAACGAAGTCACGACGTTCTCCCTTGTATTCCGTGCAGCACACGAAGCCAGCCATAAAAAGAATACACGTTCTGCGTGCTTGAAACGATACTCAAGGCGCAAACACGTCAGGCGTTCCATCGCTACTGAACCGGAGAGTCGGTGCTGTTAGCGCTGCAGTCTTCGCGAAAACATTTCAGCGGGGGAAACTATCTCGCGTAGAGCGACTCTCAACTTCAGTTACCATGCGTGCATTTTGCATGGCTTCTTGACTCGAGACGATTTCTCTCCCGTCTGCATCCGACGTCCGCAGAGAGAACTTTCGATCGTCCTCGGATGCCGTTTAAACGTTGCATCTTTTACGAAGCAGTGCAGAACCAACGACGGAGCACTCGGCAAACCCAATCACACAGAAGTAAGGGTTTCCTAAGACCTGGGGACAGGGTTGTGGCTGAGGAAAAATAAAAATAGCCTGTCTACTTGGCTGCCACGCATAACGATACTGGGTCCCCGCTTGTGAAGCCGAGAATCGCCTGCTGATGTCCTCGTGGGAAACAACAAACGTTACTCTCGTTTGGTTCGTTGCAGTTGGCAACGAGGCACGGTTTGCGTGTAACTCGGGTTTGCTCACCGTATCGATATCGATGGTTCAGTCTCGGCAAGAACGACACGCGACGATCAATCAAACGCGCGCATTCTTCCAGTTCCAGCCGATCGTCCTACCCGGAACATTTCTATATGCGGTTTGTTGCTTGCGCTCCACTTAATTTTCTATGAACGTTAACTTTCCAGATTGGCAGCCACACTATGCTTGAGTGAAACAAGCGCTCGAAGCCCCAGTTTCGTAACAGTTCAAGCGCATCAGATTCGAAGTATTTAGATTATCTTGTTTTTCGAAGGGTGCCTAAACAAACTGAAGAGTTGACCTTTAAGTAAGAAAATGGCTGGTCGCTAAATGTTCACTTCTAATGAATGTCGCATCGCTCTTGCGGTTAAATGCTCGGAATGCTCCCTGTGTCGGCCAATTACTCAATCACATTTTAAGGTTTCTCAAACATTTTGGTGTAAGTGAAGGTAACGTACCACACTGAATTTGATTGGCATTTTCTGCCAATTGGATTGCGTTAATTTTAGGCTTATAACAGTTCAAAACGAGTCAATTGCTTATCCTTTATTTTTTTTAATTATTTATTTATTTATTTATTGCTTTACTTTGTACACTCTCAAGCCCAGAAAAAAATGAGAAAGACGAGTGACGGTAACTGGTGACAGATTCTTTAGAGTTAGTAGATCTGCGATGGCGGTAACGGCAGTTGTTACTCCCATTGACAGCAGCTGGAATAAAGAAGTTTCTCGGAGCCTTTTAATCAATACACATATTTATGACAGCTTGAAGACCGTGATCAACTCGTGATGACATGTAGGGTGATAAAAAAAATAACGCGTCTCGAGCTCACATCTAGTGCAGCAAACTTTCTGAAAAAGAATAGGAGGCAGATAATAATATTTTCTTTATTTATTGCTAGAGATAAAAAAAATTGAGGGAAGTCTTCACTACACAGAGAGTACAAGTACGAAACTGACAGTACTGTTTGGTATCTTTGCTCTGCTCACTATCAATATCTGTCTACTTTATAGGACAGCTTCAGCACTGATCGATCGGCGCCAGCTTAAAGATTTCTAACGTTGGCCTTTTTTTATTTTTGTGGGAGCGCTGTTCAGGCCGCCTGGTAATTGACTGAACACAGCGTAACTTTGGCAACTGGAGTCCTGAAATGAAATCATCGGTCCTGAAGAACTTGCTCCTACCCATAAATTTTAAAATTTTGTCGCTTATCACGCTGGTTTCTTGGTGAGATTTTCTGAGATTTACTTTGTGTATGTGTGTGTGTGCGGAAACCCGGGAGGTTTTCGTTATTAGGAACAAGTCCCAGCATTGATGCAAGTCTTGCGAGTAAAGGAAGCCCTCCCGTTTCTCTCTCGTTTGCTTCTACTTATTTATTTGTTTGTGTTTGTTTGATTGTTTGTTTGTTTACTTACTGTACATATCTTCAAGCACCTAGGAATTATAGGGAAAAAGGGGGTATGCTCGTACAACAATAACAAGATTTCTTACTCTAATTGATATATCGCTAGCGACGTTCACACTCAACATATTTGCCAAAGCAAGACTGTCATAAGACAAAAAAAGGACACAGGCGAATTAAAGATAAGATGAAGTGTAATTAAATTTAGCCACGAATACAGTGAACAAGTTTTGAACCTATGTGCCCTGGTTATATCTTAAATACAATGTTTATCGGAAAAATGTACTCTTCGATTGAAACGTTATCTGCAAGGAAGTGGTTCCAGTCTTTAGTTCTATGCGGAATAAATGAGTATAAGAACCTGTTTGTGCTACCTGGTCACTGCGCATTGAGCTACATATGTGCGTTAAAAGAAGCCTCCGCTAGCTTTTTCTGTTTCTTTTCTATTCTTTAACTTCCATGAAGCAAACATCCCAAAACAAATTTTGTATTTCAGAAATATTTGTTCTGACGGTTATAATGCATTTCTAAGATTTGGCTTTTCGTTCGCTCATTTCCAAAGTGCGAGAACTTTCCTGTTTGAGACATTCACCTGGTCATGTTCGATCTTCATCACCTGATCAATTCTTCTTGTATAATGGCAAACACAAATCTTTATTCCATCTTGTTTGGGTTCCAGTTGCAAAAAGGAAAGAATTCTTGGAGATAGCAAGACTTAAAAAAATAATTATCAAGTTTACAATTCCGTAGCTCTCCTACAAAAACGGTATCCGAATTCTGTCAATTGTCCCTCATAATTCAACTAAAGGAGACAACATTGATAGGATACACACCCTTGTGAACTGTACTGCTAATTTGTGGACAGGACTTTTGCAAAGCCTTCGTAAACATTGTAACATATTCACGCAAGCTCTAAATAATAATATCGAATTTGTCCACATTATGTACTCTAATGGATGCGGTTTACAAAACTGCCATATCTTTTTTCATTTGTTTGTTGTGCACAGTTATCGATTTGTAAACTTCGTGCTTCTATTTTTTATGCTTACTTATTTCCGGTAATATAAAAAAGAATTGCAATTCCTAAACAAAAATTCCGCTTCTAACAGTCACTGCAATCTAACTTTCTCTCTCAAATGCAAAAAAAAAGATTAAACTGATATTGCACCAGGGGCTATCTCAGAAAAACATTTCTGTGTCCTACAAGTATTAGAATTGGCGACAACGGTCTTGGGTCCCAAGAAAAAGCGTCTTCTTAAAAAGAATATCCTTTGTTTTAGCATCATTCGCGAATTTTTGTGACGGTTCATGGCCAGACTTCCTTCACCAGGGCTTATAGGGCGACAATGCGAAGGTCACGTGCTTTCGCGCCGCTGACTCACGGGGCGCGTTGCGTACCGAACGTTAACTACAGCAGTTCTTCGAGGCATGCGTGCTGTCGCGCGAGAGCTTTGTCGCGCCTGAAGGTGTTGATGCTGTCACCGCTGGATACGCTGCGTCATACTTCTCTTGGTGGAGCCACCTACCACCCCATTTCGATGGGGACGCTTGTAGCATCCATTCGTCCATGCACCGCCACGTCTGACAGTTGCGAGGCGCGTTCTTATCCTATGTCCGCTGTGCACATAGAGTTTCTCACTATAACACCTACAAGGAAATCTGCCGCCACCTTCTATGAGAGTTTCCTAAGGGGCACTGAGCTGTCATGGGAATGACGGTATATGTGTCTGCCAGGCTCGTGTTGGCTGGTGTTGTAAGAGGCTTCGTCTAAAACATGGCTACGGCTACACAAATAACGCATTCTTAAAGTAAAACCTTCATAAAATGTTTCCATTCAGGTATATTGATTCTTCCAGTGAAGTTTACTCACCTACAATGAATTAGCAAGCGAAGAAAATCAAGAACAGGCGACAAACTGTTCCAAAGCGAGCGCGAGTATTGTCGTCTGTCCTCCAACTTCAGCTGCTCGCTAATAATTCTTACGTTTCATATAACTGTACATGCAACAACAAGTTCTCATAGTTAAACAAAACATGTTTTTGTGTAATAATAAAGCTAAAACAGCTTTTTACGTGCTGTTTTATTAGAAAATTATTCATTGTAACAGACGGAACGGTGCTTGCCTGGCCCTCTGAGAACGATGCCAATCCGAAGTCACAATATGCCGGAATTCCCATGCACACCACAGCGCAGCAGCGGCAGATTTCCTTCTAGGTAATATAGTGAGGAACTCTGTAGCTGCGCACCTCTCGCCGAGACCCACCGTTTCGCATACCGCTGACTCCCCGCAGTTTCGCTTAGACGGATTCCCAATTTTCTTGAGATCTGGCATAATGTTAAGGCGGATGGTCGGACGGATGAGTGTCGGGTCTCCGTGGCGTAAACAGGGAAAGAAGAAAATGCACCTGCGAAGCCGTGGACGTAAGGTTGTCATCGGGCTGTCGTCATTCCTTTGTCGTTGGGCTGTGGTGATTCCGCGGTCGTGCCGTCTTGGTCCCGCTGCCGACATCGCCGCACCGTCGTCCTTTTCATCGTTTTTCGTTCCATCGTCATTGCGCCACCGCCGCGACGGTCTTGTGACGTCTGCCATACAATGTCGGTGGTAATTTCTGTCGCCGTCATCAAACATCGTTACGGGCGCCAGCAGCAAGTGCCGGAAGTAATTGCGAGTGTGTACACTTAGTTCCTTCGCTTCGAGTATGCTGCTCGCTTACTTGGACAATCATCATCAATGGTTTCTGCCACAATGTTTCTTACTATACAATAAATAAAAACTCATATTGCTCTGAATGTTTAAGTGTTTCTGAATAAAGAACTTGTTTATTTAACAAACTGAGCCCGGAGAGCCAACTTTCATATCTTCGCTAACCAGACAGTATTGAACTCAGCACTGCAACAAAAAGAAATATATTGTTCACGACTTTTCCATTCTCCACAGTAAGTGCCACAGTATACGCAGAAGACCCAGCAAGGGCTGGCGCTCTCTAGCGGAGACCTGCGCCACTTCCTCACAGCTCTCCATTACTCTTCAGGTTGTTATTCCTAACGAGAACCATAGGACGCTGCTCACAACTCGGCGCTTACGTTTGTTCCTAAGAGCAGATGTGGAGCCAATCGCAGTGTAGGACGTACTTATTATTCGTGAGCACGAGTGGACATTGACGGAGGACAATTAGGAACAAAAAGCATTGTGCATGCAGTCCCTGAAGCACGTAGCCTTCGCTTCAATCTACGTACTGCTCCGTACTCTTGCAAGAGCTTTTATATCAGGTGCCACAAATTGCCTATCAAAAGAAGTGCCAACTCACAGCATCCATTGTAAACGTGATGCTGGGAAGGTAACTCTAATCCTCTGTGAGCAAGAACCAAATATCTGCATGCGACGACATCTGATGACCCTGCATTCCCATGATTACCATTAGCCTAATGGATCCGATGCACAGCGTGAATAATTCATATACCTTTTTCTCCTACTTTTGCTGCAAGGTACACGATTTCAAGAACAAAAATAAAGCTTTTGCATCAGCCCCAATTCTCTCCAAGAATTTCTTTCAACTGGACATCAAAGGTCACGGCGTACCGAACAGTACGACATACCTTTTCCTTCATCGATTCTAAAGAAAAAGAAAAGCTCTTATCCAACTTGAAAGACTTTCGATTCTGCAAGAAAATAGTTTCTCGTTCTGTGAGCAATCACTCTCGTGTGCCGAAAGTAAACAGTCAGTTCTATTGTTCGCGTGGTTATTTCAACAGCAAGGTCTTGTAGTCTAAGCTACTTCCTGCGATGTGACTGCTTCGGCGAAAACTATGCCAAAGCGCAGACTCACTGAATAAAACAAAGCAATCTGATTGAAATTCCTCTCACCCAGCTAAATGCATAAAAAAAGCAATTTCTTGTAGTCCTTTTCGATGATTTGGAGTGAACATTCTAGAAGTAAAAGAGAATCGCGACGAGTCTCTGCTTTTTGTCTAATAAACATGCGTTTTTCAATGGTTGCTTGCAGCTTCTTGCAGCCTTTTTGGATTTATAAAACAGACCAGAGGGAATAATATTCTCGTGAACAGTCCCTTACTTTTTAAACAGAAGTAGCGAGATCACTTCTGAAGTAATAAATATGGCGCCTCAGGAGTGTTCGACAGCGATTCCTCACACATGTTTCTTTGTTGGCTGTATACTTTAGGTTTATTATTTTTCACTCCTTTCATTTTCAGAAGGCGCAACAAGCGTTAAGCATGATCTCTGTCGTATAGGGAAGCGTTCGCTTCAGTGAAACACCGACATCCCTAGCAGCGAGGGTCTTTTCAGTTGACCCCGCTGCCCTCTTTGCATCTTCTCTCAAAAGTGACCTGCCAAGAACACTCATCACTGCCGTGACTACCAGAAGGGTACAGGCCATCACGACCCGCGGACATGCAGCAATTTCGTCCTTGTTTGTCACAAACGAACCCACATAGCCAGAGCGAGGGAGAGAGGGATATAAGGAAGGCAGGGATGCTAACCAGTCTGGTTGGCTTCCATACGCTGGAGGAAAGGAGAAGGGGAAGACAGAACGGCTGCATGCTATTTGGGCTATAATGTATAGTCGACCGATTCTTTAACAGTACTGCGCGAACGTTGACTAGTCGGCCAGTGAGTACCTTGTAACGGCGTTAGGCGAAGGGGCCAGCAAGGACTTGTTGATATCTTGCCGATCTCTCTCGCGCTTGCTGGTCTCGTTACTGATCACTTATCATTGCTGATCACTTAGGTTTGGAATATGTCGAGCATCAAATTCGATTATCTTCTCCCACTGCACTTCTAGAAAGCTGACTGTAACACGCTTATGGCAAGGCACTGTGTCAAAAGGTAAGGCATCGGTTTAGTGCGGCGTGTTATTAAATGAAAGCCTTATATGTCTCATCGTTCAGTTCTCAATGATCATATACACCCGTAAAACGTTTCGCTGTCATGAAAGGTACAAAAACTATCAGCATCAATGGCTCATACCCCGTAAGCATTCCTACCCCCGTCAGCATGAAAGATGGATGATAAAGACAGATGATAAAGCAAATTGAGACGCATAATAAAGCAAAGTAAGTGGATGACTAAGCAGATTAATAGGATAACTAAGCTAATTAAGAGGATGATTCAGCGAATTAGACCACACAAATTAAGAGGATCAGTAAGTGAATTAAGAGCATTAGTAAGAGAACTGAGAGGATGATTCGGCGAATTGAAAAGATAAGTAAGCGAACTAAGAGGACGGCTCAGCGAATTAAGAGGGATGACTAAGCTAAGTAGACTAAGCAAATTAAGGGGGATTGCACGTCATGCGCCCGTCTTTATAGCATCCTCACTGGAGCTTTCGCCTTCAAGTCGTCTTAGGGATAACATATTACAGCCCTTGAATTGTTTCAATGTCATCATCAGCCTGGCTACGCCCCCTGAAGGGCAAAGGCCTCTCCCATGCTTCTCCAACTACCCCGGTCATGCGCTAATTGTGGCCATGTTGTCCCAGCAAACTTCTTATCTTATCCGCCCACCTAACTTTCTGCCGCCCCCTGCTACGTTTCCCTTCTCTTGGAATCCAGTCAAACCTTAATGACCATAGGTTATCTTCTCTCCTCATTAAATGCCTTGCCCATGCCCCATTTCTTTTTCTTCATTTCAACTAAAATCTCATTAACTTGCGTTTGTTCCCTCACCCCCTCTGCTCTCTTCCGGCTTTCAATGTAACTTGCACTAGTTGAACTACATCTATCTTACCTTCCTTTAGCCCAAGTTGCATGTAAATCAAGTGAACATCGAATAATCAAGTTTTCTCAACTAATACTTAGAGCGAAATGTGTTGATGCCCTAGTTTGTGTACCTGTGAGCCGGTCATTTTCC
This sequence comes from Dermacentor variabilis, assembly GCF_050947875.1. Taxonomy (NCBI): domain Eukaryota; kingdom Metazoa; phylum Arthropoda; class Arachnida; order Ixodida; family Ixodidae; genus Dermacentor; species Dermacentor variabilis. The sequence continues at coordinate 29,752,493 of NC_134575.1, read as the reverse complement.
CACACTGCTGATAAGTGCTAGTTAAATCATCATTGCACTAGGGCCGCGAAATTTACGGAAGAATTTCTCAGAACTTGTGCTAAGCGCAGAGTTTCTACGAAATGGGTGTGGTTTCCCTCAATGCGCACTAGGGTGAATAGTTATAACGTTAATTAGTGCCCTTTATTTTTCTTTCTATTATCGCGCTACCCTTGGTTGTGCAAGTAGTCCGCGGCTCTTAAACTGGACACGCTACTGCGAGATAGCAATTGCGAAATCAGCAACAGACTCTTTACAAGGGGTCCGCTTACACTAAACAAAGCTCATATGATATACTGGGTTTTCAAAATTGAACTTTATGGTTTTCTTAAAGTGAGACACTGGGAGGCACACGAAGACTACCTGTGCAGGTAAGTTATGTGGCCAGGGGGACGCAACGTGAGGTGATAATAATTAAGTAAAATTAAATAATTAACTTTTTATTGACTGCAGTAAGCGGGTATGTTCGTATTGAAAAGTTAGAAGCAGTCGTGTTTCTACACAGTTTGACTTGGAAGAATTCTTCTTGCATGTCTGTGCTCCGAGATGTCCGACTCCAAATTTTAATTGTTGTTCACATTATTACGCATGCAAGAGAGTGAGCAACGGCGCAAAGCTCCTCCCTGATGTGACGCGGCTGTTGCGTACGACGTTCAGTCTGACAACGGTGTGGAGGCATTGGCAAAGATTGCTTTTCCTCTTCCCCTCTCGGCTGGCGAAACCAAGATATGACAGCACGGTGTACCGTGCACTTGGTGCTCTTGATTTCGATAAAACTGACAGTACGTGGAAATCAGCAGTCACTCTATTTGCGTAGCCCAGGCAAGACCATGCCCTCTCGTCTAGACACAATTGCGCACGCGCACTGCCCTCCGGCTTCTCCGCTCGCGCCATTATCTCAGCATGGCAGCTGCCACCATTGTTACAGGCTGCGCGGTCACGTGTCACGACAGTGGTTACGCGTTCTTCGATTTTGTATTTCGCCAGTCGAGAGGGGAAGGGGCGTAGTTATCATCTTTGCCAATGCATCCGCCTCGTTGTCAAACTAAACGCCGCACGCAACAGCCGCGTTACATCAGGAAGGAGCTTTGCACCGACCCTAACTCTCTTGCAGGCGTAATCATGCGAATGAGAATTAAAATTTGGAGTCGCATATCTCGGAGCACAGACACACTAGAAGAATTCTTCCAACTGATACTGTGTAGCAACATGACTGCCTCTAACTTTTCAATACAAACATACCCACTTACTGCAGTCCAGAAAAAGTTAATTTTTCATGTTTGGTCAATTGGGATGCTCACAGCGATAATCATCATCTTCATGTGTGTCCCACTGGCTACATAAGTTATCTGCACATGTGGTCTTTGCGTGCCTCGCAGTGCCTAACTTTAAGAAAACCATAAAGCTTAATTTTGAACCCCCTGTATATGGCTATTGACCACATTCACGCGTACCAGTTAGTAGTGCAAACAAAGGGCCTTTTATTTAAGGAGAACTTTCACGCCATAGCTTGGAGCCATTATTGCAAGCAGAAGTTTGTCCATCGAGCCCCAGATTGGCACAACTTCCCAAGGAAACAATAGAACTCAAAGCGGTGATTGCAACCTGCGGCTATTTACTTGTTCAGCTCAAGTACGTAGAACAAGCAGCCTATAGGTTGCGTTGGAAGTCTCCCTTTGTTTCAGAGCCTTTTCGAGATAATACCAGAGGGTGCTTGGAAACAAGAAGGCCGACACTTCAATGTGTAAATAAGCACGCTACACATATAAGGGTGGATGGACCCACTTGGAACCCATAAGTTTAGGCGCTTCGTGGAGTAGCGGGATAAATGCTACTTGTCTTAGATCGTTTTGGTCTCGGCCGATGGCAATAATGGAAGCCTTTTTTCCTATATCTTTTCTATAGTTTCAGTGAACAGCATTGTTGGCGGCCTTCGTTCGAGCGGCGGTGAACGTGGGCACTCAACTATGCGATCGCTCGCGAAAGAGAGTACGGTGCCACAAAGACTTTCTCGTTCCATAGAAAGCCGCACTGCTCGGAATGCTACACGATGCTATCAGTGCATTATTCTAGAGTTTCAATGCAGAGCGAACGGTGGAATGGCAGCCTTTAGTGGCATCCGCGTGTGTCTTGAGACAATAAGAGCCGGGCTTCAGGAATTGATTACATCGAACAAGTCTCTTATACGGCGAACAGCAGTCTGGAGCAAGAAACGGGAGATCCTCTTCGCCTCTTTACGTCTCATGCTTCGGTAGAGAGCCGAAACCGTAGAAGGAACAGCGCATAATTCTATTAAAACATATCTGAAGTGATAACAGCGATAAAACCTAACGATATGTCCCTAGAAAAACCTGAAATTTCAGCTATTATGCTATTGTCTTTTGTTTTCTTTCTTTTTTTTTGCAACTGCGGTGGTAGTCAAAAGCTCGAAACAAAGTTATCATTCTGGTGCGCTTGCGCGTCATTTCCGCTACGTAAATGCGTACGGCGGAAACCGTCGTCGTCATCATGTGATGGTCCGGTCAACGTCACGATGTTCCTGATTGATCCCCGCCATGTGGCGAATAAAAAAAAATTGGCAGTTTTGACAAAAGGGGGGCGAAGCGTCGAAAACGATAGCTAGATTCAGCATTGCGCTGCTGCTCTTCGGAGAATCCAAACGGGGGGGGGGGGGGGGGAGGCGGCATGTTAGCGCAACGCATCACGTGTAGCAACTGAGCAAACTAAACAGCCTAGCGGCAACCTAGCGGCTTTGGCTCAATGTCTGTCTGTGTACGTCTCTACACCCTCTCTCTCTCTCTCCGTTCTCTCTCTTCCTCTCGTCCCTTCGGCCAGCGTAGGGTTGCCAACGAGACTCTTGACCGGTTAAAGTCCCTGCCTTCCTTATACGCCCCCCTCTCTCTCGACCCGGGAGCGCGCACTGCACAAACATGAATACCGCGATTTACCGTCAACACCCGGACAGCATAGCGTGGGCGTGCGCAACGGCGAAGAGGAATTATTCGTTGCGCGCTTGGTACGTGGGTACTTCCGAGGCCTAATTTCGACGACGAAAGAGGTAATTGTAGACCTACAGTTGGCACCTGTATCGTGACCTGTAACAACCATTTCGTGAACGAGGAGACTAGACCTCTATAGGGCTATAACGCAGTTTCTTTTTGCCACAAACAAAATGCATCTGTGGAACGATTTCATAGCTCCTGGCTAGAGAGTCGTGAGGTTCAAATTTCAAGCGAATTTGTGGGCTTTATCTTGACTTTGCCTTTCTTCTCCGAGACTTCGAGTCTGATCATCCCTAGAAGTCTTACACCAATAAGTGGCCACATAGGTGACGGGCCTGCAAATGAAAAAGAAATGACAAAAAAATTCACTTCGCAACTTTTCTGCAGAATTTGAAACTTACGTTGTGGAGCCCTTTGATTGGATTATAAATGTACACAAAGTAATTACTCGGAGTAGGAGCTGGAGATAGTGTTTGGTAAAGAATGGCGTAAATTTAAGGCTATCCAAACCTAATGATCGTTTAGAAAAGTAACGGGCACAATCAGTACAAAAACATACTTGAAGAATAAATATCCTCAATATAGCGGTCTTCTGTCTTACGCAGTATTGTACTATAATATTCAATACGAAACTCAAGTACAGAATTAATAAAGCGTGGACGAATGCAACCACTTTTGTTTTATAATGAAGACCACGAATCGTATTTATCAATACTACCGTGGACAAATAGGTATGTGAGCGTTTCTAGAAAAAAAAAACTGCTTTCAATAGAAAAAACAGCTTTCAGATAAATGAGTTAGTCTATTTTACGTTTCTTAAAACCTTAAATGTTTCTTCTTTCTCCGAGCATTGACTTTTAGCATCCTTTCTTTTTCAGACCACAGTCTGGAGACAGGGTTTCATGTAATACGTGCACTTCTGTCGTATAATTACACATTTCTTTGTGTGGTAGAAAACCATGCATGCCTTTCTACCATACAAAGCACGACAACTACGAAAAAATACTTCAAAAAAGTGCGTTTCAAATAATTATTTATGAGGTATTCGGAAGCGCGGGGACACACTAACCCTACTTTCCCTAAACGCTATCCCTACACACTATCCCCAGGGACGTGCTGTTCCTGCGTGTACAGTTGGCATGCCTGTGCTATTCTGTTGCCCACGCAATCGGGGCATCGCAGGCAGGAAGATTTCACGCACGGCCGACACGGACGCCACTTTCGTCATTCCCAGAGACGGTGTTTTTGAAACGAAAGTCGTAATGTCCTTTCCGCATGAGAAAAACGTTTGCTGGCGACCCCTGGTGACAGGTTCTCGTTTTTGCTTTTGTTATGAAGGGCTACGTGCAAAGCTGTTGATTGGTAGGAATTTCACGGATTCATCGCTGCATGCTTTCTTTCGGCTGAATTTTTCTTTGCTCTATCTTTACTTGGTGTGATTATCTGTACATGCCAGGTCGGAACCAGCCGTCAGACGCGTGTGGCTTCGACGTTGCCCAACGGTGCATCAAGTGTTAGGGGTAAGTTAGGGATAAGCGTCGACGAATTCCGCTCCGTCCGTGGTCTCAATGCTGTCCAGACCGCCCCACCAAGCAAAATGAAAAGCCCAACTGTCAGGGGACGTAATGGGTGCGCTATTCCCCCCGGAGAGATACGACTATCAAGAAACGGTTGGTGAAGCCGTGAAAACGACATAGATACCCATCTTAGCCTAATATATAAACTGTTGTTTTAAATTTTCTGGATATTATCGTGTGAAATAGGTATAGCCATTGTTTATATACTAACCACAATCAGCTTTTTTAACTAGTAAGGCAGATAGCAAAGCTCGATGTAACAAGTGACATTAAAAAAATAACCTTCGTTGTGTTAAAAACGTCAGTTGATCACGCATTAAAAATATCTATTAAACATGAATAAACAATACATACTGAAGCAGTGCTTGCAAATTGAACGTATTCAGTGTTTTAAAAATTAACGGACATTTCAGAAGCATCCTGTGGCACGTAGCGTAAAATTATTCCTGGGCTTGTCTAAATAGCCCAATATTTATTGCATGATGAAAGAACACCAGGTGGTCAAGATTCATCCGGAGTGCCCCACTGCGGCATACCCCATAATCAAATTGCGGTTTTCGTACGTAAAGCCTCAAGATCTAATCTTATGACCAATCAAAATGCATAATAAAATATTTAGCAAAATTTCCCTAATAAACCAATAAGCAAATGGCTTTGCGGCAGATGCTGTTATTTACAAGTTGAATCCAACGAAATCGAGAAGTAGCACTGCGTGTAGCTATATCTGGCGGATCTGCCAGTTTCGAGGCGTGCGCCCTGAAATTGTCTGAGGAAATGCAGTCCAGTTCCAGTTTCTTTTTTTTCGTTCTTAACTGCATCAAAACGCTTTCTTAAGGAAAGTAAGTGGAACTGTGCATTTTTAGCCCAAGTTCGTCGGTTTCCACCTCGAGACTGGTCACACTATTAAAATTCGTTCCAAGTGGAGGCGCCTCGAGAAAGGACTGGTTTCAATTCTCAAAGTGCCATTCTCGAAGTGCAAGAAAGAGAGAGAAAGAGAGAGAGAGAGAGAGAGAGAGAGAGAAGGGGGGAGGGGGAGGGAAAGAGGGAGGGAGTGCGGCTGACGATGGTCTACAGCAGACAACCGTCATTTGCACTTCACCCCTTTCAAGAGGCAGAACGTTTGTCGAGTGAGCTCCTGAACGACACTTTGAATTGGGATGAACGCGGTTTAAATCATGGATGTGGGACATCATGGATGCGGTGAAATGCGCTAACACATTTATGTCGAACTTACCGCTAAGTCGCGTCTGAATTTTATTTGTTAGTTATGCATTTTGATTTCTTCAGCAAATAGTGACCGCTTCCTCTAGTATTATAGCTCAATGAGCTGATTTGGGCGACATGCTGCTGAGGGGCAATATATTTTTAAAAATTTTAACCCTGAAATAGAACTCATGTACAGGATGACACAGTTAATTCCACAAACAGGAGCATTGCACGCATCGATGAACTTGACAAAGCATAATACTAATCAACAGACATGGTAAACTTCGTCTCACATGGCTTGCTAGTATTTATATACTCCGGCATATTTGCAAGCAGAGGCCAAAAAAAAGAAAAGGAGAGGAAATGTGGTGATTAAAAGAACAAGAAGGACACGAAAGTTTATTTCTCATCTGCACCACCGGAATTTTGCGGCAAGTTTAGCCACAACAAAATCCTACACAAGAGCTAAAGTAAATTATTAAATGAAGCTGAAAACAACGCGCGAAACAATTAAAAGTGACACGTGCCGCCTAAATGCAGCCAAATGAGCCACGTCGATCGTCAGGCACCCTTGGCATGCTGAGTTGCAGCAACATGAAAGTTAAGAAACACATTCTTTGCCATCCAACATCTCCCGACCAGTCACGGCCAGCGTATTCTAGTCACCTTCAAACATTCTTTGCTCTGCTTCTACAACGGCTTATTTGTATGTTTCGATAATTTTTGTCTCTGCTGAATAATCATCGTTACTCAAATTTTCTACGTCACTCTGCAGCAGACGAAATACCTGAACGTCTGAGAAATACTAGACTGGCCTGAAAACGCAGAAAACAAACAAAAAAGCGAGACGAAGGTTGAGATTTCACGAGAGTAACATTCTGGCAGAAGCAAGGAAATCACTGCAGGAGAATTTCAGGAGGCTTTCCATATAAAGAAACCAAAGAAATTACGCAATTTGAACCCACATCTTGGAATCTATGTGAACTGAAACTCTTGTGAAGCCAGTAATCAAATGCCATATTTTTTTTTCAAATTAAATTTCTCCATCTTTGAAGTAAGAGAAACATGCGCGCGCCCAGAAGCTCTCACGCCAGCGTACTCTCGTGACCACGTGCTCTCGAGCCCACATGCTACGCAATGCGACACACACTGCAATCATCTCAAAGAGCTAGCACATGTGACACAGAAGTACGTGTGACGTCTTTGCCTAATGTTTGCAGCATTGCCACGGTGAGCTGGGTGTCCGAGGCTCGATGCCTACCCCATCAGGCAACGTGATTAAAAAAAAACCCGCCAGCTGTGTTTTGGAAAATCCGGGAGAGTTCGCACAGAAGGTTTCACTTAAAGAGAGGCCCACGTTCCATCAGTGATAGCGGATCTGCCTGCTTGGTCGCGTGATTCGGATTTTCTTATCTTTTTCTCACTTCTAGCGTCGAACCTGCAAGCATGCTCATTATTTTATGCGTCTTTTGTTTTGACTCTGCTTGGGGACTCCAATACATCTATTTTTAACGCACCGTTCGTGGTGTCCAGGCCTTTGTATTTTGTGTTTGTTTTTGAATTGCGCTACTATGGCTTTTAAAACTATCAGCGAACTTGCACAAGAACTATTTTTGACCCCAAAACAAGCATAGACACGACACCATTTCACCGTGAATTCTCCCACTTGACAATATTCAGCCGAAAGATCAGCAAAAAAAAAATCTAAACAAGAAATAACGCCAGCTTATAACGAACATTTCTTAGCATCGAGACAGCAGTACGTTTGTTTTCTATATGATTATTTGTTCCCGTTCGCTGTTGCTTGTGACATTGTGGTCAGCCCATTTAGGTCACATTTCCGGAACCCTAACCTTCTTCCGTCGCAAGTTCTCACATTCTGCAGGGCTGAAGCCAGGCTCATCCCGAATTCTTTTTTCCCACGTGGTCGCCATTCGTAGTTAGCGCCCAGAATAACCAAGTCTATCGATGTGGGAATAGCAATCATCCTTTGACATGGAAATTCGGGGATATCAACGCGCAGCATTACAAGAGAGAACTACACCACATGACCTAGAATGTTGCACAGTACCGTGTAGATTTAACATTGTCTCCTTTACGCTTTTTTGCGCCGGAATCGCACATCGACGCTTATGTGTCAATGTTATCTTGTCCAGACAGGGATTTCTAGGCGCTGCTCACGAATTGTTGCCCGTCGGCATAAAAACATCGCTAGACTGCTTTCGAACACAAATGCCAGTGCGACATAGTCACGCAACCCTATATTCATGTCTTACTCTGCAGCTCCTAGAGTAAGTGCGAAATTAAACGAACAAAACGATAAGGGAAATAAAGGGCAGACATCCAATTCAGTAGCTCCTAATAGCACATCTAAAGCGGAAAGAATTGATATGTGATACATGAATGTCAAGAACTCAGTATTATGGGAATAGAGCTTTTGCAAAACACTTGTACACAACGTAACAAATTCACGTAAGATCTAAAATGACATATCTAATTCGTCCACTTTCAATGATCTAACAGGCACCCTTACAGAACCGCGATATCTTTTTTCTATGGCGAGCTATTCATTTGTAGAGTTCGTACTTCTATCTTTTTCAACGTTTCGAATTTCCTAACACAATTTAGGCCCTTAATGGAAATTACACTTCCAAGAGTCACTCGAATTCAACCTTTTCTCTCAAATGCAGCGAATCTCATTTGAATCGGCCCAGGGTTTATCTCTAAAACACGTTTTTGCGTTTTACATGTATTTGAACAGGCCGCATCGGAGTTGGGCCAGAGCTAAAGCTCCTCCTAAAGGCAAAGCTTAAGCATCCTCCAAATTTTTTTCCTCCGTGGCTTCAGAAATATATTACTTCCTTTATTCAAGAAGAAAAGCTATTAAAAAGTTAGGGCAAATATACCACGCGATCAGCATGCGCTCAAAAGAAAGAAAGAAGGCTAGTGTGAGGAAGCTGCCATGGATGTGATAAAGAAGCGCTGTCTGTAAACATGACTGATGAGGCCAAAAACCATGTGAAAGACAACAAGAAATGGCCGGAGAGACGCACACAGATGGTGGGATGACCTAGGCAAGATCAAAGAAGCTGGGGTATCCACTTAAAAGACTGGAATCACCAGCTCTAAAAACGGCGCGATAGAGCATAGGCATTGCTCTTAAGGGGTGGAGAAGAATCTTAAGTCTGATGTAGGCAGCAGACAACAAGAGCAGCCTAGAGTAGGCGGACATCCAAGTAGGGAAGATGAACGATCAATGCTGGTCATAAACGATCGGAATGTAGAGAAAGATTGATCGCAAGCGCAGGGGGAAAAGGATGCCAGGTGATCCCGAGTTGAGTGGAAAGATCTTGTGCAGAGTCTCCAGGGATACAGGCCTCAGGAAAGCGACAGAGTTAGGATAAAATTCGGGGGCTCCTTTCTCTGGATTCGATTCCCAGATACTTTCTTTGTCTATTCGGTAAACGTAGCTGGCTTATGGAGGTTAGAAGAAATAAGGAAAAATAATGACACTGAGTGAGTACGTGTTTGTTCCTTGGCACGAGAGAGCTGTTGACTCCCTTTGGGGTCAACCTTCAAGATGTATAGCTCTCAGATCTTCCAATGAGGAATATGGCGACAAAGACTCCTTTGCTCGTGTTAACAAAAGCAAGCTCAAAAGATAAGTTTGTTGCCCAGTGAGAAAATTTATCTAGAGGCACACGAGAAACTTCATGAAGCCTTCGCGGGTTGAGACGAAGAATATTCGTTCTTATGCCGCAAGCACTGGTAATCATGTCGTTGTTCCAGTATTTCCGAACCCCGATCAGCAGTAAGTGAAGACGGTGAGTATAGAACTGAAAACATGTGAACGTGTCCTATGTGATCCACGCCTGAGCGTATGGTGGGCAGTCATCACGTGATGTGGTTGTGCCATGGACCTCGGGATATTGTGTACGGGATGGTCAATGAGGTAAAACTCAAGCCCAATGTTGAAGGTGCGTATACCCATCCTGTAACAGGCTACAAATGCAGTACTCGCATGAGACAGAACTTCGTCCTTTCATTTTAAGCATTTTCTTGTTATTTGCACATACTGCATACGCGTTGCAGCGAAATCTTTCCAAAATTAAGCTCTTGAGTAATTTAGAAATGTTACTAATGAGACTCCTGCAGGAACAGTGAAATCGGTAGATTCTGGACCACAGGACATGATTTACTGAATATCTTGCGCTCTCTACAGACTGGTGTTCCTCGCACCTTCCTCTCGCACAGGCGCATGGTTTCCCTCCTCCTTATACAGGACATTGTCTTACCTCTCTTTTCGTGCTCTCTCTTCTGGGCGCCGTTCTGCACATGCCTGTGATTCCCATGCGAATCCCACAGGCGATATTGCAGCGTGGCATCGGCGATACGATTTCTACGCACGAATTGCCTGACGGTCAAAAACCCGAACAGCGCCCTTAAATTTGTAGCCCACATCAATGACCATTTTTATCGCACTTCTTGTATTGCCTTTACTCACAAAATTCAGCAGTTATTATGAATTTTTTTTATATTCATGTGTAAAATACCAATGTTGTCCCCTACTGATGTACTATAAGATGCAATTCCCAGAATTGTGATATCATTTTTCCTTGCTGAGTTAGAGAGTTGTAAACTTAATAGTTTCGTTTTTTGAAAATTTGTGGTTTGGCCAATTTTTGATACGAAATTGACGATCTAAATAAAAATTCATAACCAACAGTCAGGAGATTGTAAGTTTTTAATTGAATTGTAAGAAAACTCGTCAAATTTAGTGCAGCGGTTGTCGAGAAAAACGAATTCTCCTTTCACATGTTGTTAGATAGGAGCACCCGAGCTAAAGCTTCCTCTAAAGAAAGCCCCGCAATCACTAACTTGTTTTCGAGAGAAAATGCGCACTTCCGTCTCTTCATAGCAGAGCTCTATTGTTACGGTGATGATGATGATGCTCTTAGTCGCTTTTGCTCTGTTTCTTGTCTCTTTATACGTAGGACATTGCTAAGGCCCAACCAGGATTAACATGGTTGGAAGCATAATAAGTTTTTTTTCCGAAAATAACGCCTACAGTTCAGTAAAAAGCTGGGATGCATTCACTTAGAATAAAGTGCTGACTAGAATCTTCACGCGTGTGCCATGCACAGAAGCAAGCGAAGCAAATGAAAATTATGCACACCTACTAACTTGTCTGGAGCAGTCGAGTTTAGCTACTGTGTAGTAGCGAATACAAACGGGTTATTTAGTTAGAGAATGCACCTTAGCGTAAGTAGCACTTTCGCTAAGCATACTTACTACGCTATTTTTTCCTACTGTGCTTCTCCAAGTATCAAGCTGCCCTGCTGCAGCTAGAGATTTTTTTGCTACCTAGTGTCGGTGCTCTATGGGTTATTAGAAGAACTTTACGAAAACACGCGAACCAAGCCTAAAGTAGACTTGCGTTGATGCACGGGGATTCAGTAAAAATAGTAAATTAGTTATTAGTAAGTAAAGCAAATTGGTAAAAGCGAGGGTACTGCTGCTACTTCAGTTAGGTGCGCCCATCCACCCAAGCTTTGGCAATCAACCCATATGTGCAGAGAGTAGTGCCAGCGTCACTAAATATTTTCCACCTGTTTTCGCAAAACACATATATTTAGTTCGAAGAACCGGCCAGCTGCTCAAGAAAGTCGCTACGAAGCCGCCAGCTTATCGTGCCAAGCCGCACGCTCACGCACAAAAGGCGTCGGGGCCGTTAAAGCAAGCAGAGAATAAGCAGCGGCCACGAAAGAATCCCTAATTTGCTGCGTCTCGGATTGCCAGTAAAACGCGTTTCGCGCGAAACTCACAAGTAAATGGCGGACCAACGTCTGGGCACTCGATGATGATGTTTTATTGCTATTCTCTAACACTCATGCATGCATGTCGCTATGCTTGAGGCTGCATTTGAGCAGAATAAAACAAAGTTCTAGCACCTTATGCAAATCGTTATCCCGTCTATGCTTTCTATAATTAAGCGCGCTGAGCAAGATTGCAATAGACAGGCGTAGTTTGTGACCTGTCCTTAGCTTGGACTCGGCTTGTCACGCTGTGGTTCAGAATTGAATTCCTCTGTTCGTAGCTGGCTATTCCGTTGCGTTAAGGTGAAAAAAAAAATTGGCGCGTACCTTTCAAGAGCTCTGACCGTACTATATGTGCCGTCATTCTACCAAAATGATTCTTCATGTCTTCTTAACTGCGCTAAACCAAGCTCAGTCAGACACTCAATATCTTAACACTTCATGATTGGAACATCGTTTTACAGATAATAATTAATTTAGATTTGGTGCATCCCAACATGGATCGAAAGATGAATTTAGCAGAATGAAATCTCACTTCAACTTGGAAAAGTCACAATACAAAGGTCACATTGCATGGCCAAATAGTATAGCAAGCACTCCGAGGCGGAGACAGCAAATTTAGCAACGCAGCGCAAATGCCTTGCTTATACATGCACCAGCAACTGGTCGCATTTTGTTTTCGTATGCAGTCGATAATCTGCACGAACAAGTTAGCGTGACTCATGTGTTTAGTGACTGAAAGTGTCAGTTCTCGCATAGAGTTTAGCCTGTTTGGCATTTGCTGCGTCAGTTAGTTCCAATAAAGCATGTTAAATCCCAACAGAGGAATGATGGAACTATAATTGTTCGAAAGCATTACGCCTGATTGAAAATTCTGATCAGTTGAATTCGTTGTCAATGTGAGTTTTTTAATCGAGTGCCAGGAGATAACAAGAAAGTCTTTTAAAGAAACAGCTATGAATGAATGTGTGTTGTGTAGTGGCGCAAGGGCCAGGTACGGCCAAAGAGCGCCATGCCAGTGTCAGTGATTTCCCGGTGGAATGATGAGTTCTTGAAGTTGAGTTGACGTAGCTCTGTAGGGGCCTAAAAATAGTCGCTGTAAATTGCGTAAAATCTACGTGCAATATGATTATGGCGATGACTAATGACGAGTACTATGAGCCTTACACTGCATTGCGAAAAAATGATATGATATACAGTACACGTCAAATGCAAAAACTGGTTACAGCACAGCTGCCTCACCGGAGCCCTTGAAAACACAAGGGCCTGGAGGCATGTGCTGTACAGTACGACTATCACAGCGGCGTCCCCTGAAGAAATAGCAAGACATTTCAATCAATTAATGAATCAACCTTTATTTCGCATTCATTAATTTACAGAAAATGAACACTGGGGACAAGAACTAAAAGCTGCTTTCTTAAAGTTATAAATAGGTTTCAAGGTTTCCAATTCCAATGTTTCGCACAAGTTTATTACCGGGGACTCCTGAATCATTTCTCACACCTGTGGTATTTTCAACGGTTTTCATCTGACGTAGGATACGTGAGCGCATCTTGTACGGTGCCAACATCGCATTGCGGCGGCTCCCGCCGACAAATCGAGTACGTGGCGTCGTATTTGAGAAGCTGATGAAAAACTACAATCTTGAGCCTGGGCACCTCCGAACCAGCAACGACGCCAGACTCGCAAGGCAAAAAAAAAATGACTAGCATTCCCCTCTGTGAAGATGGAATGGCAGCGAGAGCACTTTGCTTTTTGTTTGAGAGCTTTGACTGTCGTCAGCGTTCACTGCCATTCCATCTTCACAGAGTGGAATGGCTGTCCTAATTTTTGGTTACCTACCCGCTTACCGACCGCTTGCTAAGGGAGGCGTGCTTAATGCGAGTGTAGTTTTTCACGCCGAGATTAACGAAGCATGACGGGGCTGGAGGAGCGCATCAGTCAACACTCTTTCTCCACGAGGAAGGAAGCAAAAATACATCGCCAAATACATAACAAAGGATAGTTTAAATCAGAGCAGGCTCATTGCATGATAGACAAGACGGAGTTATGGCCATTTCCCGCAGCCTCTTTACATGTCTCTTTTCTTTTTTTCTTTTGCTGCACTCTTCTCACTCCATAGGCTCGATCGTTAAATTAAAGCGTGTTAAATTAGAACGAAGAAATTTATGTGACTGAAACAAAATTGCGCGAAGGATAGAATGTAATTCCACATTCCAAACTAGTGAAAGGAAAGTTGCACAAAGGCGAGCAATTCAGAAAACAAGACAGTCATTATGTAAGCAGACAAATAGCGGGAGATGGTAAAAGGTCACATGTAGAAAACTCGAAGACCTGTTGATTGCATACAAACAAAAGGAAAATTTCCTCAAAATTCCTCATGTGTCTCTAGGTGCGGCAGAAGACGTGCAGTAACATTTCACTAGGGCGAGTTGCAAGAGGATATAAATTCTTTACTAGGGCTTACTGATGTTATTCACGGAACAGAAGCCTATCGTTTTTCAACCTCTAAGAGTATGTTGTATGGGACAAATGCGTCGTTCAGTGGCGCTAACAATGAGAAAAGGCATCATTTCGTTCCAACATCAAGTCTACAAGGAACTACAAATGTTGCTCGGTTTTTATTATACAGCAAGTATTACACGCTTTGGGTGCTTTTTTTGTTTACTCCTACGTTCGGCTTATCGGCCATTACAGGCTGAGTCAGAGGACAGCCCTTTCGTGATTCGAACAGCATTACATGAGTATTAGAACATTACGGAACAGCCCTCACTGTATACATAATATAAATATAGAAAAGAGGCTGTCAACACAATTTATGCAACTACAAGTATAGTATAATAAAATACAATATATTCAAATACAGTGCTGAATAAAACTAACACAGCTGCGCGTACAATGTGCACCTACGCATGCCAGTACAGTTCACAGTAACTTTTACGTTACATCAAAATACTTCTACGACGGTGAGGTATTTACCTGTCGTAGCAGAGGTCGGCATGCAACTTGCTTTGAAAGTGCATGGTAGAAACGAGCGAAATTTTGTTGATCGCTGGGCTCATATTCGAGCACTGTGGGTCGCAAGGGCTATATCCCATACGCTACAACATAAATGATAGGTTATGACATGAACGACATGATGTACGTGTCATGTAGGTCATGAAACAGCCGATACGTCTTGGTGCTCTCATGGTCGTATCGTTAACTTGGTAGGCACACTGCTTCGCATAACATCGATTCCCACTTAGGGTGGGACCTCCTCGCTTTTTTTTTTCTGCATACAACCTTCACTACTCCATTGTTTAGCATAGCTTCTGGTTGCACCGTGCTTTGTGAGCAGGTCAATAGTGCACGCCGTGGCTGCAGCCTGCGTGTGATGACTAGGCTCTCAGCGCCTTGGTCACGGATGTCGTTCAGGTCATTGCGAAGAGAAATATTAAAACGGACATCAGCACGGCACCTTCACATTGGTTTTGTCTTCTTTGCTACATTCGCAGACGAACAAATAACTAAATGTTGCGCCAGTGCAAAAGGAATGAAAATAAAATGATACGCCCGTACATTAACCGTTACATTTGCTGGTGACCGCGGCCTCACAAAGCTCGCATGGGGCTTGATGGGCGGAAATCGCTTGGACCGGAAGCGCTTTTCCGCAGCGCTGCTCGTTCTTTGAAGGTGACGGAAGTCAAGAAGGTCGAATCGCAGAGGAAATAGGCGCGACCACTTCGAGAGTCGTTAGCCCCGGCTAACAAGTGGTTCCAGATTGAGGTCACGTGACCGAGTTTGGACGATTGCCAATCTTTCTGCTCCATTTGGAGAGAGTGGCAAAGAGAAGGACAAGGGGTGAGGGTGCAGGAGAGGCAGTAGGGTGTGCCGCTCCACCACGAGAATGTGAGGTGAGGCAAAGAAAACGCTCGTTTCTTCGGACATGTACTTGTGCAAGTAGTTCCGTGTATAGCAGCCGTAAACGACAATCGTTATTGACCACCCATATCCTGTCGCGCCTGCTTATCGTATGCATGCTAAATTAGCGCGTCGATATATATGCTCCCGAGATGATTGCAGGACCTGTTCGGTTCACTGTTCTTTTTTTTTCCCTCGCCAAGTATTTGCCCAGATTTTGCGTATACATCGTACTTAAACCTAACATGAGGCTTTCACCTTGACCATTACAACGTCGTTCTTTCGGGTGCAGGTAGTTCTGGGTAACATAGTTCATATTTGGGTTTCCTCTTTTTCATTCGCACCACCACGGGGATGTTCTATTCCTTATGTTCATAAATTAAGACCCTCAATGGGGCCTGTTTACACATGAACGGGGAGACTGCCGCTAAGTTTACTGTCATCCTGTCGCCCCCAGTTCAACTTGACGAAGATCATTCTGATTCTGTGGGCTACCCGTCGTCGTATAAACCCTTATATGCTTATGACACCTGGCGTGTTCCCTGTTTTTTACAAGTAGTCCTAATTCATTTGCGTCGTGACTTCGGATGCCGAACTGCTTTTTCTTTAGCAGCCAATATTTATTGTTGATTCGCATTCTGTTCCCTCTTTCTTTTATCGCCAGTGCATTGTAGCAAATGGGACGTTCGTCCAGTTGACCTCCCTGCATTTTCTCTTTTTCTATCTCTCTCTCCCTATCTCGCCTTACGAAAGATTCGCTCCTTTCTTCTGCGCTGCATTATGCTTTTATACCAATGGAGACGTTCCTTTTCACTCTTGTCAATAAACTGTTTGCTATGGTGTATAGGAGCCTTAAGAACGTTTTCTCGCAAGGCCACGCTGCTGTTAGACTTTAGTCTGAAGGTATTTTATGCTTAAATATATGTCTGCGTTTGTTTGAATGCTCTCTGCAGTGTTTTATTATCTCTCTGCTTACCTCTTTACTTAACTAATGTGCGTGACACGGGAAGATTACCTAATAAACGCGGCTCACAAGAAAGATATAGAAGAAGTTATACTTCAGATCTTCAATGTACTGACTGCCAGTACTTTCCGTTTAGGCTATAAGCTGGTGAAACTGTTTCATAAAGTCCTCTAGTTTCTGGCTTGGGAATAATTCACAAATCTATTGTAACACGCAAATAATTATGCGTTTACGTTGCCAGTTTAGCAAAGATCATGAGTCACCTTCACTTGATGTAGCTCTCAGAATGGAAACGCTTGCTTTTCATCGTTTTCTTTTCTTTTTGTTCCTCTTTGCAACACGTTGACGGACACTTTCGTCACTTAATACGTGTGTGAACGCAACCACTGCGTACTGTTCCTCGGCAAGAACCTCTGCGATGCTTGCCTGTCTACACCGGCACAAAAGTAAAGCCCAGGCTATTGGATTCGTGTCCCATGGCTTTCAAGTCCAAACTGTCACCTGCGCAAACATACAAAGCCGCCGAGAATGCTTGCAATATATTCTTTAGATTTGCAATCTTTTGCTCGTAGGGAAGCTCGACCGCAACATCTCACTTTCCGTGGCCGGTATTTTCTACCAGTTAAAGTCAACCGTGACAAACCCATGCTTCTAGCGCCCAGAATTTTTATAGAGTTTCCAGAATCGCGATGCCACGATATGTTAACGCTTGGTGAAGCCGTTACGGTCACCTCTTTTTTATGAGACTGCAGTGCCTGCTAAGAGGTGCTATACTTGGTTTGTTCCTAGTGCCTTTTGTTAACGCGTAGCTGTTAACCGGTTCCCCATATTTTATTCAGTGTTTAATTCGTTCCCATGAAGCATCACAAGTGAGAAGCTGTAAGCGAGACTTCTAACTGCATCATATGAAACACGCGATCACATTTATCTATGAACAGATCATTTATCTTAATGTATCAAACTGACTCAAGTCCGACGAATTGTAGAATTATACCAAAGAATAGGGACTTTGGCGAGTTAGAAACGTAGCACCAAAAGCGCATAAACTAATATAAACATGCTCAGGTTGAACTGTGAATGACACGAGGGCGCTGCTGTGCCCTTGTTGTGTCATCGGCTATTCTTTGTCCTTAAGGCGCTGTTAGTAGTGAGTCTTCTTCGCCAGATTATAAAAGGCGAATAATGTTCGAATGCTCTATCTCAACGCGTGACATTCACCAAACTTACTCGCATTGCTTTAAGAGAGAATTACGAGTGCACAAATGCAGAATATTCACTTATACAAACTGTCTCAACAGCCAAAGCCGAAAAATTCATCGCGATGCTGTATGTCCGGCTTCTGCAGGCGCACTTTTACCAACCGCATGTTTACAAAACGTATATGATCGCTGTGCTGAACCACGCCATCGACTTTACACAGGATCCTAATGTAGACGCATCATAGTAGATTTAAATCTAGAACGATTAAATACACAAATGCGCAAATACAAAAACACAAATATTCAATAAAGACAGGGCCTTACATGAATGCCACTATGTTTCATTTCCAATGCCAAGCGATCATGTAGTGAGAATATTTCCAAATTCACGCTGGCAAATCACAGACGCCGCTGCTCTCCGTCGAGTGAAAAGGGTTACCGCAAAAACAGTCTACAACACGCGCATATATATGCTCCGTCTGACGATGCACGTCACATGTTTGAGCAGCCAAGTTTTTCCATTATGTAATTACTGCCGCCCCCAAAGGCACAAAAAGTGGTTTTCCAGTGACCTTCTATAAACTGATATCAAAAGCATATCTTTCGGAGAACGAGTTAAAAGGTCTGTAACTCATTCCACAGCAGGCGACGGCAACACGTTCGAGTAGCGCACAAGCCTGCCCGCAGAAGTCAGAGAGGAGGAAAGGCTCACGGTGCGCACTTTCCTCCTCGCCCGATGAAAAAGGACTACAGAGCTCGAAACGTGACCATCTTACACACATGTTGCACGCACTGCTTACTTATTCACACAGGTGAATAAGGGAATAGACGTGATAAAAATGTTTTGCATTCTTGCCAGAGAGCCTGGCGAATTCTTTCAGAGTTTGCATTCCAGATGTTTCTTCATTCAAAACAGCAGACTACCACGCAATCGCCTGCCATTTGTTTTTCTTTACAGACCCTTTTCGTGGAGTAGTTTGCTCAAGAAGAACGAGATGGCGCTTTCGGCGGCGCGCCGCACGTTGCCTCAGGCAGAAGCTAAGGAATGCGAAGCTATAGATTGCCGCTTCTACACTGTTATCATGCGATCAGTTGTCGGAAATGCAATTTGCTAATCGCTAACGGTCTGTGCTTCTTTCATGCTACAAAATGACAAATAGTAGAGGGAGAAAGTGTGCTCTATTTGGCTCCAAAAATAGTGAAAGCATACTAAGGATGGGCATGAATCTGTGTGGCCAACTTCACGGCCCGCTGCTATGCACACAAGGACTGCTTGCTTTCCCGGCCCATCGAGATGCATGACTTTTTTTTTTCAAGGATAATATAAACACACTAATGCGCCAGAGTTGCATGGCTAACATCCAATGTACAGTCTTCAACCCCGATACGACTTCAAGATTGAGTATCGTTGGTTACATGGCGGCAAAGGCCGTAGCGCCACTGCCTGGCACAGATTTAAGTTTAACACACTTTATCTGCATACATCCACCCCAAACTCGCACGCAAATTTGCGCCCAGTCTATCGCCCATGCATCAAGAATAATCTCAATGGACGCACTATTGAATTATTGCGCGGAAGCGTGGGTGACGAACTAATCTAATGTTTTTAAATGTAACGCTTCGTGACGGTTCAAGCAGTAAGCGAGTGACAAGCGATAACACGCCTTGCCCGCAAGCTATTAGAAAGTTCAGAACGTCTGTGTTCCAGACCTGGTGAGTGACAAGAACAAGAATGCCGAAATTCAAAAGACCCGCGAGTGCTTAGGTTAAAAAATAAACAAAGAGATAGCAAGCGCATTGACGTTACTGAATCAGCAGCGTGACAAGCCGCTGCTTTATATTGATTGGCAAATAAAGTACGAAAAACATAATACACTGATCCTGCTTTAACTCGGAAGCTGAAAGTTTGGCAACACGATTTCTATCCCCCTTGTACAAGCGTTTCGCTGTATACTAAGCTCGCATCGTTTGTACAAGGCGTAATGGGCTACAAAAGGACTTCCACGTCCTGTGAATTTGCTGCATGCGCTGCGCAGATCTGTGACATTATTTCTTCGTCGCCTTGTTACCACTTCGTCATGGAGTGCCTTCGGTACGTAGAAGTATGTATATAAAAGAAAATAAATAAAATCAGTCCATTTTGGTGCATGCCGCTAATAAGGGGACACACTAACAACATAAGCAACAGCAAATGCTGCAACAGTTCCTATGGCCTCGTAACCTAGAACGCTGCGAACAGTAATTACAAAACGTGAGCCCTCTGCCCCAGCTCCGCTTTCATCATCCTGTACGAAAATTCATGCCTGCCTAGCAGTGCCTCAGCCGACAATGTCGCAAAATAATAATAATAATAGGGGGGGGTGACAAACTATGCATACTTTCTGATTCCCCCGCGAGCTGTTTGTGGGGTGGCAGTAAAAGATAACTACTGGTATTCTCAGTCTTCTCTTGATTATTTGGCTGCCCTGGTTTTCTTTCTGCAGGAAATTACAAGTATGCAGACAACTAATTCACAAAAAGTTGCTTTTCAGACGAAGAGAGCTTATATAAGGACTTAGGCAGAAATTGATTACCGTTTGTGGCAATTCATTTAAATAAAACACAAACAAAACTGCTGCAAGAACAGGTTGTTCTTACAGCATTTTGTACAGTGTGTATTTTTAGTTGCTTAAATAACTTAGCCGATATCATAAAAAAAACATACGAAACAGTGACAATAGATTCGCTGCCTTGTCCGTCTCAGGTGACCTGCCGCTAACTAATTCTGCCGCTAACTAATAACTAATTCGCTAACAATTTCCTTATTAGACTACACCACGCCATCTAAATTTTCATTGATGACAATTTAGGGTCCCTAACTTCAACCTGTAAACAACTGTTTCCATATGACTTCACTGCAGGGTAGTACTATAGCGAAATAAGTAGGCCACAAAAGAGGATAACAAACCTACATCAGTGTCAACATTTGGAGAATGCTGGCATCCTCAAAAAGTCACCGTCGATGCCTTCGATATTGTTCAAGCAATTACGTTCGCGTTTACCATTAAACTTCCACCGCCGATTGCTTGGTCTATTACTGACGGTTTAGAGACAACCGATGATGTATTTGAGCTACCGAACGGGTGCCGAGAGAAGCGGAGTACAGTAAAGAGAGAGAGTTGAGAGAGAGAGAGAGAGAGAGAGAGAGAGAGAGAGAGAGAGAGAGAGAGAGAGAGAGAGAGAGGTGTAAATGAGAGAAAGGAAGGGAGGTTAACCGGAGCTAAGCCGGCTAAGCCGGCTAAGCCAGCTAAGCAAACTTTAGCTAAGCCTTCGGTTTGCTACTCCGCAATAGGGTAAGGGAAAGGGAAAGTAAAGACTGAAAGAAGAGTGGGCACAAAAAGAAAGGAGTGCAGTCAAGGATGGCAGATAGCTAAGTGGTGTGATGAAATGAGGAGGCATGTCGGTATAAGGACGGTGCCAGCTGTATAGCGCAATAATACAGGTATATTTAGGAGGTTGGTGAAAGAGGCGTTCTTCCTACAGCGGACATAAAACAGACTGGTGGTACTGCTTCTGCTTCTACTGATGATAGTCATCCCCACCTTTAATTGACAGCGCATAGTGGTGCAAGGAATTGAGTCCTTGCAGAGCAGCCGACAATAATACAAGGACAGTCAAACGATAGACGCTGGCACGGCCCTGTTCATCGCTTCATTGGCCTGACGTCGTTCTGTGTTTGTTTGCAAGAATGCAGGGGACAAACACGCCCAAATCGTCACTCTCTCAAAGAAAGGTGGTTTCCTCGTACCGAGGTATCGGGGAATTGCTCTCGGGGCAACTTAATATTGCCACCCCCCATGCTCTCAAGCCCGAAAGAGGGACTCTACGACAACACTTGCCTATCGCAGTCCAGTGCTGTAAACTAATCTTCTACTAATCAGTTCCTGTCGGCACAGAAATTAGCTTGGAAATTAGCTCCCCTGTCAGTAAATCAGGCGGCTATCACTAAGGGCTGTCAGTGCGGCCACTTGGTAACGTCACTTCTAGTATGGTGGTCGACAGGGCAATGTGTGTTTACGCCCTAGGTTGTACCTTGCGAAACCTCGGAGAACTTCGCCCGAGTGTGCTCTAATTGCGACGTAGCTAGTCTTGCTCAAACGATTAGGCACAGGGCAGTGAGTGGCCTGGTCGAGTAATCAGCGCCAAAGGGTCTCCAAGTCATGGCTGTTCTCGGCTCGTAAATGGATTATGAATACTCATTGTCCCAGCGACGTAAAGTCTATTCGAGAGAAATCTGTGTACTTTGTTATAGAGTCACTGAAGAAAGAAAAGGAGTCGGTTTATACTGATGCGCTATATTCACGAAGAACTTTACTTTTTCTGATTTCTCGGCCATGGACTGGTTATGAGAGAAAATGAAGGTCTAAATGTCACTATTAGAGTTGGGAAATATTTTTTACCTTTTACATGGGGGTAGGTCTGGTTTTGATTACGCAGTGAACACATTAACGGCGCGTGGAACAACTTTGTTTACTCGACTCACATGGGGCTTTTGTACTCTCAAGGCTGTAACCACCATGTTCCTCAAACTTGCATCACAAAGCAAAGAAAGTACTTCGATGCTTCATCGAAGACGATGGCATACGTGCAGATTGACGCCATCCCCCATTGTTTGATTACAAGGACACCATTCGCACGTCTCCGTCATTCGCACGTTGGTCCGTTAATTATCTGACCGTGAGCAATTAGTATCCATCTCCGGCATCTATTCTACTAAAAAATAATTAACATCGGCGTTCCGCAACGCTCAATTCTGGTCCCGCTTTTATTTCTACTATACATTAATGACCTTCCACAGTGTCTTATCGTTTTATATATTCCATGGTATTCTTTTGCCTCATAATGTATTTGCATTTGTATTTGCATTTTTGTATTTTTATAATTGGCTGCCTTTTTGTCAAGTAGTATTAGTGTTTTTTTAACAGAGGAACTTATTTTAAAATACCGCCATCACAAGCCATCGCAGCAGAGGGCGACGAGGGCACTGTTGCGGTTTTTGAGGGCGACAGAATTGGACAGGCGGCTGTAGCCTGAACAGATGTTGATAGTGCGGCGAGTGTCACTGTGCTGTGCGATGACAGTATTCGGTGCCGGTGACCGATTGTGATTGTGTGCCTACGCTCCTTCCTTTCCTTATCTCTACTTTGTTGCCACTTTACCTCCCCCTCCCCTCTCTCCCCAGTGTAGGGTAGCCAACCGGATCTTTTTCTCTGGTTAACCTCCTTGCCTTTCCCCTTTCCTCTCACTCTCTCTCTTAACTTTATACAAGATTCCCCTTCAGCGTTTACACTATGGAACCTTTTTCTGTACCACATATCAATATTTTTGTATCTGCACTAAGTATTCAATAAATTTCAACTTCAACTTCAAACAATTAAATGCGTATACCTTATAACATCCGCAGACTTTGCTTAAATTCAAACTTTTTGAGACCGTGTTTTATTATTCTTATGGAGAATGGCGACAAACTCTCGTGAAAGGAGGCACTCGGGCGGAGCAACCGCCGGCATGTTTTGCTAGGCTGGATCAGCCTGCCGCCAACGACGTCTTATAACTCTTCCGCCTCCTTCTTCGGAACAATAGATTTTTTCATGTAAGTTGTTTCTGTTCCAAAGGACTGCAATCTTCTTGAGCTATGGAAATCATTAGTAAAAAATACATTGTTCTTTTTTCCTTTACATTGCGCCGGTAGCAACTTAAAACTTTCAGCGAACTGCATAATAGCCAATGCGGTAGGCGTCCAGTACGCGTGAAATACAGCCGCAAATCTAGCGCAGTTTCGGCAAGGAGCCCACTTCCGCCGAGTTAGGCAGTCTTGCATGACACAAAGAGCGCTAGTCCTAGCAAGTTATGGTGCATAGACGGATGTAAATGTTCCCAAACTCCCCAGTGACCATTTCTGAGTTCTGCGCAAATAGACTTCTTACTAGCAGCAGCGCGAGGACATCATTGCAGAGAAGCCGAAGCGCGAGAAGCTAAGGCGAGAAACCGCGGATACCACATGAAGTGTTCTTTTTTTTTTAAATCTATTCGCATTGTGCAGCAACCCTCGATCCACGTCATTTGCTGGATGCGACCCCCCTCTGCTTCCACTTCGCACGCAGTTTGCTAGACCGACCGGCACGACTTGGCTCGTGTTGGCCATTTCTTCGCGTCTCGTAGCCGGCTCTATCATGCTTGGATTATTTTTTTTTTCTCTCGTGGAATTTCGTCTGCACCTTAAGTGCAGGCCCCTCTTCCAGCCTAGAGGCTGTAGCGGATGATGACACAAAATTATAATAACCCCCGTATTCATAAATGAATCTTTACTTGAGGCCCATGCTTGACTGGGTGCAGATGACTCGTGTCGCTAAGACGCCGAAGAAAACTCAACGAGCGCCTTGGGCAAGTTCACTCCAGACGTGGTTTAGATCAAGTCGAGCATGGGTTTCAAGCTAAGATGCATTCCTGGATGCGGAGAGGGAGGGGGGAAGGGGGAAGACTCTCGACGTGGTCGCTGCTCTACAGGCCCACGCCTCTCACGCAGTTTAGTGCAATGACCCGTGAGCTTCCGAAGCGGACAGTTGAATCGAAATAACGCACGCCTGACACGACATTGCAATGGCGGTTACTATTCTGTACCGGTCCGTTGACGAGAGTTGCACTAAATGCTGGCAGAAGCGGGTAGTTTTGTGACATATAACGATCAATCGAATAACTATCATTTTTTTTCTTCTTTCTCAGCCGTGACTGTTTAGTGCACCATCGAGCCCGCCACAAGCGAAGGATCATGAGAAAATACAATTGCGAGCTAGAAACCAAAATTTACAAGGAATGACAGACCGTCTTGCGGATGGCTTCTTTAATAACTATTAACAAAGAGCAACATTTTCTCATGGCCTAGTCGTTTTAGAGCAAAGCTTTCTTTCCCCAATCTCCCAGGTTCGACGGGTACGTTGTGTTGGCGAGAATCTCGGCGAATATGTTTCTGAATATATAAATGAAGGTTAACTGCCGGCCGGACGCAAGTAGCAGCGAACGACCTTAAATGACCCTTGTATGTGGTCCCGCCAAGTAGGGCCAGTACAGGCAACTCGTCCTTCTGTAGCAGATAAAAAAATACTCGCGTAAAACGAGAACATATAATATCGGATCACAGATATATCTCTAACGAACATCGACCTCCTAAAGGATAGCCAAATACAGTGACCAGATTCTTCGACTTACTTGGTTCCTTTCTTTTTTCTTGACTTAGCCATTCGGTAAGTGCCGCTTCTTGTGTGCTAACTCTTGGCCAATACTCCAGAATGGGCATCGGCCACTGTGGCAAAAGAGGCACAGAATCGTTCACTTTTAACTAAACATGCCAGATGCCCGAAACACTGCAACACGTACTGTGCGACTGCCCAGCATATATGCTGGAGCGAAGGACGTTAGACAGTTTCTTAGCCAGCGTTGGCAGGCAACTACTGTCGGAGGAAGCTATCCTCGGCCCATGGCCTGACACTGCAATTTCAATGCGTGCAACAAAAGTATTGTTGGAGTTTCTGCAGGACACCAAGCTCGACGAGCGGCTCTAGCGAGGCAACTGTCTCATGTACATAAGCACTCACCACTTCTCCTTTCATCATCATCCATTCCAATACTTTCACTCCCCTTCCCTTTTCCCCAGTGCAGAGTAGCAGACTAGAGCGCACTAGCTCAGGTCGACCTCTCTGTCTTTCCTATCAATAAATTCTATTCATTCATTCATACTCGCACTTTGTGGCACGCACAGCTGTAATCGTCCTTCTTACGTGGACAGGCGTCACACACTACTGTCTTCTTTGCGACATTGCTGCCCAGACATATTCTCCATATTTGCACCCTCCATATTTGGGGTTTGCATTCCGGCCTAGCTTTTGAGCAATGTAGTGCGTAAACATCAATGTTCTATGATAATAAAGTTACGAGCTCTTTTTCTCAGAGAAACAAAAACAATGGGCGAGATAGCAGGTTGCGATGAGTGAAAGAAATAACAACGTTGCATGCATCGCAGTTGGTTGTTAAGCGTTTAATTACACATTTCACTAAAGCTTCGCCTAATATATATGCTGCCATGTGTGTCGAATACATGTTCTTTTTTATCTTTCTTGTATTGTTCTGGTTTTTTGCAACAGTGAAAGCTTTATTTTTATTTTTCCATTCAATACTATGCGTACAACGCCTTCGTGCTGCGCCAGCACCGTGCTTCTCACCAGGCTGTTCAGAGTAGGTAAGCGTGTTCTCTTTTCTTTTTGTATTTTTGCAGTCATGCACAAGGACCGCGACTCGTATTGCAGAGGCCGAAGCAACGTTGTTATTCGGCTGCTCGTAGACAGAGCCCGCAGAATGCGAGTTCGATAATGATGAGGTTAATTGTGTGTGTTTGCGTGTGCGCTTGCTTGTGTGTGTAGGGATAGAGTAATTATGCGCGCCCGAATTGCTAAACTAATTAAACCCCCACATAAGTGACTGTTTCCCAACCTGACAACCAGAATCGCCCCCGTCCCGTACGCTCGGTATTCCAAGCGTTCAAAAACTTGCAACGCTTCTTGGAAGCGGCAAGAGAAAGCTGCTCTAGCACAAAAGAAAAGTTAACAAGCTTGCTTTTTCACGAACAAAATGCTAAATTCTACAGAGAAAAAAAAATAACTTGCGAATAAACCAGAAATATATGAGCGTAAAAAACAGCAACAACTTTCCTTCCTCTTAGCAGGAACTTTAATTGTTTCGCTCTGAATGAAAGCTTCTTCGTTACAATACATAGCGGTGGACACGTCATGGCAGAACAATGGGTTACAGACAAGCGTCCAAAACAGAAAAACAAGAAGAGAGATAGAAAGATAAAGAGACAACAGGAGATGAACCATTCCAATGACGTCGACCTGCTTTGGTCCGAGCGCTTTCAAGCATGAACATTTTTGCGGGGTAATTTCCATGCGAACATCGTACGGTGCTCTTTAAAGTTTCACTCTATTGGAGAGCGGTTCCTGCTCTTGAAATTCAGCGAGGAAGCGGTCATCAAAACTAATAAATAGGGGGGTAGGAAGTAGCTTGGTGACTAGATAACATGGTTATTGCAAATGCCTGAACCATACAAAAAGTAAACAAAATAAAGAAAGGCGTCGAGTTTCAAGACAACGAAATAATTTGTTTACGAAGAACGGAAGCAATAGAACGAATGCAGAGCAGAATAAAATCAAATAGGGAGTCCATGGCTGAACACTGGCATCAACGAACACTGCTGCAGAACTTTCAAAGCTAGTGTAACAGTGAACAGATGGTGTTCGAGAGTTGTGTCAGTGAATATAACGCAAAAATGTGAGACATGCGTTATCTAATTTGTTTTCTGTCATTGTTCACAAAATTATATAAACAAAAAAACATTCTATGCTACTTGCCTAAAACCTGCATTACCGAAAGTTCGGTCAGCAAAAAATAAACTATAAAAGAAACAGAAGAGTAGCAACAATTTTGAATTCGCACAAGCACATTAAAAGCGGGTATGGCAGTTAACACCGGTAAGCGCGGTGATTTAAAAAACTTTCAAGGTTCTCAGTTTGGTTCTTACGGTAGTTTTTGCATTCATTTATTCTTCTCACTGACTAGGTTTTCAGTGCAAGTACTTCCCCAGGAAATATTCAATTGGTCATGTTCATTGCAGTAGTGGATCACATAACTAGAAGGGGAAAACTAGAATAAAAGCCATTCTTCAGCGTAGTCTTTATTTTGATGAGAAAGGCGACACTGTACACAAGGAAAGTAATCACGAGACCTTCAGAAATTACGTCTCAGCCCAAAGCAACCACTCCGGGCCCCCTAAAATCACCTTCACCAAAAGCGGCTCAAGATTAGTAAAGGCAGTGACTGATATACCACAGCACATGGATTAGCTGCAAGAGGACACCGCATCAAAGAAATAAAAAACGGCTACGTCGTATATAAGTGTTTGTAATAATATTTACCAGCGATAACCAACGAAGGTTAAATGCTTCATCTGAATCAATCACGTGAAATCACGCATGTGTGTCCTTCCGAATTAGCTGTAGCTGACAGACAGAAGAAAGTTGATCTGCGCGGTTAGTATACAACACACAAAAAAAATCAAAAGCTTCGGCTGCATTGAGCAGAAGGTATGACGCGATGCTTAGCGGAAAGCTTACGAATACAGCTGTGGTTAGCATTACGATGAAACGGTGTGACTATCAGGAAAACAATCGCTTAGCGCGGCTCGAGCTAGTTTTTTGCAACACAGGCGTGCAGGCAAGAAGCACACTTCCGGTCATTTCCCCGCACTCGGTCTTCGCCGATAACTTTCCAGATATTTTCTCAATCCACGAACAACCCGTGTGCAATAAGGCAGGCATAGCACGATTTCTTGCTGAATTATCAGTATAACACGCTGCCTCCATGATTGTATGTAGTTAATAAGAGCTTCTCTTTAGACCCCCCCCCCTCCCCCCGATCGCTCTATCATGCCAATACTTTGCTGAGCAAGTGCCAAGCGCTAAGCGCAAGGGACCGTGTATAGAGAGACCCTGTCTAATGCAGTGTAGCATCCGAAGCTCTTATCGGAGCAGATGTCTTTCTCGAGGCCGGTTCCGGTGATCAGGGAAAGAGTTGCCTAACAGAGCACATTACTGCTGCCATTACTCCCCCGTAAGAGGCCCGAAAAGCCTCATTTGCATCATGAATTCCAAGCGTGACGGTTGCCCATTGGATGTTGCAAGGGTATAGTGCCGCCTAACCGCAGGTCGTCTTGTGGACCTGCGCTGTAGTTACAAGAGTTCGTGCCACGTAGAATGATCCCAACGCTCTCACGTGATTACGTTTCACGATGGTGCAAACAGAGAAGCATGCAGCCGAAGAGTGCCAGAGGAGCCCTGATTATATATATATATTCGCAACTTATTCACATGCAACGAGTCCGTAATTACATCCGAACTAAAACGCGCTTGTTGATATATGCACCTTCTCATTTTGTCGTGTCCCTGCCGTAATGGGTAATACTTTGAACAGTGCAACGCTTGCATAACTTAATCAGTCGATTGTGTTGTGCTTCATTCTGTACTTTTTTATACCCTTACAGATTATTTCACACCGTGTGTAACAGTGAGCCAACAGTTCTTCTTGTTGTTGTTGTTGTTGTTGCCCTGAGTGGCCGTGGCACATACCCACAGTGGGGGATTGGCCAAGAATCGGGCGGTTTAATTAGGTGCCTAAATAATAATGATAACTTTTCTTAGTTCTTTCCTATCTCACTCGTTTTCCTCTTCTTCTCGGACAGAGAGGTTCAACAGATGCTGAAAAGCACTGTTAATTTATGCCGTGAGATTTACCAATTTACGTTTAAATAGCCAAACACTTGTAAAGCTGTGCACTGAGCACACCGCACAAATTAATAACGTTTCATCATTGAGCTACAGGTTCGATCGTTTGTGCTTGAATTTTTATACTGGGCAACGCTTATTCCCACTGTCGTGTTCATTGCTTAATCATGGTGTCAAAGCTGTGCGTGTCACTATTATGTTGAAAAGTCGACGCAGTAAGCTATCAGCGTCGAGCAGCGTTTTCCAGCAATTAGTTTCACATATTCCGTAGGAACGAGTAACGGCAGAATAGAGGAATTTCAATCGGAAACATTCGAGCGGGTGGAGCCGTGCTGTTGACACGCCTTCATCTTTCGTATATACCTGCTGAGGTACACCAGCGGCTTTGCCGTCGCGCGGCTGAGCACAAGGTCATGGGTTCGAACTCAGCCCCGGCAGCGTTGTTCCAATGTGGTTCTGTTGGAGGGCATTGAATAAGAACGTGCAGGACTGTGAGATTTTGGCCGCACTTACTACAAGTGGGAGGATACCCCCCAGTCAAGAGGTAAGAGTGAGTGCCGTAAGTGCGTCCTATTCTTAATCGGCAATGGAGCACTTCGTTATTTCTTGATATTCTCTTCGATACCCAATATCCCAATTTGGGCTTTATCATGTGCAGTTTATTTAATATCTGAGCATTCCACTGTTGCTGCCAGTGGATTTTCAGCTTGTGACGAAAGTATGCTTTAAGATATGTGGCTGCGATCGGTATGTTTATGTCCGTGTCACTAAAAGCTAACGAAGTAGCATTCGCGTCAGCAGCTTCGTTGCCTTTTATGCCACAGTGGCCAGGTACCCAGCATAGGATGATCGTTTGTTTAGCACTATAAGCTCAGCATAACAATGTATACGATTGATTAAAGACAGTGTTTTTATGTTTACGTACATTAATTAGGGCTTGGACTACACTCAATGAGTCTGTGAACACAATAGCCCTATTCAGATTCGTTTACTTTATGTGCTTTACTGCAGAGAGTATTGCATATGCTTCCGCTGTAAAAATACATGTTTGTGGGTTCAATGTACTGGATAATAAAAATGCTGGTCCTAGTACTGTGTAAGCAACACCAGAAGCAGACTTAGAGGCATCTGTGTAAAATTCACCACAAGAAGACTTCTCCTGAGCTCAAGAAAATGTGAACGTATGCGTGCATCAGGTGCTCGTTTTGATATTTCTGGAAACGACACGTCACCATTCGATAGTCTTCCACTCCCAAGGCGCCGAGAGTGGAAGACTATCTACGGAATCGCTGGCGTGAACAAGTCAAACTAGCGACGTGCTCACCTCCTGTGGCTTTGTACATTTGTTCCAAAGCAATGAGTAGCCAAATGAGAAGCTTAGCCGAAAAGAAAGAAAAAGAGTGGCTATAAAAATAAGCCTGAGAAAGCTTTAGCTAGGGGCAAAAACTGATTTCCCGCTACATATACACGCAAAACGTTGAAATGGTTCCATAAGACAAATACTTGGCCAATTTTAATAAAATTTGATTCGTTTGAAAGAGAAAGCAACTGTAAGAAGCACGCATCTTACGTCACACTTCACTTCTCTTAAACTGCCAGAAACCAGTACAGAGAAAATGTAGTCGAAGCACGAATTTCGCAATTCTCTAAAAATTTGATCAAAAACAGATATGCCAGTTTTCTAAACTCTACCTGTAACGACCATCTTAAATGGGTAAATGTGGTATATATAAAGGCAAACCTTACGTGAAGTTCTTATAAGACTTAATAAAAAAATCATGGGGTTTTACGTGCCAAAACCACGATCAGATTATGAGGCACGCCGTAGTGGGGGACTCCGGAAATTTGGACCCCCTGGGGTTCTGTAACGTACACCTAAATATAAGTACAGGGGTGTTTTTGCATTTCGCCTATTCGAAGTGCGGCCGCCGTGGCCGGTATTCGATCCCGCGACCTCGTGCTTAGCAGCCCAACACCATGGCCACTAAGCAACCACGGCGGTTGTTACAAGGCTTGCGAGGATTTTGCGGAAGCGTAATTCCCAAAATACCAATATATTTTAAACTGTTGCATAACACAGACATTTTCTCCACTTCGGTATGGCCGCGGAACTGGCCGCTCGAGGCACTGGCATGTATTCGCGGGCTTCTTTCACTTGTGTAGCATGTATTGAGCAATAGAAACCTGTTTTGTTAGTTCCTCATGTTGCTCTACAATTTTCTCATTGAAAGTTTTAATGTAATTTTATTATTTGACAACTTAATTAAATATTTAATGCTAATTTTGTAATTAGGTGGAATGCATAAATAATATGAGCATCTCCAAGCGACAGCAAAGAACATTACCTTGGTTCCTTCGAGCTATGTGGCATTGGCGTATTTTGAAATGTTCGTGCATGAGAGTTGAATCAACACTGTATACATCCTACTGCACGACAGCTTTCCGACGATACGTCTCGTAAGGTTCCTGCTCAAAAACTAGGGGAAAAGGGAACTCATGGGGCTAAGCTTCCCTGAAGGAAAACATCGTGTGGCCAAAAAAAGTGATATTTCTCAATCTGTGCTGCGGAAGTCAGCTGTCACGGTTGCACGGAAACCTGTAAGACTTCGTGGATTGTCTGCAAGGCCTTTTGAGGAAACAAATATTGCACTTGAGAGTCTTTCGCCACCACGTAACCCCGTAATATAATTCGCACCGGTATAACAATATATTCTTTCGGATCAATACCAATGGCATCGTATCTCCAAGGCCAGCACTGCAGTCAATCCCCCAACATGAGCTTTTCCTGCCTTCTCTTTCTTTTTTTTCAGTGTTGATCAAGTTACTCGTTTCGAGTTTGGTCGGAACAAACGACCCTCTCTAGCCGTTCCGTTTCTGGAATCATTTACTTCCTGCCTTGAAACATTGCAACGGGTGACGTTGTCGTTCACGACTGCACCAAACAATCCTTGCGGTATCAACCGTTCACGCGAAGCCGTTTGTGTCGTACAAACGACCGTTGTGTGGCAAGGAAAGAATCAGAACTAATGCGCTGTTCCGTAAAGGTTAGGAGTTTCAGCGTAAGCGTAAAAGTACGCTACGTTGTTTTACGCATTTTACGATGTTTTATAGTCTTTACTCTGCGAAGTGTTTGCGAACACTTGTTGTAAACTTACTTGTGTCTCTCGTATCGCACTTTGCGGACTATGGAAACACAGGAAATAGCTTTGCTGGTGACGCCACTTTATGGCGCTGACAACAGCCAGGGCGCAAGAACCTACATTTCAGACGTACGTGTTCTCAATACCCGTTAACACAAACGTGATGGCAGGGACAGGCATTACCGTTTAGGTCACTTTCCCTTTCTTTTTACCTTGTTCGATAACATCCGCTCAACAGGATAAGGTTCGTAAAGGGGCGCTGGACCACCCGCGAGCTTGATGAGATAACATAGTCCGCGGGTAGCATAAGCTGCTGTGAACATCTCAGCCAAGTTTTGCTGTCGTACGCCGCACGTTGAGCTCGCGAGTGGAGCGTAACGTCATCTTTCTCTCAAACGCTGTATTTTCAACAGATAGCCTGCTTCTCATTCTCTTCTGGATGCTTTATTTCGTAATAAAGCGGATTTCCATAAGCGGCTGCTATTGGTAGCTGCCGTCGGCTACGTAGCGTAGATACAGCGGCCGCCGCGGGTGGCCGCCACGTGTCCACGGGCTAAGCGCACTGCGGCTCGCTGAGGACAACCGCGTTTGGCTTAGGCCTAGCGCCTCTTAGGCACCAAATCGAAAGTCGGGGCGTCTACGTTAAATTCTAAAATGAAATTTGAACTGCGTGCCCCTGTGACATTCAGAAGGTTGTGGGCGCGCCCCACTCAGCCGTAGCCTTCGCAGTGCAAGCCATCGAAGAAGGAACGGGAGCACAGCGGAGGCCAAGTTTGATTGCCAACAACTCTGCTTCCGCAGAACGTATTTAAGTACTTTTTCAGTTGAAGTGTTACTTAATAGCCTATTTTCACTCCAAATGCCCTTCTGCACTCCAAATGCCCTTTTTCTTTAAAGAAAAAGCGGTTCTGGGTCCCTTTAACGCGCCTAGGCTGTAGAAAGGGTCCCAATATTTCGCTATACCACCACTTCTGCTCCTGTGTTTCAGTATTTCGCAAAATGTAGCACGTTTACGGACACGCGATAACTCTCTGTAGATTGTCGCGTGATTGTAAGTTGGGGTCACGAAATTAGCATCACTGAAAGACAAATTTCACGCTTACTACATGGGAACGCCCCCGTTCCAGGAAATATAGCATACTAAAATTCTCAACAGTCTAAACTGGAAAGAAACTGAGCCAGTTTGGAAAATCCAGCACAAAATTTACAAGTGCCCCCCCCCCATTACAAAATTTATTACTATAGTGTTTTGCACACATTGTCGCCCGCAGGGTTGCATATAGAGGGCCTTTGGGCCTGGGCTTAAAGGGTCATAGGTCGTTCTTGCACTCTTCTCACATGAAAATCATTGTCGGTACCGCTCGTCGTGCTTGCCAATAGCTCAATTTATTGCTCCTGTCTCACACAATATTTTGTCTTGAACGTGCGACACCGAGCCCAATTCAGCTTAATTCTGCTCAAGCACGAACCCAAACCATTTTGCGCGCTGTGCTGTGCTCAGCTTTGATCATCCTCAGTGCACGCCACGTTTTTTTTTTATTCACGCTTGGTTTCTTGCAAGTGATGCATGGAAGCCCGCCAAGGCAAAACACGTTGTCGCTTGCCCCTTGTATTCGAAGAATGAAATTCGAGCTAGACGGCATAAATTCAATAAGGCCAAGCAATGCAAGGAGACACGTACGCAGAAGAATCAAGCCGAAGCACTCACTTTCGGTTAAAGTTGTTTGGCAGGCGCACAAATATATAGACAAGATAGCACCATTACAACACAAAAGGACAAGAAAGAACAAGAAAGAAAACTAGCAAGTAAGAAACAATCAGAAGTTCATGACATATTCAAGAAAGCCATAACGCTTGGCGACAGTTTACGCCTGCCTTACGCAAGCATGAACCGTTTCTTGAAGTTATCCGTGCAGTTGTCCCTCGTACGCTTGGTTTGGCTTTGCGTATGTTCAATTAGTCATCGTTTGATTCATTCAGTCTCGTTTCGTGTCCGCATCCTAACTATTGCAAACTTTTCTTCTACCACGTAAAAAAAAAACTATTACCTGGTTTGTCTTTTATTCCCCAACATTAACGCCATTCTTTCCTTCCTTGTGTTCTTCTCACGTAGGCGGGTCCCTGTTCATTGTGACCTTCATTAGGCAGGTGAGCTTAAAGTACTCTTTCTCCAACACCATGCACAAAAGTATACTCTTGCTAATTGTTGCCTTATTTCGAAGCTTCAGCCGAGTCGCTTTTGTTTGCAGTGTCTCACTGCCAGCGCGCATATCAGCAGAGACCGAAAGTTTCCCAGCGTGAAAGAATCAAAATCCTACGCGGAGCCGGCGCCGACGGCTTAAATAGCCGCTTGTAAATGCAGTTAATTCCTTTGTCTTCTTGATCATGCGGGGGGGGGGGGGGGCAGGGTTGTCATTATGCTCAGCGTGTTTCAGAGAAACTTTTGTCAAAGTACCCTTTGCGTATACAAAGCAAAGCAGCTTGGTTCCCGTCGCCTGAACCCCATTAGGCCGACACGAACGCAGACAGCCGTTATGTTGTGTACTGATCCCTCGAGAGAGAGAGAGAGAGAGAGAGAGAGAGAGAGAGGAACGTAAAGAGAAGCAGATGCGTCAGGCGAGTCATTGTCGCCTGAACGTTTTAAATGCCGTTTCATTGCATGTTTCGTCTCTGTGTTCTGCAGCGTGAGCACAAGGTCAGGTCATGCAGGAAATCAGTTTACGCTGGAAGTCTTGCTGAAGGTCATTGCGAAAAGAGAACGCGCTGTTGGATTTCGCAAGAAATACCGGCATACAGAAAGACAGGGTGTGGGCGGAGCGAGTCTGATCCTGAATTTGTGTTTTCATAACACTCAAAACTATAACTAGAGTTTATTATTGCAGTTACTCGAATATTCTAACACTGCCTGCAGCGGAATCCTAATCCTTGAGTTGGATTACTTGCGCAAGAAACCAAGGTGCGTAACGGACTGACACCAACGTTTTGCGACTAAAACTTTTAAAATAAACGTTAGTTCACGGTGAACGTCCCAATATAACAATGAAAGCCAGTCACTTATCAAGGTAGATATATTTGGAACGAATTTCGAAAGTAGCACCTGTTTTCGGATGAGCGCCATTTGATTTGCACTAAAACGTCCTTTTGGTCCTCGTACTTTTTAGCAAAACGTCTTTTCATGTATCGCAGCGCAAATCTAAGTGGAACACCAATGCATTTCAGAACGCATATGTCAAAATTGAGCTCTTGCTCAGGAATGTCTTTAGGTAGTTGTGCGTTTCAAAGTCACGGGTTGCAATTTGCAAAATGTGTCCTAAAGTAATTAGAACTGATCAACTAAACATTTTTAAATGGTAGTTATGCATTCATATTTCTCGTGAAATAATGTCTGCATCTTCGAGCAGACCAACCTAAGTTGTGGCATCTGCTCAAGGCAATATTGTTTACAAATATTGCAGTATCATAGCATAAAGCACACGCATAAAGGAAGCATCGCGTTGAACACCGCCTTATTAAACTTAGACAAACGGGGCAGCCATCACCTGTAAACGGCAACAACTCCTCAATTTATTTGTTATTTCAGTGTGAAACCTAACTTGTTACTCGAAGCAAGAATAAAGGGAAACTGGAGTGATTTGGATTACTACGAGGCGTTTTTTCCCGTTATTTGATCCACGACATTTGGTACATACGTAAAAATATTATTTTTCAAGCAACATAGAGGTTAACTAAGAGTTAAGCCACTTGAATATTCATGTCTGAACACGCCTGGTTTCACCTGATCCCCTGCTGCCTACGACATGTGCAATATCTAACAATGTGCTTCCACTGAAGTCTGGCCTGTCTTTTCGGGGCTCACGTCAGAAGCATAACCCGCGTGCTCGCAGGTAAATCTGCGGATGCGTTAAAGATACCATCGAAATTGCAAGTGTGTTAATTCGAAGGAACAGCTTGTCATTTATCGGGAGCTTTCCTCTGTCACTTAGCCGGATGTCATGCTGGTAGTCAGAAAAACGGAGCAGATTTCGCTTTCCTGACTAAAGTTCACGCTCTAAAAGATGTGCACTTCACTGAGGGTTACGAGTTTGAGAAAATTAAAGCAGCAAATCGGGGAGGCATTATCTAGTGAAAGCTAGCGCTGGGGCATTGGCTTTGCAGGCGCTCTAACTTTTAGCGCTACAGAGGAATAGCGTACTTAAGGGATGCTTGCTGTCAAAACGCCCACCTGGTTGTTTCAATTACCTTTACCGTGGCGGTGGCTAGGAGAACCACCAACAGTCTTTTCTTGCTTTATGTTCAAAAATGAACAGAAAATAAATAACGAGAAATAGGCAGTGAGAAACAAGGAAAAATATTATAATAAGAAAGTAATAATTTCGTGCAAACCGTTTTGCGTGCAAACCTCAAGCGCAGTTTTTTGTCACTGCCAAAGACCTAGAAGTTAATGCCTTCATTTTCTTGTCACTGTTAACGAAAGGAGAAACAACAGTGATTTCGGCCTACAGGATTTAAATTCTTCTCAACCTCCTATTTTAACTTGCTCGCTTTTATGCAGCACATTTTATGCATGGGGTCCTTCCGGGAAACCCTAGATGCCTTGCAGAGCTTGTTTTCTGGAAGGCAGTCGGTACAATGCTGCTTTTTTGTGACTATACCGTTATGGAAAGGGCAGCAATAAAAATCTGATCGCTCCCTGAGTGGTATACCACACGAACATGTTCTCTAAGTTTCACTAAAGAACAAGGGAGAGAGAGAAAAGAATGCATGGTAAGGCAGGGAGGTTACCCAGAGGCAGTTCCGGTTGCCTACCCTGCACGGGGGGAAGGGTGAAGGGGGATAAAAAGAGTAAGAGAGCGGAAGGCGGAGATAGAAAGAAATAGAGACGAGCACGGCTAGATCGCGTACACTACTGAGCGATAGGGTTCGGCGTTCTTACAGCTAACGAACAACAGTGCAAAGCTGATATATACGTGCTTTTTCTGCCGGCCCCCATTTTTATATATTGACTGTCGGAGACAGCACAATTTTGTCCTTCATCTCAATTTCTCGATGAAGCAGCCATGGCTTCTACGAGAAACCTAAATGCCTAGGTTATTGAAAAAGAACTTTATTAAGCTAATTACCTTTCTAATTATTTAATATTAGTAAAGCGGCTGGCCTATGGCAAGCTGCACTAACGAAATTAAAAGCTGCGCTAGCGTGGGCTGCGCGTTCACAAAAATTATCTTGCACTATAATTGTTAACAGGAGAAAATTTCAGCCAATCCGGACGCTGAACATATTAGCGATGCTAACAATCAAATGGGGAAGCGCACATACGAACATAAGGTCCCGTTATTTGCCCCCCTGATATTTACTTTCCCATTTCGCTCACACACATACAAAAAAACACAAGAAAAACACCGAAGCACGTGCGTTTCCCCATTGCTTCTGCTGTCCCGAGTAGTGTGTTCCGTGCTGTCCTGGAAGTTGGCCAAGTTGAGATGGAAGCGAGAACGTCACGTTGAGACAAACAGCGTTTCACTTTGCATTTACGTAATAAGTATATTGGCCAACAAGCGTATGGTCCGTCGGCTCCATACACGTTCTGCCCTAGAGTTTGACCTGTGATTAGCACTTCCCTCAGCAGAGGCATCTCTCACGCGATAGGGATGACATGGTAGCACGGAGCGCCTGTGGGACCAAGTTTTTTTTTGTTTTTGTTGTTGTAGCAACAACGAACATAATTTCTTTTTTAACTGTAGGTGAACAGAACGCAATAAAAATACTCCTGTCAATCTATAAATCTTGTGCATCTGCCGAGTGTCGTACCGCTGATAAAAGAACGCGATTTCTGTCGTTCCCTCAACCTGTTCGTTTTTAGCTTTAGATTTCTCTCTCCGTTTCTCCCCAACATTGGCTATCAATGTGGAACTTTGCTTAGGAATGAACTAGGAGAAGAGAAACTGAGGTTCCCGATTTTTAGTAATTCTGTACTTAGAATAAAGCCGCGAATGAAGCGTTGTGGTGTCCATTTGTTTTTCTACTCTTTCTTCTACAAACCAAAGTGAAAAAAACTGTAAATAAGCTGTAAACGCAAGCGCAACCATAACCGTAACTGACTTGAGCGTCCGTCCCCATCATGTCGCTGTCATAACCTGTCCATCAACATTTTCGACTGCTGTTAACGCCTTAATTTTGTAGACCCCGGCCCTTATGAAACACCCTAAAAGGGGTCTTTAAGGAAAATAAACTGATGTGATATACCACTTGTTAAAGAGTCAAGAAGTAGCTGGCGCCGAATTTACGTGCTATCATCTCTTTCTATCACGTCAATAAAAAAGAAACATGTAGCCAGGCGAGTATACAGGGAACTTACTGTTGTTTCTATGCAAAATGTAGAAACGATACGGAAAATGAAAAGGAAAACAGATGAAAAGGCAACTTGCCGCCCCTGGAAGCCGAACCCATTACCTTCCATTACGCTTGCAATGCTCTGCCGATTGAGCAACGATTGATTGTTGGATATATGAGGGAGCGTTGTGGAGGAGAAAGCAGAAGTTTGCTTTCCATGTTTTGTTCTGCATGCTTAACAGCGCGAAACATCCTCAGTTACACAATATTTTTAGTCAAAGTCATTGAATTTCTTCGTGAATTCGCGAATTTAGATTAGCACTCGTCCTTCTTGGGCGAAACACACAGGTAAAGCGGGTGTTGGTGTCACTAATTCTAATGGAATGAGAGCACGCACAATATACGCGTATTGCGCTTGTGCCGATGCTACAAGTGACATAACAATGAGTTTGAATACACTAAGGATGCATGAGCTGCGTCATGTGTGGGGAGGAGCTCTTGAGCAGCATGCTCTAATTACGCAGAAAACTGTTGGTAATTTACTTATATGCCCCATATTGAACGTGCATCCGTGCAACTACCTCATATTCTCACATTTGGGGAAAAGAAACACCCGCACAGTCTCTCTGTATTATGACTGCTGCTGTTTCCCTAGATTTTATATTCCTGACAGATAAAAAAAATCCCTCTGACCTTGCC
This sequence comes from Dermacentor variabilis, assembly GCF_050947875.1. NCBI lineage: Eukaryota > Metazoa > Arthropoda > Arachnida > Ixodida > Ixodidae > Dermacentor > Dermacentor variabilis. The sequence continues at coordinate 29,713,270 of NC_134575.1, read as the reverse complement.
TATCACAGCGCATCATTATGTGGGCGGGTACTTCGCGTGATTACACAATTAGCAACCACATAAAAAAAAACAGAATCAATATGTGCCGCGGTATTTCCGGCCCGCGTTCCTGCCCTTTTTCGTGGTAGTTGCATATAGATACTCGATTGTCATTAGGGCCGTTTCTCTTTGCACTTCTTGCAAGTCGTGGCAAAAAAACTGCATAATAATGTCTCCCGGCAGCCCCTCTCTTCGCTCCAGTCACAGCTTTCTCCTCTTATACACTTCAAGGAAAAGAGGGACCATCTGGTCTCCTTTCCCACCTGCTCATGACACCTCGAAACGCATTTGCATCTGGCTTTCGCTTGGAGGACTTGGGAAGACGCACCATGCGTGCGATACGTAGGAATAGCTCTCTAGATATCTTATTTTGCATCTGGTGCAACGGCGTGAGTTGTTTTTTTCCTGAAGCCGTCAACTTCGAAGGAAGGGTGATCATTACGCGCAGCGTTTTGCACGCCTCGTCAAGGCGGAAGCAAGCGATCAGGCTTCGCATGTTCCTTCGTGGGAACATTTTCTTGCGCAGAGGTTCCAAAGTATGCAAAACGTTCTCATGTCATTAACCCTGCGCTAGTAAACAAGCTAAGAGACAAGTAAATGAGGCATGTGCTCGTCGACGTTGCCCTGGCTGGATCAATATCTCGGTTGCATTTTTATTTTCTCTGCCTATGCAACTTGCACAACGAGGCCTTACGAGGTTTAACCCTACCATCGAATTCCCATACAAGGTGGAAAGAAAATCTGATATACTCAGAATGCGTGAGCTATATTTTTAATACGGCGAGGTTAATGAATGATGCGGCCGAAATTGCCGAAAGTTACCTAGCAAATATAATTGCTTCACTATAACGACGAAGAAGAGAGGAAATGTCCAGATAATATTGTCCTCCTGCTTATTGCTTAAAACATGTGGCTTCTGCATATATGGTAGCTAAACTTATAGCAAGGTCTTCCATTTCCAGGTGTAGTGCCGATGTGTATTTTTTTTTTTTTTTTTGTAGTGGACTGGAATGTATTTCAATGTGTCCATCGAAATGTATGAGTAGGGTTGCTTATACGTCACTATATTGTGTGTACTTGAAAATCGCTTTTCAAATGCGAAGAATGTATGTGAGACGCTCTTCTGTTACTTGCATCCCTAGTCCACATTGTATTATGTACGTATCCTTCATTGCTTCTCTCAGTTTTCCTGCCAGGCTAAATACCTCGTTGCTTTGGTGTCGCGCAATGTTTACCATGTATTTGCCATTACGTGAATCCTCTTGAGAACCAGGCATTTGTGTGCAAGGTGAACTTGCATTTTACTGTAAAAGCTAACGGAATAATTCTGCATGAACGTTGAACCCATCTCTTGTTTTGGTAGGTATACGTTTCCTAAACGTATGAACTCCGCAGGGCGCTAAATTGCCTTCTTAGCGCTTGCGTGTAGATAGTTTTGGATATTAGTCATTTTATCTCTCGTTTAATCACATTAAATAAATAGGACGTTACACTACAGTAACGTCGGCAACAGCGCCTGCGTTGCGCACTTAGGCGCTTGTGAGCTGAAGAGGAACCCGAAACAAGTCCTTCACTCTGCACTATTCATTGCGAGAACAGTGCATCGCGTTTACTTTGTTGTTTTAACACTGCCCCCTTTTTTTTTTGAGGTTGCACTGTGACCCCACGATGGAGCCACAAAACGTCGCCTTGTCGTGTGTATGCGTTCAATTGTGTGTTGAACATGAGGCGCCGTGTGCAGAGATTAATTTTGAGGAATTCCGTGAAACACGGCACTAGTTCTTGCTTTAGCCTTCACTTTCGCTCTACTGCCAAGCCAGAGTTCATTTATTCAGGGTACAGTTGAGGTGACAGGAACTTCAATGACCGCTTTCAAGTTTCTAACTTCATAAATACATGTTCAATCCTTCCTCAACGTTACATCCTGAAGAATCACATATTTGGATGCTCTCCTCTTTTGCTTCACATGGGAACCAGCATTATATCACTGAAACCGCAATACACCGTACTTTGTTTAACTTCAATTCAGCACCGCTCATTCAGTACTCAATAGATTCTCAAGCAGATAGGTGAAGCACCCATTACTTGTGTGAAGCCATCGCCTGGAAGTACGCTGTGTAGGGTGTGCAACTGCGTTTCTCCGGTACCTCGTTGTCCCCGGTGCATTTCTCAACTTATTTCGCTATAGTATTGAGACTGGAAAAGACTAAGTCCCGTGTTCGAGTATTGTACACTTGTGTTGCTTGTGTTCGAATTCCGCATCGAAAGTTTTCTTGCAGCCGCGAAGATAGCTGCAAATCTTAAAAGCAATGCCACAATGTAGACCTTAGCAGCCGTGCTAAACGACGCTATTTGTTACTTTGACATGTGCATGCATAACTGAAGCTTCAAAGCAGACGCAGTCGCCGTTTTACTGGCGCCACTTAACCCCGCGCACGCGCGGCAAACCTCATCTGCGGCCGCAATGATTAGAGAAAGTGATGTATGTACATGTCGCGGTCGTTTCATGGTGATGTAGTGTCTTTTTATGACTCTTCCTTATGAGGGCGATAAAAAAGCTTTCCCGGCGCAACGGACCAGCGTGCTGTATGTCGTTGTGACGCTGGCTTTGGCGAACAATAAGCGGTTTTAACGGAGGTCGTACTATGTGTTGTTCGAGTCTGCCACGTGACGGGGAAAAAACATGTGGTGAATTGTGAGCCAGTAAAAGCAGTGCCTAGCGTGGAAGAAACGGTTCCTAAGGCGCCGCTCTTGCGATGTATTTTAGTGCTGTTCGTTGCCGCACATGTCTCCAGAGAGAGTATTTTTACGATGACGAGCTTACGCATGTACATTTAAATGCGTCCTTATTGCACATCCTTGTCCAAACTTGCCTTAGAGAAGCACGTGCGCATGCACACGCAACCGTAAACTTATTCCGAACAAAGCCTGCTGAAGTTCCTCAAAGTATTCATTCCTCTTTCGCGAGTCATGCAGCCTTCGTATTCACGAGAGTGCCTCGCACTAGAAACGTTCCCAATATCACATACTGGCCAATCGCGATGACGGAGACATAAGAACAATTAGGCGAAGCTGTAGGCGACAAAGGGAACGCTTCCGCGAAAGAAAACTCTTATTAACTACCGTTCACTTTAGTATCGCCGCTGTTATTCTAATACAGTCATACCGCTAAAAGGCTGCTAATTTTATATTCGTTTAACGAGGGTCACTTGATTTGGTAAAGCTATTAGGTTGGGAAGCCTTACGAGTGAGGAATAACGGCGAATATCTCAATGGCCTTCGGTCTGCAGATAACATTGTCACGTTCAGCAACACCGGGAAGGAATCGCTGCACACGACTGAGGACCTTAACAGAGAAAGGCCAACAGGAGGGTTGAAGATTACTCTGCCGAAGAACAAGGATTTATCATCGCTAGCTAACCTCTAGAGGCTGTGCAGGATTGCAGTTATCTAGGTCAGTTAGATACAGGGGACACTGATCATGAGAAGGAAACTTACAGTAGAATAAAAATGGGTTGAAGTGCATAAGGCAGGCATTACCGAATTCTGACTGGAAGCTTACCACTGTCGTGGAAATGAAGAGTGCGCAATCATTGTACTGTGCCGGTGATAACGTATGTCACAGAAACTGGGCGGATAACGAAGATCCAGTACAAGTTAGGGACCATGCAAAGAGCGATGAAACACAAAAAAAGTCGCAGTTTCGCTCGAAAAGCGAAGCATCGATAGCGATAGCCAATTAGTGGACAGTTATACGAAGTAAGGATAGTAGTTTTACAGGCTGAATTAACTTGGAAACATTCACTTACTGAGTTACGAAGCATAGTGTCAGCTAACATGAACGCATCACACTCGATGACCGCGGCCCCTCGCTGTCAAAACGCAGGCGCGAGCGAATGCGGCAGCTGCAGCGAGCTTTCTGACCTTCGTGCTGCCTATCGCTTCAACGCGAAACAGTGGCGAGAAAACAGCACGCAGAAAGGTATGAGCCGTCTGCAGGTCGCTTCCTGCAGGTCGCTCCAGATCGCACTCTCCAGAGCACGCTTTTGCTCACGGATTAGAAGCCGATCCTCCTACCGCCTCCCCCCGATCCCGCGTTGCCTCCCCACTTTCCTCCGTGTCGCGCGCGAGGTTGAGCCGTGATCGTCAGTTCCCCTTGCTACCTTAATACACTTTAATGTCGCGTGCAAAATATGTTTCGCTTTTGAGGGCAGACGTTTGGGGGCTGTGTACTGCCTATAGTGTTTTCGTTCTCCTTTCGTTATATTGTGCGTCAGATGTTTATATTGTGGAAAATTTCTGAGTGTAATAATGGCACAATGAGAAAAAGAAATACTTCTTGGAATGTATGGCTTACTTCGAGGATTTCACCCCCAAAATACTTCGCTGACTCTATTTTTCCCTGTTTTGTGCAAAATGAATTGTAATAAATGAAATTCAAGCCAATGCTGCTGCTAGTCTTAAAGCTGTGTCTATTCAACACGGAAATACTGTAGTTACAAAGCTGTTGTCTAGCCTTAGCTCGGACAAGGGACCAAGTGCCGATGAAACTGTGTAAAAAAAAGGCCGCTGACGACAAAAGTAAGAGAAAGGCAGGCGAACGTCATATCCTTATCACCCTTTCAAAACAACTCATCTTGATCATGATGGTGTCCATTTTTCTTAGCATTATACACCGACCTTCTTGTGGCCCACCTTACGTACGTCAAATATCGCGACTTGCGTCTTTGAAAGATATGTATGACGAATAAAAATTCAACTTCTACTGTGCAATGATGCCGAGGCTTTGTTAAGCACTCTGTATACCACAATAATGTAATAACAAAGATGTAAATACGAAGGAGACATACTTGGCCAGAAAACTATCATAATTTTTAATGTTCATTGCATTTTACAAAAGAAATCGTTGTCCATTCTGTCCAGTTGCACATTGCACCCAGAGTGACTCCGTAAAGAGATAAATAATTAACTGCAATGACGAAAATGGCTCAGCGACCCACGGGATCAAGCAATCACCGTTTGAGTGTCAATAATTAGGCAAATTGACAAAAGTTATTCATTATTCAAAACGTACTGGCCGAACTCAATATTGTCACGTGGTAGTGACGTGAGTGAAGTACACGTGTCAATATCAAAAAGATAATACACATGGAGGGCTAAAATTTTCATGCGGACCCGGTAAGGCAGGCGGCTGATAGCAGGGGAAGTTTACCGCTAAATATGCAGCATGGTTAAAACCGTGAGTTAAATTTCTGTTTTGGTATACACGCCGTGTTTGTCATTGCCACTGCTGTACAGCGGTCGTCGTCGTCTTTGTCGTCTGGTGCCAATGCCGCAGGAGTTTAGTGGTCAAGACAAAGTGAAAGCCAAGGGTATTGCTCTATCACAAATCCCGTAGCACCTCGACGCACGAGGCAAATAGATTGATGTCACCTGTTTCGGATAAGCACCTCCTAATAAATGCACTATCCTGACTACATTTTCACGATGTTCCTATTGAAGAGTAGAGGGGTACTTTCATCTCAGTCTAAAGCGACAACTGATAACAGCGCCTATCTCACGTGCCCCTTTTCTGTGCCCCGTTATTTGCGCTGTTTGCTAAGGTGTGTGTTCGCACCAACAAGCCCGGCTAGCCACTATTCTTAAGTTGATTGTAAAGGGAGTTGTGCTTGAAAACGATAGCTGCAAGTCTTTGGGTTCTTTTCCGCAAGCCGAACATTCCACACGACCAATTCTCTCGAGCGTTAAGTGGAAAAAGAAAATTCCTGAAAGTGAGAAAATCGTGACTATAGGGAACGAAAACATATGGCGTCAATAGATCAAGATCACGAAACTATATACATCACGTGCGAGGCCATTGCGAATGCACTCATAAAAACTTCCGGCTCGGACAGCAATCACACCGTACGCTTTCTCCAACTCCTTTCAGAGGGACGTGCATCTTTTTGTGGAAACAAATGGGACTTCGAGCACCTCGGAAGGAAAAAAAATAGATGGACGCTGAGGAGATAAGAAATGCGGGTAGGGGGGCGAGTCATTTTGGTAGCCGCTGGCTGAGCAAAGGGCAGCCGTTGTGCTCCGTACGCTATCACAGAGGAGGACGCTAAGGGAACTGGGATAAGCTGGACAAAATAAGCAACCACAAAAGAAAGTTGGCCTTGCAAAATGTGTTGATTGAGAAAGCCTGGAAAGATGCGCTTTCTATTCTCGGATCCATTCATTTGAGCCCATTGGTGTTCGCTTTGGTTGCAGAGGGAAGCGGAAGAACTATTCGTCTCGTGTCACTCGAAAAGTTTGCGCGCAGCGTCCTCTAGAACACCACTCACGCCAAGGAGGTATACACAACCAAGAAAAGGTAGATACAGGCGTCCTTGAATTTCCTGCCAGGCGGGTAGTTTAGGTTACACTGGGTATACTCTTAGAAAGTTTCAAAACGTTACTCAGCTGCAAAGCTGGCTAGGCATGAACACGTAACAGTCAACGTGTAGAAAATACAACCCTGTCGACCCAGGTAAGGCAAGTTAGGTTTACGCTTCAGAAGAGTGACTTGAAAATTAAACAGTGAAATTAGGCTGCAATAAGTAGCGTCTCTGTAGAGTTGATCAATAAGTATGCCGGGGAATATCCTTGCACTTGATTCAGGCTTAGTTAAATTCTCGTTTGGCATATTTTGATGTCGACAATTTAAATCCCTACAGCTTCTTTACCGTTTTGTCTCACGTTCTAGTTCATTCACACATAATGTTATCAAACATCCAATTCAAGGAGAAATTAATTCGCAGTCCCGCACTAATGATGAAGCATTGATTAGGATAGCAAATCATTAGAAAACTACATAAAGCTAGCGTCGAACTTTTCTTGTTTTGTCTTTTTTTTTGGTCGCGTAAATTGCAGTAAAGCATTCTCTTACCAATTACGTAAACAAAAAAAAAGACATGGTGTCATGCACTCGCACTTAAAGATGAACAGGTCTCACTCGATGACCGTGGACGCTCGCTGTAAGAACGATGCATTTTTGAAGAGTGCCCGCAGTGGCAAGCGAGTGCCACGTGCTGCCTCTTATCTTCGCCTCCAAGATTTTGAGATTGCGCTATCTCCAACATGAGTCATACGAGAATACAGCGCTCACGAAACTGGCATGTCATCTTGTTCGCTAGAAATGTGTACCGGCGTGTTGCCATCACGATAGGACACGCAGGGCCTTATCTTGGTACCGTGTGCAGTGCCATGTGCAGCAACGGCCCCGCTAGAAGAGACGCGACCCAACCTTGCCTGCCTTAGCGCGAACGTGCAGACGGCGCGCATCAAGTGACAATCCTTCAAGGCTCTCACGCTTGCCTTTGCAATTACAGCCTACGACGCAGTTGAAGGCAATAGGATATTAGAGCACTTGAACTACATACGGAGCATCACGGCGACGGCGACGGCGGATGTTCACCTGGATTGTCTCTATAATTGCTGGCGCGATAAAGTTCGTTTGCGAGTGCAAGCAAACAGTAGGTTCCTATCAAACTGCTGAAACATGCCGTTGCTGATCAAGTCTTAGCTTTTCAATTGTTTTACCACCAACAGCACAGTGTTATAGGACATGTAGTAACAAGGTTAGCATAAACATGCTGTATTCATGGAGGATTGTTTGCTTTTTCTCCGATGGGCGCGGAGGGTGTGGTTGTTGCTTACAGTGTGGTTCCTGGAGAAGTACAAACACACTCGTTTATAGTTGGGGATATCTCGTCCAGCTTTATTATTGTTTCCGAAACTAGTTTTGCGAGGGTATCAGCAGCGTCATCAAATGCTGCTGCCGCCTCAAAACTTGACATGCTATGCCCAGGGAGAAAAATCGAAGTACCCTTCGGGTTTAATTGCTTCGTGTAGCCTGGATCCGACTGGACTCATACTCCGAAGCTGCAATCGGGAATGAAATGCACAAAGCTGATGCATAAGCAGCCGTGTTACTTAGAGTACATGTAAAGGTTATCTATTTCAGTGTTTATGAAGATGATAAACACGAGCAGAATTTGCATAGCCTCGTTCGCGTTTGCACTGTTTAAAGCCTGGAAGTCAGGTACGGTGTAATAACGTTAAGAAGCTGCCGATTTGCTGCGTGAGAAGGTCCAGCCTCCGACATCGGGTAGCAACAATTTTCAAGGCCATAGTCCAACCGCAGAATTTCGCATAGTTTCCTAGATAATATACTAAAGCGAAATGTTGCGATGTCTACGGGAGCTGAAAGTGTGGCGGTAAAGCTGCGAATCAATGACTGGTGTAATACAGCGACCGACGTTTTTCCTTGGACGACTAAAGAAAATTTGGCAGCATGTTGCACTCCTGTACCACGTGAAGACGAAAGCCTGCTGCAAGCGTGGTAATGCATTAAGTTACACGATTGGAGGGGTCAGAGTTCTTGCAAGAAATAACGAGCCGCCGTGGGAAGTAAACGCACGGCGCTGTAGGTCAACCTCCTCAGAGACACGTGCGAGGACATAATGTTCTACCTAAAGGTCCTTTCTTTCTTCGCTCTGCTTTCTTGCTCTTCTTTCTTTCTTATTTCTTTCTCTCATTCTTTGTTTCGTCCCTGCTTTCGTTCTTTCTTTCTTTCGGTTGTTCTTTCATAATCAGCCATTGCATCATTGCTTGCTTGCTTACGGGGTATGAGCCATTGGTGATGATGTTTCTTGTCTCACTGACTTTTTGCACCACTCAACTAGTCGTCGCTTTTTTTTAGGGTATGAGCCATCGCAACGAGCCACTTAAGAGGAAGCTTTAGCTCAAGTGCTCCTATCTAAATACATGTAAAAGGAGAATTCGTTTTTCTCGGCAACCACTGCACCAAATTTGACGAGGCTTGTTGCATTTAAAAGACAAACTTAAAATGTAGTGACTGTTGGTTTCGAATTTTTGAGTTAGATTGTCAATTTTTTGTTAAAAATTGGCAAAAATCGAAAATTTTCAAAAAACGAAACTATCAAGTTTACAACTCTGTAACTTAACCACTAAAAATGATAATACAATTCTGTGAATTGCATCTAATAGTACATCTAAAGCGGACAAAATTGATATGTTACACATGAATGTAAAAAAATTTAATAATACAGAAATACAACTTTTGCAAAGCCGTTGTAACCAACGTAACAAATTCACGTAAGATGTAAAATGACATATTGAATTTGTCCGCTTTGAATGATCTAATGGATGCCGTTTACAGTACCGCGATATCTGTTCTTGATGCAGAGCTATGAATTTATAAACTTCGTGCTTCTATTTTTTTTCAAACGGTCAAATATTTGAAAATCGTTTTAAGAAAATTCAAGCCCTAAATCTAAATTCCGCTCCCAACAGTCACTAGAATTTAACTTTCTCTTTCAAATGCGACAAATTTCATCAAAATCGGTCCAGGGGTTATCTCATAAAAACGTTTTTGCGTTTTACATGTATTTGAATAGGCCGCGTCGGAGTTGGGCCCGAGCTAAAGCTTCCTCTTAAGAGGAAACTTCAGCTCGGGTGCTCCTATCTAAATACATGTAAAAGGAGAACTCGTTTTTTCCAGCAACCATTGCACCATATTTGACGAGGCTTGTCGCACTTCAAAAAAAATTGTAAGATCTGGTGACTGCTGGTTTTGAATTTTTGATTTAGGTCGTTAAGGCTTCATTATAAATTGGCGAAAAGCACATATTTCAGAAAACGAAGCCGTCTAGTTTACAACTCTGTAACTCAGCAATGACAAATGATATTAGCATTATGTTAATTGGGCCTGATAGTACATCTAAAGCGGACAAATACTGATATGGTACGCATGCATCTAAAAAAATTATTCATACGTAAATACAAGTCTTGAAGAACACTTCTACACAACTGAACCAATTGGGCAAGATATAAATTGACATATCCAATTTGCCTGCTTTGAAGGACCGAATGCGTGCCGTTTACTGAACCGCGATGTCTGTTGATGCAAAGCTATTAAGTTGTAAACTTGGTGCTTCTATTTTCTTTTCGAAGTCTCAAATATTTGGAAATTCCTTCATACAATTAAAGCTCTAAATCGAAATTCCGCTTCTAACAGCCACTAGAATTCAAGTTGCTCTTTTAAATGCACGAAATTTCAGTAAAGTCGTTTCATGGGCTATGTCAAAAAAGCGTTTCTCTGTTTCGCATGTCTCTAAATTGGCCACGTTGGAGTTGGGCCCGAGCTAAAGCTTCCTCTTAAAAAGCTTTAGCTCGGGTGCTCCTATCTAAATACATGTAAAAGGAGAATTCGTTTTCTCGGCAACCAATGCACCGAATTTGGCGAGGTTTGTTGCATGTAAAAGACAGACTTAAGATCTAGTGACTGGTTGTTTCGAATTTTCGATTTATGTCCTCATTATTTTATTTAAAAATGGCCAAAATAGAAAATTTTCAAAAAACGAAACTTTCAAGTTTACAACTCTGTAACTCAGTAACCAAAACTGATAAAACAGTTCTGTAAATTGAATCTAAGAGTGCATCTAAAGCGGACAAAATTGATATGTTACTGGTGAACCTAAAAAAAGCCTAATAATATGGAAATGCAGCTTTTGCAGAACCCTTGTAAACAACGAAACAAATTCACGTAATATGTAAAATGACATATTGAATTTGTTCGCTTTGAATGATCTAATGGATGCCGTTCACAGAACCGCGATATCAGTTCTTTATGCAGAGTTATAAATTTGTAAAACTTGTGATTCTATTTTTGTCACACGGTCAAATATTTGAAAATCTTTTTAAGAAAATTGAAGCCCTATATCAAAATTCCGTTTCAACAGTCACTATAATTTAAGTTTCTGTTTCAAATGCAACAAATTTCATTAAAATCGGTCTAGGGGTTATCTGATGAAAACGTTTTTGCGTTTTACATGCATTCGAATAGGCCGCGTCGGAGTTATGCCCGAGCTAAAGCTTCCTCTTAAGGCTTTCGCATTAAAGAAGAAAAGAACGGAATTGGGGCAACCGCCACTTTTGTTCGTGCTCGAATATCGCAGCAACATTTCATTTTGTTGTCCGGATTGTTAAACATCAGAATTCGCTTTGTAACTTGTCGGATTTGCCAAGGTGGGAAAATGCAATCTTGCCTTTGCTGGTGACCTTGGCCGTGATGTGGAAAACGTGGCGGTTGTGGCGTAACGGGCTCGCTTCCGGCGTCTGACGTTCGGCAAAACATGTCCTTTGAGATTGCTTTCCGTTCACTGAGTATTGCGACGTGCGCACCAATAGGGCGCAGACTAAGCAACTCCGTAAGGTGGCTTATTAGCTAAGACAGCCGCTTGTGAGAACTCCTTCGCAGATCTGTGCGACTTGAAATGTTGTTCGATGTTCGTTGGTAACTTGACAGCTGCCTTCAGGTCGTAAAGATAGTAATCAATAATATCGTAAATGATAAGGGTATGATGCACTATATTACGAGAACACACTAAACAAAACAAAAAGCAAAGCTTGCTGACAACGTAGTTTGCTTCATTGACTCGACAGGCATAGCTTTTCTTCAAAAATGATTAATTTCATCTAGGACACCTTCTGCGACATTTCGCCTGTTGTTACTGCTGTAAAACTCACTCTCTTCTGCGCCACTTCGGCTCCAAAACAAAAAAAACAAGATTAATAAATAAGCAAGTGGCTGTAAACGGGATAGCCTGGGCACACTTCCGCATCTCGCTGGACGCGCAAAATGGACGGGGGGGGGGGGGGGGTCCTCTGCTTGTCCCGCTTCGTTATCGCGCTCGAAGTGCGTCGACAAACAGGGTCGAAAATTCCAGCGGGTACTTTCCATTTACCTCGGACGCGCTTATGACCGAGATAATCCGCTTCCTTTCAATGCAGGTGGCCACGTGCCCTTTCAGCAGCCTTGCATCTCGCTCGGCAACAGCTCGCCTCAGCTACGGCGCTATACTTACTGTTTACCTTTACTTGTCCACTCACCCTCACCGTTCGCTTACGCGAGTTCTACGTGACCTCCAGCTTCGCTGCATAACAACACTTCGACGGCATCTTCGCTGAACGAAGCCTAGCATAGCGCGAAACGAGAGTGTGGCTTCTCTGAACAACACGTGCGAGAAATGCTGCGATATAAAAAAGAACACTGAAATGTTTTATTGTTTTTTGTGTACCAGCTAGTTCCAGAGTGTTAGAGGGGCCGATGCATGCATTGATCAGCATATTTTCTGGCCCGTGGCCATCGGGACAACAGTTACTTTGGCGAGACACTGGCAGACAAAAAATAAAGAGGAGGGGGAGGGGGGTTGACGCAGAGGGGGCTTGGGCTAAACACAGCTTTGTTGCCTTACAAATCGCACGCGTAAAGCTCCTCCCCTCTTCTGTGGCGCCCACGTACCTTCTGCGTGTAAACCGTGGATTCAATCTTGTTGCCGTGTTTTGCAATGCGAAGCAGGAAAGCGGACGACAAAGGGGATCGTACTTGCTTTTCGTTGTCCTAATCTAGGATGCACTTGCGCACCTTTGAAGCGCCCCCGCAACGAGGACAGAATACCGATGACCCCAAATGTGGTGTTCTTTTCATCGCCACCAGTGTCGTTGACCCAAGAGTAAGAAAATAAAGACAGCCAAATGCCTAGCATTGAATTGCCTTCGATGGCCAGAGTGCAACAGTCCTACCAACACTGCAGAAGAATACGTTTTTGGGCTGGTTGTTTCATGAATGGGAGCAGTAAACAGCACTAAACAACAGGATGAAGAGAGGGACACAGAGCAGAGCGCTGAATAACGACCAAGTGTCTTTATTTTTTCAGTCGGCATATATATACCTTGCATCTATCTCAAAGCACAAAACCAACAGAATTGAGCTTGCGCAGCGGCAGTAAATTTCAATCGATGAGATAGGAAGGCTATCTGATTCGGAAGGAGGAAGCCTTGTGAAGGAGATAGCGGTAGAGTATATATATGCTGACTGAAGGAATAAAGACACTTCGTTGTTAGTCAGCGCTGTTACTCGGTGTCCCCCTCTTCGTTGCTTAGCGCTGTTTACTGCTCGTAGTCCTCCTAACACGTTGAGAATGTTGTGTATGCACTTTTATTCTGATCATGTTCTTGATTTCCTCGTTTACTTGACGTTCTGGCATGTAAACTAATGTACTGCGCCATGCTTTTCTAATCGCAAAAAAAAGCAATAGGTTTTATAGCTCCAACTTCAACATTCAAACTTCATTCCAACTTCAATTCCCGTTTTTGAGCTAAGCCCTACCGAATAGGCTCCGAAGTTTGGCTTAAGCTGCACACCAAAACGGAGCTACGTCATATAAATTAACTTCAAAAACTTAATGTGGTGCTCTTCATCGCGTTTCTATTTTGTTGCATAATTCTAAGGAACATCGCCCCTTTTATTTTTGCTGCACCCTTAAAGACGAATACTGTAAATAGCTCACACTTCTCTGCGGGGCTTGAGTCAACTGCCTAAACTGGCAGTAAAACAGTGCGAAATTAGGCAGCATACGCATTTCGGCCAAGACGCACTGCAGCGACTGCAATAAACTGACGTTTCCTGCGTTACAATACTGTGCAGGAACTTTTTTTTTGTTTCCTGGCTGCTGCAAACTTAAACGCCACACTCGTTTAGAATGGTATCGCCCAACAACCGTATATTTCACACTCGTGGCTGCCCCGAAATAATCGCACATTTTGTGTTCATCTACGCGCGTTACATAGAGAGAGAGAGATGCAAATGAAAGGAAGGCAGGGAGGTTAACCAGACTTAAAACGTCCGGTTTGCTACCCTGCACTAGGGGAAGGGAAAGGGGAAGTAAAGACGGAAAGAAGAGCGTGACAAAAATGAAAGCGTGAGAAAAAAAATTTGAAAAGGGATGAAATTGGGTCATTATTGTCTTTCTAATAGGCCACTGTCACGTAGAAAAGTCAACAGAGCCTTGACGAACTTTTGCTGGCACGTTACATAGAGTACAGGAAGGCGGATACTGTGTACTGCATTTGAGAGAGCGACAGTTGGGGGTGGTCATGGGGAAAGAATGCAACGGCAGATCGTCGAAATGGGACATATGCGTTCTAAAGACGACAAGATGGCTGCAGCTCGGTTCCTGAGGCCTACGGCCCTCCGAAATAGGCTGTAGATAATGTCGTTGGCGACTTTAGAACTTGGTGCGCCGATTTAGGTTTCGCTGCGAATCTTTCTCCCTTCCTTTTTATTTCAATATATTTTCTCTATCCCCCGGGCAGGGTAGCAAACCGTACGTTTATCTGGTTGACGTGGCTGCTTTTTCTTAGTTTCCCTTTCTTTCTTTCTTCCTTTCTTTCTTTCTTTCTTTCTTTCTTTCTTTCTTTCTTTCTTTCTTTCTTTCTTTCTTTCTTTCTTTTATTGCAGCGTACCATTGCACACTGCGGAAAAATATCGGATGGACTGTATCGTGGACGTAGGCACAGTGGGATCTTGTGCGTGCTGCTGAGGATTCATGGACAGTATAGGGTACAGAAATTACCCAACCAAATACACAAGTGATGTGTATCCACGCGTATTACAAAGATTACAGACCTAATTTATGACACAGCTAGTCCGATCCCTACTGTCTAATCGTGCGATTATGCTCCCTGTCCGTTTACGTTGTGCCTTCTTTTAACTCTTTCTTTACCATGCCTATTCAAATCGACCACGAGGGATCGATGCTTTAAATCGCCGATTTCCACAAGTTGAATCCGTTTCTTATTCTTCTAAGACTTGCCCAGTTTTCCTTGAAAAAGTGCTTTCTATTTCTATGCCGTCGGCTCGTCTATCTGTGTGTTGGAGCTGCTTCCTTTCATACATGAGTCATGGAAATTGGCAATCTGAAAGCTGGAGTTCCTGCTCAACGAGAGATTTAAATTATCACGAAATGACACGAAAGGTATCATTGAGAGCATATGTTCAGATTTCATCAACTTTGTTCCAGCGATAAATGAAGCTTACCAGAAAAATATGAAAGCGATTTGTTGCGTGTCCACCACCAAGGTACAGAGGACTAGTCACGTTAACTATGAACCAGGCGCATCTTCTACTCCAAGCTTTCGCGAAGAAGGCACAAAACGATCAGAAAAAAAATTGTTCTCGCTTTTATTTTATTGAGAAATAAATTTGGAAGAATATGACAAGAATCATGGCAAACAGTGCTGGCTTCGCCTTATCTATATGAGAGAACGTTTGTTTCACTTCCTCCGGGCTAAGGAGGACCGACTGAATGGTTCGCCAAAAGCATGAGAATTTTCGGCTTGTTATCACAACGATAACGGTGAGGCTAGAGCTTTGACACGCCGTGTGACAACCTTTGACAACATGGATGCGGCACGCATGGTTTACAAGCCTTGAGCCCAACGCTAGTGGTGAAACGCTGTTGAAACAAAATAGCATCGCCAACGCGTCCTATATACTAAACTACGCTTACGTGCACCTCAATAGTAGATGCCAATCATTACGAAAATCCTTGGAGCTCGCGCCAAACGATGTGAGATTAGCGTGCTATTTTTTCCGTGGTCAACAAGTGCGATTCACGGTAGATTGTAGTCGCACGCGCTATGCTTCGATAAACACACGGGGCTACACACTTTACCAGTTCATTAGTGTTGTTCAATAGTTACACCACAAATCCTTCAAACACTCGTTGGAACAGCGACAATGACGACGTGCTCTTAGGGACTGTTGTCGGGTGGGGCCGCTCTCGGAGGCAGCCTTCAGGGATGTGATTCCAACAGCAGAAACTGTTCAATCCATCATCCGGTCGCATTAGACAGTAGGTTTGCCCTTCAATTAATGTAACGTCAGAAGGCTGCACACAGCACACATCCTTAAGTTGTTGCGTTAGCAGGCGACCTGAGCATTCGCAAAGGTCTCGAAGAATTAAACTTTCATGGCAGATTTTTTTTTTTTTTTGAGTGACAAGCTATCGATCTAAAACCGCGTTTGCGTTGATGCGACAGTGTCACGCCGCATCGCAATTTCTAGCGCATAAAAGTGGTGGTAAATGCGCCAGAAAGTATAATCGCTTTGAAGCATCGTAATATGTGTGGTCTTTCGAGACGGGTAACCCGACTAACGCAATGCACGTAAACGCTGGCGTATCGCATCGGGGGGGGGGGGGGGGGGGGGGCGAGGAGAGAGTGAGGAAAATGGAAATGGCTACCAGTTCGTGCTCTTGCCTACTCTCCGGTGAAACACATTCAAGGGGGAACAGGGTCCGCCTTTATCGGGAGGAACCGGCTACACAGCAAGGAAACGCTATCGCTTACCATATGCCCTTATGCGCCAAAATACGCGATGCGCCACTGTCGGATTAATGCGAAAGCGGACGAAAAAAAAAAAAGAAATTTTACATCAATACTTTGATGAATGGATTGTAAGAATGACAGTACAGTAACTGTTTTCATTCAAGCGAAGTATTCCCGTTTAGAGCAGCAATGCCCGTTCACTGACGCGAGCTTCGTTTCCTTGATGAGCTACCATACTCGGCAGTTTCCTTCCCGCAAAGTGTGTCAGAAAAGGAAAAGGCCATTTCGCGTTTCTCAAAATGTCGGTATAGTAACCCACGAATTGCTTGCGCGATCAAGGGGCTCTTTATATAAAGCTCTGTAATGGCGCTGCTCGAGTGGGCATCGCAGATAACGAAGCTGTAAAAAACAACAACTACAAAGTCCGTGGCTAGCTTTCATGGTAACTAGCATCAAGCTATCCACGAAATGCATCCTGCGGCACTCATCGACGCACTTCTGGAATCCTAGCTCCAACAAAATCCTGTCGCGAGTGTGATGCGCTCATCCGAATCTTGATTTCGCTTTTTATTAAAAAAAAAAGAAAACGTTTGCAACTGAGCTTCTAAAGGCCCTTCAAATTTCGGAATTCCCAGGTCTCGTTAAAGATAGCCAGCTTCCGAGGTTACTTAAAAGCACAATGGTGCGCGTAACTGCGTCAGACAAAAGCGCGGCATCTGAACTGAGTGCGCCAATTTCCATTCAAGGAATAGTTTTGGTTAAGAAAACTCGGTCTCTAGTGAACACCCCCCTCCCCCCCCCGCCCCTAACCCCTTTACTATTTTACCTTCTGGCCAACAAAAAGCCCGTTCGCTGTTGTTTCACACGCGGCGGGTCGAGTTAACCCCCCGTGATGTGCGTTGGCTTGTCTTCTGCCCCCAACGGGACCTCAATTTTAGCAACCACTTTATCCCTATTCGCCTTACTTATTGAAGTTAAAAGCTGTGGCAACTGGTAAGTGACCCAAGCTTCGTTTCTTTTTTTTTTTTCACATGAGTGGTGGGGGTAGTGTGCTCCTACGCTACATAATCTTGGTGCTCTCAAAATTATTTCATTCGCAGCAGACACTTTCGTCTCCATTACCCAACTTCTGACTACGTGTTTTGTGCTAACAATGAATTCGTTTACCTAGGATTGGATGGTGACACTGCTTAACACAAGGAACGCCTTCGCAGACTGCGTGACAGTGCCCACAGAAGCAGTTCGTGTTTATCGTGTGTGCGTGTGTGTGCGTTTGTCTTTTTTTTTGTCTTTTTCATTTATCCTTCTCTCTCTCTCACCTATCACATCCCTTTGCCCTTCCCCCAGTACAGGGTAGCTAACCGGAGATAATCTCTCGTTAAACTCCCTGTCTTTCCTTTGCCTTTCTCTCTCTCTCTCTCTCTCTCTCTCTCGCTCGGGAAGGTGAATAGTTGACGTGATCGGGAATGGTTTAGCAAGACATGTCTCAAGCTGGAGCCAACGCATCGATATAGGGCCTTGTTCTCGCTTTGACAAAGACAAATCGCCATGTCGAAACACTGGCTCCGGCTTGAGACATGCTTTGTTCGACCACTTTTCATAATTGTATGTGATGGGGTGTCTTGGGCTGTGGCTTTCTCTTTCTTTCTTTGTTTCTTTTTTTCTATCTTTCGTTCGTTCGTTTGTTCGTTCGTACGTACGTACGTACGTTCGTTCTTGCTTACTTTCTTACTTTTTTCCATCTTTCTTTATTTAGTTCTGTCGTTTTTGGCCTCTTCTTCAAGCAGGTGTGCGTCGCGTCACTTTCAGGAGACAGTTGCCAGCCAGATTCTCTTTCTCGCTTGTACTTGTCAATATCCGAGAATAGTAAGATATTGCTTTATCACCCACTCTTCCTCCACTATTACCACAATGCAAACAGTTGTCGTTACAAAGCATCTCGCTCAACCAATACATCTCCGCGTCCATAAATTTTCGGCGCTCCCAGCGTACACAAATATCCAAAAACTACCCCGATAGTAGCGCATGATGCTTCTGCCCAAGAAATCCTGATGAGTTCTTGTCTTTCTTTTTTTTCGCGCCTGTGGGGCAAGACACGAACCGAGACAACAGTAACATAAGACGCACCAGAGTCAACGGTCTCGTAAGGGAGAACCCAGAGGACCATATTTACGCGTCAAGCCGTCTATGCCCGCTTCGCTTGCAACACTGCGTATGATACTGTGCTTGTGTCTCGACGTATAATTCACTCTATAGGGTTGCCCAAGCATGAAGCAATAAAGATGTCGAAAGAGCCGCGCACGTGGCCGCATGTTGCGCCAGGAAGTCAATAATGCACTGACAATCTTCCATCTTAACATATAATTACTTGTCTTTGCTGTACCTTCTATTATATGTTGACAGGCCTAGTCTTGCACATATTTGTGTGTGTTTGTGAGCTGGTGTGCGGCTTGTGCGTATCTGTTCCGTGTTTGCTGAGCTTTGCTGTTGGTTGACTGCATTTTGTGTGTAGCGCGTGTCTGTCTCATTTTGATTATGTGTATACTGGGACCATTATTGTCAGCCAAGTTTGTGCCTGTGTGCTTTTTATCATCTGAACCTTGAAGCGGAATACCCATGGCGCCTTTCTGTCAGCAGATCAAAGTTTACTACGAGGAGTCGTGCAATAGCTCCAATGCAGATGCGCGCTACTGCAGAAAGAAAGCCGGCTGGTGAGCTTCAAAAGAAAGCCTTTCTTAGCCGCTTCCTGCATTTTAGAAGTGCGCAAAATCTGTACAGCTATTGACTGCGCAGGTTAACCCTGACTTGAAAACGCCACGCTCTCCAAACTCGTGGAGATGGTGCCACAAGGTATGCAGTCTCGTAGACTTTTATATATAGTCCCCTTATTCATACCACGCCATCTGCATCCTTTTTCGCATCCTTAGCTCTCATTCATATCAAATGATGAATTGGTGTCACATGCGCATAGTGTCAAGTGATTCGAACGCACGTAACTTGTGCGTACGGAGTATTTTGACAGTAGCAACAGCAGCAACATTTCTAAAATAAATTTGACAGAATCCATCTTAGGAAGTCTGTCGACGGTAATGCGTCTAGCATTGAACGCTGCACTCTCCTTCTCTCTAAACATTTCCTTCAGCCTTCAGGTGCCAAAAGCAAGTGAAAGGCATCGTATCCCATGTCTAATTTTAATAAAGACATGGCCTTACTCTCCTTCAATCCGAGGGAGGCCATTCACAACGTAGAAAAAGAATAGCAGACGGTTTCGATGCGCCAACCATGGAATATCGTGCGGAAGCACATTTTTCTGGACCAAATTATCCATTTCGTAACACAAAGTTAGTCATTGTTAGGCAGTTGTTTGACCAGCAGCTAATTCAATTCTTTGCCGTCGCGATGTGGTTGTTAAGCTGTTGTTTTATTGCACATATGATACGCATAGGCACGTCCACTGGGCTGCATAAATTACAACAGAGTTACTTGCTGGCGATATGCGGAGGAGGAGAATTGCAGACTTGCATAAAGACCGTTTTTGTGGTCCCTATAGTAATTGGCCACAGATTTGATGACTCCGACGAGATTAGCAATTTATGGAAGACGAGATCTATGCAACTCCTCCCCTGTGTCGTAACCGTATCGGTGCCTCTGTGCTGAAACTCTATGCGCTTAGAGCTTTGTGAATGAATGTCCAATAAATGACTTTGATGTCAACTTGGGCAACTAGGCGCGTGCCAGTGATAACGTGCCGCTCTAAAGTAACGAATGCGGTCCCATAAATTGCTTCGATGCTGAGCGGAATCGAACCCACGTCGCAAGTATTCCTCAAGGAGACCAACCGGACCCATTGCCAGGCTGCACCACAAATTCACTGGATATGTCTGCCCATTTCATAACGTAAACCTTTCACGGCAATTTTTTCGTCATGTTTCGCCCATTGTTTTATTCTTATAGCATACCTGCCGATTCTCCCCACTGGTCCGGAAGATTCCCGTATCCGGACCAATCTTTCCCATTCTACGCACAAGAAAAAGTGCCGCAACCAAACTTAAAAACAAAAAATAAAAATAAATAAAGAAGAACGTGCTATGTGGCTGGTCGAAGTAAAAATTAAGCCCAAGTCGTTTTTTTTTTGGTAGACAGTGTACGCCGAACTTGATTTGCTTGAGACGTGATACGCACTGAAGAGTGCGCGTCATGCAGTCAAACTACCTGCTCCATTACATGCGTTGTCAAACTACCTGTTCCATTACGTCAACTTCACCCCAAAAACAACTAGTTGTGCCTATCTTCCCTATTGTTTACTTTTTTCGTAGAACACAAAACTGTCACTCAAGACAATGAACTGCCCAGTCGCACTCAAGATCATTATTACTTTGGCGGGCTGACGGAATTTTCGGTTTGCATATATTATGTTTCAATAAAAGAACGGAAAGAAGAAAAAATATGAAAGCAAGGGCCAAGACGTCCGACAGCCATAGGCGAACGAAACAAAATAGAATATTTTACTAGACAAAGATTTACAAGGGCTTTGCATTGGAGCTTGACTAACTTTACTCTGTTTCAAAAAGGAAAGACAGATTCCGCCAACGTCCATCTCGTATCGCAATTGGGAGCTGATGCGGAAAACTAAAGCGACGAGAAGGAGACATAATTGACGACGAGAACGACGAGAAAACGACGAGAAGGAGACATAACTGCACTGGCTTAGGTGGGAGCCTTTCATTTAACATGTGATGTATCCTTAGCTTCTTATTTCGTACTGAGCACAGATGTCTCCGTGTTCAAATCCCAAGTAGGCGTTCAATGCTTTAGTTACCTTTCTCGGGTTTTTGCGACCCGGCAGATGGTTCAAAGAATCGCAAGTTTATCTCTGAAAGGTAGAGATAGTTGCTGTCCTGTTGTTTGTGCTGTGAGCCTGAATGATTTCAAGGCGAGGAGTTTGCCGGGGCAGCAAATAATGTTCCATTGGCTGCAACTTGGTGGTTGTGAAAATAATCTTTTTTTTTTTAATTATGGGGTTTTACGTGCCAAAACCACTTTCTGATTATGAGGTACGCCGTAGTGGAGGAGTCCGGAAATTTCGACCACCTGGGGATCTGTAACGTGCACCTAAATCTAACTACACGGGCGCTTTCGCATTTCGCCCCCATCGCAATGCGGCCGCCGTGGCCAGGATTCGATCCCGCGACCTCGTGCTCAGCAGCCCAACACCATAGCCACTGAGCAACCACGGCGGGTAATCACTTTGTCGGTGCCGTGTGTTAGAGAAGAACTAAGGTACTAAATAACCCACCATCACTTACGAATGAAACGGTGTCACTGCCTACGACACAAAGAAATTCCTTTTGCTGTGTGGTCAGAGTGCTTAAGCCAAGCCAGAAGAGCGTGTCGCTCCAGAGACAATCGCTCAGAAAAATCGCCGCCCAAGCACTCCGTACAGATTGTTAACTAGCGAAGCGAAACGCTGTGGCCCCGGTGTTTATCACTGTATTAATCCCTATGGTTCATTAAACGACGGCTTGGTAGGCTGCGGGATGCTCGGCGCGAAGTCGCTGCTTGCAATCGACTGCACGAGCCTGTTCTTGCGACCGGGCTGCAGCATCGGCACGGCGTAGAGGAGCCGGTTCCCGCTTATACTCGCGGCGTTGTTGATCGAAAGCTGCCTGCTCCTAAGGAGTACGTACGACGCAAGGCCTACCGACTTCGGAGCCAGAGAGAAACTGCTGCGCACGCGCTCGACTGCTACGAAGAGCAACAACGTCCTACTGGCACAGCTAATGCAACCCCACCTAGATAGCACAAGGCATTTTCACTCCGGTTCATGACGTCATGTTACCTGGCCCGACTGCCATAGAATCTAACGGGCATGCTCCCGAGTAGGCAACCGTGATTTTGACGTCATCGCTTTCGTCAAGCCATCCTTGTCAATGGAAATTTCGGGCCAGGTAGCCCGACGTCATGGAACGAGGTAAACAGGCCTCGAGGCTGTCTAGGTGGTGTTGGCTATTCGCGCACCTCTCTTTCTGTCTTTTTTTTTCGCACATGCGCATTGGGTTACACCGGAGGAGTTTTAGGCGTACAAGGGGCTGACAGACGAACGGACGGACGAACGGACGAATCGGTTAGTCATATACAGTTTCGCTGTAGGAGCATTGCACTCTTAATCAACGCAAAACCGTTTTAAGCTGGCTTTTTAAGACAAATTGTTTGTGCCATTTTTTCAACTTTCTGCACGGTAAGTGTTCTCTAAGCTGTACAATATTGTAACTTTGGAGTCTCTAAAATCTCAAGTTCACTAGTAACATACATAAACCATGTATTCGTGTAACGCGGTAATACGTGGCAACAAAAAATTCATAGGTTTTCCGGTAGAAATGGTAAAGAATTTCATTCCGCGATTCACATGTCCTCGAAAGCAAGTTTGGACGAGCTGAGCTGATGATATTCATTGATTCATTCATTCATTCATTCATTCATTCATTCATTCATTCATTCATTCATTCATTCATTCATTCATTGTGTACCGGAAATATATACAAGCGTGGTGGGTAGCTGTTAGGTTGCACAATGGATATTGTGAAAAAAATAAAGGATTATCATTCGTTTTTTATGTTAACTGGATGAATGACCATCCGCTATTTTATCTCTCTGTTTGATTTCTTCAGGTTAGGGCTCGCACCTGCCCGGCACTGCCACCCAAATTCATTGCTCACTTGGCAGGCCCGAAATTGTATTTTGCTCCTACACCGGCAGTAAAGATTGCTATTATTATTAATATTTCTCATGTGTTTAACACCATGCACACCCACGCACCGATCTCATATAAATTGCGTGCACCCTTCTTAAGTTACCAGGGGTAATGCGGCGTCAATGAACAATGCAATGAAAGCCAATAGTAATGCGGCGACGTTTATTTGACATCTGCTGGAGGGCCACTATAAACCCAACAAATATTCTATCGCGCTCGCTAGCGGATACTGTTAGCCAAATATACTAATAAAAGTTATGTTGTCAAATGAGCGGGCTTTTAGTGTTTTGCCTAAGCCCCAAAGTGCAGCTAAGCAAAGTAGATTACAATGGGACAGCCGCCACATGATCACTCTATCGGGAGAACAGGCATGTACATTGATGATATTCATTTAACATTCATTAGCATCTACTTAAAGAAACTGCACAAATTACGAAAATCTCTAGCCGATGTTAAATATTTTGCTACGTATAGATATTGTCCGTAATGATTTTCTTTTCCATATATAGACATCGGGCTGTGCTGTAAATAATAAGTTTGTTATTCGCCGCAACACCAAAACATTGATGAGGAAAACAGCGTTCGGTAGCACTGAGCAAAAATAAAAAAATAATAACTGAGTAAGGTATTCACGATCTGAAGAAAACTAATTTAATGAGCAACCAACTTACATTCGTCGCGGTCCTTGTACCCTTTCTACAGACGACAATCTATCCAATATATAGTAAAAAGATTGCCGTATAAGTTGCTTTCTTCGTTTTGTCGTGTGCGTAAGTTTCGTTTCTTTTGTTCTTTATTTTTAGTTTTTCGGCACGAGAGGGTCATCGCGTTTGTATGACGTGTACCATTTCTGTATGTGTCATTGTTGGATTCGTCACCAAACGCCCGTAGCCTGCCGTCCTACTGGACAAATGTGTCCGCGTCACTGAAATCTCAATGCATGCTGCTCGATTGCCCGCCGAAAATGCTGCTACACAAGAATCTCAATGAAACTCTTCTTGTAAACTTTTTTGGGAACTTTTGTAGATTTTTTTCCCCGCTTTCCGGTTTTTCACACATCTAACAAGTTTTCCCTTATATATGTCACCAGAAACGCGAGACATTTCCATTTTCGCCTGCCCGCATTCCTGGCACTTGCTGTACCTTTCGCGAAGTGGTAACAACGAATGTTCTTTCCTGAAAGCACATTCCGGGATGCTTTTTTTTTACGCACTCTTCGGCCGGACGGCAATGAACAGTCGTGAAAGAGGAAGTAAACGCCGTGAGCGAGAACTAAACGCTCGCTGCGGTTTTTAGCATAAAACCAATACGGCGCCTGCCTTGTGTCAGAACAAAGCCTACACGGCGTGACACCCTGTCACCGTCGTCTGCTCGTCGTCTGCTTGTCGCCCGCTGATTCGCATTCTGTCCTTACCAGACGTAGAGTTGCCGCTACTTATATTCTTCGCTAATAAACAATTCGCGTAAAAGTGCGAAGCTTTTTGTTTTGCGCCCTTTGTGAAGATCCGTAGGGTTGAGAGAAGAAAAAAAAATACAATGTTGCCAGTTCTTACGCGGCAGTAAACCAGTAAACGCGAGGGGACGGCGAGTGCTTGCGCATATGAGTTTTGCTGTTATTCAAGCAGTACACGAACACGGACCGCTTTTCCGCGTATATTGCGAAATGATTGCGGCAGCGGGAGCGTGACAGCGAAAGTGACAAACTGCACCAAAGCTTGTTTTGCTGCCGCGATAAAAGTTAGCTTAGAATGAAGTATAGTAATTGTTTCAGTCTGCGTTTTTGCGGATTCGAAGAAAAGAACGTTTTCTTTTGCACCTTCTGGGAGACAGAGGAATATATAAAAGCTTGGACGTTAACCACACAAGCGTCCGTTCCGCTCCTACGTTCGTTCTACGGTGCCATATTGGAAAAGGGAGTCATGGGGAGGGAAAAAAAGAATACCAAGAATTAAAACTGCGCGCGCATGACGAGAAAGTGCAGAGCGCAACTAAAGAGACTGCCACTCGGGCCTAGTGTATAGTAAAAAAAGAAAAAGAAAGTACCCTGAGGTTTCTCAGCCCTACAGACAAACGAATTGAACGACCACAGGCTGTGACATTTTCTTTTAAGCGCCTTTATCATGTTAGGTTTAAGCAATACACGGTAACACACATTTCATAGCTGCCCAATATCACGCTGTAGAGAACAGCTGGCTAATCTCTGCGGCTGCCTAAAGGATAACTATGGAGATGGTACCAGACGATGATGCCGTCTTTTTTTCCTAATGGTATGGATATTTGAGCTGCCCCTATTTGCGCAAGGTGATTGCCGGAACGATTTGCTCGTGGTACGTGGCCCCGCATTGCTCGGCAGTGAGGTAGAACTGCCACGCACCTTTCAATTCGTCGAACAATTCCTCGTACAACGCGGCACAATACACACGGGCGCTGATTCGCTTGTTTATGTGCACTGACTAAGTAAAGAGAGGCAGAAACCCATCACACTCCCGACTAAAAACTTGGTGATATCCAATCAAGTTTCTCCGAGAGAAAAACATTGTTGAGCTCAATACTATGTTTGTGGGCATATAACCTGCGCGTTTTGTTCAGAATTACAGCCAAGCGCATGTAGTCCGCGGTTAAGCTACTAAAAGAAAAAGAAAGCTGATTTTACTGCAGCTTAAAGGTGGCGACGTGTCTTGTAGGTACGTTGAAACGCTTTTTACATCATGCGGCGAAAGAGGTCGCCACCGATCTACTGCAGCAAAATCAGCTTGTTTTGAGCGGCGTCGAACCGTAAGTTACGCGCACTTGGGCTTTATTGTAACAAAAGGGGCGAGTAGTGTCAGCAAACGAGCTGTTAGATTAATCCCACTTGAAAATGGGCACATTTGTGCGAAATTTAGGCGAAAATGCGCTGCAGGCTTTTATCTGGTAAAGACACGCATACCAGAACTTGCATTTATGCAGCTAAAGCAATCGGCTCGACCACTCAAGGCAGAAATGCGAAAAGTCGTTTGAGCCCATCAGTCGAAGGGAGCTGTTATCGGTAAAACGTGAAGATTGATTTCACTCAAATCTATGGTATGGTATGGAGAACTTTATTGGGTCCTGAAGGTCAACCATACGTTGACGCGGGCCGCTCCCACGTTGGGACTGTCAGGCCGAGCCCTTCAGCCACATCGCGGGCCTTCTGGACTGCCCATAATTGGTCAGAGAGTGATTCACTGTGTAGCATTTGCCGCCACCATTCTTGTTCCTTGTCACGGTCTGTGAAGACCGCGGGGCACTGCCAAAGCATGTGGTCAAGAGTAATGATGCCATTGCACTTATTACAGTTGGTTTTAATTTCCCTCTCCGGATAGATCCTGTTAATAAAATATGGACTTGGGTATGTTCTTGTCTGTAGCAAACGTAATGTGACCGCTTGGGCTCTGCAAAGCTTACCGTGTGGCAATGGGTATTCCCTTCTGCTTAAATAATAATGCTTCGTGATTTCGTTATATGTTGTGGCTATGGTGTTGGGCTGCTGAGCACGAGGTCGCGGGATCGAATCCCGGCCACGGCGGCCGCATTTCGATGGGGGCGAAATGCGAAAACACCCGTGTGCTTAGATTTAGGTGCACGTTAAAGAACCCCAGGTGGTCAAAATTTCCGGAGTCCTCCACTACGGCGTGCCTCATAATCAGAAAGTGGTTTTGGCACGTAAAACCCCAAATATTATTATTATTATTCGTTATATGTTAATAATCGATCCCTGTGTTCCCCGGGTGAAGTGTAAGTTGCTCGGTCTTGAAGAGCACGGCTAGAAAGTCCTCGTGCTGCTTCATTTGCCACCTCATTGAGGTTTCTCCGAGCTCCGTCCACCACCCCCAGATGTGCAGGAAACCAGCGGATTTCGATCCTCTCACTCTTGACCTTCTCTAATAATTTTGTTGCTATCCGTGTCACATATCCGTTGGTAAAGTTGCGTATGGCTGTTCTAGAGTCGCTGTAAATATGTGTCCACCGATTAGCCCGGATGGCTAAGGCGATTGCAACTTGTTCTGCTACTGTGGGGTCCTTGGTATAGACGGTGATGGCATCCTGTATGTTACCTTGAGTGTCTACGACAACGGAGGTATACGCATCCTTATTTTTAACCCAGGCAGCGTCAACGAACACCGCCTGCTGCTTATGTTGATCTATGTTTTGAAGGAGTGCCTTCGCCCTTGCCTTCCGTCTCTCGAGGTTATGTGTCGGGTGCATGTTCCTAGGGAACGGGGTCGTCTTTATTGTTTCTCGTAGTCCCGCTTGCAATTGTGTTAATAATTCTCCTTCGTTGGTGTGGTTGTTAATTTCTACGCCAATTTCTTCAAGTAGCGCCCTCCCAGGGCGTGTCCCCATTAGTCTCTCCTGGTGGGCCACCTGTTGAGCCTCAGCTATCTCCTCTAGTGTGTTATGCAGCCCTAGGCGCAATAAGCTATCATTGGCCGTGCTGATGGGAAGTCCTAGTGCAGTCTTTATAAGTCGTCTGATTAAAGCGTTTAGCTTGTTCTTATCAGCCTGTGTCCATTGTAGCATGCCAGCCACGTACGAGAAGTGGCAAAAGGCGAATGCATGTACCAATCTTATGGCACTGTCTTCTCCTAGCCCCTTATGCTTGTTGGTAACTCTACGCAGAAGCCTAATGACTTCTTCTGACTTGTTAGAGATGTATTCTATCATCCTGCAATTAGATCCGTTCGCTTGCAGGAGAAGTCCTAACACTCTAATAGTCTCCACCTGCCTGATTGGTTCTCCATTCTTGGCGCATATGTCAATGCGGGGTTCTTCCTCTGGGATATATCCGTTCGGCCTGCGCCCACGCTTACTGCTCCGTAATACCAATAGTTCTGATTTTTTAGCAGAGCAGTTCAGTCCCATACCCTCAAGTGTTGTTTCTACCACATAAATGCTTTCCTGTAGTTTGATCTCTGTTTGTCCCATATTACCTTCGGCACTCCAGATTGTTACACCATCTGCATATATAGCAAAGTGGATACCCTCAATCTGCGCGAGACCTCGAGCCACTTTTGACATTGCCAAATTAAATAACATGGGAGATAGGACAGACCCTTGTGGTGTCCCACGATTCCCAAGTTCCAGGGTTGTCGATTGAAGTTCGCATAACCTGAGACAAGCAGAACGGCCACCGAGAAAGGCTTTGACTATATTGTGCAATCGCTTACCCAATCCCATCTCCGAGAGGATATCCAATATGGCCCTGTGCTTGATGCGATCAAAGGCCTTTTCTACATCTAGGCCTAGAAGAGCTCTCGTATGTAGCGGGCTAGCAAGAATAAGGTGATGCTTGATTAAAAGCATTGCATCTTGAGTCGAAAGTCCAGGACGGAAACCGATCAGGTTATGCGGAAGAACATTTCTGTTTTCTACATACTTAGTCAGTCTATTGAGTATGACATGCTCCATGGTTTTGCCCAGACATGATGTTAATGATATGGGTCTTAGGTTATCTAGATTGAGTTGCTTGCCTGGTTTGGGAATAAGAATTGTGTTAGCAATTCTCCATTCCTTCGGATAATCACCGTTTTTCCAAAGTTCGTTGAAATACTCTGTTAAATATTTTATGGAATGATCGTCCAAATTTTTCAACAGCCTATTGGAAATGCCATCTGGACCGGCAGCAGATCTACTGTTGAGGTCGTACAGGGCTGCACGAACTTCGCTTTCTGTGAAGTCTTGATCCATAGGCTCACAGTCTTCCCCTGTATATTCAGGCAGGTCTGTACTCTCAGCGCTATCCTTAAGTGGTAAATACCTAGCTGCGAGCCGATCCAGAATGGCCTCCTCCGTTGTGTCCTGACTCTCACGATGGACGAGTCGTGCTACTGCTGTTCTCCTATTAGATTTCGTGTCGTTCTCATGAAGCAAATGTCTAAGTAAGTTCCAATTCCCACCACGTCTGATTCGACCATCTATGGAATTACAAAGCTCATCCCATTGTTGTTTCTGTAAATTTCTGGAGTGTTCTTCAATCTCCCTATTCAACAATGCTATGCGCTTCCTGAGTCTCCTGTTCAGCCGTTGCGTTTTCCATCTATTTAACATAGATTGTTTCGCTTCAATCAAGTGCGCCAGCCTACTGTCCATGATTTCGATATCCTCCTCTGTGGTAATATCCTTCGTTGCCGCCTTTACATCTTCCCTGAGCTGAGTGGTCCAAGTTTGGAGTGTTTTCTTTTGTCCTGCCTCTGTCTCAGCTCTGCTTTTCCTTGCTTTCCGAAAAAGATCCCAGTCAATGTAGTTAAAGTGCTTTATCTCATTACTTGGTGTTTCCAATAGTATTTGTAATATGTAATGATCACTACCCAGGTCAATATTGGAGTTATTCCAGCCAGCGTTCGCTAAGTTTGATACAAAAGTAAGGTCTGGGGTGGAGTCCCTGCATGTAGATGTACCACACCTAGTGGGATAAGCTGGGTCTGTGATGAGGGAGAGATTAAGATCTGTAGCTAGGTGCCAGAGTCCATCCCCTTTCTTAGTATTCCAGCGATATCCCCAGGTTTGATGTGGGGCGTTGAAATCCCCTCCAATAATGAGTGGAGCGTGCTTAGTAACAGCCATAGTCTTATTAAGAAGTGCCCTGAAACTCTGTTTCATGCCGCTAGGGCTGCTATAAACATTAAGACAAAAGAGGCTTTGCGGTTTGCTTCTATTCCTTTTCAAAATTATTTCCACTAGTAAGTATTCTAATTTGTTTAGTCCAAGGCGCAAATCATGTTCTATGTAAGGTATTTTCTTATCTACGAGCGTGGATAACCCCCTACCCGGCTCTTTGCCCCTGCATGTCGCTTTGTATCCGGATAGGCTGATCTCATCCGCCAAGGTTTCCTGCAGCATAATTATTTTCGGTTTGTCTGGAGAGGTTTTTATTAACTGCATAAGAGGTGCTTTTTTGTGATAAAATCCTCGGCAATTCCATTGCCACACGGTAAAGCTCCCCCTGCTAGCCATTGCTTATAGAACCCGCCTTACTGCTACCCGCTAGAGTACGCTTCGTAGAACCCCCCGACACGCCAGGGAGCGATCTGACGCTTTCTGCTTCTGAGTTCACGAATGGTTGATCATGGCGAGTACTACTGATTGTGATTGTGAGATCGGGGATGCAGCGCCACTCGAACCACGTGTGCGAAGCGCGAAGACCAATAGCGTTGGAATCGAATGGCTACACTATGCCGACTAGGCTTTCCTTCAGAATGTATCGATTTTCGTTTTTTCTGTGAATTTTTTCGCATGTCTGGCATGTTTTTTTTTTCGTCCGGCAAGTTTGTCCTTAAGAGACTTGAGTCACCCGAATGTACAGAGTCAGTCTATCGCTACCGTCAAAATCACTGCGGCGAGCGCTTGCCGAGAGATTGTTGTTACTGCAGAAGAACGTAACACTGATCGACCAGACACTGATCGACTCTGATCGACGCGTCCTTGGAAATGCGCGCAAAAAAGCCACAAATTTCAGCGGAATATGTACTCGTCTCGAGATAAAACCCCATGGCAAAGATGGGTTGACTAAGTCACCTATAGGAACGATAAAGGTTATTCTACGCGTGGTACTCAGTCACCAATTTCGGGAAGCTTTTGAAGGTTATGCGTCTTCCTAGCGGTGTAATACGATGTCGTTGTGTCTGTCCAGCGACAATATTGCATTATCTCACCTAACAGAGATGTTATTCCGATTTCTTATTTGCCGATAGGGAGATGGTTCTGTCCCGCGTATTCAGTTTTGTGCGTATAACTGCGAGGCGTGTTTCTTGTGCACGCGTTTGCGCGTGCGTGTGTATCTCGTGGCGATTGGATTTTCTAGCGTTTTAGCAACCGTTTCTCGATGTTTTACTCGTATTCACCCAGCAGAAAAAGTAAACGTGCGATGCACTGAAGCATTCTTCGTGCCAATTCTGCAGTTTCCTTCGCTGTAAAAACTTCTTATCAATAAAAAAAAATAACAGAAACTTCAAGTTGAGAAAACGCGTATGAGCCTATTCTGTAATTTGGGAACACGCAAGGAGAAAACTTGAACTGAAAACACAGGGGCCTACTCTTCAGAGTGCTCTGAACTTTAACGCTGCAAAATGGGTATCAAATTCTTCCGCAAAGGTCAGCGAACAGCAGTCGATGCGTGACCATGGCATACGTTAGGAGAAAAATAAATCTAAGAGGGAAGTAATTTTGGCCGTACGCATGTGTAGCCCCATCCCCGTGTGTTTCTGAAAGAGTCACCAACTCTCTTAATCAAGTCACCGTAATTGATACCACGCTGTCCAGGTTGCGCAAGACAAAACCTTCATAAATCTCTCACGAAGCAGCAACTGACGTCGGCGGTAGCAGGAATCCGTCCATCGGTCATGACGATACGAGAAAAAGAAGCGAACGAAAAAGGAAGGAAGGAGACAAGAATGAACGAAAAAATTAAAAGAAAGACGAAAGAATGAAAGAATGATACCAATGTTTGAACGGAAGGGTAGACGAAGAGACTGAAAGACAGAAGCAGAAATAAAACAAAGGAAGGAAGTAAAATAAGTAGACAGTCGCTTAAGTATCCTTGCGAGATTTGAATGCGAAAGCATTCCTTGAATTAAAACTCCAACCTAATCCACCTTGGTCTAACTTGTGCCAACCTTTATCCACTTTAATTCACCTTAATCCAATTTCGGGAGTGAGCAAAGGCGTCCGTCCGACGCCGTGGCAGTTCACCGTGGGATTTTACAGTGCGCGCCGCAGAAGGTCCAGCACCGGCAACCTGACGTCAACACTTGGTCACGTGGGTTTTGGTACCATCGAATGATAACAATGGACGTTAAATTTCCCGCTGCATGGGGCATATAATGATTTCGCATTAGAATGAATAAGTAATTAAAAGGAACGAAGAAAGAAGCGGTGGTGTTTCCTTCATCAGACATATTTGATTACCTGAAGCCTTCTCGCTGGAATAACCCTCTGCCTAGATGTCACAGCAATGAGCACATGTAAGCAAGCACAAGAAGCGATGGAAGCTCGCTAAGTTTTTTGTGCGCAGAAAACCACTGTCATTCAGTTCATTAGTGCAGTATATCTATATAACTATCGAAGAATCGGTATGTAGGCTTTATCGGGCAGCTGTAGCGCGACCGGATTAAAGTTTGAAGCACGGCGCTTCGCAGCCAAGGAAATGGGGTTGGAATTTGAAGCCTATAGCGCGCTTGTGTGTATGGAGTGCGGTTGCGAGCCCACGAGAGAAGGAGACCCCACATCCAATCGAGTTTTGTGACAAAATAGTTGTTTACGCAAGACGAAGGGTAAATGACTTCCAGGATACAGTTTAATGAGTTTGCACGCTAAGCAAAAAAAAAAGGCAAATGTTAATAAAAAGTACGCAGAAACTCCACACGAGTTGTATTCGTATACTAATTGTAAGCATACCCCCAGATTTCAGTTTGCCCAACCCCAAATTTGAAACTTCAAATGTTTCAGGAACGACCGATCCGTATAAAGACTTGATGCTAATTATTTATCAGTAATTTTTTTATAAATCTCGAAGAGAAATTCTCTTGAAGACGGCTCAAAACAAGAGGCAGACGGGGCGCTCAAAGTGACAAAAACGAGGCTCTAGAAAATGGGTGCTCTCATATTCAGCCATGTTTTCTGTGTGGAGCGAATCAGAGAAGGATGTGTAGCCGCTCTCTCGACCAATCATAGGTGATAATGAAAACAGAGTGCCGTGTGCCTGCACGAGGGCATAAAAACACTTTGACAGACACATAGCGCTGTGTGCCAAATTATTCTGTCCTCGTACAGTCGCGGTGCATTGTGTTTATTTAGGTACCAACCAACCAGCCCGTCAGCCTGCTATAGCTGATGAGATGGCAAATATGACAATGTGACAGAATTTGGCTACGTCCTGAGTAGCACTCCACGTACAGATGCATGTATATATAGTCATCGTGGCCCAAAACGTGTAACCGTTCCTAACGCACTTGCCTATCGTGCAGGTGACGACACTTTTTCTGGACTACAGACGACACGTACGTCTGCTTTGTAATATCTAACAGAAGGTACACGACAACTAAACGTAAAAGAACACAGAATATATGTGGTTCGCCTCGTCTTTTTCTTTTGTTTTGTTTCTTTCGTTTTCTTTTTTTGTAGCATTCAGGTGAAGTAGTGTATTCCGTAAAAAATTGCGACTGGTACGTAGCGCCACCTCTTGCAACCCGGCGCAAACATTTCTTTTCTTTTTTTGGAACGGAAAGCCAGTCTAACCAAAAGCACCATACATAAATAATTGCCTTGCAAATACCCGTTGCCGTACTCTCTTAGCCGTATACCAAATATATGTTAAACCATATTTATGTGCAATGAGTCAATTTTCCGGCCAATCGCCCACCTAGTGGAAGTCACGTGCATCCACAAACTGAAAGACGAAGAAAAGCAGCGCGTGTCCCTCGAAAGGAATGACCGCTGAGTCTGCGGTCAGTACGGTTTGCTTCTTTCTTCTTCTGCGGTGCTCGGCGTTCGATCTCCGACCCGGTGTGCCCAAGCTGGAACTTACTTGGTGGTTTGGCTGAGTTTTGGGTGGATTTCACCTTGTTATCTTACTTATCTTATTATTGTAGGACTCATCCGTGATTGAAACAACGCTGATGTCTAAAAACTCTCCTGGGCAAGGGCCTAGCCCTTGGTCAGCCTCCCTTTCCCCTGATGATTTGCCTTTGCAATCTTTCTTCCGCAGCGGTGTTAGCAGCATCCCTGTCGCGCTGGTGCCCTCGAACGGTGGATTCATCCGGCTGAACAACCCACAAGCTGTTCAGGCCGAGCTCCAGGCCATGACGCGTCATTTCCAGATGATAAGCGATGTCCGACAGTTTGGAAGAGGTGGGATAGTCTGTAGGTCATCAGATTCGACCTGTGTCGCAGACCTCCTAAAGTGTAAGACTTTCGCATCTGTCCCGGTGAGTGCGTTTATTCCTCCTCATCTAGCATGCACTAAAGGCATTGTCCGGGGCGTAGACTCTCGATTGAGCCCAACTGAGACTCTGGAGAAACTGTCTGATGCTGGCGTCATAGCTGTATACCGGTGTAACCGACTGGTAAATGGAGAAAAAGTGGCCACAGAATCAGTTATCGCTACGTTTGCTGGCCTGTCCTGCCCTTCTGAACTGAAAGTGTGGCCGCTTATTTTTAGAGTGGAACCTCTCGCTTCCCGTCCACTTCAGTGTCGGAACTGTTGGCGTTTTGGCCATAGTGCAGGAGGCTGCAAATCAAATGGACGCTGTCGCGCCTGTGGGGCCGATCATTCTCCCAATGAGTGCACAGCTGAAGCCGAAACTTGCTGCTTATGTGGAGGAAACCATGCGGCTGACTATGCAAACTGCTCGGCTAGAGCTAACGAAATACAGGTACTCGAGGTAATTGACAGGCGACGATGTTCGCGGCGAGAAGCTATTGCAGTCGTCAAGGAAAGAGCCTTTGGATACGCTGGCGTCACTGCGAGGCAATCTATTTTACAGGAAGACAACTTATCGAAGCTCATTGAATCAGCCGTAGAAAAAGCAATGACAAAGGCTATGCAGCATATTGTCACAAGTGTTACCGACTGTCTTTCCCAAGTGTTTACTGCGCAGATGACACAGCTATTGCAAACAGCTGCAACTCCAATCACAAAATCAATTGCTTGTGCTGCAGAACAGGTAGCCAGTCCAGTCCGGGTGCCGAGTACCACATCGGATCCAACATTTCTTGGATCCGATCCTTGTTCTTCGCGTCAGTCAGACTCGCAGGTCGACATGGAAACAGGTCATGATTCCAGGCCGCAAAAACGAACTGGGTCTCCAGTAACTGCTTCTTGTCCATATACCAAAAACAAAAAGGGTAATCCAATTTCTCATTCTGGCATCCAAGAAAGTTCATTGCGACGGTAGTCGCTGAAGTAACTATATCAGTTAGATCATCACCATAGCTTCTTTAAAAGTGCTACAGTGGAACTGTCGTTCCCTGTTTTCTGCTTCAACGGACTTATATTGCTTAACAGCTCATCTTAATCCTGACGTCATAATCTTACAAGAAACCTGGCTTACTCCTGAGAAAAATTTTCATTTTAAAGATTTTCGATCTTTTCGATTAGATCGCCTTACACAAGGAGGTGGCTTAATGATTTTGTTGTCATCTAAATTCTGCCATAAGGCGAAAATAGCTTTCAAGTTAATGTCTTCGGAATGTGAAATTTTGGCAGTGCACCTTAGTATCCCAGGCTACCGTACATTCTCAATTATAAATGCTTATTTCCCTACGGGCGTACACAGTACATATCAATTGGATAGTGCGCTTGCCAGCTGCAAAAATGAAGTCATTCTTACTGGTGACTTCAACTCGCATCACGTGTCTTGGGGTTACAAAACAGATTCAGGTGGGACACGTCTGTGGAACTGGACCATAGATAAAAACCTTTCATGCCTTAATAGCAGTGGACCTACATTTGTCCGCGGACAATCTCGCTCAGTGTTAGATTTGACGTTTTCTAGCACGAGTGTCACTGTGACATCTTGGACAACGATTGATTTCTGTACAAACAGTGATCATCTCCCGGTATACTTTGAAATTGCATGCCCTTTGACATCAGTTGAACGACAAGGCAGAATATTTGTTAATTGCAAAAAATTTAAAGACTGCTTGCGGTCCACCATTGCATCACTAAATAATAATAATGACGAAGAAATTGGCTTGAATGTTTGCTCAGCATTACAGACGTCCCGACAAAAGTCCGAATTTGTAATTCAGACAGCTAAGCGTTCCTCATCTAGTCCCTGGTGGAATAGCGAATGCACACGAGTTTATAGAAGAAGGAAAGCTGCTTGGAAAAAACTTCTACATAATCAGAGCCCACAAAATTGGAAAGATTATCAATTTATTTCGGCAACCTTCAAACGTACGATTAAACATGCGAAAGATGAGTACGATAAAAACCATT
The DNA here is from genome assembly GCF_050947875.1 of Dermacentor variabilis. Taxonomy (NCBI): domain Eukaryota; kingdom Metazoa; phylum Arthropoda; class Arachnida; order Ixodida; family Ixodidae; genus Dermacentor; species Dermacentor variabilis. The sequence goes on along the minus strand of NC_134575.1, from coordinate 29,677,304 downwards.
TTAATTATCTATCTAATTCCAAAAACAAACGTGCTTCATTTAATTACCTTCGTTTTAGAAACAAACTCCCAATGAGCATTAATGTAGACTCAGTCGTATATACCTCACAGGAAATGCAGGAGTCCTTAGAACTACTAGCTAAAGGACTGGAGAGTCGATTCGCAACGCGTCTTCAAACTTCTGCTTTTTCTCCTGCATTCTCAGGCTACAAGGAGATATCCTATTCGGAAGTAGCAAAGGTTATGTTACAGTTGCCAACTACAGCGCCTGGCCCGGACGGCATAACAAATGCAATGTTAAAGATTTTCTTTCAAGAAGCTCCACGTGAGCTTCTGAAGTTGCTAAACTACTCTGTTAGTAACGCATGGATTCCACAAGAATGGAAGATCGCCAAAATTATTCCGTTAATTAAAAAACCAGGGGCAGGGTATACTATCGACAACATCAGACCAATTGCGTTGACATCAAACATAGTGAAACTTATTGAAAGAGTGCTTCTCGGACATATTTTAGAGTTTATTGACGACAATCGATTGTTGAGTCCGTGTCAAATTGGATTTCGATCTGGCTATTCAATATGGCACGCGCATGTAGACCTTGAAAGTCGCATTAATATCGCCAGACAGGAAAAACAATACGCGGCTCTAGTTACCTTAGATATATGCAAAGCCTATGACAGCATTGAACATACAATTTTAACGAATCGGTTACAGAGCCATTGCTTTCCAGGCTATATAGTAGCATGGGTGCATGAATTTTTAAAAGACCGGGAGTTCTATTGTTTTCGAAGCGGCTATTCTTCCAGTAAATATAAGCAAACAAGAGGTGTGCCTCAGGGATCGGTACTTTCACCAGTATTATTTAATATTTTACTGAGCAGAATCCCCGTTCACCCAGCTGTCAGTACATACGTTTATGCTGATGACATTGCCTTTTTTGGTATGGCTAGCGACAAATACTCTCTTTACGAAATACTGCAGTCGTATCTAAGGGAACTGGAAGGCTGGCTGGATAGCTTACACTTAAACCTGAATGCTAATAAGTGTGCTATCCTTGTTTTTCCCGTTAAAGACCCAGTATACATATCGCTTAACTATCATCTCGAAGATATCCCACAAGTAGAATCACTAAAATACCTTGGAGTGATTTACAACGGAAATCTTAACTGGCGGCCGCATATTGAATATATTGCGACAAAAGGAGCTCGTTCAATGGGCATTTTGCGCAAGTTGAGCAACCGAAGAACAGGTATGCGAAGAAAATCCCTCTTGATGGTGTATAAGATGTATGTTCGTCCGGTGTTAGAATTTGGATGCGTTTTATTCTCAGGTGTTCCAGCATACAAGCTTCGGCCGCTAGTTTTGTTGGAACGAGAGGCGCTACGTCTGTGCTTAGGCCTCCCAAAATTCGTTTCGAATGCCGTATTATACCTGGAGGCAAGAATCCCACCCATAATATGCCGATTTCGCCTTCTGACAGTTCAGACTTTCCTAAGGCTATATGAATCCCCATTAAACCGCCTACAAATTATTTTCCTCTCTAATCCAGAATTATTTTTTCCTATTCATTGGCCCAGGTTTCATAGACCACAGATTATATTTGTGCAAACATTACTTGAACCACTAAATGTGCAGATTCGCGAGGTGCTTCATGATAATACGCATTCAAATTACCCAGAGATCAGGTTTGATGACATTTTCCCAAACCACGCTAAACTCCTCCCTTACGGCATTTTAAACGCCATGTTGCAAGACCACCTGAGCAGCCTAGAAACAAACTTTATCATTCCAACAGATGCCTCACAGTGCGAGGAAAAAGCTGGCATTGGAATATTTTGTCCTGCGCTCGACTGGTCTTTTTCTTTAAGGTTGCCTGATTTTGTGCCTATTTTTCTGGCCGAGTTGTTAGCAGTAATCCTAGCTTTACGTAAATTAGACCCAATTATTACAACAGCTGCCATTCTGACTGACTCCCTTTCAGTATGCTCTTGCCTTACCGCTACTAATGAGTCACCCATGCTAAAACTATTCCGCTTACTAGTTCCTGTCCATGTGCGATGTGTTCATTTGATTTGGGTGCCAGGGCATAAAGGTTTGTTTTTTAATGAAACTGCTGATTCACTGGCAAATGCATCACTATCCGGCCCTGTTCTTCCTATTCTACCAGTGACAGCACAGATCACGGCGACAAGATTTCGGATGCGATCAATAAGATTAGCCTTATCAAACCCACATTTGACTGCTTCTCCAGAGTATAAGCACCTGGCATTTCCCTGGCATAGCGAATCCTGTGACACAAAGATGCTGGAGGTCTGCCTCACCAAATTACGCTGCCGCATACCCTCGCTGAATTTCTACTTACACAGGTCGGGTTTGGTTCCCTCCCCCCTCTGTTCTTTTTGTAATGAGGAAGAGACGATACACCACTTTCTTCTATCTTGTCGCCGCTTTACTGCGCTTAGAAAAAGATGGTTGGAAATACCTTTTCGAAGAATTGGCCTGGACTTGACAGAACCTGCAATTCTTTCGTTCGGAGCGTCCACTTTGGGATTCAGCCACACGGATGCATGCTTCGCTGTCCGAACATTCCTTATGGAATCTAAACGAATGCCCTGCTAAATTCCTTTATTTTTGTTTTTACTTTTAAGTTAATTATTACCAATGCAATATTACCTTCCTGATGTTATTTAACAGGCAATTCTGCGCTATTCAATGCTATTTCAATAACTATTAGGAAATTTATGCTCCATAATAATTTCGAATAATCCACCCATCTCTTGGCCAATCCCCCATCGTGGGTAGGAGCCACACGCATCACAGGCCACAACAACAACAACAACAACGTCAACACGATATTCAGCCGCGTCTCTGTTCCAAAGGGTTCCGAGGGCCACACGAAAGGGCGCCGGTCTCTCGAAGGAATGGAAACGCTTCAGGAACGCAGCAAGACGACATCCGAGTGCAAGATCATCGCCAAAGGCCGACCTGCTGGACGCTGGCCGCGAGGGCGTCGCCGGCGGACTCAACGTCGACGCTCCGAACACGGGAAGCCACCCGGACGCGAGCTGCTTCGCAAAAACCAACATCGCTGGCCGTCGTTCGCGACTACAACTGTGCAACCAGCGTCAGCAGTGGCAGCGCCCTTCTGCCACCATCGTCCGTGGCCTGCACGCAGTTCAGCGAGCTGGCCGGTTCGACGACTCCCGTGCGCAACTTCCATCGACGAACGGGGAGGCACGCTGGACTTTTCGTGCCGTTCCAGTGAGAGCCAACCGTGGACGGACCCTAGTGTCGTGCAGAAGGAAGATGACCTCGCCCATCGCAGGAACGCAACCGCTGCTTCCATTCGCCGCCAGGCACGGCTCTGTAATTGATAACCACCGCGAGATGTTCGTCCCTTTCGTGATCGGCCCACTGCGCGTCGATGCCACGGAGGTCGCTTAGAGAGGCGATGTACGGTCGCTCAAGATTTGCTGCGTTAACGTGATTCGAAGGAAATGCATGGACTAAGCCGCCAGCTTCTGCAGCACCGGAGAAGGCGACACGTCCTGGCTTAGACGCTGCTCAATAAACGTTTATTAACGAAAAAAAAAGATGTCGAACCGTATTTTACTGTATCGGTGAATGCGTAGAGGCACGATTAAAAACCTCCGGAGGATCGTTGGTAAAGATTGAAGATATCCGAAACGCCAGAGCACCTCTCCATCCTAACCATACAAAGAAACGGACAACGAAGCCAGAAAGGGCGCAGGAAAAAAATCATTTCGAAAAAATAAGGTGAAGGAACATTGAAGTTGTCGAAAACATAACTTGGCGTTGGGTGGATCAGCAGTAAGCGTGGTGTCATTTACCAATTAGGCTACCGTGGCGGCGATCCCTCCGTCCACTTTATTGAGCATTTGTGTACAACATTGGTTCGGAGAGTGTCAGCAAACACTGCTCACGGCCAAGTCAAAGGAGAACTTAATGCTACGAATTATGCAGTGGCATCAGTTATTATTCCAAGAGGTGCAAAGAAGATCGCGTGCTTACCATCGTCTTGTTTTAAACAATATTCTATGAGGAATGCAGTACTGGTCACAAGTGGCCCTACAACAAAGTAATGTTTACGAAGAAAAGCAAAAGCAAGCCGCGAGAACAAAAGTCGAGAGACTATTCAACTTATTTCCTAGTGCAATTTAATTCAGGCTAGGTCGTTTATTTTCTTTCATCGGCACAATTCCACTTAAACTTCTTTTTTTTTTACTAATTTGCAGGCGAAGTTTACTTTGTTCAATCATTAGCTTTATCCACCCAAGACTTGGCCATTCCCCGAGTGTAGGAGCGACAAATTGAGAGGTTCACCACAACAACGCTGGTTATTGCAGCTGCCTAATTCTCCTAAAACTTTTGAAGTAACAACAACAGAGTTTATATAACCAGCTGCACACCGCTACGTCTATCCTCCTCAAACACAATAACCCCCTTTCGTACGCACGTAAGTAGCAGAGAGATTATTTTAGCATATCCATGCAATTCCTGCAGAAATATGCATTTCTTCCGCAGCATCTAGCAGGCTTTTACATTGCTTTCCGACTTCAGTATGCCTCCCAGCATCTCCCCATCGACTTAGTCGATCGTTTACCCACTTTCATTGACATAGACACCAGCAATGTTCGCAGATATATACTGTGCACAGCCCGTGGATTCTTTCTGGTGTTTGTTTCATCTGTATTTTATATTTCAGCCGGATTTCGTCTTAGTCCCTGCAATATTACCACAAACAAATAGTATTGTAGGTATCCACGTCATCACAAATTTTCAACATTTCGAGCAATATTTGCAAACTGCTCTCGCGTCTTTTTAAGTTTCGTTTTCACTGGCAATCTTCTTACACCTCCAGCTTCAATCAAATCTGTGACGTTATTTGCGAGCAGCCTTTGATAACTTGTGGAACCTCCGTCATTACAACACAACTTAATATATTCTTTACTTTCGGATGTTATTTAGTTGCCATCATTGAAGTCGGTTACCGCAGTCATTTACTCGTAGCTGTAGAGTGTGGGTCTTCCGTTATAGGCAATTTGAGCTGCGTGATGTTCAGTGTTCATTTATTACGCAAGTACGGCGTGCGGCGTAAAAGTTATGGAGCATGTTGTATGGGCTGCATGTATATTTTCTGATCTTGAAAACTGTCCAGCAGGGTTCTTTGTTGTGCACTGGATCCACACTATTTGTAGTCAGGAGGAAGGCTTGGGTGAAGCTGTCGTTCCGGCAGGTAGTGTAGTCTTGATAAGCCCAGTCAGGGATCACTCCACACAAGGAGTGGTACTTCTACGAGATGATCAGGGAGGGCGTCGAAGTAAAGAATTAAAAGCTGGCCACCGGTGGGGAAACCATAGACAGCTTGCAGTGGGCATCAAAGGAGCACCCATGCGGATACTTTTTAACGTAATTTACTCGCGGCGGGCGAAATCGCCCGGGAAGTGTAATGAACGCGGAATAATTATTTCATTCATTCATTCATTCATTCATTCATTCATTCATTCATTCATTCATTCATTCATAGGTATCATGTGAGATGGTGGCAGGGGCACCGATAACAAATTCGATATAAAGCGCTTGACGGATCACGATTATTTTATTTTTATTTTCACATGCTAATAAACAGAAAAGCACAGCACTGTACTATTTAGAATTAGGTTCACGAACGTATAACCAAGAGCAGGAATGTTAAAAAAATTAACACAAATCACAGGCAGAAGAACGAGTCTCGACCAAGAAATAAATAACTACTCAATGCACGGCTTTTTGTTGCATGTCAAACATAAACATGAATGCGTGCAAAATGAGCGTGCAAGTTGCACGCAACGCACCAACATGCAACGCAGGTTGTATGTTGCTGCAGCGTGTTGCGTGTTGTTGCTTGTTGTTGCTTGCATGTTCTGCTTGCATTTTAAAGATATCGCTTCCTCACTCCATGCACAACGCACTAGACACTGTTGCCTGAAGCAGTTCTATCGCTTTCGCCACGATGTTCCGAGCTCGACGTTCTGGCCTCGTTTGCCCAGATATGGCATTGTTGTCCATCGTCACGTCTCTTCCAATGCGGTTGCAGGCATCATTTCGATTGCATCGATCGAGTGCGGTGTAGTTCCAACGTGACATCACCGGGAACCCAGCTCAGAGGAAGTAATAGGACACTTGCCAAACGAGAAGCTCGCAGGCAATCTTATTTACTTTTTTTTCCGCTGGGCCGACGGACAACAATAGGGCAGCATTCCGGGCAAGTTGGTAATCCATTGCTTAAATGATATTGCGCGACATAAAAACGACACGGACGTGTCGGTTTTATGTCGCGCAATATCATTTAAGCAATGGATTACCAACTTGCCCGGAATGCTGCTCTCATTAAGTTCATTTCTAGTTCAACGGGCCCTTTTCTAAAAGTTGCGCTTGGTGTGTCGTCTTCTTTCACGTCCGTGTCGTTTTTATGTCGCGCAATATCATTTAAGCAATGGACAACAATAATCTGGGCAGTCAAAGTAATGTTTCCCTTGCAGCGAAAGACAATCTCCTCGATGCAGAAGGCAAAGCCGAGAAACCAAGTGTCCCCTGCGATGTCTTTCTTCTGTACTCGGCGACGTATATCACTTCTGGGAAGCAGTGTCATCCGCAGAGATGTATCCGCGCGGGCTGCCGACTGTAGCTCGAGATGCGTCGACGGTTCCCTTGGTTACGGAGATGAAACTGCAGTCGTCAATGGGAGACGTGTTTTATGCACAGCGTCGTGTCTTCACAATTTCACTCGCTGACGTTTCCAATGTTACAACCTGGCCTATAATTGTACCGTTCTGGTCGCTTTCATTGTTGAAGTACTAAACGTTTTCTTCTAAGCCTGAGCATTGCTTGTGAGAAGCCGTCGAGGAGGCGCAGTGCCTATGGAGCGCTTTTGCTGTGCAGGCAATAACGGCCTTGATTCCCGACTGATTAGGGAGGACGGAAAGAAGAGACGGTAGATAAGTCGGTGAATTAATTCCAAACCCTCCACTTAGGGATGTTTGGTTCCCACCACGTCGCTTTAAGACGTTAAACTCAATGAATGAATGAATGAATGAATGAATGAATGAATGAATGAATGAATGAATGAATGAATGAATGAATGAATGAATGAATGAATGAATGAATGAATGAATGAATGAATGAATGAATGAGCTGCGTCACATGTATACCAACAACTGAGAATGCTTAGGGCATCTGCCATGTTCTGCTTCTTTGGTGTTTGTGGGAGGGGAGAAAAGAACTTTCGGAAGAGGAAATAATTTTGTCAACCTCTCGAGCAAGATAGTTCAAACGACTCTTCGCGGCATTTTCGAAGTACACCAGTGAGCCAGTAATTGTTTCAATGACTTCAAATCAGCGCTTTCCAATGGCGATGCCACTCATTTGGCAGGCTATACCGCACTTTCTGTCAGTTTAATGGGATTGTTTACTCAACCGCATAAACTGCGTGTTGTGAGCCATATTGCACATATTAGTCGCATGGGTGATCATAAATTTGTGTGTTTCGTTGGGACCAGAATGTAGTAGCCCAGGCACATATACTTTAAATCAGTTTTCAGTACGCACAGGGATATTGCGAACGTGATAAACTCATTTTTTAAAGCAACAGGGAGACGCTGAAATCATCTACATATATGTACGTGGACAAAGTAACTGTCTTCTTAGATTTGTTACAGTAAAAAAACCAGTAGTCTTTTTGTAAACCCAGAGAGAAACATGCACGTGGGCGTGTATGGATGTGGAGGACTGGTCTATTCATTGACACGTAATCGCGACCGAGGTTACCTTAAAAAGCGCTACAGTGAACGTCCGATATGGCGTACAAGTGGTATGAGGAAGATATACATCTACGTGCAATTAACACTTGTCGAGCTAACAATTTACTAACTCTGGAAGCAAGGTTGGGGCTGACATTTTACTTCTTACGATACACAAAAAATACAGCATGCGCTTTGCCATTTGACGCTAACACGCTAACACACCGCAGAAACACGTACGTATTTGCAGAGAAAAAAACGAATCGAGGAATAAGAAGCACCTCAAATAAATGCTTCGTCAAGATTTTCATATAAACATCAGTAACTTGAAGTTCCTAGGCTCCTTTGGCCCTATCTTGGGTCTGCAAAAGAACAACTATGTGTCATATTGTGCAATCTACTGAAAGGGATCATTTGATAATTCATTTAAAAAAAAATACCTAACAGTAGGCAAGTCTGTGTGCAGCCTTCCATAGCGCCGAATATAAATTAAAGGGTGTCAAAGCACAACATTTCTGTTTCGGCGAAAGCGATCACGTGTGGTGGCCTCATCTTCAAGAAAATTGGCTCTGGGAGTGTTTACAAGTGTATTGAATATTCCTTTCAGAGGGAAGACGAAGTTCACCGCATAAGAACGCGCGAACAGTAAAGCACGTACTCAATTGATGAACTTAAAGATACTTCTGTACGAAACACTAATACGTCCTAAGCTTGAATATGCCGCTTCTGTCTGGAACCCTGGGTCAGATTACTTAACAAATGCAAGAGAATCTATATAAAATCATAGCGAACGTTTCATTCTTGCTACCTATTCTTGGACATCGAGCGTAACATCTATGAAGGCTACTTTAAACCTCCCTCTTCTCTCATCCCGTAGGAAGTTAGCACGCTAATCACTGCTGCACAGAATGTAGTACTGCAATCCGGAATTAAAAAGTGAACTTTTGTCCGAACCTGCATACATATCTCTTATTGACCACCACCATAAATTGAGCGTTCCACATCGTCGCACGTATCTATTCATTTATTCCTTAAACTACCAATGATCCGCCGGCTTCCAATTTTTAACATAACCGATACATCTGCTTTTAGAACTACTATTGAAGAAGACTTTTGTTAATCCGCACTTTCTCATTTTTTTATTTTTTTTATTTTTATACCCTACCATCTGTACATGCTCTGTATTTCGTTCTACTTCCTTGTGTAATGCATTCGAGCCTTGAAGGTACAATAAATAAATAAGTAGAAGTTTATCGCTACTGGGCACTGCGCAACCAGCGGCGTGCGCACGGCCTTCGAGATCGGACAGCGTGTTCGGTCTGAAGATTTCTGAGGCCGTAATCCTTGTCTTCATTGTGTTAAACACGCTTGAGATTCGCGGCGTCCTGTCAAAATATATGGTGTTCTGACGCTCGACACCACGTGGTCGGTTCAGTTCGCTGTAGCAGCGGCCGCGTTCTTATGAAGTTGGCACGCGAAAATGCTCGCCCGCTTTTGCTTAAAGTTCACGCTTACGTATATCAGGGAGGGCTACAATATTCCGGAGCCATCGACCATGACGTCACAACCCACCGCGCTGTTTCCGGAATTTAAAGCCAGCAATTCAATTAGAACATGCTTTAGATGTTAAAATCTACTGCCTGCATGCCAGAAAACATTTACCGATGCATAATTATGTGTTATTAATCATATATTTCATTCGTGGTGTTTAACTTCCTTAAGCAAGAATGACGCTGGGGAGGCGCTAGTGTAATGCAAGAGACTTGATTCTGACCACCAGACGTCATTTGATGGGCACCGTAACTCAAATTATAATGGCATTTTTAAATTCCACCCCAACTAGCGTATTTCTGCCGCAGCAATAGATCGAACCTAGGTTACGGAACAGACCGCAATAACCCTTAAGGAATCTCGACGGAATCCAGCAGTAGTTTTACTTGTTACTGCCTTGCGAATCAGTGATAGGGTGGGATGGTGAAGTTTGCTAGCTTCCTGGTTCTCGCGCATAATTTAGGACCATTGTGATACGCTTTGCAAGAACCGTGTTCGCCCCATCTTGTTCGCGCGTTCTCGGTTCAGCGAGGAGTTCAAAGGCTCTCAAGTTCTTTCGTCTCTTCCCTGAGAACCCGCCACTGGAAGAAAAAAAATCACTTCTATCTTAACGACGGGCCTGATGCTTATCGAAATAGATACGCCGAGTAATGCTTATGATTCCACCAAACTACCAGCTGTTTCACCACATGCCTCCACCCTGATTAACTGCCACAAAACCGCTTTGTTCATGTCCAGTAATCCGTAGTGTAAAAGAAAATTATATGAGTAAGAATATTATTATTATTCAATATGAAACCACACATATACAGGCAGGCAGACATGCGGCTGGCAACTGTCATCGAAAGCGGCACATTGCCTGCCTACAGTTTTGGACGGAGAGAATTGAAAAGAGGTATAAGATAGGGAGATGGGGAAGTAAACGGGAAAGATGCAGCAAGATGGGTGGCCAGAAATAACGAAATAAAACAATAAAAAATAATAGAAGCCTGTAAGAACATAAGAGACACGCAGGAACATCAGATAAATAAGCATACATGTCGCACTAACTACAAAAGAATGCGAAAAAAAACAAAATAGCAAAATGGCTTTGTTCCTCACCAACAAGAAATAAGCTCTGCAAATGGGAAAGCAATTCAATCTCTTGGAGGAAAGTAAGCAGGGTGCGGTGAGCCTGATGGCATCGATAAGCACAACCACAAGAAGCCAACTGATCGAATATAAGATGGCGGTCTTCACTGTGAGACGATGGCTGCTGCCGCAGTAAACGAGTTAGAGTGGATAAGATCGCTGAAGGCGGGCTGCCGTCCGTTTGTAACGTTGAAGCTCGTGAAAAGAATTCACTGTGTGGGTTTTCTTTTTCAAACAATTCGAAGAGCAGACTGCAAACCATGGTGAAAGTCAGCGTTATCGTTTTCGAAAACGCTAACAATGAACTTAGTGTCAACATTGAACTGCGACGTGGCCTAGCGCTGTTCAGAGAAGAACGGCTCTGTCCGTAGAAAGCACAGTTGGCTTGGACTCGTCATTTAGGATTATACGTAGGAGTGAAGGCGAGCTCTTTGATAGAAAGTACTGTTATCCTTAGAACTTTACAATTATGATAGGATTAGTTAGATTGCAATAACAAGAGCGGAACATAAAAACATAAACGTAACATAACATTAACGCAGGTGCTTTGAGAAAGTCCAAACTACATTTCACAAGTTACGATCAACGATGTAGCCAAATTGAATTGGGCAGTCTGAATGGCGAATTATTTGATTTGTTTTAATTCACCCATCTTACAGCCCGTGAATTGTTATGGGTGATTGAACCTGATGATTCGAACTATGCATTGAATGCCAATGTAGGGGATACTCTGTAGGGGATCTCTTATCTGAAGGGCATCTGCATGACTGCCAGTAGTACTCAGCGATTCTCGAACCAACAGTATTGGCTGCATAATCGTCTCACCACGCCATGTTCTAAATTTTGTCTATTAACGTTCGATCTATTGCTGTAACCATTCTCTCCGCCTTCCCGTCATTGACAGGGCCGCTATACAGCGATGACGCCATCACTGAAACCGGCTGCTCTGTTCCGCGCATCACAAGGAGAGAAGAGCGGGGCACAAAGTGTCGTTGTTACGAAACTTGCTGCCCCATTTCGCAGTGTCTGCGCTGAGAACACCATGTGATACCATAGCACCACTACATCGTTCACTGTTGCGGTGTAAAGCTGAATGCCGACACCAAGAGTTTCGTAACGCTTTCACGGGATTCAGTGGCGCAAACAGATGGAAGACGAGCGAATGGAACACACACTGTAGCGTACGGAGACACCATTTCACGAAGAGAGAAATCAAGAAAGTGGGGCCAGCTGCAAGGAAGCCAACAGTATAGAAACGCGGAATCGTATGTTGACGAGAAAGAAAACTCACCGTATCGTCTCACCTTCGGTTACGTAGTGGGGGCGCATGAATTTCGGTGTTCGTAGTGGAAATCCAATTTTGCTGTAATGGTGGACCTTGCTGCCGTTAGTTAGTTTATTGTGTCATTGGCTGTTTCCTCGGCACCACCCGATGGAGCGTGACGCAGTTTTCACCATCGCCTCGTCTCTTTCTCTCGTCCTCAAAGATTTGCACCTTCGCGTGTTTTCATAAGTATCCAATCATCCCTTTCTTTTTTAACTGTTGTTCCTGACGCGATCAAAGAAGTGTAACAAGAAACGTCATGCACCGAAGCCCACTTACAAAAATGAAGAGTAACCAAACAAATTATCCGTCTTCCATTGACGAGATTATGAAATTTCGCTGATTCATCGGTGTTATCAATATACCCGCAAGGTATATTTTGAGCAGCGCAACTTGTTTTTAGGTACGGTATGATGAAAGAGTGCAGACGGCAGGGTAGTCGAAAACGGAAAGTACAGCACCCTCCCCTGCCCGTTTTCACTGGTCCCATTGTTTGCGCTCTTAAGCCATAATCAATATAACATTTGTTTTGGTTTGACAGTCAAGCTATGCATAGCAGTCTGCACGAGTGCATACTTGAGCAACCTTTTTCGAGTTGCATCGAAAATTTGGGAACCATAAGAAGGGGTCTGATAGAACGACAGAAACGAGACTCGGAGACTTTCGTCGAATCAGTCTTCTTCACGGTGATTGCATTAATGCAAAGAAGCCTGGTTGCGTGAATTTTTAAAATATATTTTACGAGATTTACCTTGGTCTAAAAGTACTAAGACGCGTGTATCACCAAGAGCATCGCGATACTGAAAGTGCGTGTGACAAAAAAGGAGTTCCAGTCTTCCCTCCCAACTCCTGGTTGCTCAAATAAACAAGGCCTTCTTCGTCATTGTCGTTAGCTTGCAGCTGCCAATGCTATGCTGAGCTATTCGCTGACTACAAAATTTTCATCGACGTCTTACGCTATGAGTCCAATTCCTTAATTTGCTGGCAAAAAAGAGACACGCGATATCCTGAATGCATTTGCGACTAGCCTAACGAGGTTGAATTCTTAACAAGGCTCCAATGGGATCATGGCCCAAGACGACGCATACGTTCGACTGCTTCGCATATTTCCAAATTCGGTTCAAGTCGCAATCGATTCTCCTTCCGGAAGTTCCCGGCATAACGCGTATGGAAAGGGGTTACAGCGATGCATTGGGGATGTAATTTCAAGGAGGGTTGCTTTACGATAAAAACACCCGCCGCCTCCAACGTCGGGAGTGAGAATTTGTTCCCGCCATCGGCACCTTCGTAATTGAGCCTAACGGGAGTCGCAATCTGTCTAGGCCTACGGAGGGCGCCGTTTCCGGCTAATGAATGTTCTCTGGTTCCCGCGCCGACGCACGGTGCCTCGAGAGGGCCACTAAATTATTGTCGTTCAAAGGCCACTGAGAAATAATTCGAATTCGGCTGAGTCCCACGCGCGAAGAGGCAGCCGGCGTAGCAGGCCTCTTGTTTAACTTACAGAGTAATTTGATTACACAAGTTTTATACGAACGATCTAGTTACAGTGATGCAAGTCAAACATGGCGACATTGGTGCTACCGGTACGCATTGTAAAATGGGAGAGGGGGGGGGGGCACATGAGCAGCGTTACTTTATGCATTATAGGAACGACACTAGGGGCACGTGCATAAACAAATGAAGAAACAGAAATACAAGCGCAGTCATGATGCAGCAGGTGTATGTTGACTCGAGGCACAGAAGAAAAAGCCCAAAACGTTTCTTTTCCCAAGTTTCACATACCTCACTACTGAAATAAGTTATACTGCAGGACCACACTAAACAGCTGGAAAGTTCAACCCCGAGCCTGACTTGGCCAACACGCTATACTGAAGCGCATAGTATACGCCGCACTCGCTTGTGAGTCACGTGCGCCCTCTTCCGTTTTACCATGCACTCCATTTGATGCCGTCAAAACAATACATAAGTGCTCTGACAGCAGCTAGATTTGTGTGATGAAAAAACCTATCTCTTGAAATGAGACCAGAGGGCGCCCCACTGAGCTGGTACTCCCACACGAGGCCCGTTCAAGCGCCCCTTGAAGTATGCACATTTTCGTAAGAACGAAGCTGAATCGTAGGCGTGGAGTGCGGCGATTGACGTTTGTTCATTCCACCACGTGACTGTTCGATACATAAAAGCATTTGAATGTTCCTGCCCTGTTAATAGCCAAAGCCTAGATGACCTTCCTAATGGTATTGTCGGCGTATATCAGTAAAAACGGCTGCTTAATGTGGGCTTCTTCAATCTTGGTCAGTGTTCCGCAAAATAAAAAAAAATTGTTATGGGCTGTTCAATCAACCTGCAAAAGATTTGTTTAAAATTTATTGATTAGCTTTTTTTTCAGTAAATTGTATCTTCCATATATGTAGGATGAAGCCCTCTGCTTTCTGTTTTCAACACACTCAGCTGAACTCTACTTATACCTACGTTCAAATTTCATGCTATCCTTGAAACTCATTTTGCTTGGGCCATGTACATGTGCCGTTAAGCACATTTTGCAGGCGGATGCGTGGGCGCTCTAACATGAACTTCCAAACCTCAAAGAGATGTCTCCTTATCAAAAAAAAAAAAAAGAAGAACAGAACACACAGACAAGTGCGATGTGCACGTTATTTTATTTATTTATTTATTTATACATACTGCAGCCCATTAGGGCTATGGCAGGAGTGGGTGTACATGCGAGGAAAACTGATTATGATACGCAGAAACAAGAACATAGAAATATGAAAATTTGAAGGAACCACACTTCAGCAATAGCATTTAAAAACTGAGAAATGGGTAACAAACGAACTTCGGCAGGTAACAAATTCCACTGTTCAATCATGCGGTGGAAGAAACTGTATTTGAAAGTGTTAGTGCGTGGATAGAGTGGTTTGGTATTAGAGGCTTGATAAGCTTTAGTTGAAGTCGGGCAAGCAGGCATTAAAAGGGAGAGATCTGATAGGTGACAAAGAGAGTTCTTATAAGAATCGAAAATATTCAGACATTCTATGTGCCGCCGTCTAGAAAGAAACTGTAGGTTTAATTCCCCAAGAGCAGCTGACGGTGAAAAGTCTCGGTCGAAGCGACGGTAAACAAAACGAACAGCCTTCCTCTGGACCGACTCAATACAATTAATTTCACATTGTTTATATGGGTTCCATACGCAGGAAGCACATTCTAAAATTGGGCGAATCAGTGTTTTGTATACTACTAATTTAGTGTCCCTCGGAGCAGCAGACAACGTCCGGCGGATGTAACGAAGTTTTTTTAACGCTTTACTACAAATATAATTTATGTTTGGACCAAGACAAGGTGGGTGTAAAAATGACGCCTAAATATTTCTATTGAAAAACTCGTGTTAGTGGTACACCGTTGCATATATAATCATAACATACAGGCATGTGTCTGTTAGTGAAAGACATTATAACAGTTTTATCAAAATTTATGCTCATTTTCCAAGTAGCACACCAGTCGCAAAATGAAACAAATGGATCTTTAAGGCGCTCATGATCAGCGAGTGAGTCAACTGGGCTGTACATAACACAATCATCTGCATAGAGGCGTGTTTTTCAAGTAACATGGTCTGGAAGGTCGTTAATAAACAATAAGAATAGTAGAGGGCCAAGTACGGATCCCTGTGGGACTCCTGAGGTGACGTCGACTACAGACGAGTTCGCAGAATCATAGCATACGAATTGGGAACGCAAAGAAAGGAAACTGGAAATCCAAGACACCAACTGAGGATTATTTAGAATATTGTGGAGTTTCAAGAGCAATTTGTAGTGTAGTACTGTGTCGAGAGCTTGCTAAAGTCAATGAAAATGGTGTCAATCTGACTACCTAAGTCGATATAATGGGAAAGGTCATGAGTGGACACAGTAATTTGGGTTACAGTACTAAAACCGCGCCTGAAGCAGTGCTGAAAGCTGTTCAATAGGTTATTATTTTCAAGGAACAGTATTATATGCTTATAGATTATGTGTTCTAATATGAGGTCGCAGTTAAAGAAATTGGCCTATAGTTAGATAAAAGCTGCCTGTCACCAGATTTATATACAGGTAGTACTTCAGCCCTTTTCCAGGAAGAAGGCACAAGGCCACTATTAAGGGACTTCTGACATATAATGAAGAGATATTTAGATGTCCATAGCGAGAATTGTACTAAAAAGGAATTCGGAATTCCATCAGGGCCGGCTGGTTTTTTAGTATCTAAGTTTAGTATGGAGAGTCAAAACACCCTCTAGGCTAATGTTGATATCATCAATTGCGTATGAATCGGTAGTTGTAAATGGTGAACGACTGGAATCATCCGACGCGAATACTGACTGAAAATATGTATTGAACGCTTCTGAAATCTCTAATGGATCGTTAACAACACTGTTGTTGATTTTAAAAGATGTGGAAGAAGAAGAGCAAGGAGATATGAAAGACCAAAATTTACGGGGGTTAGACTTGAGCAGTTTCGGCAACTGAACATTATAGAAGAAATTTTTGGGCGAGGTGGTTTTTTTCTGGAGTTCACTTTTTACCTGAGCGTACAAAACGCATGCCTGAGTATTGTTCGAGCGTTTAGTGCGAAGTCTACCAGAACGTCGCGATAAGTGCAGCAGTTCTCGGTTCATCCAAGGAAGGTTATTGTTTTTTTTCGTAGTTTTCAAAGGAACGAATCGATATATACATGATTTTACGATGCTTTCAAAACACGCCACGAGCGCATCAACGTCACTAGATAGTCTAAGTGTCAAAAATGCGTCGAAATTATTGGATAGTTCATCTATGATACGGACGTCATCAGCTCTGGAGAAGTCTCGAAACGTGGACAGCGTAAAACTTTGGTTGTGGTTCGGCCGGTTTACAGATATAAAAACAGCGTTGTGATCCGAGATACCATCAAATATGACCTCACATAAATAAAAAACAACTTTTAATACTTCAATAACAAGAAGCAAGTGACTTCAGCCATGTACGAATGCTCTATAGTTGGCCCTAATTAGTTACCTGCCGCATTGCTTTATAACGACGATGAAAACCCTGAAATGACAATGTTGCGAATACGTCAATTGTTCCTGTTCCTGATAACATGACACACGTTCTCGTTTTAGTTAATTGCACAAAATAACGCATTTTTACGCTAGTGTCAAAATACAGAGTGAAAAACGCTGCCCCCTCACATTCGCCTTACATTTTCAAAACTGAAATGATAATGCTGAGCGACCATTACATCATCGCAGATTGATCATTGTCCTGTTTGCTTGTATTTTCAAGCTTGCCAATTCTGTATTTCCCGTCTTCTGCATTTTGTACTAACTGCTTTCCGCACTTGACACATCTAAACGACACTTATGAGTGACGTCACAAATTCCTCTCCTATCCAATGACATTTTGTTTTTGTTTCGTCACGTTCCTCATCAGCTTCGCCGTAAAAGTGTTGTGCTTATAATATTATTAAGCCTTTACTTATTGGTTACCACAGTGAGCAAAAACGAATTTAAAACACGACCCCTCGCTCTGCATCTTTGCCAGTCAAGGTTTGGTTTGCTCCTCTGACCTTCCTAATCTGCCTACCGCGGTCCAGTGCACTTCCAAAGCCAGTTTGTGCCACTTCGTCACACAGCTGTGCCCTCAAGACCATCTGCTCGCACTTTACGCCCCTACATAAAACAGACATCTCCGAGATGGTAACTGAATTTGCGCCTTTGAATGGATACATGGCCGCGATAACTGCCCACGCGCGAAATGGGAGCAAGGAAGCCTTGTCTGCATAGCTGTACGAGGAAATTAATTATCCTTGGAAGACACGCAAAGCGCGCTGGCCCTTCTCTATGTGCATCCCTTCAGTGCTTAAGCAGTTTTCTTGAGTAGGCGGTCGTGTAACACCACGTGCAAGTGGCTTCGCCAAAGCTCCGTAATCGACCTACACTTTAAAGAAATGGAGTCTATTTTTACTCATCACTGCAACACATTGTGCATTACCAGACAAGTGCCCGAATGCACACAAAAACAACTACTGGAAAGACTTTCCTGCTGACACGCCTGATAGCATGCAAGCTTGCGTATCTTCACTTGCCTTGCTTTCCCTCGCCCTGCCTTGTCTTGCCTCGAGGCCGTATCCTGAAACGATCACTTTCGGCTATACTCTCTCGTTGGCCACGCCTTCTCCATCGGCACGCACTGATTGGCTGTTTTAGCAAAATCAGATGAGCTGATTAGCTGGTTGAGCCCTACGTCATGCGATTTTTCTCAACCACCCAATCAGTGCGCGCCTGACGGCGATACTTTCGCCGAGGCGATAGTATCGAAGCGAAGTGCATTGTTTCCCAATACGTCCCTTGGATTCATTTGACTTGCCTTTCCCTTCCTTGCTTCCGCATGCACTTGCTTGCACTTAGAACAACTCAAGTAGTAGCTGTCGGATGTGGGCGTCTTTGCAATGAGCCCACAAAGAAAAAAAAGTTTGGAGTAATAAATCTACTGCACCACTCGCAGTATCTGTAGATCAAGGAACACCAAGCAACGGCGTGAGGTAGAACCACTTTTTCATATTCAATATTGCGGCACGCCGTGAGATGTTACAAATGCTAGACACTGTTGCGACACAGCGAATGGTGCATAGCGAGTGGAGGACATGACCGATAAATTCGGCTGTGTGTCCAGTAGTGCGAATAAACGACGGAAGCGTGAACGTACTCAGTGAACAATTTTAATACCATGTCTAATATACAATGCAAAAATGCTCGCAGCCTTTCATAAGCGACCATTGAGAAGCAGAGGCACAGCAGGTTACCGGAAGGTCCTTTCGAGCGTCGTTCTTGCTTGTTTAGACCCGTAGCGCACTGCTTTTAGCAAAGAGTTCAACCATATTCTAAATCACGCTTTACCATTGAAAATGTGGGATAATTCCTTGTAAGTACAATTGACACCGTCGCGTAATAGTCTGTCCTTGAGTACGAAGTTTTAACTCCCTCCCCCCCTCCGCTCTCACAGCAAGTTTTGTTATCAACCCATTCAAGCATCTCTTGTTTAAAAGACTTGTTTCCCGCATTGTGGAAAAACAGTGCACATACGGATGAAGAAAGAAAATAGACACAACTTAGTGTTCATGTGGGCTAGTGTGTGTCTATTGTCTATTGCTACGTTTTCTTTTTTGCTATTACTTTTGATAACTGCAAGGCATACAAGGGGTTTTATTTTATTGTTAAGGAATCGTGTTTTTTAAATCACCCGTTACATGTAGCACGATTCTACTTCTTGAGCAAGGTTACTCTCTCAGTGGCAGACATCATTTACAGAAAAAAAAATGTTAAACTGGACATTCCACTAACGAGCAAGTTCTCGCTAATTAACCTTTAAACTAATTGCTTCGCGCCACATGTTGCAATTTTCAAATTGTAGTCGGTGACTCTTAGAGTCACATTCACTTAGAACGAACTCTGAGGTTCGCACCAGTTTGGAGACATGCGCTCCCAAAGTTTGCGAGAAAGTGCATTCTTGTTCCAATAGCTTTGCGGCTTCAATACATAAAAACACATTTTGTTAAAGAAAAAAGTATACAGAACAACAGTGCATTTTCGCGGAAAGTTTTATTGCGCTTATCTCGAAACTGGTGCTACTTTCAAAATTCGTTGTTCTACATGCGTTGTAAAAACCACTCGCTTCAATTCATGTATTGCGATATGTGCGCTACAATTATTAGTTGAAAATTTGATCAGCGAAATTTTGTTATTCAGTCAAATATGCGCATTGATTGCCTGTGGAATTAATGTATACCTCTTCCCGCATGCCAGTTCAATAAATAGATTTGTTTTATATGTCACATGTGATAGTTCGAAGTTGTGCTAACACAAAAATAAAACACCCGGTACTAAGTCATTTATGAAAGTTTGGTTGATGTGACATGGCTGCGGGCCACATTATCTGCACTTTGTTGCTGGGTTGGAACTTGCCAGCCATAAACCATCTACGGCAGTCGGCCACAGCTATAACTTCGAATAATCTGCAACTTAGTCGTGAAATGAACTAGAAGCTGTCAATAAAATTTTAGCAGCACGAAACATTGACCCGCCGTGGTATTCCAGCAGATATTCGCTGTTCTTGTTCTGTGTATTGAAAACATGTGGATGACTTGCATAGCTCTCACGCAGCAAACATTTCGTGTGTGCTGGTAACACATATCTACAAATAACACGTTTCCAGTAAAAGCTGCTCGTATATGCCCTACTCGAAGGAGTTCTTATAGACAGCGTCAAAGTGTAGAAACAGTATTGTATTGACAGCGTCGAAGAAATGTACGCAGAATTGGGAACAAAAACTACAATCGACCCCTTCTAACAATGACCTTTCGCGTCATGAAGCCATGTGATGCAAGCGGGCTCGCCGGTGGATACTTGTGCGAAATGAAATGAAACGCCGAATCCAATTTGAAGCAATGTCATCTCTTCGCTTTTGTGAAGTGGAATGTGACACTAAAATGGGCACTATGCGACCTTCCCAGATGAGTGCCTATATTCGAGTTTACGCAATGTAATAAACTGCGTATTTCTTAACCAAATGGTACCTATTGGACCTCTTGGGAGCGGCCTTTCCTGTGGCTCAAGAGATCTTAATTATTTTATGTCAATTGTGAGCACCGACGTCCTGGAGGCTGCCGAAGTACATGAAAGCTTTTCCTTCAGCCTGCAGCCTCCAGATATCCTCGACCCATCGTCTATTAAAAAAAAAACTAAAACATTCTAGCCAGTTTACGAGGGAGCAGAGCGTTACAACCAGCCTAGGTTCTTTTCAATCAAGATTAGAGAGTTGACACAAACTATTTTACGACAATCTCGTCCAATCCGAATATATCCAGTTCATGCTGTCAGGCACGGGATATACTTTCTTCTTACAAGTGCAACGACACCGAGACGTCGCAAAAGCAAGCGCTATTCGTGATGGCCTTCACCAACAGCAACGCGCAAGTATGTAAGTATGTAGTATCTAGACATGTCTGCGCCACGGCGTTTCTCGGGGAAGATCGTAATCATGGTGATTACAAAACGCTAAACAAGGCTCGAGTAAGCCCCGCAGTCCGAGTTGCTCCAGGGAAACAGTCGTTGCGACGCTGCTTCGAATTGGAATTGCCAAAGCCGATCGCCCTTGCTGGGAGCTGCAGGGACTCGCTGGACGATGTATATAGCCTATTACCGACGAGGTAACCACTTCACTGCGATCAGCGTGATCTCGAGGGAAGTCGCCTTAAGGACACGCGTCGTCTGCGCGATACGGAACTTGTTATCGTTGCACTAGTCCTAACAATCTGTGAGCTAGAACTGCGGACGCGGCTTCTTCAAATGAAGTGAAACTAGCGAGGTTTTGCAGTGCCGTGAAGACCGTAGTGAAGGGAATCGTTGAGTTGGCCTGTTGGTACATTATCGCAATACGTTATCTCGCAATACGTTAGTTCGCAATACGTTAGTTCGCAATACGTTATCTAGACTGCTTAGCAGTTTATAGTTGCATGAGTTTATAATGTCACCGCTTCTGGGAGCTGGACATTGCCTACATGTCTTGCTTCCCAAAATACTCAGTCTCACTTCACGAGGTCGGAATGTGGTGCATTAGCAATAAACGCTGTCAGCTTAACAATGCCACTCAATTCTGTCACTTTCAAATGCGTTTTCGTGCCTGTAGAGCGTGCTCTCACTGTAGAACTGGTGCGCTATGCGGCAGAACCCTCTTTCACAAAACCTTTTTTCTTTAAGTATCATAATCAAAAGTACTGTATTCGTCAGATTCTCATTCCTACTGCTTTTTGTTACTCAACTAGGGTACCGAGACAATCTTCTAAACAGGCAATCGCAGTCTGCCCTCGTGACTTTTGAGAGGAGCGCCATGACTCATCTAACGAGCTGCCGCTTGTAGTAGATAACCTTGATCAACGGTCTGCTTTGGCATCAACAGACATACTGACTCTAACAAGGACATGCAGGCGGGAACGTGAGGTCATTGCGAAATTGTAGTTGCACGTGCATTTTGCCGGAACTTTTGCACATTGACTCTTGCTTCGCGTCCAATGGACTGGATTCGCACGACATTCATTCCCTTTTACTTCGCAAAAAATCAGCTTGGTATTCCGAGCGCAATAAAAAGCACTCGTGCGCCTCGCAGTGAAGACGTTTGGCAAGTTACCTGAACGACTAGCAGCACTTCGGCTGAAATTCCTTTCCTTTTGCAGTTGGACTCCCAAGTGCTCTCGAAAGATTGGGCACGCGTGATTGCAAGTTGGTCAGCCTTGTTACTTGGACACGAATCAGACATGCCCGCACGCATGAGAAACGTTTTTTCATGACTGAGCAACCAATATTAGTGCAATTCGCTGTACATAATAAAATAGAAGACTTTTGCGTTGAAGAAGCACTGCCGCCACTCTGCTTACATCTATTTTCTATGATCGGTCTACTAGATAACTTTCTTAGAGCGCAGTTCTTAGGCACCCGTTCTTGGTTTGAGCGTGGGCGTCAGCGTCGGCGTAAAGCGGGGGCTACATGGGGCGTTTTCCTCCTGCGATTATCGCACGCCAAAAAAAAAAAACGCTCTGGCGGGACGCCGGCCAGGCTACATGAGGCGTACGAGCGGCGAACGCCGCCGCAGTGTGGCCAGACAAGGCAAAAATGTTTTGGCTACCACTAAATGAACGAACAATGCTTATATGTTGTTTGCTTGTGTTATAATTAAATTATGCAATAAATACCCCACTAATATGTCTATACACATTACCAGGTATGTTTAGTATTGTATCGATATTTTTGTGGATGTTCAGCGGAGAGAGTTGGACGGAAATGTTTCGTCTGGTGACCTTGTGCGACTGAAACAGGTGTGCGCATTGCGCAGACTTTCAGCGCACGCGCGCGTAGTGTTCAAGGGACGGCAAGGAATGGTGAGACCGCTGGCCGCTCCCGCCGAAAACAGACGGAAGTGACTCCGACAGGCACTTCCGGTAGCGTCAGACGCGTGCGCGTCGCGTCAAAATCTAGCCGTTCCTGATCGGCGGCGGCGGGCGTTTTTCTCGACGCCGGGCGTCAAATCGGCACCGTGAGGCGAAAATCGCCTCAGAAACGCTCCATGTATACCGGGATTAACCGTGCGAACACGCGTTCGTCGCCGTCCTCTACCACAGTTGGCTGGTTGGCGCCCCTCGGCGTAACCGGCTCGCGACCTAAGGCTCGTGCCAGTGCTCGCTCCTTCGTCATCGTCTTCTTCCACAGCTGACTCCGATGCCACTCATCATGCCGGCGTTGTCATACTGCCCCTCCCATCTGTGAAGGTGCTGATGGGATTGGCCTACTCCAAGCCGGGCTGGTGATTTGGGTCTCGAACTTTTTGCTTCAATGTATCGCGACATGAAAACACGTATCAAGCTGCGCTCAAACGTCGCATTAGGAAGCACCGCTACCGTCGTTCATTTTATTTTTTTTTTTACTTGAGTCCTCTGTAGTTTCTTGTCTAATTTTACCTCAGTAAGTACACACTTACATCGGGCTGATATTTTGTGCATAACAAATAACACTCGCTTGTGCGATTGACAATCTTTTATTAACTGTTAAAATATTTTGTTGACTTCAGGTGATGCAATTGTGAAATTTTTGACTGTAAAGAAGCCACTTTAATTTAGTAGGAAACTCCTTACGTGACAAAAGCAACGTCAGAAGCCTCCATGTACGAAAAAGCTCTATAAGTTAGGTACGCGTTTCAGTCGAGTTCTTTCCTTCTCCACCACTCTTCTTTTCCTTCAAAAGTTAGAGAAGAAGGCTTTCTATAACACCTTTCGCAGTTTCTGCTATTCCTATTATGGCTCGTCGAATGCTCCAACAAATTAGGCTATGGGATCGAAACATTAACCATGAAGTTGTAGAACGTGTGCGAATGCAACGTCAGAACATACGAGTCCCAACAAACTGCAGATCACAGACAGTCTCTTTTACTCCTCTCACTTCTAAGATCCTTATCTCATTCCCGGTCATTTTGTTTCGAAATATTATCGCCAAATTCCGAGCTAGAACATGCTCGGGCCGTCGGACGTGCGGCGCTGTCTTGATATCAACCGAGAGCAGTGCCACTGACACCTGACTATGCGCATGCGTGGACGTCCTGCACGGGATCCATGTTGATATCAACCGAGAGCAGTGCCACTGACACCTGACTATGCGCATGCGTGGACGTCCTGCACGGGATCCATGTTGATATCAACCGAGAGCAGTGCCACTGACACCTGACTATGCGCATGCGTGGACGTCCTGCACGGGATCCATGCCAAATTAAGCAACCGTCGAGTGACCGCCGATCTCTAAAGATACTACAGATCTGTAGATACGACGCAGATGGAATTATAGCCGAAGGCTGTCCTCGAAGCGCACGCACTGCCCACTTCAAGCAAGAAGTGGCGCTTTTTATGGCAACGCGAAGTCGTCGATGAAGCGCGTGGGTGTCGAGACGTCTTTGTGGCTGCCAATATTGAAGCTGCTTAGTTATTTATTTCTTATTGCGAGACCGATTCTCACATTCTTGTAAAGTACGGCGTTCGGAAGCCTTCCAGTGACAGTGACACGTACCTGGAACCGGCTACGCGAGAAATTTCAGTATTTTGCATCGTCCTTTGTGTTTCTTTTTTTTTGGGGGGGGGGGGCAACAAGAAAGTAATAATAATAATATTTGGGGTTTTACGTGCCAAAACTACTTTCTGATTATGAGGCACGCCGTAGTGGAGGACTCCGGAAATTTTGACCACCTGGGGTTCTTTAACGTGCACCTAAATCTAAGCACACGGGTGTTTTCGCATTTCGCCCCCATCGAAATGCGGCCGCCGTGGCCGGGATTCGATCCCGCGACCTCGTGCTCAGCAGCCCAACACCATAGCCACTGAGCAACCACGGCGGGTAACAAGAAAGTGTGCTCGTATCTAAAGACTTCGCCTAGAATTGCCGCGATAACGACGTTACTTGCGAATGACCACCACGCCTTGGGGAGGTAGCTAACGATCAGTTTAGTTGGTTGAAGTCAGATGCACCGGACATCCGGCCTCCAGAAGTGTAGACGCAAAGCGTTGCTACCCGCCGTGGTTGCTTAGCGTCTATGGTATTGGGCTGCTAAGCACGAAGTCTGGGATCAAATCCCGGTCATGGCGGCTGCATTTCGATGGGGGCAAAATGCGAAAACACCCGTGTGCTTAGATTTAAGTGCACTTTAAAGAACTCCAGGTGGTCCGAATTTCTGGAGTTCCCCATCACGGCGTGCCTTAAAATCAGAAAGTGGTTTTGGCACGTAAAACACCGTAATCTCTCTTAAGCGTTGCAAAATTCAAGGCACTCGAGGGCGTCTAGACGCGGAGGGAGTTTGGCTGCCAAAGCGACGAAACCCACGTGCGCCGCACGGTCATGCTCGACGCCATCAGCGTTGGCCAGAGACAGGGGAATGTCTTGTGGCTTCCGCTACTCGCGTGGGCGTTGTGTGGACGCACGTTAGTCTGCGCTGCTGCACGAGCGAATGTGTGCATACCGCACCCTGGCGTTTAAACTGGTCCGAGACGAACCGGCCGAACCACGGTCAGTCTGGAGCACGCGACCTTGACCCCGGACTTGCGCTCAAGGCCGGCCGTAGTGGCATGGACAGTAAACATCGGGCTAAACATGCACACGGTGATCATTTAAAGCATTACGCAATTTTGTTTTTAAAATCGCCTGTGGCAGACAGCATAGTTCTTGTCGGCGAAATGTATTACTCGAAGATGCCGATCACTACTAGAACGAGAAATCGAAACAGGTCTTTCGACTTATTTCCAGAAATTCACTAATTTAGTTATTCATTTATTACTGTACGACGTATAATGAAATTTACGAAATGTAGCTGGTGAGTTTACGCGACCTATCCGTTCGAAAATATTGACGACTGGATGATATCCGCTTCGCCATTTCGGGCTCTATGTGGCAAGATCGCCGAGGTAAAAACACTTCGTGCGGTAATGTCCACAGTTTTATGCGGACAGAAATGCATTTATTCACAACCTACGGAAGTCTTCCTTACACGATCTTTGAGAACGGTGTTTCAGTAGGAGGTCTGTAGTTATCCTAAAAGCAATTTTGCAAATGTTTATCTCTCTTCGAGACACGGGGTTTATCGACCTCTGGTAACAACCCTTTTCACACAACGAGTTATTGGTCAGCTGGCAAAATTACCGGCCGAACATGTCTGGCAAAGCCCGTCTATTGCAAACTACCACCAACACCATCACCGTTGTAAGAAATAAATTTTCTCGCAGAGAGAGAATTGATAAATTTCTCCTGAATGGTAAATAATACGCATTCTTAATTTCCTCTATGCACACATTACATGTACCTACTTGTGTTATTCTTGCAGTCAAATTACCATTCTTTTTCAAATACTTTTGGTGTTAGAGTTTTGTAATTCTCTTTTTTTCTTTTTGAATACGTTGACCAGCGTTTTCTATTTCCACTATCTGGGCTGTTTTTCTTCTTTTCTTTAGCCAGAAGTTTCGAATAGCCGGCCCAACCTATGACCATAATTCCCAATTCTCACATTCAATACAGAAAAATAAACAAAGACATGCAGGCACGTCTTTCATCGAATAAGAAAGCATACGCTTAGTTCATTTGTATTTGGCATCGTGCTCATAGTATTCGTAGTTGAAACAAAGAGAGATAGATTTCTTGGATTAAAGCAGCCAATTTCGCTTAAGCCAGCCTGCCTTAGCCGGTCACCCTGCTATATTATTGAAGAAGGGAGCAGCTCGAAAAGGAGGCAAAATGGAATGGTGCAAAGATGTTCGCCAATCTTAAATCCTGCCTGTATTTTTTTTTTCTTCACTGTCGTGCGGAACAACAAAGATTAAGCAGTACAAATTCGAAAACGAGGTCACAGGCAGAAGCGAGTAAACATGACTCAACTAACCATAACCCGACCCCAACTAAATCCGGTAGCCCGACTGCAAGCAATCTTACGTACCAATTTTCCTTCCCATCAGACCACAGCGTGGTTTCTTTACAAGTAAAGCCCAAAAGCTCTCATTAACATTTCAAGCTGGCGCAAAAGGGGTAGAACTCCCCCCCCCCCTTCCCTTGAACCAAATGGGCAACGCAAATATCAACGCGATTTTCCCGCGCCTTCCCGGAAGTCACAATAAATGGCCAGCAGACCACTACTCTTCCCTCCTATACCATATACTACGTTTGCAATGAAAGCCAGCGGCCTAAAGTGCCTGGCAAGCATTGAGAGGAATACCACTGCCCTCACATGGGGCTGTTTACATTTTTATTTTTTTCTCGTCGTTTACCTTCGCGGTCGTTCGCAGTAAAGAAGCAGCTCTCGCCTTTCCGTATATCTCAACGCTGCCAATTCGACCTCCATCCCCAAACGAAATCGCCAGTCTCCTCATCGAATCTGAGCTCGGGCAATAATTTACTATTGCAGCTGACGCATGCAGATTCACTCTCATCGCCTTTCTACTTGCAGCCGCACACCAGCTGTGCTTCCTCCAAGATGTGAAGAAAAGTTAGGAAGAAGGATCGCGACGATTCGACTCCCGAATCGTATTTTCTCCATCTTACCCTGGTTCCTGCCCGACGCAGTGTTAGATAGCTTTTCGGCTAGAGCAAGAATCGTAATAATTTTTTGTTGTTTTCACAAATATTTGTAGTCAGTATTTTTATTTTTCTCGATCATCCATCAGAAGCAGTGAACTGCTGTTTATTGTATTTTAGCCATTATTCTCTTATATTGCATCTTGTAAGACCTACTGCTCACCCGCCATACGGCAATGTGGCTTCCTTTCCCATGTCTGCCCAAGTTTTTGTTGTCCGAGCAATGGGATGGCTATTCCAGCGAATTTATTGTAATCTACTTTAGGCCCCCGCTCCAAGTTGCGTGCACCTTTTATCTAACTTGATATACGTTAGCCAAATGCGGTTGACAAGGAATATAAACCGGAAAAGGGTAGCGCCCATCTTGAACTCCTCTGTATATGCTTTCTATATTGCGCTCAGATAGATCGCTTCATCTGACCGCAACATGCCCAGGGAGGAATTTTAACGAGTTTTTGCCGTGACATTCCTCTTACACTGGAATTTCGCATCCTCTTCTATATCGCGCGTTTCTGAGAGGACACTGCAAAATAACATACCAGGTTATCAGAGACAAAATGACAACTTTAAATGGTGGCCTTAGCTATATATTGCTGGCTGTCAACGCAATTTGCGATATAGTTGCTAATATTATTAGTAACTTTAAAGCTTTGCCAATTTACTTCTCTTAAGTTTTTGTCATAAATTGAATGATGTTACTGCAAAATTTAGGGCAGGCATTACTCAAAAAAGATAGCTAAGGTATTTATACTTGGCGCTCCTTTCAAAAAACAAGGAATCAAAATATGCAGCAAAATATAAAAATCTGCAGCAGAATATATAAATATTGTAAGCGCTATTAATGTACTTTGTCGTTTTCATTTGTACATAGCCATATATAGCTTTATAATACCGGGACCGATCAAGTTGTCCAGCGCTGTTTATTCCAAGAAAGGCAACGCCCCAGCTCATGCGCGAAGAAGTCAAAGAACAGAGAAGATGATAATGGTTATGTACAAATGAAAACGACGACGTACGTTAATAGCGCTTACAATATATGTATGTCTTTAGAAAACTCAACTGGCGTAATGATATTGCGAGTCTCATCTGTCATGGCGCAGAAATCGCGCCAAACTGACACTAACGAAAGGCATTTAATTATCGTCTTTCATTTTTTTTGTGTTGTTTCTAAGAGATTAGGCACTTTTTATATTCTCAACGCCCTTATAAAAAGGTTTCATATTGGAACACAGCTGCGTTATCGACAACTAGAGTGCAATAAGGCATACAGCGGAGATATCACCAAAGAGAATCGAGGTACAGCTTTTTTTTTATCACGTGCCCAGAATTAAAAGCCGACAATGTGGACATCGCGATAAGGCGGCACTTATGGGCGACAATATCAGAACGAAAAACACCAGTCAAAAACAAGCGCGAAGTTTGTCACACAAACGAAGTCTCTGTGTCCTCACGATAAGAAAATTTTTGTTTTGTGACCATTTTTATGGTGTCGCCTGTCTTTCAGGGTGAGAACTTTCACGAAAAAGGTACGACTTATTGGCGCACTTTCAGCCATGATTATAACGTTATATTTTGGTTTACTACTGAAGTAGTTAGCATATTGAGATTTTAAATACTGGTAAATTATTCAGTGTTAGGCGGAGCTAACCATTACTCAGCCACTAATGTACGTCGCCAAAACAAGAAACGACAAGGGAAAATCACTTCGGTTAGCATGTTCGAAATATCCCTCAATAGCGGAAATGCAGAATCAGGCAACCGCTAGTGCCTGCGACCGTTATCATCAAAACGCAGTGGAGTCAATGCTATAATGGGAGCACTTATCGAAGACATACGTTTTATGGGAGTAAATGTGAGGTGCCGTGGTTTGCGCTCGGTGATAAGAACGTACGGAATAAACTAGTCATCCTGGACGTAACTGTAACAATAAATTCTAGTTTTTGTCGAGGAGAGGTCCAAAACGGTCGCTGAGCAATCTTCAGTTTTTCAATCCAATTCATTTCTATTTGTCATCATGTCACATGATGCCAGGGGCACAGACAAAAAAAAAAGAGCTGCAGTAGAGTGACGCGACCGAGATCTGTGCTACCTACATTGCATCTTTCCTTATTTACGAGCATCGAAGCAACCAGCAAAAGAAGAAGAAAACCTGGCACGGAAACCCAAAATTCATAACACCTTCGTATAACAAGAAATGGAATCTACGGAATACGTTGACTAACAAAAATCCTTCAGTTGCCTTTCCAGCTTTTCTTGAATTGCCAGCAATTAGTGTTGCCTGTGATTAATGCATAGGAATAAGTAGGTAAATAACAAATTCACAGGGACTCATTCCACAGTTTTTTTTTCTATATGAAATTAAACACTGTTTTCACTCAGATGGTTCCACACAGTATCCGATAACTATCTAATTCCAAGTAATTTGTTCAGGTTTTTGCTCAGACGGCATCACATTGGTTTCAGATCATCACTATAGCACTGTACTTACTGTTCTTCACATAATTATTTCCGCTCTCTCTTCCCCTTCTCCCATTGCAGGGTTAGGGGCCGAAGCCGTTGCAAGGAGCGAAGCATGTTACGCCCTGATCAGCCTCCTTGCGTTTCATTTTTCCTTCATTCTATCTTGCTTTCTCTGTTTCTCGCTCTCTCTCGTAAAGTCAGTAACCCTTCAAATCATCTGCATTCTCTGAGTACATTACACTTCCTTTGAAGCCCACTCTATTACTCTAGTAAGCTACATAACTTGCTCAACTCGAACATAACCGAAGCAGTCACCACATGCCAGAACGGCAGGTGCTATAGGTGTGCTGGGAAACCTCACGTGTCCACACCACTAGTGCATGTCACCCTTTTACGCATTGCCTCTATTTTCACCTCTTCCCTCCCTTCCCCACTGTAGGGTAGCAAACCGGATTCTGACGGCCACAATAATGACCCATTCGTTACTGCATATGTTTACCACACTACGGTAAACATCTGTTTACCACACCACTGTTTACCACAACTGCGACTTCTGATTCTCCTTTTCCG
Source organism: Dermacentor variabilis (assembly GCF_050947875.1). Classification (NCBI taxonomy): domain Eukaryota; kingdom Metazoa; phylum Arthropoda; class Arachnida; order Ixodida; family Ixodidae; genus Dermacentor; species Dermacentor variabilis. The sequence continues at coordinate 29,646,821 of NC_134575.1, read as the reverse complement.
TTTTCCTGAGATGTTGCTCCTACTATTTCGCGAAGCACCTTTACCGTGTCATTAGCCGCTTGGGGAAGTACATTAGGGACTCAATAATTACTGGCTTTGTTCGATGCTCAAATTTTTATCTTTATTAAGTCTGTGTTTGTGTTTCTAGATGAATAGCGAGAAAAAAAATTAGGTAAGACACAAAGGGTGGCAGGTAGTGCATGAGAGTAGTTCGTTTTTTTTTTTTTTTTTGCAAGGGCTTCCACTTTGAAAAAAAGAAACACGCAGAATGCAAAACAAACAATGACGACGAAAATTCCTCATCGTGAGGACAGAAAAGCTAAGTTGAAGCCACAAATTTCGTGCTCTTTATTTTGCTCGCGTCCGCTCTCACGTCGCAGTGCGTTTGTTCCGCCTTTTTCGAGATGTTTGCATGGTCGGCTTTCAATTGAATTTCAAAATTTTCCTCTTACATGAAATTCTCAATTTTTTACGAACCCATGCGAACCTTTTACGACGCCCTTGGCATCGGTGCCTTCGCATCACACATCTGACCACCGACTGCCAACCCTAGATCAGGAACCCGGGCGAACGAGGCTAAGAAAATGATTAACTTTAAACGAAGCCGACGATGAGAAAAGAAGGCCGAATTCATAAAGCTTGAAATTCGCAAGTGCTCGCAGCCATTGAGTCTTCGTCTTAGCGAAAAATTCGTCAGGCCGAAATATTCACATGGGAACGGATTACCAGCGAAGCTATTTAGGCTGAATACATAGGCTACATACATTTTTTTTTTCATACGGCACCATACTACGCCGACCCAACCGCCGCCAAGGTCACCGCACCTCACCATGCATATATGCCGCAACCGCTGCCGCAGCCGCGACGGCCCCTCCGAGGCGTGTGATTTCATAACCACAGTAGCCAAGGTCACGCGTGAAGGCGCCCTCGCACACAATTTTCTCCTCTCCCCTACCCGCCTCCATTCCTGTCCACGCGCCATGTACCCGATAAGGACGTATGCCGCCCAGGGTACTCCCACCGGGATACGCATGCGGGGAACGCATATAGGGGCTAGAGGTAAGCAGCTTCGCTGTAATGCGTCCAGCATCAGGATTGGTTGGCATTTTGTCTTACGAACAAGTCTAGTGTAGGAATTTCGTTTTGTGAACACGAGGCCGAGGGCCGGTGTAATGCACAGACTTCTTTCACTCACATTTATGTCTTTCTTATCATCCGCCGTTCAAGGCCGGTGATAACATAGGCGGAGTGTCACACGGACAACTGGACGAAGTGCGGAAAGGAATAGTATTGCAATAGAATCACTCTATCATCTCAGCCCAGCACTGCTTTATATGGCAGGTCAGCCGTTATTATTCTCTTAGAGAGATCGAAAGGAGTGAAAAAGAAGCGATATGTAAGATAGACGAAGCAGGAAAATTTTTTTCTTGTAGGTTACGGAGAAAGTTGGAAGAAAAAAAACTCACAAATACCACACAAAAAAGAATAGATGAAAATTGTTCCCTTAGCAAAACGATATCCAGCACTGTGTTCGGACGAAAACGAGCTCAGATGAAGAAGATGGAATTGGGGGAACTGAATTGTCGGGGCTTTTACTCCCTGGCTTTTGTCGCAGCTTGGAGGAAACGCAGCTGGTGGTTGGCTGCAAATGGAGAAGCGATGAGAAAGGAATCTGCTCACATGTGCCACAAAGGTGAAATATGCGCCGAGATCCGGCTCGATGAGGCAGCTGTTGACCTCTTTCCGTTCTGCACCAAGAAGCGGAACATGAATGGACCACATTGAAGATATACGGCGAAGCGAGAGACTGTTTACGACCGCGAAGCAAGAGACGGGAAAAGAATCTGAGGGCAGCGAAATTTCTGCCAACGCTAGCTCGGCCCAACTTGGCTGCTGGCTTACGTAGCTCACATATGGTGGGGTATAGAACAGGCGTGCTGGCAGATCATTGCTACTGCCGGGAACGCCTGCCGAATTTGTGATGACATTCGCGGTGGCCGATCCGTTGATACACTTTGCTACTGCTTTTTCTGCCATCTTGGAGTGTTATTCAGAATGTCAATAATTAACATACTCGCACAGGCAGAAATCGCGTTGCTGTCGGGGGGAGATGGCCGGGTTATTATGGCGCAGGATTATTTGCTGTTGAGAAGGCTGATTTACATGTGTTGGGTTAAAGCGAGTTGTGCCGTATTTACTAGTTTCAGATCATGTCCTTGACTTCAATTCATGCTCTTTATTCTTCGTTACCACGATGAATTGAAAAATAAAAATCGACCAACGAGTAAACAACAAACTTGAGCCATTTTTTGTAATTTATTCAGCTTTCCCCTTTTCTTATACCAATGCAGGGTGATAGGCTAAGGCAGGCAGGTTTAAACCAAGTTGAGTTCTGTATTAAAATAAGTTATCTCTCTGTCCTCTTCTGCCTCAGGATTTCTAAATCTTGATGCCCCTCCGTCGTCGTCATCGTTTTCTTATCATACCATCTTCTTCATGCCGTCGTCGCGATACAGACGTTGTCATGCAATCATTGTTATACAGTCTGCGCATTGTCATCGCCGTCGTCCTGCACTAGTGGTCAGACCATTGTTCTCATTACGTCACAGTCACACCTTTCTCTATGGTCACACTATGAGCGCACTGCTCCTGGCTCATATAATGAACTTCCGAACGAGCAAGTCTCATCCAGAAAAAAACAAATAAATAAACGGATTTGGAGGACAAATAAAGAATGGATAATTGCGTTATCTAGAATATAATCGAGAGATATGTGATGCAAGGCGTGCACTTTTAAACAGCGCGGGCCTCTTTTACTGCACAAAAAAAAAAACAGCTTTTGATTTTTATGGAAAATGTGCGGCCGAGCCCACACCTATAGGGATTACTCCTGAGCTGTAGTCCTCAGCGAAAAATTCTTAGTTAGTTTCACTAACTATGCCTCGTCCGCTGCATAATTAGGCGTTCTCTCGGAAGAGCACATTTAGGGATATGTCAAGATCTATGTCAACCCCTATGTCAAGATCTCCTTAATTCTGTTTTCAAGTTTTTCGCTCACATTTTGTGCGAAACCTTGACCGAGTACCGAACATCGGGATGTAGTGCCCATTTCCGTGAATCTCATTAATTTGAATCTCGTGCATCTGACATCGCTTCGTTCACATGATGGCCAACAATAAGCAAAATTGTCACACTGCGAAGAATATCGACAGTTTAACGTTTCAGGAGTCTTGTCCGTGTAAAGTCATATACGAAAAATGGCTATACAGAGCCATTTAAGAGAAACAAGTGAGGTACGAAAGGCAAGTAGGTTAATCGGAAGATGGATGTGCAGTTTGCTACCTTGTACTGGTGAATGGGCAAGGGGAGACAGAAAGATAGAGAACAATGCACACACACAGAAACAGAGGGAGAATAAAGAAAAAAAAAGCAAAACAAACAAAAACACGCATATAACGGAACTCAGGAGTGGCGCAGTCGTTTAATTTAAGAGAAATAAACTACAATGTATACACGTAGTGTCAGAGCGTCATTTCAATGCACTCACATGCAGGAATGTTTTGCTTTTACGTGTTAAATGCCCGATATTATGACACCGGCTGTAGTGGGAGGGTGTGGATTCGCTCTTTTATAACGTGGAGTTCGTTCACGTGCGCCTAATGTCAGGTGCAGACACAGGTGCCCATGTTAGGTACACGTGTTAGGTGCCCTCCCTTCCTCCACACCCCCTCCCCCTTCTTCCGCGTTACGCGAGCTTTGTCACGTCGACTCATACATTCGTCGCGAATGAAGTGACAATCATTCTTGGCTCACTCTGGAGCGCTCTCCCTCTCACCGACAGCACACGGCATGGGGGTTATACGAGGCCTCTCGGTGACGGTTCTCCTGGAGTGTCTATATAATTGCTGTCACAATAACGTGTAAATTCTTGCCGTGGTGGGCACCAGCGAAAAAATAATAAAATAAAATAAAGTTATCAAAATGCAAGTGTAGACCCTTTCCGCGTAACGTTGTAGCTGAAACCAAGTCCGCGAATGTCGGAGCTGGCACGAGCATGCTTCGTGCACAGATAACTGATCAGGTACCCAGATTAAAAACACAAAATATGGCGGGGATATTAAGATGACGTCACATCTGCCATTTTGTAGTTCTCTTAACAGATTCAACAGTGCTGCTGGAGACACGCGTATAGAGGCCGAACCTATCCTTTCGCACGCGTGACTGTACAACACTATGGTGGTCAGGAAAACAGCTGCCTATGTTTTATGTATATATAGATAGAACGCTCGAAAAATGGGAGAGCTAGCACAAGTTTGATATCAACACCGTGTCGCCAGTGGAAGTGCGCAGTCAACGCTTTTTGATGTGCCAAATTGATTTTAGTTTATAATCATTACCAACAGTAAGGCGGAGAATTGGCACATAACCAGTAAATTATTTCGCGTCTTTCTCTGTAGAGGAAAAAAATTAGAAAGCAGAAAAGGCGTCTCCCGCGCTCGATGCATTTCTTGCAATATTTCTCTCACGCTATAGTTCCGACGGTGAAAGGCACGCCTAAATTCGCTTGTACACGCAAATGAGCTGAGTCAACACATTAGGCTTAGCGGGAAAATGGTCGGAGAATGCAGAGAAATGGCTTCCGTCGCCTATAATTAATTTATCGGACAGAAGAAATGTTTGTTTTTTCTTTCGCGCAAGGTGAACTGAACACACTCTGAAACGAGAAAAGAGTACGCGCGAAAGGCAAGAAAATGAGAAAGAAGAATGGCATAGAACTATCAACTTGAGTTCCCTTTTTCTTTACAAACACAGCAGCGACTAGAGAAAGAGAGAGAGAGAGAGAGGGATAATACTGGAGATGCAAGAAGGTTAACCGGAAGAGAAACATACGGTTTCCTGTCTTGTATTGTTGGAAGGGCAAGATGACACAGAAAGAATAAATGGAAAGCGTCATACCCAAGTTCCTAATGGAACCGGTGGCAGAAGCAGAGGACCCGAAGGTAGTGCAAACTATGTTGTTGTTTTTGTAGGGAGAAGAAAACAATAGTGAGAAAATAAATAAATCACCTTTGAAAAGCGCCGCAAGGCATCCATAAATTGTTGGGAAGCAAACACATTTCCCACTCTGAACTCGGGAAATGAAGTTATGTAAGGAAGCTGCCCAAACAGGGAGAACTGGTGCCACATGTTAGATAAAAAACGGGCAATGTGGTTATGACAGGCCATTTTTGTTTTTGGCATGTAAACAAGTTTGCCTAAGGCAAAATGGTTGGGTGAACCAAGGGCCTCGACATGTTATTTTTTCAGCAACATTCACCAGAAGCTAGCCAACAGTGAAGCCCTAAGCATTCCATGGCGTTATTGTTTGATGGTTTTACATGTTTAGTGAGGACACCTATAGTAGAAAAGGTAAGGAATTATATTTTATATTGCATCGAAGTTTCAACGATAGAAACTCGATGGCTTTTAACGGCGGTGACACCGCAAGCTTTTGGGATAATTCATTTCGAGAAGACTGTCAACGTTAACGCGGTTAGCATTCAAGCATTGCAGCGACACACCGCGTTGTCAAAGGCATCCTTACATTCCCTATGGTCACTTCCAAGTTTCAATCTCTCTCACGCAATACGACGATATACCGCATTGCTGAACAGACAAGAAAGGCCCTTTTATTATCCATCTGTGGTGGTAATTTTTAGATTTGCATTGCTGTGGCAGAGGAATAGTCTAGAGGAATTCGAAATCCCAAAGGCAACGCCGGAAGGAGTAAAGAAAGCCTTGAGAGATATGCAAAGGGGGAAGGCAGCTGGGGAGGATCAGGTAACAGCAGATTTGTTGAAGGATGGTGGACAGTTCGTTCTAGAGAAACTGGCCACCCTGTATACGCAATGCCTCATGACCTCGAGCGTACCGCAATCTTGGAAGAACGCTAACATAATCCTAATCCATAAGAAAGGGGACGCCAAAGACTTGAAAAATTATAGACCGATCAGCTTACTGTTAGTTGCCTACAAACTATTTACTAAGGTAATCGCAAATAGAATCACGAACACCTTAGACTTCTGTCAAGCAAAGGACCAGGCAGGATTCCGTAAAGGCTACTCAACAATAGATCATATTCACACTATCAATCAGGTGATACAGAAATGTGTGGAATATAACCAACCCTTATATATAGCTTTCATTGATTACGAGAAAGCGTTTGATTCTGTCGAAACCTCAGCAGTCATGGAGGCATTGCGGAATCAGGGTGTAGACGAGCCGTATGTAAAAATACTGAAAGATAGCTATAGCGGCTCCACAGCCACCGTAGTCCTCCATAAAGCAAGCAACAAAATCCCAATACAGAAAGGCGTCAGGCAGGCAGATACGATATCTCCAATGCTATTCACAGCGTGTTTACAGGAGGTATTCAGAGACCTGAATTGGGAAGAATTGGGGATGAAAGTTAATGGAGAATACCTTAGTAACTTGCGATTCGCTGATGATATTGCCTTGCTTAGTAACTCAGGGGACCAAGTGCAATGCATGCTCACTGACCTGGAGAGGCAAAGCAGAAGAGTGGGTTTAAAAATTAATCTGCAGAAAACTAAAGTAATGCTTAACAGTCTCGGAAGAGTACAGCAATTTACAATAGGCAGCGAGGCACTGGAAGTGGTAAGGGAATACATCTACTTAGGGCAGGTAGTGACGGCGGATCCGGATCATGAGACGGAAATAATCAGAAGAATAAGAATGGGCTGGGGTGCGTTTGGCAGGCATTCTCAGATCATGAGCAGCAGGTCGCCATTATCCCTCAAGAGAAAAGTATATAATAGCTGTGTCTTACCAGTACTCACTTACGGGGCAGAAACCTGGAGGCTTACGAAAAGGGTTCTACTCAAATTGAGGACGACGCAACGAGCTATGGAAAGAAGAATGATAGGTGTAACGTTAAGGGATAAGACAAGAGCAGATTGGGTGAGGGAACAAACGCGAGTTAATGACATCTTAGTTGAAATCAAGAAAAAGAAATGGGCATGGGCAGGACATGTAATGAGGAGGGAAGATAACCGATGGTCATTAAGGGTTACGGACTGGATCCCAAGGGAAAGGAAGGAAGGAAAAAGTGGAGAAGGAAGGCAGGGAGGTTAACCAGTTTTAACTAACCGGTTTGCTACCCTACACATGGGAGCGGGATGGGGGGGAAGGGAAGCGTAGCAGGGGGCGGCAGAAAGTTAGGTGGGCGGATGAGATTAAGAAGTTTGCAGGCACGGCATGGCCACAATTAGTACATGACCGGGGTTGTTGGAGAAGTATGGGAGAGGCCTTTGCCCTGCAGTGGGCGTAACCAGGCTGATGATGATGATGGTGATGATGATGATGATGATGATGATGATGATGATGCTGTGGCAGAATGCGGTGTACACTGCCTCTGGGATCCGGCCACTCTGCTATGACACTAGTTCCCACGGCCGACCAAGACTTGGCTGACATCTTGGTTTCTTCATCAAGAGGGCCGACTGAGGCCCCCGATCCTACTTACGCGAAACCCGTGTGAAGTCGCGAAAAAAACACGTTGTCATCAAAACAGCTGTAAGAGGGAGCACGCGCATGAGTCAGGAATTACGCGTATGCGATGACGTCAGAGTGATGTGATGATTTACGCCTGTAGACGCACGCGATGGTCGACCTGGAAATTGGCCGGTTCGTCGGCGCATGCCATAGCCGATCTCGCCACTTTCCCGTCGTTTAACACGTCGCGCTGTCGGTGCTCGCGCCATGTTAGGAGAGATTTAGGTTTGCGTGATACGTCATGCGATGTCTGAACAGCACATGTTAGTCTTATGCCGCAGATTACTGCACAAATTATCATGATTGTGACTTATGTAATACCCCACATGGGGCCCTTAAGGGAATAATAGATGATGATGATGATGATGATGATGATGATGATGATGATGAACACGACGGCGCCACAGCAGTCCACACTGCTCTCTACAATCGAAACTTTTGCTTGCTCCTTTCTCAATACGTGGCGACGGCAACCAATGAGTGATAAAATTCGTGCCATGGCTAATCACGTCTAATGCTGAGGAGAACAAACTAGGCATGTTTGTTGTTATGATTGAGATCAGCTGCCTGCTCTCACACGGATGGAACTAAAGAGACGGCACCGCTGGATGTGAAAAGCGATTTGATTTCCATCCAGCACATAGATGACGAGACGACATCAGTGTTCGTAATGCTTCCGCCAGAAGCAGCGCTATAAGAGTCTGATTGTTCACTGTATCAGTACTGTGATTGCACTCTCTAGCAATGGCACACGCCGTGACGACTTGCTAAACGTTGACCTTTCGGAAGGGTCATCCGCGGTTTCATGGAGAGGTTGCGCATGCTCCGAGGGCCGAACGCATCACGTATCACGGTAACGCATGGCGCATGTCGGAACAACTAACGTTATCTAATAATAAATGTACAGTAGGCTTTACGAAGTGCTGTGCTTAGGGCGAATTATATATTCCGCGGCTAAGTGAGTGCGAACAGTCGGAACAAAAAGCTCAGAGAATGTCTTGAGCCGGCTCAGCGCACTTTAGTTAAAACCTCTCTCGCAGCTAAGGCGCCCAAGTCGAGCGCTCCTTTATTCAGAGCAAGCCCGCGTGCGGGTGAGACCATTTTACAGGCTTCTGTGGTCGCCGTTCAACAGCTCGTTCGCACCCAAATACTTGCCGCGCTTTTTGGGCAAATACAGGCGTGCGCCAATCGTATACACCTTAAACTGAACGTTTTCGTCGAGGAAAGCAAGGGACATATCGCGGGATATTCGTGCGTCAGGCTCGCCGGTTTATACGCATCCCCGGTTTATGCGGTTTATACGAATCCACGGGAACATGCAGAGGGACTAAGAACCTCCCGGCATCCTACAGGAGAGCAAGCTTCTCGAGACGCTGGTAGGGCGAGCCCGACACTGCGAAATGGCCTAACTAGGGTTTAACTCAGCCCCAAACGTTGCGTAAAGCCGGAATCTTAGTCCAGTGCTCATTTTTTTACCTTTCTTTTCCCCGTTGTACTTAGCTTCCCAAAGTTTCTTGGTATACAACAATAAATATTTTGTTTGTGTATTGCTTCATTGTTGGAAAGCACTTGTAGGACAGAGCAAAGAGAAAATACAGGTGTGCAGAATCGCACATTGAGGCTTCGCAAATGCAGTTTACTAGTTCCAGCTATGCCCGTGAGCACATAAAGGGTGTTTGTACGGAATATTTAGCTTAACCGCTTTTTAGCGTTAACACGGAGTCTACTAAAAGCGCAGTTCGAAACCGAATGTGCTTGAATTTCAAGGCGATCCTGTCTATAGAAGCGAATTGCTCATCTTGTGGTAAATTTTGAGCTACAGCATTGTGGACAGAGTAAATGCAGAGAATAAGCTTTATAAAAAAGTACTTCTTAGACCCTACGCACTGTCAGAATTGATGTTATGTGAATGAATCATTTAGCTGGCAGCTGGCTACCTTGCGGTGCTCACGCTATAGCAAAGCGATACCAGGTGAACCAGCGGGCTTACATAAATTGAGTAGTTGCGCGTGCGTAGGTAGCGTGCGTGTTTGTGTCGACAAAGGCACGGCCACGACCTCGTTGCTGATAATCGCATGGCAGCTAGGGCACGATTTCTACGGGGGCCGTCCCATGCGAGCTTACGTCACGGCGAACATTTGGTTCTACATAGGTACTGGACGAACGCCAGCGGAATAAATACGGATTGTGGCGTCATCGGCCACGACGTGCCAGGCAAATCGTGCGTGAGTATGGCTGCGTCATGCGCTATAAGTTGAAGCGACAATGGGCATTTGTATTCCGGCAAAGAGAGATGTTAAGGAAACATGATTAACTTGCATGAGCGTGTAGTTGGTACAACGTCGGACAGTTATTACGCCGCGTAAGCTGCTACGAGGAGAGAGAGAGAGAGAGAGAGAGAGAGAGAGAGAGAGAGAGCAAAGAGAGGAAAGGCAAGGAGGTCAACCAGACGAGCGTCCGGTTTGATACGCTACACTGGGGGAAGGGAAAGGGGGAAAAGAAAGAGGAAAGCAGGATAGAGGGAACACTGTGTGTGCGCGCAGCAAAGCGCCTGGAAATCAGTAAAGTCCAAGCAAGTGCTCCGCCGATATGTTAGGCTGCCGTCGTTCTGCTGTCTGAAGCTAACCTTGGTGCTTCCCCATAGCTGGTGATGCACGTTGAAGTCACCAGTGAAGACCAAGGAGCCGGTGGGCGTCAGCAGTACGTTGCAGTACGAGGAAAGTACTAGGAAAAGTGCGGCATCCCCCCTTTTCTGTGGAAATAAATGTTCTTCATTCATTCATTCATTCATTCATTCATTCATTCATTCATTCATTCATTCATTCAAGTGCGGCATCCCAAAGACAGCGCAGTCTCATACGCCGCCTGAAAGCGCGAGCTATCACAAGCATAGACCACGAGAGAGTTACACGAGGCACGCGTTTTTTTCAAAGAGCCGACTGGCTTTCGAACGCGAGAAGTCTGCATGCTCAATGTGAGTGGAAATTTAAGATTGGCAGTATGCTGGAGAAAATTTTACTGTTTTGCGGTAACACCACCTAAAGGAGCATAATGTTTTGAGAGAGAGACAGAGATAAATTTATTCACAGGAAGGCACAGAGGTCGGTCTGAGATGTAACTTGCTCTGGCCTGCTAGTCTACATAAATGTTTTGATTTCTCTATTATGTGCGGTGTAACTGCGAACATGGTAATGAAGACAAAAAAAAGGAACCGATTGTGGCCTAATGGCTATGGCGCTGGGCTACTCTGCTCGACGGCAGAGGTTTGATTCCACTATCTGTCACAGATTGTTTTCTTTTCATTAAGGCGAGACAGCAACCTACCTATACCCTCAGATGACTATTACCCTCGATGGTGGAGTGAATGTCGAAACATCCGTTGGAAATTATTGCACCCAAAGGGTGCAATTCGAAAAGATCACCCTTGAAAATTGGTGTGTCACTTCGACTAAGCAGTCTCTTCTATGAGTGTAAGGGGGTGAGCTTTAGACACGAGAAAACGCCCCTAAGGGTGCAATTTTTCTGAGTGTGCCTACCTGCCTAGGCAGGTAGGTATATATACCAACGGAAAGTCTTATGAGGTAAACAAGAAAAATTTTAGCCTTCTGGAGGCTCGAAAATCTGAGTTGGGAACTTTGATTGGAACCCGTACGTGTGTTGTATGTTCACGAGAGCCCATGCGGGCAAGAATAATTGCAAAAGTTTTCATCGCGAGACGGCCACTGTCGCAAGTGAACAAAGTGGACGAGCGCTACGCGGCAAGTCTGATTTTAATTAGAATAAAAGCTCGAACACGCTGTAGTAAACGAGTCAATGCTTACTTAAAAAGTGGCAATGCTTACTCATCGTCTTGTATTTTATTTTTTTATTTTTTTAGAGCGTCGCCGTCGGCGTAACCACTCGAACGCGTGTGTGCCACTGTTCGCACGTTCGTCGTCGCCTTCTTCCTGGCAGCTCAACGGGGACATTGATAAAAAAATACTTTAGAAACAGGGGCTTCGTGAAATACACTTGGTATCTTTTTACAACTCACGGGATTGTTTTTAATCATCTTTCGAGATTTAAAAAAGAAACTTCAATCTTAGAGTTCGCTACCTGGACGAGGTGGGTGCGACACAGCGACCGAGAAATCTGAACGCACAATCAATTCGTCTGACAAAATCGCTAACCACGCTTTTAGTTAGCTACTTTGCGGCACACATTGCAATTCGCGAATTGCAGCTAGTGAGTTATCGGGGCGTATCCACTTGGAACGAAATGTCAGAATGTCGCCAGATTCGAGATGTTTCTTTCTAAAGTGTGCGACTCAATATATTCGCCGTTTAGTTACGTCTGTACTTCGGTGAATCAAACAGCGCATTCTCTAAAAATAGGTACAACAATAGGGAATTTTTACCGCAAGTGTGACAGTGCGTATCTCGAAACAGGTTCCACCTCCACAATTCGTTCTAACAGGACGTGCCCGGCACACTCGCCCTCTACAATTCGTAGGTCGCAATATCTGCCATTAACTAGCTATAAAGTAAATAACGCGTTCCTGTTAACTGATCAGTTATGCATTTCGATTGATTTTGCAAGTAAATAACGACCGTGTATTCGAGCAATCTCGCTCTAACAGCTGAAGTTTTATATCAGACGAAAGATCGTATTTATTAATCTTTGTATCGTAAATAAACACCTCGTATATCACAGCATATAAAAGAACAAATGTCATCACACAATAAATTACACATGTTTTGTGATTCAGATAACGCAAATGTAGTTATGAAGTAGCTTATGAAAAGTTATACAAGGCTATTCGTGGGGCCTATTTTCTGGTTTTGCAGGCTTTCTTTGACGCATGGAAATAAAAACTTTTATGTAGCACGTATCGAGCGATAGAAAGGTGAATCGGGAATTTTTCAGGAAGCCGTACTATTTTCTGATGGACAATATTTTTGTGATAACAAACTTTTGGAAGTAAATTAACTTATGTTAATTAATTATGTATTTAGGCAAAGCACAAAAACAGTCTGACCTAATCCAAGCGAAGGCAAACAACATTACCTTGGTTCTGTGTAGCTAAGTGGCACTCGAATTTATTTTTTTCAGTTTTGGCTCGATCTACTTGGAACAACCTGTATGCCGATCTTCAGCAGAATATGAGTCGTCGTATGGCAACCTACGGCGTGCATGTTGGCGAACGCATAGCTAAATCAGCATCCATACCTAGATTTCATTTGCTGGCAGCTTTCGGTTTGTTTTGCCTAGTGAGTCCTCTTGCGCGCTCTTCCGATAAAGATCTCGTTCGATCGTTGACCCGTTCGTTCGTTCGTTGAGTAGCAGAACGTATAGTACTGGATTCGGCGAAGAACGAACCACGTAAGCAAGGGCTGTCTCACATCCCTCTGCTGCAGGTTAGCCACTGGAGGTGCCCAGAGGCACCGCTTCCTTAGTGAACGTATAGAGTACCCGAAGTACGGTACAACATTAATTCATTCATAAACAATGTCTCCCCTTCATGCAGCCGACGAATTTGTCGTCTCTATATAAGTAAATGTTTCTAACAGCACTGCTGTTTTTGTGATCATTCTCCTGTTCCTTTTGATGCACGCCGCACGTCTGTCGCTGGAATCCCCAAATCATTTGCCAAGAAATTAAAAAGATGCAAAGGTTCTCACTGTGCTGCGAGGATTCGAACTCACGACCTATAGACAGACCGTGCAGGATCCTACTTGTCAGCTCATTTGTCCATGCTGCAGCAGTGGAGGACATTGATCTTGGAGAGCGTGTCCATGCCAACAGTTGTCATGATTGGCTAATGTCCGCTAAACACCTGCGCACTAGATGGATCTGGCGTCTGCACCTTTTTCGTGCTCTGGAAAGTCGCTTCCCAACAGCATAGAAATTGCCTGACCTTGAATGTTCATGGAAATATTGTAACCGTGTATCCCGGCTTTGCAGCAGATAATGTGATAAATTCCTGCGGTATCCAATTTCTCGTTCGACGTCCGGGTGTAGTTCAATGTCATCAATACATTCATAAGACACATTGTTGCAAAAATGTTCACTCACGTCCAGCGCATAGGCGGCGTTCAGCGTTTCGATGCTGGCATCCGTCACACCACCAACCTACGACTCCCTATGGATAGCCTCTAGCGATAAAAGTTTCAAGAGCGTTGGTTGACACATAGTTACATTATACATGGAAATGGTATAGGTTAGAAGATGCCGACTCCGTATGAAATAATTCATAATGCTTCGTGTCATCATGGCTACTGTTTGTAAATATGATATATATATGTATATATGTACGTGCCTATGTATGTATGTATGTATGTATGTATGTATGTATGTATGTATGTATGTATGTATGTATGTATGTATGTATGTATGTATGTATGTATGTATGTATGTATGTATGTATGTATGTATGTATGTATGTATGTATGTATGTATGTATGTATGTATGTATGTATGTATGTATGTATGTATGTATGTATGTATGTATGTACGTACGTATGTATGCATGTACGTACGTACGTATGTATGTATGTATGTATGTATGTGTGTATGTATGTATGTATGTATGTACGTATGTATGTCGATCGTATGACAGAAATGGTAAGGAGTCGTGCTAAGGGTAAACTAGAAAAAATTAGTTCAAATAGTGGGCAATATGTGTTTCAGTGATCAGTTAGGCCCGATTTGTCGTAAGACATCACACGTAAGTCATATAAGGAACATCAACTGCAAGTTGTCATCGAATAAGTCCTTAAGTACTATTAGAACTAGTCAACGTCTGACAGGCAGCCGCCTCATGGGATAACCTAGGTCACATCCTGCCGTCTTTCATTCTCGCTAGATCGTTTTTCTCCTTTTGTCATCGCTCTCTGATTTCTCTTTCCTAACCATTTGCAGTTGAGCTATAAAGCAGCACAGCGGGATCGCAGTTCATTCACATGTGAATCGTTCATCAATTTTAAGAAACCGCAGCCATCACTTTAAGGAAATACGCTAACAGAAAAAATCACAAACTGTAGTAATGGTAAGTATGAGTAGACATGCTGAACGAAGCGTACAATATGTGCACATATGGAGACACAAAAATAAAAGATTTTCATTCGATCGGAAATGACTGTAAAAGCCATTCCTATTGTTCAACGCCAGCGGTCTTAAACTGATGTAGCGTAGCTTCGGCGAATATGCGGAATTTTGTCAACAGATATCCGCATGCAGGTTTTGATACACGGAACAGTAACGTGCCTTTAAGAATAGCAAATCTGAGGTTAATTTTGGATTTTCGTGCCTCAATTCGTTCAATGTTCAGGAATTACGCTTCTATTATTGCAGTAGCTATTGGAGTGGTTACGTCAGTACAACGTGGTTTGACTCGTCTTTATCAATACACGACAATTAAAGTTCATATCCCGCAATTTGTCAATACTAAAGCCCGTGAGACGAAGTCTAAGCATTACTTAGGCCTAAGTTCAATTTTGGCACATCACACACGACGCCGTGTTCGCACCCTTTAGCAAGAAAATTTGGAACGGCGTTGTTTGACACAGACCATAATATTATAGATCCAGGCGCTCTAAGTTAAAGTATATAATCTGACCGTGAAATAGTCCGCCACTTTATGTGGCATTTAAGCTGCTCTTTTTATTTTGCTGAATAGTGTTGCAGAAATCCGTCAATACGCAGGGCAAATTGGGTGGTTCGGCGAGATGTAGTCTTAGGAACGCACCCATACTTCCGGCTCCGTTGAAAGGTCCCTGTCTTGTCGTCCTTTCGTTGGAATGAACTTTTCCTAAACACGTTGCGGTCATTACGCCACTTGTGTATCTTATCGTCCAGCTGGAATCTTCCCTTCCTTGTGTCTCAATGTCACGGGCCTTATACGTTTAAGGCGCCTGAAAACATGCGCATTTTTGAAGTTGTTTCACTGTGAGCAAAGTCTAGCTTTGGGTTTTGATATAAAGGACGTGCACATTACGCCTCAAGACTAATACATAGAATATTTCGCATAACTTGCGGCGACCTTCTTCTGAAACGGCACAAACGTGTATTTGGTTAATTTTTGTGAGGGAAAGCTCTCACCAAAGATGAGTTCGAGCTGTAAAAGCTCCCATCTTCAAATACGTCAAATTGGTGAAATCTGTTTCCTCGGCAACCACTGCAGCGACAGTAACGATGTTCGTCTCATCCAAAAAATGTTAGCATGGTCGAACGCGGTTAAACCAAGTTTGCCGGGCGATAACAAGGTTTTGCTTGCTTTGGTTTTCCTCGCGTCCTAAGGGTTAGAGAGAGTCTCCAGACACACGCAGAGGGTTTGGCTGCAAAAGCGACGAAGCCAGCTAAATGGACGCACCATTAGCACATCATTCATTCAGCTGAGCGGTGGAGCAAGTTCAGCGTTTCTGCTGGCCTGGCATGCTGGCACTTACATTGTGAGCCCGGGGGCGTTCTTTGAGCACGCTACAGCGTTCCAGCATGTGCTGCTGCGTGAACGCGCTGCTATGATCGGAACGCAAAGCAAAGGCCAAGCCATAACGTTACCTGAAATTTCACTGTTAGCTACCGCATAACGACGATGGCGTGGGCTTCATCTCGCCATTGTTGTGAGAATTTGTGGCTATATAGGTGGGCAGGGGGGGGGGGGGCACCATTAATTTTGCCAAACAGTATTTGCCTCGCGTGCCTAAACAAATGTCGTAATTGCGTACAGTTGAATACTATCGAAAGTGTGAGCGCAACGCTTAACCTTGCCGTAAAATTCTATGCTACTGTCTTTGAGCTAAATCGGCAATATTTGTTTTCCTATTGAAATCTCCCATTTTTCACACACATTACTGGAAATGTAAAAAAGAAACTCTACCTAGTTTTCAGCTCGGTCACTACATAATAAATAGTGATAATATAATTATGTACACTTCATATAAAGCACATCTGAAGCAGACAAAATTTATATATTAGACACAGCCGTTGAGTGCAGCATCACTTTCTGACCAAACCTCTGCAAGACCCCTGAAACGATGCAAAGAATTCTGTATGCAAAGTTGTGAATGCATCAGTGTACACGTGACTCAATGTTCAAATGGTACCAGGAGGAGCTAAGTTCTCGATTGCATAAGAGGACATAACAGGCTACCCGTAGACATCCGTCCAGCAAACTTTCAGCGGTAGACCACTGTGCTGAAACGGCCGCTCTCTAGAGGGGGGGCAATTAGTGTGGGCAGTCATTATGCACTTCTTCCTCATCTGTATAATTATCAACCTCATACGTGTGTCTTCGTTTTTCATCGCGCCTGTGGACGCCATGTCAGTGCGTACTTTGCCTGGGGCGCTTCGCAGTGTCTCCGGATTAATAAAATATCGGCCATGACCGTTACGTCGCAAGACGTATATACATATGAACGAGAAGAAGGAAAACCGCGGGGCGCGTTTTGATTAGATGATCAGAAGCCAATAAACAATGACACGAAGGACAGCATAGGGGAAATTATTTCACAAATGGTTTCCAGCAGAACACAGCGGCACTGATAGAAAAGGACAACGAAACAACACTGTACTAGCAAGTGAATGTTTATTCTTCGTTTTCCCCCACTATTTATGCAGCGAAAAAGCTAATACTTCCTTTTTTTGTGTCACACCGATTAACCGAAGGATGGTTTCTGCGCCACTCTCTGGTTGTCCTTTGCAAAGCACAATTTGCGTGGCCATAAAGTTCGGACCTTTGTGGTGGTGAAACAAATGTTCCATGAGATTACACTTTGCGCGGGATGAAAGTAAGGAAACTTTAGTGCACCACGCTTGGCTTTAAGTATTTAATTAACCGCTGTTTAAAGCTTTGCTTCACACTGACAACCGACAGGAGCGCATGGACGTGAATATTCTTAGTTTTATTGTCAGTTACTCATACTCTTGTTTTCATTTCTTGGTGTTCTCATTCGTTCCTATAATCTTTGTTGCATAAGAGAAGTGGGGTAGCCGAAAAATTTTTTTTACCTCAATTGATCCGCACCAGCACATGCGTAACGAGAGAGACGTTATCTTGTTTTCTGCTGTTGTTGCTGGCATTGCTGTTGCTTTATCTCTCGTTCTCTGTTTTCCTATTGATATTACAATTGTTCTTGTGGTCGCCGTCGTCGCTACTTTGTGGATGATATAAAAAACGAGGGCGTCATCTAAGTACCAATAAAAAAATTATGTCACTTACGAAAAATCAGGTTGAGACATTTGGAACGTCATTGCCTTCGCCGCTACTTCATGTTTCTCCTAAGGACTCCTTTCGTGAGCCAGAATCTCTCGGGCATTCGTTGGAGGAGTCTGACGAAGACGGATAAGGTGTACAGCCGAAAAAAATACCCTCCGCCTCACCCACCACTCAGTGAAGAGGAAGCCGCCAGCTGGCGCAACATCAAGAGCGTGGTATACATTCCCCCAACCTAAATTACAAAATTATATGTTCCCCACTCGCCACAGGCCCGAGTGCCTGGGGTTTCGGCGGCATACCAACACTACAACACATTACACGCGATTGTGAATCCCACCCGTTTGATAAAACACGCCACACAATGGATGCCGATGTGGGCTTGTTGGCAATGCATATTCAAGGGGTGTACGGTAGCGCAATTACCAGACGGGACAAAAGAAGACACGCAGGGTCACACACAGCGCTGTGTGTGTCCCTGTGTGTCTTCTTTGGTGCCGTCTTGTAATCGCGCTACCGTACACCCCTTGAAGACACACAATGGAGCAATGGTAAGGCACAGCTAACCAGCTCAGACCTGGCGGGACAACAGGTCAAGCGGGCGGCCGAGGCCACTGGGGCGCTGGACTAAAGGGTCTCCGACCATTCCCGGAAAATTATTTTAAACAATACAGGTTTCTCTTTCTCGGACTCATCTTGCTGAGCACTTCGAACAGCCTGAGGCCACATAGACGCCCTCGTCTTGGAATGACAGTAATACCACCGTAGGCATGCGGCTGTAATGGACTCTCTCAAACATCCTTTCCGGAGGTGCGACACTAACGTACCAGTACGTTCCTCAAGCTTGCCTCACATCGAAAGTGGCCGTTCTTGAACTGAATTTGTTTCAATGTTTCCAATTTTATTGTAGGGGACGCACAACATATCTTTAGTTATTTAGTTTTGCTACAGGTCATCACCTGACACATGCTTAAAAAATCGGAACTCCTCGCCCAGCTGAAAATATGAGTATTGAAAGCGAAGCGAAGTCGTGGCCTGGGGATACTTGGACACCTTTCTGAAATATATCGAAAACAGGCCGCACGAAAGACTCGGGCTAATTCAACCATAAATATAGCCCGAGGATCTCTTCTACCGCAAGGACCGACAACTCGAACTCTTGAGGAAGTCCAGTTTAAAATAGCTGCTTCGCTTACGCCTTCTTCTGGGGTTTCTACGACGCTAGAAAAATGAATTTCTTTCCTATAGCATCGCGCACATTTTTTTCTTTCTCATTATCTGTAGACCGATCATTCCATCTTAGTTTTTATTTGTTTCATTTATTGGCCCGTGGCTATTGTTCCGCCGTTTCATGAGGATTTGTAGAAGATGCGGAAATTGCCTGCATATACGGGAAATCGCAGTGTCGAAGTACTGAAATGAAAAATATTCATCGAGTAACTTTTAATCAGGTAGAGATTTTTTTATGACGTAAATGTTGCAATTGCGAAATTTAATTGAAGCACGGGTGGCGCAATGTCTGCTAAGCGGGAATTACAATAATTGCACCAATTTCTAGATTGTAATTCTATACATCATATTTTACTTTGTGAAATTTTCTTATTCACTGACCTCTCGCATTCGAAAGCATTCGGTTTGTCCATTGTACATACTGAACACCACAATATGCATCTTAGTGCATCTCTTACACTGTATATTTTGTATATATATTCACATATGTATTCTAATTATTTTACAATCTTTGAGTGTACTCTCCCCCCTTACACAATGCCTCTAAGGTCCTGTAAGGTATGTTTAAATAAATAAATAAATAAATAAATAAATAAATAAATAAACGGCTCTATGTTGTTCTGCGAAATACACGGACCTTCCAGCGAACCGTTCTTCTTAAGCGGTTCTCCAGCACTTCAGCACGATATAAATTGGAAAGGCAACGTAATTTCAGCTGACTTTCGAAGACGGATATACTGGATGTGGCCGCAATATTTTAGTTGGTCGGTCGGCCGGGTCTCGTCTGGCCTGTTGTGATCTGGCCTAGTCTGGTCTGAGTAGTTTGGTCAGTGCGGTTTGGCTTACTTTCAGTTCATTTAGTTTCGTTAGGATGTTTGTTACAGACGGCATTAGCTTGGCAGCCCGGATTGGCAACTGTTTAACCTGTGCTTGTCTTTCCACGTTCGCGAATCTGCTACCACATTTCAGTTAGTTCAGTGTCGTGCACCTATATGCGAAAAATAAGTGAGGGAAATTCTCGCCTACTGTATTCAGCCCTTCGGACAGCATCATTTCTTGCACGCATGCATTCGGAAGACGTCTTGTTTTCGGGATGGTACCATAATTATTACTATGTTTGAACTCTATATTCAAAAGTGGGAAATATATACTTTTACGGGGGTACTCAAGCTACAGTTGTTCTCTCAGAAATGTGTAGTGCGGAGTTTTCTTAGTGTGGCGCAACTCTTGCTCGAAAAATATCGCGCAAGGAATTTTAGCGTCAAGCTTTCAAAAAGTAAATAAGCGCAGCTTGGGTTCGATTGGTCTACGATAATAAATTTTAATTCAATATACGAGTAATGCACGCTTTTCTAGTGTTCGAATCACAAGATTTCTGTTTGCTGTTTTCTTCACGGTATGACCTTTACGTTACATTTTTACTTGCAGTAGCTCAAAGTAGTTCGGTTCGAAATTTCGTAAGTAGGCGTCAGAATGGCACGTTTTATCATATGAACGAGAAAAATGGCGAAAAAAAAGGGGGGGGCGGGGGGACGGGACATAAGCATTTCCATTGAACTGCTTGTTTCTATTTGAAATCGAGATTTTATGAGCAGCTCGCGGCATTTCAGTTTCTTATTTTCGCAGTCTCAATGACCTGTGTGGCTTATCATCAGCAAATATTCCAAGGCTATTTCCACTCTGCTAAGCCACACAACCGGCCTTCGGTGGCACGCTGCAGAGTTTCAGCATGGAATCCTAGTCACACTTTGTATCATCCTATAAAACCTTACCGAAATATCTGGAAAATCCATGTGTGTCAATTTTTTTTTCTTCCTTTAACCAATTCATCTCTGTCCTCTTTCTGAGACCTATCTTCCTACCCCAGTGTAGGGTAGCAAACGGGAGACTAATATCTGGTTCACGCCCCTGCCTTTCCTCTTCATCTTTCTCTCTCTCTCTCTGGAAAATCAAACGGTATGCGCAGCCACGTTTCCATAATTCATGCCGGCAGTATTGCTCGAACTCACATTTGTCTCGTTACTTTGGGCATCAACTTTCTTCTAGGTCAAACATACCTGGGAGATATACTATATATATATATATATATATATATATATATATATATATATATATATATATATATATATATATATATATATATAAATCTAATATACAAAATATGTTATATAAAACATGAAGTGTGCGTGTGTTTGTGTGTTTATATGTCTGCGTGTGTGTGTATATAAATCATATGACCATATAAAAGAAACAAAAAAGGCATCGGCGAAATTAGTTGTGGATGAAATTGAAATGAAGGAACTAATAATGAAAAGGGGGCAACGAAAGTGGGTGAAAGCATCACTTGCCGCCGGCTGCAGTAGAACCTAGGACCTCTGAATTACGCGCGCGTTAAGCTACCACTTGGGCTCTGGAGACAGCTGTCAATCCGTTCACTAACTTTGTTAACTAAATCTAGCCCTGGGAGCGTTGCGTTAGCTGCAACGCCACTAAGAGCCATAGTGGGCGGATGTGGAGCATTCTTTTTTTGCCCGACGCCATCAAGACGCAACACGTGAACTTAGGACAGCAGGCCCGTGGCTAAATAAAAACGCTCGTATGCTACTTAAGGACATCAAGCTGCCAGATTCGAGACCCTCGCTATAAATGAACTAGAGAAGAGGGAAATCCGAGGGACTAGATTTTTCATGATCAGGACCATATAAAGCCAAGAGGAAACGGCCGAGAAAAGCAATCGGGGAAATCAGCTGTGGTTGAAATTGAAATGTTGGAAATAACGAGGAAAAACTAAATGAAATTGAATGAAAAAATAACATGGCGCCATTCGGAGCGGTTCGGGAGCAGGTCCGGCTCTTTTACAGTGACGCTGCATAACTCTGAACCACAATGCATTTGGCGTGTCTTGGTTCCTTGCAACACTACCAGATGGCGCACGCCTCCGCGCATCCGCGGCAGTGGCGGTGCCGGCCGTGCGAGGGGAAGAAAAAAAAAGAACCAGAAAGCTCGCCTTCGCGCATAGCGTACTCTGCAAGCGTTTCTCGGTAAAGAATACGTTTGCATAAGCCGCCGTTGCCGGGAAGCGGCAACTGTAGCATACGAAGGAAGCAGCGACGTATTCATATGTAAAAGAAGAACTCGCCTAGCTAATGATTTTATTTGGTTTTTGATAGCGCCACGAAAAGGCCACGCTTAGTTAGGACTCCCGAAGAGCAGCGCGAACACGATGAGCGGCGACGGGAACGCACAACGTCAATATGAGCAATGGCGTCATGCTCAGGTTCGTCAAGACCCAGTTCAAGGCTCCGTCACATCCCTCTATCGGATCAGGTGATACCACAGCTTGGCTGGCCAACCACCTTCAAAGCGTGGATTGGACCCCACTTTCTTTCTACGTCAAGATCCGTGCAATCACGAAGAACTGGTTGCGGCAACTTCAGGATATTGTAGGCAAGAGCTGCCCGTCTAGCGCCTACTGACGCTAATCAGCAAACCAAGCCTCCCTTTATTGTGCTCTGTCGAGGGCTGCTGTTTTCTATGTCAGTATTTCTCGTCATTTTCGCTAAACTGTGGGTCACTTGCAGGCCCATTCATAGAGCGCCGACACAGTATCCACAAATTAGTCGAAGATTTGGGATTCTTGCTATTGAAAGAATAACTCGAAATCATGGCGTCAACGTGTAGCAGAAGAAAAGCTTGAAGCAACGATGTAGTCTGGCCCTTTATATGAATAAATAAAAGAAAGTTAATTAGTGAATCAATTTATTTAGCTGCCTAGACATTGTGATTTATTCAGCAAGTTGCGTTCACATCTGCTAATTCACTTGAACTCGCTCAGTCACTCATGTTGCATGTAATCTTTGTAAAAACTATTAAAGATATTTAAAGATATCGTATATGTGATTAGGTGAGCACAATCAGTGCAAGCATTTATGCGAAGAGCGCATCAGATAAAATATATGTACTTATGCAGAGAGCAGCAGCCATTTTAGAAACGTCGCGTACAGATCTCTTCACTTGCAGCAATGACAAATTAAGTATGGAGCACGGTCTGTAAAAGAATATAAAACTAATGGTAGCTATACATCTTTAAAGAGCTGCTCTTGTCGAGACGTTGAACACCGCTTGTGTTTATTTTCAAGTGTGTAAGCAGCAGCAAGCTGTTTCTCGCGCTTTGAATAGCATCTGTCCCCTTTACTGAAAACCACAAAGCACACAAGAGGGCCTTTGACCACAACAAAGCGTCAAGGTGTTAAAAATCCACAACGAAGAGCCATTCCACGTTTCCCACCTGAAGAACCACCACCCTTTTTACTTTCTAACGCTGCAGGTGTCACTGGCATAAAAGTTGCCGCTATCCCAAATTAAGCTTCCGTGTACACACGATGTTGCCTTTCAAACCGGCATAAACGTCGGTTCGTGGCTTTCTTTCTTTCTTTTCTTTGTTGAGCCTCACTCGATTGAGTTCACAGAATCGCGGAACTTGGTCCCCACAGGTAAACAGTTTTCTTAAGCGCCCTAAAGACTCCACACTTTCCTCTCCAACTGCTTTGTTGACGTTGAGGTATCCAAACACTTGAGATCGCAAACTTTTCCTTTTAGCTTTGTAAAGTAGTGGTCTCTTGGCGAGTACCTTCTTAGAACTTTCAACGGGTAAACAAGGAAAAAAGGACCGCCATGTCCTGAGTGTACACGAGATCTCAAGTTTACTGAGAGGACAGTCAGTCCGCAGCCATTGCAGTCGCACAAGAATTTCACGTTCGATAGCACTGGAGAGTATATTGCATGGATATTGAAGCGACGCACGTTACATATTAACGGGAAGCAGTATATGTATATAACGACTACGGCAAGGCCAGGCAACATCACGCAAGCTTATTTTCAATTTGTGGATTTCAGTTTAACTTTCGACTGTCTTTTTGTTTAAAAAATCAAGCAATAAAAATACGCCTACCATTTCCATACTCCCTAACGCGAAATTGGAGCGCAGCTGTATACGTGTTTTTATTTCGCGATTTATTGGATGGTGCGAACTCGTGCGTGATGCGTGGGCGCGATTCACAGCAGCCGCCGCAGACAGACCACCACTCATGCAGCCCTTTGTTTCCATACAGACGACGCGCACTACTCTGGCGCCATCTCGTAGCCATCGTCGCAGCAGAGTCCGTCTTACGTGGCACTACGCTTTTTCTTACGCTTTGGTCATACCCTCCTCCTCCGCTTTCATCTTTACGCTCTTCGCTACCGTCGTCTTTCATATTCCACTGGACTCCGCGTTCACTTTCATCCTTCCCTGTGGTTGTATTGCTGTCCTTGTATTGCTTGTACAATATCGCGTATTGCACATGCAATACATCGTACTCGATATGAACATAACAGGAGCAACAAGACCATAAATGACACCGCCTTCGTCCCTTTCACTTCAAGAACACTATTACAGTGTACATATAATAATTCACACTTCATATGAATTGTGAATGCGAAAACATTATTATACAATTGAACGCCGCTAACCGGTCCTTCGAGTTACGAATTCCTCGCGGGCAAGCTAGCGCGTTGAGACGCTTGGCGCGTTTGAATGCGATAGCATTAAGGGGCCTCTGTCGCAAAAAAAAAATCCGATCTTTGCGACGGACGTCGTGTGGCGAAAAATCATTCCGAAGCACAACCACGCAGGCCCTCCGCGTTGGGCAGAGGCGTTACTGAAACAGATAAATTTCACAAAGCAACATATGCGCCATAAAAATAGTATAGTACGACCTAAACACAACCTACAGACATGACAGCGTCGCACTGTAAATTGAATGTACCGGAAAACGTGATTCTGTTACGTGCAAACTCAAACATAAACCATTTTTCCAACGCTTCTACCACTCGTAGAGCGCTCGGTTACTGGCAATAACACCATCCAAATGGCGCTCGCATTCGCGGCACTACCGGGGAACGGTGGCAGCGTTCGTCGCCACCGTTCCCCAGCAAACATTACGGTTACATATGCTACAGTTAAAAAGCAGTCAGGGATATTTGAATGCTATCGTGTTCCTCTCTCAAAGGCGAAGCTTAAGCATCCTCCAATTTCTTTAATTGGCCGTACCGAGGCGCCGTGATAACGCCGGCGAGAGCTTGCACCGCCTACAATATCGCCGATAACGCAGACCTCCCGAGATGCGAGAGTGAGGGCGACGTGCCGTCGCGGCAATGCCCTCTCCCCTCACGCAGCACCTGGCGCGCTTGCGTGGAGCCATGCTCCATCAATGGTTGCAGAAGGCAGTGCCAGCGTTTCCCTTTTTCATAAAGAACCGCTTCTCTCTTCCGTTTCGCGCGCTCTGTGACGTGGAGGCGCGTTCGTGACTTGGCGTCGCAGCCAAATGGGATAACAGACAGTTTTGGTTGGGCGTCCGTAACCTCTCACGTACGCAGCCGCGTGACGTCGTGCATACGTAGTGAAGCGAGCCTGCGCGAAACGGCTATAGCAGGCCGGACGCAAAAGCTGAGAACGGGATTGCTGACTTGCACGCGCAGGAGCCGGTAGTGCGCTACTGAGCGCCGCCGTGTGCCAGCTCCTGAAACTGTGTAGCCATTGTCAGGCGCCACGAAGTAAAACAACCAAGTCGGATTCTTGCCTACGGTAGATAGGAGCCATATCGAAAAATGAGCTCTCGTGCACACGCGAGAACACGCGAGAACGTCCCGCAAGAGCCGCAGAGCCCGCAGCGGACGCTACGCAGCTTTTGGAAAGGTGCGGGTGCACGCAAGAGTCCACGCGTACTCCTGCGTACTGCGCATGCCCAATGCGAGCCTCCGCGGGTTTCCTGCACACGCAGAGCTCCTGCGGACGCCCAACTAGAGCTGTCTAATGTTTTGATGCGAAAGCGTCAAATGGCTCATTGAGCAAAAAAGCGGGAGTCCGGCGTCTGTAGCAGCCTAAATTAATGAGAGTAATCTAAAGGCAGGAAATGACACTTGCAGAATTAAGCGTACTTGTCATTCGGTACCACTTGCCGGCGGCCGCGCCTTTCTCTTGTGGGTAGAATGCCACATTGATAATGCCAATGAAGAGCCTTCACTTCCGACCGCGAATGAGATAAAAGCACGGCTGTCCACGTTTGTGTAGTAGCTGTGCCCGGAGATAAAGCTGTCGCACACGTTTCACAAACCCTTGAAACTGGTATCGCATGTCACTTTGTATTTGTTAGTTGTAACTTGTACAAGGTGGCTTAGTTAGCGTGCAGCCACTGCACGCTCAGGGGCTGGTGTTAGTGCTGTCGGAAGCAAGTTGCCTGGACTTCGCGGCGTAAGCGTTCAACGGCAACGACCCAGCCAATGAAGAAACTGCAACCTTATACCTATGTGATCATCATCATCAGCAGCAGGCATGGAGGAAGGATAAAGTTAGGGGGGAGCATCGCGAGACGCGATTGAAGCAAGACCTGTCGGCCCAACCCGTGATCGCACGTCAAAGTGTGAGGTTGGTTTCAGTGTCCCCGCTCTGCAGGCAGAGCCAGGGTAGGGCAGCTGAACCAGCACGCACCAAATAAAAATTACTGGCCTAGCTACTGGGAACTAAACTCCTCAGCAAATCTCGATTCTTGATCTGTGATCTCGACGCGAGAGGTCACGTGTTGGGCCACCACTGTGGCTTGACGGAGCGTTCGCTTGCCAAGGGTGGCAGCGTTACGTAATGCCGTCTCCACCCATCTTATTCCTTCCTCCACGTGAGCAGGACTCCGGTAGGGCTAAACTTTTTTTACTTCGCTGGCGAAAGTCTCACGTTCAAAAAGCGTTACTGCGACACCACCGCTGCCAACCTGCTCATTGGTCCGAAACACCTAAGCAATCCTTCAACACTGCTGAAAAGCGTGCATTCGGAAACAAACATCAGACAAGCTTTTGCATTTCACCCTGGACCTTTTAACTAACACTGAGCAGCTACAATATAAAAAATCGACAATAACGCGACGAACGTTTGTATTGTGTACGTACGGTAACGCACTGCTGATACAAGGGAGATTTGGCAGTTCTTTTTCGGAAAGCGTGAAAGCAAAACCAGCAGAAGCAACGGTCGGCGTTGCGCTTCGCTTCCTCGACCATAGTTCTAACCATACGCGGGTGCGGCAGGTTGCCGAGACGCAGCGCATAACACAAAGCCTGCTGGTTAGAAGAAACAACTGTGTACTGGCAACCACCAGGGCTCTATCAACACTGTCACGACCAGGAGTGTAAAACTATGGTCGTTGCAGGTGGCGTTGCACCTGTGCAGCGCACGAGATCACGCCAACTGAGAAAAATGTCGGGGCTGTTCAGCGCCGACTGAGACATTTCACAATACCGTGACGTTGACGCACTTTCCCGCTCGCACTGGTGCAAAGCAGCTCAGCAGCAACGGTAGTGTGCCTACAGTGAAACGCGTACCAAGCGCCTGCCAGCAGCGGAAGGCATAACGGTGCCCTTGGTCCAGCATCGAGGCAGCGGAATGTACCGTTGACGGTTCGTCCCTTTGGCTCCGCAGGTTTCTTTCTTTGTTTTTTTGCGATCAAAAGCAACGCGTGCGCGAGCCGCGTCAATAGCGAGGAAGCCGGATGACGTCGCCGCCAGTCCCGTACAATCGCTATTGCGAAAACAGCATTACCAGCTTCACCCGACGGGTGAAGCGTTGGCCGCAATAACAAACGTTTACCGCAGCATTCGAGTTCGTCGACCGGTGCATCCTCTCAAAAATACGTGCGGCGACTGATTGTCGCGATTCAGCGCAGCTGAAGCTGACGCTGTGAAGCACTAACAGAGCCCTTGCGGCTTCTAGAAAGTTAAGAACGCTGGCGAGCACCGCCGGCAGCGTTCAATCCGATGTGCACCGACGGTGCGCGAGTGGCATCTGACGGGAAACGAACTGCCTTGCGTTTATTGCTGCGCTCACGACACCCACCACGCTGTCGTGAGCGCCTCCTTGGGCGAGCGCATAGCATGGAACGCTGCCGAAGTGCGCGCACTGCGCTAACGCCAGCAGCGAAAGGGGGGGGGGGGGGGGGGGGAATGCTGCGCTCGTTATTTCTTTTTTCTTTAATTTTTTTACTTTTTTGTAACCCGAAACGCTAGGAGCGTCTCTAGCATCCCTGAAGACTGTAACGAGCCACTCGCGCGTTGCGCATGCATCATCCACCGTGAAAGCACGACGACGGCGAAGGCAGCGCCGACGGCGCGGGCGCTCCTCGGGCATGGAAATAATCGCTGTCGAAATTGACAAAAAGTTGCCACGTCTCTGCGAGCTAGGCTGAAAATGATGCCTATATGCGCGAGGCCGCGGTTGTGCTATGCCAATGCGTGACGTAGACGTCAGTGTAGCGGCCTCAAATTGACAGTTTCAGCTGAGCGTCGTTTACGGCCCGTTCAGTTGCCTCCCGTAGTTTGGGCAAGCGTCTTGCCCTGCTCCGCATAAGGGAAGTCAAAGGAGGGCTTAAGAAATTAGTTAAACGGGAGGTAGGTTTTGGGCTAGTTGTTCGTGCATGAATAAACAGCAGCTCGAATGCAGAACACAGGTCGCAGAGTGCTGTTTTACACCCCGTTCGCGAATAATGCACGACTACGGGCAAAAACACCGGTAGCACGAGTGAAATAATCGAAGCATCCGAGATGACACATTGTGACACCCCAGGTGTGTTAGCGTACCTTCGGTTTCTCCTCAATGCGGCTGCGGTGTTCAGTACCGATCCTCGGGGCCGAGCTGCTTTGTCGGATGCTGTGAGAAGAGTTTCACGAGCTGTCATTCACATTGTCCGGGCCAAAAGCATTTTGCACGTTCCGTGTACTTTGAAACGGCTTGTCTTTCACTGCTGCGATTAACAATGCAAACGTTTCGGTCATTCGAAGCTGATCAATGTCGTTCGTCGCTGGTGCGGCGCATCGTTTATGCGCCCTTCGTCTCGGGAAGCCTGGACAATCCTGTTGACGATCTTCAAAGGACGGCTCGTGCGAGAGCAATATCACGCTGAGTACAAACTTGCCTTAGGCGTTTCTATGATATATACGCGCCGTTTAAGAGGCACTGGAGACACGGTTATGCAACAGAATCACAGTCGACTGTCGCGCGTTGGTCACTGTAGTGCTCCACACAAGTTAAACTGAACGTAGCGCATCACGGTTGGACGAAAAGTAATTCAGAGAAGCGACACTTCAGCTATTATTCTTCTCATCTTTATTATATTCTTCCGTCGTCATCGCTTCGAACGGCGCGGCACCGCTGTTCAAGATGCCACAGACAACTCGTTGCATCGATTAAAATAAACGAATCGGTTTAAACTATGAACGAAGATCTGAAAGTCCCGTCAAACTGTTGCACGAAGAACAAAAAATTTAAAAGAAGATGATGAAAGGGAAAAAAACGACTCCCAGTAAGTCACTGATACACATAATCGTCTTATCGGGCATCGGCGGCCAGTAAAATGCCGTAAGCTGCCGCTTTCTACAAACGCCGGCGCGGTGGAAGTGCCAACAATTAGCTGCAGAACGTCCCCCTTTTTTCTGAGTTCTCACCACCGCCATCAGCGTATCGTTCTAATTCGATTTCGTGGCTGTTTGCGCTTATGAGCGAGTTACCGCTGACATTGCTCACGATAATACAACTTGCATTTGCCGCGGGTTTCAAGTCTGATGACAGCGTTAACTGGTCGGCGATTTAGATAAGCAAAAGACGTTTGAAATATCGACGGAGAATAAATCAGGAAATTAGCGTGGGTGCAGACGCTTTCGGACCGGCATGGGTGACTGTGCTATATTGCAACATATTGCGAAAAACACAAAAAGGAATTAAGTGAACTTCTGCACTGCATTTCATGCAGTAAAACCTGACTAGCCCAACCGCTATATCAAACTACCTTATTAGCCGCGGCGCCGCTTCAAGAAAGAATGCCAATAAAAGTATTTGTCATAATCTTAATGACCATTATCATAATGACAAGTATCATCATTATTTTATTCATGAAGTATCATACAAATAATCTTCCTCATCAAACATCAGGGAATGGTGAACACAATGCCAAAAAGTAAAAGCTTATCGGTCGCTGTCGTGAGTGAAAGGGTGCTATGTTCTACGTAACGAAGAGAGGTAGAATATTCTTGAGCATATTACATGTTATGACCACAAAAAAATGTTGAATACGCACAACAGAAGGCATGCAGTCAGTGGTGTACGTTCAACTCTGTCTATAAATACTTTGTTTGTTTTTTCATTGTATTTGTTCAGTTTTCTACGAAACTACGAGACACATGTCCCGTGACACCTACGCCCATTTGGCGAAGTGATTTGCGCTGCAGGATTTTTCTGACGCGGGTGCGGACGTCTTTTACCACTGCGTAGGAGGGTGTCAGTAGTCGTTGCATAGGTGCTCCTGTTGCGACCAACGCGCACAGATGTGAACTAGAGAGATATGCAAATGAGAGGAAGGCAGGGAGGTTAACCAGACTTAAAACGTCCGGTTTGCTACCCTGCACTAGGGGAAGGGAAAGGGGAAGTAAAGACGGAAAGAAGAGCGTGACAAAAATAAAAGCGTGAGAAAAAAAAAATGAAAACGGACGAAGATGTGAACTAGAGAAGCTAGAAACAGCACCGTGGATAAGTAACGTCTGTGCACGTTGGTGTCGCTGATGGAGCGGGCTCTGTTACTTCTTCGAATTTTTTGCGTTCGCTTATAAGCTAAACATGCCTCGAATTAAAGAAACAAGAAATGTAACGAGGCATGCAGTTAAAACAAAGAAACTGTGCAATGCAAGAAAGGTCAAAATTCGAACTCTATATAAAAGAGGAATGGCGAGGAGGTTCACAAAAATAAAAGAAGGTGAGAAGAAAATAGGGTTCATTTTGGTTTATGTGTCGGTGAGGAAGACAAGTGAGACGTTAACGATGACGGATGAAGCAACAAAGGTAGTATCTAGTTTCGCTGAACGGCAATGTGACGACAGTGATTTTTTTTTTTTTTTTTACGTGGTAGGAAATGCTTTTTACTTTTTTTTACGTAGGTCATGAAAAGAGAAAAGTTGCTTCGGACAGCTGGCAGTGAGAGACAGTGTGTCTTACTTGGCTGTAACCAGGATGTTCCGAAATCAATGACCACAGAAAAAAAAAAGTCGTTCCCGGAAACCTGTACCAAAAAATTGGTTTTCGTTTTCCTTTCCACTACATTTCCACGCACGAGCGCTCGAGGCTGTTTCTTTCCCTTTTTATTGTGTTTTTTTTCTTCTTATTCCTGCCTACAGACTCAGGCCCCTTGACAGTCCGCTGGGAAAGTCCATGTGTTCGTATCACAAACTGACTCGAGGAAAACATCGCTTTTACAAGGATTTACAATAAGCCGTTTGCGCCACCTACGCCGGTTTCAGTTCCTCCCACCATTGCACCTGACAAATTGTGCCGCGAAGAATTCCTTGCTGGAAGCGGCAATCTTCTGGAGAATTAACGGTGGTGATATGAAAGAAGCAACTTTTTCCCTCTTGCTACGGGAGAAGCAATACAAAACATATAGAAAGTGTTCGAGGATTCTATTTCTTCCTAATGACGTGATATCCAGTTGGATCGAAGGAGCTTTGGAAGATTTCTCCCACACAGCGAAGAAGAATCACTTGACTAGAGATAGGGGACCCTTGAGAATAATAATATTAGCGGTATATAGTATGACATTTTCACTTGACATGAGCTTGCCTATAGTTGCCTATAGTTGGTCTATTGCTGGAGGTTTCCGCTATCTTGAATATTGTGCAAGGGAAAGCTGGACGTTTATTTAACCCAGGTGTTTTCTTTCGTAAGTGTTATTTGTCGTTGACTTGCATACTTGATTAATGATACTTGTTGACGTTGTAATTTACAGGTGTGTAAGGAAACGTACGCTGGCATACGTGGTGGTGAGTGAACAATGCTTCTTCGAAAAGCACCAACGATCATTTATTTTATACCCTATTTATAGACGCTCCCTTAAAAGACACGCGCTACCGGTGAAGCTTTAAAGAGCTATTCTAGCGACAGGGTGATATGTGAGTTTGAATAAACCGGCCCTTTTAAGGCAGCCTTCTAAGTCATGGACACAACGATGGTTCTCACAAATGGCATGCTAAAGTGACCGACGAGTTACACCGCTCTCCTCATCATTTCAGTTTCCTCCTTGTATTTGGTGCGATGCTCATCTCGAGATGCGGGCGCTGCAATCGTTTTGACGAACAAAGTTGGACCACGTGATCCCACCTTGCTCCGACGAAGGGAAGCGGACGGCCGGAATGTGTTTTTAACCGCGATTTCCCCGTGTTTTTCCCTCGGAACAGCGTCGTTTTGCCCCCACTTCATGTGCGCGAACACCCAGGGACTACAAAAGCTGGGAGTGCGCTCAATGTTATCGGTGGCACAGTGCTTCATTGCTCCGCGCCGCAGTGCGCTACGTATGCTAGCAGGGCGTGAGCTTTCACTTTTTACCCCGGAGATAAGAAACTGCGAGACGCATGGCTGATAAAGCTTCGAATGGGTAGGGAGCCGAGCTCCTACGCTCTTGTTTGCGGCAAGCGCTTCCGCGAAGACTTTGTGTACGGTCTAGGAGTGCTAGGAGCGCGGCGAGTAGCAGACGACGTGAGAATCGCAAAAAATTATCGATGACGCACTCTGGGCAGCCAATCAATAGCTCGCTTTACTGGCGTCACATGGCAACCTCGCGTCACTTTCCCATGGGCGGCTAAAAACTCGGGGGAGTGGCGTGCTGCTATTGGTAGCAATGCAGGTATTTAAAACCTTATAATAAACTACGCGCTTTATGCGGAGTGCTTAAATGCGTCACTTAATAAACAGAAGGGCCAACCCTAACGCCTCAGTACGCTTGTACGAAATCGTCAAAATTGTTTCAGGGATCCTTTAGGAGCTGCGCTAAAACGTTGGCGGTGGTGAGTTTGAACCTACGATTTGAACGCCAGTCTCAGTTTGAACGCTCAGAAGCGGAGTGTCTTATATGGGCTAAACATACACACTTGCAGAAGGTGAATATCATTATCAGCCAATTTTTTTATGTCCGCTGCAGGGTGAAGGCCTCTCCCTGCGATCTCGAATTACCCCTTCCTGCGCCAACTGATTATAACTTGCGCCTGCAAAATTTCCTAATTTCACCACTTCCCCCCGTTTTCTGCCGCCATCAACTGCGCTTCCCTTCTCTGGGATCCATTCTGTAACTCTAATGGTCCACCCGTTCTGCATCCTACGCATTATATGACCTGCCCGGCTCCATTTTTCTTTCCTTTAATCTTCTGGAACATGGCGCATCCTGCCTATCTCATAAATAAACAACCATTAGAATCATTAACATCATACATGTATCTAGGTGTCCATAAAACCAACGACTTTTCTTCGGATAAACATACTGAATATATCAAATCTAAAGTTAACCATACTCTAGGTTACCTCCGTAGAAACGTTCTTGCACTACCATCTTTCGCTAAACTACTTTTATACACTACATACGTTTGCCCACAGCTCTAATAAGCGTCAGCATTATGGGACCCCCCATGCCAAGTTACATTAACCCAAAGCATCGAGGCAATGCGAAACCGCGCCAACCGTTTTATCTTATCAAACTACCGAAGAACATCCAGCGTGATCTCCATGAAAGCAATATTACAACTTCCTTCACTTGGCGCTCACAGGAAATATTCTCGCCCACGCCTTTACCATAACATTTACTACAATAACTGATATCTCTTTTATTGTTGATACATTTCACACCTTTCATATCAGCGCACCTCGACGACCGTTAGAAGGTTCACGTTCCCAAAAGTAACGCAGTTACTCATTCGTTGTCCTTTTTGGCTAAGACTGCAAGAGATTTGAGCCAGCTTTCTGTGTCTATAGCGGGCATCCGCGACCCCACAGGTTTTAAAAGCGCTTTGTTAACAGTTGATTAGTTGCTTTTTAGCCATTGCGCAACTCAATTCTCTTCATTGTATTTCTGTGTGTTGTCCTATATATATTTGTTGTATATAATATTGTAATTCTATGCTTACGTGCTTATGTACTGCTGCTATACTGTTATTTTAAAATGCCGCCATCACAAGCCATCGCAGCAGAGGGTGAAGAGGCACTGTTGCAGTTTTTAAAGGCAACTGAATTGTGCAAGCGACTGCAGCCTGAACAGATGTTTATAGAGAGAGAGAGAGCAAATGATAACGAAAAGGTAGGGAGGTTAACCAGGACTGAGCCCGGTTGGCTACCCTACACTGGGGAAAGGGAAACGGGGACGGAAAGATTAAAGAAACATAGTGCTGCAAGTGCTACTGTGCTGTGCTGTGACAGTGTGCAGCGACAGTGACCGGCTGTGACTGTATGTCTGTGCTCCTTTCTTTCTTTATCTCTACTTTGTTATCATTTTGCCTCCCCTTCCCCTCTCTCCCCAGCGGAGGGTAGCAAACCGAATCTACCCCTCTGGTTAACCTCCCTGCCTTTCCCCTTTCCTCTGTCTCTCTCTCTGTTTAACCTAGGTTATTTTCTCAATTACTTCTAGCCTGTTATCAGAATTATAGATTCACGTACGACTGCCCCTCCCCTCTGTAGTATACTGTGTACCCTAAGGGTAAAAATAAATAAATAAATAAATAAATAAATAAATAAATAAAACATCGGT
Organism: Dermacentor variabilis; assembly: GCF_050947875.1. Classification (NCBI taxonomy): domain Eukaryota; kingdom Metazoa; phylum Arthropoda; class Arachnida; order Ixodida; family Ixodidae; genus Dermacentor; species Dermacentor variabilis. The sequence continues at coordinate 29,612,213 of NC_134575.1, read as the reverse complement.
TGTCCCCGTTTTCTCTCTCATTCACACAACTCTCTTCCTGTCTCTTAACGTTATGGCTAACATTTTTCGTTCCGTTGCTCTTTTCACGGTCCTTAGCTTGATCTCGAGCTTATTTGTGAGCCTCCAAGTTTCTGCCCCATATGTTAGCACCGGTATAATGCAGTAATTGTGCACCTTTGGTTTCAATGATAGCGGTAAGCTCCCAGTCAGGGTCTGGATATGCCTGCCGCCGTATTCATTCCAGGTGAATATATCTGAACCACATTAATGGGTACTACCGGCAGTGCAAAACAAAAAGTGAAAAGAAAGCAGTTTCTATGAAAGCTTTCTTGAAAGATTTGCTGATGGCGGAATAAAAGGCACCTCTAGGACCGCCTGAAGAGCCGACTTGGGCCATTGTAGGCATTATGGAAAATTCGATCTTAAGAAAATACAATGCCAGACGCGCTAGATCCCAGATGGGTTCAGGTGATCGAGGAAGGCGCCTTTCGTTGTGGCGTTCTTTCACCGACGGGAGTGTCACCTATCTCTGATGGCTCATGCGCTTCGCGTCGCGCAACAAAGACAGATAAATACTCAAAGGAGTTGATAAGGTTGATAAGGATCGGTTGAAGTCCGATAATGTTGATAAGTGTAGATACGTGTCTGATCACGTCGGATAGTGTTGATAAGAATAGATATGCGTTGACAGGGGCTGCGTAAATTGCGATAAGGTTGATAGCGGTCAATAAGATTAGATAAGGGTTGGATCGAGTCCGAGCCACGACATCGAGTCCCGTTACCCCAATGCCCATTCTTCAGGCCTGTAAGGTATTCTGAACAAATAAATGATTGGTAACGGTCGTGGTCGATAAGCTCGATAACGACCGATAAAGGTTGATAAAGGCTATACTGGGCGGATCAAGTTTGATACGATTGATATTGACACCGGGCTGCATGAAAATCATCAAATCACACAGTGCTTACTCATATTTAGACAACTCAAGCGAGGTTTCTGAACAACCTTTTTTTTAGTCCCACGAGATATTTGTAGACTGGGGAAATGCTGAGTACACGAGAAACCAAAACATTTTGTACACGAAGTGGGACGAGAAACGTTTCCAAAGCGCAAAAACTAAACACCTCTTTACCGACCACTTAAAAGTTGAGCTTAGTTGTAAAACTTTGCCACAGCGACTAAAAGAGTAGCGCCGAATAAGCGCTCTCGCGAACTTTGGTGTCACTGAGCGCAAATACAGTTTTACGGTCCCTTTAATTGCGTGCGGGCCGAAGAACCTCGTTTCGTACACTCTGCAAACAATGCGGACATAGTGCGTTTAGCTAAACTCTAGGCCCGCTAAACAAGGGACGATGCGTGGCGACTTCGCACTGCCTAGCTTAACGTCGCTTCAAACAGTTACCAACTAGGTAATAAAAAAATAAAAGCAAAGTTGAGCGCAGTATGGATTTTCTTCGCAGAGTTGCATTCGAAAGGCACAAAAGGCCGTGCCTCTGGAAACTCGGGCACTGCAGGCAGGGGGAGGGAGGAGGGAGGGTGGTATCACAGTAGGGACAAGAATGAGAACAAATAGCTTGAAAATAGTTTGACTTGGTCAAGTGAGCGTGCGCTACGCTTTTGTTGTGGGAATGAATTTAATGAGCGCCACCTACACTGAATAGTTCTGGCGAAACGCGCACCTGCGAGACAGACTACAGTGCACATTGGAGTCAAGTAGGAGTCCATTAGCGGAGTTGTCCTGTTCTCAGGTGGTGAAAGCAGTTTAATGTGGTCCCTCCAAAAGTCCTTTTTTTTCTTATCACCAGTCCTGGCAGCGTCAGTTTCCACTCGGTCAAGCTTGCAGAGCAAACCTTGTCCCTCGGACCACAGGTAACTAATAGTGCGCCGACAGAGGTCACAGTGATTCCACCCTGACGAATTTTCTTTTGGTTGTGGGCATTAGGTTAGGGACATAAGTTGTGTTGATTTCCCGAGTATAGAACTGCCATTCGTTGGCGTTTTCTTCCGTGGGTATTTTCCTGTGAATAACTTCGTGTTTGTCGAATATTGCTCTCAAGAATCGAGGAAACACGAGAAGGGCTACGTGATTGATTGATTGATTGATTGATTGATTGATTGATTGATTGATTGATTGATTGATTGATTGATTGATTGATTGATTGATTGATTGATTGATTGATTGATTGATTGATTGATGTGTGACCTCAGAACGTTTGGGCTACGTCAGGCACAGGGGTAGGGAGCTGTACATGTTTTTTTTTTGTGAGATGATGTCGTTTAAGTTTCACCAAGATCTAGGCACACGGGCGTCGTCCCATTCCGGTGCCACTCCCGATCCAGCCTTTGACTATGGGACCTCCTTCTGCATACTAAATAGTCGTAATGTGACCCAACTTCTAATAATAAATTCTGTTTCTGATTCTGATTCTGGTTGTCGTTCGGTTGTCGTGGCTGTTTATCGAATCCGTGATTTCGTTCTCACAACTAGAACACCTCAATGACTGATCCCACAGGCGAAGAAAAATGTAGGTAGCTGAACTTTTATAAGGTGACGTCGGCTAAAGGTGAGTGACAGCGACATTATAATATAAATGAATAAATTATTTAAATTATTTAGTAAATGTTACGTGCCAAAGTAGCCCTCTATGACTATGAGATACCCCATCTGCGGCTATTTAGCTTCTGCGCATGCCGGCACGTTGAATTAATATTCTTTTTTGCGTTATAGGTACCCATCAGAATGCGGCAACCGCAAAGCGTCATCAAACCCGCGACCTCGTGCTCTGCAGCACAGCGCCATAGCCATTGAGTCACCGGGGCGTGGGAGGCGTGAATACATTATACTGTGCCATTTGTTCAGTGTGAAATAATTCAATTGTAGACAGTAATTCTACGAGTTGACAGCATACATAACTGCACTACTTCGTGACGGATCAAGCTCGTTAGTGGTGTTTTCTTTTATTTCTTAATTTCTTTTATTCTAAAAAAACGTAGTTGGAACAAGAACATGGAACGCGAACATGGAACGTGTCTGTCTCCACTTCTAGCCTCGACTGTTTCAGAGACACGTACTGCAACACCTCCTAGATATAACTATAGGTGGCGTTATTCTGTACAGATATCCGTTTCCTTATTTATTTACAAGTTATTTATTTCCTTATTTGTTTAATTTCGCACCAGTGGAGTAGATGTAAGCTCAGCTTCAATCACTTACGCTTTTGTTTCTTTCCTACTGTACGAGTGCAGCCAGTTTTCATGGTCTGTTCACGCGTCGTTTCGATACACTAGTGGGACACTTGAACGTCTTCTTATAGCAACCAACTGTAAGTGCCTGATTCTTAATTTGTTCTCGGTTAGCTTAATTGTTAATAGCGGCAACTGTACAGAAATTTTCGCAATAAGTTCGCAAACGGCTCGTAATTGTTTCAGTACAACAGGCCGTCAACCGCTCGACTCATTTATCCATTGCTTTCTGTACACGAAAAATTACATTTTTCCTGTGTGAGCACGACATAAATATTTACCCGTGCTGGCCGTGGAACCAATGACAGTGCTTAGAGCAATCAAGAATTCCCCACTCGTGGCAAACCAAAGTCATCAGCTTTCAGGTCTAAGCAAGAGGTCAGCGAAGCAATTCCCGGTCGAGGCTATTAAACTCAGCAGCAGTTATTTAGAGCTCCACAGAAAAGAGGTCTGCTATCGGCGAAACTATTAATAAAACATGGGCTCTCATGACCCCGAACTTCATCGATCATTCATCAAGCGCATGCGTGTCCCTCTGAAGCCAAACAGAATGCAAGCCAAATAAGTGCTTTGTGAAAAAGATGAACGACATTTTCCGTTCAAAGCACCGCGAGCACCACGAAGGCGCGATCGTTTCTTCGCAGGTTGAACTTAAGCGCACTTGTCTAGCTTACGCACTTGTCTAGCCTCCAGATTATTTTTTTGAAAAAAGAAACAGAATCGCGTCTAAGTTGTGTAGTTTTGCAACGCGCTCATTTGGCCAGCGCGGGAAGCTTCTCCTGGTGTAATGAAGAAGGTCCCCGAAACTTCCTCTCCAGGAAAAGCATTAAGAATGTCGCCGAAGCATTCGATTCAGAAGAATACAATGGGACAGAAGCTCCATTTGCTGCACTTCCAGGCAGGAGATACCTAACGCGGAAAGGCGTATCCGCCGAGGTGCGGTTGCTGCGGCGCCGTTGCAGTTAGTCTCTGATAGCGCGCTGCGTTGCACCATGCCACCTCGGCACGTTGTTAGAGCACGACTCGAGGACGTAGTGCTCAACGCTAAACTTGAAATTGCTTTCAATGATTCTCTTCCGGGAGAAACAGCTATTTTTTTTCAGCGATCGCAAAACTGCGCGCAATGCACGCATTCTCTGATAATATATTCATGCATTCCGGAGGCGGCTACACGCAATCACTGGCCGCGGACGAATGCGACGTCGTTGTCTACGCGAAGAAGGCCACGACTGGTTTCCGCAGTGTGATGAAAACTCACCAAAGCTAGTATCATCATTTCCTTTCCTTTAGAAAACGGCGTTGTCCTCTGCGAGAACCTCATTGTGTTGCCGTAAATAATTTCAGAGACGGACGATTTACTCGTCCGTTGATTTCGTTTCGCTTTAAAGCGACATCTTTCTTCGAGTACGAGACGCCTTTGAAATGATTGGACTTGACCAAGCATCGAAACACTGAAACCAGCACGCACCACGACACGTTGACGACAGCGCAGGCTGGCGCGCACAACTCACGCTTTGTGAAGACCTCACACAGCGCTCCTCTGCCGATCGCGACACGCTATACTTTGGCTATGCTGCAGCAATGACAGGTGAACGTTGCAGGTAAGCAAAACAAGAAGAAAAAAAAAAAGCTCGTCGGAGCTTCCGCAACCCTTGACAAGCCGCTGGGCATACCATTTCTGATGGCGTAACCATAACTACCGGGGAAAATAATACCTCCACGTGTGCGTGTATTTCGTCTTGTCCTATGGTGCGGCTGAATTTCCCCTGTCCAGTACGCTTCGGCATGTCAATATGTCAGAAAACTTAGGTGCCTGACGGCATTATCCAATGCAGATAACCAAAAAAAAGGGCCTCCAGGAGCATATCTTAGCAGGTCTATCGGGAAGCTATCATTCGACTTCGAAGAGTTTCCTCCGACAGGTTCTGTTGATTTCTTTTTGGTGGTATTCTTCTCTTCGCATTAATTTCTTGGTGAGGTCAGGACTGATTCTCGTGTCTTGAACAACTATACGGGAACTTGACGTAATAGTTCTGCGGAAACCCGCAAGGTGGAGAGAAGCAATTATTAAAGGAGAAATCATGCATCCTCCCGTTCGCAGCAATTGCTACAAATCAAAGCCATGCGGGTTCCTCGAAAGAAAAGCCTCACAGTTGAAGGAAAATTCGTCCTGGTACGGGACTCGAACCCAGGACCACCGCATTTCCGGGGCAGCTGCTCTGCCATGTGAGCTAACCAGGCGGCTAGCACTCGAGTCCGCGGCCAGGATGAATGTTCCTCCACCTGTGTGGCTTTTCTTTCAAGGAACCCGTATGGGTTTCCTTTGCAGCAATTGCTACGAACGGGAGGATGTCTCATTGTCCCTTTATTAACTCTACGGAAACATGAGTTAATAAGTAAAATGTGGTCTGCAGCATTTGTGTTCCCTTTCTGGATGAGTTGGTAGATTTCAACTCAACCTTGGTTTGGGTAACTGCTTCGCTGCTGCGAATAAAACGCCGAAGAAGATGGTAGGTAAGAGGCTGGGCTCCCTCTCTTCAATGTTGACGTGACGTGCTGCTGTCTCAACGCAACGTCACTAAGCACTGTAGCACGCAGAGCAAACAACGGAACAGTCATCGAACTAGAGGTCTCCAAGAAACGCTTTTATTTTATTTTCGCGGCCGATAGACTGCAACAACCTGTCGAGGGACAACAATATTTCCCCTCCAGCGCCGCGTAAGACGATTCCCACGATACGCGAGAAGTAAAACGGAGAAGCCGAGAACCGCTTACGAGGTTCCTTCTGTGTCAAGACATATATACCGTAGATACTCGCGTAAAAGCTGCACTTTTGTTCTGCTATCCTGACCAGATGCGGCCTTTACACAGAAGCGGGCCATTTTGGTCCAAATTTCTTGCCGTGCATGTCAACGCATTCCCTTTTTTACGAAACGAACGCACGACACTGTTTTCATAAGGCCCATAGCAGGCACGTGTTGCAGTCCGCCAGGCCGCGCATAAGAAGTTGAAAGAAGAAAAGCAGACATGACAACGCTTCACCCACAACTGAAAAGCATTATCGAGTTCGAAGACTACGCAAGTAACACACTTCCTGGTACACACGCAGCAGAGCAGAGAAAAAAAATAAATGGTCACATCGTCCGAACAACTCGTCACAAAATTTAATTTACAAAACAAACAAACAGCAGGCTACGGCTAAATATTAATGGACACCCGAGGGTAGCGAGGTGGGTGTGTTGTGCTGGTGCGCGTGAAAAACAGCCTATTATGACTATGAACCAAGTATAGCCTCACTCGTCATCTTGTTTTCAAAAAGCATGCAATTGTTCACACATGCAACGCCACGCACCTGGTGCACTTCAATTCCCACCACTGCCACTGTCATCGCTCTTCGGGCGCCGTTCGAAAAATAGATACAGTGGCCATTCGTTACTTTCACGCCGTTTGGTATATACGTCTCTGGGCTTAAAGCTTTTCACATAAACGGGCGAAGACACCGCAAGATACGCGCCTGCGGTCGAAGAAAAGGCCTGCTTTCTGTTCGTTTCTTTTAAGAATTCTGAGCTGCTAAGTCGGAAAGTGCGGCTCTTGCACGATTGGGGCCCTTACTCGAGTGCATATGGTATGGCCTTCCGGGAACAATTCTGTTGCCATGCACGACACTACATACGCGCGCAATTGCTGTAACTCGATACGCTTCTTTCAGGTACCTGTCGGTGGTACTATCTTCTCCACGGACGACCGATAGGAAGATGAATTTGTATGTCAGTCTTGTGTTCCCTATCGTAGGGAGAACGTTCCTCTAGTTCGGATTCTATGTCATTGTGTCGAGATAATATGTGCCGAGATAATCTTTCTTCTCGACATGATCGCTTCCCTATCGGCATGGGCATTGCCCATGGCCACCGGCCGCGCTACTCGTGGTAGCAAAATTTTGATGTGGGCGGAGTGGGAAGAGCACAATTACACTCACACTCAGCATGTTAATCGCTCTTGGAGGTGGTGGTGGTGAATTGTAGCAACAGGTGGGTTTAGCCTGGCGATCAAGGCCGGCAATTGCTCCGCCCGAGCGTCTCTTACAATACCGCTGAAGGGTTTCACCATATGTCCATCAAACCAGTCTGTTTCCCCAAGTTGCGTCCCGTAAAATTACAACATGAATGCTTTGGACTACATCCACATATTTTGTTTCAAATACAGATTTAAAAAATACAAATTACGTGTGCTGTGCTGTTTATCCTTTACAGGAATTCAAAATATCAAACAAAATCTTCTGCTCTGAAAAAGATTTTCTCTGGTTGAGGTTAAGATTCAGCGATACCTGTTTTCGGCTCTTAACTGCAGCCCTTCAGTTAAACATTGAGTGGAAGCCTTTACTTCGGGATGTCCTGTCTGGAGACATCAGAGTGTACAAATCTCTTTCCTCAGTATCCACTGCGGTGATTTCGTTGACGTGTTGTTGGAGCGAAACTATGCGGACGTATTGTTACGGGGAGATTGTTTATTAGCAAAGATTGGCAAGATGCCGCAGCCTTGCAGCCAAGGCTACGAGCAGCAGGCGCACAGCGCGCCAGCCAAAACCATTGTCGACTTTGTGGACGCTCAGAGCACCCATGAAAATACGTTAACAAAAGGACGTGCAAGCATTCAAAATAATACTCAAGTGCCCAAACTTACTCGGCCAGTGCGGCTCGTCCAAGTGATTTTGCGTCGATGTACTAACGCTCACTGTGTCCATTTGTGTGTTTTTTATATATTACTTTATCGAATTGACTGACTGACTTGTATATAAGTGCAAGCGCATTTAATATTATATCGTGAAAGAAAACACAAGCGCCAGACTATTTACATATAATATTTACACGCAATGAGCTGTGCTCAGCAAAGATGGAGTCTTCGCCGCCCCAATAGTCTCTGCTGTCGCCTGCAACTGTCCCGTGGCAATACGACCTCATGTTCTCAACCTATGGATAATGAACGACATATTGGTTGTGCAAAAGCCTGCGACGCAGTTATTGCCAGTATTTCCAATTTATACCAGATAAATCACTCAGCCCCGCCAGCAAAGCAGGAGAAGTTGCGAATTAAATGAGTGTGGCTCGCCTATGGCCATAACAGGAACAAGGCTACTCCTTCGATTTCAGTTCTGGCCTAATAGTTCACGAGTCAAGGAAACCGCCTCGCTGTAAATTACTTTCTTGCCGAACCACTACGTCATAGCCGCTAGGGGTTGGGTTTTAGCAATTCAAGGGCCCTTATAATGCAGAATGAGGGGCAGCCCAAGGAGATTTGTATGGTGAAGACATCGCAGACGACGGCAACGAAATGCCGGATATAGTAAGTGCAGGAACGTTGCAACGCACTTGATGGTAGTTATTCAGGCTTCAAACAAAGGTGAGATTGACTGTCTGAAGAAGGTGCAGAAAGAATTGTTTGACGTAGTAGTTCTGCGGAAACCCGCATGGTGGGGAGAAGTAATGAATAAAGGGAAAATCAGACATCCACCCGTTAGTAGCAATTGCTACAAAGGAAACCCATACGGGTTCCTCGAAAGAAAAGCCTCATAGTTGAAGAAAAATTCGTCCTGGTCCGGGACTCGAACCCGTATGGGTTTCTTTCGAGGAACCCGTATGGGTTTCCTTTGTAGCAATTGCTACTAACGGGTGGATGTCTGATTTTCCCTTTATTCAGAAAGAAGTGCTAGGGCACTTGATGGTAGTTATTCAGGCTTCAAAGAAAAGTGAGATTGTCTGTCTGAAGAAGGTGCAGAAAGAAGTGCTAGTACGCGTTATCTTATTTTCGTTATTTATTAATGCAGAATCACGGTCAGACAACACTCAACGGCCTTCTTGTCTCGTCTTCGTAATGTCTCTTATCTGAAGTTCAGATGTTAAACATCAGGAGGAGCCTTTACATTGGGAGCTCCTATCTAAATTCATCGGATTGCAGAAATCGTTTTCCTCAGTATCGACTGCACTCATTTTGATTATGTATGTTGCATTTAGAAGAAATAAAGTTGGAATGGGAAACTTATTTGTTTTATAGAAACAGTTTTTTTATTTATGCCCTCAATGGATTTACATAACATTTAAAAAGCGAAAAATTGAAAACGAGAAACTCAGGTGCCAAGCCTTCAATGTTGTGCTTCAGTAATAAGCAAATATATCGTACATCTCCAAAGTGAACAATTCAGACATCTAATGTTGTCAGAATTATAGTATCATGCACCACTGCCAAATAAACCACTAATTGGTAACTATCACTTTTGCGAAAACCTCGCAACAGAACTGCATAAGTTGCAATCCATTATATCCAATTTCTCCTCTCTTATTTGCATTAACAGATGCAGTTGAGATAACCGCGATAGTTTTTTTTTCTTTTTTGCATGAGTTACAGGTTTCTAAATTCGGTGCTTTAATTTTTTTTTATTTGTGTCTAATGTTATGTAAAGTATGTGGTCTGAAATCCATAAACTGCTATCGTACAGTTCCTAGAACTTAACTTTTGCCCTCAAATGCAACGCATAATACTTAAATTTCGTCTCAGCGTTTATCCAGTGATAGAATGTCAACGTTTCACGGGTATTTAAATGGGGCAATCAGAGTTCCCTCCGTTCTAAGCCCTTCTTCTGGCACTCTAACTAATAAACTTGCGTCCTTCCTGCCAGCCAGAAAGGTGTTTGCTGGAGTGTGTTTTGCGAGTCGATCCATTCAAGGCATTGAACCTCTCAGAGCCACGCTAGAGCTACGCAGGACGCCGTAGATGGAGCTCTCCAGTTTCTTTTTGGCCATCCTGGTTTCATGAAAGGGATCCTGAAACACTTTTCTAACCAATCAAGGAGTGGCGCCCCTATAATAAAGGCCGTCGCCTTGCGAATGTCGTGCCGCAGAAGTTATTCGAATGCTTCAAATGTAAGTGGAGTTACTAAATGCTACTGTACTGTGTGGTGACGGTATGCGGTGACAGCACTTGACTGAGATTGTATGCCTATGCTCCTTTCTTTCTTTATCTCTACATTGCTATCACTTTACCTCCCTCTCCCCTCTCTCCCCAGCGTAGGGTAGCAAACCGGATCTACCAATCTGGTCAACCTATCTGTCTTTCCCCTTTCTTCTGTCTCTCTCTTTACGCGCAGTGCAAGGAAGAAAACATTTTTCTTTCCTTTCGCGAATGCAGACATGTAATTTTTGTATTCATTAAATTCAAAACTAGTAATCAGGTATTAATTGAGTATGCTGTCGCGATCACGAAATCAGCCAATGGCGTTGGTGCTCAAGGTGCTTTCTATGACGCTGAACTACGGCATTGCGGATGCGAGAGCAAGCGATTACTTGCTGTGTTTGACGGGAGACTTGTAAATTCCAAATTGCATGCCGTGCCGTAGCATTTGGCTCGCATGTTTACGGCAGCTCCTACGACAGACCGGGAACGTTTTCTTACTATGTTCACAAAATGTATTAGGACCGGCTTAACGTGCTCCTGAATCAGGGTACACCGAAGGCGTTTCATTGTGACACTATCGCAATAGGGCGCCGCGGTCGGGGTTTAAACCCTCAACTTCTTCCTTAGCAGCGCATACGACATAGTTACTAAGCCAGTAAAGTGTATTTGTTTCCCTCCGTTGCCTATAATACATCAAAAATCTATATCTAAAATAATATTTATTTGTGGAAATTATAATGTCGAATCCACGACGGGCAACTAATGCAGAAAGCGTGCTAATCATTATCGGAAGCAAGTACGCCATACGAGACTCTTCTACGAATACTGAGTTAAAAGAACACTTTCGTATATATATGAATAATTTCAAATACCGCCTTCTTACGTGTGATTCTGTGGCGTAGTTGTGCATTAGATCAACGTCACTGTTCACATTGCAGGTTTGAGTGCTTGCTCGCGCTCTGCGTCATATCGCACCGTGATGTTGTAATGCCTTTACGTGTGCGATAACTTCAACAACTACGTTCGTATTCACAGTGTGATTGAGTGGGTAAATTCAATAAGAATAGATGATGCTTGCAATGGTTCTGTTGTTCACATAAAGCTTATATACAGCGCTACATTCATGCGCCAAAATATTATTGTTGTAATATTAATTAACAAGACGCTGCCGGCGCCTGTCACTCTCTCTTTTTTTAATTTCTTTCTGCACAAGTATAACTGCTTTTAAGTTTTCATTCCTTCAACGCATATACGTGTGTACGACTCAAATAAAAACAGTGTCTGTATCTACGGCCTCCTTAATACTCAGCATGATATATACCTCTTCACTGCTAGCTGGTTGCAAATTGTTCGATGCATTAGGCTATCGAGGTGAACTTAAAAATGTTTCACGTTTCTTGCGTAACTGAGGACGTTTGCTGTTCTCACTGCAAGAAGTGCCTCGTCGTGTTGCGGATTAAAACCAGCGCTCTTGGTTTAAGCAGCCGATCCAACGAGTTCGCGAAAACCTGTACCCGCTCTTTCACAAAAGTAACCACGCGCTTTCCATTCGACGCTGAAGAGTGCATTTACCTAGACTGATACAAAGGTATGCCGTCCGAACCACTTCCAATAAGAACAATTCACTGGATGTGAGTGTCGGTGACCTTCATTATACAGGGCTTCTTAGGGAACTAATTACGGACTCTAATTAATCTCTTTCGTTTCGCCGGCCACAAAGATACTCTTCGGCGAGGCGCCCAGTACTTCGAGGGGTTGATTATTGATCCGTGGCAATCCGTTTGCGTCGAGAAATTAAACAACGGCTTCCATTAGCAGCGGCAACCGAGAGGGGCGTAATTGAAAACGCTCCCTGCGTCGCTTTGTGTGTTCCTCGTTGTTTGAGGTTGTTGCGAGGCAAACACGTATACGTCTAAAAAACGGGAGCATTGTATCGCTGAACGGGTTCCTGGGCTCGCTGATGAGTTCGTCTGCTCTGTGTTTGAAAGAAAAGTTTACACTGTGGGCGGCTGTGTACTGCAATAGTGCAACAAAACATTTCTTTCTAAATGACAGCGACAACCTTAAATGTGTCCTAGCGGAGTAAAAAAATCAGTACTTTTGCGTTCGCTCTCGTACTATCTCGCACTGTGAATTGCAACCTACCTGCTTTATGTCGGTGGACTAAACAGGGGCTCTCCTAGATTCTGCCATTCAGCCGAAAATTTTCAAACTTGTCGCATAGCGATAAGTATGGCAAGGCAGTGTTGAAATTTAGAAGCACGGAAATTTGGGTGAGTTTGTATGACTGCACTTTATAGCTGCACAGTGAGAAAAAATAACGAGCACTCAAGATAAAGTACACTCGAAAGGATTCGTGGTCCTCTGCTTTCTTTACCCGGTGTCCTCGATTTTTTTTAGCTTTACAACTATAACAGGAAATGTTTAAATATCAAGTACATAAAGGTGAATAGAAAAGCAGCTAGCTATTGAAGGAGGCATAATGTTGAATCTTCAATTTATCAATCTTTTTCCTCAAATGAAGCTCCTAGACCTCGGAAACCTAGGCAAACATACTGACAATTTCGAATCACTGTAATAACTTTTCTATACCAACCAATTTCACTTTCGTTCCTTTAGGAAGAGTATGTGTCAGGACATGACATCTCAGAATGTGGTCACGTGGGAGGTGAACCTGGAGAAGTTGTCGACGCTCGCTCAGGCTTCCTCTGTATAGTCTGCTATGCTGTTACGCCCGGTTGCGTAATGAGTACAGCAGCGTAGCAAACCACGGGCCAAGCAGGGGAAGTGTCAAAACGCCAAGACGTTGTGCTCCAGCGGGATCACCGTTATTGCGCAGAAAACTAAAAAAAATTAAATGAAATTATTGTATTTTTCGTACCGATATCGCGATCCAATTATGAGCCACAGCATACACAGTGCGGCACTCCGGATTAATTTGAATTTCCCTGGAATTCTTTACCATGCGCCTAAATTTAACTACGTGAGCATTCTTTGGATATCGTCCTCATGCAAACACGGGCCGTCCAAGGGGGGGTCGAATCCGCGATCTGGTACTAAGCAGGTCGCGGTTTGGATCACGGCCGCGCGGCTGAACACCTACTGGCATCGTTGCAGCCGAATTCCGCTCCGCCAGCAACGATAATGCCTTCTATCGATAATGAAAACCAGTGTGTCTCCCATGTAAACCGACGTGATCATACAATTGCCCAAGGAAAACGTGTCCCTCTCATACTATGTCAAAAGCAGCTTGCACAACTTATAGGCATCAAATTTTATCAAAGTCGTGTGCTTAAATAAAACAAATGTAGAGGTTGATTAGTGAAATAATAACTTCAGAGTCAATGCTTCGTTCAACTGTAGCTTTCAATGTTGGTTCAGGAAACCACCAGTACTGCCGTCCACGTCGTTCACCACTCGCTGTTCTCACTGGTGTTAATCATTTTAACCGAATCTGAAATAGTTGAAAATACCACGATTAAATTTACGATAGGCCACGTAGGTCGCATATCTGAGAAGGCATCGACGGGGCGACCGTGCCTTGAAGCTTCTTGCTTCCACTCCTGACCGTATTTGTACAACTGGCTCCAAACCGCTATCGATTCTCCTTCCTCAAGTTCTCTCCATGACGGGAACACAAGACGATGCAGCCGCACATCTAGAAATGTTCCGTGTCTTCCTAGAAAGCAAGACGCGTAGAAGGCGGACTTTTCTATACGACTTTCACCTTCTGTAAAAGGCTGGTGTGAGAAGTCGCTTGTACCTAGCACGCAACGGTGCTTGTGCTGATTGTAATCTGTTGCCGCTTACGGAGAGAGATGTTGTCGGCTAGTGAAACTGCTTACCGCTTTCCCCGGCTACGCGCAGTGACTGGAATGGGTGCCGGCTAGTTACCGTGGTTAGCAGAAGCTTAACCAACTACGGCCTGGAAGCAGTTGGTGTGGCAAACACCTTGTTTCCAGGCATAGAGCGCGCTGATTACTGAAGTACATATAGCGATTCCCATCTGCAGACGTGCCCTTGGGCCATAGCGACGTCGGTGTTTCTGATACCCCAAGCTTTGCGTGAGGAGAAAACACCAAAGGAAGTTACGTCGCAGTGAATAAAGTATTGAGGGAGTTCATATTGGTTATTCGGGTTCTTATGTTTTTACCTCACCATTCATCCATCAGTGCACGGCAGCAAATAACTTTTTCTGAACTTGTTGCATTTCTACCCTTTCTTTTTACCTTTCTTTCTTAACGGAAACGGTCAATATACCGTTCACATACTTCGTATGCCTTCCGTATAATTTCTACAGAATTTGTATATCTCCCATACACATTTCGTGTAATTTTCCTAAAAATCTAACAGAAAACGTGAACTTATTGGAGCCAATACTGAATGTTTCAGCATGTGTTTATTTTTCTCCTTAGTGGGACTTTCTTCTAAGCGGTTAGGCAGTGACAATAAGGACACGCCAAGCGCGCAATTACGTCGGGCAAGAAGAAGATACTTTATTTACTAGATAATTACTTCCACAACATGCCATGAAACATAAGAACATAACGTGAAACATCGCCCGTATTCGGAAGAATATTCTCGTAGCAGGACAGTAAAAAGCACCATTTATGCTGCCCTTCCCCACATTTTTTTTTTTTGCTCTTTCATAAAACGGCTATTCACGCTTGAATGAAGTTCACGGATGACATCCGTAGTTGCTCCTTTTCTTCTAACAACTAATTCTGTCCCGGCCCTCAACAGTTGTACGCTCATTTTGTTATTCTCGTGCGTTGGCAGTAGAACGTGAACTTTCATTCTTTGCAGAAGGACATTTTACGATCATTCCACTAATCAATACAAGAAAACATAAAAAGGCATCGTTCATCTAATTACATGTTTTTAATGTGGGGCTGCAATTGCAAAGCTTCTTGTTCGTAAGGGCACTTTCGAATCGGGAGGGTTAACCTCCCTGCCTCTCCTTCCTCCCTTCTCTCTCTCTCTCTCTCTCTCTCTGTCAGGTCGGTAGCCTTCGTCAATGGTATGTCAAGCATTAGGAATGGCTGGAATTTGTTCTTAGAAACAAGAACGAAATGTTTTTTTGAGGACGCGGGTGTTGGTGGTGTAATAATACCGGAAGACGTCTGTATTGTAATAGCGATTTACCATTGGCGCGTATGCAGTGAGGCCAGCTTCATTGCCTAATGAATGTTGTGATATGTCTAATGTCATCTTAACGTCTTCCTTGTCATGCCCAGAATTAGGTCTCCCCACAGGAATCCGTCATGTCTTCCTATACATCACAGTGGGGCTCCTGTGCAGACATCCGTTCTTTCCATTGCAGAGGAAAGGCTAGAATGGTATTTCTTTTTTTTTTTCTAGTTCGACAAGTCAAACTTCAAACATAGGTTCTAGAGAGTGAAAAAAGTACTCCTCCCATTCCGCTCGACCGATCCTCAAAGAATTGTGCGGTGGGCTATAACATTGTCGTAGATTGCTTGCACAATCTTAAACTTTCTGAAACGAGAAAAAAAAAACAATGCATATTTTCCGCCCGCTATTTTCGATACCTTTGGTCTTACGAAACCCAGAAGATTGAGATGACACTTCCGAGTGGCGTCGATAAAACTTATTTTGCCATATGTAAGTTCACCACTGAAGCATTGCGATCAATTTTTTTATTGTTGAGAATTCCTCTAGCGCTTGCATATGATCACACATTATTCTCAAACGTGCAGCTTCACACTGCATTTCTTACCAGTCCGATGTATTTCTCTTGTTGTGATGGTTCTAATCTGATTTATTATAGCAGTTCGACGCATTTCCTAAGTGAAATTGTTCTACTTCGTGGCATAGCCGTCTGGATTTCCTTTTATTGATCCACCCCCCTGCGCCACAGGAAATCTCAGTAATGTCATTCAATTTGGGGGCTCCCAAATAATTGATGATCCCGGATCAATTGTCGCGTGCGAAATGCAAGCAAAGAGACGCCGTCTGTGTAGCTTCATGCAGAGGTAACCGACTCTTGTGAGACATACAAATTAGGCTGGCGCAATGGCGTAGCCAGCAGTTTTTTTTAATTGAGGGGGGGGGGGGGGGAGGAGTGTTCACACTTGCCCTTGGCAAGGGGCGGGGTAGGCAGGTGTTGTCGGGTGTCGTTTTTAGCCGAGTAGACCTCTGGTGCAGTGAAATTTCAAGAAAAAAAGAAGGGTTAGGGTGAAAGCTGCCCCTTTACCCTTCCAACCCCGCCTTGGTGACGAACCTACTTTCGCGTTTAACGAGCGCTCTGTCTTTGACATCAAAGTTCATTTCTTTATAATATATATTATAGGGTAACGCTTCTTGGCATAAGCTCTTAAAGATATCTTGAATTGGCCTAGTCTACAGAAACTTGGGCTCATTTCACTTCTTGCATTCGACCTTAAACTCTAAAAAAAAAAAAAAAACATTCGGCACACTGAACTGTACAATGTTTGGACCGGACTGCTGGTACGATCTGTTGGGAACTCGGCGCTGACGCCCGTGGTTGTACCTGGGTCGCAAGCCCCAAGGGTAGCGTTGGCCTGGCGGCCTGGGGTACAACTGGAAGCATCCGAAGGTCCCGGCAAAGCATGAGTCGACTGGTAACAACGAAACAACTTGTTTATTTTAACATCGCAAAGAGTTGGCGGTCAGGTTGACCGAAGTAGAGAGACGGGAGAGCACTTCACTCAACAGAAGAAATCGGAGCCCTCCTTTTGGCGTCCGGGGGCAGCTGTTTTTATACTCTCGCAGTTGAGGGCAAGAAGGAACCCCTCAAAAGACGAGCACGTGAATGTACAATGGGCTAATGGTGACGCACACTGTCGTGGCGCTGCGCACGATCTCGTAGCACCCTGTCGTGGCGCTGCGCACGATCTCGTAGCACCCCGTCGTGGCGCTGCGCACGATCTCGTAGCACCCTGTCGTGGCGCTGCCGGTCGGACACAATGACCGTAACGAGAAGATGGTCCCTGCTTTGGCATCGCCTGTTTCGGGCACAATGACTGGAACGAGATCCCTGCTTTGGCATCGCCTGTTTCGGGCCCAATAACTGGAATGAGATCCCTGCTTTGGCATCGCCTGTTTCGGGCACAATGACTGGAACGAGATCCCTAGGCGGTCGCATCGCCGCAGACGCGCCTGGAAACACCTGGCGATGAGTGTTGCGGCGACGACGATCGGGCCAAAATGTCTGCCGCCCCGCCGCAGTCGCGCCGGCAAAACCACGTGTCGCAGGCGAAACGCAACAGACCGCCCCGCCGGGGGAAGGAGATCCCGATGGACAGGGGACTGCATCCGCTGTCCGGAGGGATGTCGCTCGATGATGCTCATAACCGAAGTCGGGCGTCCCTCGACGTTTCTTGAGCGCAGCGCACAGAGAAGGCCTCGTTCTCTTGTTCAGGTTCGCACGGGACACTGCAAAGTGACTTCGGGAGAGTTCACATTTTTGTTCTCGTTCCCGGCAAGCGTTAGAACTACGCTGAAACTCAACCGCTCAGTCAGCAAGCACGGCACAACCCTCACTAAGCCCTGCCAGGCTCTTTCCCCTTTTTATACCACTGCCTAGTTCCTTACAGTAGTCTAGCATCACTCAGAACGCGTCCACAAATTGAAAAATTGCACTAGAAAGCATATCATCACTTTGAAACACTAAACAAAAGCAATATGTTAAAAAAAATCCTGCCTCAGGAAGAAAAACATCAGTAACAAACAATTTTGAGGCTGATTCCTACGTTAGGGGCTTCGACTTAAGCCATCGGCGTTACCGTTGAGACTCCCCTTTTTGTAACGCACCTCAAAGGAATATTGTTGTAAAGCGAGGCTCCAGCGCAGGAGGCGGCCATTTTTGGGAGAGATGGTCTGCAGCCATTGGAGAGGGCAGTGATCCGTCTCAATGATAAACCTCGAGCCGGCTAGATAGCATGACAATTTCTGAACGGCCCACACGAGACACGCACACTCTTTCTCGGTGGCGCTATACGCCTGCTCACGACTGGTCAGCTTACGACTAGCATACAGGACGGGGTGTTCTACTTCTCCATTTTCCCGTTGGCACAGTACAACGCCCATGCCTCGCTCACTAGCATCGCACTGAACAATGAACCCTTTTGTATAGTCTGGCGATCGTAGCACAGGCTGGCTTGTTAGGGCACTCTTTAGGGCGCTAAAAGCTCTTTCCTTTGTCTCGTCCCAGACGACTGTTTGAGGCTCTGTCTTTCTTAGAGCATCCGTCAGGGGAGCCGCGATATCAGAGTACCTAGGGATGTACCTCTGATAGTAGCCGGCGACACCTAAGAACGACCGAATATCGGTCTTTGTGCGCGGTTGCGGAAAGTCTCGCACAGCGGCCACTTTTATTTCAGAGGGGCGGCGACGACCCTGACCAATCACGTGACCGAGGTAGACAACCTCGGCCTGTGCTAACTGGCACTTAGGAGCCTTTACTGTCAAGCCTGCTTCGCGCAGGCGGGTTAGCACTGCCCGCAAGTGTGTCATATGCTCAGACCAGGATGCGGAGAATATCGCTACGTCGTCTAGATACGGTAAAGCGAATTCTTGCTGTCCCCGCAACACTTTATCCATGAGACTTGAAAAACAGTATGGCGCGTTCTTCAAACCAAAACTCAACACTTTAGGACGGAATGTTCCCATTGGTGAAATGAACGCCGCATACCTACTAGCCTCTTCTGCAAGTGGAACCTGCCAATAACCCCTGACAAGATCTAGGGTGGAAATAAACTGAGCGCTACTAACTTTCTCAAGGCGCTCCTCGATGTTAGGGATCGGATAAATTTGATCCTTAGTGATGGAATTAAGCCTGCGGTAGTCGACGCAAGGACGAGGTTCCTTGCCCGGTACCTCAACTAAAATCAAAGGGGAGGTATAATCACTCTCACCTGCCTCAATAACACCGAGCTGTAGCATTTTCTTTACCTCAGCCTCCATAATATCGCTCTGGCGGGGTGACACCCGATACGCCTTGGATCGTACTGGCTCTGGGGAGGTAAGTTCTATATCATGAGTAAGTACCGAAGTCCTACCAGGCCTCTCAGAGAACAGACCTTGAAACTCTTGTAATAGCTGGTGTAGTTCGGTTTTCTGCTCGGGCGACAGCGGTGCTTTACTGATAAGGTCACTAATGACTTGACCGGTGTCTTCCCTGTTCGTCACTGAGCCTAGTCCCGGAAGCTCGACCGGAAGCTCTTCAGGAACGTTTACCATCAGGCACACCACTGCTTCCCTTTGTCTATAAGGTTTGAGCAGATTACAGTGGTAAACTTGCTGTGCTTTCCGCTTTCCTGGCAGACTTACCACGTAGTTAACGTCCGACAGTTTCTGAACAATTCGCGCTGGGCCCTCCCACTGCACGTCTAGTTTGTTGTTTAGCGATGTGCGCAATATCATGACCTCATCGCCAACCTCAAAACGACGGGCCCTGGCTGTCCGATCATAATAAACCTTGGCCCTCTGCTGGGCCTTTGCCATTGCTTCACCTGACAACTCCTGTGCCCTTCTTAAGCGTTCGAGGAGCTTAAGCACGTACTCCACCACGACTGGGTCGTCGCCCCTACCTTCCCATGATTCTCGAAGCATGCGAAGCGGAGATCGAAGCGAGCGACCGTACACCAGTTCAGCTGGCGAAAACCCCGTAGCCGCATGCGGCGCGGTCCTTAAAGCAAACATCACCCCAGGCAAACACAGCTCCCAGTCAGTTTGATGTTCAAAACACAAGGCTCTCAACACGCGCTTCATGACGGAGTGGAGCTTCTCAACGGAATTCGACTGTGGGTGGTACACTGAGCTGTGTAGCAGCTTTACCCCACACCTTTCGAGAAAAGTTGTCGTCAAAGCGCTAGTAAACACTGTGCCCTGATCTGATTGAATTTCTGCAGGAAAACCAACTCGCGCAAATATGGACAGTAGTGCATTAACTATCTCAACTGAGCTGAGTTCTTTAAGCGGCACTGCTTCAGGGAACTTTGTCGCTGGGCAGATCACAGTCAAAATGTGTCTGTACCCCGTGGCTGTTACCGGCAGAGGTCCCACTGTATCAATAACGAGCCGTCTAAAAGGCTCCGTAATGATAGGTACCAATTTCAACGGCGCCCTCGATTTGTCCCCTGGTTTGCCCACCCGCTGACAAGTGTCACATGTCCTCACGAAATGGTCTGCGTCCCGAAAACACCCTGGCCAATAGTACTCTTGCAAGAGACGGTCCTTAGTTTTCTTAACTCCTAGGTGTCCGGACCACGAACCCCCATGCGACAAGCGCAACAGATCCTGGCGATAGCATTGAGGCACGATCAGCTGATCGAACTCCACTCCTCTTCGGTCTAGATACTTCCGGTACAGGACTCCACCTCTTTCCACAAAACGCGCAGTTTTCCTGGCGATACCTTCTTTGACATTGCAGCGCACGTTTTCCAGGCTGCCATCCTTTTTTTGCTCGGCTATCAAAGCCGACCGGCTGACTTTTAGCAACCTATCGAGTCCGTCTGACGTAGGCGCGATGAGCAAATCAGTAGATAGCTCTTCTAACTTTCCCGAATCGGGATTTTCCTCTCCAGTATCTGGCGCCTTTAACGTTACAGACTCAAGTTTATTCAGTTCGGGCGTGCTCTGAATATCAGCTTGCTGCGCCTCTGACCCTTTTTCGTTGTTTGAGAACGTCGGCCCCGCAACTACCGCCTTTGCAGCGAGCTCCCGAACCTTCGATCTGGTTAAGGCCTGAACACTAGCTTCACCAAACAAAAGCCCCTTCTCGCGCAGGAGGTGATCGGACCTGTTTGAAAATAGGTACGGGTACTGGGGTGGCAGCATAGATGACACAGCCGCCTCCGTCTCAAGCGCTCCGAAAGGTCCTTCAATAAGCACTTTTGCTACCGGCAGACACACGCTATGAGCTTCCACGGCTTGCTTGATCCATGCGCACTCGCCCGTGAACATATGGGGTTCTACGTAAGATGGGTGAACTACATCCATCGTAGCTGCGGAATCGCGAAGCACTCGGCACTCTTTCCCGTTCACGAGGAGGTCTCGCATGTAAGGCTCGAGAAGCTTCATGTTCTCGTCCGTGCTGCCTACTGAAAAAAACACAACTTTTGGTGTTGTTTCCGGACACTGCGCCGAAAAGTGACCCGGCTTCTGGCACGTATAACAAACGCCCGCTCGCCTCATCTCGAACCGCTTTCTGCGTTCGGCGTCGGCTGCCGTCTCTTTACGTTTGGTCGGATTGCTTTCACTCGCATCCTCACTACGCGTGTCCCCCTTAAATCTCATGGGCGTGAACCTTGGCCTCTCAGACTTGGAGCCAAATTCACCCTTTTGACCGTCCTTAGCTCCGCGAGCTCGACGCGTCACAAACTCCTCGGCTAGCTCAGCGGCTCTAGCCACCGTACTCACGTCTGGCCTATCCAAGACCCAGTATCGCACGTTCTCCGGTAACCGACTATAAAACTGTTCTAGCCCGAAACACTGCAGAACTTTATCGTGGTCACCAAACGCTTTCTCTTCTTTGAGCCACTCCTGCATGTTCGACATAAGCCTATACGCAAACTCTGTATATGACTCACTTTTGCCTTTCTCATTTTCCCGAAACTTCCGACGGAACGCTTCCGCAGACAGCCGGTACTTTTTTAGCAGACTCGATTTTACTTTGTCGAAATCCTCTGCTTCCTCTCTATCCAAGCGAGCGACTACGTCGGCCGCCTCGCCGGGTAACAAAGTGAGCAAGCGCTGTGGCCACGTTTCCCGAGAGAACCCCTGCTTCTCGCACGTTCGCTCAAAGTTAACCAGGAACAAACCAATGTCCTCTCCAAGCTTAAACGGCCGCATCAGGTCAGTCATTTTGAACAATACGCGTTCTCCTGCACCGTGTGCCTGACTTCCATTACGAGCGCGTTCCATCTCTACCTCAAGACGCTTCATTTCCAAAGCGTGTTGACGGTCACGCTCTTGTTGCTCTCGCTCTTTCTGTTCTTTAAGTTCGCGCTCCTGTTTCTCTTTTTGCTCTTTAAGTTCGCGCTCCTGTTTCTCTTTTTGCTCTTTAAGTTCGCGCTCCTGTCTTTTTGACCTCTCCTCAATAGTCTCAAGGCATTCCGACAGCTCGTCATCCTCAGCCTCTAACTCAAGAATAGCCTTTAGCAGTTCAGGTTTTCTTAGTTTGTCTGAGACATCCAGACCCAACTCTCTTGCAAGCTCCAACAATTTCGGTTTGCGCAACGACTTCAAATCCATGGCTGCTCTGAATGCTGCTTTCTCTACTGCTTACTATTGTCTTGCCGCAACTAACCCGGCAGCAACGACAACCACAATTACCAGCTCTGTTTCTAACACTAACAAAAGCCTGGCAAAGCTCAGAAGAAGAAAGTCCCGCACTCACCAAACCTCGCAGGCAGGAATTCCGCGCAGTCGTTCCGCTGCAGGCAACCTGTCGTCACACAGGGCTCGTTGCACTGCTCCCGGATCGTCGTTGAGCTGCTCAGCATACAGTCAACTGCATCTCTTCGCTGCTGGCCTCCGTTGTCGCGATCTCTCCGCTGGCAGACAGTTGTTTGAAGTCGGAGGTGATCTCACCGCTGCCAACCAGATGTTTGGACCGGACTGCTGGTACGATCTGTTGGGAACTCGGCGCTGACGCCCGTGGTTGTACCTGGGTCGCAAGCCCCAAGGGTAGCGTTGGCCTGGCGGCCTGGGGTACAACTGGAAGCATCCGAAGGTCCCGGCAAAGCATGAGTCGACTGGTAACAACGAAACAACTTGTTTATTTTAACATCGCAAAGAGTTGGCGGTCAGGTTGACCGAAGTAGAGAGACGGGAGAGCACTTCACTCAACAGAAGAAATCGGAGCCCTCCTTTTGGCGTCCGGGGGCAGCTGTTTTTATACTCTCGCAGTTGAGGGCAAGAAGGAACCCCTCAAAAGACGAGCACGTGAATGTACAATGGGCTAATGGTGACGCACACTGTCGTGGCGCTGCGCACGATCTCGTAGCACCCTGTCGTGGCGCTGCGCACGATCTCGTAGCACCCCGTCGTGGCGCTGCGCACGATCTCGTAGCACCCTGTCGTGGCGCTGCCGGTCGGACACAATGACTGTAACGAGAAGATGGTCCCTGCTTTGGCATCGCCTGTTTCGGGCACAATGACTGGAACGAGATCCCTGCTTTGGCATCGCCTGTTTCGGGCCCAATAACTGGAATGAGATCCCTGCTTTGGCATCGCCTGTTTCGGGCACAATGACTGGAACGAGATCCCTAGGCGGTCGCATCGCCGCAGACGCGCCTGGAAACACCTGGCGATGAGTGTTGCGGCGACGACGATCGGGCCAAAATGTCTGCCGCCCCGCCGCAGTCGCGCCGGCAAAACCACGTGTCGCAGGCGAAACGCAACAACAAGAAGGCAGTGTGCCTGTATAGTGTGTCGGTGCGTGTGCGCGTGCTTATAGGTGTGTGTGTAAGTGTACTCGAATAAGTTGTTATTTATTATATATTTCGATGCTTGTCGTGAAGAGTCGGTGCGAATGAAATAAACCACTGAACCTCCTGGAGTGCTTGCAGAACGCGTAAATGGTGGAACACCATTTATGAATGCATGAATGAGGTGCAGCCACTGGTGGAGTTGCACCTCATTGATTGTCAGCGATATCTGCGCTCACACCATAATGGCTCATGAACTTCTAATACGACACTGAACTGACCTATGAAAGGATTGACGGAGGGTACAGATAACGCCAGCGCCATATTTCTGCTCCGAATACGGCGAATAGAGCCAGAAGGCTGAAAATACGTATTAGACATATATTTAAGGATGCATTCTATACAGCAGCCAATAGCGTTCACAGTGTGTGCTAATACCCAGAGCGAATTCTTCTCTCAAGTTGTCCTAGCTGACTCATTTTGGTCGACAGCAGATCACCCCACCGAAAAAGCATGTCTCATATTCTGTTAAATAATATTTCCGGTCTCAAATTTATTATGGCTTATGATAAACTCGTTTCTGGCAGCATCTCATGGCCAAACGTACAGCGGAGCACTTTTTTTTAACGCTAAGTCATTTAATTGCTAACAAATTTTGAAGAATACCGATCAATAAGATGAGATGCTGCCATGCAAAATCACCTCGTCCACGCCAGCGTGATCACCGTGCCCGGAATGAACCGCCCGCATAGTGACGTCACATTTACGCGATGCGCAGAACAGGAACATAAAGGGTAATCCATGCGTGCATGCCCACCTGAATATCGGCAACACGGGGTGTTCGTCCCACACTCGGTCTCTACTATAGTTCTTTGCGAATATTGCCGCTTTTGTGCTTTTTACCTTATGCTCCGTAAGCATGCTTTCAATTTGTACAGAATGAACTGGTCAGCATCTGCAAGTGAAGCAGTAGAATGCAGCTTTGATTCCCTTAAGAGAGCCGTAAGCAAAGCGCGAACTGGACATAACCTTTGCGAGAAATTTCGAGCGGCGAAAATCGCTTGAATGCGTCGTAGCGTGGCAGCGGATATTCGGGGTTTTGTTTGGCATGTATTTGGTAGCTATCGCGATCGCAAATGGTTTTCGTTAACGCTATACTATTCGACATATTTAACGGGCCATGGCTGCCTCTAAAATGCAAATTATAACAGTTTTATTTTAAGCAAGCATCTGAGAAGGTATATCTACGTTTCGAGCTGCGGCCGATGGGGTGACGCCACCTACAAGCGGACGAATTGTCCGAAAACATTGTATTCTGAGTAGTGCACGCCCTACAGATGTTCTCGACGAGACATCGTCTTTCGAAGGATATAAGTCTAACTAGATTACGAAAAAGAAAATGGAGCATTGCGACGACCTCTACCACTTTCGATTAAGGCCAGACGTACAAAACGCAAGCCTTTTACGACCGGCTTCGTCTGGAACGGATCTGTCGTCCACTTTGCCGGCCACTGGAGACTTTCTTTTATAAGTGCAATGGCACCGTAAAGATGGCCACGTGTAGCCCCTCTTTCTGATTGCCTTCGTGGAGACCTCTGCACGAACAAGTGCATAACTCGGCAAGTCTCTGTCGCCACGTTTCTTTCTACAAGGCGTACTCACGATCATGCCCCAAAACGTTCTGGGACTCGCATAACCCCAGAGATTCGGGTTGGTACTGTGAAGCTCTTCTTACGACATCCCTGGGAAATGGGGATCTCGAAAACCAATACCCGTTGAAATAGGCTGCGGCATCGGCTTTGCCGCCGGAATCGCAAAACGAAGTCTGGTTGTTCGTTCCCAGCGACGTAACCAATCGAGTGAGCTTGCTAGTTTGGACAGCAGGAGGGCTCCCATGTGATTGCCATTGCAATATGTGCAGTATGCAACATCACACTTACCTTAATTAATCAATTAAATAATGGGATTTTAAGAGCCAACACCATGATCCGATTACGAGTCACGCCCCAGTGGGGGACTCCGGAATAATTTGGACCACCTGGGATTCTTTAACGTGCACCTAAATCTAAGCACACGGGTGTTTCCGCATTTCGCTCCCGTCGAAATGCGACCGCCGTGGCCGGCAGCGAGGCCTCGTGCTTAGCAGCCCAACACCGTAACCGCTAAAGAACCACGACAGATAGAACTAGGCGGGTTCGTATCCCACCTGCGGTGAGTTCTGTTTTCATCGTTTCATTTTCATTTTCAACTTTAATTCAGTTGAGAACTACAGGAAAGAAAAGTGTGGAAAGCCTGTGATGTGGTAAACTAACGCACACACACACGCACAAATATATATATATATATATATATATATATATATATATATATATATATATATATATATATATATATATATATATATATATATATATATATATATATATATGATTACTTCTTGAACTAAAATATACCCTCAATCAGGTTGAAAAATGAGCGCTGCAGCTCAAACAGAAATGATACGCCAGGTGGACATATTGGCGAACAATTTAGGCGTCATTTGTAATTTTAACACAGCTGTTTTAACACAAATATATACATATATATATATATATATATATATATATATATATATATATATATATATATATATATATATATATATATATATATATATATATATATTTGTGTTAAAACAGCTGTGTTAAAATTACAAATGACGCCTAAATTGTTCGCCAATATGTCCACCTGGCGTATCATTTCTGTTTGAGCTGCAGCGCTCATTTTTCAACCTGATTGAGGGTATATTTTAGTTCAAGAAGTAAATTATCACAGTGCAGATATCACAGTAAATAATCACAGTGTTCACTAGGCCTAAAAGACAAAGGTTTATCGCTACCTCATTAGCTAAACCAGCTTCTGCGGTGCTTTGCAAGTTGAGGGTTTAGATTTAACGTCTGAAACTCTTTTCTTGCGTCGGGACACACACATCCACTTCTCTGCCTCGGTGACCTAATCATCTATCTATCTTTCTATCTATCTATCTATCTATCTATCTATCTATCTATCTATCTATCTATCTATCTATCTATCTATCTATCTATCTATC
Organism: Dermacentor variabilis; assembly: GCF_050947875.1. Classification (NCBI taxonomy): domain Eukaryota; kingdom Metazoa; phylum Arthropoda; class Arachnida; order Ixodida; family Ixodidae; genus Dermacentor; species Dermacentor variabilis. The sequence continues at coordinate 29,585,524 of NC_134575.1, read as the reverse complement.
TATCTATCTATCTATCTATCTATCTACCTATCTATCTATTTATTTATTTATTTATTTATTTATTTATTTATTTATTTATTTATTTATTGGGCACTATGAGCCTTAGCAGGCTCTTACAGGAGTCAACAGTAAGTACATAGGTACTACTGTCAACAGAATATAACAAATACACAAAAAGAATAGTTATCACACTTGGCCACTATGTTTTATTCAACAAAGTTGCTTACGTACTTGGTCAAGAAAAACAACGAAAATTTGAGTTTATTACAGAGACTGGCTTTTCGCCTACAGCGATATCGGTGTTTCTCAAAGCTCTCCTTCAAGAGTCTAAGCGCGGGCGCAGCAAGAACTGTGACGAATCCACAAGGAAGAAGCATGGGCGGGAAGTCGTGCATTATACGCGCAGTGTCTCTAATAATCTTATGCAGTCGTCAGTTAATAGTCACAAGGCTCCCGCGGTATATTTTCGGTCTCCCAAAAAGCTGTCCCGCTACTGCGACCATGCTGTTGCAGCAGGCGATAGACTCCGAGGTGGCTAAAACAAGCCTGGCTGCCACGTCGTCAAACGTTCTTGTCTGTTTTGCTGTTCAGACTTAAAAGCCCACACACGCACACACGACCGATTTTCTGCGATCTGCTTGCCCCTCCCTTTCCACCAATTCGCATGCCTTAATGCCCCTATTCCCCTAAATAGGCGGAAAGCGAGAAACTTTTCAATGATGTCATTCATTCATTGATACTCAGAGGGAGCATAGGCTGTCACGGGCCTTGGACATTGACAATGCATATTGCGAAATTGAATTGCAGAAGCGACCCAAGCATATGGGGAGGTAACCTGGAGGCTGGTAAAGAGAGTAAAGGAGGGGTTAGGAACCGGGGAACGAGTGATGTCACAAAAGTTGGTAGGCGTAAGGTTAAAAAAAATTAAGCAGATCCCACGCACTGTGGGAATCGAGGACATGCGAAACATTATGCTGTAGCTGACTACCCAGCGTCGTTTAGGATTACGCGCAACGACGCCAGATGGACCAACGGGTTCGTCTATAGACGAACAGCTATGCGTCTGACGCGAGCGTGCGTGTTACTACAGCTCCGAGGCGAATTTGACGACGACTGCGGGACACTGACGCAATGATTTCTACTCCGGCCATTCTAAACTAGAACAGAAATTTGTGGAAGTTGGTTAAGCTTCATCCTGAGAACAGCGCACAAAACAAATGGACAGGAAAGAAGACGACAGGATGGGCGCGACAGGACAGTGCCCGTCCTGTCGTCTTCTTACCTGTCCTTGAGTTTGTTGCGCTGTTCTTAGGATCGTTCGACCCGAGCTTACCTCACGGCATAAACTGTCGCTAGCTTACGAGATACCAATGGTTCGATTCTGTGTAGGTACTGCACAAGCGTAAGCGAGATAAACGCGGATTGTGATGTCATCAGCGTTTCGGTGTTACACTGTCGTACATAACTAGGGCGATGCCATGGGGTCTGTGTTGAAAGGATGATGGAATATGTACTCTGGTGAAGAAACGCTAAAACATGGTTAACTTCAGACGATGACGAAGACGATAGAAACATCGTCATGGCGATTTTATGTATGTATGCAAAGAAATTCTTCGCATTTAAAAGCGATCTTGGCCCACTGGTTATAGAGAATTGTACTGTTATGTTCCAGATGGCAGGGGTTCGAGTCCTTTGTCAGTCATGGATTTCGTTTTATTACTGAAGTCCGAAGTAAGGGGAGACAGAAAAGGCTTTTAACATACCGACCTACCTACCTACCCCAACATACCGGAAAATGCAGGAATTAGACAAAGAATGCTTCGCATTAAAGAAGAAGCAAGATAGTGTTCAAGATGAAATGAGGCTGGTTGAAGCTGACATGAAGACAAAGAAATGAAATGGCGTAGGCCTAAGTGCTTAGAGTAGATAATCAATATAGCTACAACCAAAGTTCCAAGAGAAAGGAGCCGCAGTACACGAATACCGAGCAATGGATAATGAGAAATGGAGAAATGGATTAATGCCGTCAAAAGAGTAATTGGAGATTACTGGGAGAGGAACTTGCCGTTGCAGCGGCCATAAAATAGGCTCATTATGATGATGATCATGATGATTCGATCCCCATTCTATAGCTTAGCTGAATATCAATTTTCGTAATCGCTGGAACTCAAACATCCGTTCACTAAGTAGGCAAATTCGGTAAAAGTATGGGCCCACTCAAACAAGCAGTAAAAAAAAGGAAGCTGGTGAGGATTAGATCCACACACACGAGTGCTGAACCTGATAACACGAAGAAAGAAATTGCGCTAACCACAAGACCGCAAGGACAAAGGTTAAACGAGAATATCAAACCACATAGTGACGGTGCTGCGTTATCGAAGGTGAAGAAGAGCCATAAGTCAGATGAGCGGGTAGAGGAAATAAATGAGTCAGCAGATAACGGTGCAAGACAGAGCCGAACTCATTGCTGCCAGCGTATGATAGGAGGACAGCGACCAAGGGATAGCAGAGTTAATGATGATAATGCGCTGGACCTACTTACTGTATGAAATATGGTTTTCATGTTGGGAGGCACGGTTGTTTGGAGAGTAAGCTTCGTTTCGTGAACCGCATTGTCAAGGGCCGAGGGAAGGGAGTAGGAATAGGCGCTGAGGGCAACATTAAGCTGAATGATTTCAAGGATGTGGCGGCTTATTCGAGGGAATCAGACGTGATTCCCGGCAGCTGACAGAAGACGATCAAACTGAGCGAGGACGTTTCCAACCCTTCTTCCATTCACTTATCCTTAGCGTGCCGGAGTACGGATTGCATTAACGCAAGGAAGCCGAGAGAAAACGCACCCGAAGAAAAAAGAAAAAAAGAAAACGAAGCAGGATCATAGAAGCCTTCTTTCTTTCTTCCTTTTTTATGTTGTCTTTCTTGAGGGTCTGGCGTGCTCTCAGGCAATGGGAGGAGTGCAAGGAATTGCCCTGGCGTAAAACGGCAATCAAGGCGGCGCTAGCTTAGCAGCTCTTGGTTGTTCAGATGTTAGAAGGAGTTTAATAGTCCTAAGTTACTTGGAAGGCGGCGGTTTAACACAGACATTTCCGCGGGCACACTCGTACCAGCGCCCCTTCTTCCTTCTGCCGCATGAGGTCTGTTAAACTCAATTCAATGCGAGGGGTAAATTCGACTTGATCAACGGAATTCAGATAGCAGGTGGGATTAATGGAGCGGTGACGAGTACACGCGCAGGTATGGCAAGGTCTAGTGCCAGCAAAAAAGAATGCATTGCATTATGTTGGGCTGTAGTAGTGCAGCGTTTAAACACGACAGGAGACGACGCCTCTGTGAAAATGCACAAGCAGACGCCGATGACGTTTGATGTCTTACTTATTGATGACAAAAATTTTGTCAAGTCACAACTTCGAATGCGGGCCGGCTTATGATGAAGGGAAACTTAGAGAAAAAACATAACATCACCTAGGCAAATTGTGACATAATGAAGACGGCATAAATTGCGAGTCTCTAGCTGGTTAATGAGTCACCCTCATTAACCACCCTCATTTTACGAGATACCTTAAATGTAACAAGGATAAGATACCTAAGGAATGCCGAAGGGGGTTTCCTGCGTACGACTTGAGACAATGGGGACGGCATGAAGGGCTCCTTGAATGATCATTTCTACATGCATCATGTATTTCTTAATTCCCATGTGTTCATGTATCCTGTTCAGAACTGTTACTTTTTTTTTACTCAATTGCACAATTACACGCGTGCTCTATGCATCGCAACTGACAACTGACTGTCCATTTGGGACTTTACTGTAGCTGAAACGTCAGTGCTCGTTTTTCAGATCCCATGTTTATATATATGCGCTGGATCTTAACACTGACTACGAATTCCTCCTTTGTGGCTACGTTTCCAACAGCGAGTCATCTAAAATAAAATACAACGCCGTGTTGTGATTCGATATGGGAAGGAAATTGTAGTTCGGAGAATTTTGTTCAATTCTTTGACACAAATTCGCCTTTGCCATTGTTCTTGGCATTTCTTCAATGGTACGATTCACAAGGACCGTCTGTTCGGTTAGTTGGTCTAACATCGTAAATTCCAAAACCCGCGCAAAAAGTACACATGCACATAAAGAAGATTCGACAGACTCGGACAAGCGTACGATTGTTGCGGAACCGCTGCAGAATAAAGTGTAGAGCTACAAACAAGCATTTTCTTGTGGGTACATGGTCATGATGACAAAAAGAAAAGCAGTGATAGAAGACTGGACAAGGTAAAAAGGAGCACATAAACACGGCGCCGACTAACCACTGTAGGAATTTATTACCCCGCTGAGCATTTTCTACAGAGCTCTGAAAGCATCAGCCAAACCAAAGATGCAGTACAAGGTGCATTCTCATCACAAAGCCACAGCATGAAAATAGTTTTTCTTCCCGAAAAATCTCAGGGAACCAATGCTTACCCAAGTAACTTTGGAACGGCCAATTCGTAGGCTTCCATTTTCTTTTGTCGAAATAATTTATCCGAACGTTAATTTATTGCGGTTTGGGGCCTGCACTCGTACTGACGATAATGCACGCTTAGATTTTTCACAGCCGGCAAGCTTTTCTACTTCAAATGTTGTTCTGTCTGCTCTGTGCCTATATCAACGTTTCTGCGTGACTGGCCGACATGTAGCTTTCTGCACGTTAAGAGGCAAATTGTACACTACTTTCCGTGAACATTCTACAAGCCGGTTCCCCTACGTTGTAGTGCACAAACCGTTGCGCGTGCTTGTAAGAAGTGACCTTTTTAGGCATAGACTGGGTAGCTCGAGCAATGCTGAAGAAACGACGGCAAAGCCCCGCTGGGACAGTGACAGCACAAAACAGCCGTCAACAGTAACAACTTGATTACCAACTCGGACCATGTTATTACATTTCTCAAAGGTACCCTTAAGAGATACCTTAGATCTTCTTTGAATCGACATTTGATTCGACTCACGAGATTCACGTGCAAGAGCCGCGATCCGTTTATCAGACATGCCGTAGTGGGGGACTCCGGAATAATTTTCACCACGTGCAGTTTTTTTTTAAACCTGCGCCCAAATCCAAGCAAGCGGGCGCTCTTACACACACGCAACCAATAAGTGTGCACACCTGAGCACGAGAGCCAGTTTGCAGAGAGTGCGCAGGAGGTAGTGTATTCTTTACGTTTGACGAGTGCGAAATGATGTGTCAGCCAGGCAGGCAGATGTGCTAATGACATGGTATGAGAGCAATAGAATGAATGAAGAAAGCTTACAATCTGTGCAAATCTTGCTTTGAAATGCCACCAATGCTAATGCACCACCCGGCGACGGAATACTGCATAGCACGAGATCCAAGAAAAAAAAAAGCTGAATATATCCGCAACTTCACAACGCAGTCTAGTATTTGCATTTAGAGCCTTGACCAGAATATGCTTACAACAGTGCCGACACAGTTTTACTGGCTATACTGCTACAGGCTGCTCGAGAACTGAACATTTTCGGAGATTCAGTGGTCCGTAAATTTCGTCGCCGGGTTTACGCATGTGTTGTGTTTTCATAGTGTTTCAGAGACTGTCAATATTGACGGTCCCAAAGTTCATTGTGCCAGCAGTATTTCCTTGAAACTTTCAAAGAAAGAAATTTGTTTGCTTGCTATGGTTTTGTGATTATAATGCCTCGTGCGTAAACGTTTCTTTTTCTTTTGTTGATGCTGTTTCCACTCCATTGCACAGCATGATAATGAATGTACACTGTAGTTACACAGCGCAGTATCTGCGCACCCGACTTATTACCCTACTTCTGAATGCATAAGCATTTCTTGTCGACCCAACGAGAAATTTGTCTGTCACGTAAGACAATGAATAGCTCATACGCCCAGTAAGCAAGAAACAAATGAAATGGCTCATACCCACGTAAGGCAAACCTTACAAAGACTCTGCAAAGGGAAGCGACCAGTGCGTAGATACATTGAAATCACCCACACAACACACAGAACGGCGTACGTTTGAATGAATAACAAGCTGAAAACAAGCATCCAAATCATCAGCAAAACATTGCATACCCCCTCAATAGTGCAGTGGTGGTTTTACAATAGATGCGCAAAATTGGCCTTAATTCACCTTAAAACCAAAGGTAGGTCGCGGGTTAGACTCCCATGAAAGGTCGAGGGTTCGAGTGCCCTGATTAACTGTCTCTTAAGTAACTGTGGCTAATTAGCTTCACCCTAATTACCCGCAATGGTGGTGGGTTTCAGTGGCGTAATGAATGCTATCCTAATTAAACCTGCTTTAGGATGTTCGCTATGGAACAAGATAAGCGAAATACCGATGACGATTGATAACGGTTTATACTGGTCGGATGAAGTTCCATAACAATGATAATGACACCGATTTGCGTGGAGATGAGCAGGCAGCACAATGCTTACGCATACTTACACAACTACGAGTGGAGTTCCTGCGTCAATTCTTTTCTATGAGCCACTAACGTTTCTCTCACTCGGTTCACTTTCCGTATACAGCACTAGGTGCTCCGCCTAGCGTGTCGAAGGGTAAGCTAAAAGCTTCAGAGTAAAGGCAGCGCAATAGCAACGGCAGCACAAGACAGGAACAAATGTCCTGTGTACTTCTCTGTCTTGTGTTGCTGTTCCTTTGGCGCTGCTCTTACTATGAAGATCGACCAACTCCCGCACTTTTACATTCCATTGGAAGATGAAGCTGCGAGGGTTCTTTAGACACAGCCATCCTCGTAGATAGCGTGGAGTCCGGCGCGCACATGCCACATGGGTCATTCGTTCCTGCTTAACTGGGCGCTTCTATGCTTTCAACACAGAATAATCCTCGTCCTCGGTCTGCTCTTGCTTTTCTCCGTTTTTTAAGGAATGTGCAGCGCCTTCTTTACCCTCCAGTTCCTGTTACCCGGTCCAGCGCTAAAAGCTTAATATGCCCGGCACTTCTCCAGGCTATTACGGTGGCCTGGTACCTATACACCGCACCTGTGCGCATTCCATACGGCACTAGTCGTCACGCGACGATAGCCATCAATGAACGCGCAGGAGAGGAGGGGGCGGAGGCTGCGAACGTCAGCAGAACAAGCACAGAACAAAAACAAAGAAGTAATGGAACATTTTGAGCTCGCAAAGGAAAGGCATCCGTAAAAGGGTGCAACGCAATGCAGCGTTAGCTCAAGCGGCTGACGCCAGAGTCCATGCTAAGGGTCTGAACATCGATGCGGGCGTTTTTCGTAACTCTTGCGTAACCGTCGGCATCGAGATCAGCGTAACTTCGAGTTTACGCCGCGAAGACGTCGCAACGCAGGCCTAATCCTCATGGCGGTCTAACACCGCGCCCGACGCACCGAAGCCTATACAATCTCCGGGCACCGCCTGCCTATCTATGCTGCTCTCCAGACGCCCAAATCCCTCGTGTACACTTTTCCTAATCAATCGACGCCGCTTGGCGGCGCCACCATTTCTCGCTATCACCCACAGTTTCTCTCCGCGCATTCTTTCTCGCTCTCTTATTTGTTACCCTACATTTCGTGCATGCGGGCCAGCAGCATTCGCGAGCGAGTCTGCAATGCATGGCCGAAGTCGAAGTCGGAGCTAAGCGTCGGTCGAGGACCCGTCACCGTGTTGAAGCGGATCGTGCTTCAAATTTTCCTAGGTGCGATCGTGCAAAAGTCTTGACGCTAAGCGCGCTGCAAGATGAGATGCAAAGACAGAAAGCCGTTTTTCATTTAGCGACACCCTCAGTTGGAGCGCATTTATATTCGTGCAAGATACCAGCACACGTGAATGCGACATAAAGAAACCCGTCGCCATGATGGCGCAGTGGCTGTGGATTCGTGCTGCCTAGCTCCAGGCCACGGGTTCGATACCGACCGGGGCAGTTATTTCATTCCTGCATCTTTGGCGCAACAAATATACTCACGCTCGCTCGCACGCTCTCGCACACCCGAGCTACACAATGTGAAGCACGCGGCAATCATCTCAAAGAGCTGGTTCGCAATGGCGCATGAGAAGTGTACGTGCGATTGGGGCCTGATACCATAGACTCGTGTAAGGGCCGCACCTTTTTTTGAATTTTGACGAAGTGCGGCACCGAACCATTTGTCTCGGTCTCGTCTAAGGGCCTCTACTAGATGGCTCTAGATGCTATATGCCCATACTAGAGAGCTCTCGCAAACTAGTATAGTGGCAGGCAGAAGTACGCAGCACGCGAAATGTCGCCGATATACCGGTTCGGCATCGAGGTGAACCGAACGCGATTGCTTTTGCGCAGGAATTTGTTTTCCGTAGTTCTAGGGCTGCCCAGTTAGCGGTGCCACCCTTGCACGGGTGCGGCCCTTACACGAGTCAATACAGAGTGTTTCAGTTAACTTTAGCCAAAATTTAAAAAAATATGCCGATGCACTTTAAGACGGCGCGACCAAAAGCATGTTGCTCACTTTTGTATGTAGCGTGTCACGCTGTCTTTTTTTTGTATTTTGCCTAACTAGATAATTAGTTAAGAATAATTAACCAACTTCTGAATAACCAACTTCGAATAAACTGAGAGGAGCAAGTTGTGGCACCCTAGCCGCTGAACAAAAATAACGTACACAGAACGAACTTGCGCGAGAAAGGCATGAGAGGTGCACGTGCACAAGCTGTTTCTCGCACAAGCAATTTGAAGTAATTAATGCACCACGGCGAAAGATTTTTCGAAGCTTGAAGGAAGAAAGAAATGTCGTGCAGTCGTGTATCGCGTTAGGAGGCAGCGTCATTAGTTCTGTATTCCTTGTTTTTCAGCTGAGGTGCTCTGGTGCGCTGTGTTGCAGCTAAATGACAATACAGAAACAATTGTAGCAAGCACACTAGGCGACAGCCCTAATGAAGAGTAATGAATATTTCTTTTAATAGTGTACAGCCTGCTTAATTGTCCGCCGTTAGGAACAGCCTGATTTCTACTCAGAAGTTTAACCATCTTCAATAAAAGAATAACGAAAAAAAACAAGGAGGAAACAAAAAGAAAACGAGCCTAGTTCGTGAGAACAGCTCAACGTTCACTTCGACCACTGCTGCGATAATGCTCGCGTGTTTCACCCCACTTTTTCGCAACAACCGTCGCCAGCTGTCTAAAGTGTTTTGAAGAAAGCAAAGAAAGGAATCTCAAGTTGAAGAACAAATACTTTTTTTCTGGAGGGAACAATAGATTTTAAGCGAGAATCTTTATTGCGGACATTATATTTGTGCATTCTGCTCGAATGCACAAGTTTCCTCGGGGTACTCAGCTGTGCAACTTCAGCGAAACATAGTTTTGAAATTTCGGCTATTGCTGCACAGAAATATTTTACTGTGTCTCTTCTTTTTTTGACAAAGGTGTGTACCTGTGTGATGTTCTTGTTTCGAGATTATTTTTCTTCTTGAGTTCTTGGAAAACTAAGTATAACATAAATGGCATTGCAAGATATTCGGTTCGACCAGATTGTGCGAAACGAGCGACATTACATTGTGCGAGGAAGAGTATTCGAACCGTGGGTTTCCAAGTATATGCTGGTATGCATCTAGTCACGACTGAAACAAAAAAAAAACAGCATTCTTGTCGCAAACTGGCACGCAGCTCGGCAGCATGAAACTGAAATTGTTGTTTTGATGTTTTTCTGTAGCAAAAACGCATTTGTTCATGCGAATCAGTTTTAGCACTCCAGCTCTGGAACCAACAATCTCGCTTGCTATGCACTTTATTTCAGTATTTTTTTACCATGTTTTTGCCTTTATGACTTACGGGTACTTCTCTCTAACGAAGAACTTAAGCGGCGAGGAATAGACAGGCTTACGTTGAATACAAGCACGTAAGTGTACGTCTGATGTTATATTAGTCGAACCTCAATAACATAAGTAATAGCCCTAAGTATCACTTGCTGTAAGAGGTGGTTTTATTGATAAAGGCGTTACTGTTTCACCGTGTTATGAAGTACAGAGTTTGCAACTTGCACAATTGCTGGCGTCAATCGGTGTGTTATGACGATGTCCTCTTACCATACTCAGTTGTTGGTCAATAGATGAAACTATACGAAGACCTTGAGAGTGATTTTCTCTGAAGAAATTATACCATCATCAAAAAGCTTTTGTATTCGCGAAGCCAGTAAGAAAGAACAATTTGGTAACCAAATAACCTGTAACGGGGTATCATTTGCACAGACAAATAAATGCAGGCACTTTTTTCCCAGAGGCTAAAAGTGGCTGGGCTATATTCCTGGTAGCTCGAACAAATAAAAAACAGGCATCATCATTACTTCTTTTAGAAATTCAACGTTCTGGGCAGACCAGAGACGTGTGAAGCTTGTTTCCATTATTTGCAAACAACATACAATCCTTGAAAGAAAAAAAACGAAGTTGCCTCATTAGAGAGGCCATACTTCCATTTTTTTTTCTAGAAGAAACAGTATCCCCTGAAAAAATGTCAGTTCTTTTGTCATGCGCCTGCGATTTGGTTTTATTCAATGATACTTTACAATGTGCTCTTTGATTGAGCGAAATGATCGATTTACTCAGAGTAGTACACGAAGAGTACTCATGCAGGCTGCTCCCTCCCCAGCAATTAGAAGTCGGCCCCTGGCCGATGACGCTGTACTACAACTTGGGCCAGACTAAGCCAAAATTATGTGCCACCATGTATTGTTTGCGTACCTTTACTATAGCGATGACCTTCTTTCTCTTACATGAAAGGTCCGTCTGATCTACGCTTTATGCCGCGAATTTGTGCCAAAATTATTTTTTGGCTTACAACCACGTGTCTGCCCCCGCCCCTCCCACAGTTTTCCTCGAAAAATAATGTCACATGCCTGCGTGGCACATGCAGCACAGTCACAGCGTAAGTTGAAGGAGCGGTTACATAGGACCCTCCATTTTCGGTGCCACGCACTGCAGGGTCTTCGCGGCGAAGTCTCTTTACGGCGAAGTCTCTTCAGGGCGAGGTCTCTTCGCGGCGAAGTCTGTTCGCGTCGTTTTCGCGAGAACGATCTGTACTGTCCGCCCACTGTCGATGGCGAGTTGCGGCTGGTGCTGCTGTGTGCACAGCGTTCTGCTCAGCCCGACCTTGCCTGACTGCGGCCGCGCGCGTAGCTCTGTGACTCTCTTCTTCACTAGTGGTTCGTACCTAGCGAGAAGGCGCCATAACGTCTGCCGAAGAGCAAACACAGGTATCCAGACTACGTGGCGCACATGTCCCATCCGTTGACCCGTGTGGCACGGTACGTTGATATTGATGGTGACTATGGTTTATTGACATCCCCTTCAAAACGGGGTGGTGACAAATAATCGCCTAGCCTTCTTAAGAAGGTTCGCTACGAGCAGCATGCGACTGCTATATGCAACTGCTACATGTCGGGACTCCTGGCGGAATATAAAGGAACTGCAATGCAAAGTTTGTACGCATCGACGCTACGAGGCTCGCATGTCACATCGCGTGTCAAATAGCACGATACGATGCTAATGATGATGATGATTTAACGGCATTTCCTTTTAAACGTGACGGTGACAAACAGTCACCTATCCTGGTTGAATTAATCCGGTGTGCCATACTTGTTTATCATTGCAGCAATATTTATAGATCTCCATACCCTTCTTTTTCTTCCTCAATACTTCTCTGTGTACCTTGTATCGCTGCCTGTGCAAGTTCTACGTGCCGTGCCACTTGCTTTAATAATATAATACTGCAGTGCAAAGGGCGCACGTATAGACGATATGCGTATGTATATGCATAGGCGAAAACATCGCAAGACAAGTGGTACGATACGATGCCAACGATGAAGGAGATGATGATGATCATTTAATGGCATCCCATTTGAAACACGGTGGTGACGTAGTCACCGAGCCAGCTTGTTTCAATCAGGTACACAATGTATGTTTTTTACAAGCACTCTTTTATACACCTCCTTAAACTTCTTTTTTTCCTCAACCCTTCTCTAACAACCTCGTACCACACCGTCACTGGCACGAAAAGCGATTCGTGCACTAGTACAATACTTGAAGTGCACCGGCTTAAGAGAGGAGGAGGAAAGAGAAGAGTAGAAGGCAGGGACGTTAACCAAAATAACGTCTGGTTGGCTACCCTACACCGGGGGAATGGGAAAGGGGAAAACAAAGATCAGGACCGGCTTAAGAGAACGTTTATAGTTTCCCTCCCATACTCACTCATTGCTTACTCTCCCCCTTTTTTCCTCTTTCTATTCCCGTTTCCCCCATCCCCATTGTATGGTAGCAAACCTGGTGCTCGTCTGGTTGACCTCCCTGCCTTTCCTGCTCTCTCTCTAATTGCTCTCTCTCTCGTAGGGCTACCTGTGCCACTGCTACATGGAGTTCTACCCGGTGTAATAATATGTTTAGGGGAATGTAAAATGTGTACATATTCACGTTACCAGCGAGGATGCCATATAGCGTGTCTCCTCGCGCGCTGAGACGCGTTTAAAGGGCATTTTCCCGCTGCATGCTAGCAAGCGCTGGCGTGACTCAGTGATGGAGTAGCTGACTTCAGGACCACATGCCCGGGCTCGAGCCCAGAGAGAACTATGTTTTTTTTCTCTCATTTCCGGTGATATTTGCTACGCACACCACACACGGACGGCAACGGCGGCGGCGAACACCATCGCCAACCGAAACGACTATCGGAGTGAGGCCAAAAAAAAAAACAAAGAAACAGCTTACGCTGCTAAACATCCCTGTGACGTCAAGTCTGATGCTGGCGCATGCACTGAGAATAGAATACGGAGATTTCGTTATGTGTTCGATGTCCTAACCGAGGATGCCTTACACATACGTATGCTTCAAAGGCGCTTTAGCCTTTGAATCATGCGTATGTGTAAGACATGTTTTTTGCCGCAATTGAACACTCACAAAAGGAAGACACATAAAGACAATACAGGCGGCACTTCCAACTGATTTATTTTGGGCTGTGTATTTTGAGGCCTCGTTCAATAATCAGATTAAGCGACTGAAAGAAGCACGGTTCCCTGACTCGTTGGTGACCTCAGTCACCGAAAGCCTTTTACGGAAAGTTGAAGGTACCAGCGCCACAAGGGAGGAAGAAAGAGTTGAACCGTAAGACCTGCAGTGATTCCTTATGTTCATAAGGTTTCCCATAACCTCAAAAAGGTGGCAGGCCGGTATGGTGTACCCATTGCCTTTTCCGCCCCCGTCAAAGGGGGTCGACTCTCTTCGAAAACCACACGCGAGGGGACCGGTTCGCAAGGCTGTGGCAAGAAGCATAGCACGTCCTACGGGAGATGTGCTACAGGCGTGGTGTAGGAAATTCCCCTTGAGTGCGGCAAGTCCTATATAGGACAGACTGGACGCTGCATAAAGGAACGAGCCAGGGAACACGAGCTAAATCTAATGAAAGATGGCGTGGCACATTTGCCTGCGCACTGCCAGGCCTGCATGTGCAAACCACGGTTTTCTGAGATTAAGATTCTGGGCAGAAGTAGATTTCAAACAGCACGTGAGCTGATGGAAGCCTACTATATAAAAAAGAAAGGAACAAATTGCATTAGCGATACAGCTATCGTGCTCTATAAATCAGAAACTAGATTGTTTGACCGCTGGCTAACGTAGATCTGTGAACAGCCAGCGCATGCGTGTATGCATATATATATCCTTGGGTCACAGACCAAAATAAATCAGTTGGAAGTGCCGCCTGTGTTGTCTTTATGTGTCTTCCTTTTGTGAGTGTTCAATTGCGGCAAAAAACATGTCTTTTAGCAAGCACCAACTAGGCCAGCAAGCAGTTCTGTTGCAACGTATGTGTAAGGCACCCTCGGTTAGGACTGAGATCAAGTTGGAACGCTCACCACCGTTTTCATGCCTGTCTACTGCAACCTAATATTGCAATTATGTAGCAGCAATTATGTATTTATTTATTTGTTTGTTTGTTTGTTTGCTTATTTATGAGCAGCATTTATTTATTTATTTATTTATTTATTTATTTATTTATTTATTTATTTATTTATTTGTTTATTTTTATACCTGAAGATAATGCAACCCTCAAAGGGCTATTGCAGGAGTAAGCACAAGTCTAAAGTATAGCGGGAACAAGTTTGTAACAGTCAAGTAGGAATTATATGAAAAAAAAAATTGAAACTAGTACTACGCTGTGTTTCGAACGACTGCGGCGACAAATTGCCAGGTGAAGAATTTCAAAATTCAATAATGGTGCGTGGGAAAAAAAGGGTTGTGTTTAAACGTGTTAGTGGGAGCAGAAAGTGGTTTCAGGTTAAGTTCATGAATACTGCGAGTCAAAGACTGTATACCAAAGGACAAGTATACTCACAATTTGGGAATGGTTGCAGCCAGGCATTAAACTTAGTCGAGCCCTAAATAAATGCAACCTAGTAAATTCGATGAGTAGTATACTTTCTTTCAAGTCATATATATATATATATATATATATATATATATATATATATATATATATATATATATATATATATATATGAAGTTTTCCGGGTTTATTGGTTAAATTATACGTGTTTTCAAGTATAAGTATGATTGTCTCATTCATGTCTATTTTCTTTCTTCCCCGCGTTTCAACGCTTCATTGCATTTGTGATTAGTTTTTTTTTATAAACCATCGATTTATTCAACTGTATGTTGCTCATTGCCGTTGTTCGTTCACGTTGTTCTGTACATTTGTGTTCACGTTGTACCAAACCTGTTCTCCTGTCCACTGCTTGGGGATCAATGCGGGCTCGTCGACGCTAAGTGCTCGTCAGTGCATGCGTGCATGCGTGCATGCGTGTGTGTTTGTTTGTTTCTTTGTGTATTCTTTGCTTATATTCTCCCGCCATTTACCTTTTCAACTGACGTTTAAAAGTCGCGGAAAAGCATGACCACCTTTGGCGGTGTCATCAACTAAACAAAAAAATTAAACAGCGTTTGACCCTAGGTGCACTCACGGTAAAGTTCGCAATTGTGGTGTGCTCGCAATTTACGACCGTTCAATCCGAGTAGCAATAAACGTCATGGAACTCGGAAAGACCCCCGGCATACACCTAGGTGCAATATAAGGCTGCATTAGCAGAGCGTTAAAGCTAACCTCTGCCGTCGTCACGTTGAACAGCCGCCAGCTTGAATGCACCAGCCGGGTGTACGCCCGACGGAGATTACGTTGTACACACACACAAAGCTGCCAGATGGTCTGGCGACTGTGGCAAAGCTATCTGCAGTTCTTTTGCGAAGCGTTTTAGGCGCCTTTGTTGCCCTTATGTTATCTACATCTGCGTACGCCTGTGTGAGTCGACCGGGATCACAGCAGTCTCGGCTGGGGCTGTTTCGGCTATCGCTTGTCACCGTAAAACTTGCTGCACAAAGGGTTGTGCCATATACAGAGATACTCGATCAGCTTCGTCGACAGGTGCTAAGCAGGGGCGCTTTGGCGCAGGGTTGTACGTTGCATAACGCTCAGCGGGCGTGACACCTTTACGACGGGGCTTTGTGCACTCCTGCTACCTCGCTGGCTTATAGGTCGCAGTTCAAGTGAAAAAGATTAGAGGCGAGAGGCAGTTTACAGTGAATGTCAGGGGAAAATAGCTTTTTATGTCTCCGCAGGGATGACGCAAGGAGAGCTGCGAATCGCCTTTCATCACTTCTGCCCTCCGGGGGAGAGCAACTGAAATTCGAAGGTCGCTGGCGATGTTGTCGGGAGCCACTCTATAGGCGTCGCAGCTTCGGCGCTTCGATGTCGCAGGACAGGCAGCTGGGTACTTACGGGGTGCTCCAGATCGTACGAGAGCTCGGGACGTAATATCTAGCGGCGTTCAGTTGCTATGCGCGAAGGGACGCTATATGCGCTACTGCTTGTACCACGTGAGGAGAGCGCTGTTCTAGTTAGGAAGCTTATCGGCACGCTGCCGGCTGCTGTTGGCTTAACCACACTGAGTGCATTTATAGGCTCTATATAACTCGCGCAAGTCCACTAGCTGCGCGGGGAAGTCAGCGACGAAGCGCATGGCTTTTCGTATTTACTGGACGTGGGACGACCAACTGCAGCGCGCTTATAAAGCGACATCTGGGACGGAGCTCCGGTGAGAAATATAAAAAAAACACACATTCTTAATAAAACAAACAGAGTTGAACGCGGTAACCAAATCAAAATAACACGACAGGAGTACTCTGTCCTTTCGTCCTCTTTTTCCTTGCACCCTTCTTTCCCCAATTATACGTGTGCCTGAACGCGCCCGACCTTTTCTGCGCTATCGCTATGAAGTGAAGTATTTCAACAACAGCATACTTCTGTTCGTTCATGGTCATGCGCCAGCTCTACATTTGATTGCATTTACATTTCTATGGAAGGTATTTGTGCGTTTGTGGAGTCTATGTTATGTGTGAGCGTAGTATATGTCTCTTGCAGTCTATACGATTTTCAAAGCTATTGTACCGGTCACATACGAGGGGCAAACTTGGAGGTTAACAAAGAAGCTCGAAAAAAAGTTAAGAACTGCGTAGTAAGCGATACAGAGAAAATTCTTAGGCGGGAGGTCAAGAGACAGGAAAACGGCGGTGTGAACTAAGGAGGAAAAGGGGTTAGCAAATATTCTAGTTGACGAGCTATAGGCACGCTCTTGTAATGCGTAGGGCATATGACCCGTTGTCTATTATTTACAGAAGGTGTTCCAAAAAATGGTAGGCGTCGTCGATGATGGAAGAAAATTAGTTGTGGGGAATTTAGAGAGCTTGCTTGCATGCATAGAGTGAAAGCAAATTTCGCAAGACAGGGGTAATTGCAGATCGCTGGGAGCGGCCTTCGTTCGGAAGGAAACGAGTAAAAGCGCTGAACGACGCGACGCGACCGAGACAGACGGAACGCTAACTTTCAACCAATATTTTATTGCGCGCACACAACAAAATATTACAAGGGCTTGAATAGACAGGAGGGAGAGGAGAACATGCCGTAGTAGGAATGCATTGTCAGGAAGACAGCCGCGATGGAGCATGTGATAGAAAGCACAACTAATTGGTCGCCATCGCACTCGTGCAAGATACTCGAGTTCCTTCGTAAGGAGCGATGTCCAAGGTGCACTCACTCCCGTATCGCCTTTCTTGTCGATGCAAAACGCCTCATATATCTCCTGCGCACGCTAAACACCATAGCGCCTAAGTATTTCGCATTTGCCAAACTGCGCACGACAACCGCAACGGGAACTATATATCCACGGCTAGGCGGCTACCAACACACGCAACAATGAAAATCTATTTAAAGTTTATGTCATTGAATGATACGCACATTACTTGGTGACGCAAATTTTCGCTGTGCTCCTTGGCTAAAAAGTGACGCGGTATCACTTTACGCCGCAACAGCCAGCGATTTACATCGTAGACGCGCCGGGCAACAAAAGCTTATCTGCACCGAAGCTTCCTTTCAGCTTCTTTAGGCGCCACTCGGGCCGAGAAGATTGACAAAATTGAAGGCGCAGTTTTGTCACATAAACAAGCGCCTTCGCGGCACCATGGATCCGGTGCCAGGTATTACGCAACGCCAACGTTATCCCATCCCCGGGGCTGTCGCAAGTTTAAGCTCGATGAAAATACCAGGTGCCGGAGAAACGCGACACTGGTTCTTCACGAACGTTGCGCAAATCGCCTATGCAACGTTTTCTTACAGAACTATATGTATTTCTGACGGTTGTGCCAGAGAAGGAGTACAGCCTCGCTTTCCTCCCACGGGCGTCGTCTTCGGACACAGCCCACAAATAAGAACAAAGGTTAAACCACCGGAGCAAACAACCAATTATTACCGAAGTGAGTTTAACGGGCTCGGTCTCCGAACGCTTCTTATGCAGTACAGAGCTCCATATCTACCAGCGATATGTTGGCACCCCGTTCTCCATGACTGCCCCATGCGAACCACTTTCCCACGGAATAAAGAACTGGGGTGAAATCACTTTGGTGGCACCCGTTTCCTCTGCGCACCGATTTTGATGGGCTGGATGCTTACAATGGGGACAAGTACCGATCCACAATCGCCCACATGCAGAGCTACTACCACATGATTGCACTGAAGGACACGCACTGGAAAGAAAAACAAGTTTCTTGGCGAGGGAGTTCTGCACCGCACGAAGTACACCAGATGCTTGGTTCTCAGTTGCCGCATCCGCGTAAATTGCAGCACTAGGGAATTTCGAGAAGCCGTGGACAAACTCGCAGAGCTATGGCGGATTCCTCTAAATCAGTGGCCACGTATCAAAGAACTGGATTAGTATATTCGTGGTGCGCCCGTGGCTTCCAGCTCTGGTGCAGTGTCCTGCGGCTTGCGCTCGATATTGCCTGGCCGGTAAGCGCAGAGCTAGCAAAAACGTATATAAAGAAGCTAGAATAATATATAATATTTGGGGTTTTACGTGCCAAAACCACTTTCTGATTATGAGGCACGCCGTAGTGGAGGACTCCGGAAATTTTTGACCACCTGGGGTTCTTTAACGTGCACCTAAATCTAAGCACACGGGTGTTTTCGCATTTCGCCCCCATCGAAATGCGGCCGCCGTGGCCGGGATTCGATCCCGCGACCTCGTGCTCAGCAAAGAAGCTAGAAGGAACACTGGCTTGTGTGGCACGGATGAAGATATTTCGCCTTTTTTATCTCTCATCGCCGCGGTTTGCGCGAAACGTCACGCTTCTTTTACATGCTACATACAAGGGAACCGCTATGCATGCAGCAATCGCAACGGGCAGTGGCTGACGCAGGTGCCACGCGCGTTGAACAGCGCCGATGATTAAGTACCCCCCCCCCCCCACCCCTAGTGCTGCACTCGGAACGCTACATGTCGTGTGCCCCGATGAATGGTAAGCTTTAGAAATGAACGCACGAAGTCGCCTCTTTAGTTTGTGATCGATGAGCTCCGAGTTCCGAACGGAAATTCGCGACATGCGCAGTATGGGATTTCACAAACAGCAGCGATTTTCTTCGTGCGATTTGACCCCGTCAAGCAGCCCACTGTACACTTCAGCGATGTTGCGGAGCGTACTAGTCTAGGTGAGAACGTTATAAAACCTTCCTTGCAGTGATAAGTTAAGGAAAGAAGAAAGAACACCTTATTGCATCACGACTGGAGTCCGAGTTTTCCACGCTTTGGGGGGATGGTGGAAATATCACAGTGAAATGAACACCTCCGGACATCCGAGCGATATAGGGAGTGAAAATGCCTAACCCACACCTGCACCCTAAAGCTTAAACATTCGCGTTACACACGTAAACATTGGGCGAGTTCTTTTATTTTATACTTCCACTATATTCAGGGTCAGCAGCTAGGTAGCCATAAATAAAGCTGGTCAGACATTTCGAAGAATGCTATTCGCATTTGAAAGATGCGGTTTCCCCTGAAGGTGAAGCTTGGGCTGCGATGGCGTGCTTTATTTTTGCGCTCAAACATCTTCGAACGATGTTCTAACTATGCGTTGTTGTGATTTGTACAGCAGGAACGTGGGTTTGCTTACAGTACGCCTGCGCACAACAGTTGTGTCTCCAGCCAGGCCCACTAATCTCTACTAAAACAGAGAAGTGATCAGTGGCCAGGCCCAGAGATCGGTGGTCAGTCTCAGAGATTGGTGGTCCGGCCCAGAGATTGGCGGTCAGAACCACTGATCTCTAGTCAGACGAGCAAAACGCTGACCTATGGCGCAATCACGGAGCAGATTGAGCCCAGCGTTCAGGGCGCGTTTCCTCATTCATGCAGCCAAAGTCGCTCCGAGTTTCTGGAGACCCGTTGACCCTTAAACCCTCAGCGTGCGAGCGGCGTATGCGACGTTACTATAGTAACACAGAATGACGCCCGTCGAGCAGCGACCAAGGTAAATATACCTGGTAGCGAAGCTTCACTCTAAGAACAGTTTACACCCTTTGGCGTGCCCCTTCCGCCACACAACGATGATCGTCATCTGCCTTGATGCGTTTCCTTTCTTTAACGCTGCGAGCCCGGTACTTTCCAGTAACGAACGGCACGCGCGTTATCAGCATGGAGCAGTTTACACCCTTTGGAGTGCCCCTTCTGATAACGCGCGTGCCGTTTGTTATTGGCAAGTTCCGGGCTTCCAGCGTTAAAGAAAGGAAACGCACCAAGGCAGATGACGAGTATTGCACTCTTAGAAAAATTTACACCCTTTGGGGCGTATCTTGTCCCACAACAATAATCGTCATCTGTCTGGCCCGCGTTTCCTCTCTCTAACGCAGCGAGCCTGGTACTTCCCAGTCACGAACGGCATGCGCGTTATCAGTGTGACGCAGCTTCTCGACAGGAAAGAAGCGAGCGCCGAGCTTTCAAGAAAGGAAACGCAAGCAAGGCAGATGACGATTATTGTTGTGGGACAAATATACACCCCAAAGGGTGCAACCGTTTTAAGAGTGTGTTGTGTGGCAGAAGGGGCACGCCAAAGGGTGTAAACTGTTCTTAGAGTGTTCCATAGGTGCCCATACGTTCAAAACATGGCGGTCCATCGGCGGTTCAAGGGGCGTAGCGCCATCTGTATGTGGTGGGAACACTTCCGGCGGAAGAAAAAATAATGTCCGTTAATAGCAGAAGTGACGTCATTTTGCTTTCGAAGGCGCGAAATTTGTTTTGTTGGCCTGCTTTTGGAGCTATATATTCAAATGCCCCACCATTCGACTTGGTGGGTGTTTCGAGCTTTCAGCGCGGAAAGCGATGCAGGAAAAGCAAGCCGTACGCTTGTCGAAATCGCACCCCTGCACAGAACATACTCTCTTCGGAGGCCGACGAAAGCTTTAGGTGTAGAGTGCTGATCCTATCGTCGGACGCCAAGCTCATCGGCCGGCGCAGTCGCACGAAAACAACTACGCAATTATCTGGCGGTCGTAACTCACTACTTTTGACTGAACAGATTAAGAAGCGATGAAGCTACCCGCGTCACCAAATTTAGACAAACTTCGACAAGCAAGAAAGCACAAATTGTGAGGGGGGCGTAGTTCAACAGGTGAACTTTACAAATGCGCCTTTCTGCCCATTTCAAGACATTGCGAGTAGCGATTGGCGCCAAAAATAAATGCATTTATTGATAATAATAAAATTGAATAAACTTGTATTTTCTTAACTCGTCACGAATATATAAAATTGACCGGGAATTTTATTTTCGTTGAATGAATCTAACTGTTTCTCGCTTGAATTAAACCACGCTTTTTCCTTTCCCGATGTTTGTTCCCTCCGAACATAGTCGCGCTTCAATCGCTGCTCCCATAACCCCCCTTGCTGATGTCAGTGACAATCTGTACTAAACCGCTTTTCGCCCGAAGCTTCGCCACCTATTTGGATCGACCTTGCAGTGACCGTGAACTAAAACCTCCTCCCTACAGTCACTTGGTTCTAAATTCTTTTAAATGAACAGCGCGTTTAAAGGTGGGGGCAGTGGCTGCAGAGGAAAGCGGTAACTCTGGTTCTGGTATTTGAGTAGGTGTTTGCAGATCTTTACCATTAAGAACGATATAACTTCGAATCTCCCCACATTTCAATGGAGCCGAATTGAGATAGCCGCTACTAAATGTACACCTCAAAGAACCGACATAGTCACCTGAGTAAAAACAGATTTCTACGTCACTGTCAGACGTAATTATTAGTGCACTAATCAAATCACCAATTCGGTTTAGATTATTTTGAACAAAGTTCATATCTTCCAACCTACAACGTTTCTATATACATAAAACAACCATCTTTGTCAACCAATGCTAGACTAAAATATATCGACAGGAGTCGCGCGATGCTAAAATGTGCAACAACTTATGCAGGTAAACAATCTTCACAGAGTTATTCTACTCTGTCCAAAATCATTTACGTTAACCCACTAAAACCTCAACTACGTATTCTAAAGACCGTGATACAAGCCCAAGTATTAATTAGTGCTAAGATTACATTGTGCATACCCCGAACAAACGAAGCCAAAGAAAACAGAAAGGGCCAGTAATTGATTTTACGAACGTGTAACGTTCTTTTTTCTTTCTTTGGGGACTTTTTATTACCTTTAACTAGCCGCCGCCGCGGTAAATGTTAGCCACATCACTTTTTTTTTTTGGAGTGAAGCGCCTTTTACTTGGTTTAGCACAGACGCTTGCTTTAGCCTCGCGTATCAAAACGATCTGTAATATTATCGCTCTGTCAGTGAAACCGTACAGCCTACGCACCTTACTTTGCGAGACGTCCGACCACCTTCAAACAGGCAATGTCGTCCGAGCCATCTTGACAACTTTCCATGCCAAGTTGCACCGCGGTGGAATCTAGCTATGAAAAGTGGCACTTGGGCTCGGGCTATCGCATGACGGGCGGAAAAACAGAGGACGACAAAAGAAGTGAAGCAGTTCGTGTGTGTGTGTCATATCATAAGAAGCCTACAAACAATGACACCAAGGACAACAGTTGTACTTATTAAGTGTAATAATGAAATGATAAATTAAGGGGAATTAAAGTGGATGAGAAAACTGCTTCCGCTGGTGAGGAACGATCCCACGTCTTCGCATTACGCGGGCGATGCTCTTACCGATTGAGCTACCGCGGGGCCGTTATACGTGCCACCTTCGGATTACATAGTGTCTCAGCTGTCTGTTCGAGACCGTATCCAGCGACTTAAGTTGCACACTAGGCCAGGCAATGGCAAGCTCTCTATTCAGGCGCATTCACAGTGACTAAGGTTACCTGCTAGGAAAGTTGGCAACCAGCACGTACCTAATGGCCAAAGTTGACTTTCCTTGCCTAAATTGCAAAAAGCTACGAAAGGTAAAGTTCGAACTAGAGCCAAAGGAAGATCGTCGTCATCGTCGTGGTCAGCTTATTTTATGTCCACTGCCGGACGAAGGCCTCTCCCTACGGTCTTCAGTTACCTCTTTCCTGCGCCAACCGAGACCAACTAACGCCTGAAAATTTCTTAATTTCACCACCTCACCTCGACTTCTGCTGTCCTGGACTGCCCTTCTCTCCTCTTGGCCCCCATTATGTTACCCTAATGGTCATGCGGTTATCTAACCTTCGCATCGCATGACCTGCCCAGTTCCATTTTTTTTCTCTTAATGTCACTTAGAATATCGGATATTCCTGCTGCTCTCTAATCCACACCGCTCTCTTTTACGCCTAACATTACGCCTAACACTCTTCGCTCTGGTGCTTTTCACGTGGTCCTTAACTTGCTCTCGAGGTGCTTTGTCAGTTTCCAAGTTTCTGCCCTATATGTTAGCACCGGTAGAATGTACTGATTGTACACCCTTCATTTTAAGGATAATGGTAAGTTTACAGTCAGGATCTCGCAATGTCTGCCGTATGCTTTATTCTTCTGTAAGTTTCCCTCTCATGATCAGGGTTCCTGTCAGTAATTTACCTAGACAAACGTACTCCTTCGCACATTTTAGAGGTTGATTGGCTATACTCAACTCTTGTTCCCTTGCCCTGCTATTGATCATCGTCTTTGTCTTCTGCATACTTATTTTCAAGCCCACTCTTGCACTCTCTATGTTGAGGTCCTCAATCATTTGTTTGTTGCACATCGTGCCAACTGCTGCTAAACAGGACAATGTTCTCTGCAAACCGAAGGTTTCTGAGATATTTGCCGCTGAGCTTTCCCCGTGTAAAAGCTTGAATACTTCTTCCAAGCATGCAGTGAATAGCATTGGAGAGATTGTGTCTCCTTCTCTGACCTTTTTCTCTATAGATATTTTTCTCCTTTTCTTGTGGAGAATTAAGGTAGCTGTGGAATCTCTGCAGATATTTTTCAAGATATTTACGTACGCCTCCTATGCTCCTTCATTACGTAATGCCTCTATGACTGCTAGTATTTTTGCTGAATCCAATGTCTTTTCGTAATTTATGAAATCTATATAGAGAGGCTGATTATACACTGCGGACTTCTCGATTACCTGAGTGGTTCCATGGATGTGATCTATTGTAGAGTATCCCTTCCTGAAGCCAGCCTGTTCTCTTGGTTGACGGACTTCCAGGGTTGCCCTTATTCTATCGCAAATTGTCTTGCCGATTATTTTGTATAATACTGGGAGTAAGCTAATGGGCTTATCATTTTTCAATTCTTTCACGTCTCCATTTTTGTGGATTAGTATAATCTTGAAGTCGATAGGCAGTTTGTATAAAGGGCCGCTAGTTGTTCAAGCATGATGTCTCATCTATCTTTGATTAAATCGACTGTTATTCCATCTTCTTCCGCCGCTCTTCCCCGTTTCACGTCTTGCAACGACATTCTAACCTCATCGTTAGTTATAGGAGTTTCTCTATCCTGTTCATTACTGTTTCTAATGGAGGTATCCTGACACCTCTGTCTACTGTACAGGTAAGTATAGAATTCTTTTCCTGCATTAATTATATACAAAACTGCTGACAATATTACCCAGCTTATCTTTCAGCACATATATATTGGCTTGTCCTAGGACAAGTTATCTTCTCACTGATTTCATGCTGCCTCCATTTTTTACTGCTTCCTCAGACATTCTTACGTTATAATTTTAAGTATCACTTACTTTCTCCGTGTTGATCAGTTTTCACAGTTTCGCGAATTCTATCTGATCTCCTGAGTTGCCCCCCCCTTTCATTCTTTGTCTTTTTCTTTATTAGGCCCTTCGTTACTTGGCAGACTTTACCTCACGGTTGCCTTGGTGCCTTACGTCCCACTTCAATTGCTGCTTCTGCAGCCAGCCTAGTTACGGTTTCATTCATTACATCTATGTCATTTTCATCTCTCTGTTCTAAGGCTGCATATTTGTTTGCGAGTGCCAGCCTGAATTGGTCTACTCTTGCCCTTACTACGTCTAGGTTGGCTTGTTTCTTCTTGACCATTTTTACTCTTTCTCTCCTCAAATTGAGGTGAATCCTAGCCCTTACTAACCTATGATCACTGCATTTTACCCTACCTAACACTTCTACATCCTGCCATTTGCTGGGATCGGCGGAATGTACGAAATCAATTTTATTACGTGTTTAGGGCTTGTTATTGGGGCTTTTTCAATGTCCAGTTTTCGTTGCTACGCATCCTGAAGAAGGTATTCAGTACTCGCAGTTTATTCAACTCCGCGTATTCTATCAACGTCTCTCCTCCAGTGTTCCTAGAATTGACGCCGTAGTTGCCAATTGCTTTTTCACCAGCCTGCTTCCCCTCCCCTTTCACATTGAAGTCGCCCATTAGCAGCATATTGAGTTTGCATTTTTCTCATAGCTAATTCAACATCTTCATAAAACTGATCTGCTTCATCATCATCGTGACTAGAGGTTGGAGCGTAGGCTTGTACTACGTTTAATCCATACCTCTTATTAGGTTTTATTACGACCACTGCTGCCCTCTCATTATTGCTGTAGAATTCGTCAATATTACCTGTTATGTCCTTATGAATTAGCAATCCTACTCTGTACTGCTTCTTATCTGGAGGTACTCTATAGCAGAGGATGTGGCCATTTGTCAGCACTGTATAAACCTTACCAGTCCTTCTAACCACACTTGTCCAATGATATCGCAAACAATGCCTGATAGCTCATCAAAGAGTCCAGCTAAGCTAGCTTCACTCGAGAGAGTTCGGGCGTTAAGTATTGCCAGGGTCAGTTTCCAGCGGTAGCCTGTTCGGTTCCAGAGATTCTTAGCACCTTCTGCTGCGTTACGGGTCTGACCGCCGTCTTGATCAGATGCTCTGCAGCTGCTGGGAACTGAGGGTCACTGGTTGGTCGAATGAGTAATTTGGTAGGGAGTGGCGGAATACTGCACCAGGGAGGGCAATTCCTGTTCTGGTGAGGAAGTGTGCTTAGCTAAAGCTTAGTGGGTCTTCCTAACTTGGTTGTACCGGGATTAGTATAGCCTGACTGGCCCTGGGCATATTTGCCGCTGTCAGGCGCCACTCCAAGCCTGGAGATGTAGTGTACTGGAGGAGGTGAATTCGAGCTTACCACCTTCCGAAAAAAAAAAAAAAACCGAGGATTCGAACTTCTGCCTATGGCAACCAGGCATCCGACTAGCTCAGTCAGATTAGTCCTGCAGGCTGTGAGGCCACAGTATGGCGGAGAATTCCCGCTCAGAGGATACTGGAAGCCTGAAAAGATCGCTTGAAGGCAGCACAACATAACATTATTTCTCAATGGTTCTAACATCGATGTTTCGAAATCTCCCGTACGCATGCGCCCATGAATGCGGCAGGTCATTTTTCGAAAAACTGGAACAGCACCTAAAAATTGTCTAACAAAAAAAAAACAGGTTTCATCTCTTACCCGAAAACCACTAGTCGCGCATGCACAGGAATACAGCGATGAGCTCACTGTCGCATCTAGCTCCTCCTGGCATCGGAAAAGTCCTTTAAGAGTCAGTCGCTAACGGGTCGGAACTGCCACGCCCCGTCTTTTGCGACACCGGAGGCCGAGCCAGCGACCGTGAGACGGGAGCACTGTGCACATACGTATACCGAAATATATACCGGCACTTTAGCTCACGGGCAAATAAGGGTAGCGAGAGAGGCCTGAAGAACGTAGTGGTTGTGAGCCACGCGTAAAACAGATGACCTTGTAAGCGGCCTTGCTCTATAGGCATGGAAAGCGGTTATACGATGCCTCTTTTAACGGTTACACGAAACACGTCTGCTATCAGTCAAACATGGTTTGTACACTTCGTGCGGGGTAAGCAACCGACGTCCCTTTGCTATACAAACAAGCGGCCTGTTATGGCGTAACTTAATATAGATCTTTTTAAAAATCCGATTAGCATTCCTAGGATACTTCACGCACTTTTCGGCGAGTTTCTGTTTCCATATGCCTTTTCAATCGTTTGCCCCCTAACTTGGTTCACTGGCTAATCCAGGCATAATTTAATGGGTTGGACGTCGGACTGATGCGCTGAGGGTACTAAGCTCAAAACCAACCATCGGACCAACTTATGTCACTGAAAATATGGCACTAGTATGTGTTACCGCGTTTCCCAGCTAACGTTATCTAAGCTGTTCAACGAAAAAAGAAACGATTTACAAAGCAAGATGCACGATACAATTTTAAGCCCAACAGAGTTCGATTGTCACATGTCTGACGACCAAACGTCGTAGGTTTTCAAATCGTAACTTGCACCTTTTTTCACCCTCCCCTTTTTCTTGTTGTTGTTGAACAGCTTAGCTAGCGCCATCTGGTACGCACGGTATGTTTAATGTCCTACTGATGCACAGCATCATCTACGGATTACCATGGATGCAAGGCAGCATCGAGCGACGTCTCGTACATTCGCAGCGACTCCCGATAGATGGCGCGATGCGTCCGTAGGGAAAGCGAAAAAGGGGAGCCAGGCTCAAAACACTCTTTATACATTGCCCGTTTCTGCGGTGGCAACACGATGTGTCGCTAAAGCTCCTTCAATGCTAATCGCACTAACATGGAAATTAATCGTCTGAAAAGTTATGCGGAATTCTTTTTTTTTTTCTGACGCTTGCATACTTCGAGCTTGCGTCGCGTGAATTACGGTAAAATATTTACATAAGAACAGTAAAGCGTGACCTACTCCAGCGTGATGTTTGACTACATGGCTGTTTACAGAGTGCAAGACGCAAATTTAACATTCATTTATGACAACTGAATAAGAGAACAACAATACAAAGTCCTGCGACGCAAGCACTTTTTTTTTTGTTTTATACTTTCTCCGCCATAAACATTTGGGGAGGCCAAAATTGATTTCTGCAGGCATGCGAAGGGTGTCATGAACGTTATTGGCAACACAAAAAGACAGAGTGTGAATTACCTCATACATTTCACGTAGTGGCTAATCTCAGCGACAAGAGGTTCTTCTAGCTCCACTATTTTTCTGTGCTGAAGACAACGCTCTTTTACGAGCCTCTAGCGTACATACTCGTATGATCACACGGGAAAACTCTGAGAATAGTCACAATACGTAGACTTACACTCGCAAATGGAATTGTTACTTTCGACGCAAACGGATGCAATCAACTTCTACAGTGTACCGATTACTGGGGGACTTTTTTCGAAATTCCAACTGCCGCCGAAGACACACATGCAGTAGCACAAACAACTCCTGTACAAAGAAAGGCCTCGGTAAGCAGTGTACACAGCTAACGCATGACTTCCTTCCTAAGAGGCCTAATCGCAAGTCACTACGGTTCGTTCCTTGTTCGCCCACATCGGGAAGTAAACAGATGTAGTGAACCGGAACATGCGACCAGACGAGACGAGAAATAAATTAACGTGGAAGTAGCGAACATACCGAGCGGTGGTCTCTTCTTTCTAAGCATCCAAGTCGGAAGCTCGACATCCGACAATGGTGTCATACACGCCATGTGTGTTTCCTATAGCATGATATCTACTATACTAGATAGAGAGAGAGAGCGAGTGAGATAAACGGGGTGGGAAAGGCAGCGAGGTCAACCGGAAAAGATTACGGTTTGCAACCCTGCACTGGGGTAAGGGGAAATTACAGAAGGCTAACGGAGAAAAAGCAGGCAAAACATATTCTGAGCCATTCCACTCTGTGAAGGTGGATGACCAAGGCAGCTGTATGTAGGGAGATAAATATGTTGATAATCAATGTGTCGATTGAATATTAAAAGACCGATACCACAGCGAACTTTGTTCTTTCACGATATTTTGTTGTTTTATTCGATGGCATACTGAACGTTTTATTTTATTTTATACCTTGGTTTGTTTTCCTTCTTGCATTTATTATTTGGTCACCAGGGTGACCAATCCTCTGCCGTCACTCTGCCATATATACTGCCAGTGGCTCTGCGGCGACACTGGGAAAGTTCTTGGCGCGTAGCGGGCACATTGATGTTTGTGTAACATTGAATGCCGGAGCCATCCCAAGAGAAACGCTACGAACCATTTTCTGTCTGGCAGAGACACGTCCATGTTGGAATCACCCACAATCACGATGGGAGTGGAGTCGGTAGGGGCGGTCCGCCCAAAAGTGCATACGCTTGGCGTTTGCGGAAGGCCCTTCTTTGGTATTACGTGCCCCACGCCGTCGCCACATGCATTCCCGCTTCTGTTCACGACGATGTTCTTGGTAGTCGCGCTGTTCTTCCGCAGTGCTCACCACACGCGGCCTACCCATTGCACGCGTGGAAGGGAACTGTGATAATGTCACGTGGTTTTGCTATAGAGCCCGTTACGTTAAACTGGAATTCATACTAAATGGTGTCTATTCCGGTTTTAGTTTCTTTATTGAGATATTTGTATCACATTAAATACGGCGATATTCTTCGTCTAAGCACATCAACACAGAGGCTGCAGCAGTTTCTCGTCTACGTGCTCGGACTATGCAATCGTTCTACGCACGCAAGGAACCGTCAGAACCTAGCGTATAACAGCTCCGCTGTAAAATCACCTTCGCCAGTCGTGTTTATGGTTCAGCATCACTGCAATGGAAGAATGGATCACATTATTGCACGCACTGTTCCATACCATTTATATTGTACTAGTTGTGGCGAAAATCTTCTGTGGGAAAGGTTTTACCAGTTTGACGAAATCAGGTGACGACACAGTCTGAAGAAAAAGGTGGTGCATTTTTTACAAGCTATGGTTATGAGCGCAATGAATGGCTTGGAAGAGATACTTTACTACTAAAGGTGTCAAGATTCTGTCCCAAGCAAATTACCACCGTTGTGTACGAGTCGGATAATCATCTCGACGCGCATTGGCCAAAGCAATTGTCAAATAAATGCAATAATCCTACGGCTAATACCTGGTATATGCACCACTCCAAAAAAAGCAGCTTCAAATTTGACATCAGCTCATCTTATTTGCATTGAATCATGCTCCGGAGACCTGGTGCTGTACGAGCATAAATGAATGCTTTCATACCTGCATGGATTATAAGCGGTAATACTCCTGCCAGCACACAGGCTGTACTCCACAAAGGCATCAACGCTTGATGCGCAGCGATGGCGTAAGGAACTGCTACACTCGGATGGCGAGGCTGCGCTTGACGGCTTCGCGATTGAGGCTGAGGCGACATGTGACGCACGCGTCGACGTTTCGGCGCTGTTAAAAATGCCGTGATTTTTTAGTCCCGCTTTCGAGGTCGTGAAGCTCATGCAGGGGCGGGTCGCTGCTTTCTGGGAAGAAGTTGAACGCGTGACGAGGAATTCCGATAACGTGCTGCGGGGCAAGCTTACATTGCAAAGCTTCTCACCCAAGCTGCCGATCGACATCCCTATTTCTCATACCAGTCTCAGTGGCAGCTCACTCGGTCCTTCTTCGGCTCTAGTGGCACACATTAGGCTAGGCTCGGCAGTGCCTTTTCAGATACGAGTCCCACACACCCACACGTGTTTTCAGTGCGGAAAGCCCGCGCGACTGCCAATACAGTTATGAAAAAAGCGCTCGCACAAGTTATGCGCGCATGCATAAATGTAGGAAGTGACAGCGCGTATGCCTACCGACCGACAAAATAACGCAGGCACTTGTGTTGCGCCCTTACGCCAGTGAGTGTTTCACAGAGAAGAAAATTGGAAACCAAAGCTCTGGCACCCCGCGCGTAATTCGCGGTGCTTCTGTGGGAACGTGCCTAATTTATGAGGCAAGCGCCGTGTGAATTCCCTCCGGCCCAGTCCCGAGAGAGCAGGCTGTTTCTACGCGCTGTTGTTGGGAAGCCACCTCGCTGGCTGAGCCCCATCGCATTCGTTAAATATTTTCTGCTGCCGCAGGCTTTAAAAGTTCATTGTTACTAGTGGTCTGGGCAGTGAAGTGAATATTTGCCTTTGTTGCCTACAGCAACGTTCCCGGGAAAGGAGATTTCTCACACAGTGCATAGTCCTAGCGCAAGTATGCTACAGTCAGAGATGTAAAGATATGCTCAACAGTACGCAGGCTGTCATAACAACGATAGACGCTTCACAGCCACTTCACGGACACTTTATTTGCAGGACGTATAAATCCCATTGATATGCATCTTTATAAGAATGAAAGCAGTGATTTGAAATCAAGTTTCCATAAAGAACTCAGAGCTTTACAGATATTTTTCCAGCATGTTCAGATCAAGGTTTCCAGAACATCGAACTGGATAAAAAATGGGCAGTTCCTAGCACTTCAATGACCTAGCTAGAAGAGGTGTCTTTTTTTTTTTCGCCGTCAATGGCAGGAGGACGGACGATACAGCAATGAGCGGTGAAGAAGTAGATGAAGCTGGAAATTAGATGTTCGCGCAGCAATGCATTGACAACAATAACTTTAACTAACTTTAAAGAAACTGAATCTACGGCGTCTCTTTACTCGTCCATCAGGCAGGCGTTAGTTATTGCGCTATGAGTACTGGTCACGCCTGCACACACACACACACACACGCACACACACACACACACACACACACACACACACACACACACACACACACACACACACACACACACACACACACACACACACTACTTTGACAGCGCGAGCCTCGGATGTGCTGAAATCAAGACTGCCTCGTCATGCATGCTGGAACGGTATCTTGAGTGATCCTCGATCTTAATCTGCATGCATTACGATCATGGGCAGACGAGTCGCAGTAAACGTGCTCGCAGTCCCAATATGGCACCTGCCGTTGGCATTTCACTTCGCTCAATACTGCGGAACAGACGCCATACGTTAAAGTTGGGCAAAAATAATATAAAAGAACAGACGATAGACGGAACGAAACAAAGGGGCTGAGAACACTACGGAACCCTGGTGGATAGGCAGTAGGAAGGCAATTACACGAGTTACCATTTCCGCCGACAATGAAACGAAAATTCAAGACAGGCTGAGGAAGTCTCGCCGACGTTAGCGATCGGTTACAACGAGCAGGAATTTGGCCGTCGTCTCGAAAGGGAAACTCAAACTACAGATCGGCGAGACTGAGAAAAAAGCTGGCGAGAATAGAATAGCGAAAACAGAAGGGTGTCTCGGTGACAAGCAAGGCGGGCGCCGCCTAATAGGAAACATTGCACAGGGGTGCTATGCAGGATGCGCCGAGTTTGGCGAAACTCGGGATCTTCACGAGCTCTGGCGACACCCCAAGATGAAAGCACAAATGGTACCGAGACACAGTTTATCTTTCGACAAGCCTCCAGTTTCATTGGTTTATCTAGATTCACTCTGGGTGGCTATCATTCCTTGGGCGTTGCCTTCTGGGCGGTCGACAAACTGGGGCTCACGTGATCATACCGTCGGTGCATGGTCGCGCCTTCTTTCACTTGTTTGTCGTTCCACCGAGTGCATTACACGCACAAGCGAGTTATAAAACAAATGCATTTAATACAATATTATTAGTTAGTTTGACGTGGTTTAAAAGCATTTTAAAGCTTACAAGATGTACACTGAATGTGTATTCGACTAATTTGTAATTTAGTACGCTTCGCATTATACCACGAGGGAACGCTGTGGTGGCGTCATCACATATATTCATCGGGCGAGCATGGCGGCTAAACATCGAAGAGGCCCAGTGTAAACAAACTCGTACAACGAGCTTGCAGTGCGCGACGTAGTGATCAGGCTCGACAATGACCACTATTTCTTGGATAGTTCTGTTCTTCCGTGAGCAATCTTTCCGTGCACCCCGAAAGACTGCGATAGCTTAGGCGATTTTACAGATCGCAACGCGTACCTACTGTTCACGGCACAATCCTGAACAAACAACTTATCCGGTGCTGCTTCTGTGAGTGCGCTGAGTTCCTCCACTCTGCGTGACTGCGAGTGTCACGAATATTGCATAGTGTGTGCAAAAGGAAGGCAGCCGATATAGCTACGATGCGACAAGGAGGTGGTGCCGACGATGGATCTCGCAACCAACACAGTGACGGAGGCATCGACAAACTGCGGATAAGTATATTTCTACTGTTTCATATTTAGCATAATAATAGTGCATGGATTAAGTCACTTTCGTAGTAACGAACTAAATGTCCAGCAGTTTAAAAAAGGCATTGAGAGCATAAGAGTGTTTGTGCTTTTACATGTACGTGGGCCCGCGAAAATATGGAAAAGATAAAGGTAACCTTCACTAACTTAGTGATATAACAGAAATTCATCAGTGACATTCAGCCCGCAGAATCTATGGAAGAGTATTTTATCCAGGTAAAATATAAATAGCAGGTACTGATATAAAGCAGGAAACTTATACAAAAATTTCATGGGTTGAACAGCACATGGGAGGCATTCCCGCATCGTGATCGCCACGTTACCGATATCCTTGAAAAATGTTTAGAATCGTTGCATTCTACCGGTTATGCAATATGGGACATAAACCTGGAGGTTAACAAAGAAACTTGAGAAGTCGAGGACTGTGCAGAAAGCGAAGTAACAAAAATTGTTGGAGATAGCATTAAGGCAGGAAGACAGTGGCGTAGTAAACCATGGCAACTGATATGCTAGTTGAGATTAAGAAAAAAAAATGGAATCGGTGGGCAGGCCATGCACGTCTTCAATCACTTGTTGCCAACTTATAACAGGTGATTACATAAGCGTGACAGAATGGATGTCAAGGAGAGACACCTGCAGCCGAGGATGGTAGAAAATTACGTAATGGGACAAAAATATGATGTTTGTATGCATAGGATGCAATCAGCTCGCATACGACGGGATTGTAGGGAGCGCCATTGATTTTGCAGCGAACAAAAAAATAGGTTTTGTGGTGCTGACAGTAGAGACTCGTGAAGGTTCGAGGACACCTCAGCTGTTGGCACACTAATAAACATTACAATTGGCTCTGAAAAAAACAACCCGTTATGAAAAATAAAGCAATGTTGTCCCGACAAATTGTTTTATTATGCATACACTAAAGGCCTCCACAGTTAAGGGCAGTTAGTACCCATAGTGCAATGAGCATTTTTATTTATAAATAATAATTTATATGCGGTTGATTCATTCCAACAATCCACTTTTTTTGCAGCAAAACATTCTGTTGCTGGAGGCACTCAACCGCCTGGTGGCAGTAGGCGAGCGCCAGGCACGTGCTCTGCTGTCCAGAGGGCTGCTCTGCAACAGTAGGATCAGTGCACTCACTGCTTTCCAGTCGAGCCCCCAGAACACACCTTATAAAGGAGCTTTCAGTTTATTATTTTGTTTATTATTCAAGAACATGAATAAAATTATTGCAGTAAACATTGTGCTGTGCATATTGGGACACTTGTAACATGCACTTGATGTCTCTTCAAAATGGGCAAACACGTAAGAACCTGGACCATGTAAATGAAAAAGACACTAATGCAGCATATACGTCATTGTGCTGTTTGTTCTTTCTATGTGCAAGAATACAGTGGGTGTTGATTAGCCACAAGATGAACGGTGTGTGTATTTCGCAATGAAACGACAGGAAACGGCATGACTTTAATAATGCTATCACCTGTAGACTGTGCACATGAATGCAACACTCCCCGATTTAAACGTGCCATTACATGCATGTTCGATACCACATATTCTTTAACAGTGTCATATATTTGCATGTACTAATTTTCACACAGCTTAAGCTCATGCATAGCTCACTTGTGATGCATCCATTTCATAGGCCAAATAATTGTACACTTTGTCCTTTTGTGTTGTATGAAAAGCGGCATCCTCTAGTCGGATAAAACTTCACAAGAGAGGAGAGGCCCCACCCAGATGACCAAAGCGCAGCAGCCGATTGCCTCCACGTCTAAAGAAATAGTCCCTCTCCAATGAACGGGTATTAGTGCGTCCAGCGGCACAACGTCAGTGTAGTGTGTGTGCCCATTGGTGCAGGCTTGTGTTC
Source organism: Dermacentor variabilis (assembly GCF_050947875.1). Lineage (NCBI taxonomy): Eukaryota > Metazoa > Arthropoda > Arachnida > Ixodida > Ixodidae > Dermacentor > Dermacentor variabilis. The sequence continues at coordinate 29,550,836 of NC_134575.1, read as the reverse complement.
ACCTGCCGTTGAAGTGCAGATTCTGCGGCCTCCTAAAGTTGTATCCGACTATAGAATCACGTAATGCCTTGCACTGGTTGCACAGACTTTAGAAACTTGATAGCACACAATGATCAGGAACAGAAATCTATAAAGGCACCCAAGTAAAGCTGGCTGGCCACACTTCCATTATGAGGGGCTGTAAACAGTTCTCGCCAAATATTCCCATGACATCCTTGAAAAAGAGGTGGTGTTTGGCACTTTAGAATCAAAAAACAGATTACAGTGAATGTTGTGTACCTCATTAAAACAAACTGAGCTTGGTTATCTGCACAGCACGTAATGAAAGCATGTGCTTCACATAGGAAGCAAAGTGCTCTGTCCAGTACAATTGTCGAGTTCGCTGTAGCACCTATTATGTCATAGTGTCAACATACAAATTTTCAAAGGCCATTCATTTCACCATTATTTTTGTATGTTGGTTCTATCAATTAGCGCTTGTATTACATGAGCAGGTGGATTTGAAAGCAAAGCTTTGTTTGCAAACCTTCAGACTTCCATAATTGTGTGGCAAGGCACTGGCATGGTGTCGAATAGCTCACACTTCCTCGGTCCTGCACCAAAGAGGCCCAATGCTCTATTTGAAGTTGGATCGCACAACAATTTGACGGCACACAAAGAAGAGTAACACACACAGCAGAGCGTTCTGCTGTGTGTATTTCCCTTCCTCGGTCCTGCACCAAAGAGGCCCAATGCTCTATTTGAAGTTGGATCGTGCAACAATTTGACGGCACACAAAGAAGAGCAACACACACAGCAGAGCGTTCTGCTGTGTGTATTTCTCTTCTTTGTGTCCCGTCGAATTGTGGTACAATTCAGCTTCAAGCTTCTATACCGATACAATGAGTCTTCAACCTCACCAATGATCTAGTTATTAAGCCACAATGGCGCACATCTTTGATATGTGCCAACACGAATTAACTCTCCAACAAATCACCACAAGCATAAAATTTTTCTGCACAGGTGTATGCACGTGCCATATTCTGTACCACTAAACTCGCAAGAATCAAAGGGGCAAGCATTAACCAGCCTTACTGCTGCCGTTACCATCATCATCATGACACCAACAGAAAGACAGTGCTGCGTTTCAGTAAAGGGAGTGCCGGAGGGAAAGGCGTGATAGCGAGGCTTGAGGCTTACAATAAAAATAGCATTTATAAGACATGTTCAATGCCAAAATATGCTGCATATCGCTCATCCTACTTTAGCATTGCGGCAAGCTTTTACACGTTTGAGCATGTCACAGTTTGTGTAATCATTGCTATAAAGCTGTACAAAAGGTCTATTCGCTCTGCAATCTTTATTTTTATCATGGTGGTTTAAAGACCCACTTTTCATTGGCATCTGCACCACATTTCGCCCGATATGTAACTTTGCCTTTGTGGTTCACGACATCTTCACGCACACTGAGTTCTGCAGAGCATTGGATCTGCATTGTTCTACTGCTGAAGAATTAGAGCCCCATTATGAGACGAAAATATATAGGATTTGTCCATACAGAATAACGCTGACCCCCCCCCCCAAAAAAAAAGAAAATACACTGAACCACTGGCACATGCACCAACAGTGAACACAGCAAACACTGTGAAGTATTTTTTTCATGCAAGCCAGCACACTAAGATTCTCAATGCATTTTCATTTTGCCGTAAATGCATAGGCACAACAGGCTTGGCGCGACATCCACATCTCGCACTGCAACGAATTGTGCAATGCCTTGCTGTTTCATAGTGCGGCTGATACATGACGCATGACCAAAATTCAGAATTATGCATACTAAGTAATTTGTGCTACGTACTAAGTAATCTCATAAAAAACCCCAAGTTCTTTGTGAGATTAGCATTCACAGGGTACTTCACACAATTTGTGATATCCATTTATCTATTTATACTTCATTAACCTCCTTCCCCAAAAAGTGTGCCATATGGAAGGCACCCTGATAGACAAGTAGAACAATCGGTAAAGTGTCAGCAACCAGCGAAAAAGTCAGTATCATAGGCTGCAGCATGTGTGACGTCGGTAACAAAATTTAAATCGGCTACACAGAAGTGACAAATTTGGCAATATGGCGCGTCTAGACATTGCTTCAATGCTAATCACAGTAACGCTGACATTGAAGGCACCTTAATTCCTACGTACGTTCCGTCGACATACTCGACTACGTTCGTAATGTTTCCGCGAAGTAAGAAGCGTTCTTTTATAAGTGCCCGCTCAGCCGCAGTCTTCGGGAAAGCCAGCCACCGCTTCAGCACTGCCGCATCAATAAGCGCATCAGACATCGCTGACACAGAGGCTCACAGTAGTTTGATGACGTCCAATGTAACGCTCGGCGCCGACGCTTCCCTGAAAACTCCCAGTCCCGTAAAAACGGAGGGCGCAGAGGACTTGCTCTTCAACCGTGAGCGAATGAAGCCCGCCACGCTGTCTCCACAGACGAGGGTCTTCGCCTAGCTCGTCACACAGCCAGCCACTGATGTCTTCGACAGGCCAAAATGACGCTGAAACTCCACGGCGGTCATGCACGCGAACGGGTCCAGGCGGTCATACTGACGCTTGCTGCCGCTGGCTGCAATAACACTGCTGCTGCCGCCGCCATGTTCCCGAGTTGAACTCGGAGGGGGTTTCGCGATGTACGAGTTTAGCACGAGTTCGCCTGTCAATCAAAGCCAGAGGTCACGCCCCGCGCGAGGCACGTAACTCTTGTGCGCGCACCCACCACGGTTGGGCCACGCCCAACTTATCTTTCGGCAACAGCGACGCGGTGCCGAGCTGAGAGGCATCAACAATATTCACCACCGACATAAAACACGCACAACACACTGTCATCGGTGATGTACTGCGCACTACTATCAAAAACAAAGCGTTGACTGTCGCTGGCTCATGCATATATCTTCTCGGGCTGAGAGGGCCCCACAGCACGGTTTCATTGCCTGCATTGTGGCGACGTAGCGCACAGTAACCAATTATCGGCACGTCACTGTAGCTGCTTGCAAGGCGTCGATGTGCCGAGGGTGACGACGATGCTGAGGAGTGGGTATCGCAGCAGACGTTTGAGATGGCTGCTCTGTCATCGGTGATGTATCGGAGCCACAACGTCGTAAACACGATCAGCGTCCGAGAATCGCTCGCTCTTCTAGACCCAGTGCAATGGCATTTCTTCATCACAAGCACTGCGCACTCAACAGTTCCAACACCTTCTTCAGTTCGAAGTCTCATTTCATAACCGCACACAAGAGCCCTCACCTGCCAAAATGCGATTGCTGCGGTGTCGTTACGATATCCTTCTGCGATCGCTGCTGGCTCCAGCATAAGTAATCCGCAAGCACCTTGGTGCGCACAAAACACTCAACTACTGCGTACGTACATGCGCTCAGAGGCACTTTCACTGGGCAAGCGATGACAAGCGATGAATTGTGTCGATGGGAAGCACGCACTTCTTCGCAATGCATCGCCGAGGCTTCGCGCACAAAGATAAACTGGTACATTTTCACTAAACTGCGTCACTACGGGCACTACGGACCGCCATTTTGCATTGACAGCCGTTGCTCCCGCATTTATGACTAGTATGTCGTTTTTAGTTGGTAAAGTGGAAGCCTTAAGGCGCCTGCGATGAACAGCCGTACCACGGCGCTGCGTTTTTATTCCCCTAATAGAGAAAGAGCGGTGATCACTGACATTATTGAGAATAGCACTGTAGCGCCCCTAGGCGACTTCTCACCGTATGAACTGCCTCGTGCGTGCGACCCGATTCAATGTATCCGCTTTTAAGCTTTCGCCTCACTGTCGCCACTCGCGGCAAGAAGTGCAAAATTTAATAATTTGTTCGATCTCCGTTTGTCATCACAAATTTCTAGCATTCAAAACGAAAAACAGACACTTAAAGAAATAAAAATGTTCGTTATTTTATTTGTTGTATTTTAACGTACTCGTTTGAGCGAAAGCGTAGGTGCAAGAATGCGCCGCATGTACCCTGTTCGCATTCGATCGAGGATAGAAAGATATCGCCGAAAGAGGAGCCACGCCCTTGACGCGCCCGGGAAAGGCGTGGCAAGCGGCTCACGGCAAGTGTGCAGACAGACAGCGGCACAGTCACAATATTGCTAAGTTGCGATAATCCGTTGATAACAATACGCGGCGCTGGCGCGCTTCGTTGTGCAGCCTTCTGCGCTTGAAACGTGGAAGCAGCGTGCCGCGCAGGGTGCGCTCATGTTGTCATACGCGGCTTTTTGTCTACATAATTTCTTGCCTGTAGCTTTTGCGCGTTCCGCGCTATCTCCGTTCACTGACTGCCGTCGAGCAAACTCGGGTAAAACTCGGGTGAACGAGAAACTCGGCGCATCCTGCATAGCACCCCAGGTAACCGCTTCACTGGTTCCGCGAATGGTGCTGAAATCGCACACGGTCTTGTGACTGCAAGACCAATTCCTTGGAATAGGTTTTGCTCGCGAGGCAGCGGAATCTGGTGTGCAGTCCTGAAATGTAGAAGGAAACGAAGAACGACTTAAGTAGAAATGGCTGCAGGAAGTGCTGCCTTGCTCAGCCCAAAAAGTGTGCAGTACATCTTACGTCTTCTGCCTGTTGAATATTGAATATTAACACCTCCCTTGAGTCTTCAAATTTAGTGCATGTAGAGAGATGATAAATTAGAAATCGATGTTTTTGTATGCTGTTCGTTCACATACGCAAATTTATGCACTTTCGAAGTACTAGTAATTGGTTGTTTAGTAAAATAGATAGATGACTAAGGAAGAAGGAAGCGAAGAAAATTACTACTGACGGCAGAAACTGTCCAAAGCAGTCTGCTCACACCTTAGCATTTTTGAAGGCTGTGTAGGAACACTTTAGGAACAAAATAATTTGACTTGCTTAAGATTCTTTATATGATCCACATTCCTATATCACCAATGTAATTTAAGCATATAGCAAAATGATAAATCAAGAATTTGAATTTGTTCAGTGGACCTCTTTCGCGTCTAAGAAAGTTAAATGCGCTCCTCAACGTTAAAAAGTGCTTCACGTACGAAAACGCCACCTGCTGATTTAGGTGCAGTATATGTTACAAATGCCAAGCGATGTGCGAGAGTTTCTTCATGAAAATCAGCACTACCAATGATACGTGCGACCACGCATAGGGGCAACAAAGAAACGCCGAGATGGCTGCTGTTTAACACGGTAGTTGTATTATTAAATTTGGTAGCGTTGCTCCAAATTGACGACTTTTTTTTTCAAAGGTTTGTTATACCAAGTTTTCAAACATTTGTTTTTCTTTAGAGACATAATTCATGGAAACTTTCTCGCCAAGACAAAATACATTTATTTGCCTTAAGTGCAATATAACAGCAACGATTCGTGGTTTATAATGCGTAAGTGGCAGCGGGAGATCGACAGACGACCAATTAACTTTGCTGTTAAACTCTGCGGATGGCAACGCGGGAAAGTTTAATATTCGCTACTTTGGTGCATGTTGCTGGTTGCGCGCGTGTTGTGTTTCGTTACTGTTACTGCTTCCTGGTTAAAAATGCAACGAGTCGTAGCTCAGACAACATTGCTCGCAAAGCCACGTACATGAAAACGAGCTAAAAAGCAATCCAGAAAATAAAATCAGGAATCGGAGTAATTTATTTTAATTCTTACGTTGTACCTGCCATAACCGCGATCATCAACTGCAGCTGTCATCGACGTCGTCTTGCGTATGATAGCTGACCCACTGTAAACAAAAGAATTACGTTGCCCAATGATGGGCTGCAACTTCAGTCTCACAGAGCCCGTTGCTCAAACCACTAGGCCACAAGCACGTGCTAACTTGCCTCGCATTAACACTTCGTGTAGCTGCTTGACTCGAAGAACACGTGCACCCAATGTTGTTCGACTGGGCCACGGAGAGCACGTGCGCGTACCAGTTTCCGTTAGAAGCACGTGCTCTCGCACGAGAGCCCTGCGAGGTTTGTGCTTCGGGTTGGGGGGGGGAGGGGAGCGCTGATTGGCGTTTCTCCGCTACCTCGACCGAGGGTTTCGAGGCGTGCTCCTCGCTGATGTCAGCTGCGTTTCTTTTATTCGGGCGCGCCATGTTGTCCTGCCGGCTTACCAAGGTCGTATTAGATCGATTTCCACGATCAGCTGGATCTGCAATAATTTTGCCGAGAATTGCAGATATCCAGCTCCTCTGCTAAGCAAGCGCAATACCTCGTAGCTGAAAATCTTGATTTTTTTTTGCGATCGTAAGGCAAGGCAGAATCACTTCGGGGCCTTCTTGATACGCTCAGCATTTAGCAGTACCTTCGCTAACGTAGAGCAATCGAAGTCGTTCGTAGTGCAGTGCCAGCTGCGGCTGCAGCACAGTAATTTAATTAAGCTTGCTGCAATATGGCCCTTCAAATTCTACTGCAAAAGACGTGCGTAAGAAAAACGCTGACGTTGGTGGTTCGACAAGTTCCTCGAACAGTTCTGATACCAGAGGGTCGATGTAACGGCTTCGGAAATTGGAAAACGAATTAGCCAAAGACAAAGTGCATACGATGTATACTTAGTTTGTGAGCTATGGAACTGGAGGAGGGAGGCTGTAACGATTTTGTGCGGCAGTCACGACACGAGTGTAATCGATACAGAGACTTTGATAACCAAAGCTTCGGTCTTTAACCTTCGCTGCCAAGTGCTGTTCAGAAAAAATATGACCCACCCCGCTAATTTTTCTCGTGTTGCCACCTTGTCATAGATTTAGTGTTGTAATGTCATAATTCGAACTTATCTTTTCATAATTAAAAGGCATGGCTGCGGCAGCGGGCTCGGGCAGATGGCGGTAGCTTTTAGCAGTATTATGTTTTTGCAGAAAGGGCCGGTAACGGTGCATTGTAAAACGCAACGAAACTTCAGTGCCATGGCAGTTATACGTGAAAAAATTTATGCACAGCATAAAACAAAATCAGAAACAAAAGCCAATTTGATGTAAAAATAGAGAATCCGTGTTCACATTTGCGCGTCATTTCCCACTATATGCATACGCTTGTCTTTTAGCCATTTGTACGCCAAATCAGATAAAACATTATTTTCAGCAGTCACGTGCAGAGAGAAAGCGTCAGAAAATAAAAAAAAAGGTTAACGATAATATAGACATAAAGTGCAGATTCGCCTGCCTTGATTTGTGTGTATTATGGGTGTACACAGTACGCGATCGTTGTAGCGGAGGAACTTGCGTTTTCTTGTCCAAGTCTCTGCTGCCGCGACAACCGAAGTCTATATTTCCCTAAATCTTGCACAGTATTTGTTGTTGTACGAAATAAAACGGGTAACCCCCTTAGAACCCGAAAGGCGCACACAAACACTTGTTGTCAGAACTGAAAAATGGCTGCAGTTTAGAGAGAAGCTATGATACAGTAACCAACGGTGTTTCAGCTATCCCAGTCACCAACAAAAACGTAGTCTAGCACGTGTTCGTCGGCGAATGGCCGTTCAAGATACTCTGCGTTATCTCCATACGCAGACTGGAGGAGAACGTGCTGCGTTTCCTGAGCAGATAAGTGCGTTAGTTAAGTAAATGGCTCGTAGCGGAATCCCCCCCACTGCGTCATATCTTATCTCTCTGCAGCTGTCTCTGTAACGGTGCCTCACTCTTTGGAGAAGCGACTCATGTAGTCGGCCATGCCGAAACAGAACCTAGGCTGCATCTGTGGTAAAGCATAAGCTGTACGTAGGTTCTAGCGTGCTTGTACAACCTGCGCTCATGATCCCTTTGGCGCAACGATGTCGATGTTGCCGACATGTAATGATACACTCTTATCGCATTTTTCTTGGACTTTCCTCAGTCTTTCTATTTTAGGAAATATAAATAACACTTAGCTAATTGGTAGTCTAATTACAGAACATTCACAACTGTATTTTCATTCGTTAAATGCTTTTTTTTTTTTCAGATCTGTGAGTGCGCGTGCGTGTGATTTTGTAAATTTTTCTTATCTAACCTCTGTGCTCGCGCGTATTGTCCTCGTTAGCGTAACATGCAACAAATAAAGTAAATATGAAGTAGATCGAAATGTTTCACGATCCTACATATCCAAATTAGACTGGTACTCCGCCGAAAGCTGCGTGCCAGTTAACTGGTCGCATTAGGCGCTTATTACGTACAGCGCACTTCAAGTGCTCTACTCGTTACACCTCTGAGCGCGAGGAGCGTCGGTAAGGCCGCGGGAAACTAACTCTCTGGACCGTTTTCAAGTAATAAAACCTTTCTTGTCAGAAATTACGTGCAGCGCGGTCGACACTGCCGCAGCTGTGGCTCCAACGGAAATGACGTTGGAGATAAGCCTAACCACTGCGTCGCTCCTCCACTCATGTTTTATTTTGGAAGAGCGTGTCATTTTCTATACCTACCTTGTATATAAAGAGACCAACACACCGCCGCTCAGACTAAAGAAATATCCAGACGCCACGTTTATGCTGGAGTTATAGCGTATGCCTGCAAGAAAAAAAAAGAGGCTGCTGTAAGAATTACATTACTTTCTATTGTCAGCTGTACTTTATACTACAAACGCGAGACGCCTACCTAAGTTCACTGGCTACTGCAGTAAACTGAGAATGCAACCCAGTTAAAATGCATGTGGACGTGTTGCGATTGGCAGTTCCGTTCTCCTAGTCGACGACTTGGTTCGCGTAGGAAAAGTTCACAGAAAAGTTCACGACACCAGTGTATTTAGGCAAGCAAGCAGACGTCAGGTGGACATCTAAGACAACAGCAGCAAAGCCGCTTCCTCGCATGAACAATGAGTTTCTAATGCCTACTTCCAGCACTGCACGGTAATATGGCGACGCAACTGGTAAAATCCGCGCACGCTTGCTGCCAGAAAAAGCGGTAACTTCGGCGCCGCTGTGATGTCGAGCGTGCCGTGTGCATTATTTCGTAACCCGCGAACGCAACGCGCGTTGCGGCGCTCGCTTATCGTGACGAGGCGGGAAAAAAAAAAGGCGGGAAAAGACCACGTGGGATGAAATGGAGCACCCATCGGAAAGCGTACGGCACATGATCTGCCTGCAAGCCTGCGTGAAGCGCTGTTGCTAGCAGGACTTTGTTGAGCTGTAGAATAGTTGTTTCTAGCTGGTTAGAGGTACGTATGGCACCGCGAACGGCGTTGCTGATAAGAAGGTATGCTACGCTTAGGGAATGTTGGTAGCATACGTCTGTTGAAACCCTGTATTTATGACATCTTCAAACGCGGTTGACCTGATAACGAGGCTCGGCAGAATTAACGCGATTTATATTTAGCGGACCCAAGAAAGATTTGTACGTAGTGCTTCATTTATTGATGTCGCGCGCTCATTCGCGCAGTTGATTTTTGTTGCGGCAAATGTGTGGACAACTAATGAAAATTCAAATTATTATTATTTCTAAACTCTAACGAGAAGTAACAGTTTCCTTAGGCATCTCCGGCTTTCATGCGATGTTCGTTTAGTGTCGTATTAATCGTGCATACCAAGGCACGTACACATACATACATACATACATACATACATACATACATACATACATACATACATACATACATACATACATACATACATACATACATACATACATACATACATACATACATACATACATACATACATACATACATACATACATACATACATACATACATACATACATACATACATACATACATACATACATGTCAATATGGAAGGACATATTGCGATATTGATTCTCAGTGCCTTGTGCATTCTATCCGCCTCTATCGACGTTCCTCCAGAGTGGGTGCTCATGGTTGTAAAAGGAACCGCAACATTCGCTTCGTCCGCTTCCGGTCTTTGTGAATTTGTTCGTTGGTCCTAAGAAAGTGCTTTTAAAAAAGTTATTCTGCTTTAGTCAGAGATGTGCTGGTACTTCTCACGTTTTCTCCTTGCGCGTAGAAACGATAAAGTGGTGATGTGCTACTTCGCCAACCGTCATTTCATCGAGCTATTCACACACACACACACACACACACACACACACACACACACACACACACACACACACACACACACACACACACACACACACACACACACACGCACGCACACACACACACACACACACACACACACACACACGCACGCACGCACGCACACACACACACACGCGCACCTACACGCACGCACGCACACACACACACACACACGAACGCACACGCACACACTCACACGCACACACACACAAACGCACACACACACAAACACACACACACACGCAAACACACACACATACGCAAACACACACGAACACGCACACACTAACACACAAACACAAACATACAAACACACACACGAACACACATACACACTCACGCAAACACACACACATACACGCCCACGCACACATGCACACACGCAAACACAGACACACACACCTGCGTGCACCCACGCAGACAAACACGCGTGCTCGCACCAATACGCGCAAACACACAAATAAAAAACCTATAACAATATTCACCAATACCTGATATTGATATCAAGTAAACTTGAATTATCGAAAATTTAGTGCACATATCTTTTACAGGGACTCGTCTTTCTTTTCTGACAACTCCACCTACGCACACAAACGCTGCGGTTATCTGTGACTTATAGGGCAATAAATGTTTAATCTGTCTCGACAGTGATCTTCTACAGGAAGGGGCATTTTTGCATTAAATTAGCCTTGTTAGGATACTTAAAACACTTCCCGGTGCCTATATTTCTATCTTTACCTGTAGCCATTTTTCACCCACCGTGGTTGCTCAGTGGCTATGGTGGTGGGCTGCTGAGCACAAGGTCGCGGGATCGAATCCCGGCCACGGCGGCCGCATTTCGATGGGGGCGAAATGCGAAAACACCCGTGTACTTAGATTTAGGTGCACGTTAAAGAACCCCAGGGGGTAGAAATTTCTTGAGTCTTCCACTACGGCGTGCCTCATAATCAGAAAGTGGTTTTGACATGTAAAACCCCATAATTTAATTAATCTAACCATTTTTCCGCCAAATTCGGACACTGAAAAGACCATGGCGTAATGAGTAGAGCAACAAGATGCTGTGCTGAATGAACCTTGTCCGAAAAATATCGTTGGACTAACCTCCGTCGCTGAGTATCACTCATGTTTGTAGAGACATTTAAAGTGTTACGCAGAACGAATGGCTGGCTGAGAAACCAGTCCCTAAGTGATGTAGGGAAGGAAAGCTTCTCATAATAATAAAATAAAAGCGATCGCAGTAAGCACCGATTCTGAGTAAGAAAACCGAGCATAGCGACCATTTACGAAATTTCGAAATGCGTTTTTTGCATTGCTCAATCCTCTAGAACTAGTACGTTGAACCTTTTCAACACATTTGATGCTGTGACGGTAGCGCTGCCTTTGCAGATCGAAAGACAGCGAATGTGACAGCTTAATGCAAAGTAAGCTGAATTATTCTGCTAACTTTCGTAGTGGTTATTGCAGTGCACTACATCCTGCAACAGCGGCACGGAAATTTTTAAGCGCTGCACCCATGTACTTTGGCATCTCTCAGAACGCCCACAATACAAACGTTTTGGCAGGATGGCATTGTTAGGGCGCCTAGTGTGTGCAGTGAACTACAAATAAAAAAAATGACTGGTGAGTAGCGTCTGGGGGAACAGGCGAAAGGAACGTGCCATAGATTATTATATTTATTTCTTTATTTGTGAGAGCCTCAAAGTGCATGGTTGTACATTGCAGAGGGGAGGGGCAAGAACACATTGCAAGAGCAGAAAATACAAGATTAGTTCAAAATCAAGAAATGGGCTGCCAGATGGAATATCACACTGTGGTATTAAGGTTCTAAACACGGATAAGGTGCCCCAGAAAGGCTGGCCAACGTTTCCACAGGAGGACCTATCTTAGTCAAAGGCGGCCTCCGTCATCCTCGGCATGTTAGTTTTAAAGTTCAAGGAATTCACAGTGCAGGGAACAAAATAGATATGAAAAAACTATTATGGATACATAACAACCGAAAAAAAGACACTTACATAATATGAAAATATAGCAAAAGTACACTTTATGAAGCGGACAATGTCCACGAATAAGTACGTAATTATTTCATTTGCTACCATACGTGTTGGTTAGTGCATTCTTAAAACGAGTCGGGTCACTGATGCGTACTAATGATGTACGTAGATTATTCCAATCGATTGAACTCCTAGGAAGGAATGATTGTGAGCACGCGACGTAGTTAAGACGGGGTACGTTAAGTTGATGCCCGTGATCACGACAAGCAGAATAATAAAGTGCATGGTGGATTCAAATGCGGCGATTCGGTTGTGGTAGTAGATTTTATTAAAAAATGGAAATGCGTGATTCCTTTCCGCGAAGAGATAATAATGGGATTTGAAGAGTACTCTTCGTTATAGTAACACTAGTAGGGTGATATTAGTAAGCTAGAATGAAATGAACAGAGCGACTTGGCACTGATTCAGTTTGGTTAATCAATGCGATGTGATGGGGATCCCAAACGGATGAGGCATATTCCAATTGGAGACGGACGTTAGTTGTGTTCACCGTTGAAGCAAACGCCAGAAAACGTCTCTTAGCAAGCACGTAATACTTCCTATCGCATGCGAAACAATCTTCCCTGAGGACGTTGCCTGGACAAAAAGAAACGATGCAAATGCGCGGTTTTCTTAAACCTAAACAATGCAATTGTGTGTGTATATATATATATATATATATATATATATATATATATATATATATATATATATATATATATATATATATATATATATATATATATATATATAATGTGTGTGTGTGTGTGTGTGTGTGTGTGTGTGTGTGTGTGTGTGTGTGTGTGTGTGTGTGTGTGTGTGTGTGTGTGTGTGTGTGTGTGTGTGTGTGGGTGTGTGTTAAGTTTCAGCAAGTTTTAGTACCGTCGAGAGGTTAGTTCTTTCTTATAGCGTACGCATTTTCTGCTCTTAGTCGACGCGTCGGGCTGCGTAGTCGCATTGTTTTGTTTGGTACGAAAACACTGCTCTAACGCAGAACGAGGTGCCAATTGAGTGCCGTAAACGCATGTCCTGTTAGAAAGCCTGTGTGGTGCAGTGCGAAGGTGGGACAAGGCACACAGGCAAAAAAAAGAGAACAAGCGGATAACCAATTGGCCCAAATGGTCACACGTCGAAGTTGGAAAGACGCACCCTTTGGATGTTTCAAGCATGAACTTTTTGCAACTCAACTGAAACGTAGTTTTTGAAGGTGCGGCACACTGAGCTATTCTGGCGGATTGACGTGAAGTTCAAGTTATCGCCGATGACGAAATTTTCAAAATTCCCAGCCATCCTGTTCCACTCCTTTGACTATAAGAGTGGAACGTTGACGAGCGTTAAGCTTACGTGCGAACTAATGTGAGAGCCTGCTGGCGGGGGGGGGGGGGGGGAGGGGGCACACTATCTATTGGGGGGTGGCGATGTGGGGCGACCGTGACGATTGGAGCAGTGGGACAAGCCGAAGCCGTTGCAGAGGTGGGCGCGTCACCGGGAGGCATGGTGACAAGCTCGGTGTGCCGACCACTTCTGAGTTCCGTGGTGAGGACGGGGATCGCTGACCTCCACCAGAATGTTGCGTGTGGAAAGACACAGACAGAGGAGGCTATTTACAGGCTATTTACACTGGAGTCAGGCAGCCAGGCCGACACTCGCTCGTGCCAAGCGCACCGACCAACTTCACCGTCGTTATCCCGGCGGCTCGTTTCTTGAGCATCGCTCGATGATATCGTTATACTATATTAATGAGCCGACGACAATAGGCCTCATGACGGAGAGTATGCCTGAAACTGCGCGGATACTTGCTGTCCTAAATCTACTGAATGTGAAGCCAACATGCTTTGCAATATTACCTTCGGGCGCCTTTTAATTCAATCTACTGAAGAATACAGTTGTAACACGAAACCCCTCATTCAGAATGTTCTTTTACATGCTATTAGAGACCAAAGTATGAGTTTTTAATCTCTCATAGAGTTTTTGTTAAGTTTACAGAACTTGGACCCTATGCGAGAACTCTCTGGAATAACGCAAGATATCTGATCGTCAACTATTTCCTGTCTAGCCTACTTGGAAAGCATCTATCGATACACTTGAAACATACTCGAGATATAAAATAATGTGCATCACAAGGAAGCCAAGCCACTACGTGTCGACGTATTGACACAGAATTTCAAGAGCCAGCCACCTACCTTTCAATTCGTTTTACTAAACTCCTTTATCTTCTACATCGGAGCTCGTAGTATATGTCCATTAAAAGGTGTTTCAAATGCTATTCATCGTGTCTCTAGTAATTACATAACTTGGCGCACATAATTGGTCACACATCGCACGAGGAGCACATCCTAGGCATCGGAGCGCCGTGCGAACAACGGGAATTTCGTGAGAAGGCCTGCTTACCGAGGTAACTATCCTCCGAGCGGCTCAAAAATATTTGGCGATGTGTGCACATTTACTGAGTACCTGCGAAGTTGGCATGCGAGCGGAATGTAAATATTGATAATGAATTGAATGGGTTCTGGTAAAGGTGTACAGCTACTCCAACGCAGCATTACGCTTGAGTATCGGTAACACACATAAAAATTTGAATAGACAACGACATAGGCAAGGCGCTTCTGAACTGATACGCATCATGATTCTTTGGCGCTTACATAACGACTTCATGAAAAAACGCGAAGGTGCACAAGTTTTCACGTGTCAACGTATAACGCTGTTTGCACCATTCTTCATGTCATGCTTGAAACACGATGCTCGAGTCTCGAAGATCATTAAGATCACTGAGGAATTTCAGAAGTCATTATAACACGAAGGATCGCAGACTTTTTTTTTTTTTTACCTCGAACTGTGAGCTGAAGTTGTCATTCTCTTGCACATAGTTTCGGTGATGCCGTTGTTTCGACGAAGAGAAGTTTTGTTTCGAACCGACGCTTTCAGACCTGCGGCAAGCAAACGCAGTCTATTTCAGTATATTTCCATAATCTACATCACTTTTCTTTACAACACTCATTCCCAAGTGTTTTACGAGAAGCCTGCCACAAACAAAAGCACTGCTTCGTGGCATCAAATATATATTGCTTTTTTTAACATAGCGTTCTGCATCTGGGGAAAGGAGTGTTATGCAGATGAGCATCCTGGTAATTGTTTGTGTGGCACTCAATGTTTTACTAAAAAAAAAAAAAACTCGTGCACGTGGTCAACCCTACGCCAAATATTTCTCTCATAAACACACGAGACCATGAATGTTCTCTTGCTGTATTTCTATATTCCCTCATGACATTGTACTACTATCGCATATGGAAGTCATAGATACTGTGGACTATTTTAAGAAGCTTTGCGTTATGAAATCACACAGCATTCGACGAACTGTACATGATGTCTCAAGTACATGCAGGAAATAGCGTAAATCATTCGACAACACTATGTTATCGTGCTTCATTCTTATCAGGAAGGGCGCAACAGAGTCCTAATGCGCTCGCTTTTTCCCTTCTCTAAGTATTGCTTTTCTGCTTTGGCTAGTGAAATGTAACCAGTGACGTACTCATCTGTGGATGCTTCATTGTTCGTTTTTGTTTATTTCTCATAGGTACACCTGCATTATCATTACGTTGCGCAAACGCAACTGCCATTAAACTGTCTCGTGTAAAGTTTCTCAACACTGTACCCTATTTTTGCGATTTGACTGAGCGTGACATTCCGATATCGCTTATCAGTTTCCACAGGAATATGAATGTTCCTAGGATTCGGAAGGCTATGATTCTCTACGTACAAGATTTATAGGAAGCAGCCAACTGTACACTTTCGGAATATTTTTCTCATCTGCGTATTGATACTGCTCAATACTTTATGTCCTGCGAAGGCAGTCTTTGCGCATCAGAATTAATTTCGCCACCTCCGCCCCACCTCTTTTACACAAGTCAAAGCTTTCGCAGCCAATATTGGCTCTCGTTCTTCCTGATTATAGCATTTTTTTTTTTTGCCTGCGCATACTTTGCTGGCATCATTGTAGTTAACGTGAAGTAAGACCGGGGTGTTGGGTTTCCAGGCACGCGTGAATGTCGCCGCGTCATATGTCACGTGGGTGGGTCGATTGCGCGCCCATGGCAGCCAGCCAACACCAAGAAGACGCGAACAATGGCGACTGACGCAACCGTTGCAGCAAACTCCCAAACGAAACCCTGCAGAGACGTTATTACGGGCGGTCAGTCATCCGCGACAGCTACAATTGTCCCAAAGAGCACGGCTCTTAGCGAATGTTATGTCGGCCAGTCAAGACAAAATTCGAAACACTATCTACATCTTCAAAACTCGTGACCGTAATTCGCGTGGTCCCGGGGTGCCGTTACAAGAGCGGCACAAAGGCTGTGTCCGCAGAACACGCTTCGCTTTTCACTGTTAACGTTGATCTCTGCGTACATGTGCCCGCACGTTTGTGTAACATTTGCGCCCACAAAGACTTTCCCCCGTTTTCATAAATGCATCTTAACTTTAAGCTCACGCTTCCCTTGATTTAAATGACGCCTGTCGTGAACGCATCAAGGAAAACGCAATGAGTGTCTTCGGTGCATTCACAAAAGGCCTCGTTTATATCAAATCAAACATAGGCTTCAAGTTAAGTTGCATTTCTGAATACGGGGGCTTATCTCTACGCCAGAGTAGTTCATGAGGCATGAAATTTCATGCACAGGCAAACGCGTGTGGTTATTGCCATCAGGGTTACCAACATTTCCGACAACGTTGTTCGAGGTCGGTCTATTGCACCTGTTATGTTTCCCAAATAAGTGGCTACAAGTGGGACGGGGTGATTTTTTTTTTAGTGGGGAAGAAGTTCCTCGCAAGCTATTAGAGGAATGTACATCTTTTTTGTCAAGGACTACAAAGTTCCACATGGTGCATTCCACGGCAACGTGTTTCCTGTGACTGATGCACGTGGATTATACCCTGCTAAATGTAATACGTCATTGAGTCATACATGTACAAAACGCCCGGCAACAAAGGAAGCACCACAGTTGTTCATAGAAGAAAAAACTGTCAGACGGTAACACCAGCTTTCAAGCGTTAAACTACGCTAGCCACCTGGGGATAACACGATGGCTATTTTATCCACACCTTCAAGCAATGCTGCCTAGAATTGCAACACCAACCACAGTACTGGAAATCAGATAAGTTCACTCTATGAAATAATACGCGCTATGCTACTTGCGTTTTTGTTAGCGTTTAATTAAGCCACATCATGCATTGCGACGCTTAGCCAACTTCTTGCAGAACCACGCCAAACTCTGAATCGCCTAAAAAATTAATGTTCATAATGGCCGTCATAAAAGAAATATGTAATCGTTAGTGATTCGCAGGGAAAATGAGGCTGCTTGCTATGCTTGCTGAGCCAATGAAGGTTGTGATCCCAGCAAGACCAGCTAAACTGCATAGCCAGATTTGACTTGAGCTTTCACTGGGACTCGTCTCGCATCCGATGCGAACCACGTACGAAATCCCTGACGACCACATACGTTTTTATGCATGCAGGAATTGGCATATATATCGCCGCAGTGCAAGTCAGACATCATGACAGCGTCGACGATGAAACCCCATGACATTCGCGAAAGCCAGGATACGACCTTCTGTTGACATCTGGTCGCAGGAACTGGGGCGAATGTATCCGCAAATTACCTACAAAAAAAACGGCACGTTCGAAACACAGGACCACGCCGCAATGGTGGGGCAAGCAACTCCAAAGCATCTGTTATTATACGAGAGCTAGAGTTATGAAGACCTTTGACTTCCTTTCTTCTGTTCCGTGCGCCTTGCTCAAGCACACGAGGAGATCTTGAGCTGAGGTTCACTCAGATAATAACGGCTTAGTAACGACGTGACCTGCTCTAGCAACAAGCGTGAGAGCCTTCGTTTCGCCGGGCTTCTTCCGGGCACGCGAGAGGATTAGGGACTCGGGCAACTAAGTCAATAAAGACCCCACAGTGAGAGAAAGTAACAACATCGCAGCGTTCTTTCCCTGTTTCCCCATGTCACGTGTGTACGTCTTTCCTGCGTTTGACGTGCCCGCACGGTTGACTGAAAGGCGAGTGTTTTCGTTGCCCCTTTTTCCGTGTTCCGTAGGTCTTAAAAGCAGACCTGATCCAGTCGTTAAGCCTGGATTACAATCGCACGTAGGGCCCGGCAAAACTTTCTTCCTTTCCTTTTTGGTCCTCGCACCAAAGATGAAAGGAGTTTGGGTCAGCGGCGTACAAGCTGAATAATAGCTTTCGCGATGATAATGAGAATGACGGTACTATTGCGAAGTTCCACATTGAAACGTCCGGTGGCCCGTAAAACCGAGGTCGTTCGGTCAACGTTCCTGGTGCATTCAAATATATGAACATTTTTACGCATGAATCATACACATAGTGGATGTATGTGCTTAAGTATGTACACATATGGAGGTTTACTAGACTGTCTCTACTCCACCTGTCGGTGCAGGTTTCAACTGCAAACAGCTCGGTAATGCAGGACGCACCATGCATGAAAGAGGAAGTACATACGCCTGCTTTTTCTGGTTATTACTTTTAGTAGTCATTGCTTGCTGACCTTCTTTCTATCAAATATAACATTCGCTAACTAACCCAGATTACCATCTAAAGCAGATTACGCGTGGTCATTAGAGCATGGGAGAGCTTGGCATGAACACAGAAGAAGGTTGGATCAGGTGGGGCGTATTGAAGAATTGAGACCTATTTAACAGATTCAGTTGAAGTCTGATGCCACGTACTGCATAGGTGAGCCGGAGGATAGGACCGACACAGCTAACCACCGGTACTATTGTCAGGATAACAGTAACCAGCGTATAGTTGAGGTCAATTTTAAATTTTGCATTTCAGAGCTCTACGTGAAAAAAAGAACTTCAAAAGAGCTTGTCGCATGATTAAGGTAAGGCATTTTGTAGGGTTGTTCCAGCAAACAAAAAGGCTTACCAGAAAGAATTGTGAGGCAGCACACAGAAAAAGGAACGGGAAGGATGCTGTTGTCGTTTGGTGGTGGCCCCTTGGCCACGCCAAGCTGTATTCTTACACCTTTCTCACCAGGGTGGCCTTCAACACTGCATTCTGTGCATATTATAAATAAACTTAGCTGGACTTCACTTGAGTTTCCTTGCTGTCTTGCCATACGATTTTTTAATGGTTATCGCTTCCATTTGCTGGAATACCTTTAAAAAGCACCATGCACTAACTCGACCTGCAAGCATCTCTTAAGATACGTCAGCCACAAAATTCCCCTCCACTGGCCTTACTATTAACACCAGTTAAGTATGTAAAATGCAGAACCGCAACGCTATTATAGGTTGGTGCTTCAATGATAACAGCTGTTTCTCTGGGGGCGGGTGCATAAAGCAGTCATTTCCTTCGTAAAGCGGCATGCTTGCTCTGAATATGTTGCAACCTTAATTAAGCATCGTTCCAGACGAAAGCACTAACGACAAGGGCTTACACAAAGCGAGTCCCTCGCTCAGTTATGGTGAACAAAGGTCGTTAAATGGCGAAAACGGAATAAGAAGAAAAAGAGCAAATGTGACATACGCGAAAAATAAACTAGAAAAGCTGAAATTGCAACAGAATACTAATTAGGCGCATCTAGAAAACAAACGCTTCCCACAATCTTTCTTTTTTCGTTTATGCAAATAAAAAAGGAACATTTGATTGTTTTCCGGGAGAGTTACGTTGCTTATTCGCTGGTTGTGCTTTGCGTACGTGCATTTAACGAGCCCGCAACCCGAAACACGAGCACACGATAAGGAATGTGACAGTTCTGCTGCGTTTCGAAGCCAAATGTGATTAAGCTAACCAGCTTTTTTTGTGAGCAAAGTGCCCGATGGCGAAAGGTTTGACGTCAGCGCGACCATTACTATATTACGAACGCTTTGCTTCTCTGATTTGTTTTGTTGCTAAATGTCTTGCCAAAACAGAAGGCAAGAAACGCTATAAGCGCACATAGTTACGCCTGAGCACATCGCTCCATGCCTGCAAGCAGGCGGCGAACGATTCCGCAACGCCTCTCAGTCGTCAATATCAATTTGAGGATAAGCTGCTTTCCATTAAGCTGTACTTTCTCAGAGTAGAGAAGTTTGTGTGAAAGTAAGTTAAGCTGGATGTGCTTGTTTATGCACGGCTACATAGCCGTGAGTTCGTATGTGGAAAATGCTGTCTAGTCCTGCCCTAATATAATTCTCTCCTTCTTGAACTGTATGCCGTAATCGCTATACTGCAGACCAGTCCTCCATGGAGAGCTACGAATCACCGATTCGTGCAGAGGAAAGTGAACAAACGATTCTTTTCGCAAAGCATGTCGCCTTTTCCTTGATCATCCAGAATCATTATGTTTACGCTCACGCCGAGCAGGTCTATTATGCCTTATATCTAACATGGTGTCTCTGTCTTTAAACTATGAATTGATATTTCGAACTGGATCATCACTTTGATGCTAATACCATCGACATGCAACGCCTGAAGGTGTTTCATTTTATAAAATTATAAGCTACAACAGTCAGACCTCAGGACTTGTTGTCTTTGCTATAGAAAGATTGCGTTGTAGTTGCATTGCTGACAGTATTAAGGGACACCATTGTAATTACAACAGTTATTTCGAACAGTTAAAGCCATTATAGGCATTCATTTGCTTTTACAATGCCATTCGCAAATCGAAGAAAGAACAGGCCGGAGCTATGACATCCAAAGGACAGGCGTAACCAAAAAGTGGAAAAGCATTTGTGCCGAAGCCTCCCGTGGCACAAGCACGCAGTATAAGCATCTAGCCTCCCTTCAAAGGTGCCCTTCGATGGCCATTTCCTTAGCCTATAAATTGACACATCTCTTGCGCTGACATGTATTTGTTTTGGCATCTCTTGAAAATTGTAGGCTTAACGACAAAGGTCTCACGTGATTGAGCATTGAACCCAGTTACAATGAGTACCGAGCGAGCGTTGTCCCCTGAATGACGCCACCAAGTTGATCACGAGGCACAAAAGAAACTACCAGTTCAGCGACTCTAAATAATAGTGGAACTCCTCCCCGTAGATCTTGCCCAACAAATTTCCCAACTATGTTTACGTGGGAGATCAGACTATGGTCTTGCTCACCGTCAGCACCAAAATGCTGTTTTCATTCAGAAGCTTAACACAAGCCTTCAATGTACCCGTGGTTAAAGTGACACGTTTAACAAATAATTCCCTCTTAGCGTCTTTCAAGTGCTGAACAGCTTCAAGAAGGTAAACATTGTTGATTATGGCGCCAATTTTTTTTAGCACTGCTACCAACATACTTTTTCCCCAACTATGCCTATTATTCTATTTTCGGTGTGCTATCTTTTTGATAACGGCTGTTCAAACAAAGTTAAACTTTGACAAACGCTTGTTTGTTGCGCGCTTCTTAGAAGACATCTCACTTGATAATGGGCTCAACCAGGAGATTTGGAATTGCAGACAACTGTTTGTGCAAACAAAAATCACTTGGAAGATAACAATGGTTCTTGTCACTTCTTTTTGTTGTCCTCCAGTGAGTGAACTTCAGAGCACGTTAGCTAATATGTATTCTTCAAAGCAAACCACAATATCATCCGGTTAACCTCCCTGCCTTTCCCGTTCCCTTTATCTCTCTCTCTCTCTCTCCAAGACATATTCTTGCTAAAAGATACCCGATCTTATGTTATGCGTTCTCGCCTAAGTAACTTCTCATAATAGGTAAATTATCATGTTACTAAAGAGTATGGCGATGGTAATGATGGTGATGATGACGATAAAAAACTGCAACAGTAATTTCTTACCAATACTGAATAATTTAGCTCGTGTTCTAATCACTTGCACCGGTACACTGAAATTTACTCTTTAACTCTGCGGAAAAACCTTGGAGCGACACTGAACAGACACTCTTCGCTGAACTGTTCCCTAAAGGCCGAGGTACGCGCTAATGCAACCTCGAGCGCTTAGTAATGAAAATGTCCTGCGCTCAGAGATGGCTGGAAATCAGTTCTTCGTTGAGAAAAGTTTAGAGTTAGAGAGAAGCTTGCATGCAACGGGAGATAGCGCAGCCAAATTATTGGGGAACACAGCCACCCATCCATGAATACGCAGTGCTAGTTAGTCGGCCACGAATGTAATTGCGACGTCAGCCGTGATACAGAATGGCGGTTTGGTCTCCGCGTGGTTAAAGCCCACTGCTTTGTGCCATATGCTATGCGTCTGCGAATTGTGCGAGCCACTGCACACTGCGGTTCAGCTTAACTATCGACGAACTTTCAATCCGACAACTACGTACTACGCGAACTGCTCGTCCAGAAAGAGGGAAAACAAAATTGTTGAACACGAGCCTTCATGGGGGGTGATTTTTTGATGGAGATGTATTCAACACGCTCAATACCATAGTGGTCAAACTCAACCAGCAGCCTTGAGCTTGGATGTCTACATATGTCGTATTCTGTACAAGTTTGTGTAATATTTGCGCAATAATGGGAGTATTGTGATTTTTGACAATGGCCCGACGGCGTTTCTCTGTGCAACACACACGCACGCACACACACCGACACTGCTATGTATGTATATATATATATATATATATATATATATATATATATATATATATATATATATCCGCCAAAGCAGCACCAGTATGCTTGCCAACAAAAAGAGTAGTCTTTGTGAAAGCAATGACGACAGAGGCAAGACCACCACGAATCTTCATGCAACTCTGCCGTAACCAACAGGCGACACAAACGTGGCCTTCTTATGCGAAATCCTGATATTGTAGTGCATTCAGAAAAAGTAGCGAAGGCTCCACGCCTACTTTCTTCAATCGTTTGTTTCAAGAGCATGCACGCAGTCAGAGAAAACTCGCAGGGAGGTTGCATCTCCCCGAATCAATGCCTGTGGAATGTTCCACTAAGCAGCTCTATATAAAGCCACGCAATGAAAAAGCTTGCTTCTTCATTACGAGGCACAGTACAGAATCCTTATTGTGAGTGAGTGAGTGAGTGAGTGAGTGAGTGAGTGAGTGAGTGAGTGAGTGAGTGAGTGAGTGAGTGAGTGAGTGAGTGAGTGAGTGAGTGAGTGAGTGAGTGAGTGAGTGAGTGAGTGAGTGAGTGAGTGAGTGAGTGAAAAGCTGCGAATAGACTAACCCAGATATAAACCGAATGGAAAAGATTCTGGCATTATACGAGGAATCAGTGAGCTTGTCACGAAAAATGCTAGCGGAGTCTGGCACCGTCAATCAAGTACTCAATATTGCGTCACGTGGTAAGGATCCACATAAAGATCGGAAGTGAATGCTTGAATTACGCAAATACTTTAGTCACTTTTGGCACTTGCTACCATGCTCTGGGAGCACAGTGCCAACAAATGCTTCTTGTGGAGGTACCCCTTTACGCCCTGGTGATCTTTATACCTAAAGCAATTTTCCAGTTTTCTACCTTCGAAGGTGTATGTTTGCGCTGACAGCCCTAATAAACGTGCGCAAACACGGAGGGCAGGAGTTCACAAAACAAAAACTTATATGTGGCCTGAGCAGTTCCTTTCACAAACTTGGCGGCCATAATTTCATTGCTTCTATTCTATGCCAGAACCTCGGAGAAATTTTTCAGCTGCAGCAAACACGCTCAAAAAGCCAGCTAGCCTTCACGACGAGCTTGTTACGCAACAAGCATCGACAACCAGCGGGCAAATTACTTTCAAAGAGAAATGTATGAGTGCACTCAGAATCTTAGCTCCACGACAAGGGATTACAAACTACATTCTCAGTTCATTTGTTACAGCGATACGTTTAGTACTTTATTTGTTATCTCTTATTACAAGTGTCCGCTATCAGCAGTATTATGCCTTTTATATTAAGTAGCGATGATGTGCGCGCTCCTTATGAGCACGTTAGCTTTGCTTCTGAGGTCCGGTGTGTATGCCCTCATGCGTTCGTTAAATGTCAAGCTGACGTCATCTACTATTTAGCTGGCGTTTACTAATACCGGCGTTTCGCTGTCGGCCTAATCTTGCGCACTATCGATATGCAACCCTTGTGAACGCCAATGCACTGTAAAGGTACTTGCACCCTTATATGGGAATGAGGGTGTAAATCGGTCTGTAACTCAAAGCCCCACATTCACAAAGAGTGTGACTGTGTGAGTTACACACCGATATGCACCCATTCTCAACGTTAAGGGTGTATATGATTTTACGTTGTAGCAGCGCTCATCGCGCCAGTATTCTGAGGCACCTGGTAGCGACAGCGATAGTCGGCATTCTGCGCCGTGCTATACGCCACCTCCGCTAATTGCTGTAGAGAACACAACGGGAAGGATTTGAGTTCAACTCTAAATTTTCCTATTGTTTTCAATGCTTTGTTTTCGGGTGAAGCTCTCACTTTTTTGTGTTTTTACAAGCCTGAATTCGTATAATGACTTTCCCTGAGTGGCGCTAGCTATTACTCCCAGAATTTGATCTAGTACGCGTAAATGCCCAAGATGGTGGACGAATTGATGGCCGTCACCGTAGCACAAGTGGTAGCGAAACGGACACCTAGTGCAGAGGTTGTGAGCTCCTCTCGCACAGACGACAAGTTATGCTTTCGCCCATTTTAACTTCTCTTGAGTCTTTTTTTAGCATTTCATCTTTAAACGCAGCTGATTACCCCATAATATTTTTGGATTTATTGCCTGCTCGCTTTTGTGCTCGTGATTAACAAAAATGGAGTCTCATTGTTTCTCTTTTGCCTGTTCACACACAGCTACGTGGTATTTCATCCACGTGTGGCGAGTGTCCAAATGAACTCATTAAGTAGGACATTCAATTAGCGTGTGCGTGAGCTCAGTGTGCGAACATTACCCAACTGCAAAGTTTGACAGACTATTCACAGGTGAAACACTTCACTAGGCGTACCAAGTAAGACTTCGCAATCCGACAATGAGAGAGCAAAACGGCAAAAGAAATCCTTATTCTTCTACGTTCCTCTCCAGATCTCGAGTGTCACGACCTCATTACTCAAGTGCAAACAATGACTCGCCGGCTTTTTGCTATCAGCGCGTTACCGAGGTCTCGGATAAAACGGTGGAACATGAAATTAAGGCTGTCTGGAAGACACGCTCCGTTCGTTGCCTAATGAAACAAAGAATGAGGTCGACCTCATTTTGTCTGGGTCTTTCAGTTAGAGTGCGTTCTGTTGACTCGAAGAATGTGACCTTTGAGGCAACTCCCCCAATTCTTGTTACTTTTCTTTGTTCAGACATCCTGGCGTTTAACTTGAACTTTTATTCCTCATCTATTACGCTTTTGCGCTCAGAGCCTTGTTTAACTGCCCTGCAATTTCGATTCCTTTTCTCTATCAGACAAAACTGTCATTTTGCCACACAGCAGACAGTGTACACTTATTTCATCGTCTTTGAGTGCTCCTCATAAGATTTGATTGCATTGCCCCTTCAAGTAGTGAGTTTGTTGTTTGCGGTATGTACAAAATGATGTCTACGTTATCAAAAAAAAGTTAGATTCTTTATTGCAAATTAGGTATATTTGTTCAAATAGGGAAATCTTCCCAATTCTGTCTCTAACGCTGCGAGAGCGGACATGAGTATCGAGTATATTGTATTACCTTAGATGACAGAAGAGTTCTCTGCGCTAAGTTTGTGTAATTGATAAGCGTGTACAATCTATGTAAGTGTGATCATGCTGAGGAAAGACAATGGTCTAGTTTAACGTTGGCTATAAACACCAACGATACGCTCCTTTTAGCAGGAACCTTGCATTTAAGAAGATGTTGTAGACGTGCTAGGTACAGTAAGCAAAATTCTTAAAGTGCAGAATGTGGTTTGTATTACATGTCGTACATAGCGGGTCGGGCTGCCAACGAACTAAGACAGGCTTGTCAGTGTATTAGGACTGGAGCAAAAGGCTTGTCACTCGCAGGCTGCAGAGTTCCTGAGTAGTTTCCGATTAAAGTCAACACAAATCCAGTTCGGTGATGATCTAAAGTTGGAGTGTGAATGTGGTATTGCTTGAGCCGTGCTGCGCTTCTATAGGAAAGAAATTATGTCGGATATGCATGGCCTTTGAGCACAATCTCATGTCCAAAGCAGTCGCTCAGTGACAAGAAGGTTTCATAGACATGGCATCTCAGTGTAACCTACTTTAGCGAGGCGTCAAATGGTGCAGCACCGTAAAGAGTTCGACAAAACCGCAATTGCTGGTTATGGGTGGAATAGCGTGGGACATTCTATTGCGATAGAAATTATATGGACACTTCAGGCACATATGTATGTCGGCGTCGGGGTCGGTGTGATGTTCAATATAAAGCCCAAAGGCGATAGTACCGTCGCCGCGCGCCGTATGCTGTGTGTGCGAAAGCGCACAAGGGGAGCCGACGATCGCAGCTCAATCTGGCCCATGTAAGGGAGATACGCCGAGAGGAAACGCGCAGTCTTCCGTTGCGCGAAACCCCGTGAGGCGATGGGAAGGAGGAACGGGAGTGCCGTTGTTTTCCGACAGCAACTGCTCATTTCGTGACCGCGCGCAAGGCGAACCGACAATCGGGGCTCAATCTGGCGCGTGTAAGGGAGGAACGCTGAGATGAAACGCGCCGTCTTCCGTCGCGCGAAAGGCTGTGGGGCGATGGGAAGGAGGAACGGCAGTGGCGTTGTTTTCTGGCAGCAACTGCGTATTTCGCGATCGCGCGCAAGATGAATCGACAATCGGGGATCAATGTGGCGCGTGTAAGGGAGGAATGCTGAGAGGAAACGCGCCGTCTTCCGTCGCGCGAAAGGCTGTGGGGTGATGGGAAGGAGGAACGGAAGTGGCGTTGTTTTCCGACAGCAGCTGCTCATTTCGTGACCGCGCGCAAGGAAACCGACAATCGGGGCTCAATCTGGCGCGTGTAAGGGAGGAATGCTTAGAGGAAACGCGCCGTCTTCCGTCGCGCGAAAGCCCGTGGGGCGATGGGAAGGAGGAACGGGAGTGGCGTTGTTTTCTGGCAGCAACTGCGTATTTCGCGATCGCGCGCAAGACGAACCGACAATCGGGGCTCAATGTGGCGTGTGTAAGGAAGGAATGCTGAGAGGAAACGCGCCGTCTTCCGTCGCGCGAGAGGCTGTGGGGCGATGGGAAGGAGGAACGGGAGTGGCGTTGTTTTCTGGCAGCAACTGCGTATTTCGCGATCGCGCGCAAGACGAACCGACAATCGGGGCTCAATGTGGCGCGTGTAAGGGAGGAATGCTGAGAGGAAACGCGCCGTCTTCCGTCGCGCGAGAGGCTGTGGGGCGATGGGAAGGAGGAACGGCAGTGGCGTTGTTTTCTGGCAGCAACTGCGTATTTCGCGATCGCGCGCAAGATGAATCGACAATCGGGGCTCAATGTGGCGCGTGTAAGGGAGGAATGCTGAGAGGAAACGCGCCGTCTTCCGTCGCGCGAAAGGCTGTGGGGCGATGGGAAGGAGGAACGGGAGTGGCGTTGTTTTCTGGCAGCAACTGCGTATTTCGCGATCGCGCGCAAGACGAACCGACAATCGGGGCTCAATGTGGCCCATGTAAGGGAGGAAAGCAGGGCGGCCGCGAGAGAGGGAGGGAAGGGGGTGGCGTTCTACACAGGCAGCAACTGCGTACTTTGCGCTGCCGCGCGTGGTCGCGCACACCCTATCTTGAAAGCGATCTGCAGACGTCTCACACCTTTGTGCGTGCTGTGTTCTCGCCGCTCAGTTTGCGTTGAAGCGATAGGCAGCACGAAAGTCACTTCGCTCGCTGCTGCTGCCGCGCTTCCTCCCGCCAGCGTTTTCACAGCGAGCGTTAGCAGTCATTGAGTGTGCTTTGTTTATGTTTGCCTGTGTGCGCTTGTTAATTTATTTATTAAGCCAATGTTTCCAAGTTTATACAGGCGATCAAGCTACTATCCTTACTCCGTATAGCTGTCTATTAATTTTTTATCGCAATCGATGCTTCGCCTTTCGAACGATATTGTAACCTTTCTCAATCTTCTTTCTTCTAATTTACAGCTTATGTGGCTTTGTATTCTGACATTCTACGCTTAACGGGTGGCGCCCAAGCTTCCTTCGATTTCCAGATTTTTTTTCTCTATCTACCAGATGGCGCCACAGCATTTAAAGGGGGTGTTAGGTGGGTTATGACAAAAATCATGACAAAATCTTCCAAATTCTTCGAAGTCGTTTGCACGGATAAACGCGAACGGCAGGAAGATTTATTACCGCTGGCACACCGTTCAATTTACAAGTCAAAATTTCAAGCGCATGACTGCAAATCATTGTGGTTTGAAAAGTGTTCAGCAAAACATAATTCCAGTCGTGGTTCAAGCCTCCCGTTGAAGAGAATCGGCTCAGAGTTTCTAAGGTGTTGCGTAACACTTTCTTGTTTGCAGAGAAGAAAAATGTATGAAAAACGTAGGCGGTGTGCCTGCAGAGGTCTCAGATTGCCGAGAAGACGCCAAACTGTGCGTACAATGTATCCGTTCACCCTCACTTGCGGTCGTCAGCAAAGTGAAATGCCTTCAAGATTGACGGTATAGATAGCGTTCATTATTGCGCTCTCAAAAAAAAAAAAACGACTCTCCAAAGCAAGTACTCAAGTTGAAGAGATCTCACAAGCTCGTTATGGAGGACTTTCCGTGATGGGTTTCTGCGGCAATTATTTTGACGTAAAGGTTCTTCAAAGTACGCACGACACTGTAGCTCCTGTCTTCTCGCCTGTTGGGAAAATATAGAGTTATGACCTTGTCTTCGAAGAAACTGTTATTTGGCCATTTATTTTGTTCGAACTATAGTGGATACCCTTCACCTCAAAAAGCATACGCACGCTTATAATTTAAAAGTATGCACGCAGCTTTTAACGAGGCCATGCGCACGATGACAAGCGAGGAGAGCTGGAGTGTCCACTAGTCGAAGCTCGATATAGCAAGCACGAACACAACGAAGTACCGAATATTACGAAATAATTTGAAAACTTGATGGCTGTCGTTTATTTTAGTTAGAGTTTTACTGCTTTATAACGTACGTTGCTTCATCCGGCGCGGTATCAGTTACAGCGAAAAGAAAAACTTGCTTCTACGCTGTTCGTATTAATTTAAAGGTAAGAAGCGAAAGAAAGAAGGACAGCACACTTGAGTGGTTCCTTTGGCTCTGAATTAATTCACTGTGATAACAGCATTCTTCTCCCATTAAGGCTATTATGTTATTTGTCATTGCCTGTTTTTTCCTCAAAGGATTCCACGCACCCATGATGGGGAAGTTGCTACAATACAAGTTGCCTGCGGTTACAGGGCGGTTGGTTCTGGGAATGTTTGCGTTCGCATAACAATGCAATTATTGAAAGTGCGGATGAAAAATTGTAAATGGAATGTAATAGTTAGGCGATAATTACAAGTTTTATGACATTACCAAAAGAAAAGTGGTGAATAGTTAAATAAGTTGTCACTTTAATCATTTGCGGTGCATGCAACTTTGCTTCTATGACACAGTAGTGCATCTTGTTTCGTCTGAAATACGCACGTGGAAAGATCTGTTACTGCTGTTCTTGGTGAGGACTACTCGCAAACGCAAACAAGAAGCCAAGTCGATTTACCCTTCCGGACTCATTTTAAAGGTTCCGCCAGGTGGTTAACGAACTCGGTGGCTGAAACTGCTACTGCAACTAGAGCCAAAAGCTGATGATGCATTGCCACCTGCGATATTTCAGATAATTTTATGCCTGTACATTTGCCGCGCTCAGCATTTGTCTGTGAATCCTGCGAGCTACTCTGTCAACTAGGTGACGTTGTCCTTACGACTTCGCTCTTTACGTCGACGCTATCGATACTTTCGGTGTTGTTTTACACAAACCACGTCACTCTCGGCGCATATACTCTATTGTATGTGCAACGTTTGGGGCTTATTGTCATCTACGCCTATCGTCGCTGTCATGTACGCCTCCTTAGTGCCGCCGACACTGTTTTCACGAGCACGAAAACAAAGGATTGCACAACAACACCGTCTTCCTGAGAAAAGCTATTTCTACGTGATGCACAAATTGTAATACTTGTTAACTAAAGCATATTCCTTTTTTAAGTTATTCTAGCTTTTAAAACACATTCACAGGCACTACTGCATCAGTGTGTCTGTGGAGCAAAAAGCCTTGCGGTAAATTACCAGCACTGTTCTGTATGATAGCTTGGTGTTTAGCACGCTTGGCTTCGAAATGTGCATCACTCAATTGATATGGATTCCAGTCCTGATGCAGGCGATTGCACCGAAGTCTTTGGTTTTTTTTCACTTTTTTTCACGTCGCGCTATTGGCGAAGCTGGGGATGACGAGGCGGCCTAACGGCGACCACAAAAATTTACTTGCGAGCTCAGTAACGAAAACGGTCTTCGTCGGGGTAACGGAATGGTCGGACAGACGGACGAACAAGGCAAGCCTAATTTCGAGCGCTTAACTACTGCCGCAGTAAATCATTTAAAGCAGGTCCCATGCACTATGGGAATCGGTGTACGAGAAGTCTTCATGAGCCAGCAAGGCATAATAGCACGGTTACAAGAGCGGCGCTGCACATTTCGGTCACGAATGAAAGCGGAACTATTATTTAGTGGTAAAAAAAAAACGTGCAGAATCACGCCACACGACGTGCTTTAGGGCTGCAAGCCTCCTGCATCACCCTGGGACACCCGTTATGGGCAGTTTATGAAGAATACGCACATTCCAATAACGCATACGACGTCTCTTCGACATGTCTCTTCAAGCACATAACCACAGACAAATACACACTGGCCCATATGCAGTGGCATCAATTGTTTACTAGGGAGCACAGCAGCTTGCAGCAACACGTCTGTTCGCATATGCCCAGTGTCATGTGACTACTCAGCAAGACGACAACCAGCGCATCTCTAATGGGCAAGGGTAACGCGCCTCCCAGTTTTTACTGTGCGAGATCGGCCGACTTCCAGTCGAAGTGGGCGAAGTAGTTGAAGAACACTATCGCTTTAAAAACACATTATAACTGCCCCGAGTCTAAACTGCAGAGGGTATTCAGATGCAGGAGCACGTAGCCAGTCACGCTGTACACTGTCCGTGTTTGCGACTTAAGCAGCCAGCGCAAAACAGAAACACGCATATCATGCCAACAAAAGTGGTGTGCAACATTAAGTTCCAGCTGTGTTAAGATTTTTGAAAAAATTGCAGCACTTCACAAAGCTTGATCACCGGGGCGCCATGCAAATGCTTCAGTGCGTAAAACTTATCCTCTTACATTTGGCGACATCTCGGAATGCAGTTAAATTTCATACACCAATGCCCCGCTTGGATCATTTCTACGCATGCGCTAGAAAATTACGTTTCCTCACTTCTGTGACGTCATGGTGAAGGCAAACTAGAATGAACCTTTATTGCTATATACATTATGTTTGATGACGATACATGATGATGACATTATGCTTACACTCGAGGGGCACTCTCACCGCCAGGGCTGGCGCTGCTTCGTTCGTTCTAAGATGCAAGCAAACCCAGTTTATTACACCAAACTATATACTCTCGCACACACAAGAAGAGATCATAGAATCAAGCGATTTCGGTGCTTGCATAAATCCTAATCGGTGCTGCAACATTTCTAAGGCTCATCCGATGCTCGATCTTCTCTCCTCATTACATCAAGGATCGAGGTGGCAAAACTGGGCACACGAGAGGATAGATATTTGTTTTTTAATGAAAGCCTTATGTAGATACTGGGACAACACGGGGAAAGCGGGAGATCTAAATTCAAGACGAGACGAGCCAAACCAGAACGAGGTTAAAGCTGCAGAGCCATAGATAGTTTCGACGTTTGTCTTTTTCAAAGCCTTGAAAAAGACAAGTCCACTTGTTGAAATGTTGTCTCCCGCTTTCACCTTGTTCTCGCTTTGCCCATCGACGTATCTAGATACTGTCACTCTAGAAGGTCAACACAGCGCCTCAAAGCCACATAATATTGCCGAGGCCTCTGTATGAGCTAAAACTTCCTTTTATGCGCTTTGAATAAAAAAAAGCTCCCGAAAATTTACCCGGCGTTTAATAAAAATAATAATACGATTACCTAGCTACGTTTCTACCACAGTTGAAAAAGCTTCGTACATAAAGGAAAATGATTTTGACACTTGAGCGCTTCACTCAATTTAAGTCAACAACGGTGTGCTCGGGTCAATGTACTCCTAAATTAAAGTCGCGGTCACAATCACCCCATTTGATCATTGTCTCTTAGGCTATTTCTTGAGTGCGTTATTCATGTGGCGCTGAACACACATACGCTTGAACCTCTTTCAGCCACTGGGAATGCGGATTGCAAAAAGCTGGTGAATAAAGGGTACGTACGTTCTGTATACAGAGCCTTTCGCCATTAGACGAAGTGGGTTCACGGTGTTAGCGAATTCTGAAATTATGAGAAGCCAAATGTAGCGGACTTTTGACGATTTCTATTGTACCATTCAAAGCGGGCTTTGCTAACTAAGTGCGCGAGTTCCACGTCGTAGAACGTGAAAGGAGAGATTTTTGCAATACCGCGAACACTTGTCGAAATCTATCACGTTCGGAATTCCTTAGCCAAGAATCACGATGCACGTGCCTTTATTATACTAAAGGATCTTTAACCTTGAGCCCGCTGTGGCAGGTTCCAGTAGCGGCTGTTATAGGAAAGGTCAATACATATTCTCGCTACAGCCATCATGAATAAGAGGAAGCAACCTACAGCACTGGATTCAGTATACTGCATCGAAAAAAGAAATTTTTTTGGTAATTATATATTAGCCGTCAAGCATAAGTATCGTTCTTTATATTCTAAGGAATGAAAACAGAACAAAAACACGGAAAGAAGTGCGCAGGACAGGAGTTGCACTTACCGCGTTTTTTTGTACTTTTATGCTAGTTGAAATATTAAAGTTCACCGGCTCGCCCAACTGTTCAGTTTGGTAAAACATTTTTTTTTCTTCGGAGAGACGCCATCTACACGGAAGTCTACCGCGAAAAAAAATACCTATTTCTGAAAAGCAACAACGTGCAAAGTCTAAATTGCTTCCTAGAAAAAGAAAAAAAGACACAGAACTACCTAAAACCGGCACCAACCAGAGATGAGGCGAAGAGCGATGCAGTAGAGAAATAAATGAGCGCCGTTTCACTAGTTTTATTAAATAGTACGGAAGAATGCTTTATTTATAGGGGTTGCTTTCTCCCGTCATTATTTATGTGCACATTTTTTTTTCTTTTGACCATTACGTGGAAGCTCTGGAACTATTTTAACATAGAACAATATTTCAGGCTGACTTCACTTCATGCTCGGAGTTGGGATACGACCAGGCGAGCGAGAAGGCAAAGCTAAGGAACGGAACGCCTTGAAATGCACACGGATTATTGCACGCGCAGTACACGGTTCTTTCGACGCAGATTTATGGACACTCCAAATGCAAATGAAGAGACTTCATGCATCATGCAACCTTTGCAAATAGTTTCCTGAAAATTTTTCTTTTTTTTTCTTTCAGCGCCTATACGTAAACGCCGTAAACTTGGGAAGAAGTTGCCTCACGGGTGTGCAAAATGTTCTCTAAAATTACAGAAGCAATCTGCGTGCAACTTGTCAGGGTTACCCGAAAATACCACCATGTAGTCGTGCCATGGCATTCATTCCGTGCTATTGAGGTCCACGGAAATAGCAACAAGATGAGCGAACCGTACGAGGGTGTTACGAATTGTGCTCAGTGGAACGAATTTAGAATTTTCTTTACCTAGTAGTTTATACAAACGTGTGGCGAAAGTTCATTCCAGGATCTTTGTTCACGCAATTTTAAGTGCCTTGTTTTATACGCAGTTTCGCTTTACGCAAGGCAAGAAGGAAAAGAAATCTAATGCCGCTCGTCTCTTGTCGAATCGCCTTCACTTGGCTGGACGGTGAAATATTCTCGTTCTCGAGATGCCGAATACGTGTACTTGATCTTTGTTTCTACTGCTGAGCATACTTTACCATCTGTTGGTCGCGTACATAATTAATATGTTATTAATTTTTTCGAGTAACTGACAGTTACTACTATATATTGTTGTATCTCAGACAGACTAAAGGGACAGAAATTGAAGGAAAAAATGCTGAATCACCGCTATATTGACGTTACCTGCGACGGACAGCAACACCGAAATTCGCAAGATGGGCAAGAAATGTGAAGTCACGGTCACGTTAGTAGAAACGACAGGACCATTCGATGCTCTTGAGCTGTATAAATATTGAACCTATTCCTACTAGCAAAATTTACCACTCTCCCAAAATTAAAGGGACTCTCAAAATGCAAACTCTACTTGTTTAGATAAATTGTTTTTGTTTAGATAAATTGTTTTGCATTGTCGTTTGTTCTTTCAGTTACAGGTTAATATTAGATGAGAAAATCAATTGCAAAGTTCATTGTGCCGTAACCGCATCGCCGGAGCGTCAGTGAGGGGTCACGAAATTAAAGTTTTCTTTTTTTTTTTTAATCCGCTTGCCATTCTGCGGGAAC
Organism: Dermacentor variabilis; assembly: GCF_050947875.1. NCBI lineage: Eukaryota > Metazoa > Arthropoda > Arachnida > Ixodida > Ixodidae > Dermacentor > Dermacentor variabilis. Next base: position 29,516,321 of record NC_134575.1, on the reverse strand, counting down.
TAACCACGATTTCTTGTTATGGTCTAACTGCTTTCGTGGGCCTATCCACAAAGTGGCACTAACACAGCAGTAAAAGCTGCAGGGCGGTACAGTACCACCGTGCTTTTGTGCGGTGGTACCGGTGGTGTCGGTACGGTGTTGCTCGTGCTTTCAGGGGAGCGTTCTCCCATCCTTCGCTCGTGGCAGCTATCGTTTCGAGACGCTGTTGTTTCAAAACGCCTCAGCAGAGGCGGTCGCATACACTCCATGGGATTCCTAACTGATCTTTGAGGAAGTGACGCTCAAATTACAGGTTCACTCCAACGTGCAGGTAAAGCACGGTGGTAAGAGCGCCAGCCATAATGCCTAGTGTAACGTAAAGTGCCATACATGACCATCTCACAAAGCATGCTAAACATTTTTGGATGGATAGTAACTAGGGTTGGTTCTTCATCACAATGCGTTGGCGGGCTAGTTGGTGCGAATCCATGAATACTTTGTTAAGCGCAAAAAGACAGACACAAGAAAGACGACAGGACAAGGCGCATGATTGTATTCTGTCGCATGAGTGCGCTCTTGGGATCTGATGTTGGTGGCTCCACCGCATGGTGCTCACTGCGCATGTTCCTCTGGTTTGAGCGGTCTATAAAGGAGTGACGCAATAAAATGATGTCAGTTGAGAGTAGCGCCTTGTCCTGTCGTCTTTCTTGTGTCTGTCTTTTTGCGCTTAACAAAGTATTCTTGGTTCTTCATGTTTTTCTCTGCAAATACTCCCTTCCTCGGCACGGGACCTCCTTTATTTTTCACTACGTTTCAGGTGAAAATGTGTCGACTTCAGCCCTATATTTGGATTCAATTCGGTGATAATGGCTTCAATAATTTGACGGTTGCTCGAAGTTTTTCATGATGGCTTTTCTCTGTTAACGTTTGCCTTAATGCGATGTAAATATGTGTGAAAAATATAAAGATTAACCTGAGCCAACGCGAAGAGTTTCCCGGATATGGTATGCCAGCAGCGCCTGTACACATTTGGCACCATTGCGAACACGCATCTCAGACTTAATGAGGGATAATCAGACATCCACCACTTCGTAGCAATTGCTACAAAGGATACCCATACGGGTTCCTTGAAATAAAATCATAAAAGCTTCACAGTTGAAGAAGAAGTCGTCCTGGTCCGGGACTCAAACCCGGGACCACCGCCTTTCCGAGGCAGCCGCTCTACCATCTGAGCTAACCAGGTGGCTAGCAAATGACAGGGTGGAGTCGAATTTGTCGACAACACGAAGCAAAGGCAAGTGTTTGACGTAATGGCTACGAACGGGTGGATGTCTGATTTTCCCTCATTAATTACTATTTCAGACTGATGATTGGGCCCCAACTACACAGATCGGCTTGCCCAGCAGTACAAAGGTTCAAGAGATTACTATTGAGTACTAAGCTGAGGAATTTTCACGGGCATTTTCTTGTATTTGGGCCACTGGTGCTCAGATTCACTTTTTGAAACTTGCCAAGTTGAGTGCATAGCTCCTTTCGAATACCATGTAAACACCATTTCGCTCTTTGCAAAGATTACAAGCCCCCCCATGAGGCGTCTAATTTTGCCTCCTAACGTAGCCCGCTAGTAGGTAAATAAATAGTGGGTGAATAAATTAGAGCCCTCCTGATACTCGCAGGAAGGCTCTAAAACCGAAGCCCGTAGATTTTCAACACTTCTTCCCTGAACATAACCCCGAATGTAAGTTTTGAGGCATGATAAGCCTTTCTTTAATATGAAAACCGGGAAAAGAGAGTTTCCGTGCATTGAAGCAACATAAATAAACACCTTTTTTTTTTTGTTGCGGTATAGTCGACTGATAAGGCGCGCGACAGGAACTTTCTTGCGGCAGCGCGCTCCCCGCTTTAAGCCCCGTCCTCTAACACTGAGAAATTTCCTGTCGGTGACAACATCAGTTACCGCAAAGTTTACAACGCTCGGCAGAAAAAAGCCCTCGTCGCGCCGACTGGTCAGAAGCCGATTTTCGCCACCGATAAAAAAAAAACATTGTTTGTCGCAAACCCATGACAGCGCGGGAGTGCGAAAGAATAGAGGGAAATATAGGGGGCCGCTTATCTTCGTTGTAAACATCCGGTTAAGGATTTTACGAAGAGCGCAGGCATGACCGGTCACGTCTTTGCTTGCAGCAATGTTTGCTGGTGCTTAGTGCATTCGGGCTGCGCTTTGCCTGGAGCGAAGTCTTCAGGACAAGAGAGAGAGAGAGAGAGAAATGATGCATAGAAAGGCAGGGAGGTGGTTTCGGTTGGTCGTTTCGTTAACCAGAGGTCGTTTCGGTTGGCTGCCCTGTGCGGGGGAGAGGAGTTAAGGGAGATAAAGAGAGAGAGTGGAACGGGGAGATCAATTAGGCGAGAGAGAAAGAGACACGAGCACAAACAAACCGCATATGCTATGGAGCATTAGGGGCCGGCGTTCTTAAAGTGTATCGTGAAGCCCCGTAGACCGCAGGAACCTTAGTAACGCTAGTAAGGCCTTCAGCGCGGATGTACTTTGGGAGCACTGACTTGAAGCTTTTAGTTCTAATAGTGGACGATTGTCCAATCGGTCCAGCACTCTGCACATCACTTGTCTCTGAGCACTATATCGCGGAAAGACACATATGATGCGTGCGAGCGTATCATCGCTGCTGCATGTGTGGCACGTGGGGCTGCTGGCCATTCAATAAGGAAAGCATATGAGTTTGCAAATGCAACGCCTAGCCACAGACGGTACAGTGTGGTCTTTTCCCGTCGTGTTAACCCAGGTGGTAGATGCATCCGTATATCCGGAAACAACGAACTCAAACGACACATGGTTGAAACATTCGAAACCCACAGGGGGCAAAGTACATTCACGAGATGTCAATTGTAGCCAAGCCAGCACTTGTTTGGAAAAGCGGAACCAAAACAATTTGACCATTTTCATGTGCAGATCGGGCGGCATCGTCTGCGTGGTCATTTCCGTTAATATTGCAATGTCCTGGAAGCCATTGATAGATTGTGTTGTGTCCCTTGTCATGGCTGCGATTATATATCTGTAGAATTTCTGAGGCCAGTTGCTCATTGGGTCCATGGCGCATTGGGCATTGCATACACTCCAAGGCTGCCTTGGAATCACTGAAGGATGTCCATTGTTGCGGTGACTCCTGAATAATTAAATCAAGTGCAGCACGGAGTGCCGCAAGCTTTGCATCCGTCGAGGTGGTAACACATGAAGTCTTCAACCTGATTTGTTCAGATGTTGCCGGCATAATAACTGCAGCAGCAGAGCTGTTCAGTTTTACCGGCCCGTCTGTGTGGACCTGTTGCCGCAATCTGTGCCCCTTGTAAATGGGTTCCAAAGTTGCTTGCTTCAAAGCTTGCAACGGTGCTCCAGGTTTCGGCCTGATGGCCGCAATTGTCAATCGCACTTGCGGCCGATGCAGACACCACAATTGGTCTGATAATCGTGTAGAAGGCGTGAACTGTCAGGTCAAGTAGAACTGATGTCTTACAATACTTTTGGAAAACATAGAACGTGGCCTCTTTGCTGGCAAGGAAGCAAGATGGTGTGAGGGAATCTCAGTAAGTTGTCCGGTATGTGCTCTCAGGACATCTGTAGCTATGTAGAGTGTCAAAGGAGTGTCTCTAGCGATGGCCACTGTCGCTATCCATGACGTAGTTTTGGGGAGACCAAGACAAGTTCCAAGTGCTTGGGCTTGCACACTCTGGAGTCTGCGGATGTTTGCAGTGCAAATATTTCCTAGTACAGGTAAGCTGTGCCGAAAGAAGCCCAAAAATAGTGCTTTATGTAGTTGCGAAATAGGCGGTACAGTTGCGTCGTAGGACTTCCCGCCGAGAAACGCGAGAAAGTCCAAAATGGCAGCCAAACGTTTTGTCATGTACGAGACGTGAGGACTCCAATACAAGTCTCTATCAATGAGGACACCAAGAAATCTGTGCGTTCGTCTGCATGGTACATTTTGGTCATTGATCCGCAAAGCATACGAGGCCATCGCGTTGCAAGTAAAAGCAACGAGTGCACACTTCTCCGGTGAAAGCTCCAGGTCTTGCCTTCTCAGATTTGTTAACACGGCCATTGAAGCCTTCTGAACTCGTGTGCGGACTTGGACACTTATTATTCCTGAAGCCCATATCCAAATGTTGTCCGCATATACGGAGAGCTGTCGGGTTTGTGGTAACGAATCGGTGAGACCAACGAGCACCAGGTTGAACAGGGTCGAATATATATATATATATATATATATATATATATATATATATATATATATATATATATATATATATAAACAGGGTGCTTTTTTAGAAGGTCCCACATTTTTCTTTAGTTCACCTCTGTCAGCGCTATTCTAATCACTGATCTGCATTACTCCATGAGGCGGCCATTGCTTCCAGTAAAATTGCAAATGCCTAATTAAATAATTAAGACAATTACCGTAACTTCTTATTTCATTATTTTACGGCACGCATTTTAATCTACGAATTGTAGCTATGGCGAGTTCGCAAGCCTTGTCCACTTGGAACGAACGAATCCTCCGGACTGCACCAATTTCGAGGTAATAATATTCGAAGTGTCCGACAAAATGCATTATTGTTCCAGGCGCTTTCGTGCTTCACTGCAAAAAACACCGTCTTCTCCGCTCGCCCTCGCATGCTTTTATTCGTACCCACGCACGCGGCCGAGACGTTGTTGCACTTGGACTTTACGCGGCACATCATGGCGACGGGGACGCCGACGTCGGTTCTGAAAATTCGCCTGGAGTGTCCTGATAACTGCTATCGCATTAAAAAAAATTACACATGGAAGCGCCTGCGGGATTTATTTAAATGATGCGTAATCGTCTGCTACTAATCACCTGCTGTTTCGTCGTTGTCGTCATCGTCGTATACTGCCTTGTTTGGCATAACTGCGAGGAACACCGCGAAAGAGTCGTCAGACGGAGAAGCGTGGTTGCAACACCGAACTGTTAACTGCGATCAGCATGACACCACGAAGAAGAACCGTGGGGTAGCAACGTTCGCTCGCGTTACGTGATCGTGCGTTTTGGATGACGCCGTTGCTTTGTGGAAAATGAGCACAGACCAATGCATGCGGTAATACGTGACGTAATTTAACAGTGTTACGTTTGGCAGACCTCTTATGCAGACGTGGTCGATTACGCTGCCTCCTCTCGATGTGAACCGTTATAAAGAGTGATCAAGCGTTCTCCGGCGGCTGGTGTTAAGCTCGTGTTAAGCTCGTGTTAAGCGGAGCATCTCCACCGAACGGGTGTGACTCCCATACATGCGCACTATATATTGAATTATTAAAATCTTATTGATTGCAGTTGTGTTAATGTGCTAACGCCACTCCGCCATTTGCTCAGCAAGGGGTCTGCGTCTCTTAAAGCGATTAAGTTGACGCGATACGAGTTCGGACGAAGCAACAAATCATTTAGACAGAATCTGTTTGCACTAAAGATATGTCCAGCGATAAATATCATTAATGTGAATGCGTATGCGTACCAGCGCGGCTGATCAAAGGGGGCATTAATTAATCCGAACTTTCGTGCCATAACTCGGAGTCATTATCGCAAGTGGAAGCTTCTCGAATGAGACACGGCGCTCGAGAACTTCTTTCAGAAACAATGGAGCGTGGAGCACGTGAATGCGTGGGTCACTAATTGTATTTTTAATGGTCATCTGTTTATTTACTCCAAGGACCTCGAACAAGCAGGTTACGTTGCGCGTAAGGTCCCGCTTTCTAGCGTAGTTTCTCCGAGATGATAATGCCACAAGGTGCTTGGAAACCAGAAGGGCGGCACTTCGATTTGCGAACCCGCATGCAAGAACACTAACGTCCGACGGACTTGCTTAGAACTTTCAACTTTCGCTGCCTCATAAGATAAAGAGATAAATGCCACTTGTCTTCGACCGCATTCGGCCCTGCCGATGGCAACAATGCAAGTTCTTTCTGGGCTTCGTTCGAGAGGTGGTGAACATGGGCGCACATCTGTGTCATCGCTCACAAAAGTGAACGCCTTCAACAAAGACTTTCTCTTACCATACAAAGGCCGAACGCTCGAAACGTTTCAGGATGCCAGTAATGCATTGTTGCGGGCTTTCAGTGCACCGCGTAGAGTGCAACAACGGAATTGAGGGACGCTCGCGTGAGTGTTAAGACAATGAGAACAGGGCTTTGGGTGAGGACTGGGCATCGGACACTTTGTTTTTTTTTTTTTTTTGTTTTTTTTTTGTGTGTGTGTGGTACGGTGAGCAGCAGTTCGGGGTGAGAAATGGCTCATTCTGTTCGCTGGGTATCAATTAGTGAGACTAGCAGCACGGATTTTGTGAACCGCACGTATACCTAATGGCAAGCGTGCTTCTATGAAAAATATAGACATGTTATTTTGAGCTGCTCGTTAAGTACATATTATTATAAGCAGAATCCAACATTTCGAGAGGACTGAAAAGTTCAGCTTCTCCAAGATTGTTTCTCGAGAACATGATAACAAATTCGCTTACAAAGAGTAAAAAAAAAGCAGAACCACACGCTGTACTGTTTCAACAGCTGCAGACAAGGCACGAATTGAAACAAAGAAGAAAGACCCAGAAAGTGAACGTGGTTTAGTAGAGTGTTTTGATACAACAGCAGCAACAACATACCTCTCATTCTTTCACGCCTTGCACAAACGTACTTAGCTTTTTTTTTAAATTCAACACACCGATTTTCTATTTTTGTAAACTATTCATCAAAGCTCGTGAATTCTTCGCGTGTTACTTCGTTCACAGAGGAAAGCTGTAGTAAAGCAGCTACGAGAGCTTCTTCTACGAGAGTTTTCCTTCACATACGCTATTTGTTTGTGAAACTGTTGAATTTCAAGCGCACAAAGAATGGCGTAACCACGAAGCACTGCTCGTTTAAGGTGAGGCATTTTTTTTTATCGAAGTAGGTAAACATAAGTAAGCAGCGAAGAGTGATAATCGAAAAATGGTCGGTTCGTAAGTTTTCTATTGTAAGCATCTGTCGCTAACAATTTTTCAACAAAGAACAAAGATTGCACTTGTGATTGAGCGTACCTCATTTTTGATAGAAATAGACAAGGCATTTCAATTTGCTGACTGAAATGAACGCAGTTTGAATAAGAATTGCTGGGAAAATACGATACCCATAGTTTTGTTTTTTCACATTCTTATGTTTACTCTTCGAAGCGCTGTTGTTGAGTGCTGACACTTCAAGGGAACTAAACAAATTGAAAGCTAGTTCAGCCAAACAGACTCAGAACCTGAGCGCTCTATGTTTAACAATCTCCCATGGGGAGAGCCGAAACGTAAACATATATTTTAAACCATTATGCCCGGTGTCCGGAGCTCTTCCTTTTCAATACGCATCATTGTGACCAGGCGGGCTTCCGTCATACTTTTGACGTCATCTAAGTAGTGAGTGTCGTGCGCTCGATACATTCCTATGGCCGTCTACAAATGACTAGACCGCCGGCTACCTCAAAGAGCTCAGTAGAGTCTGGCGGGAGTATCACCCCAACACACCGCTGGACTTAGGGAACATGCAAAAGTTTGCTGCTTTCGTGAGGCTCTGAAATGCCGAAGTTCACCATGTACTGATCCACTCACTCTGCAGATATGCCGGAGAAGAGTGCAGCGGTAATGTTGCAGGCGCTTTCGCAAAAGCACATGCCGTCTGCGCAGGAACACGAGCGTAAGGCAATATAGCACTTGTTTCTGCTTATTTGTAGTTTTACTGCGGTGACAACTGCGTGTGCATTCCAGCCGCATTTTTGCCGTCGCCGTCGGCGTGATGTTCTCTATAAAGTAAAAGGGCGATAACACCGTTGCCGCGCGTCGTATGCTGCATGTGCGAGTGAAAGCATCCAAGGGAAGCCCACAATTGCTGCTCAATTTTGCGCGCGAAGAAAGAAAGCGGAGAGCAAACGGGCCGTCTTCCATCGCGCAAAAGGCCGTGGAGGGGCATAGAAGGCAGGGAGGGGGCGGTATTGTGCTCCGGTAGAAACTGCGCTTCTCACAGCCGGGCGCAAGGGGAACTAACTATTGCGGCTCAATCTCGCGTGCAATATATGGAGGAAAGCGGGGAGGCAGCACAGGAGAAAGGTAGGGGGGGGGTGGAGCGGCTTCGACTCCGCCAACAGGTGCCTACTTTGCACGGCCGCGCGCGCCGTATCGTAAAAGGGATCTGCCGACGGCTCTTACCATTGTGCACGCTGTGTTCTGGCCGCTCTTGCGTTGAAGCTATAGACTGCACGAAGGTCACTCCACTCGCTGCTGCTGCCGCGCTTGCTCACACCAGTGTATTGACAGCGAGTATCTGCGCGAGTGTCTGCGCGAAGTGTGATGTGTTCATGTGTGCCTGTGTGTACTGACACCATGCTTGTTAATTTAGTTAGTAAGCGAATGTTTCCACGTTTATAAGGACGGTAAAACTGCTATCCTTACTTCGTATAGCTGTCTGCTAATTCGCTATCGCAATCGATGCTTCGCCTTTCGGGCGAAACTGCGACTTTTGTTTTACGCATGTAGCCTTCTTGCTCACTTTTTTGTCTAGGGTAATTTCCGTTTACGAACAGGTCATTAGTGCAAGCCGTGTCTGTAGCCTGCTTGCGACGGCCAGGCTCCTATAGCCCCCGGGCAACAAATGGTATTCAGCTCGTTGCAAAAAGATTACGAAACTGAACACCCAACACGGCACCCACATTATTTTCTGTTCTTATAGCTAGAATCGCTCGCAAACAAATAATACATCTGTGAGGGAAAAAAATCAATGAAAGAAAAATAGGAACGGTTATGCGCTGCGATAAAACCAGGACTTCTAAAAGCCCGCATGGTGCTCCAACGACGAAAATCGCTTGGACCGGAAATGCTTTGCTTAAGCGTCCTCTCCCTTTATTTGTGCCAGAAGTCACAAGTTCAAGTGGCAGTAAAGATAAGCGCAATCCCCGAGAGTCGTTCGCATCGATAATCAGTGAGCCGCGGCTCATGGTCACGGGACCAACTTCGGAAGACTGTGAATCAAAACTCGCACACCCTCTCCTTCATGTGGAGAGTATGGGCGAACGATGTGAGCAAAGAGATAGAACACAAAGCTTTAGCACGACGTGAAGGAAAAATCTGGTTTTGCACCGGCATGCACTTGTACGAATCGCACTGTGTAACTTGCGATTCAATAAATTAGGCCACCACCGCACGCATTATTTACGCGTTTCAAAGCCACTTAGTTATTTGAAACACACGTCGCGTGTGTCTCGTGTTACTTTCTCGTCAGCTTTTATTTTTCACGTGACAGCTCGCGATCTGAGGCGTCATGTGAGACTGCACCGCCTGCGGGTGGGATCAGCCCACATTTCCCGATGAGTTTTCTCATAGCAGCTAACGCTACGTGGAACCTGTGCGACGCTTTCTCGACTTCACGATCGCCGAATTTATTCGCGTGCCGACGACGTTTCTTCGCAGGAGTACAAATGCCATCGTCATTTAAGCATGCACCACGTGACATGGTTACGGGTACGTAAGATGGTATCGCGCACTATCACTGGTGACGTCACAATCCATGTTTCCGTCGCTTGCGCCCTCATCCGTCACTCGTATACAACCCAACAATCGCGATGTCGTAATCTTTCGTCGCACGGCCGGCGTAGGAATCGCGCCGTTAATTGCGCAGGAATCGTACCTTCATACTGAAATTACCCACATGTCTCAAAAGGTATGCGCTGAATAGTCTCATAATTTGGGATCATAGATAACTTCTCGTATTTCCCTAACAATCATTCAGGAGTAGCGGACTTCGAAGGCCCGAGTCATATAGGTTTTTGCACTACTAGCGCTGCAACCGTTTTAAGCTCTTGCAAGCGTCAGTCAAAGCGAGAGTGTTTCTTCATGTTTTTTATTGCTTTTTTGCACGGTTCCGGCAACAACTTGAAGCTCCCAGAAAAGTGCATAATAACCAATGGGGCAAATATCCACTTCATTTGACACATTGACGCAATTATAACACAGCTATACGGGGAGGGGGAAGGGATTTCACCACGCCATAGGACATGAGAAAGCGCACAAGCGGACTAGGCGCAGCAACTGATGTTATAAGTGGAAGGCCGTAGAAGCACCAAAGCTCCCGAGCGACACTTTCGGAACTGTGTATGCATGCAACTCTAACTATAGCAGCAAAGCGAGGCTATATCGTCGCACAAAAGCCGAGGCGAAATGCGAAAGCGAGCACACTCAGATATCTCGCCAAGGGTTTCCGAGCCAGCTCGTTATGCAGTGATGAATCCGCACCACTTTCTAGACGCAACAAACCCCCCAACGTCCTCTCCCTCCTCCCCCTCCCCCCCTCCCGCATCTCTATTCTCATCCCTCTTGGTGCCAAGTTTGCTTGACCTAGCAGCGCGTCTTGGCTCACGTTGGCCATTTCTTCGTGGCTTGCAGCGGCTTCCGACGGATCTTGTTTTTTGTTGTTGTTGTTTTTGTCACTTATCTGCCTGCGCTTAAGCGCACGGCTCTGTCCGAGTCCCCAGCTTATGGAGGATGATGACACCAAAACTAAGGCCCTAGACGTAGTCGCTGCTGCATCGGTCGCATAGTTCGGTGCAACGAAACGTGAGCTTTTGCCAGTGAAATCGAAACTACATACGCCTCATTCGGCATTGCGGAGGCCGGTACTTTCGCGGTTATGTTAGTTCATTGGAGAGGGTTGCACCGCGTGTGGGCAGAAGCTGGTAGTTTCTTCATCACGATTTATCGAATAACCTTCTTTTCTTACCGTGCAGGGTCCTTGGTGCAGCATCGAGCGAGCCGCAAGCGAAGAAGGTTGAGCGTGTACAATCCGGAGTTAGAAATCAAACCTTCGGAGTAACGATAGACCGTCTCACGTTGGGACTTCTGTAATTATTGCTAAGGGTCAGCAAGATTACCGTGTGACCCGGACGTTTAATTTTTTTTCTTTTATTTTGTAGGCAACACTGCGAACGTTTTTTTTTTTTGTTATGTTCAGTACTCAACGCGCAGCAGTCGGCGTGCTGCGCCGAAGGACTGAGACGCACAATAAATGAAAGCTCCCGACTTGCTTCTCACCATGCTGCTCAGAGCAGATCAGCCTACGTAGATTTTCTTTTGCTTTTCTTTTTTTTCTTTTTTTTTACGGCGACGGGCGCCGGTGGTCTGAGCGCAACTGCCTGTAGGGGCGAGGCCACAAAAGCGTTTCAAAGCTGCCGGCTTGGTGGTGAAGCATCCTTGCCGAGAAGGACCGTCAGGTGAAGCAGCAGCTCTCAGAAACCGCCAGCAGAAGAAGATGAGGTCGATAATAACGAGGCTATACGAAATGAGTAGCACGCATATAATGAGCGCTTATAGATATGCATATTTTTTACGAATCTCCACGTCATGCCTATCTCGTTGCCCAAGAGCCAGCGAGAGAGCCTGCGTTCGTGCGCGTGTGTGCACCGACATAGTCGTATCAAAAGCCCTAAACAAGTGACCACTCCACAACCTGTTAAACGCTCCCCCCCCCCCGCTCTCTCTCTCTTTCACTCACTCGTTCACTCACTCACTCACTCACTCACTCACTCACTTACTCACTCACTCACTCACTCACTCACTCACTCACTCACTCACTCACTCACTCACTCACTCACTCACTCACTCACTCACTCACTCACTCACTCACTCACTCACACACACACACACACACACACACACACACACACCCTAAACGATCGCTCCCCCAAGCGTTCAAACACTTCCGCCTCTACAGAAAGTGCCAAGATGCTATACTGTTGCAAAAACGCAAAAAGAAGCCGCCTCTTTTACGAACAAAATGCCGAATTCTACGGGGACAAAAGACATCTCCACTAAACGGTGAACATATGAGCCGTGAAGCGCTAATCAGTTTCTTTGTTTCCTTGCAGAGGCTATAATGGTCTCGCTCTCAATGCAAGGCTTCTTCGTAACGACGGCTGTAGTAAAGTGAGGTCGGCGCTACGTGGAAGAACAATGGGCGAAAGAACAGCGTGCGGCGAAAAACGAAGTTGGAAGGAAACGATGGGATGAGGAGACAAAAAGCATTTGACGAAAATCGACATCCCGCTTTTGTTCTTGCGCTTTCAAGCGCAAACGTGTTCGTTGATCCACGTTTCGCGAGCCCATTGTACGGTGCCCTTCTCGAAATTTTCGCTCTGCCACAGACCAGTGCCTCCTAATCAGATTCAGTGAGGAAGCGGGTCAACCAAATTATTAAATAGGGCCCCGGAAGCTGGTTTGTGACGTGATAACGTTAGCACTAAAGAATCCCTTAACCACATAAATAAAAAAGACTTTAGAACTTAGTGGTGAGCCAGGTATTGCTTACCTAGAAAGAAGACAATGTGAGAAATGAAGAGCAGCAAAAAGAGCAACACACTCAGCTTAAATCTCAATGGCCTGAACTCTAGTATACCAATCAACATCGTTTCATGTTCAAATCATCATTGCAATAGGGAACAGATTCGGGCAAGAGTCCTACAGCGATCACGTTTAAAATAATCTGAATGAAACTTAACGTTGTTAACTCGGTGAGAAGGCGTCTTTATACTATTTTGTGTCGCTGTTTGTCAAAGCCCAGCAATTAAGATAACTCTTGTTATATATCTCACAAGTTATGTAAGTTAGCGAGATCAGTAAGCAAGAAAGACGAGTGCCGAGATGATTTCTGATTCACGAAAGTAACATAGAAAAACGCAACGACAGTCACCGCCCGTAAACGCTGCGATTTAAAGATATTCTTCTCAGTGTTCTCGGTTTTGCTCTTGCAGCAGCTTTGATTTTCTCTTTGCATTCGGTATGCGTTTGAAAGAACTGCGGCAATAGAGGTATTCGATTGGTCAATTTAATTGCAGTCCTCATGGACTGCAAAGGGGAAAACGAACAGAAGGGGAAAAAAGCACGTCGATAACAGGAACTTTCGTGGATTGCACATCAGAGAGGCGACGCTATAAAGAAAGGAAGAAGCCACGTAACCTTCACAAATTACGTCCCCGCGCAAGAGAACGCTCAGTTAAACACACTTACGAAAGCCGACAACGCGAAGGAAGCGATGATAAGGATCCACCGACCGTAGGACGGGGTAACTGTGAGGGAAGCGCGCATCAAATTAAATAAATAATTAATTAACGCGACAGGTTTTACGAGCCTCGTATTTTTTTCCGGAATCGGGAGCAAAAGATTACGCAAGAAGAATGTCAGTTGTACTGCAATATATTGATAGCTTACTTCGGAAATCGTTTTCTCTGATCGGAGTTGTTTACGCGTTTACTGGAAGAAGGTCACGAGATCGACCTTTTTGTATACGCCTATGTCTCCTTCGCAGTTAACAAGAGCTTAAAGTAAACACCAACTTCGCCCATTTCCTCAACGTCTGTGCGTTGACTGAACTCTTGGTGCACGATAGGAAAACAGGTGCTAACCGCCGTATTCAGAAATGCATCTTAACTTGAAGCTCATACTTGACTTGATATAAATAACGCCTGGTGCGAACGCGCCCAAGACGCTCATTGCGTTTGTTTTGGTGCGTTCACGACAGGCGTCATTTAAATCAAGTCAAGCATGGACTTCAAGTTTAGATGCACTTCTGAATACGGGGAATAATACGCGGAATTCGGTAGGAAGCTTACGCGGATTGCAGTACTTAAGTGACAATAAAACAAGATTACTGTCAGGTTAACCATTGGTCGGGGCTTACCACGCCTCTTTACAATAGACACGTGACGAACTCGAGCCCTCCTTGGAGCCTCATATCCTCATTCTGTCAGCACCTATACGGGAGCCTTTGTCACGCCAGTCGCGTGTGCAAAGGGGCCCGCAAAACTCGGATGTTGTGCTGAATAAGCAACATAAAAAACTGATAGTCACTTAAGTATCCTTACGTGATTTGAATGCGAAAGCATTTTGACGTGTCTAATTATTTACCTCCATGATCCGTGACGTCATGTATTGTCACGTGCCCTTCACGACTCTACCTTAACGCTTGTTAATTCACTTTGCTCTAATTTGTACCAACCCTAACCCACCTTACCCCAATTTAATTCACCTTAATCCACCTTGCTCTAATTTGTATCAATGTTATTATACCTTAATACACGAGGAGCTGCTTTGCCTTCGGTGTTTGCGACACCGTGCGCCACCGTGCACCAGTGGTGCGATGCATGTAAACGCTGGCGCCTCGCGTTAGTCGTGACGCGCTAGAAAACTTGACGCGCAAAGGTTGCATTCTGTCGAATTCACGTAAACGGTGCTTGTAATGTGTTGATGTTCATACCTGCCTATGTGCGTTTATTAGTCTGCACGTATGAATTATCTGCGTACGTAGTCTTGTATGTATGTTGACTAACGTTAATCATTTGTACATATCGTATAGTAACCTTTTACGCGTAAGCGTACATGCCCCGTCTGCGGAATCAGTTTCAGTTTATTATTCTTTAAATACAACGAATTTGTATACGAGACAATATACAGAGAGGATCCGAAAGTGAAAGACTGTAACGGGACCCTCGGTTAAATAATAACAATGTAGAGATGTATTAAAGAAGAGCAAGCTAACTAAAAGAGACAAACACCATCGCCAAAATGCAACATAGAAAAATAAAATCAACGAAAATAAATTTTATGTATGCAATTCGTCGAGATTATGTGTGTCGCCGCGAAGGAAGCGAGCGCTGGAGGAGGAAGGCGCCAGCAGGTGGAGGAGAGAATCGCGCGCCGGGAAGTGTACGACGAAGCGCGATGAACGCGGGCCACAGCAACGCCACCTAGAGCACACTCTGGGTGGCGTTGAGCGGAGCGGGGAAGGAGAAAGAAGGCGCAGCTGCGCGGAGGAGGAGGGTACGCGGAGGCGCGCTGGGTTGACTTCCTCTGGCAGTTGCTACACGGGTTCTGTGTGCGCTATGGATGGACCCGGTTCGTCTCGTGATGGAAAGGCCGAGCGAGAAGGACGGAGAAGCGACGCATGCGGCACGGCAGACCGTGCGAGAGTCGAACGACCCCGAAGTTGTCGCCGAGCGTCGGGCCCGAGGTGAACAAGTCCTGCAAAAGGCACGGGCTTGGCACGCCCGGAAGACTCCACGAGAGGAAGAAAAAAGGCAGAAAGGGAAACTTAATAGTGTGAATAGCACATTACGAAATCGGTTGATGTAATAAAGGTGTTGGATTTCCTTACCGTCAAATCACGTTCAAATGTGTGCGTCTGTGGGTGAGGTAATGCAGAGAAAATAGTTTAATTATATCAACTTCTCTATGTTAGAGGATTTTGAACGCGTTTTCTGAAGAAAACAAGTATATACGCTACAGCAATCTGTATGTATATTTCATATTTGGCGCATGTTAGCAAAGTAATACAATGTTAGTGTGTTTTATTTAGATAAATATTTGAACTTTGACAACTAATATGACACCGACCTCTTTTCAAACAATATATCGTTCAGTGATTAAAGCGTAAAGGTTCCATGTGATAGCAGAACGTCCTGGCTGTAAAACATCTTGGAGAAATGTGCGTAAGCAGGTCACGTAGAAAAAAAAAATTAATCGCCAACAAAGCGGTACGTTGTGCAATTTGTGCGAAGATTCAAGTCTGAAAACTAAGAAAGATAATGCTGTAGCCCTTGCTTCGTGTAGTAAACTTCCTGTTATTTGTCACTTTTGTTTTATTTGTGAACCATTTCTTCATCGTATCCCCTCCCCCACCCCCCGCGTTCCTTCCTTTGTCATGGGGCCTTAGTGAATTTTCGAATAATTTAATTATTGTGCATAAACAACAAACACAAATCAGTGTCGATAAATGTTTGCAATATAACTTTAATAAAACCGGTTGATCATCATTTCAAAACATATCGCTGTAATAAACTGCTTACAAATTCCTACATCAAGAAAGATCAATAGCTGTTTTTCTTGTTTTCTTAAGGTTGCCTTTTCTTTCTTGCAATGTTATATTAGCGTTCCAGCCTTTTGTACGCATATTTGCCAGCGTACCTTGCCACTCCTTCCTGGGCCACATGGCCTACAGCGGGATGTAAATAAATGTAAATAAATATGACTACGTATTTATTGACCCACCCGGTCAAGTCAATATCGAAATGCAGGAGGTGGGTGCAAATAGATCGACGTAGATAAAAGGCGAGAGATAAATGGCGACCCCGAGCTAAGCCTTACACACCAGCCGAATGGGCCGCTGTTCAGTTGACGTAAAGTTACTCTTATCATTCGCCAGCAGAGAAAAGACATAGACGCAGGCACCACTCCCTCGACCAACGGAAAATAGTAAGCATGAGACTAATAACTAGGGATCGAAAGGCAACTGGGCAACAGCCAGGATATCGACGGAAAAAGTTACGACGGCAGACGTTGCATCAGGCGCAGCTGACGGAAATCTTTTGTTCCGGATACGCGAGTCATGCATTCGCGGTAACAATAAGAGCAATCAGTTAGTACGGAATGTGACGCCGTCATGTGTAAGAGGCGTGTGAGAAAATGGGGGTGGGTGCAGGGAAAGCTATACTCACATGCAGACGTGCGCGTACTGATAACATCAGCAGCAATTACGGATTCGGCTGACCGTCCATGAAAGTGCGAGGCGAGAGGTGGGAGCGAACGACTTCGATAGCTTCGGCGCGACGAACATAAATAATCAAAACGAAATCGCTTGAAGCATTGGCCTTCAGTTTGGGCGAAATAGAAACAAAGAAATAAGAGAGAGGGACCACGGAATAGGGCGCTACTGTAGGTCCGGGCGCCAGCTGTATCGAATAAGGCAATAGCATCAACAAGGGGGGGGGGGGGGCAGTGCAGGCGGCTCATCAGTCCTGAAAATCAGTTGTACAGGTTAAAGAGAAGTTGCCTGGTATAGACAGCAGTCTGGTCGTTCGTTGGGCCAAAGCTCATGAAGTAATGTCCTGAGAACAAGAAGGCACGGCCATGTCCATGAATTTTGGATATTGCCCGGTACACAATTTGTTGAATTTCTCCGCAGTGCTCCACTGTATCAGAGTGGGCAGCATTATAAAAAATAAACTGTGAGCCTAAGCGCTTAGTACAGATGGATAACCAGCCAAGCTGAAAGGCGCGGCTCTGCTGTTTATCGCTCGGTAAATCCCGATGGTTCATTAAAGTCTTTCTTATTGATTATTGATTACATATTAGGGTATCTTAATTAATAAATAAACGGTTGCTTAATTAGCTAGCTGTTTAACTAATGAATAACGACGACGAACGAGGGCGCAGTGACACGAGCGCGTTCGCGTGGTAGCTCCGAGGTGCGCTACCGCGCACCAGAAAGTGACAACGTGCACCGGAAAGTAACGATGACAGCTGTGTCTCGCGTGGCGTTGATGTGCTCGACCGTAGTGTCAATCCGCGAACGAAGCTGCCGCTAGATGGGACGCTGCATTACCATAAGGGTCACAAGCTGTTTGTAGTTCCAACGGACAAGGAAGGTGGGTTCGCTGTTCCACCACATCACCTACTGCGTAGGAAAGGTTCCGAGACCAGTTTGTCGACGTTTAACAAAAAATCTTCGGTTTCCCTACGAAAAGTCAACAACGATGCAAAAGAGCTTGCGACTAGTATGGAACTGAGCAGTGTTTTAAGCAAGATGAGAAGTGCCAGCAAGAATAGTCTACAATTGTGTTTCTCTGCCAAGAAGCACAAGATTTACTGCCTTCTTCGCGTCATTCTATCGGAAAAAGGTACATGGCTGAACATGGTTGCGGATTTCTTAAAGGCAAACCTTAAGAGATTAGCTTTCAAAAGTAGAAGCGCCAAGAGTGACGGCCCACTAGGAAGGAACAAAGACAGAACATGGCGCTTCCTGTCACTGCGCCTTGTCCTGTCTTTGTTCCTTCCTAGTGTACCGTCACTGTTGGCGCTCTGTCTTTTGAAAGCTATGCACCAACTAGCCCCCAACGTTTTTTACTGTAATAGATTAGACTACCCCTTTTTTTGGTGCGTGATTCGGACAACATTGCACGTTACCTAACAAACCGTATGAATCTTAGTGCCAAAGCCTTTTCAGTCGACGCAAAGGACCTCCTTTAATCAGTGCCCCGCAATGAGCTTTTGTCTTGCGTAGCACAGGCAATTGACAAACATGGTGTTGTTGACTTTCAAAATGACGCAGGTTTCAGTGCCAGTGGCTTTTTAGAATTGCTGAACGTAGTCTGACGTCTACCTATGCTACCTGGGAGAGAAGAACTTAGCTGCAGAAGGAGGCTATCTGTACTGGCCAGCGCTGTGTCTATGTGCTTTGTTTGCCTCCTTTGTCTCCGTCCCTCCTCGCGCTGTAGCCTTCCACGATGTTCAACCAACAAGCCCAACTAGTTGCTCTGCTCAGAAGACGAAGCTTTAGCTCAAGGGCTCCCGTGTAAATATATTGGAAAGGATAAATCGTTCTTCTGGGCTACCGCTGTGCCATACTGGAGGAGGTCTGTTTCAATTAAAAGAAAATGAGTTAATGTATCATACATGGTTCCTAAATAGAGCACTAATATTAGAGTAGGACATTTGCAAGAACCTCCTGAACAACATAACAAATTCACTTATGATATAAATTGATATATCTTATTTGTCCTCTTTGGGCGCTCTGACGGATGTAGTTTACAGGACAGCGACATCTGTTCTTGGTTCAAAGCTACAAATGTGTAAATTTCGTGCCTCTGTTCTTTACAAAGGTGCCAATTTTTATGAATTCTTTTTTAGAACATTAAGGCCCTAAATCGAAATTCCGCTTACAACAGTAACTATAATTAATGTTTCCCTCCTAAAGGCAACAAAATTTCAATAACCTCGGCTCTGTGGCTATTTCAGATAAGCGTTTCTGCGTTTCACATGTATTTGAATGTCCGACATCAGTGTTGCGTCCGAGCTAAAGCTTCCTCTAAAGGCCAGACCACGCGTACGCTAATATTGCCTAATCTCCTGCCTAGGCTTTTCTTTT
This sequence comes from Dermacentor variabilis, assembly GCF_050947875.1. Taxonomy (NCBI): domain Eukaryota; kingdom Metazoa; phylum Arthropoda; class Arachnida; order Ixodida; family Ixodidae; genus Dermacentor; species Dermacentor variabilis. Next base: position 29,497,348 of record NC_134575.1, on the reverse strand, counting down.
TTTAATAGACAAAAAAATCCCAACATGAAACTTCCTGAACCCCTATTCGGAACTTTGTTTTTGTACATCTCCGTTGCTTTATGGTCTCCCTACTTTTCTGCCAACAAACCTCCAATCGCCTTTTACTAAACCCCGTAGCGGGCATGTTTAATTTCGCCCTGTTATCCCTGATCCCAGGGGCTTCAAAGAGGCCAGCGGAGCTCAAACCAACCATTGTGTAGATATACTTAACAGTACTAGGTATTTGTTGGCCTATTGGTGAAAGACGTGTTTTTTGCCGAAAATAAGACACACACAAAATGAAGACACATATACCGCCTGTGCCGTCGTCTATGTGTCTCCTTTTGAGCGTATTTTAATTTGCGGCAGAGAACATGTTCTTGACATATCATCCCGTTCTAATAAAACATGGTGCACCGTTTCCCTAGCTTAAACGCAGCAAGCACATCCTTTTTCTTCCTTGGTGTATTTCGCCTTATAACTGCGCATTCTAAGGCATCCTGATCTCGCTTCGAAAAGTAAGTCAAACCCCTTTAAGTTCTCATCAATTGTTCCTTTCGTGATTTCGTTTGTACTTCTTAGGTATTTGCTCTCACAACTGTTTGGACGCCTTCTAGAGGCAGGAATGTGTCAGATTTAAAACTGGTTTTCTCCGGAAGCTTCGTTTGGCAATCAACTTTCTCGGGTTATTCCATTATGTTAGCCGGAACTGAATAAATCCCAGGGCCTGCATTCGAATATTGTGTTCTTGTCTTCTTACGATCGAGTCTTACATTTAGAAATTTTTATTTTGACCCGCGAGCAAAGGCGGGAGTGTAAATGCAGTACCAGATCATGGATTTCACCAGCCGTGTTAAACGATGCTCTTTGGTACTTTGTCATGCTCGTGTTTTTACTGAAGCTCCTAGGCTGACATAATGTTCATGGTGTTTACACCGGGCGAAGTCACTGGCATGCCGGCGGCACTTTATGACTGGCACGTGAGATAATCCGTATCAGCAACCACAGTGATTAGAAAAAAAAAGTGACCTACACGTGGCAGTCTTTTCATAGCGATGAAGCGTCCTTTTTACGACTCTTCCGTACAGGGGGTCATAAAAAGCTTCCTCGGCGCATTGAATCCACGTCCCCCGCATATTGCAGTGACTCGAAGGTGCACAACAATACGCTGCTTGGAACGGAGTCGTGCTATGCGTTCTAGAGTCTGCGATGTTGTTTAAAAAAAATTAAAGAACGTGGAGAGAATTCTGGGCCAGTAAAATCGGCATTCAGAGACAGAGCAAGTTTGCTCGAGGTGCAACTTGCTCAACGCATTTTGTTGCATTAGAGTGCCGCCCTGCTGGCATTTACAGAAAGTTTTTTTTTGTGTGTTTTGCCTTTACACACGGACGCGCGAAAACTTAAATTCGCCCTCGGGCTCATTCGTGTGCAATTCGCATTGATGAGTGAGTCACGTATGCGCGTACGTGAAAGCAGGAACGCATTTGTAGTTCAAACTTTAAGCACCTCCGTGAAGTGCACACGTTTCTCGGGAGTAAATACTGGATTAATCGCACAAAATATCTTGCGCGAGAAATGTTGCTACGGGCAGATGCCAGCCGTTCGTGATGTTTGACATGTAATTGGCAAATGCTGTCTGAACACGACAAAACTTTCTTACGAAAAAAAAAACGAGTTTGAAAATTGACCTCGATTTAATTTTGTGGTGTAATCGCTGTTACAATGTCTTTTACGGTCTGGTGAATGTCCGATGTTGTTAATTGATTTAACCAAGTTGCTTGATTCGTTTGGCGTGCATTCTAGTCATAGTGGCGTCATTGAAAAACCTACTATTCATTTCTATTCGCCATGATCGCCATTGCAGTTCATTCTGTGTTGACGTCGCGTGCTGCAAATATTTCAGTTTGGAAGGCGCGCTTTCGGGGATGGGAAAATGCATTAATTTCCACATTCAGTCCTTTCTCATCATATTGCGTGTAGGTACTTTCATTTCGAATTTTTGCTACCTGCCGGGATTGCTTAGCGGCTAGGGCGTCGCTCCGCTAAGCACGAGGTCGTGGAATCAAATCACAGCCACGGGTGCAATTCATTGGGTACAGGTAAAAAAAACTCAGGTGGTCAAAATTAATCTGGAGTCCCCCACTACGGCGTGCCTCATAATCGTATCCCAGTTTTTTTTGGCACGCAAAACCCCGAAATATATTTTTTTTCTAGAACTCTTGGAGAAGGGAACGCAAGGTTCTTTATATTAATGACACATACAGGTGAAGATGAACACTGCTCAGTATGTACGGGCTGTTGGGGAAATATTACTGCATTTCACCTTCTCCGTTTCCGGTTCCACACCGAGACTACGTGCTTATAGAGAAGGCCCGCGAAATATGAAAAAAAAAAGACCATGTGGGCGCGCTCCCGCCCTATTGTACCATAGTGCTCTCAACCTTGGTTCGAGGCTATCGCTTATCAGGGACGATGAGGCTTCCTCTCCGTGCGCCACCACCAAAGATGCTGACTCACTGCAAAGCCCATGCGTACAGCCGCGACCACTCATTCCGCCACGGTCCGTACACACGGTTCTTTCGCACGAAGCGCGGTAGAGGGCGCTCCGATACGATAGCGCACGAGGGCAGTCACGTGGCTTTATTTAATTTTTCGCGGGATTTAATGAAACGCCAAAAAAATATGCACGCAGTGTGTACGTTGCCGCAATAAATTAGATGTCTGGTTTCCTATCCCGCTTTATATAACGTAACGAAACGCATTCGGCCCTAAAGTGAATAATTAAAAAAATGCATAATTGATATGAGTTAATTACCTAATTAAGCGGAATATTACAGATACTCTAAGGAGCGTCACATGCAGTCAAACGATGTGTCGTTGGTTTAATTCCCCTGCGCTTGACTGCTTCTTTTTTTTCCTTGGTTCGAGTTACGTGAAACACCTTATATAGAACGAGAAAAAAAAACGTGTTGAAGCTAAGGGTTGAAAGACTTTGACGGAGTGCACAATGTTCCTTTAGCGAGCGCACAATTTCCATTCAGGCCTCGGGTAGCCAAAACAAAAAAATATATCTTACGCAAGAAAAAATGCCCGTGAAAGCATGATTCCGGTACTCCAGAGAGATTGCCACCGCTCAAACGTTGTCACCGTCATCACCTTTGTTTGCCCCATTGCCAGATGAGTGTAGCCGTAAAAAAAAGTGTCGTCAATAGGCTCAATAGATGGGCGAAAAAGACAGCAGGTCACGATCGAAAGCTTTTTCCCACAACACACAAAGTCCATGAAGCTTATAGAGTGACGCAATTCGCGTAGAACTAACGGTACTAACGATCTCCCTATCGAGCTCGCACCTCAGTCAGGGTCGTACTAATGAATGGAGAAAGGAAAGCACCATACAGTTTCACCCTATTTCAAAACGTGAGCCGAGTGTAACATGAGATCATTTGGAAAAGGTAACGAGGCTTCTTTTGCTTAGCGTAGTGTAGTTAGTATGGCCACCTGCGAGTATCTCGCGTGATCAAGGAACACTTCATGTAGAGGTCTCTAGTGGTGCTGCTGAGGTGGGTATTGTAGAAAGCAGAACGAATGAAAAAACAACTGCTAAAGCCCTGGCCAACTTTCACGGCAACTACCCTGAACCTATTCACGAGTTGTATCCTCCGGCACTCATTAGAGCGCTTCTAGATAGGCTGCTCGAACAAGACGTTGTTCCCAGCGTTATTTACTCCCTCGAATCCTTATATCCCTCTTCTTTCTTTCTTTATTTTTAGCCCAGAAAGTGACCTCCTAAAGCACCACCAGATTTTTTATGAAGTTCCTAGGCTTAATTAAGATAGCTAGCTTCCGAGTTTACCTAAAGCACGACAGTGTGCTTTACTGCGTCGAACAAAGAAGTGGCAGTTGCACCGACGTGACCTGTTTTTATTCGTACAATTACTTTGGTAAACAAAGCTAGAATCTCGTGAACCCCCAACCATGACTGCTTTAACGTAACCCCAACCTAAAATGTCCTCCCAGCCATTTCATCGTCACGTCGAGTTAGGTGCTTAGGAGGTGCGAAGCACATCTCTTGACCCCGATGGGCATTGTTATAGTGACCCGATTGGCTTTGAGCATCATCCTAGAAATTACCTTTCCCCAATATAAGCTACCGTTTGTTCCGCCATCGCCAATAATCTTGTCGTTTGATGCGCTCAGAAACTTTTAGTGATCCAATCCTAGCATTCTCCAAACTCTTGTGTCTATTACTCAACTTCTGCTTTTTATGCGGGGTAACCATCCTGCAAGGTTCTTGTAAACCTAAAGTTATTCCCGTTACCTGCTAAAAGTATCCCACTACTTTTCTGCACACCATTGCTGCTCAGCCCATACAGCCACTAAATTCAGCAAAAGTTTGAATTTGACTTAGCAGGACTCTGGTGCGAGATATTTGCTTCTCGATCTTGGAGCAAACTGTGACAAGCGCTGGTTATAGTTTAATCCAAAGTTTAAAACTGCGCGAGGAATACAGGACATGAATTGAATCGTAGACGCACACACAAAGCACAGTGTCTTCTTGAAAGTTTTGAAATTTTGCTTAATCTATGAACCGGCTAGCCCAACTACATGGCTTACTAAAGCCCGTGACATAGTTCAAATTCTTAGGCGTCACTTTGTCTAATCATTTGTCATGGTATGGGGATGGTAGCAATGTCATATCACCAGCAGACAGACTTCTTCGTTTTTCGAACTGTTTCTTTTGGACACGTGCCTAAAGATATTAAGTTGTTACCTATGAAGCAATTGTGTGTTCAAAACCCCAATATGCGTCACCGACGAAAACCCTACAAGTGGCGTACATATGTAAGAACAGTTAATATTGCACCATGTTTTTGTTTCCAAGTAGAGCCAGAGACTAAAATGGCCCCGCTCACAATATCGTCGTCACCACTTGCCCACTATATCTTTCTGGGAATCTGACTGAATAGCCGCTGACGCAATCTTGAGGGCTTATTGTTTCTTTCTCTACACCCACTGGTTATGTAATACCCACTCATTGGGACCTTAGGCAAATAAATGAAATCAAATAGTGCGGGATGGGGGAACAGCAAGTACATTCACAAGAATACGAAGGCCTTAAGAAGGGGACAAGTGTGGTTGAACCAGTGACATCTCGAGGTGCGGCAAACTTTTCGACATGGACACTTGTATTCGGGCTGACGAATTCAAATACCCACCTAGAAAGATGGGCTTAGTCTTGAGACAAGATTGCTTTGACCAATTTTGTTAGTTGTATGTTACGTAGTGAGTATTGCCGTGCCTTCGCCATCTTTCCTATCCACAGCGAAGCTGTGTATGTCTAAGGTTCCATGAATTTTAGTTCTCCGTGAAAAAAACTATGATCATCAATGGCTCATACCCCCGTAAGCATGCAAACACTGTAATCGATAATAACCCCGTGAGGAAGAGGCTACACGCACTCAGCAGTAGGAAGCGAACAGTGCTTACACTCTTTCGAATCACGCATACAACATACAGAACAGTATGTCGGAAATCGTAATTACCATCGGCTCATACCCCCGTAAGCAAACAAACATGCAATAACTCATACCCCTGTAAGGAAGAGGCTACAGGCACTCAGCAAAGTGCAGCGAACAGTGCGTACATTCTTTGTTTTGTTTTGAAAACATATATGCACTTGACAGAAAAGGGGAAGCGAGCAGCAGGCTGGGAACTGTCACCGGAAGGGGCAGAACGCCTGCCTACTCTTCAGAAAGAAGGGTACAGAAACATCGAAAATCAAACAAACAACATACAGAATAGCATACGTTTCAATAAAGAACAAGTTCGAAAAAGACAGCAGCCGAGCCCCATAATAGATGATAAGGCGCTCGTGATAGCATTGCGAAGCACGTAGCACTCCCCGCAAACACGTTTGCTTGTTGCGCAAGCTACCACGTGGACGCCAGCTTTCAACATGGGGTGTGACGTTTCTAGCCTTTCATATATAAAATAACCAGCCTAGCAATTGATTTCAACGTCATTGCAGCACCACTATGGGCCGCGGCGCGCTGTCGAGATTACGATTACTCACGTTCCTGCCCATTACTATATAACATAGCACTATAGTGCCACTATTCTAAAGCCATAAAGCATTGCATACAATTAACCCTCAGCTGTTGCAGTGGTGGTTTTCAAAAGCTTCGCTGGGCATTCACCTTCACAAAGTGGAATGGCTCATGTTTTCTTAGAACGACAGAAAGCTGAGCTAGTTGGTAAGTGTTCATGATCCAAAAAAGAGGTGAGGCGTGCAGACAGGAGACAAGAAACACGCGGCGTTCGTGTTGTCCACTTCCCTACTCTTGTGTCCTGTCTGCAAGCCTCGCCTTTTTTTGCTCATGTTTTCTTTCTTTCTTTCTTTCTTACTTTCTTTCTTTCTTTCTTTCTTTCTTTCTTTCTTTCTTTCTTTCTTTCTTTCTTTCTTTCTTTCTTTTTACTTTCCACATACCAGAACATAGCACAAAACTATCACCTCGCAAGACGGACAATACTCTCACCTCATCCCAAGCTCACTAAGGGGCAAGAAGTCACCTGGTGCCGACTCCAAACGCACTCCTTTCCCAATCCACAAGTATACGCAAACTTCTACCCTGACCTGATAGACCCACACTACTCGCTATGTGGGTCCATAGCCTCGTTAAATCATATTTTCTTGGACTGCGGAAAAGACCCCCCCCCCCCCCCCCCAACATATCTCCTGGCCGCTCCGTCGCCTGAAGCGTGGTAAGGAATGCTCCGGGACCCGAGCCTGGATATTCAACGTAGGGCCATCGAAAGAGTGGAGGAGAAGGCTGTAATGCATTGCCTGGTAGCCACCCCTCAATAAACCAAATTGGCAAAATAAATTTGTTTCCTCTTCCTCCCTGACGGTAAGATCAAACCGGTAGTGAAATTAGCGCAGCCGGTGAAATATTTACTTATTTCCTGAGTGCAAAAAAATTCTACTTAAATCTGCTAAGCGGTAGTCTAAAGAGCACATAATCCTTCATTTTCCATATATTTCAGTAAAGAAATCGCAGTTCGACAAGACCTCAACATTTATTTTAAACTCTTTGATCACACAGCTGATGATTATATAACACCATTTATTTTTAACAAACTGCATAAAGTGAGGTAACCTCCCGGGGTGCATTAAACAGTTCTTTCTTACTCCTTGAAGCATTGCATTACTAAAAGTTTCTAAAGCAGTTTTCTTCAGGTTAATACTTTATTTTGCACTTTCAGTTTGTATTGACAGAGAACTAAGTAAATGTAAGAAACACAGAAGTAGTATGTACAACATTCCTGAACATTTATTGGGAATACTGAGAGATTTAACAATAGCAACAGAACAACCACTTCGAGAAATACCAAACAAGGAAGACCACACCCGGCATACATACAGGGAACAACACATGCACGAATGAAAGCAACTGTTTAGGAGGCATGATTTCTAACCACATACTTCAATCACGTCAACCCCGGCAGTCATAAATATCTCTCCCACGCGACAGAGCACAGGTTCCAGCAGGAGGAGTTGGCGCATTGTTGTCATGACGACAAGTTCTGTGCAGAAACGTATGTTTCCGGAGGAGCAGGCTTTACCCATTCGTGCTCAAAATTGCCGTGGGCGACGTTGCCTTGTTCGACTGAATTTACTTTCTGCGAACAAAGTCGGCAGAGCAGTTTTAGCCCTCCTCACAAATGAAAGTCCCTCAGGCATTGCTGATGGGAACGGTCCCCGTTCAGTCGTACTGTCAGTCGCGGTTGCTTGACTCTGCACACAGAGAAAGGCTGCATGAGTGGCAACGACAGAGGAATGCAGATGACGCGCGATTAGGGAAAGCTGCGGTCCGGAATCCCCATGTGCGTGAAAATGCATACCTCGAAGCTGTCCTTCTTCGAGAAGATGTAGTTTTCAACTGTCTAAGATGATAAAATTTCATTTGTTGTAAATGTGATCTCGGTGCGAAAAATGACGAAACTTTCGTCAGCCTGTTCTGTTTACCTGTTCTTTTTTTCAGCGCAGCAGTTGTGAAATGGAAGAGTGTCCGCCTCGTATGCGGGGGTATGTACTGGGCTCGAATCCTGGTGCCGCCTGAAATCCACCGTTTTAATATAGGCGGCCGTGTTGCAGGGTAGTCAAGCGCGAACTACTGGGGGCAGGTGAGAGGGCGCCTCCTCCGCTACCTGTACCGTGGCTTCGCATTGCTGTCCGTGCGGCTGAGCCCATACACCAGCCGCGTGTTGTCTTGGAGACAATCTCCGGCTGGTGCAAAGTTAGGGCGAGCTGTGATGGCAGGTGCGCCGTCTTCGCGCGCGCCTAGGGCTGGAGGTCACCTTGCGGACTGGAGGCTGCTAGGCTGGAGGTCACCATCCATTGAAGCCAGTGGCAAGAGAAAAGTTAGCTCACCTGTGACCTTTTCATAACGCCAGCCTTGTTAAAGCGAGGACTCACGGTCATCGAGTGAGACGTGTTCATGTTTGCCTTAGGCAGCGTGACACTTTGCTTGTTAATTTGTAAGCGAATGCTTTCCTACGTCTTTACCGCCAACAAAACTACGAACTTGGTGTAGGGATCTAATATCTAGCTATCCCCATCAATACTTCGCCCTTCGGACGATACTGCGACATTGTTGGTGAATAGAACTATACAAAAAATTTCAAGGTATTCCTACGCGAACTCTTGGCAATTGATTAGGGCTTGGAGCAGCACTTGAGCGAGAAGGTAAACGGTAAAACACAAGGTCATCGTCACATGCTTTTCAAGAAGATTCATTTGAACAATTAGGTTTGCTTCCAAGACTGTTGTTACAGTAGCTTTTTGTTTTTCTTTTTTAAATGTCTGAGTTAGGTTTATCTAGCAAATTCGATTTTTTAAGAGACTTTCTTGTCGGAAGATCAATTTTGATTTCAAAAAATCAGGTACAAGCCGCGTTTTGGAAATTCCATCTTATGATCACTTGCATACTGCAATTATCCTGGAATTTTTTTATTTGCAATGAAAAGGGGGCGCTTTGATGCGACCTCAGGGAATAAAAAGCATGTTCCACGCCATGTCATGTCTTAGTTCGAAATTTGTGGACTCGTTACGATAAACTCAAGCACGTATCACGTGTTATCCATTGCAGTTAGTGTCACAGCTTTTCTCTAACGTTTGATTTTGATATCAAGCTTACACGCATCTTACGGTAGCATGTGACATGGTGGTACAGCAGTGATTACGAATGAAAACATGGGCACCTGACTGTATAGTGCAGTGTTCGACGAACGTATTTGACATAAACACACATTTGTCGACTCAAAAATAAAATATATTAGAAGCAATAAATCGACATGGTGTCTTATTTTTACTGCACGAGTAACAATTTGTTTTTTTTATCCACTGAAGATATATCGGGAAAGATGTGGCTATGGCGAGTGCTTAGGGGGGCCTTGGCTACTTGGAAGATCCATGTGGACGGAACGGTTGTCTAAGTAAGAGATCATGAAAACCTAACTCTGTGTTGGACTACAATACATTCTGACACTAACCGGTTTCCTGTCGTCTTAGATGCTCCGTTTACGATTAAAAAGCGCACGATATGTCACGTTATCGCGGCTACTCACTTCATGGGATCAGAGCTATAGGCATCAAGAGAGAACGAGAGCGAAGAAAAGCCTTTCTTCTAGAGAAAGATTTGTGAGGGCCTTACATTGAGCTTAATTACCTCTAGTGTGTTTCGGAATACAGAGACGTGTCCCTCCCCCCCCCCCATACTTCGCTTAAAGTGTTCGAAAAAAAAAAAAGATTTCGCGCTTACCGCTGCACTGTTCTTGCTGAAATTTTGCAATAAGATGGCATTTCGGAGTCTACGTCGTCCCGTGTAACACTTGGTGCAGTTAATTGCTCGGTTTTTAGAAAGAAGTGCGCAGTGGCCTTTCGTTTACGGGGTTATAAACTGCTGCCGTGACGGCGCAAGCATATTGGGTCATCCCCTGCCGCCAGCTGCATAAAACAGTCGATCAGGGAGGGCGAGTTGGCCATTTCTCTGAATCCGAAAAGGTTAAACGAAAGTAATCGTCTCCGTTCCAACACAAGCCAACCATCCTTGACACGCTGCTTTCTGCAGTTACCGGCAGGCATCGACACAAGCTTATGCTTGCGCCGTTGCTGCAGTAGTTTGCAATTTCGTAAACGAAGCCAACTTTGTACTCTTTCTTTAAAAATCAGGCCCTTAACTCCGCCAAATGTTGCACTGAACAACGTAGACTCCATAATACACATCTTCCTGCAAAATTTGAGCGAGAACAGTGCAGCAGTAAGCGTAGCAAAACGTTTTTTCGTATGCTACAAGCGAAATATGCACATACTTATGTAAAGTGCGTGGACGATCCTTCTAGTTTTGCAAGGCGTTGACCTCGAAATCTGCTTTCACGGGAAAGGGGCTGAGTCGAACTAGCGACGTTCATTTCCCTAGTAGTGTAGTTATAACTTTTTCTATCGTAGTGGCTACAGAGCTCTCCATGTTCAAATCTTAACTAGATATTCGTGATTATCCTACGTTTTCTGGGTATTCTAAGATATTGAGGACTAGATCATTGATTCTAACTTGATCTCTGACAGGCCGAGATGTTCTCTTTTGTTTATTTTTCTCCTCTTCTTTGTGCGGTGGGCGCCGGAACAAAATCAAGGCGCGGGGCCTGTTGCTGCGGTGCGAAATAAAGTTATATCGGCTTCAACTTTCCGGCTGCGTAAATAATACTTTCATTCCGTAAACACCGAGTATTAGACAAGGACGAGAAAAAGACAGCCCAGTATCAATCCCTGGTAAAAGGGTGTCGCAGCCTATGACACTGAGAATGCTCTTTAGTTTTGTTTTCAGAGCTCTGAAGCTAAGCCACAAGAGCATGCGACTCCACGGACAGTCACTGAAAATGGACAGAGTGAAAGAAAAAAAAATAAATTATGGGGTTTAACGTGCCAAAACCACTTTCTGATTATGAGGCACGCCGTAGTGGAGGACTCCGGAAATTTCGACCACCTGGGGTTCTTTAACGTGCACCTAAATCTTAGTACACGGGTGTTTTCGACAGAGTGAAAGACGGCGTTCTGCTACCTTTTGCCTCTGCGTGAGATAAACTACACCGTAATGGTATTAGTGAATGAGTGCCACTAAGAATGCTAGCTTAGGGAAGGTTAGTGTGGCAACGAGAAACTACCGGCTGTTCATGGTAACACGCACTAATTAAAAAAAGAACATATTGGCCGACGTTCCAAGCCCTTTTCAGGGTCTGCTATTGCTGTGCTCTTCGCTAGCTACAAAGTTTTCACTCTCGTCTTACGTTATTCAGTGAACTTCTTCGTGTCCGAAAAAAAAAACGTGATATATAGAACGTATGCGCGAGTGGCCTAACGAGGTCGCATATTTGGGAAAGCTCCGACGGGACCGGGTCCCGAGACGACCTACGCTCGACTGCTTCGCATATTTCCAAACCCGGTTCGAGACGCTATCGATTCTCGTTCCCGAAGCTCTCTGCATAATGCGTGTGGGAAGTGGTTGCAGGGGCGCATTGGGCATGAGATGTGGAGGATGATGGGATTTTCAATAAAACGCCGACCGTCTGCTACGTATGCATTGGGAATTCGTTCGCATAGTTGAATACTTTGGCAACCAGGTCATACAGGAGTCGCATTCTGTCAGTGCCTTGGGAAAGCGCCGTTTTAGGTTTATGACGTTGCTTACTAATTGCAGCACCGTCGCGTGGTGCCACTTAATTATCGTGTTTGAGAGGCCGTTAACAAATTTTTCATACGCCTTGGTCGAGAGTGAGGAAGCGGGCGGCACAGCAAGCTGCTTGATTTAGTAACATGGTAGATTGATAACTTCTGTTTTATGAGAAATGCTTAATTACGGGAATGCCAATAAAACATTGAAAACAGGGGTGCTACCGGTAGGCAATCTGAAATGAGGGCAGAACGAACGAGACGTTTTCGTGTGACGCCTAAGGTACTCGATCAGCTTTATCTTTTTTTTTTACGTAGCGTGACCAATATTCCAGACAGGTCCCTTTAACAAAAAAAAAAAGAACACTCCGCGGTCCAGTGGATTGGACGCGCATCTCGGCTGCGGGTGGTACGCGTTTCGATCATCGCCGCCGGACAGCCAACGGTTTATGAGACAGATGCAGGCACCCGGATGCAGGCCAGGCACCCGGCTTTGCAGGGGTGCGTTCCTTGGGAGAGGTTCGGCAAGACCACTACGCTTTTGCGAAAGGCCAAGGTTAACAAAAAGGCCACGACTCTTTAAAAAGGAGCGTGGTAGTCCCAAGCCGCCAACTTCCCAATAGGCGGTTGCCATTACAAGCGTCTGGAAATCCCGTAGTTTTTGACCAAGTGGCCAGTAGCGCGCCTGTACCTAGTTTAGCGCTAGGCAAACCAGTCGGAGCACTCGTCTGCCTCGCATAGATGCAGCGGAGGCTCTGTTGTCCAACCGAAACTGTGGTGACGACCAGGGGCGCCCAGCTGACCCTCCCGAATCTCTATGGGTCCTTCTTTCGGGATGAGTTGAGATAAGCTGAGCAATCAGATGTAATATAATCGATTTCCTGTTTCTTTCTGCGTGTGATGATCAAATCCAACAGTGACAGCGCGGTGCCAATACCATACAAAAGCGCGGGAACCATAATGCATTTGTTACTTACGTGAATGCATTTTAAGTTAAGAGCTTTACATAGATGCTTACATCGCAGTGCGATGCTATCGCCAGGCATTGCCTAGGTATGATTTTTGAACGCGTTGTTAGAAAAATTTTTGCAAGTCTAGTAATGCTTTTGCATGACGAGCGTGATGCTACGTGTACTTCGTGTGACCTTGTGAACGTTAGAAACGCGAAACGTGGCATCACGCGAGAGAAGCGTGGTACGCACCAATCGAAAGTTCGAGGACTAGATCGTGCCGGATTTTCGGCCTCTTCTCAGGCAAAACGGAGTACCTTTCGCAGTGCTTACAATAACCCCTTTTTACCAGCTCAAAATAACTTCTTCCCAGGCCCCAGCTGAGGGTGTAGGAGATAATGCACCTTTCAACAAAAATGGAAAGCCTTGATTGCTACCACATGTCTACAGTAGGTAGTTGGCCGAGAACATGAGAACGGAGACGGTGCACAGTAAACAAGTTTTTAAGGGTGCACGTGGATGTAAGTGCATAAACCTTTGTACATTCTGACTCACAGCTGTGACACACACAACACCTGTAAGGGTGTAAGCGCGTGAGTTATAGCCCGATTTACAGTGTTATGCACCGTTGATTGGGTAAATTGTTTCGGAGTAATATCTACGACGGGTCAGAGGTAGCGTCCTTGGGTTCAAACCCCGGGTTGGGCCTCCTGCTGCTATATTGTCCAGCAAGGGATAACGAACGTGAAAAGCACGATGAACTACACATGCGATAGACTGCAGAAAGCAGCAGATAAAGCATCCTTATAGCAGCTGTAGCCATTAAGGTGAGGCTTCAGGCCCAGGACGAGCTTCGATTCTCCTAATCATAAGACACCTATCTGGAACGCAGATATGCCCTTCTTAAAAAAATTATAGATACTCAGCCGATGTTAATCGGATTTGTTGCATTTAGCGCGAAAGCCGAATCTTACAGAGTATAGGAAACAGTCTTGATCTACGACCTGAGAACTATTACGAACATTGCCCACATTTGGTGAGAATAAACAAAAAACAGCTGAACACATTTCATAAAATGACAACCCTGAAACAACAACAGAGCTTTGAATTTTCAAATCTGCGAAGTGCATCTGTTCGAGCGTCAGAAACAGTCCAATTGGGTGCATGAGTTTGCATAGCACGCATATATAATATTACAATGCTTAGGAGGGCTATGTAAGAAACCCTACCCACAAATTAGTGATATGCTTTAGAGATGTGCAGAATACACCAACTTTGTGTAAATTAAATGTCTCACTATATGTAGTTTGAAGAATTTTGACGACTTTATTTATTTATGAGAACCAGAGCAGTAAGCTTCATGTTCCAGTTCCTTCTAGAGTTACTTTATAAGTTTGAAATAATTTTATGAAAGAAATGATAGATTAAATCAAACATTCGCTCTCTATATTTGGTTCCAATTTATGTACGCTATGAAATGCGACTAACCTAATCAGGTTGGCTGCAGCAGACGCCGAGCCAAACTATTTCTCATTTTCTTTGTGTTTGATAAGAGCTAGCTAGGTGACTCTTCCTTTCAAATACTTGATTCTGCGAAGTCATGCTTATTTCGGAATGACAATGGTGACCGTTATCGGCACGTAAGATAAAGTCATATATTGCAAAGGTGCAATACTAGAAAACACTAACACAAAACTGCTTCAGAAATGCAAGGGTTAGCACCCTTTGTTGCGGTCCCAATCTATTGATTCGCCGACCATGCTATTTTTTCTGCCGAGACTGCCAATCCAGAACTCGTAACAAAGAACTGCTTCCATGACTGGCATGGTCGAGTGAATCCTTTGATCTCACAGAGAAAACACGGCGTTTCCCTTTCTCAGGGCAAAAAAAAAAAAAACAGAAAGCAGTATCTCTCTACTGCGTTTCTATGTGGTCAGCGTTCCTTCCGCACATATGAAAGCTTTGTTGTCCGTTTCTGAAGACTGAAGCAATACCAATGTGGAGTGCCGGCTGTTCGTAGATGCGGGTAGTGTTTACGTTGCAAAGACGAAGCCGCAACGTTGATTCCACTTGCGGGTTGAGCCGTTGACCGGCTCCAAAACAACCTGGTCTTGCCAGCTACCGCAGCTCGCTCGAAAACAGGAGCCTTACAAGTTGTTTCTCTTTCTCAGGAAAATAAACATACCCTCCGTGACTTGGAACGACAATGACTTAGAACAGAAAGGGTGCCACAGCTGACTGATCAAAGCCATTTTTTTTTGGCTGCGACGGCGGTTCAAAGACAATGTGTCTGCCATGATATTGCCAAGTTATGTAAGTAACGTGTTTCTGCAGACGCTATGTAAAGAGAAATGTTCACACAGCGCCTCAGAGAAAAGATTTAAATAGAGCACAATACAGTGGCATCTGCTTCAATGGTTGCAGGACTGTAGCCACGGCGCAACGTCAATGACGAGCCTGACAGTGACGCCAATGTGTGCACAACAATGGCACGACGACGATGACGAAGTGGCTCGTTGGATACAACCTATAAATAGAGTAGGTAATCATGGGTGAGAACACAGTTTTCTTGCGTATTTCTTTCGCCAGCAACATGGTCGCTGACAGGCGTTGTAGGTTGAACTTCGCGACCAGGTAGAGAAAGCTAAGCATAGTTTCATTTTACTCCTTCTCTTTTTTTACGTTGTGTCTCCGTGAATATGTCCTGGTTATTAAGAAAAAGCTACAGGCTTACAGGTACCGATCAAGCTTAAGTGGCAAAAGAAGCGTCCTGAGAAAAAAAATTTCGATGAGCAAAGCGCACCTAACAAACTCCAGGAGTGTAGGTTCTGCAAATAGCCACACTTACAAGGCGGGCGAGTTCTTCGTAACATATATTGTATCCTCTTTGCACGAGTGCCTAATACAGAAATGTTCATCTTTTTTACCAGCCCATTGTCAGCGACGAGTTGCTCCACCGTTCGCTTGACGACAAACTCAGCAGATTACGAAAGTCCTCAGAGCTGCGCGCGATAAAGCAGCGACGTGTGAAATAGCTACCTTATTGGATCAAGAGTCCCATCTATTTGCATTCTGAAGAAAAAATAGTCTGTAAAATAGACCTGAAGTGTTTTTCAATGGCATACGACACTTAATAGGTTTCCGGAATTGGTATCTTGTTCGTTTGTTTAGATGTTGCTCAAATGAAAGAAGGTGCTGATTGCGCGCGTAGAAAATGCAAAAGCGGTGACAGCAGCCTTTGCGGAAAAAAACGATCTTGCAGCATGTAATATACATACACGTTCTTCCGAGGATTGGCCATAGAATTTCGGAGAGCGAAGTTATGACGGTATACAAACGATGGTAACATTATCTTGTTTGAGCTAAATCAGCGGCAAATGTTCTGTTCCCTGGAACGAGAAGCCTACATTTTAAGCTTTCAAAGAAGTAACAGTTCCAGACTTTTATACGGTGTGTGTGTATCTTAATAGGGTTAGCTCTCTCTTTATTAGAACTAGAATAAGATAGAACATATGGGTTAGAATACTTGGCAATTGTTAACCTTACATAGTTCTAATGTACGTGGTTTACTTATTTTTTTATTTATTTATTTATTTATTTATTTATTTATTTATTTATTTATTTATTTATCTATTTATTTATTTTTGTACCTTGACGGCCAATATCGCGTAACAGAAGGGAGCAGGTGTAACTCATAGACATGTTAACACGTACGGCTGAAAGACGCTGGAGCCCTAAACTAATAACATATGAAATTTCAAAAAATATCAAAGACCACAGCAATTCGATCAACAAAGTAAAACATCCGGTAAACAGCAAAAAGGCAATATAACGACTAGCAGAAGAAAAAAAAATCGTTCAATACAATTTTGCAATGCAGTTTTAAACAAAGGTGGATCGGAAACACTGACAACCGGAGGGTTTATGGCGTTCCATTCCTTAGTAGTCACTTGAATGAATGAAAGAAAAGACTGATTTGTTCTGGAAAAAGCAATGTGAACTTCATCGCGATCATACGTACGCCACGACAAGCAATATGGTTCTGAGAAAAGGTTACGCACCTCTTAGATGCTCATTATGATGTTAAATTTCATGCAAAAGGCAATCGCACTACATTTCCCCTAACTGATAGCAATGAGAGACCTAGCATCACCTTCGCATATGGCACACTGGATGTGCGATGGCAAATAGAATGGAACGGCCGCTACAATATTCAAGTGATTCTCGCCTGTAAATAGGGTATTCATGGCTCAGCCCGTACACTCGACGGTGACCATAGTACCCTAGAGAAATTCCGTTTTATGTAACCTAAAGATTTATTAGTATTGTTTCTGATAAAATTAACATGAGTATCCCAAGAAAGTCTGAAGTTATGTGAATGCCTAGGCACTTGTATTATGTAGCCTGTTCTAAAGCTTCTCCATCCGTATTACAAGATATGCTACTATGAGAAACCGTGTTGCGAGACACCCTAAGAAGTTTACATTTGTCTATATTTGCCTCGATTTTCCATTTCTCACACCAACTGGATAATTTATCAAGATCTGATTGCAAAAGCGTGCTATCGGAGTGGAAAGAAATCACCCTGTAAATCACACAGTTGTCAGCAAACAACATGATAGATGAAATAATGGCAGTTGCCAAATCATTTGCGCAAATGAGGAAACACAAAGGACCGAGAACAGAAGCTTGCGGAACTCTGAAAATAACGGGACTTAGTGATGAATCGGAATCGTTTACGCCGAAAAAGTGCAATCAATCAGGTAGAAAATTTTCGATGCAAGCGGGTGTGTGTGGGTCCAGGGTTGAGTCTGCGAAGCTGGAAACACAGCAGTTGATGGGCAAATCCCGAAACATGCAGTTACTATTGAGTCCTCCATCTAATGCAGCAAAAAAACATCATTTGTAAAGGCAGTGAGTCGAGTCTCACAAGAAAATTGGTTTAGGAAACCGTGCTAAAAAGGCGTAAGAAATTCACTGTTTGCTAAAAAATTTCGTCAATTGAGCCGAAATAATATGATCAATCACATTGCATGGTACGCATGCCAAGAATAAAGGTCTAAAATTAGGTGAGAACCGACACCACCGGATTTAAGCACTGCTACAACCATATCCGCCTTCCAGTTATTAGGGAAGAGGTACGATAACATAAACTGGAAACGCACTATGCAAAATTTTAGAAGAATACACCTCTGTGCTTCTTTTTTTATTTAATCTTAATACCGTGATCCCCTTGATGACGGCGAAACATTGTGTGTTCGGATTAACATAAGCACACTAACGGAATTCATCACGACAAGGCCCATATACAAGCATACTTTGAGCCAATGAACTGGGGACAAACACACGAAGCATAGCTGCGCAAACGACCTCGTCAAGACTTCATTGAAAACGTTGCAGCATTAAGCACGATGAATTGTTCACCCGTTCTCGCGAACAATACTTCTTTTTTTGCGTGTGCGTGATGATGATAACATTCCCTAATTTCTTCAGATTTTGAAGCAGCAACGATGGGAGTGTCGTATGGAAAAAAGTTTGCGTGTCGTCTTTAGTTGTATTCTTGTGTAGCTGAATGGCGTGCACATAAGATGACCAGTTTTATGGAACGCCATCTTCTTTTTTTAAAGAGCGCAGCTCTTAGGCACCACTTCCTGGCTTGTACGGGCACGTACGCGTAGACCAACGCTCAGTTAAAGGCACTCACGCAGGCCAATCGTCTTCAAAAAGCACAAAAATGCCTTCACTCCCTTCTGGCCCACTGAACGGCAGGAACGGTGCGCTGGTAGTGCTGTACACTCAGTGAACAATCGTCTAGCCACAACGCTACAGTGAACATTGATTGCCTTTGTCTATCGAATAGAGCACCGCGACTGAGCAGGCGTCCCATGTTCGTGAGTATGCTTACAGTGATCACAATACTTGTGAATAATATGCAAATTTCATACCAGCGTTATTTCGTTTTTTTTTTTTGCGCCGAAAAACAAGGTGCGGCTCTTATGAGATTACGAACAAGGAACTAGCCAAACATTCAGTCGAGAAATACGATGATGAGCCATTCTAATTTTCACCTGTTTGGGCAATGTGGAAAGCCTCCCTTACAGTGATTTGAAAGAATAAGTTTTTTTTCCTCATACACAGACAGGCCCACAAACGTACGTCGTTCGTGATCAGGCCATCATCGAACGTGAGCCGCGTCAATTTGCAGATTTCATAAGGTGCCTTCGCTAGAACAATAGCGTCAACAAACAAGGGGGCCTGCTGCTGTCATAATGAAGATAGCGTTGGACAATAAGGCCATTCGAATAGCCTCCTGTTTGTGGTGACTACTGTTATTCGGTACGCCGGAGTGACTACGTTTCATGATGTCCACGGTCGCCATGTCGCTTTCACGGCTGTCGTGCCACCGTCGTGTTCGTCGTTGCAGTTTTCATGGCGCCATCTTGCTTCCGTCTTCATCGTCGTCATTATACAGTTGTCATCGTCCCCGTGGGTGTAGCGTCATCGTCGTTTCATTCTGTCATCGTAGGTGCTTCGTAAACCATAGAAATTTCAACGTCTGTGTATTCGTTTTATGCACTATGTCCAAGCCAAAGCATGACAAATGATCAAGCCAACAGGATGAACCCGCTTTCCTGGCCCTTCACTGCGGTCTGCAGTGAAAGGATTGTTTACCGGTACTCCAGCGATTCCATGAAAAAAATCCCGTACGATTAAAATTGGTCTGCAGACCCTTACTATGCCATTTCCCATCTTCCATGCGTTGCTTTCGTGAAGCCCTATCAATAGCCTATCAGGATCAAAAGGGCGGGGCTTCCACCTCATTCATTTCTTACAAAGAGTCGACGTGGAAAACAAGCCTCGCGGACGAACTCGAGAGCTTTGAAACTGACGACGCGGGAGCCTTTCGGCACCGGGATAGACTAATCTATGGCTTCTTCCTTTGATCGTAAAGGAAACGTCTTCGTGTTGTCGTCCCTGCTCGGCCTTTACGTATTTTCTGCGTACTGCGGGCATTCTTTATTTTTACAGTTTCAGGACACTGGAGAAGCTATTTTTACATCTCAAGGAACGCGTGAGTTTCTGCCCGAAGTTTGTATTCCAAAGACGGAAGCCATGTTTTCTTGACTTTGACATCGTTCTTACGAAGAAAACATTCCTCCTGGGACATAAAGAAAGCCATAGGATAAAAAAGGAACAGCCTTATATTCCTTCGTAATATAAAACAGTATCCCGCGACCAAAAAAGAGAAGAAAAAATAATATGTGATTCGACTGAAGCTACGAACACTGCAAAGAGGACAGACAAACAGGTGTGTTTTCGCTAAAGAGTTTCTTACCTAGAGGTAAATGTGGCGCCGCTGCACTGTTGTATGCATGGGGAATATGGCGGCTTCAGAGTGGCATCGTTCTTAGAGAGCCAGGACATCTTGAAGACCAGCCTTGCCAGCACCATTCCGTCTTCCACAATGACGTATTTCCTACTAAAACACCACGTAAATAGCTGTTTTAGCGTCACTACTATACAAAAATCATGTTTTCTTTAATTATGAGAATTCGTTATTGCATCTGCAATTATATGAAACGTAAAAAGTATCAGCAGGCTGCTAAATTTGTAGGACAGACGACAAGATTCTCGCCCACTTTGGAGCAGCTTGCTTCCTGTTCTTGCTTTTCTTCGCTTGATTAGGCATTGCAGGTGAGTCAACTTCATTGAAAGATGTAATATTGGTGAATTAAAACCTTTTATGAAGACTTTATTTCAAAAACACAGTAACTTTTTAGCCATATCCACGTTTTATACGAAGCCTCGTAGAACACCAGCCAACACAAGCCTCGCACACCCATGTACCATCATTCCCTTCATGGCCCAGCGCTCGTTAGAAAACTCCCAAAGATGGTGGCGCCAGATTTCCCACTAGATAATATAGCAACAAACTCTATGATTATCACCCATGACCGATTTGTTTCTCGGCTAAGCCTCACAGAAGGATGAATAGGCGGGCTAGTTGGTAACGCATATTATTAAAAACTTAGAGCGCTAACAACACGAAAGACCTAAAGAAAGAAACGCGTGTGAGAGCGTGTGTGGTGGTGTGTTTTCTCTCTACGTCTTTCGTGTTTTTAGCGCTCTAAGTTTTTAATAATAATCTTCAGAGTTCTTGAAATCAACAGTATCACCACCACCATGATCAGTCTAATTATTCAAGGGGATGTTGTTGTACTCTTCAAGCTTTCTCGGCCATTGGCGAGGCAGACAGCGTTCATAAATCGCTTCTTTATGTCACATGTCTCACAAATCTAACCCTTTTCTTTATACCCTCTTTTTCTATATTTTGCTCGAAGCTCCACAAAATTTCAGTAAGCGTTCATCAATAATTCACACCCGCCGTGACCCGCCGCGGTTGCTCAGTGGCTATGGTGTTGGGCTGCTGAGCACGAGGTCGCGGGATCGAATCCCGGCCACGGCGGCCGCATTTCGATGGGGGCGAAATGCGAAAACACCCGTGTGCTTATATTTAGGCGCACGTTAAAGAACCCCAGGTAGTCAAAATTTCCGGAGTCCTCCGCTACGGCGTGCCTCATAATCAGAAAGTGGTTTTGGCACGTAAAACCCCAAATATTATTATTATCAATAATTCACTCATTCGTTTATTTAAAATATATCATCTTTCAGTTGATGGCAAGCGGTCGTCCTTTGCCCATCCAACGTATACTTGTCGCTCTCGTGTATTTGTGCTCGTGTTCGAACGAGAGCGCGAATGAAAGCTTTCTCATTGGTGTCTATTACCGTATTTTACCTTCTCTAAGAGGCAGATCTCGAACACGGGTAATGGTACTGAACCCAACTCCCCCCAAAATATATTTTAAAAAATTGTTGGATCTAGGATTTTAAGCCTTGCCTGCAGAAAGAAAGATTAAGTGCATTCCTTGGATGAGTATTTTAGTGGCCCGTGTTATTAGGTACGAGGAGTGAGCACAAAAAAAAGTCGAGAGGACAGATTGACCACGCACCCCCGTTGGAATGTTTTACTAATATTTCAATGAAAACAAGAAATTAAACGAGACCCAAGCACACTGTCCCGTCGCTAAACACAGCGCATTAAGCTGAACCTACCTGTCGTTCTGTTACTCACCACGTCCTCCTGACACTGTTAACCCACCATTAATAGCAGGTAAATCACCTTTAATACAGTCAACCGCCATTAACACTACCCGTCATTAGTGGCGGATACTGTTCACCCGCGAATAAGACAAGCAACCGCCATTAACAGTACCCACCTTTCATCGCGGGTACTGTTCACCCGCCATTGACACAGTCAACCGCCATTAACAACACCCACCATTAATGTCGTATCCTGTTCACACGCCATTAATACAGTAAACCATCATTAACAGTACCCGCCATAAATAGGGGGTTTACAGCCCCCGTCGCGATAGTTCAGTGGCTATGGCTTTGCGTAGCTAAGTTCCAGGTTAGGGGTTCCATCTCGACCACGGCACTGGAAAAAAAAACGTTCCTTCACGTACAGTTAGGCGCACGTTAAATAACTGCAGACGATCAAAATCATTCGAGAGTCACGCACAGATATAAAACAGCAGGATAAGTCGTCACCTGTCTTCTTTTTTATACAGGGATAACAACATTGTTATATACACGCGAACGGGTAGAAAATAGAACTGCACGAAACAAAAAAAAAAGATAGGTTTTTTTTTTTAAACTGCGGTCCTTTAGATACAGTCCTGGGGTGATTAAGGGGTACAGATATTGTTAATAGTGTGCAGTATGCTCCGCGCCTATCGACTATAAATGCCATTCGGCTGCGCAGCCGTCTTCCCGCGACGCTTTTGACACTCCAAACCTGCCAGTGGAGGGCGCTAGAGTTCTTTTTTGTCTTTTTTTCCATCCTTAGGGCACACTGCAGCAGCTTGTCTTAAGCAGCTTGTTGTCAGCCTTGGATTGCAGGCAACGTAAACCGTATAGATTATTTTTGCAAAGAGGGCACCTTCTAGTTTCTGTTTTTGTTCTTTCACCCCAGTTTCGTCATGAATGCCCGATTTCGGGGGGGGGGGGGGAACAATGAAAGTGTCGTTTGGTTTCCTTGTTTCTACAACGTTAAAGCTTGCGTGTTTCGATAAGTGAGCGATGCAGGAAATGACCTCCCGCTTGTGTACTTGTCGGGAGGACGTACCAACACTCACGCGCTCTGCTTCGTTTGAATTCGCACCAATTTGACCATCATGTTCCGTGTCCTCTCGAACATTTATTTATAGCACTATATCCAGAAGAGCCTACTGAAGTTTCTGTGTCAAAAGAATAATGATGCCGACTGTCCCGAACTCTTTTATCCTTTACAAATTTGGAACATATTTGCGATTTTACGAATGGTCTGTAAAGTTTTACGAGAAATAAATTGTATTGGCGAAGAAGTTTCATTTCTCTGTTGCCGAACCTTCAAATGAAAATTTATGGCGAAAGGACGCCAAGGGGTGCTTGCTTCGAGCAAGCTTATACAGTCCAGGTCCTAAAGCGAGATATATTGGCCAAAGCAAATTCTCTAAAAGAAGCGCGGTGATCTACAAACACTGTGTTGCTTTCCAGTGTTTTCTGATCCATGTTTGGTGCTTCTTGTTGGCTGCATCAAAATTTACATGATCCCCAATGAAGTGTGTATGTATTCCTCGAAAGGCGTCTGTTCAAGGCAAGCTTATTTTAAAGCCCCCCCCCCCCCCCCCCCCCCGCCTTTTTGTTGGTGCCGCAACAGCGGCATTTTAAGGTTCCGAGGTTGGCAGGTATGACGTACGCGTTATGTAAGAACACATCTTTTTCAATGTTTGCACCTTATTTCATTACCACTTTTTCCTCATACCTGTAATGCTTCCCGCTACTGTGGTGCCTTTCACGAGAACTAAGAGTTTACACTTTCGTCTCCCTGCTGCGTTAGGTCTGTAATTTTGTTTGGGGAGCTCAGCCACTCGGCGGAATTACCGTATTCCGGTATCACCAGTCTCTAATTACGGAGAGCTTGGCGTTCTGACGATAAAGAGCCACTAAGCAAAAAATGTGCATATAGGAACACTGGCTTGTAGAGACTTACCGCAAGCTGTCCACCAGCATGAAATCGGTACGGCGTGCCCCCTGCCAGAAAAAAAAAAAAAAAAAAAAGTCAGTGTGACGCCCCCTCAACGATGCCTGCTTTGACGATGAATTGTGTTTTCCCTTCACGACAACATGCAAGCTCGATTCCCCTGTTTGCCCAAAACAAAGCACTCCAATGAACGTGCAGGTTGCGTTTCGCGCGCTCGACGCGGAAACGAAAACAGTAGGAAAATATAGCGAGGGGCTGAAACACGTCAGGGTGCTCAGTCAACACGCCTAAAGCTTGTGCTGACGCATGCGGCCCACGGTGTCTGTGAACCGGTGCCCGTATTCGTTGCCGACGTTCTCGCATTTCATTATGTTTACTTACAGTTGAACACACGTGGCAGCAGAAGTGACACGGATCCCGGTGACGGCGTCCGCATTCCGATGCGGGCGAAATGCGAAAACACCGGTGTACTGAGAGTTATGTGCACTATAAGGAAGCGAAGGCAGTCAGTCAGTCAAGAACTTCATTGAATTCCTGAGGAGTTTCAAGCCGTTGGAGATCCCATGCGGGGAACACCTCCGGCCGAAACCGTAGGCGACGCCCAAGTCGGCACGGCAACGTGGTGACGCTCCGCCAGTTCTTGGGCCCTCTGGACGGCCTTGAGTTGGAGTTTGAGGTCCGTGCTTTTCAGGGCTTCTTCCCATTCAAGCTCACGGGAGAGAGGGCCCTTTGGTAACACGGTACATTGCCATAGCATGTGCGAGAGTAAGCAATAAACTTCTGGGCAGTCTGGGCAATTTGCGGGGATTTCTGAGTTGTAGTGGCTTAGTAGGCCTCGTGAGGGATACGAGTTCGTTTGTAGCATTCGGAACGCGGCCGCCTGCACGCGTTCGAGTTTGGCGTGTGGGAGCGGCAGTCCCCCCCCCCCCCCCCCCCCAAGGCAGTCCAAATTATTATTATTCCGGAGTCCCGCACTACGGCGTGTCACATAATCAGATCGTGGTTTTGGCACGCAAAACATCAATTTAATTCATTTAAGTGACAAGGTGCACTGGCGCTTTCGCTTTCGCAATCTAATCTAGAGGGTAAGGGTACCTGATTCAGCTGGCCTCACTTAACATGAAGAAGAAATCGAAAGCAGCCTTTATTATATGCAGTCTGCTTAAATCCACCGCCATAACGCTTTGCTTTTCTCTTCGCCCGTAATCGCCAAAGAACAACCAATCATATAGACTATATTGACTAGCGCCCTTGTTTAACTTCTTCCGGTGACTGGCCTTTCTCTCGTTAACAACTGCTACATTTATGACTCGCAGCAAAGCGCGCCAGCATGTACCAGAGCCTCCTAGTAAGTTGTCGCCACTTCTGTTGTCTACATTGTCGCCGAATGGTGCGTAAATCGAATTGCATGCACGACGCAAATAGTGTCGCAAATTCTGAAAGGCCCGCCGAGCGCCGGCGATAACGCTTGAATCTTGGACGAGTGGAGCCAAGGTGCTTGACCCGCAAACAATATCCCGACGGTCCCCGCCTGTACTCGCTGCTATTGTTGTGCTCGCAAAATCGGTGCTAAGTGTGTTACTTCTTTTGCTGGGCACAAGTTCGCCCAACAAAGAGGCTTGCGACCCAGCCCTGTGCCATTGTAGTTCTTTACCGCCACTCTAACACCACGACAATATCATGGCGGAAGTAGGAAAATATGGACAGGAAGAGCAAAACACAATACTCTACTAAGTCTATAACTATTACTGAGCACTGATGGGGACTTGTGGCAGCTTCTCATGAGACACTTCCGAAAAGAAGTTCCGAAAAGACACTTCCGAAAAGAAGTTCCCCAAAAGACACTTCCGAAAAGAAGTTCCCCAAAAGACACTTCCAAAAAGAAGTTCCCCAAAAGACACTTCCAAAAAGAAGTTCCCCAAAAGACACTTCCAAAAAGAAGTTCCCCAAAAGACACTTCCAAAAAGAAGTTCCCCAAAAGACACTTCCAAAAAGAAGTTCCCCAAAAGACACTTCCAAAAAGAAGTTCCTGAGGGTAAGGGTACCTGATTCAGCTGGCCTCACTTAACATGAAGAAGAAATCGAAAGCAGCCTTTATTATATGCAGTCTGCTTAAATCCACCGCCATAACGCTTTGCTTTTCTCTTCGCCCGTAATCACCAAAGAACAACCAATCATATAGACTATATTGACTAGCGCCCTTGCTTAACTTCTTCCGGTGACGTTCGTTTCGTTTCGTTTCGTTTCGTTTCGTTTCGTTTCGTTTCGTTTCGTTTCGTTTCGTTTCGTTTCGTTTCGTTTCGTTTCGTTTCGTTTCGTTTCGTTTCGTTTCGTTTCGTTTCGTTTCGTTTCGTTTCGTTTCGTTTCGTTTCGTTTCGTTTCGTTTCGTTTCGTTTCGTTTCGTTTCGTTTCGTTTCGTTTCGTTTCGTTTCGTTTCGTTTCGTTTCGTTTCGTTTCGTTTCGTTTCGTTTCGTTTCGTTTCGTTTCGTTTCGTTTCGTTTCGTTTCGTTTCGTTTCGTTTCGTTTCGTTTCGTTTCGTTTCGTTTCGTTTCGTTTCGTTTCGTTTCGTTTCGTTTCGTTTCGTTTCGTTTCGTTTCGTTTCGTTTCGTTTCGTTTCGTTTCGTTTCGTTTCGTTTCGTTTCGTTTCGTTTCGTTTCGTTTCGTTTCGTTTCGTTTCGTTTCGTTTCGTTTCGTTTCGTTTCGTTTCGTTTCGTTTCGTTTCGTTTCGTTTCGTTTCGTTTCGTTTCGTTTCGTTTCGTTTCGTTTCGTTTCGTTTCGTTTCGTTTCGTTTCGTTTCGTTTCGTTTCGTTTCGTTTCGTTTCGTTTCGTTTCGTTTCGTTTCGTTTCGTTTCGTTTCGTTTCGTTTCGTTTCGTTTCGTTTCGTTTCGTTTCGTTTCGTTTCGTTTCGTTTCGTTTCGTTTCGTTTCGTTTCGTTTCGTTTCGTTTCGTTTCGTTTCGTTTCGTTTCGTTTCGTTTCGTTTCGTTTCGTTTCGTTTCGTTTCGTTTCGTTTCGTTTCGTTTCGTTTCGTTTCGTTTCGTTTCGTTTCGTTTCGTTTCGTTTCGTTTCGTTTCGTTTCGTTTCGTTTCGTTTCGTTTCGTTTCGTTTCGTTTCGTTTCGTTTCGTTTCGTTTCGTTTCGTTTCGTTTCGTTTCGTTTCGTTTCGTTTCGTTTCGTTTCGTTTCGTTTCGTTTCGTTTCGTTTCGTTTCGTTTCGTTTCGTTTCGTTTCGTTTCGTTTCGTTTCGTTTCGTTTCGTTTCGTTTCGTTTCGTTTCGTTTCGTTTCGTTTCGTTTCGTTTCGTTTCGTTTCGTTTCGTTTCGTTTCGTTTCGTTTCGTTTCGTTTCGTTTCGTTTCGTTTCGTTTCGTTTCGTTTCGTTTCGTTTCGTTTCGTTTCGTTTCGTTTCGTTTCGTTTCGTTTCGTTTCGTTTCGTTTCGTTTCGTTTCGTTTCGTTTCGTTTCGTTTCGTTTCGTTTCGTTTCGTTTCGTTTCGTTTCGTTTCGTTTCGTTTCGTTTCGTTTCGTTTCGTTTCGTTTCGTTTCGTTTCGTTTCGTTTCGTTTCGTTTCGTTTCGTTTCGTTTCGTTTCGTTTCGTTTCGTTTCGTTTCGTTTCGTTTCGTTTCGTTTCGTTTCGTTTCGTTTCGTTTCGTTTCGTTTCGTTTCGTTCGTTCGTTCGTTCGTTCGTTCGTTCGTTCGTTCGTTCGTTCGTTCGTTCGTTCGTTCGTTCGTTCGTTCGTTCGTTCGTTCGTTCGTTCGTTCGTTCGTTCGTTCGTTCGTTCGTTCGTTCGTTCGTTCGTTCGTTCGTTCGTTCGTTCGTTCGTTCGTTCGTTCGTTCGTTCGTTCGTTCGTTCGTTCGTTCGTTCGTTCGTTCGTTCGTTCGTTCGTTCGTTCGTTCGTTCGTTCGTTCGTTCGTTCGTTCGTTCGTTCGTTCGTTCGTTCGTTCGTTCGTTCGTTCGTTCGTTCGTTCGTTCGTTCGTTCGTTCGTTCGTTCGTTCGTTCGTTCGTTCGTTCGTTCGTTCGTTCGTTCGTTCGTTCGTTCGTTCGTTCGTTCGTTCGTTCGTTCGTTCGTTCGTTCGTTCGTTCGTTCGTTCGTTCGTTCGTTCGTTCGTTCGTTCGTTCGTTCGTTCGTTCGTTCGTTCGTTCGTTCGTTCGTTCGTTCGTTCGTTCGTTCGTTCGTTCGTTCGTTCGTTCGTTCGTTCGTTCGTTCGTTCGTTCGTTCGTTCGTTCGTTCGTTCGTTCGTTCGTTCGTTCGTTCGTTCGTTCGTTCGTTCGTTCGTTCGTTCGTTCGTTCGTTCGTTCGTTCGTTCGTTCGTTCGTTCGTTCGTTCGTTCGTTCGTTCGTTCGTTCGTTCGTTCGTTCGTTCGTTCGTTCGTTCGTTCGTTCGTTCGTTCGTTCGTTCGTTCGTTCGTTCGTTCGTTCGTTCGTTCGTTCGTTCGTTCGTTCGTTCGTTCGTTCGTTCGTTCGTTCGTTCGTTCGTTCGTTCGTTCGTTCGTTCGTTCGTTCGTTCGTTCGTTCGTTCGTTCGTTCGTTCGTTCGTTCGTTCGTTCGTTCGTTCGTTCGTTCGTTCGTTCGTTCGTTCGTTCGTTCGTTCGTTCGTTCGTTCGTTCGTTCGTTCGTTCGTTCGTTCGTTCGTTCGTTCGTTCGTTCGTTCGTTCGTTCGTTCGTTCGTTCGTTCGTTCGTTCGTTCGTTCGTTCGTTCGTTCGTTCGTTCGTTCGTTCGTTCGTTCGTTCGTTCGTTCGTTCGTTCGTTCGTAATGTGAAAAGGAAAGAAAATTTCGAGGTGACGCATAGTCATAACATGAGTTCAGTTGTCGACACTACAAAACCACGCAGAAACCTCCATTCAATGACAGACCAGACGATTTTCACCGTCAAGGAGCAGCAAAGAGAGCGAAGTGCAGCTGTGTTCGCACAGTTGAACCAGAAATCGTGACATGCAAGATTGGTAATTCCGGCTGCAACCATGTATTGAACGAAATGTACATCAGACTTCCGGAAGCAAGCAAAAGAAACCATACAACCTGACTGAAGCCATGACTGAGAACTATCTCAGCCAAGCAAGGTCTTAGAAGAGGAAAATATCATTTCTTGAGCTGCATCGTTTCAAATAAATAACAGTTGGTGTCAACAAAGCGAGATGAACTAATAACGTGCTTCTGATTTACTTGCGAGAACGAAAGCCGAGAGAAAGTTTCCGGTCATACCTAAAATAGCCTCAGCCCGTTCTTCAATTCCTTCCTTGTCACAGGATGTATTTTCGTGCAAGCGAAGATATAACGTTTTCTAAAGACAGTTTTGTAGCAATGGTAGGGTATCCTGCTTGTAGTGGGGCATTCTGCAAATCGTGAATCAATTTTTAGTTCTGTTTGGATTCGGAGTTGTGTGAGGGTGTTCTTTTGTTATTCTTTTTTGCTTTGTTTGTTCTTGCAATTTCGAGCTTCAAGATTTGATCAAATATTTTGTGTTGAGCATATAAATACAGAACGGAAGAGTTTGTTACGTCAGGAAAATGGGACCTTTCGACCTCTCTATTGGTCCCTACAAAAAAGCTACTGCGATTTTAATACGTTCTTGAAAATTTAGGTATCATGCAATTCAAGTACAATGCCTGCTTTTCCACAGCGTTAAGATGTTTCACGAATGAGAGGTAACAAAATGCGGTGGGTATGCTTGCATTTACTTATCAGTTTGCTACGAAACGCGGTGCAAACATTTGCATGCGGAGAGAAATAACGGCAAACGCTCACACAGTAGAAACTGCTTAAAGCGTCTTGTGTGGAGTTGTGCCTCGATTACCACTGTTAGTGACTTCATTCTCCGGCAGTCATGGTCAGTACTACGCCAATGCAAAAAAAAAATAATATGGTTGTAAACAAGGATTAGCAGGCGCGGCGAGCTGAAAGTTGACTTACGAGCAGCCTGGACCGCGTACCGATTGTGCAAGGTAATATAGTAACCGCGCCGAGGGGCGTGGCATTGAATATGCAGCTGCCTATCAACGACGAAGAGATGTTGCCGGGAAATCGTGAAACTGGTTTGGACAGCCGTCTTACTTATGCAGCCTGTAAAAAAAAAGAAAACCAGTAAATGCGCCTTCTTATGTATTTGCTCCACTAATTCCGGCCACTAAACATATCAGAGCACCTACGACACAATTTAGGCTTCCATGCTGTATATGTTTTTGCATTTCGCCCCCATCGAAATGCCGGCGCCGTGGCCGGGATTTGATCTCGTGTTCTCGAGCTTGGCAGAGCAAGGCCGAGGCCACTAAGACACCGCGGTGAGTGGACTATACTAAAGAGTAGAATTGTTTTTAAGATTTTCATTAAGTACTTTATCGCGGAAGGGAAGCTCCGGATTCACTCAGACAATCTGGAGTGTGTGACGTATATCGAAAGTACAGCACACGTGCAGCATTACATTCTGCCGCCATCAGAAATGGGCAGCTGAGGCCAGTGACCGTACCCGCAACCTCGCGACGGATAGGCATTCGAAATGGAGTGCGTCGAGAATTCAGGAGTTGGACGCGACGTCCTGTAACGCTGAATGTTTTTGTGGCACTTCTTTCTGGAACCAGCTTAGTCTTGAGACCATATTGAAGACATGGTTCGTGGGTGGCAAGGAAAAGTATTACGGATGCACATAGAAAAAAAGACTACGCAGCTAGAAACAACATGCTTAGTCACATTTTATAAGAAATGGGCTTTATTCTTTCTTTGATTTAAAACCATCGATAGGTCGTACGACAATTTTAGTTTTCCAAGATGTGCAAGCATACTGTATGTAAAAATAGATCTTGATATCTTCGTTCGCGGCATTCCCGATATATGAGAGATAACCTAGCGTCCGTTTCATCAAAAGAAGGCATATTCAGCAAAATAGGACATTTCACGGTTATCTATGTACCTCGTCACGTCGTCATCCTTTCTGTGCATTCCTGTGCTACATGCCGTAAACTCCAAACAAATAATCTCAGAAGAAACTGCGATATCGAAAGCATTAAAAAAATAGAAAATTAAGTATAATATGGCGCTCCTACCTGAAACTGAGAAGGAAAAAAAGCAACGACGCAAAAAAATTCTTGCCGATGGAAGTCGGCTCGGAGCTTTCTTTTTAAAACACAGGAAGAAACCGTCGGATCCACATGATAACGCAGATGGCTGGAACTTAGCAGAGTGCTACAAATTTCGAATCCACCCGAAGATGCTGGTAGGTCAAGTAAGCTTACCGAAAAATAATTCGGATACAAGTCCTCACAACCGAAACAGTTATATATGAGCGTTCAGTTAGAGCATTCAAATATATTTTCTCATGGGTACCTAAAAGAAGGAGCACGTTCACTTTCTGATCGGGCCACTTTTGCTTACAGGGCAACGCTGTCACGCTGTCGGAGACGACTTCAAGGTTTGTATTCGTATGGATTTTGCACCGCAATTTAACTGCCTATCCTAGGCCTTCGCAGGAAAAGGGCAGAATTCATTATAAAGTTCACGGCCTAACAAAACGCCGGGCAAGGCTTCACCCTTCGAATTTACCCTCCACTCTCCTGTCTTTCATTTTGCCATGATTGAGGATGAAGCGCACTCTGAGTGAAAAACCTGAAGAAAACTACAGAATCCTTTATGCGTGCTAGAACCTATTTAAATGTAGGACAAGGCCTCGCATTTCAAGTTTGCCGTTTTGTATTCTATGTTTGTATTTTGTAATGATTGAGGGTGTAAGGCACTTCAAATGAAAACCTGAGAAAAATTGGTCGTCCAAATGGTGGAAAAATAACACGAGCTGGAAAAAAAACAAAAAAATACTCGCTGACGGAAGGAATGTGACAGAAATGCAGCTTCTTTCCTCAATTTCCTCGATTATTTAAAGTTTTGACGTAGAGTTAATTTCCTCTTTTCGGGTTTCGGAGATGAAAGCTTAGAAGGTTTCCTTATGTTCCGGAGTCCCGTAGCGGTCATTTAGTTTTGGTGCTGGAGAAGGCTTTATAAATAGGCACTCTTGGCTGCATACTCTGCGAGCGCCTGTTCTGCAGGAGCAAATCCACTCTTGCGATGCGTAGGTGTCGTTTTCTGTACTCAACTGTCGTACGCTGTGATGGGCTGTTCTTTTGCTTTATTTTGCATAGATGGCTTCTATGTTTCAAGTTCTAGCATAAATGAGCCAGAAAACAGGCGTGCTCGTCGCAGTAACGGCAGTTTCAAGTGTATGGAAAGGTTCCCCTGACAGCAACAGTTGCGTTAGAAAGTACACATAAATTTCGACGCTTTCACCTTCGTTTCGCATTTGCGTTAAATGGGCTATAGTTCAAATGCACTTTTTGAAGTCTACAGAATTCTGATCCTTATTTGGGATTAGGGGGGAGGGGGGTTGATTATGCCGACTGTCGTTGAAAATGGTGGTAGCTAATCTGAAGCATTGCTTGAGTTAGTAAAGCGCTGGTAATGGTGAAGTTTGCGTAAGAGAATACACTGCGGTTCGACAGTTTTGCGCAAAAGAAGGCAATGCCTTCCTTCATTTTCGACATGATTCCTTCTTTTTTTCTTGTTCGGCATTATCTTGCCGACTCTCCACCAACTCTTTTCATGCACGAACATGGTGCTTCAATGGGAAAGAAAACAGTACACTTCTTTTACTTTTTCGTGCGCTTATGACAAGGAAAAAAAAATAACTCAAATACGCACGAAAGAAGCAGAAAATGGTTGATAATGTTACATTTACAACATTGATAAAATGAGGATGTCGTGAAATATACGTTTTCACAAATATAAAGCGGATTGGACGTCAAAGGCACTAAACCCGTGCAACCTTTGAGTGAACGTGACAGCCAAACTAGTTCGGCTGGAGCTGAAATGTTCCAAGTTGCTGCTGAGTTTTGCGCCTTTTCAAACTTTCACGGACTCCCGCTACCGCGAAGTTGATACAATGCATGCTTTCAGCTGAATACTTAAACCGAACATTTTTCAGACATCCCTCCAGTTTGAGGTGAAAGTTTGCGTATATTTGCATAGGCACCTCACTTTAGCTCAGCTGTCGTTCAGAGTTGTCACCCCAGCTGTACGCCAGGAAGCACATTGCTGTTTGTTCTAAAGAGTTAATTATTTCTCTTTCTTTTTGTAAGCAAAAACGAGTTTGCTGCGCTGCCAGATGCAGTACGAAAAATGGCTAAGGTAACGCTAATCCTGGCTCGTATTTACGTCTGTATAACGTACACTATCACGTAAATACAGCTATTTTGCGAGTCGTAACCCTCGTTTACGGTCTCGAGGGTGCAGGCACTTGCAAGAGTAAGAGGAGCGCTATTTTCAGCGTGAAAAAAATGAGCTGCGGCTTAGCTCAGCTAACCCTGGATATGCAAAGCAAAAGCTTCGTTTAGCCCGGTTAAGTCTTGGTTTCACTTGGTTATCCTTTGATTTAGCTGCAATTATTATACTTAGGTATACAATCATCGTTAAGCCAGGCATGACGACTGTGCCTCGGTCGGTCGCTAGACATGACTGTGATTAAGCTTGGGTAGACACGCATTGTTCGACGGTGCGACGCCTGTGGTGCCACAGGGAAAGCGGAAGTGCTAGACATGCAAAGAGATGCCGCGAACATGCGTAGCGTCGAAGCACAAACGGACAGGGCACAAACGTGGTCGCTACGTTGATAACCCTCTCCAGGTCAGCAGCTTGCCGGGCGATAACCGCAGGGTGGTCAGACGCCGCTTGGCGACGACGGCATAAACCCTCCCGCTCCCGCGCAACGCATCGAGAAGACAGTCCGGCCTCGCTCCCATCCATGGCCAAGCTAGCACTGACTAGGCGAGCGCCAGACGCGCGGCGAGTCACGTGGTCAGGCGGCGACCCATCTGCGGATAGCGCATGCGCCAAGCCGGCGGTGGAGCTAGGCGCAGCGAGTCACGTGATGCGTTGCCAAGCCTACAGCGCAGCTGCGGTCAAATGAAGGTCAAAGCGCTGGTGACGGCGAAACTCGGCTCGACGCGGTTAGTGAAGCCTTCGCTTCAAAAGGACAGAGGCAAACTCGATGCCAAATTTGGACAGCAGAAATACTATAGGGCTCACGTTTGGGTTAGTCAGGAGAAAGTGCTGCTATCCAGGGACACCAAATAATGTTTGAGGCAAAGTCATCCGGTTACACTATTTAAGTATAAGAAACGTGCGCTTTCATAAAATTTACGCTGTATGAACTGTAAACAAAAGGAAGAGTCACATGTCCTCACTTATTCTTGTCTCTCCTTTTTTCCTTCTCTCTCGTCCAGGTTTCTCGCTTTGTGCGTCTATCCAAGCGTCTCCTGCGCTCACGTTTTGGAGCGCAGCATCCACTGACAGCAAAATCGCAATGGCGACCGAATAACTGCTGCCGGAGTGGAGCTGGTGGCGAGTGTTCGCGGCGTGACCCCACTCCGCAGTCGGATGCTCCCCTTGCACGATTTCACCAAGGAGCCTCACCCCCCCCCCCCCCCCCCCCCCAGTATACGACGACATAAATCTCCCAGTGCCTTTTCTGTTCACTTTTCTTGAACAAATACGAAAAAGGAGGATTCGATTTTTACGGTCGTCCATCAAATCTCGCTTTTCAAGTGGCGCACTATTTCGGTGTGCAATAGAGTTGCTCATTGCAGGCTTTTCAGCGGAGACGCATCTCTGCTATTTAATTTTGCCTCGAAGGGGGCTTTTTTTTTATTTGGACGAAAGGCCAGCCAGATTTGGTTTGGCGAGACGAAACAACTTCCGATTGCGCAAGTACGTTGAAAGCTGAATGGCTCCCTTCGTCTTAGCTCGTTTGCTGTGGTGCACATTGCCTCAGAAGCTGAGCGACCGAGAACAGACGACTTTGGTTTTGATACACAACACCACGGAAGGTTAGGAATGCGGCACAATGGTAGCTTAAAACGCCACCAGTGATCTTGCCCCGCCTGAGCCATGATCAGGTGACGCCCTAATGACGAAATGCGAGTGGTTGATTTGCTCACCTTACTATTTTTGTATTTGGCCGCGTTTCCTTCGTCTTAGTGAGCCTTTTAGAACTAGTGGAGAACGTCTTCACTTTGACAAAAGATTGGATGGATTATTATTATTTGGGGACACATATGATATATAATAGCCAACAATCGCGTTTGCGGATGGCGAACATCTCAAAATTCACGTGGGAGTCCCTCGGCTGCTGCCATTAGACTCATAGTATGTTCGTAGTGTTGTCGTAATGTTGTTTCATAGTTTCTTGGCTATCAAAATAACTAATCTAACAGTCATTTTTATCGAGGAACAAGAAAACACACAAAACACACGCAGATACAAAGGACTGCGTCATTCGTTTTTGGCACCTCTCCACAGGCCTCTGCTTTCCGCTGTGCACTTCAGCGAATATAATCGGCATGGCGTCTCCCAACAAAGTTGCGGTATTTACAAAGTGCGCTATTATTTAGACGCGATTCGTGCACGTGCTGCGACGTAAAGAGCGGGGAAAGTGGAATTTCTGCCGGTCTTCTTCGTATGCAGTCCTTCATAAGAATGTCGACCGCAACGTTGCAGTCCTAACGCAGCGGAACGATGCATATCTGCGTTAACGCACTCATATGTTGTATGGTCGTGCACACAACATGACTCAACGCGCTTAGAGAATGACAGGATGTTGCGCAAGCGCACCCTTCGCCTGGAGGAATGTTAGAAAGGAAAGTTTTACATTGGCCTACCAAATTACCTAGTGTCGCTTTGTCGACAAGAGTGCATCAGAAAGCGAATGTCATTTGTTTCCACGTGTTGTGCTATAGCAGTCGGCAAACAGATTACCAAAGATAACCGGTTGGCCGTAGCGCTATACATCGACGCTCCCAACTCCCGCAAGCCGCCGCAGTGGGACTTCGGTAACTTCTCTGAGCGATGACAGGCAACTTGGCGACAACTTCGAGAGTTGCATAACCATCTCATGTCTATGCAGGACGCGTTCGAGATATGCGTTAGTGGCCCGCTTATCAACGTCAGTACTGTCAGACGAAGACGCGCGTCCTGTATCCGTTAAGTCAATCATTCTTACTGAAGCGTTAGGTACACAGCCCAATAACCCGATACACATTTTCGTGTGCTTTCCATGTAATTTTTTACCGAATCCATATGTATAGTTCATACGAGTTCCATCTAATTTTCACAAGAATAGCACGTATAACTTCTGGAAGTAGCGGATTTCTTACGGAACGTTTCAATGTGAATTATTAATGCTAAAATTAACGATAGCATGAGCAAGTAAAGCGAATAACATGAAACTAGCCAAAGAAAAAATAACCTGGGTTACAGCGTTTACGAAAAAAAGAACAAACATGCGTGGGTCCCACGTGCTGTGACAATCAGTTTAGGCGAAGCTTTCATGCGTGTTTGCAAAGAACGCAGTTCTTCTTTAGAAACAAGTTGCCCAGTATCGAGCACACTACCAAGTTGGATACACTTCCAGTAAGAAACATTTCGCTCAACGCCCACTTGAATGCGGTGCTCCAATTAACTGATCCCACGCATGACGACTAGCGAATGACGTCGATGGCATGACAACGACAAACAAATGACGTCGGCGTGACGACGACGGGTAGACGACACTGCAATGACGACGCCGGAATGACCATGATGACATGCCGATGACTGCGTGACAACAGCACAATGGCGATGATGGCACGGCGAGGACAGGTTCACCCATAAACCCGAAGAATGTTGCTGGTTTCATTTTGATAGACCATATTGTCCAATGTAACACATGTCAAGACGCAGTTTCTTAAATCGAAGATTTGTCAAAAGAAACAACCTTACAGCTTCCCCGTAGCAGGCCGCATTATCCATTAACAATCTACGGAATGGGAACTGCTAGGCCTGACTATCATACACAGGTACACCGGCAGTTAGGATTACACATCCAACGAGGGCAGATGATTTTCATTTGAGATTAGGAGAGATAAATGAAGTTAGGTCCAGGGCGTGTAATGTTTAGAAAAACTAACCTTTGGTTTATTACGGCAAGAATCTACACCGTTTGCACATAAATGCAGTAGACGGTAGCGGATGATGAGGGGAAATAAAAATATTTAGAAATTTGCACGCACAGCGTGGGGTCAGCTAACGCAGAACTGTGGCGCCTAGAGACTGCTGTCACCCGTCTGCTGATGTAGTGATCATAGAGAGGAAGAATATCGTGATGAAGGCAGCTGCAGCAACTCCTGTTCGCGTTTCTCTAAGCACCCTACTCAGTTGCTGTCAGACACGTCAGACTAAACTTCGGCCGAAAGACTCGTCCATATTTGTTCTGACAGAGGGCCCGCAGGAGAAGTCAGAGATAAAAAAATGCAGCGTGCCAATCTGATGTACCCAGAGCGTCGAGACAAGGACGGCAATCATGGGTGCGACATGTCGCAGCGCACTGCAGAATCTCAAGTTCCTCGCGGAAGGCAGAAATGCCCGCACGTGTCACCGACACCCTTTCAGTGAAGGAAAGAGGGAGAGAGAGAGAAATAATTAGATCGACCGGAGCAAATGCGACTGAATGCGAGAGACTGCCTCACGTGACTCAGAAGAGTGACGAAGCACGCGGACCGGGGAGAACAAAAAAAAAAAGGAAGGAAAACTTTGCCCCGAAGTTAATACAACAGTGAGATTACGCCTCTCTACTTTTAGCGAATGGTGCGGGAAATCAAATCAAGTCTGAAAATGGCGAGACCTTTACCGCATCGCCACACGACGTCCACAGCACGACGTGACTAAAGGTCGCCTTCGGTACTGAATTGAAAAAGCACACAGAGCCGCTTCTCCCGCTTCTTGTCGCCTTAACGCCGCCAATCCCGCGCACCGCAGCATCATCGCTTTTCCTCACCGACCTTCTCTGTACGCTCGCAGCCAGAAAACCATACCGTGCAGCTTATGGAGGTGAAGCTGTAAGGCAATCGTCCCCTCCAAGTCCTCTATTGAAGCTCCCTACTCACCACAGCCTCCTAGAAGTAAAGGTCCAGAATGTTCGATCCTGTAACCACCCTCATCGATACTGGGGCACAACTATCATGAGTACCCCTTTACGCCGCTGCCCGCGGAAGATTACGACGCGGTGTACGACACAATCTTCTTGAAAAATTATCTTACAAAGGGCCTCTAAGGGGCACACAGGCCAAGGAACCTTCCCAGTGCCTTTTTGTCGACGGGACGCAAGAAATTAGTGATGGCAGCTGTCTTCTGCGATTCGGGAAGGACTCCAGACTTGCTGACGAGGCGGCCTAGGACTAGATGTCTTTCTTAAGCGAAAGTGCACTTTTCTTGCTTCAGAGTGAGTCCAGATGACTTGATCGCCTCCAGTACTTCCTGAAGCCGCCTCACGTTATCTACGAAATTCTTGGCAATGACCACAACGTCATTCAAGTGGACGAGACAAGTCTTTCACTTTAACATTGCCAAAACTGTGTCCATCACACGCTAAAACGTTGCAGGCGCCGAGCAAAGTCGGAATGACATCACCCTGAACTCGAAGAGGCCGTCTGGCGTGATATACGTGGTTTTCTCTCGGTCCCTTTCGTCGACTTCAAGTTGCCAATAACCAGTCTTGAAATCCATCGGCGAAAAGTACTTAGCCTTGCAGAGTCGGTGGAGTGCGTCATCTGTTCATGGAAAGGGTACACGTCCTTCTTTCATATTTAATTCAAGCGGCGATAATCGGTGCAGAAGTGCATAGTTCCATCCTTATAAACTAAGACCACAGGAGACGGCCACGGTCTTTTCGACCGCTGGGTGATGTCGTCGCGCAGCATTTCTTCAACTTGTTGCCTTATGGCTTTTCGTTCTGCGTCGACACTTGGGTAAGTGCTGTGGCGTAGTAGTCGACCAGATTCCTCGGATATTAAGAGACGCTTTGCAGCTGGTGTTTGCCGAATCCTCGATGACGTAGAAAAGCAGTCAGGTAGATGCGGCAGAATCCTACAGGACAAACGCATCGCACGTTTCCACAATTTCCTCGAGGTATGCGATCGTCGTTCCCACGTTGACGTGCTTGAACTCCTGCCTGAAGTTGGGCAGCATTACTTTCGCTTTTCCTCCGTGACCTCGAGCGATTCCTCGATTTTCAAACCAAGGCCTGGCGGAGTCTCCCAAAAAATAAATAGGCGTGACGCAACTTGTTTTCGCAGTTCCACTTGTTGTAGGCTGACATCCTCTCGAATTTCTCGAGCAAGGTCTCCGGGTCTTCCGACGAAGCTCCACGGAATGTAGGTGGCTCCCTGGGTTGCTGAAGCACTACCGTTGATGGTGACGCTGTTGTTGTTGCCGCAGACTTATTGTTGGTCATTCCTCTTTCCCTTGGTAGAAAACCGCGTTCCGAAAGTATGTTTTGTAGTCAGCGGGTTGCTCGGTGATCCGGGGCGACGCTGGTGTTGTCTTCGGGTTTCGGGATTAGATCGTGGCCTTGCGCGCGCTCCCGGCACATGACCGCAAAAGCACCTGCATCAGATGCCACGTAGCGGTGAAGGGAAAGAACACAGCAGCAAAGCTGCGAATAACGTTTTATTGGTCGAACATGTCCCCAGAAGAGCAAGTTATGCCCAAATGACACCGCTAGTAGCGCACACAGGCGTCTATCATCTTAATCTGATCATATCGTCGGAATCTGAATGTGATACATGAGTCGTCGAAGATTCCAGAGTGATCGCTGGTGCACATGTGTCTGCCAAAAAGTACTACACAATTCTCGTCGCGCATACAGTAAGATTACGCAAGGTTCAGTGGCGACAAACAACGCTTAGCACAAGCGATAACTTTCAAGAAACTTCCGATACATGCAGGCCCGCCTTGCGCCGAGCGGTATCGTTCAACAATTGTTAGCTCGTGAAAAGCGATCAACTAAGAAAGATAAACAAGTTACGTTTCAATATGTTATTACATTTATCCTCTTTGTTAATTTAGGTGGAGTGCTTGACCTAGTATCCCTACTCATTTCTTATGGCAATAGAGGACTACATTATATTCCAAAGGAGCCGCGGAGATAACATGGCCAGTTTCGAGAAATCTTACGGAGCCAACGTGGCCCCAAATATGTTACGTCACGTTGACATACCACCATTGTTTGTTTTTGGCGGGAAAGTAAAAAAAAATATGAAACTTTGCTCTCCATGTTTTCTTCTACTAATCAACATATCATAGAGAAATTAAAAAGAATAGTGTTTTAAAATGGCCTTAACAGTGTAAATCTAATAAGCGTTTAATTTTAGTGTCCCTTTAAGGCTAAGAGAAATTTCCTGGCACAGTGTCTTGTACATGCAACCATTCTCTTTCCCCGCCCAGTGAGAGCTTGTAATTGTTCGCCCAGTAATGTCCTGTAAGCCGAATACGAAACCGCATACTTCGATCTCCTACTAGAAAATTGTTAGTCACTTAACTTGTGTGCTTTTTCTCTACACTCTATATTCCCTATTCTATATTCCCTGTATTATCTATACTCTAAGCTTCATATGTGTCGTTATTCTTTCTTTCGCCGCTAA
Organism: Dermacentor variabilis; assembly: GCF_050947875.1. Taxonomy (NCBI): domain Eukaryota; kingdom Metazoa; phylum Arthropoda; class Arachnida; order Ixodida; family Ixodidae; genus Dermacentor; species Dermacentor variabilis. The sequence goes on along the minus strand of NC_134575.1, from coordinate 29,457,101 downwards.
AAAGCGCTTTCGCGCAATTTTTTTTTTTTTTTTTGGTACAACATTATTCCCGGTGCGCTACTTTTAGTCTATTGCACTGGTAGATCCGGGCCGCTCAACTTTTTTATGTTCATTATATGTTCATTAGATGTTGAGGACAAGTTTGCTGTATGTTCACAAGACGTTGTGCATGTTCAGTAGATGACAAATATTCTTTCCGTCTCTTTCTTTTTTTAGCGCGGGGGGAGTTGCATATATTATGATGTATAGGACACAATGAATGGTGCGCTTTGGCTGTTAATTTGTCCAACCGGGCATAATAATTCGCGTTTGTGCACTATATTTGTGAACAAATAAATAAATAATAAGCTATTGAAATGACTGCCTTGCAATACGGGTAAATATTTATGGCTGCGAGAAAAATGTGTGGCCTCCGAGCCTAAATCCTCCCTGTAAATTTTCAGCTCCATGTTTTATTAAGCTGAGCAAAGAAATGTAGAAAGCGAGTTCGCTAGCATTAGTGTAAAGAAAATAATTCGTGCTGCGGAAATGAATTGTTCCTAATTAATTTTGCTGCAATATAATCCCTACACCTGGCACGAATCCCCTCTGGTGATAAGTACTTGGCAAACAAGTAAGCACAGCGTAAACGCTGGCGAAAGCCGAAATAGAACTCAGGCGCTTTCTTGCGCTATAGACCGTGTGTTGTTTCTGTGTATCCTGGATTATTCTTGGAATTATTTCAAGTAAGAAACATAATACTAGCGATGAATTGTTAAACGTAACTAGCAGGTCTTAGTTCTCTATTTATAGCATCATTTCACACTTTTTACCATGCCAAAACTTTTTTTACAGATGTTAAATTAGGATCAACGAAACCTAACACTATCAAACCGGGAAAAAAAAAACGACCGTTTCTGAATTGCTGCCCGAGACCATGCCCCTCCGGGAAGTAGTATTTCCATAATGCAACGGGCATTTCTCAAAGACAAACATTTTTCTGCAGTTCGATTGTGTCGATGGTAATAAAATGTTTACTGGCTTCCTGAATAAGCGGTACACCGTTTTACCACCCTTCTGTTATGCCAGAAACACTTCATTTGCTGTAAAATGAGTATTCTGCTGTGTAAAGACAAAACTGCATGAGAGTGGCAGAAAGACAGTTAATTAGGTCATTTTCCACAGAACCTCCATTTATGTATCAATTGATTCCAACGGATGTTTTGCGCAACGTGCCACTCCTCTTCGCTAAATTTTACTTCCGTCGCAGTTGTGATTCTAAAATATGCGCTGCTAAAATATGCTAAAACATGCTAAAATATGCGCTGCTCGTAAGACACCCGCGTAGCGCTTCAGAGCGCATGCGTGTAAATTAGAACCAAGCGCCCAATAAATCCTCCCACTTTCATGTTTACCTACAGAACCCCCAATACTAGGTCCCTAGTGTCACCAAACGTAGAAAGGCTGTCTCGCTTATTTCACGAATCGAAGACACCAGGAAAACATAATTGCGCGCATCGGAAAAAAAAAGGTAAGCAATTAAGGCTCAATAATCATTTTAACGCTTCTATTATGCCAGAAACATGAACATGTTGGGACACCATGTAGTCGCATGTCCTGCACTTTCCAGTATGCAAGATTACCATAATGCGAAGTTTACTCGGGGCAACGGAAAAACTAGTCCACGAGCCACTTGGTGTTCCTACGTCTTCTAAGCTTGTTTACTGAAAACGTCGCAAGCAGTGAGTGATCCGTGCTGCAATTCGTACCCTGGCCACATGCTCTATGTTTGTACGTCCAGCCTTTTTCCACTGCTTCTGAATACTTCACGTTCCGATATGCGGACATCGCTTATGTAAAAAAAAAAAACTAAATTGCCGTACTAAACACGATCATCTCCAGTGGTGGCTCTACGCTTCGCAGTTGGAGAACATCGATGACAAGCAATTTTTGCGGTAACCGCAATAATCTATTAGGAAATAAACTGCAAATACAACATTTAATTACCACACAGTCTGTCGTGACTCGACTAATAAAGAATACATCATGAATGCATGAGTTTTTTTTTTTCTTCGGAAACGAATAACGCGAAATGAACGACGGACAAAAGGATACACTCACCACATTTGTCCTTAGTTTGCCATTATTTGTTTACGAATATGTTAACCTGCCGACACGGCCAAGTTGGCTCTTTTCAAATATAGTTTTTTGGTGCAGAATAATTCCTGGAGCAAGCCATCCCTGCGCATGAAGAACGGCCTGCCATTTATCTTGTAGTCAACAGAAAACCGTACGAGCCTCAGTAGTAGAGTTAGCGGCTTTTAATGCAAACTTCGGGCAGCCAAATTTCGCTTGTTCCGTAAAACTTATTTACCTGCACTCCAGTACTTCGTCACGCTTAAATATTGTTTAGGACAAACTTCTATCTACTCTCCTGTGGTAATGCCAATCCCCACAAGTTGACGCGATGGTAAATGCGAAAGCTGGACGTTTCTACAATAGAGTCAACTTGTGGGGATTGGCATTACCACAGTAGAGTAGATAGAAGTTTGTCCTTCACAATATTTAGGCGCGAGGAAGTACTGAAGTGCAGGTAAATAAATTTTACGCAACAAGCGAACTTTCGACGCCCGAACTTTGCATTAAAAGCACTAAAAGGTTGCGCCACTAGATGGCGTCGACTTCTCGGCAGCGCCACTAGATGGCGCAGCGAGTCTCGAAAGAAAACCGAGAGAGGAGACCTAGTTTGGCGCATTACGTGTTTCTCGACGTTCCCAGGGCACGCGCAGGAGCAGGAGGTCACTAGCGTTTCTGATTTTCAGAAGCCGCGTGCAGGCTTCGTGACGACATCGCTAAATGGCGCCGAGCGTTAATAGGAAAACCTCAGACACGAGTCTCGTTGTGGTTGGTACAAACCTCACACGTAACTCGTTTCAACGGTGGTGATACGCTGTGTCGCGATATTTATTCAATGCTAAACGCATTGCCGTCGACCGTCATTGTGAGATGGTATCTGCTGATGGTTTATTTCCATCGTAGAGTGGCACGTACCTCCTTGATAAAGTTGGCGTAGTAGACGCTCATTGAAGAGTGGCACACACCAAGTGTCACATAACCAGTAACCCAAGTTTGCATCAACGGAGCTCGAGCAACCATTCGAGAAGCTTTTCGAAATATTCGCACTCGCACAGTAATGCCCTTGTATGTATGTATGTATGTATGTATGTATGTATGTATGTATGTATGTATGTATGTATGTATGTATGTATGTATGTATGTGTGTATGTATGTATGTATGTATGTGTGTGTGTATGTATGTATGTATGTATGTATGTATGTATGTATGTATGTATGTATGTATGTATGTATGTATGTGTGTGTGTGTGTGTGTGTATGTATGTATGTATGTATGAATGTATGAATGTATGTATGTATGTATGTATGTATGTATGTATGTATGTATGTATGTATGTATGAATGTATGTATGTATGTATGTATGTATGCATGCATGCATGCATGTATCTATGTATGCATGTATCTATGCATGTATGTATGTATGCATGTATGTATTTATGCATGTATGTATGTATGTATGTATGTATGTATGTATGTATGTATGTACTTACGTATGCATGCATGCATGTACTCGCACATAGGCATATATGTAGTTTTCAACGCAATTCAGCGGACGTCTACTATGCCCCTTTTCATCTCGATCAGCTGTACGAAGGGAAATATACGAGGTTCCTCACCGCAATCAAATGTTTTTTTTTGTTAATGTATAGCTTCCAAGCACTCAATTACGCCTACAAAGGGACACGTCTCTGAGGAAAGCAGATAACACTGTGAGTTCGTGGCTCCGCTGAGAACATGAGAAAATCCAGCGTCTTATCTGTTCCCGTCCCCAGCAAATGTTGTTGACCAGCCAAAGCCTGGATGATTCACTAGTTGCCATTTTGCGCCGGCCGCCTCGACTCGTGAGCAGTACATAACTTCCCAGCTGAGCCTTTCGAGCTTTGTGCTTAGCTTCGGACTGCGCGTCCAGATTACTGTCACTTCCATGAACAGCGTCACCGATCACGGGGTCCTCTTATATTTTTTGTCTTACCCGCCGTATATGTCGAGCACATGTAAATGCCCCGTGGGACTTCGAGAAAAATCGTTTGCGCACTCAGCCCTAAGCGATAGGCAGCGAAGAGAATATGTGCGTGACCGACATCGTGCTAGACCTCACGCAAAATCTTAGGCACGTCAGTTGACCACGTCATTTTCCAGCACGATGAGAAAGTAAGCAGCGTAGAATACTCTGATCCAAAATTTCTGATGAAAATGAACTGATGCATCGATTGGAACTTACGTTAAAGAACGAGAAGGCCCAACAAAATTAACGCAAATAACGTTAAATGAAAATGGGGAGGGGAGGTTTTACACAACAATTGTGCAAAAGCCCTACTAGAACGATTCTCGAAGGTAAACGATTCCTTCCCATTAGTTCTGGTGATATATGCTGCAACTTTTTTTGAGCTCTGTCCGCGTCATTCCTTTAAGTCCTGTATTTTTTTGTACGCTGAATAAAATTGTTACTATGGATTACCGAAATGCCCAAGCTTACGCTCTTTCAGGATATATGCCGAATGGGAAACCTCTCGCTGAATTATCTGTGTTGGTTAACGCTATGAGGCGTGTGGGTGTTGTCATATTACGCTGCCCTCCAGATCTGACTCCCCTTAATAAGCACGCGAAAGCCATTGCGAGGGCAAATATCCTGCATTGCCCTCAGGACGCACCTACGAAGTCACTACATTTAGTTACAATGTCACTCTGCACCATTTACTGCGGCCAGACAGTCACCCGTAAAGGACACAGAGCCGGGTCAAGTACAGAGATCTGTTCAATGAAAATAGGAATCCAAGCAGAGTCATGTCGCCTTTTGAGTAAGTAGGTGCAATGGGATCTTGCCGTTGAGTGCGAGATTTGGCCAACGTTGAGGAGGATTTTGAGAAGAAACAGAAAGTTTATTTACATTATTTACAGTAACGGCACCAAGTATTTACCAGTCATAAAGTCATTGATGGCCGGCAGCAAATCGGACGCGGTTGCCCGTGGCAACAAGCCCGAAAGATATGAATGAATGAAGGAAGGAATGCTTGTCTCTGCTCCCTTTCTCTCGCTTTTAACCCCTTCGGTGTCTCGGGATGGCTCCAAGGGCTCCGTTGTCTGAGGTGTGACTTGCCACGGCGTTGCCTCCTGGTTTGCAAGCGCTCAGCGAGGGGAGACGGGTTGTTTTCGAACGATCTTTCAGAGCTGCAAAACAGCTTCGCTCGGGACCAAGAATACCTGGAACCGTGCCAGGCTCCCGTTGCACTCTCGGGAAGAGTCAAGCAGGGGGACACAATAGCTTGACGTGTGGCGCACGAGGTGAAGATCGGCAACTTGTCTGACAGGTCCGGGAACGTGTTAGACACGCTTCTGCGCACTTTAATTGGGTGCGACGGTAATTGGATGTGGTCTGGTGAAATCGAGTGATGCCAGGAAAGGGGTCCGTATCTAACAGTGCTAATGACAACGTCCACTCGTAAGCATCACTGGCTTCTCAGTCTCATACAAACACGCAACAATATCTATAACGCTTAAATTTTTCCCAACATATGTTATTATACAATTGTATAGTTTTTTGGCGCGTTCAGTGTTATAATTTCCCTCCTGCTTATCACGTGCATAACTGATTAGGTGCGTGCGTTTCGACGGTCGCTTGCTTTAACGCCATAGCGTTAAGGAGCCCGTGTCGCATAACATCTGGTGTCCCGCGTTGGACGTCCCCTCGGCAAAAGCAATTGCAATACCCAACCACTTTATATATATATATATATATATATATATATATATATATATATATATATATATATATATATATATATATATATATATATATATATATATATCAGCATCAATAAGAATAATAATAGCAGGTTGTTACGTAACTCCAATTTCCTACTGCCTATGGTTCATTCTAAGTATGGAAAAATGACCTCATTCGCTGCTATAAAACGGTGGAATGGTTTCCAACACCATTAGGTCTTCATCCTTTCATACATTTGGTCCTGCCCTTAAGCTTTTTTATATGTATAACTATGTTTGCGTCATTCATTACACTACATTTGAGATTTGTATGTTTTGGCAGTTTTTTTATGCACTATAGGCTTGCATACAGACAATTATTTTCGTTAATTTAATTCTTCTGTGTTGTATTTTTCGCGATTGTGTCTGGTTCGTTTACTTGGCTTGCTCATCTTTGGTACATCTCTCCCTTCTTATTATTAACCGAAGGTCCTGTTGCAGTCTTTACTTTGGGACCCTCGTCTGTACATTGTCTCTTACCCATTCATTGTATTTAAAGAATAATAAACTGAAACTGAAAGTTGTTCATACCTTGTCTTTTATTCTTTATAAAGTTATTTTCCAGAATTTTGAGAACGGCAGCCCACAAGCAGTTATAATGGAAAAACAAAACAGTGAAAGCGCATATCTTTTATGCTAGCTCTTCTCCGACTGAAATAAGAAAAGTGCAAAACAATAAAAGAATATTGACCCACGCAAGAGGCCGCTTTTATACCAGGAAGCTCACCTTCGTGCATAGTATTCGCAGCCAGCGTTTCCCGGTAAACGTTACGGTTACATAAGCTGTAGTTGCCGAGAAGCATGAAAAGCACCAAGGGTCTTTGAAAGCTATCGCGTTCCACTCTTAAAGGCGAAGCTTAAGCGTTCTCCAATCTTTTTTTCCTTTATACTTCTTTTATCTTTTTGAGCAACACTTTGGTTCATAGTTATGTGGAAGCATACATTTATGTTCCTAAACTGAGAGTGACTTTTTTCTGTTTCCCCTCTCGGACAATTGTGTTTCCTTTTTACATTCCTCTTTTTCAATTACCTACCATGCCAATATATTCCGTAATCATGTTTTATACTTAAATCTGGTGACATATATGAGTGTGCACTGTATTGCCAACTACCACGCTTGCGAATAAAAATAGCAGTATAGTAAATGAGCAAATAATATACGACTTCCAACTTTCTACCTACGCCGCAAGCTCAGATGCACTGTGTAGATCTACCAAAACCCGCTCGCAAATGTTTTGCTCACGTTGCCCAGCAATATGTTGAAGAAACATAGCAATATGTTGAACAAGCATAACAAAATGTTGAACAAACATAGCAATATGTTGAACAAGAATAGGAAAATGTTGAACAGATATATCAATAGGTTGAACCAACATACCATTATACAACAGCTGCCGCGTTGTCGCGAAAGTTTCAGACCATCAGCTCTTCAGCTGCTTTCACCCAGTGATCGCACACGAAATTCGGGCACACTCTGGCACTCTCGACAAGGTACGTTTAGTGTTTCTCGCTGTATAAGGCGATGACCCTCTCTTAGTTTTTTTTTTTTTTTTTACGTTTTAAACAGGGTGCCAAACCGAACCCGATCCCGAACCACAATTTTGGCCGTGCGTGAACCCGAACCTGAACTGATATTTTGGGAACCTGCCCGAACGCGAATCGAACCTGAACAGAAGAAAAAAAACGTGATAACAGTTCCCGGTTCGGCACGAAATGGTTCAAGAATATGAGGCAGACAACGGGTGCTCAGTAGTTTTCACGGTTGTTCGAACGACTGCCTCTTGAACCGTGACACCCTAGTATCAAGATTGTTGCGACTCACGAGGTGCCAGAGACGCTTGCAATTCACAAGTCGGCCACGCCAGTTGTGTTCCCGCTCCCAAAAATTTGTTTAAGAGGCTGACCTGTGCCGAATCAATATTATTGGAGACGCTCCAAGTTCGCCCGCTGAGTCGATTTGTTTACTAGATCGATATAAACATACAGAGCGAAAAAGACTATGTCCTCGCAGAAGCATGTCAACGAGTTAAGTTCCATTACTTATTGTTAACCACAACACTGCGGTCACTGATGAATGGCGTCACCTTCTCAGTGAGCAGTAACGTTGCGGCTGTGAACAGGACGCGATATCGGCTTCTGTTTACGTTCCGTGGTTCAACGCGCGCTGTCTGCTTTGTCATGCAGAGTATACAACGCTATTCTAATCGGATAAGTTACTCGTGGGGCACAATCTGGCGTGCTTTTGACTTCTTTGTCCACGCTTAACCAGACTACGTGTAAGCGGTCTGGTTAATCTGGCGCAAGAAATCTGGTTAATTTGGTTAATCTGGTTATTCTGGCGCAAGAAAGATCGATGCATGCGGTTCAGCACAAACCGCCCTCTTCCAACATTAACAAATATCAATGTCCTCACCTGCTTCTAAAAAAAAGGAAAACAAATGGCAAACTGAGCGAAATGTCAAGTGCTATCTTCCGTCTTTGCGACAGACTAAAAGTTCTGAAGTCGCAGTTTGCGTAATACAACGTGAATTTGCGTAATCTTCAACCCCAATAGATTCCAATGCCACAGTTCACTCGCCACCAGTCCTGTGCGCAAAAAAAAAAAAACCAGAAGCAAAACGGAAATTAACTGAGTCTGTTCGTGTCAAAGAAGCAAGTGTGGAAGCTACACAGATCTTGCGCAGACGCCGACAACGCCACGCTACCCAATAGTAACGTCGGTCGACCTTCGATAAACAGGCGTCGCAACAACTCGGCAGTGGTGGAGTACGCTGCCCTGGAGAACGCAACAACGCATGCGGTAAAAGCATAATGCCGCCCTTCGGAGATTAAAAACCTTCCATGCCATCTTATTCTCGCCTTATGCCCTTTGAGCACGTGCTTACTAATGATGATATTTAATAAACTGCATACCGCTCCGGGCTGCAAGATATGAGCAAAGGTGTCTCGACGTATACTCGTGCACTAACGAAACAAATACAAAAATCTGAGGTCACTCAAGCACTTCTTACGAGTTGCGAATACGAAAGAATTGATGTCCAGTTAAACGTAGCTGGGTGATTCTTTGAGTTATGAACTCCTCGCGGGTAACCCAGCGCGTTCACACGCTCGGTTAATGCCTGCTACATAGCACTAGGCTGCATGGTGGGCTTCGATCCGTGACGTCATGCCACCTTGCCCGACTGCCATGGAATCTAATGGGAAGGTTCCCGAGTAAACCGCGGTGATTTTGACGTCGCCACTTTCGTCACGCAGGGCATGGCAATGGACATTTCGATTCAAGTAGCATGACGTCATAGAGCGAACAAGCCTGCTATCTAGGATGCGCTGGTTTAGCCCACTGGATAAGCCACTGCACTTCTGAGTTCGCGGACGTAGGTTCGAAACTCAATACCGCCAACGTTTTTCGTCCTTAAGAATTTATTCGGTTTTTATGTGGTAATTTCCTCATAGCATTACCGAGGCGAAATTAAATCACAGGCGAGAACTTGCGCGGACAAGGAATGCGCGCATAACAAAGCCTTTCTAGAGCGAGGGCGACGTGGCGTCGTGGCGATGCCCTCCTCTCCCTTCACACAACACCTGGCGCGCCAGCGCTGCAGCAGGCATCCTCATTCGCCCGCCCTTCTCTGTTGAGGTGCGCACGTGACGTGACATCTCAGCCAATGGGAATTTAGCGTGCCTTTTTGGCTGCTGCAGACGCCAGCTTTTTCTCCCAATGGGCCACTTGGTGCTTCCGTATCCAAAAGTGCGGAAGACACCGAGAACTAGCCGTTTTCTGCAAACATCGAAATGATAATTTTCTTTGACACGAACTCCTTCATCAGAACGCTTCAGTTCTGTGTATTTTCTATTTTCTAAAGGGGGTTAAGGACGCCCTGATTAAGTAGAGTTTTTTTTTCTCACCACGCTTTACTCAGAGCTCGCAACGGCAGACTTGAGGAAAAATGTGGTACGACCGAAGCCAACCTCCATATTTCATTTACCTGCTCAGCCTTCTTCAAGTGCCTCATTCGGAAGTATGTAAAAGCTCACTTAGTCTTAGCCTTTGTCTCTTCTTCCAAAGCCCATCTAACTATCAGCTTGTGGAAACCTAAGTAATTTGTTCCTCCCTTTTCTAGGAGGCACCAAAAGATAGAAAGCTGACGTATTAATGCGATTTTTATTCTATACCTTAGCTGGACTCGCCGGTTGGGTCATAAATGTTAGACCCCTTGCTTCACGATAGACGTAAGAAACGTTCCTCGTCGTATCCGATAAATTGACGACGCACACGTGACTCCAGTCTTGAACTGTAGCACGTTTGAAGATGCGACAGCTCTGTGAACATGAACAAACTGAACCAACGGCTTAGCCTGCTAACAAAAAAATACGATCACGCCAAGCTGGTTTGTATTTGTTGAGTTCTTCTTTTTTCCGTATAGCATTATTTCAGGTTGCGCGTTCCCTACCTTTCACAACGCAATAAACAAGCGCGATAAGCCCTCATCAAAAAGTTTGGTGGCCCTTCAAGTAAATGGAGCAAATTCACTCGCTTCTGCAACTTGCGGTGCGTCTAACGTTCGGGAACAAGTAAGTGCTCTTCAAGCTGGAACGGTATAGTACACGACGAAATGGAAATGCACGCACCTCCAGGGCTCATTTATTTGCGGTCCCCAGTTGTATAACTTTGACACAGGGACGACTAAAATTTCAGCGCCGTAATAAAACTTTCCGGCTAACAGAAGTGTCTCATGAGCACTGACAAAGTTTTACGAGTTGCGTAATTGCGCGCGAGCCGCGTAACTTCGTTTTAGTCCACTCCACAATACAATGGGGGGGGGGGGGGGTGCGCTTGCGATGAACCATTTTTCGAGGGCCCACAAACAATGAGCGAAGCGCACCCACATCGCAGTGACTCGACTACCGCCACTCCGGAGAGGGACCAAATAAGTCACAAAACAGGAGCGAAGGTCCAGCAGCAGTTTAATTTTTTCCGCTCGCAGAGATCCACTCGAGAGGCACAAAAGCCCGCGCTGCTGAAAACTCGACTGCGAGGCTGCTGGGATTATAATTGGCGAATGGACCAGAACAGACGGCTTGAAAAAAAGTTCGAGTTGGTGGGCGAGTGTTGGCCGCGCCCTTGGCGAGGAAAGGCGTTTAACGAACGTGGCCTACACTAAATGTCCCGGTGGACTATATACGCGCACGCAAAATGCCAACAAACAAATGCCGTCAAAAGGTGTAGTCTCTTAACGCAGAAGTCCTGTTCAAATCTGCAAACAGCACTTTGTTGCGCTCGCTCGAGCCTGTCTTCTAAATTTTTTTTTGTCACCAATCACGGTGTCTGCGTCCGCTCTATCTAGAGCTCCAGAGTGCCTTCGGCACAAGCAGCCCTCGGCAAACAGAATGCGAATGCTTCAATAGAGGTCACTGCGAGGCCGCCGTTGATAACCGTACTTTGCTTTTGGCGGCTTAAGTTATACAGTCATTTGCCATTTGTGGTTAATGCGTTAGCATTGGGAGAGTCAGAGTGGCAAAAAGTGTGGAAAGCCTGTGATGTGGTGAACTAACACACACACACACACACACACACACACACACACACACACACACACACACACATATATATATATATATATATATATATATATATATATATATATGCATGCCTAGCCAGAAATCACAGGAAGCCAACAATGACACGAAGGAGAGCGTAGGGGAAATTATTTGTACTTCCTAACTGAATTAACGAAAAGATAAATAAATGAAGCTAAATTAGATGAAGAAACAAGTGGCTGCAGGTAGGATACGAGCCGACGTCCTCGCATTACATCCTGCTCTTCGCTCCTCGAAGAGGCAGCACGCGTGTCGACTAAGGCGACTGAACATCACTTCGCGATGTAGTCAACGCGGTTATAAATCGTGAATCACAGAACTGGGACCTCAGAACGGTGCGACGTAACGCTAACGAATTCCTCTCCCGCTGACCGCTAAATCACCACTGTTTCTTTTTTTTTTTGTGCGATAACAATTTGCGGACGCTGGAGGCCCATTCGCACCATTGCTGCCGGCGCCGCCGCCGTCGTGCTGTCACTGTATCGATTCCCGCGTGCGGTCCACACGCGAAGGGTTATACGGACTTCAGAGACTCGACAGACAAGCGGTGCGTTTGGTTGCCGAAAAAAGAAAAGAGGGAAAGCCAAGCGTACCAAAACCTCGTGCTCCACTTCACTGTACAGCGAAACCAATGCAGCCCTCTACCTTTTCTTCCTTCCCCCTTTTTTTTTTTGCGCGCATATACAATCGATGCTATGCTCAGCAGTAGCGTTCAGGCCATGCTGTGGGCCACACAGTGTACACTTCAATATACAAACCTCGCTCTCATGCCTATACCACTCGAGTGCTACGCCTACCACGACGCTGGCTGCGCCTCGTCGCGACAGCGTTGTGAGACGCCCGGTAGCTGACATGGCGCTGTTTCTCACACGCGAAGGAACTGCTAGTGGAAGCTGCCTCGCGCGTCGCGTCATGCCAGCGTGTCGCCCCCGAGTATTCGTAGAGCACCGTCTGAAGAACTTCCGCACAACGCTTGAACTGGCTATCGTTTTCATTGCTGGGCCCTTTGCGCAAACTCTCGTATTTATTTTCCCGGAAATATATAAATGCCTTTTGTGGGCCTTTTCTATAGAAATGTCTTGTGGAAAAAACCACAGATTAGTATTTAATTGAGTCCAGTGCTGTGTAGACGGAGTGATTCATTGGGTTTATCATTGGTGCTAGATGCACTTTCTGCAGCTTTGAATTTCGATTGACTACATGTCGTTTTCCACAGGTACCGTTACATGTTTATTCATTTTACCTTCATGTTTCCTTTGCACCCAACTTGAGTGGAACACACACATTTAGAAAGAAAGGATAACAAATAATTAAATGTTTTTGTTTACCTGGCATGTTTTCTCTTTCTTTGTTTGTGTGCTTAGAAGTGTACGACTTCCTTGCCCTCGAACTTTGTAGGGGGCGAAGCCTAATTAAGCCTTTCTTCGATACTACGCCGTTTCTCATTGGGAAATAAAAGTTTCTCCCTTTTTGCCAAGATGCAGGATACGATCGAGAGACTCCGTAGCCGAACACCTCCAGAACGAATTTGACCTGCTGCGATTCTTAACCTGTTTACAAAGCATTTCCCCCCGCTTCTTTGCTAGTGGAACACAGCCTCAGATCAGCCGAGTATTGCGCGCCAGATGGATGAAAAAGTAAATAAACTGAGCCTCTCTAAAGCGACGTGAATTGGAAGCTGACAGACCCGAGGCAAGATTTCGCTTTTCTTCTTTTTTTTTAGCCAAAATACTTATTTGCCAACAGTAGCCGCATGAAGTGTACGCATACTGCTATGTGCTAACCTTTAACTGACAAAACAGTGGCACAGATATTCTGGCCCACTTCTGAGAAAGTTAAAACAAAATGGCCATAAGATCAAGTTGGCTCACGAGGCCATGGTTATCGAATGTCCTATCTCTCCGCGCGACGAGGCAATGTTGGCAATGTGCGAATTCCCACTTATCATTTTTTCACACATGCCATTCATGTGGGCTAAACGTCATTTACTAACGTTGTTTTACTCCTCTTTGGGAGTGCCAATTTTTTTTTCCTTTATTCACAAATCGTCCTAGACCCGTCCTGAACGACATAGCGCATGTGTTCGCAATACCGTATTCAGCCTTCCGCGCACCTGAGTGATGCATCAGGGGCAGTAAACGAAAATAATTATTCCTCATAATTCAGCGAAGGCCAGAGGGTTCCTGGAATGAGAAGACCTGCGACCGAGAGTAGAGCCTGGGCTTACCCCGGGATACTGTTTCGAAAATAAAAGTTTATTCCTCCTCTTCCTCCTCCTCATAATTTCTTGACAGAATGGATGCCCGGTAGATCCATGGCATCGCCGCTGTGACGTCAATGACCCCTGTAGTCTCCTTGCAGGAAAGCTAACTTGCACACATGATAACAGAACGACGCAGCACAGGGGCCTACTAGGGTTATCTACGGAAACAACGAGTTTACGAGAAATGTGTAGCTAACCTAGTCTTTTTTTTATCATTTTGTTATACAATTACTCTCTGTAAATAATTATTTTTATTTTCAGCCTCGTGTCAACAATCGGTTTATTTTCGTCCCTGATAGTTAAAGCCGTATTGATGATCATTCCTGCGCCGGTATGATTTTATATGCTTCGCCTTTCCAAGCCCAATCACTCGCCGAAGCTCTGTCGCGTGCGTCTGCGAATGACACGGAAGACGAAGAAGAACGCCTTCCTCGCGACGCATTCTCCGCTGTCGCCGTTTTCAAGAGCCTCCGAGTCTCCGTGGAACGCCGCACTGAGCCTACAGCAGCAGCGAGGAGGACGCCTCGCGAACGCAACCACGATGGCCCGTGAGCGCAAGGTCAACGCCAACGATGAGCGAGGCCCACACCGCTGGCAACAGCAACGGGGCTCGACGCTGGGTCGAAGCGCCGAACGGAGGGCTCCTCCCGAACGTATAGCCAACTGGCGAAATACCAACGCTGCCTGCAGTGGTCAGCGACTACGACTCTGCAGGTGCCAGCGTCAGCAGTGGCAGTGCCTTACTGCCACCTTTGCCCACGGCCTGCCCACAGTCCAGCGAGCTGCCCGGTTCGACGACCGCCGCACGAATCTGTCATCGGCGAACCTGGGCGGCACGTTGAACTTTTCTCGCTTTGCGTGCGAGATTCGGGCGTGGCTCTGGTCTTCTACCCTAGACCACGCAGGTGGCCTCGCCTACGGCGAGGGCGAAGCAGCTGCCTTCGCCGCTTCGCGCGGCTCCAACTGACGAACGCGGAGACGTGTTCATCGCTTCCCGCTCAGCCCGCTACGTGTCGACGTCGGCGAGGAGCGTGGCGAAGCCGTCGCCCAGGATTGCAGCGTCGAATGCGATTTTGGGGCAGTGTTGGAGCACGCGTGTAGCTTCTGCAGCACCGGAGAAGACGACTGTAGTCTAAACTTGGAGCTCTACGAATAAACCTTTATTAACGAAAAAAAATTTTCTCGAGTATATTTTCGTTCTCGGCGAGTGCGTCAAAGCCTGACAGAAAACTATATAGCTTAACACTGCGCTACATTAGGGTCTCGAGTATTCGTAACGGCCCCTGCAATATGAAGGAAGGAAGCAAAGACGAGGTCAGGCGGGCACGCATAGATCACCAGCCGCTTACGCTGCTAGACAGCCTACTGTGGTGTATCGTATTCTTTTTTTCTATGAATGAGCCCTGAGAAATATTGTGATCTTTCAGTTGCCTAATGTTTCGTTTTTGAGTACTTGCTTTTGACATCACTTAAAGCGCATACATAGACAGAGGGACCGAAAGAGCGACGAAGGCGGCGCTTGTCTTACCGAGCGTTGCAATGTGGGCTTGTTGGTAATGCGTATTCAAGGGGAGTACGGTAGCGCGAATAAAAGACGGGACCCTGTGTCCCTATGGGCCTTCTTTTGTCCCGTCTTTTAATCACGCTACCGTACTCCCCTTGAAGACGCTTGTCTTCGTCGTTCTTTCGGTCACTCTGTCTATGTACGCGCTTTAGGTGATGTTAGCAATGGAATACCAACTAGCCCGTAGCCAAACCTTGCTTTTTACACCTCTTGGTATTTGGTAAGGTGCATTCTTCATTAACTCCAGTGCGACAAATCCTCCCTCGTAGGTATGAGCCATCTGTTGAGACAACAACACTGGGAATAACCCACCGCCAACTGGGCAGTATTTTGTGCAGGACGGGATGCGAAACGAGGAGCCTTGGGGTCCATGTAATAGAACACGAATCAGTAAAAACTATTTCGGAGCCCACCAAAGTGGGGTCTGCCACTAACAACCATTGTTGCTTATATGGGGCTGAAACCCCACCACTCAAACCTACCAATGCGCGTGATTTGCAGTTACCAAGATTTTTGCCTAATTCTTGCGCATCTCGGAATGAACCCACACCGTTACGAATACTCCCGTATAATACTGTACACGAAGACCTCCGTATAACTAATATTTAACTATACAGCGTTTTCTTCCTTTGAACAAGGTATAGTCGCTTTAGCACAAGCACAGTTTCTTTTTCTGTTGAGAAGGGGGAGGCGAAGCGGGGGGGGGGGGGAGGACTTTCTTTCATGTACATTTTTTATTGGCTGTTGTGCCACTGAGTCTAGTCATTTTAACAGCTTCGTTCTATAAGACCACGGTAAGCTCATTCGTCTATCGTTTCTGGTGCATTCTCTGTGTTGTTTTAAGCTCAGAACTCGGAACTCGAGCCTGCTTCGCACTTTTGTTTACTCTAGCCTCAGCGCGTCGCCTCGAAAGCTGTTGTGGACCATTTCTCCGATATCGATCGGTTGTGTTATTGTTCCGTGTTGACATAACCGCAGACGTGCCGCATGCCCGACAACAGAACACACGCCGCACCAGAAGTGCAGAGGAGCCTTTTTTTTTTTTTTTGCGACTATGGGACAACAACGCGCCGAGGGAAAATAATCTTTGCATTTCAGCCTCACGGAAAACAACTGCTCGTAATACGAGAGGCAAAGCCCAGAAACCTATCTTCTGTGAGGTCTCTTCTCGATCGGCCAAAATATATTGCCTCTGGGCAGCATCGTTGCTACCACGCATGAGGCTACCACGCACGAGGTGCATCTGAGCGTAAGTCAGTACGGCTTCAGCTCTGCATCAATGGCAATATCTGCTGTTCGAGTTCTGTCTCACGTGTCACTTCTTGCGTTTCATGCATGTTGTTTTCATCCATGCTTGTTCCTGGCTTTCTTTTATGCCATGCTTTTTCGTGTTCGCTTGATTCGAATTGATATGTCTAAAGATGTAATTAAAGTGTCGATGTTATTGGATAATAACGTTCATTTGCTGTGTATAGATATCTCCATCAATGTTGTGTTAGTAACCGAAGGTCCCACTACAGTTCTTTCATTTTGGGACCCTCGTCTGTATATTTTGTGATTTCGTAACTAAATTTTTTGGAACCAATAAATTTGAACGTGAAGCTGAATCGAAGATGGACCTGCAGTGAACAGGACATGCACTCGTACGTCATGTTCTGCTCGCCATCGAGCGCAGAACCTTTTCTCTTGTTCCGCTGTCGCGGTATTTTCTCCTTCTAGTGCGCTTGTGCGTTGTTTTTTTTTTTTTATTGCGACAACAAATACTGGACACTCCAGGCGGATTTCGCCGTCGCCGTCGCCCTGATGTATCGTATAAAGTATACGGGCTATAACACCGTGGCCGCGCGCCGTATGCTATACGTGCGAGTGACAGCAGGCGAGGGGAGCCGGCGATCGCGGCTCAATCTGGCGCACGCGAGGGAGGAAAGCGTAGAGCAAAGAGAGCACGAAAAGGATACGAGTGAGAGAGGTGGGCGGCATTGGGTTCCGGCAGCAATTGCGCATTTCCGGACCAGGCGCCAGGGGAAACTGACGATCGCGGCTCCACCTTCCGCGCGAAAGGGAGGAAAGGGAAGAGGCAGCGCGGAAGGGAGGCGAAGGCGGCTTCGATATACTCGACCAGCAAGTGCGTACTTTGCCCGACGACGCGCGGCTGCGCGCGCCGTATCTTGAAAGGGATTGTGCACACGGCTCATGCCTTTGTGCGCGCCGTGTTCGCTGCTCTTGCGTTGAAGCGATAGCCAGCACGAAGGTCACTTCGCTCGCTGCTGCTGCCGCAAATGCTCACGCCATCGTTTTCACAGTCAGTGTCCGCGGTCATCGAGTGTGACGTGTTCGTGATTGCCAGTGCGCGCTGACATCGTGCTTCTTAAAATTAGATTATGGGTTTTTTTACGTGTAAAAACTACAATCTCATTATGAGGCACGCCTTAGTGGGGGGACTCCGGAAATTTGGACCACCTGGGGTTATTTAACGTGCTCCTGAATCTAAGTACACGGGTGTTTTACGTTTCGCCTCAATCGAAATGCAGCCGCCGTGGCCGGTCTTGAACCCCGCGACCCCGTGTGACGCCATGCTTGTTACATAGAGAAAGACATTCAGCGAGAGAAGACACTCGCGTAGGGCACAGCAGCCGAACTTGCTCTAGCACACCAAGCCGCCGCCGTTATTATCTGAATCCCGCTTACAGTTTCGGTTTTGTGCGTGTGCGTTTTGAGCGCTAGCTGGCACGCTCGCGCCGGCTACGATGGTCAGCGCACATTTTTGTTTTAGCTTCCACTGCTCAACCGCGCGCTGTCCTAGTGTGGATTTTATTCATTAGTAAACACGATTGCGAACGATGTTTACAAGCCTGCATCGAAACTCTACAACGTGCATTTTCATAAAGCACACACAAGACACCTTGTGTAATAAGGAAATGTGTATATTGCTCTATGCAAACGGTCGTTTTGGCCTTTTTGTGTATTCATCCAATGTTCTGGCACCAGGTAAGCAGCAGTAATTCCCGTAGGAAGCTCCACCGGATGGCGTTAGGTGGACCCGCATTTTGGTTTTGAGACCTTATAGGAATACTGCGTCTATAGGCGAAACGTAGGAAAGTGGTCAATGGGTGGCATTAAAAAAAAAGCACTTGGCTTTTTTTCAGCTTCGGTTTCAGTTTATTCTTCATTCAAAAATCAATGAGTAAACAAATAGCATGCGTACGAGCGTCCCAAAGTCAATGACTGCAACGGGACCCTCGGTTCTAAAAAGAAAAAAAAAATGTGTGCAAAACGTGGGTTAAAGCAGCAAAGATAAAAAAAGTACAAGGAAAACAAACGAATGCACGTAACGCAATACATTGGTAAGAGAAAACAAACCAAAAAGTGTATAAATCAAAAAGCTCATGGCGTAGGATATACCCCACTCATGCCAATTAATTCCATACATAAAATATGACGAAAACATCCGATTTACAAGTATTCCCCATTTGCGGGCCTTACTTCCTGCACCATAAGAGCACAAATACACGGGCGACTGCGCGTTTCCAAAACAACTTAGCCTAAGCCGACGTGATGGTAAGCTACATACACAGAAGTGGCCACAGCACAGGCTACTATCCAGACCATGATATACGCTGGGCGCGAATCCTGTTTTCAGTCGTTCAGAATATAGAATTTTCAAGTTCTTGGTTTTTGAGCTCCTCGGCGTTATCTTTGGCGCATTCCGCCAGCGCAAGTAACACATTCCCGTGTTGTCATTCTTGGCAATCGCTCGTCGCGTTTTCGACAAGCGTGAGTTCCCAAAAAAAGTGTATGTTGTTGCGGGCCCATAAAAAGCGTCTCAAACTTATCCCACTAAGGCACAGTACAAGCCAAATTTGTTGCCACAGCCGAGATGCCTTTCGCTACCTGCGTAACAATGCCAGGAGCGGCAAGCCTGCCTCATAAGCACGCCAAAAAGTAAAGAAGTGAATTACAATAACGTTGGGGAGTCAGAGAAAAACTTGTCCCAGTAAGCTTCAGCATACACGAAAAACTAACTGCGTCACACAGCCGAACTGCTCTTCGCTAACTGCGTCACAAGACCGGGTGCGGCGAGCGTGCCTAAGAACTACCAAAACAAGTTAAAATAACGTTTGGGCCCAAAGCGAACATCGGAAACATCTCCCAGTACGAGTCATTAAGTCAAATAAACTGCGCCAGGGCGGCCGAGCTGTATTCCGCTAACTGCGTCACAAGACTCGGCTCCATGCCGTAAAAGCCGAAAGTGCTTGAAGTGCGTCGCAGACTGTCAAACAAAATTTCTCACCTTGCCGTAGTCTAGCAGTGTAGCAGTGGCGTGTCGAGGTAGAGAAGCAACGCAAGAACACGCCTGGAGCCCAACAAACCAGGCTGCATCCAAAACAGACACAAAAGTCGCCGAACAGGCGAACTTCACATGCACAGCCGGCCTCGCTGACTTCGGTGGCCTGTCTAGCGCACGACGCATGCATCTGTCGCGCCCTGCGTGTCGTCAGCTTGTTGCTAGGTGACGCAATAGAAATAAGGCCGAAAGTATAAGTCCGTTTGTACGCAAGGCTATTTAGGTTTATCGGTAAAGGATGAAAAAAACGATGTCCGTCAACTTCATTTCAAATTGTTTCATTTTTTCTCGCGGCAGCTAACAGATAGCATTAGTACAAGCGTCACGTATTTCCTGTGGCCAGTTTTTCGCCGAGTCTCCCCTCTTGTGAGATTTCCTTCTCTGCGCTAGGTAATTCGATTAGTAAGCGAATGCTTACAAGTTTATACGAACGATAACACCACTGCCCGTACTTCGCGTAGGTGTCTACAAATTTGCTATCGCAATCGATGCTTCGCCTTTCGGGTTAAACTGCGACTCTTTCACTTCAATATCGGCCTTGACCGTGGTCCGTTGGGAAGTCACTGTTTGCTTCGACGGTTACGCAAAGCTGCCGAACATGCACAATGTGCTCACCGCGACAGACGCGACAAAGGACGAAGGGGAAACACAGGCTTAAGTGGCGCTTAGTTGGGAAGTTTGTACACGTGTCTCGTCCTCTTGCGAATAATACTCGTCCTTACGCAACCAGTTCGGGCCTTACATAGTCAAGGCCCTTTGTGTTATCGTAAGGATTCTTCTCATTTGTTTCCTGCCATTCTTATCCATCCCCACGGGTCTTCTTTGTTTTCATCACTTGAACCCGATTCATTGTCTCTTGTTTCCCTCATAACTTGAAGTAGCGCCAAGAGGAGGACAGGAATCGAAAACGTCCACAACACGACGAGCGCTGGACTGCCGAATGAAAATTTTATTGAAGGAACAAGCAGCTTTATACCGTTTCAAAAAAGGGCCAACAAGAACGAGAAGCTGCGAGGGCAAGCGTGCTGCCTACAAGTGCAGATGTTAGCCTAGATGTATCTCACGTTTTCTTAGACTGAGAGACGCTGCGCTGACACAGTGATCTGCTTTAGCAATAGGGGAGTAGCCATCACCAACATTCAAGCTGCAGTCAACAGTTCCTGTGAGCTGCAAACGAAAAATAGCCTCTTACCGCAGGTAGAACGCCTTAAAAGAGCCGGCTATCCATCTGCCGTCATCGCAGCTGTCTGCGGAAGACTAATGCAAAAAAAATAAAGCGCTCAGGAAGAAGCAGGAGAAAGAAGAGAGACCACTTCGCGTAATACCACATGACCATGTGTCATCCCGTATTCTAAATAGAGTGGCCAACAGGAATCAAGTAAACGTAATGTCATCCACTCCCTGCAAGCTATCGAAGTTTTGCAATGCAATGAAAAATCGGAAACGCCAGCGATGGACCGGCAATCACGAAACAATACTCACCAAGTGCACCTCTGACGTCCTTTATGAGATACCGTTAAGTTGTGGAAGGATGTGTATCGAACCAACCGGTCAGTGTTTCAATGATAGAGTCAGGCAGCATAACGCCAACGTAAAAAAAAAAACAGGTACGGTAGCCGTTTAACTGCGCATTGCAACAAATGCGCATGTACTTCACTGTTCAGCAACACTAGGTTTCTGGAGCACACAAAAAGCAAACAAAGAAATATAAATTGTAGAAGCTTATTGCATTGCCAAAGCAGAAGGGCGTCACCCAGCAGAAACGTCACTCAGTGTAACAAAATCTGAGATAAATTTTCCTAGAAAACACCTGTACTTGTAGGCAGTATGCATGCCCTTCAACCTTTTGGTACCTGTTGGCGTTTTAGAGCGCAGCACTTACACTCTAAGAACAGTTTACACCCTTTGGCTTGCCCCTTCTGCCACACAACAAAAATCGTCATCTGCCTTGATGCGTTTCCTTTCTTTAACGCTGCGAGCCCGGAACTTTCCAGTAACGAACGGCACGCGCGTTATCAGAAGAGGCACTCCGAAGGGTGTAAACTTTTCTATGCTGATAACGCGCGTGCCGTTCGTCACTGGAAAGTTCCGGGCTCGCAGCGTTAAAGAAAGGAAACGCATCAAGGCAGATGACGATTTTTGTTGTGTGGCAGAAGGGGCAAGCCAAAGGGTGTAAACTGTTCTTATGCCCCAACCACTGGCACGCGCCGAAAGCTTCGGCGCGCGCTGGCAAGCGAACGCGTCGCTTCGCTTCGGCTGGAGGGAAAGGGCGCGCAACCACTGGAGACAAGCTCCGACGCGCGCCGAAGCTCGCTCCCCGGCTGCGGCGCACTGTTGCTGGACTATTCCGTCTTCATCCGTCAAAGTCCGCCCTAAAACAGCCTGCTGTAAACTAAGCTTGAAACAATAAGTTAGTGATCTGTATGTGCTTTTAGATATAAAAAACACGTTTGAATAATGAATATACACCTGCCGCAACAGTTTGTTTTTATTTTTGAAGTAACAATAGTGTACAAAATATCGACATCAGCGCTCGCGCGTCGTCGGTCTGCAAGATCGCTTTGCAAACACCTGCACGACGATGCCATATAATATCAAAAACTGTTGTACCATTTCATTTTTTGGTAGCTTGTTGCACAACCAACTATGTAAGAATTAGGCGTGCAAAGTATCACTGAAAAAAAATCTGTGTTCGAAATATTGCCACGTAGTAGTGACGGTAAATATATATTGCTGACTCACTCGCAAAGATTGCGGCGAGCAGTGTCGGCAATCGTCGAAAATCTCATGTGCGGGTCAAGTGCGCCGGTTTGCATACATCATTCGTGGAAAGTTACAGCCTATTCGCTGGTGCCCGCGCGCCTTCCAGAAACTACTACACAATTCGTGTCTCGTATGCAATCAGATTAACAAAGTTCGTCGACAACAGACAGAACCATCGATAACATTCGCGAAACTTCCGATACGTTCAGGCGCATCCTACACCGAGGGATAACGTTTAACATTTTTCAGCCGGTGAAATACGGTAACCGGATACAGATAAAGCATCCGTGTCAAAATAATTATGCTTGTCAGTGCATGAAAGAAACGTGAAAAAGTATGTTCTGAGAAAATCAGCAAAAAAAGAAAATCGAAACACCTGTAGCACTCACAAAAAAACTAGAATAGCCAAAATGTATGTAATTCGTAGCTTGTCTTCCCCCGATTTTTGATTCTGTCAAATCTAGCCCATGGAACACCTCTATTATTCTAGGTTGTTTTGATGCATCAACACCGCATCGGTAGGCCTTCACATTGAGTGTATTGCTACAAAATATTTTCACAGTGTAAAGGCCATGTTCTATTGTAACTGGTTTCCACATGTGAAGTTTGCCTTTCTTTACATTAAAAAATGACATACCGTCAGCTTGAGAATTGGAGGGTTTTAATAGGGGTCCTTCGTTGCCCTTTGCCAAGTCGTACTATTGAAGCGCTTATTCGAATGTATGAGATCAGCTCATTTGCATAGTATAAGAAATATATAAACAGGCTATTTTCACAATTTATACACTTCGTCACCACAAAAAAATTGCAGTTTATTGTTTTCAGCCTGCTATGATGTTTTGACTGAGAAAGATATATTCAATTTATTCTGCGAGGCACACAATAATTGCTGTGGCATAATATTTTATTGCACAACACTGCATACAGTAGCCAGTCTATATTCAAACTCAGAAGAAATTAATAGCATAATGCATATGATCAGGCACACAGCATATTATTATTGCGCTTTCTTAATTCATGCCCTTTTTTTAATTGGACAAAAGCTACTGCACTGAAATAGTATACTAGTACATACTTAAAAAGCACGATTTTATACTACGATAATAATCAATCATTCAAATTTTTATTGTAGTGCCCAGGAACAGCTAGAGAGCCTTTGTACTGGTGCACTTAACGAGCACTATGTGAGACAAAATGTACAGAAAACATGAATGTAGTAGACAAAAAAAAGCAAGACAGAAAAACAAATAGGGGAAAAATGAAACGAGGAAAAGTAAAAGGGAATAAAACCCTACGTGATTATCTACAGATACACAAAATACAGGAAATGAACTATGAAGTACGTTTTGGAGTCGAGTCTTATATAGCACAATCTTGCAACAAGGCCAGGCAATGTATGTGGAATGTTACCTGGTATACTGTTGCGGCAGGAAGAAATGCATATGATCAAAAAGCTTTACGGAATGTATAATGTCACGGACCACCTTATACAGGAACAAAAGGTGTGATTAATTAAGTCTTGAATCTAGAGTGCGAGTTGAAGTATATTTGAGAAGCGTCGACTGTGGTCCCCAGAATGGCAAAAGTGGTGCTTTAAATAGATATAAATTTATTCTGGATGCGTTCAATGAGGTCAGAATTAGATTTGCTCGTTGCACCCCCTCCTACAGAGGCATACTGCAGTAGTTGGAGGCACACAGCAGAATTTCAGAAACACAACAGGTGAGTGGAAATCATGCAATTCCAAGAGCGTGAAGGGCATCTTGTGTAATTATCTATGTGAAGAAAACCTTAGCATTTTGTCGAAGTACACACCAAGATCTTTCATTTCATCGACCCTAAGGAGTGGAGCATCACGTAGTGTGTATCAAAATTTCACATGGTGCGTTTTGTGCATATAACTTAATGCCATAGTGTTGGAAGCATTTAAGAGTACTTATTGTTTCTGCACCAGTTTGAGAGTGAAAAAATGTCTTTTTGGAAGTCGATGCAGTGGTGAACACTGTTGACAGTCTGAAATAGTTTCAAGTTGTCGGCACACAAAGTCATGCTGTTCATTTATTAAAATGCTCTTAGCACTAACAGAAAGCGAGGAATCAAATATCGATTCAAACACCTGACGCACTGAAGAGGATAGATAAAGGTCGGCAGTTAGTAACTGCACATCTAGCACCTGATTTGTGCATGGGCAATGTTCATGCTACCTTCCGAGGGCTAGAAAAGGTACTAGAATTTAGGGAACTATGGAAGATGCTTGTGACAACGAGGAACAAGTATGCTTCCATACGTCTTAACCCTTTCAGACACACTTTATCCCGTTGATTGAAAGTTGCTTTCACCACATCTCTTGCATCCTCAGAATCGTAGAAAGTGTACAGCTGCAGCAAATATTAATAATTTTCAATTGTTTAGCCAGTTTTGTCAAGTTTACAAAATTTCGATTCCATGCGGAAACTCACTAGAGGAACACAAAATATGAGAACATGTACTATTTCGTGTTTTGAAAAGCTTGAAAAGCACTTATCCAGCCAATTGAAAATTATGCCTGGTGCACAACATTGTAAAAAACAATGAAAGTGAACCCGCTACATACAACATACTTGTGGTATGCTGTGTTAGCTTCTGGTTTCGGTTTTGGGTCGTTTACGTCAGGGCGCCAATCAGCGCCAAACGCTGCAAGTTGTCTCCTGCTTCCCCTCGGAGAAATGAAACAGATTCTTTGTCTGGTCCCCTACTGAAGCAGTCCGGCTCTTTCTTGCGGCGCTGCGCGCCCCGGCCGTTTAGGCCTCATGCCGTAAACCTTTCGTCCGGCCGCCCCGTCGAAGCTACAATACTGACACAGAGTAACAACACCCAGACGTCTACCTTCCACTCATTTTGTTAAAACATTCTTCACGTTATTCAAAATTGCAGTACAGTTTCAGTAATAAGTGTTTCAGCATGTATGAAACACATTTTAAATACCATTACTTTCATCAGTGCTTTTGCTATTGATGCACGCTCCTACTGTGCCCAGTTGTGTAGACAGCGTCTCAAAGGGTTAAGCTCTGTGGAGGAAATACCATCAACACCACAAGAAAGGGAATGTTTAAGGTAAAGTTTAAGGCACTTCATATACTTGGAAACAAGGTTTTCATTGACTGTTAGCATACACTGTGCCAGACTGAGAAGGAAGGTTACTTGAAGCATATTTCACACCATATAGCAAACAGAAATGTTCTGCAAAGGCATCAGCAGTGTTCGAGACAACACCACTACTTTCATGAAGACGTACATCTTTGGCACTCTTTAAAGAAGAGAGAGCCCACAAAGCTCCAGAAATATTTTGAATTATGTGTCACGCTGGCTTCAACACAATCAATGTGGTCAAAGTGATTATTCTAATAATAATAATAATAATAATAATAATAATAATAATAATAATAATAATAATAATAATAATAATAGTCTTAGTGGTAACTTGGCACACTAGACTAAAAAGAAGGCTGATGCCTGTAATGTTAGAGCATCTGATAACAAGCCATCTAGAGCAGGAATTTGCAGGATGCAGAAGACACTTCCTTCCCCTCCACGTGCACACACACTTGCTCAATAACATAGCACGGCACACACGCATACATTCGACAGGTGCACAACACACAGGAGTGCCAATTCAGTCTGGTTCCAAGGAAGGAGAATCCAAATCACCAAGGGGGGGAGAGAAAGCTCTGCGTGCCAGATATAATCATGGAGTTGTGGTATCGGGCCATAGAGGCGCGATGAGGGCTTAGGCTGTGCTGAACACTTGTTCAGACGAACTGAAGAAATATTAGTGCTGTCCAGAGAGTCGTCAAGCATCCTGCAGTATAGACTAGTGCAATGTTGCGCTGGTATTGCAGGGTGCGCTACTTGAGGGGTTTGAGGCAATCCTCGAAGGCTGGCATGAGCTTGTGACAACCGAAAAGACGGGAGTAAAGGGTGCGTATTGTCCGACGCTGAACAAGCTTAAGTTTGTTAGCGTCACGAGTTTTGTACGGGAACTATACTGATGAGCAGTACTCAAGCCGTGACAAAATGATAGAAGTGTAGAGTGCTCGGAAAACCTTAGGTCATCAGGAAAGGGAGACACGGGACACAAACCCAAGAATGGGCCGTGTTACGTTTCGCCTACGACGCGCGGTTTAGCCGGCGCGACTGCAACAAAGCGGCAGACATTTTGGCCCGTTCGGCGTCGCCGCTACGCTCCCCGCCAAGCGCGTCCAGGCATGTTCCGATGCCACGTGTCTTCATGTGCGTGTGTGAGTGTATGTGCCATTGTGCCCGACCGGAGGCGATACGACAGTAGAAGTCACCTTCTCCTCCCAGCCATTGTGCCCGACCGGAGGCGATACGACAGTAGAAGTCACCTTCTCCTCCCAGCCATTGTGCCCGACCGGAGGCGCTACGACAGTAGGAGTTACCTTCTCCTCCCAGCCATTGTGCCCGACCGGAGGCGATACGACAGTAGGAGTTACCTTCTCCTCCCAGTCTTTGTGCCCGACCGGCGGCGCTACGACAGTATGCGTCACCTTATCTCATTGTACAATCACGTGCTCGTCTATTGAGGGGTTCCTTCTTGCCCTCAACTGCGAGAGTATAAAAACAGCTGCCCCCGGACGCCAAAAGGAGGGCTCCGATTTCTTCTGTTGAGTAAAGTGCACTCCCGTCTCTCTACTTCGGTGAACCTGACCGCCAACTCTTTGCGATGTTAAAATAAACAAGTTGTTTTGTTGTTACCAGTCGACTCATGCTTTGCCGGGACCTTCGGATGCTTCCAGTTGTACCCCAGGCCGCCAGGCCAACGCTACCCTTGGGGCTTGCGACCCAGGTGCAACAACGGGCGTCAGCGCCGAGTTCCCAACAGGTCGTACCATCGGTGCGACCACAACAACCGTTGCCATCGGTGGGATTCAACCAACTGTCTGCCAGCGGTGAGATCGCGACAACGGAGGCCAGCAGCGAAGATATGCAGTTGACTGTATGCTGAGCAGCTCAACGACGATCCGGGAGCAGTGCAACGAGCCCTGTTTGATGACTGGTTGCCTGCAGCGGAACGACTGCGCGGAACTCTTGGCTGCGAGGTTTGGTGAGTGCGGGACTTTCTTCTTCTGAGCTTTGCCAGGCTTTTGTTAGTGTCAGAAACAGAGCTGGTAATTGTGGTTGTCGTTGCTGCCGGGTTAGATTGCGGCAAGACAATAATAGGCAGTAGAGAAAGCAGCATTCAGAGCAGCCATGGATTTGAAGTCGTTGCGCAAACCGAAATTGCTGGAGCTTGCAAGAGAGTTGGGTCTGGATGTCTCGGACAAACTCAGAAAACCAGAACTGCTAAAGGCTATTCTTGAGTTAGAGGCTGAGGATGACGAGCTGTCGGAATGCCTTGAGACTATTGAGGAGAGGTCAAAAAGACAGGAGCGCGAACTTAAAGAGCAAAAAGAGAAACAGGAGCGCGAACTTAAAGAACAGAAAGAGAAAGAAGAGCGTGAACGTAAAGAAGAGAAAGAAAAAGAAGAGCGTCAACACGCTTCGGAAATGAAGCGTCTCGAGGTAGAGATGGAACGCGCTCGTAATGGAAGTCAGGCACACGGTGCAGGAGAACGAGTATTGTTCAAAATGACTGACCTGATGCGGCCGTTTAAGCTTGGAGAGGACATTGGTTTGTTCCTGGTTAACTTTGAGCGAACGTGCGAGAAGCAGGGGTTCTCTCGGGAAACGTGGCCACAGCGCTTGCTCACTTTGTTACCCGGCGAGGCGGCCGACGTAGTCGCTCGCTTGGATAGAGAGGAGGCAGAGGATTTCGACAAAGTGAAATCGAGTCTGCTAAAAAAGTACAGGCTGTCAGCGGAGGCGTTCCGTCGGAAGTTTCGGGAAAATGAGAAAGGCAAAAGTGAGTCATATACAGAGTTTGCGTACAGGCTTATGTCAAACATGCAGGAGTGGCTCAAAGAAGAGAAAGCGTTTGGTGACCACGATAAAGTTCTGCAGTGTTTCGGGCTAGAACAGTTTTATAGTCGGTTACCGGAGAACGTGCGGTACTGGGTCTTGGATAGGCCAGACGTTTGTACGGTGGCTAAAGCCGCTGAGCTAGCCGAGGAGTTAGTGACGCGTCGGGCTCGCGGAGCTAAGGACGGTCAAAAGGGTGAATTTGGCTCGAAGTTTGAGAGGCCGAAGTTCACACCCATGAGAGCAAAGGGGAACACGCGTAGTGAGGATGCGAGTGAAAGCAGTCCGACCAAACGTAAAGAGACGGCGGCAGCCGAAGCCGAACGCAGAAAGCGGTTCGAGATGAGGCAAGCGCGCGTGTGTTATACGTGCCAGAAGCCGGGTCACTTTTCGGCGCAGTGTCCGGAAACAACACCAAAAGTTGTGTTTTTTTCATTATGCAGCACTGACGAGAACATGAGGCTTCTCGAGCCTTACATGCGAGACCTCCTCGTGAACGGGAAAGAGTGCCGAGTGCTTCGCGATTCCGCAGCTACGATGGATGTAGTTCACCCGTCTTACGTAGAACCCCATATGTTCACGGGCGAGTGCGCATGGATCAAGCAAGCCGTGGAAGCTCATAGCGTGTGTCTGCCAGTAGCAAAGGTGCTTATTGAAGGACCTTTCGGAGCGCTTGAGACGGAGGCGGCCGTGTCATCTATGCTGCCCCCCCAGTACCCGTACCTATTTTCAAACGGGTCCGATCACCTCCTGCGCGAGAAGGGGCTTTTCTTTGGTGAGGCTAGCGTTCAGGCCTTAACCAGGTCGAAGGTTCGGGAGCTCGCTGCAAAGGCGGTAGTTGCGGGGCCGACGTTATCGAACAATGAGAAAGGGTCAGAGGCGCAGCAAGCTGATATTCAGAGCACGCCCGAACTGAATAAAATTGAGTCTGTAGCGTTGAAGGCGCCAGATACTGGAGAGGAAATGCCCGACACGGGAAAGTTAGAAGAGCTATCTGCAGATTTGCTCATCGCGCCTACGTCAGACGGACTTAATAGGTTGCTAAAAGTCAGCCGGTCGGCTTTGATAGCCGAGCAAAAGAAGGATGGTAGCCTAGAAAACATACGCTGCAATGTCAAGGAAGGTATCGCCAGGAAAAATGCGCGTTTTGTGGAAAGAGGTAGAGTCCTGTACCGGAAGTATCTAGACCGCAGAGGAGTGGAGTTCGATCAGCTGATCGTTCCTCAATGCTATCGTCAGGATCTGTTGCGCTTGTCGCATGGGGGTTCGTGGTCCGGACACCTAGGAGTTAAGAAAACTAAGGACCGTCTCTTGCAAGAGTACTATTGGCAAGGGTGTTTTCGGGACGCAGACCATTTCGTGAGGACATGTGACACTTGTCAGCGGGTGGGCAAACCAGGGGACAAATCGAGGGTGCCGTTGAAGTTGGTACCTATCATTACGGAGCCTTTTAGACGGCTCGTTATTGATACAGTGGGACCTCTGCCGGTAACAGCCACGGGGTACAGACACATTTTGACTGTGATCTGCCCAGCGACAAAGTTCCCTGAAGCAGTGCCGCTTAAAGAACTCAGCTCAGTTGAGATAGTCAATGCGCTACTGTCCATATTTGCGCGAGTTGGTTTTCCTGCGGAAATCCAATCAGATCAGGGCACAGTGTTTACTAGCCCTTTGACGACAACTTTTCTCGAAACGTGTGGGGTAAAGCTGCTACACAGCTCAGTGTACCACCCACAGTCGAATTCCGTTGAGAAGCTCCACTCCGTCATGAAGCGCGTGTTGAGAGCATTGTGTTTTGAACATCGAACTGACTGGGAGCTGTGTCTGCCTGGGGTGATGTTTGCATTACGGACCGCGCCGCATGCGGCTACGGGGTTTTCGCCAGCTGAGCTGGTGTACGGTCGCTCGCTTCGGTCTCCGCTTCGCATGCTTCGAGAATCGTGGGAAGGCAGGGGCGACGACCCAGTCGTGGTGGAGTACGTGCTTAAGCTCCTCGAACGCTTAAGAAGGGCACAGGAGTTGTCAGGTGAAGCAATGACAAAGGCCCAGCAGAGGGCCAAGGTTTATTATGATCGGACCGCCAGGGCCCGTCGTTTTGAGGTGGGCGATGAGGTCATGATATTGCGCACATCGCTAAACAACAAACTAGACGTGCAGTGGGAGGGCCCAGCACGAATTGTTCAGAAACTGTCGGACGTTAACTACGTGGTAAATCTGCCAGGAAAGCGGAAAGCACAGCAAGTTTACCACTGTAATCTGCTCAAACCTTATAGACAAAGGGAAGCAGTGGTGTGCATGATGGTAAACGTTCCTGAAGAGCTTCCGGTCGAGCTTCCGGGACTAGGCTCAGTGACGAGCAGGGAATACACCGGTCAAGTCATTAGTGACCTTATCAGTAAAGCACCGCTGTCGCGTGAGCAGAAAACCGAACTACACCAGCTCTTACAAGAGTTTCAAGGTCTGTTCTCTGAGAGGCCTGGTAGGACTTCTGTACTTACTCATGATATAGAACTTACCTCCCCAGAGCCAGTACGCTCCAAGGCGTACCGGGTGTCACCCCGCCAGAACGATATTATGGAGGCTGAGGTAAAGAAAATGCTACAGCTCGGTGTTATTGAGGCAGGTGAGAGTGATTATACCTCCCCTTTGATTTTAGTTGAGGTACCGGGCAAGGAACCTCGTCCTTGCGTCGACTACCGCAGGATTAATTCCATCACTAAGGATCAAATTTATCCGATCCCTAACATCGAGGAGCGCCTTGAGAAAGTTAGTAGCGCTCAGTTTATTTCTACCCTAGATCTTGTCAGGGGTTATTGGCAGGTTCCACTTACAGAAGAGGCTAGTAGGTATGTGGCGTTCATTTCACCAATGGGAACATTCCGTCCTAAAGTGTTGAGTTTTGGTTTGAAGAACGCGCCATGCTGTTTTTCAAGCCTCATGGATAAAGTGTTGCGGGGACAGCAAGAATTCGCTTTACCGTATCTAGACGACGTAGCGATATTCTCCGCATCCTGGTCTGAGCATATGGCACACTTGCGGGCAGTGCTAACCCGCCTGCGCGAAGCGGGCTTGACAGTCAAGGCTCCTAAGTGCCAGTTAGCACAGGCCGAGGTTGTCTACCTCGGTCACGTGATTGGTCAGGGTCGTCGCCGCCCCTCTGAAATAAAGGTGGCCGCTGTGCGAGACTTCCCGCAACCGCGCACGAAGACCGATATTCGGTCATTCTTAGGTGTCGCCGGCTACTTTCAGAGGTACATCCCCAGGTACTCTGATATCGCGGCTCCCCTGACGGATGCTCTAAGAAAGACAGAGCCTCAAACAGTCGTCTGGGACGAGACAAAGGAAAGAGCTTTTAGCGCCCTAAAGAGTGCCCTAACAAGCCAGCCTGTGCTACGATCGCCAGACTATACAAAAGGGTTCGTTGTTCAGTGCGATGCTAGTGAGCGAGGCATGGGCGTTGTACTGTGCCAACGGGAAAATGGAGAAGTAGAACACCCCGTCCTGTATGCTAGTCGTAAGCTGACCAGTCGTGAGCAGGCGTATAGCGCCACCGAGAAAGAGTGTGCATGTCTCGTGTGGGCCGTTCAGAAATTGTCATGCTATCTAGCCGGCTTGAGGTTTATCATTGAGACGGATCACTGCCCTCTCCAATGGCTGCAGACTATCTCTCCCAAAAATGGCCGCCTCCTGCGCTGGAGCCTCGCTTTGCAACAATATTCCTTTGAGGTGCGTTACAAGAAGGGGAGTCTCAACGGTAACGCCGATGGCTTAAGTCAAAGCCCCTAACGTAGGAATCAGCCTCAAAATTGTTTGTTACTGATGTTTTTCTTCCTGAGGCAGGATTTTTTTTAACATATTGCTTTTGTTTAGTGTTTTAAAGTGATGATATGCTTTCTAGTGCAATTTTCCAATTTGTGGACGCGTTCTGAGTGATGCTAGACTACTGTAAGGAACTAGGCAGTGGTATAAAAGGGGAAAGAGCCTGGCAGGGCTTAGTGAGGGTTGTGCCGTGCTTGCTGACTGAGCGGTTGAGTTTCAGCGTAGTTCTAACGCTTGCCGGGAACGAGAACAAAAATGTGAACTCTCCCGAAGTCACTTTGCAGTGTCCTGTGCGAACCTGGACGAGAGAACGAGGCCTTCTCTGTGCGCTGCGCTCAAGAAACGTCGAGGGACGCCCGACTTCGGTTATGAGCATCATCGAGCGACATCCCTCCGGACAGCGGATGCAGTCCCCTGTCCATCGGGATCTCCTTCCCCCGGCGGGGCGGTCTGTTACGTTTCGCCTACGACGCGCGGTTTAGCCGGCGCGACTGCAACAAAGCGGCAGACATTTTGGCCCGTTCGGCGTCGCCGCTACGCTCCCCGCCAAGCGCGTCCAGGCATGTTCCGATGCCACGTGTCTTCATGTGCGTGTGTGAGTGTATGTGCCATTGTGCCCGACCGGAGGCGATACGACAGTAGAAGTCACCTTCTCCTCCCAGCCATTGTGCCCGACCGGAGGCGATACGACAGTAGAAGTCACCTTCTCCTCCCAGCCATTGTGCCCGACCGGAGGCGCTACGACAGTAGGAGTTACCTTCTCCTCCCAGCCATTGTGCCCGACCGGAGGCGATACGACAGTAGGAGTTACCTTCTCCTCCCAGTCTTTGTGCCCGACCGGCGGCGCTACGACAGTATGCGTCACCTTATCTCATTGTACAATCACGTGCTCGCCTATTGAGGGGTTCCTTCTTGCCCTCAACTGCGAGAGTATAAAAACAGCTGCCCCCGGACGCCAAAAGGAGGGCTCCGATTTCTTCTGTTGAGTAAAGTGCACTCCCGTCTCTCTACTTCGGTGAACCTGACCGCCAACTCTTTGCGATGTTAAAATAAACAAGTTGTTTTGTTGTTACCAGTCGACTCATGCTTTGCCGGGACCTTCGGATGCTTCCAGTTGTACCCCAGGCCGCCAGGCCAACGCTACCCTTGGGGCTTGCGACCCAGGTGCAACAACGGGCGTCAGCGCCGAGTTCCCAACAGGTCGTACCATCGGTGCGACCACAACAACCGTTGCCATCGGTGGGATTCAAACAGCCGGTGCTTACATACAGTGCTAGTGACATATGCGGAAAAGTTGAGAGAAGAGCTAAATGTTACATCCAGAATGGGAAGGGCCCGAACAGTCTTTATAGAGGTGCCTCCAAGGAAGAAGGTTGGACGTGCAGCAGTTTCGTTGTGGCTGATACGCATGGCAGCACCTTTTACGGCGCTACTACAAAGTTTGATATTGTAGGGCCAGTCGTTCACCTTTACAGCATGTATTTATTGTAAGCACATATGCTGTGCATCGGCATATTGTTGTTGTGGAAGTGTTAACTGTTAATCAAACACATTCTGCGCAGATGCATTAGTAACTTGGTTTTGAGTAGATCTTTGTCCTGACTACAATTTATAGTATCGCAGCAAGAAAAATTTTAGTAGAAGCTGAAGGGATTCCAGCAGTCTAAGCATACCGACTGCACAAAACACTGATGACAACTTTTCACCTTCCCCACAATGCACTCACACCATCTACACTTTCCATAAGCAAAAAGTGAGATAAAAAATCAATTACAGTTTCATTGACTCAGAACTTACAGCTTCTGAAGCGGGCATCGAAGCAATCGTGGTATACGCTGCTACATGCATATGTCTTGCATGATGCAGGCCCTGCTATGCACTGCACACAGGGCACACGTTGCAAACAGATAATTTCTTCTTGCAGTGCTCAACTATAAGGACACACTGACTCAAACATGACTGCGTTGTCACGTATGCTTCAGTGCGTCAGTGTTCTTGATTGCTGCACGAGCGAATTATCCCCAACTAGCCCAAAAGACGTACGCACTTGAAAGAAGTGAGTGAATGAGTACAGTGAACTTGTACTGAACTGGATTCACATGCCGAATAGAAGAGCGCAGTGTCAGTTGAAACTGGCGGCACGGCTGATTATGTAAGTACTTCCAATAGTTCGGCTACTAGTGTACTTCGCTTTCGGAAGTTATCTTTACGATTGGAAACAGCGCAGAGCTTGCCCGTGAGACTTGAGTCAACCGACACCACACGAAACACACCGCGGTTGACCAACCCAACTTCCACACGGTTCATTCACCACATCACACATCACACGAAGTCAGGAATGCCATATTTTAAATCACTGCAGCACCAAACGGACCTTAAAATTCACTTCCTTCGACAGAGTTCCTTAGCTGGCCGCGTTCACTCGCCAGTTACGAACTCGATGAACCCGCTAGGCCTACGCGCAACGTAAACAACATCGGCGATAGGGGAGTGCTGATTATCCAGACATCGGAACGCGTAAACATGTTTCCATTCGTTTTGAGCACAACAAAATACACACACAACAAGCACAGACGTTGCGCTAATCGTGATTCGGTTGGCTGTTTTGGCAGATGATCGCACTGAGCCCGGAGGAACCCAGTGGGCAGGTTGGATTAGTCGGCGTCGTTCGAAGTCGCTTCGAATCCACGTCGCACTGCCGCAACCCACGGTCGTCGGTCATGTCGTCGTCGGCATACTATTACAACACTGTCTTTCAGGAACACTGTCGCGCGCGTCGCACGCCCAAGGAACTCGGACGATCGTTGGCGCCGACGCCTTCGTACGGGCGGCCATCGTAGGCCTAGCAGCCGGAGGCTCCGCAGCCTCCGATTGGTTGACGCCTGCGACTCGTCGCAGCCTCTCATTGGTGCACGCCGGCGCAGCTTCGCCACGCGTCGGCAAACTTCTAGCATCGGCAGTAGACATAATCGCTGCGCGACGTTCCGCTTCGCCGCGTTTCCGACCGACGCTTTGATGCATTTGACCCTTCGGCGTGCGCCGAAGTTTACCGGCGCGTGCCAGTGGTTGGGGCATTAGGACTCCCGAGGAGCAGCATTATTACGAGGAGGGACAAAGGGAATAGAAACGGCAACACGACCAGCGTTGGCGTGCCGCCGCTGGTCGTATTGCCTTGGAATTCAAGCACAGAACATACCCTTACGTCCACATTCCCCTTTGGCTGAATAATGGGCCGGAGCAGGAACTTAGCAATCAAGCATTGCACACACCCCTTAAGAAGCAGCAGGGATGGTTTTCAACCACATCGCTGGACATCAACTTTCGCAGGGCCAGGTTGGTGAGTCAATATTTTTTATCGTCCCCCTCGACAACGTTAGATCATGGCCTTCGAGATCGGGCTGTGCAACTCTGCGCAGGTTGAATGTTTCGGAGGTCTTGTATGGTTTCGTAGACCTAGTAGTCCTCTTTGCCGTCAGGGCAGAGGTCTCTGCTGTGCGCGGAAGGCACGACACCGCACGTGTCCACGAAATGGTCGATGCAGTCTTGCGGCACGGAGTCTTTAAACTGCCAGAGTGTCCAGAGGAGGCATTCTGAAAGCCGTCGGGACAGAGAAACAAACGATAAGTGGGACAAAAACATATAACCACCCTGTGCCCCAGCTCTAAATAGTTGCACCAGTTTTATTTCCCATTGCATTTGCCCGCATGTTGACGCTCGACCGAGGTCATGAGCATTGTACACGCACCAGGTTCGACGGAGCGTCAATTTGTTACTCTACTAGAACATCAACTTAATAGTATTGAATACCGCGACACAAGCCCAAGTATAATTTAGGGCTGAATTCACATTGGGCAAACTACAGACAACCAAACGAATGAAAGAACCAAAGAGCAATCAATAAAGCAAGACAATATATATATATATATATATATATATATATATATATATATATATATATATATATATATATATATATATATATATATATATAACACATTTCACAGAAGTGTACAATAAACAAGTTACCATCAGGAAACGTTTCTCATATACCCACTACATCGAGCTGATAATTGGATGCTGCATTTTTATGCTGCTGTATTGTCGTTCATTGTTTTCTTTAGTCGGGTAGTTATATAGTGCGTGCCATATGTATGCCATGAATAGTCATTTTCATGCACTGTACAAACGCAATATCACAAGGACACCGTTATATATGAAGGCTTCATGGCTGTGCCGGGCAGAGTGAGTGAGATAGTGGCTGGCTGACGATTGATTTGTTATCGACCATAATTAATCAATTATCTCATACCGGACTCCCACTGCGGCGAGTGGGGCGGTTTCTAAGGAAAATGACAACTTTATGTTCACATGTCCACTGCGACAGCCATGAAATTTACTCACGGCTTTCGCTGAAACACACTGTGCACCAGAAGTGCCAGCTAAGTGAACGTGATATTCACTACACACGCAGAGTGCAGAATGCACAGTGGTTTCCAAGCAACTGGGCCGCGTTTCATAGCAAACTGCTAAATTCTTGAAAGGTTTCATTTCATATAACTCTATCTTTCAATCATTTAGCAATGTAGCATTGTGGAGGAGCAGCCCATATGCTACACTTGTTGCCATAATTTCCAATAAATAAATAAATAAATAAATAAATAAATTTGTAGCACGTGAAAATCAGGTGACGGTTCATACTCAGGCGAAAGGTCAGTCTCCATTAAGTGCCAGACGAACGTGGCTGTTTGCTCCACGGGGTAGATGTCTGTCCTATTGGCAACCACACACTCGAACATGGTGTCGTTGTCCGAGTCCAATATGGCCGCCGAGTATGGGAAGTTGGAGAAAGCCTGCATTGGCATTCGTGCTTCCGTTAAGCGACGTACGCATTAAAAAAAAAGGACACCACTGACAATGCAGCTGTCTCACACACACAAAAACAAAAAAAACCAGAGCGGCTGCGAAGAAAGAAGAAAAAGCGCTAAAAGAAGGAGAAAGGCGAATAGGAGGAAATTATCAAAATGTTGAGCGATTAGGGTTCGCACTCTAAAAAAAAGGAACTTTACACCACTTGGGGGCGCGCCTTGTCTCCAAACAATAATCGTCATCGGTCTTGCTTGCTTTTCATTTCGTGAAAAATCCGTGCTTGATGCTTCCCTCTCCATGATGTTATGTGACGCTGATAAAGCGCATACCGCTACTGTGGCCGAAGTAACGGTAACAAATTGTGAAAGAAAGAAAAGGTGCGCAAAATAGACGACGACCACCGTTTGGTGACATCATAAGGCCCGAAGGGTGCAGGACTTTTCTCCAAACGGTACCGCTTGCTAAATCACGTCAAAGGTGGGCAGCCCACTCCACGTGCATTGTATGTGTGCGAAAATCTTGTGGCACACTGAAGTCCAGGTTTGTAGAAAGCAATGATTGCTATTAAAGAGTCGTACAACCTCCGTCAATGTGTTTCCCGCGTGGTGGCTCGGCGGCTATGGTGTTGCGCTGCTTAAGACGAGGTCGCGAGCGGAAATCCCGGCCGCGGTGGCCGCATTTTGATGGAGCGCGCAAAATGCATGAAGACGCGCGTGTCCCGTGCATACAGGGAAACTTGAAGGTCCCCATGGTGGTCAAAATTAACCCGGCGTCACGCCCCTCCCACGACGTGTCTCATATAATCAAATATGTGGTTTTGGCACGTACAACCTCAGAATTCAATTCAATTCCGTCAATGTGCACGCCTTCAACAAAGCACCTTCCGGGCGAGCCGTTTGGAAGATGATCGAACTACCACCTTACCGCGAACTCCACTAATAAAAAGTACAAAGATTATTAATGGGCTCTGTGACAAAGTAGCGACCTAAAAATGATACTCGAAAAGTATATTCTCGCTCTCTCTAAGGTCCGGTTCCTTTGGTCAGCGAAGGCAGGGATGGTAATGCTATAGAGCTATCACGACCGATGGAGTTTCGTAGCGTAAAAACTGATTAAATTCCAGAGGATATTAAAGACGCCACGTTAAGTTATGCGATATAGTAAGGAATACATATGCACTAAAGAGGAAAGTAAAGGCTTCGTTGTAATTTTGGTACATATGAATACATACTAGAGTTTATTGAATGGTAATCAAGAAGCCTACAGCTTCATGACGTAACCTTAAAATTTCTGAAACCTTTTCGATTACGGTGAGATTCAACACGTTACGCTGATGTTCCCGGGCTGAGGTTCTGGCGCAAAGCAAAGTAATCGAAAGCTGTGGAGCGATTTTCTCCGCTCACGCTACGCAAGTAAAAAAATAAATAAATTGGTCATCCCACGTTTACCATTTTGACAGGCCATTCCGATGGGGGCCGAAGCGTGCAATAACGCATTCGAACCTTGCGTTTTCGGTACGGTAAGGAGCCCCAGGGGGTAAATGTAACACGCAGTTACCATCTACCGCATCCCTTGGAAACAGGCAATCGTTTTTGCACATAAAGCATCGTAACTTATATAAATCTCAGCAAATACTTTTGGCCGCATACCCTGCCAACGCCGGCCAAACCTACACTATGATTTTTTATTTCCCTTAGTCATCCCTTCTCCACGAAAACCCCTACTGCTCTTAAATTGTTACCCTTTCCCTCGCACCCATGCTGTATATTTCACTGACCACCGATTTCCTGTTTTCTTTTTCTCACTGCGTGGTGCCTGCTCGTTCGTTCGTTCGTTACTTTGTTCCTTCGTTCGCTCTATACTGTTCCATCTATCCGTCCGTCCGTACGTCCGTGCACGCATGCGCGCATACGTGCGTTTCGTCATTCTTTTTTTTTTTCGTTGGGGTTTGGTTGAGGCGCCGAATGTAAACATACAAACTTGTACGAAGCAGTTTATAGCATGCCAGCGATTCGCCGGAGTCCGCCACTACGGCGTGCCTCGTAATCGGAAAGTGGTTTTGGAACATAACACCCCATAATTTAGCATGCCAGCGATAACCCCATGGCAATAGAGGCGGCGCCAAGGTGAAGATCGCCATAGCAACGGCAGTATCGGGATGACGACACAATGACGGCAACAGTTCGTAGAACAATATCTCAGACATAAGGCTTCTAAAAATTACATAGCACTCTCTAGGCGTATCGATGATTCGGTGGCTGATAACCGCCATTCGCAGTCGTTAAGGGAATAAAACACTGACTGATGTTTGTTTTTTCTTCTTCTACTCCCTTCAAGTGGAATGATATCTGCTCGAGTAGTTATCTATAAACGCCATGTCTAACAGACAGAGTTTCGATACCTATGCTTGGTACTAGGGTGGATGAAAAAAGGAAAAGTGTAAAATGGCTGAAATGCATTCTGCACATTGCTGCCGCCACGGGTGGACACTACGTGATGACAATTCATGTACAACTCCTAGAACTAAGAAGCAAGTGATTACAAGGCACACCTTTTCAAAAATACGTACGTTTTGAAAATGAAACGGTTACCAGGCTTGTGTAAGAGCACGTTACCTGAATTTTTTATTTTATTTTATTGTGGGTGCGTCAGTTTGCCTCCCTTTACCCACTTTGATCGCCGCTATGCTTCTGGCTTCAACGCTGGGAAACACCGGGGGCCCTATGTCAAAGCAGTTCGCCTCACTATGTAGTCGGCCGAACACATATATAACACATATGTGTGTCAAAATGTAAGACAAGCTGCAATAATGCAAAAAAAAGAAAACTCATCACTATACATGAGTGCTATTCAGGAACACCACAACTGTGATACAGACCTTCTATCACAACTCCTCAAGTACGTTACATGGGATGAAAAAAAAATGATGTTGCAATCTTACGATCCCACAGATAACAACATGGTTTTAACGGGTGACATGAATAGTAGCTTGGTATCATAATAAATTCCTTCTTTCTAGAGGTAAGTTAGACCTCCGACTTAACCCCTCGCTCTAAGTGCCGAAGGTGCGATTTATCGTGCATTCTGGAGAGGTACGAAAAGTTTGAATATGTGAAAATTATGTATCGCGCTTCTGCACGCAGCGTCCAGCTCGTGGGCAGTGAATGTTGTGCATAACGTCGCACTTGCCATAAACGTCATGGCTATGGCCGGTATAAACAGTTACATGCTCACCAATCGGGCCACAGTGCACCGAAACTCTGATGTAGCTGTAACGTTATTATGCAACATTTGTCAGGAAAGGTGCGAAATTGGAACTTGCAAAAGATCATTTGTTTAGTATATATACAAAAAATACATCTTATCAAAGCAGTTCCCTTTGCCATCTACGTACAGCGGCCACCTTTTCCAGATGCTACAGAAGCAAGCAGAGAAAGCTTTATCCAGGATGCTTTTCAACATAGTCAAAGTCGCACTCCCCATTGGTGCCATAGCTCAATGACAATTTATTTTCGGCGGCAATTTCACGCTGGTGACACGCATCTCAATTCAAATTTTCTGTTATCATGCGCACAGTAACGCGGCAATCTTCGTGCAGTCCCTCTTTCTGCGTCTGCAGCTGTACGTAACTTTCACTTGGCGGCCGACAGCAGATGATATTGCATCGCAAATAGACATGCAGATGCGCACGTTTACCCGCAAGTATCGTGGTATAGATACAAGGCACCCAAAGAGTATCTTAAGATAACACTTAAGACACACGCGCCTTCGATCCTGCCCAGGGTTACGTCTCCTGCGAGCGCATATAAATAAACTGGATATCTATTTTGTGACACACACGCACACACACAAAATGAAATCTGTCGTGAAATTTTTCTTGCTAAGAGGCAAGCCCGTTGAACCCACGCCTTTTACATAGCATTTTTTACGTCTGTTGGCCTATATCTGAGACCATTTTATCCGATTCGTCGGGTTTGTACGTATCGACGTTTAGAAAACGTTCAGGAGAAGTCAGCATAATGTCTACAGGACGTCTGCAGGACTTTTTCTACTTGTTAGAGACGCCGTACCTCGAAGCTGTCAATCATGTCGCGCGGCAGCTTCAGTGGTCCTCCCGGTGAACCAAGCTTGGCCCAGACAACGGCGTTCATGGCACAAAGCGCCACCAAGGCGACTGCGTACGCACCGTGCATCGCGTAGACGTCCCTTACAACACAGCGAGGAGAAGGACGCGGCTGCAAGCGCTTTAATAAGGAACTGCGTCCTTGCCACGTATACCGCTTTCATTTATCGCTACGACTGACTTATATGAAATGCATTTCGCCCCCAGTGCAATCATTATATCTTAATGTAACAATTATTTTTTTGACAGAGCGAGATGTAGTAGACGTGCATGCCGAACGGAACGGAGGTGCGTGTTTTTGCTCTGTCACTCATGTGGCGACATTGATGTGTTTCCAATCTTCCCCAATGGAAGGGACGTCGCTTGAAGCCAGAATTGTCATTTTTCTTTTGTATCGGCAATTGCGAACGTATCAGTCGTGTTCACGAGGGTATGACATTGCAGAGAAAATGGCAGGTTGGCAATGACAGGTACACTTCGTTTTTCACGCGACAAGTCGTTCGTGGTGTGCTCGAAAACAACATATTGGGTGCTATTTTGTAGGAATGCCTTTCTTTATGCCAATGCCTTTTCGCCTGACGTCACCGATTTTGGAAATGGTGGTTGCATACGCACGACGTTTTTTGGATAGTCCAATCAGAAGCTCCCTTCACTGGCCGGATGTTTCTTTCATGTTCTCTTCTCTTTTTGCGGGGCTGTATAGCAAATTTGTCTTGTAAAACAACACTCAATAAAAGCGGACTTCCATGCTGCGTTAAGCAGATTCATTTTGTAACCTTACAACGTAAAAGCTGCCGCCGCTTAAAGAAATGCAAACGCAAGTACTCCTATTTTTGAAGCCATAGCCACATATTGGTCGGATGTGCATCCAAGCCATGCCGTTGAGCGCACGCAAAATGGCGGCCTCTGTTTACCCAACAGCTGACAGCCGCTAGCGTGTCCGTAACGCAGCGCAACTAATTGCGGCCCACAGCGGTATAGTTGCGTGTGAGAAGAATCTGCGCTGCTTGCAGGAGCCGTGAGATACAGCAGAGTGAGGTGAGTAAATATTGCTCGTGTAGTGCTTATGTTGTCGTGTGGTTTTCGGTGCATCATGTCTGACGTGTGATAATTTCTTCTTTACGAAGGGCCAACAAGAATTAACCGTAACACCCGAGGACAAACTTTGCAACATAGTGGATCGAGAACTGTCAAGGCACTCAGCACCTTTCAATAGAGCACCGCCACGACAGAAAAATAGCCTCGTCAATGTGATCGCAGCAACGGTAATACTTCCTGGGCCTGGCGCCCCTGCACTGACGATTACGCTCCGAGAAAGAAGCTGCTACAACGGTAAATGTGAGTAGCGACTTTACCTTTTTTATATTAGTGGTATAAAAAGGCAAAAAATAATCAATTCGCAGTGAGCACTTTATGCAGGCGCTTAGCTTAGACAGAATGTTTGCCTGTAAATTTCTTACTTTGTTGCGGGCCGGCTGAAATTCCCAAGTTTGAAAATCGAGAATGGCGGTACCAAAAGGGCCCAGAGTTTCGAAAGAGCAAACCGATATTTTGGTGCAGTTCATCGAGCAGCACCCATACCTGGCGAGAGCTTCTACAGAGTTCTCGGCAAGTATGACTGCTGCTCGAAAGAACGAGCTATGGGAGGAGGTGGCTGCAGTCTTAAATGGACAGGACCCAGCGGTGAAGTCAACGAGCCGTTGGCGCAACCACTGGGCCAAAATGGCTCATAAGGCCAAGAAAGAAGCGGCCAGGGCCGCGAGCGAGAAGGGGTGCGCTTTCTAATGGTGCTGACAGTAACGTCGTTTCACGTAGTTGTTGTCGTTGTTGAGTTTGCAGGGCCACTGGAGGCGGCAGAGTAGGTGGAGTGGACGGCCGCGTCCTCGACATTCTGGGAGGACAGGCGGCGTCCTTGTTTCCCCCCACCCCCAGTTCTTCGCCGATAGCGAGGTGCGTACATTGGGTTTAAAAAGTGTTGTTTGTGCTGCATTACATTGTAATACAATATTGCAAAATCTCTTCAGCCATATTTTTTTCGTTTTTTGTGCAAGGTACAATATAGGTTATGTACTCTGAGCAGCAACTTGTGTAAATGATGCGCATTGCACACACTGCTCGCAATGTCTGAACACTACTCTGACTGCAGGACACAAGTTCGGAGGATGCTGCAGGGCCCTCCCGCAGTGCACCAGCAACAACTGCGTTTGTGGTGTCGGGTCCTGCAGCTGTTGCTGGGCCAAGTGGCCTTACACGTAAGTCAGTGATCCAGCTTTTGTTGTAGCATTGTTTGCAGTTGCTGTATGACCTTGCTATGAAGTAGCCCACTGTGCTGTTACTACCTTTGTGTCCAGCATTCAGCTCTTATTCATGGAGCAGAAATGCAAGCCTACAAATGACATGATGTTGTAATAGAGACTCCTTGTGCTTCTTATAGGTTATTGTAACCAGCAGCTTTCTGTGGCATCTTTCGCTCCAACTATGTGACTGCCTTGTGTATCATAATTGTAGCTATGCAGCTACAATGACATTTTGAAGTGACTGGTTAGGACAATCAAGCTGTGTGGGTCGGATAACATTGGATGAGCAGTGTTTGTTTTTGTCTTGCATGAAGAGCAACCGCCTACCCTCCAGCACCGACCCCCCAGCCTACCCCACGAGAGCCGCAGGCACACCCCCATAGGCAGTCGAGGCAGCAGGACCTCGAGGGCGCCGTCTAGATGGCTACTGTCGAATACGTTCGGCAGGGCCACTCGGCGGAAGCCAGGGCACAGGAGGAGGCCCGCTTCCGCCGACAAATGCTGGAGCAAAACCAGCGGGTATGTGTAAGGCCACAGACGTATATTTTTCTGCGTATGAAATTGACGAGCATATGGCCTCTCCAAAAATTAATCAGTAAACAAGCATAATGTACGCATACAGTGCTATGGTGATCATATCTTGCACACATTTGCGTGGAATAATATGTGTCAATATTTACGCAATTATGTGGCAAAAAGAAAGAAGTGGTATTAAGTTCAGGGAAGCAGGTATAACCATGTAAGACATCCTAATGGAATGGAACTGCACAAGTTTGATGGGCCAGAAATATATCTTCAGTGTTTAAATATACAGTGTCAATAGCCTCCAAATGCGGATGAATGCAACACACCAAGGCCTCGTTACTGAGC
The DNA here is from genome assembly GCF_050947875.1 of Dermacentor variabilis. Classification (NCBI taxonomy): domain Eukaryota; kingdom Metazoa; phylum Arthropoda; class Arachnida; order Ixodida; family Ixodidae; genus Dermacentor; species Dermacentor variabilis. Next base: position 29,412,757 of record NC_134575.1, on the reverse strand, counting down.
TTCTATAATTAAACTAATTACACATCTTATTTGCTAACAGCACCACGAGGCCCATATGGACGTCCTGCGCCAGCAGCATACCGTCCATATGGAGGTCCTGCGGCAACAACATGCTGTCCACATAGAGGGACTACAACAGCTGAGGGAGGAGGTCGGCAGCATGCGCGACGTTCAGCAGCAGCGGCTGGCAGTGGAACGGCGCTCACAGGAGACAAACCAGCGTCTCCTGCAGCTGCTGCTGGATGCACCGGCCCATGGTGGCAGCCAAGTCCCTCCCCCCTCTCGGGACCCACATATTTCAATAAGTACTAGCATAGGCAAGGAATTTTACACCATTTTTTATTAGCTTAAATTTTGCTGTTGTAGGAATAATATTGCTACGGAACAATATGTGCGATCACGAAAACGCGAGCAGTGTGAAGACGACGACAACGATTAGAAGCAAGCGCGGGCTGTTGCCTCTTGGCCAAGCGCAGCGTATTTTCTTGTAAATATACTTGTACATAGCTTTTCGTCTGCGTCTTTCTAGGTAACATATCTGGTGGAGGTGGACGTTCGCTGTACCTCGTCACGGAGCTTCGCAGTGGACGGTACGTCGAGCCTTCCTTCATCGATCCTGGCGACGACAACCGGACTCACCCGGCTCCGACAACTGCTGCCACTTCGACGACCTACATCACTGTCCCCGCTCCCTGTGATCCTGGCGTATTCTCGGGCAAAGATGGGGAAGACGTCGATTACTGGATCAGCCTGTATGAACACGTCAGCCGCAATAACTGGTGGGACCCTACTATTATGCTCGCCAACGTAGTCTTTTACCTCGGTGGCACACCTAGAGTTTGGTATCGCACGCACGAAGATGAGCTCACCAGTTGGGATTCACTTAAGACACAGCTTCGAGACTTGTTCGGCAACCCCTACGGTCACCGACTTGCCGCGCAGAAGGCGCTTTCCGGCCGTGTGCAGACGTCAACAGAGCCCTATGTCACATACATTCAGGACGTCTTGGCTCTGTGCCGCAAAGTTGACACCCACATGACTGAGTCAGACAAGGTTGCCCACATCCTCAAAGGCATTGCCGATGACGCCTTCAACTGGCTCGTTTGCAACAACGTAGCGACGGTGGATGCTGTTATAAAAGAGTGCCGCCGCCTGGAACTCGCTAAAAGCCGACATATTGACAAGCAGTTTGCCCGTCTGCCCAACAGCCCCGCGACATCTTCCTGTGCCGACACTCTTCATCCGAACAACATTGCCGATGTTACCAGGATCGTCCGGCGTGAGATCGAGGCCGCCTACCCGGCTTCTTTCGACTCCAGTCCCACCAATAGATCTGCAGTCACGGTCTCACTGATCCAGGCAGTTGTCCGCCAAGAGTTCGAAAACATGGGTATTCACACCATCTGCTCGGCCCATCGTTCTGATACCCGCCCGGTTTCTTCGATTCCGCCCCGTCCCGCATCTTCTTACCCACCACGTTTCCGCAACCCATCTGAATGGTGCACTGCTGACGAAAAGCCCATTTGTTTCCACTGCCATCGAATCGGTCACATTTCTCGGCACTGTCGCAGTCGCTGGAGTTCCCCGACCCGGTCTACTTATGCTGCCTACTCTCGCCCCCCAGGTGGCCCTTCTCGTCCCTAAGCCGCACGCTCCGATAACGCCGCCGCTGATTCTCCTACACCGAACCGCTCCTATTCTCATTCGCCTTCGCCCCAACAACGACAATCTCGCTCTCCCCAGCCCCGTCGCTCATATTCGCCGACTCCCTTCGGACGCCGCTCCCAGCCGGAAAACTAGACGATGCAGCGCCTCGAGGTGACTCTGCATTGGTCCCTACGCCGCCAAATCCTCTACTGACGTTGCCCACTCTTCTGAACCTTCTTTACGTGCAAGTTGACGGTGATTCTGTGTCTGCACTCATAGACACTGGGGCGCATCTGTCCGTAATGAGCGCTGACCTTCGTAACCGGCTCAGAAAAATTATCACGCCCGTCACGACGCCTGTTGTCCGTGTCGCCGATGGCGGAACAACCCCCGTAATTGGTATGTGTACCGCCCGCGTCTCTTTCGACGATCGCTCAACAATCGTGCTATTCACAGTCATCGCCCACTGTCCCCACGACATCATCCTCAGCTTATACTTCCTCTCCGAACATTCTGCTCTCATCGATTGTTCCGCCAGTACTCTCCGCCTTGACCTGCCTGTTCTGGATCCTGCTGAACCACACCCCAGTCGCCTCAGTTCCGTCGACTTCGTTCACTTGCCACCTTCGGCACTGACCTACGTTGACCTAGTGTCATCCCCACCAGTCCCCGACGGTCACTACATCGCGGCTCCTATGCCAGACGTCCTCCTTAGACACGGGATCACAGTACCTCATACAGTTTTATCTGTTACGGCGAATTGCGTCTGCCTGCCAGTGGTCAACGTTGGCTTGACGACACAAGTGTTGCCACGCGGGATATCTCTGGCCCAGCTTTGCTCATTCGAGGATCACTCAGTCCATTGTAGTCTACTGCATCCATTGCAGTAGACGACACTTCATCCGATACTCCTCTACCATCGCAGTCGGCAAATTGTACCATCGCTGACTTACAGAAAACGATTGCGCCCGACTTGCCGTCCGAGCACGCTCGTGAACTCTACCGCGTTCTGTTTTTCTACCACGATATTTTTGACATTAACGATCATCCTTTGGCCCAAACTACAGCTGTCGAACATCGCATTAATACCGGCGATGCCCCTCCTACTCATCGCCGCCCGTATCGAGTGTCACCAGCTGAGCGTCAAGTTATTCACGCAGAAGTTCGCAAATGCTTGCCAAGAACATTATTGAACCATCATATAGTCCATGGGCGTCACCTGTTGTACTGGTCAAAAAGAAGGATGGCTCATGGCGCTTTTGCGTGGACTATGGGCACCTTAACATGGTTACCAAAAAGGACGTGTATCCCCTACCTCGGATTGATGACGCCCTTGACTGCCTCCACGGTGCTCGCTATTTCTCCTCTATTGACCTTTGCTCCGGCTACTGGCAGATTGCCGTGGACGGTCTCGACCGCGAGAAGACTGCTTTTGCAACACCCGACGGTCTTTATCAATTCAAAGTGATGCCATTCGGTCTATGTAACGCCCCTGCCACTTTTGAACGCATGATGGACTCCCTTCTTCACGGTTCCAAATGATCCACGTGCCTGTGCTACTTGGATGACGTTATCATATTCTCCCCAACGTTCGATACGCACCTCGAGCGCCTCTCAGCAGTCCTGGAGTTTTTCGTCGAGCCGGTCTGCAACTCAACGCATCGAAGTGTCAATTCGGCCGTCGCCAGATTACCGTCCCTGGACATCTCGTTGACGCGAACGGAGTGCAACTGGACCCAGGCAAGATCCATGCTGTTGCGCACTTCCCTGTTCCGAAGTGTGTCAAGGATGTGCGCAGCTTCATCGGCCTTTGTCCCCCGTTTCGTGAGAAATTTCGCCGCCATTTCACGGCCACTAACCGAGTTTTTGAAAAAAGACGCCCCTTTCCAGTGGGGCGATAACGAGGCCTCTGCATTCTCACATCTAATCGACATTCTCACAGCGCCTCCCGTTCTGGCCCATTTCGATCCTTCTGCGCCTACCGAAGTCCGTACTGATGCCAGCGGTCACGCAATTGGCGCAGTACTGGCACAACGCCAGCGTGGCCACGACCGTGTTATCGCTTACGCCAGCAGGCTCCTCTCACCCGCGGAGCGCAACTATTCCATCACTGAGCGTGAGTGTCTGGCCCTAGTTTGGGCGGTTGCGAAATTCCGCCCATACTTATATGGCCGACCCTTTTCCGTTGTCACAGACCATCACGCGCTTTGCTGGTTATGCTCACTGAAAGATCCTACAGGAAGACTTGGTCGCTGGGCCTTACGCCTCCAAGAATATTCGTATAATGTCACCTATACATCTGGCAATCTGGCGGACTACACAAGGACGCTGACTGCCTGTCTCGCTACCCGGTCGACGAGCATGACGACGCCGACAGTAGTAGCGCCAACGGCATTTTCTCTGTGTCTGCCTTCGCTAACATTGCCGATGAGCAGTACCGAGACCTATCGCCTCGAGCACTTATCGAGCGTCTGCGCTGAACACCTACCGACGCATCCGTTCGCCGATATGTTCTCCATGCCGGCATTCTGTATCGAAGGAACTTCCTGCCTGACGGCTCTGATCTTCTTCTTGTCGTGCCAAAAGAGCTACGACAGAAATCCAAGCACGCGGGGCTGCCTCTTGCGTGCAGTCTGTGCATTCTGGCGGCCGTGTTGTAGCAGCCGACGCGCAGCCGAAGGAGAAACGAGCGGTCCCAGCGGGAGAGACCCGCGCGGTGGAGGAGGCGAGAGCGTACCTGCAGCAAAGCGCGGATCCGGGTGCGGCCCGCTGAGGATGCGCAGGATCGTCGTCTTGGCCACGTCGAAACGGGTGACGGAGCTGGCGAGGGGGGAGCGAGTCGAGAGAGCTTGCTTCGCGAGAGTGTCGGCCGCTTCGTCCCGGGCAGGCCGATGTGCGCGGGGACCCACTGCAATGCCAAATCGAAGCCATGATTTACGTGATGGCGTAGGTTTGATCCCACGCGCTGCACAAGCGGAAGACAGGCATAGTCCTTCCTCAGAATGCAGAGCCGCACGCGAGTCCGACAGTATCGCGGCAGACGAAACAGCGCACTGCTGAAGAAGTAGGTCAGCCGCGAGGTCAATCGCCGCGAGTTCGGCGACTGTCGACGAGGCAGGAAAACGAAGGCGGCACTGTCGAGACGCAGAAATGTCCGGTGCCGTGCACGCGGCAGCGGCGGAACCGTCACTGGACACGGATCCGTCGGTGTACACTAGGAGTCGGTCGCGTATATGTTCGAAGATCAATGCAGCCGTCTCCTGCTGCATGGCACACAGTGCTGTTTGTCGCTTGCTCTTGACGCCCGGGACGGTGATGTTTACGTCGAGGAGCGCGGAGGCGTGCGGCTCAGGCGGCAAGGGGAGGAGTTGAGGCAAAGAGACGATGCGAGTGCTGAACTCGGTGGCACGCTGGCCCATGCCCGAGCCCTCGAGGGCGTGGAGGCGGCACACGAGACGTTGACCCTGTGGCGACCGTTGCAGACGCTCGATGTGGTGAAGCGCTTGTTTCCGCGCGCGATGAGGGCGGCCAGTTTCCCGCTTCGGCGAGAGTTGCCCCCACTTGCGGGAAGCGGTGAAGCGCGTACATTTGGCGAACTGCGGTGCGGTACTCGAGGTCGACGGCCTTCCAGTTGGCTGCACTGGCGCTGGTGAGTGGGAGCGCGTAGAGCGCTCGCGACGTTGCGATCGAGTTGCATACTCGGAGCGCAAGATCCGGTGTGCAGCCGCGGCCTCGGGCGAGCACGCGGGGCTGCCTCTTGCGTGCAGTCTGTGCATTCTGGCGGCCGTGTTGTAGCAGCCGACGCGCAGCCGAAGGAGAAACGAGCGGTCCCAGCGGGAGAGACCCACACGGGGGAGGAGGCGAGGGGGCGTACCTGTAGGAACTCGCGCATCCGGGTGCTGCAGGCGGAGGATGCGCAGTATTGCCGCTTTGGCCTAAAGTCTAAAACCTAAGTCTAAAGCCTAAAAAGTCATATAGCGCTCACTCTGTTCTCCGTTCGCTTTCATTACCCCTTCCACCTTCCTTTTTGCTCTTTCTGAATTGCGCTAAAAGCCTTCAAATGTCATATAGCGCTCTGCCCTCCGTTCGCTTTAATTGCCCCTTCCACCTTCCTTTTTGCTCTTTATGAGCTGCGCTACAAGCCCAAAAAAGTCATATAGCACTCACTCTGTTCTCCGTTCGCGTTCATTGCCCCTTCCGCGTTCCTTTTTGCTCTTTCTGAGCTGGTCTACAAGCCTAAACAAGTCATATAGCGCTCTGTCTGTGCTCTGTTCGCTTTTATTGCCCCTTCCACCTTTCTTTTTGCTCTTTATGAGCTGCGCTACAAGCCCCAAAAAAGTCATATAGCGCTCACTCTGTTCTCCGTTCGCTTTCATTACCCCTTCCACCTTCCTTTTTGCTCTTTCCGAGCTGCGCTACAAACCTAAAGAAGTCGTATAGCACTCACTATGTTCTCCGTTCGCTTTCATTACCCCTTCCACCTTCCTTTTTGCTCTTTATGAGCTGCGCTATAAGCCCCAAAAAAGTCATATAGCGCTCACTCTGTTCTCCGTTCGCTTTCATTACCCCTTCCACCTTCCTTTTTGCTCTTTCCGAGCTGCGCTACAAACCTAAAGAAGTCGTATAGCACTCACTATGTTCTCCGTTCGCTTTCATTACCCCTTCCACCTTCCTTTTTGCTCTTTATGAGCTGCGCTACAAGCCCCAAAAAAGTCTTATAGCGCTCACTCTGTTCTCCGTTCACTTTCATTACCCCTTCCACCTTCCTATTTGCTCTTTCCGAGCTGCGCTACAAACCTAAAGAAGTCGTATAGCACTCACTATGTTCTCCGTTCGCTTTCATTACCCCTTCCACCTTCCTTTTTGCTCTTTATGAGCTGCGCTGCAAGCCCCAAAAAAGTCATATAGCGCTCACTCTGTTCTCCGTTCGCTTTCATTACCCCTTCCACCTTCCTTTTTGCTCTTTCCGAGCTGCGCTACAAACCTAAAGAAGTCGTATAGCACTCACTATGTTCTCCGTTCGCTTTCATTACCCCTTCCACCTTCCTTTTTGCTCTTTATGAGCTGCGCTACAAGCCCCAAAAAAGTCATATAGCGCTCACTCTGCTCTCCGTTCGCTTTCATTACCCCTTCCACCTTCCTTTTTGCTCTTTCCGAGCTGCGCTACAAACCTAAAGAAGTCGTATAGCACTCACTATGTTCTCCGTTCGCTTTCATTACCCCTTCCACCTTCCTTTTTGCTCTTTATGAGCTGCGCTACAAGCCCCAAAAAAGTCATATAGCGCTCACTGTGTTCTCCGTTCGCTTTCATTACCCCTTCCACCTTCCTTTTTGCTCTTTCCGAGCTGCGCTACAAACCTAAAGAAGTCGTATAGCACTCACTATGTTCTCCGTTCGCTTTCATTACCCCTTCCACCTTCCTTTTTGCTCTTTATGAGCTGCGCTACAAGCCCCAAAAAAGTCATATAGCGCTCACTCTGTTCTCCGTTCGCTTTCATTACCCCTTCCACCTTCCTTTTTGCTCTTTCCGAGCTGAGCTACAAACCTAAAGAAGTCGTATAGCACTCACTATGTTCTCCGTTCGCTTTCATTACCCCTTCCACCTTCCATTTTGCTCTTTATGAGCTGCGCTACAAGCCCCAAAAAAGTCATATAGCGCTCACTCTGTTCTCCGTTCGCTTTCATTACCCCTTCCACCTTCCTTTTTGCTCTTTCCGAGCTGCGCTACAAACCTAAAGAAGTCGTATAGCACTCACTATGTTCTCCGTTCGCTTTCATTACCCCTTCCACCTTCCTTTTTGCTCTTTATGAGCTGCGCTACAAGCCCAAAAAAAGTCATATAGCGCTCTGTCTGTTCTCCGTTCGCGTTCATTGCCCCTTCCGCGTTCCTTTTTGCTCTTTCTGAGCTGTGCTACAAGCCTAAAAAAAGTCATGACATACAAACTCATGGCATACCAAAGGGGATGGCAAAGACTTGAAAAATTATAGACCGATCAGCTTACTGTCCGGGGCCTACAAAGTATTTACTAAGATAATCGCTAATAGAATCAGGGACACCTTAGACTTCTGTCAACCAAAGCACCAGGCAGCTGAATTCCGTAAAGGCTACTCAACAATAGACCATATTCACAATATCAATCAGGTGATAGAGGAATGTGCGGAATATAACCGACCCTTATATGTAGCTTTCATTGATTACGAGAAAGCGTTTGATTCAGTCGAAACCTGAGCAGTCATGGATGCATTATGGAATCAGGGTGTAGATGAGCCGTATGTAAAAATACCGAAAGATATCTATAATGGCTACACAGCCACTGTACTCCTCCATAAAGAATCAACAAAATCTCAATAAAGAAAGGCGTCAGGCAGGGAGATACGACCTCTCCAATGCTATTCACAGCGTGTTTACAGGAGGTATTCAGAGACCTGGATTGAGAAGAATTGGGGATAAGAGTTAATGGAGAATACCTTAGTAAGTTGCGATTCGCTGATGATGTTGCCTTGCTTAGTAACTCGGAGCCCAATTGCAATGCATGCTCACCGACCTGGAGAGGCAAAGCAGAAGGGTAGGTCTAAAAATTAATCTGCCGAAAACTAAAGTAATGTTTAATATATATAATACATCTAGTTAGGGCAGGTAGTGACCGCGGATCCAGATCATGAGACTGAAATAATCAGAAGAATAATAATGGGCTGGGGTGCGTTTGGCAGGGATTCCCAGATCATGAACCTCAGGTTGCCATTATCCCTAAAGAGGAAGTGTATAACAGCTGTGTCTTACCACTACTCATGTACGCGGGAGAAACCTGGATGCTTACGAAAAGGGTTCTACTTAAATTGAGGACAACGCAACGAGCTATGGAAAGAAAAATGATGGGTGTAACGTTAAGCGTAAGAAAATTGCAGATTAGGTGAGGGAACAAACGCGAGTTAATGACATCTTAGTTGAAATCAAGAAAAAGAAATGGGCATGGACAGGGCATGTAATGAGGAGGGAAGATAATCGATGGTCATTAAGGGTTACGGACTCGATTCCAAGGGAAGGGAAGCGTAGCAGGCGGCGGCAGAAAGTTAGGTGGGCGGATGAGATTAAGAAGTTTGCAGGAACAACATGGCCACAATTAGTAGATGACCGGGGTAGTTGGAGCAGTATGGGAGAGGCCTTTGCGCTGCAGTGGGTGTAACCGGGCTGATGGTGATACCAGCTCACCCAAACTTCCACGCTTTTGACTTTTCGTGCTTGAGAATAACTCATAATAGTTCCCTGTCTACGTTGTTGTAGGGTCTCTTAATATATAGAAATGCTATTCATAAAGGTCTATTCTGAGCTTCTGAAATCTCCGTACACTCAGTTATTACTAACATATCCTCCTCTAAGCGTCTGCCTGGAGCGAGCCCATTCTGTAGATCCCCCAGTGCATCATTTTCTTTTCACCCGCTTTGAGAGTTCTAATTTTATGGCTTACATTGCCGTTCTATCCCCGACGTCACCGTAACTGGCCTGTACAACTCGTCCTATCCTTATCACCTTTGCCTTTATAGATGAGGTTCATCTATCTTTCACACCATCGAACCAGAACTTGTTTAATAATTTGCCCAATGGCATTAGTGGGATGTGCCTTCCTCTTTGGTCCGATGTTTTTGGTTAGCTGCATCGCGATTTGATGGGGTCCTGCTGCTATGTTTTTTGGGGCATTTTCTTCAGCTTTTTCTTCAATAAAAACTTTCTGCGCGTATTTTTGATCTCTCAGGCTTCTTTGTTGTTGTTGTTGTTGTTGTTGTTGCTGGATCTGTTTGAGCCTGAACTACGCTTTCTTTCGTACCAATGTTAACCCTAACCTTGTCCGTCATGCACTGCAGCGCATCGTCTTCATCTCTTATAGTCGTCTGCAAGTGTTTAGTTAGAACTTCGAGTGCTCTTACATGGTTCCAGAATAATTTGCGGTGCGCCTTGGTCTCTTTTGCAAATGTTATGCATCCAATGTGCACGTGTGTGTTTAATTTTCTCTTGCACGAGACCACTCGCCACCCTTTTCTATTATAGGTATTTGTTACATCTAAGGAGAACCTCTTCTTTTTGTAATCCCAACTTTTTGGCTTCTCGGTGCACCCTAGATGCCTGCTTACGATATTTAAAAAAAATATTAAATTAGGGGGTTTTACGTGCCAGAACCACTTTCTGGTTATGAGGCGCGCCGTAGTGGGGACTCCGGAAATTTGGGCCTCCTGGGGTTCTTTAACGTGCACCTAAATCTAAGTACACGGGGATTCGATCCCGCGACCTCGTGCTTAGCAGCTCAAGACTATAGCCACTAAGCAACCACGGCGGGTCTTACGATCTGCTATAGATTACTTAACTTCGTTGTTCCTCCACTTACGTGGTTTTCTCTTTCCAGTCCAACAATGTTTTGCCTTATATCTGTCGTATCTCCTGCTGCATAAACATCCACCCGTTCCTTACATTCCCAGAGTGTTGTAGGAAACGCGTACATTTCTTTCTCATAGTTTTTTTTTGTTGAGATTTCTGTCATTCGCTTTTCATTCATTTTTAGAAATCCTGATGTGATTGGTTTATGTTTTGCCGTAGTACCACTCCCATATTTTAAGGTTAAACGTTTATGATCGCTGCCCAGGCTATTTTTTCCGTGTCCATATATCATTATTTGGTCTAGTCGTTCGTAGGCTGTTTCTGACACTAAGTCGTAATCGATACATGGCTACCTACTTCCGCATTGCCATTTTACCTGCCCATAACACTTATACTCCCTGTTACCTAGTATATAGTTGTGTTCATCGCACAGATCCAATGCAAGAGAACCGTTGTAATCAGTATGTCCGTCTAAATGATCCATGTGCGCATTCATATATCTCGCTAATATCACCTGGCCCGATTTCTTGAACTCAATAAAATCACTGCTAATGCAGTCAATCGTTTATACGTTTTTATCTCTGCTATCACGTCCTGTTCATCCCTGAGGACTGATGATTTATTTGCATTCTCTTTGAAACCGGGCTGTGACAAATAGTCACCTAACCAATTGAGCTACCCAGGTATGATATACATGGTTTTCATTGTAGGATTTCTGTGTATATATCTTTAATTCGTTCTCTTCCTCCTAGATGGATGGATGGACGTTATGAGCGTCCTCTTTGCAACGGGACAGTGGGTTGCGCCACCAAGCTCTTGCTATTATACTGCCTAATGTCCTACCCAGGTTAAAAAAGAAAAGAAAACACGATGAATTCCTATAACCAAAATTTTTGGCCCCCTATTGGGAACCTTGTTTTCGTACGCCTCCGTTTTTTTTTTGTCGTTTCCCTACTTCCAGCAATCTTCCAATCACCTCTTACTAATCTCTATTGCGGACATGTTTACTTTCCCCCTACTCTAGCTTAACCCAAGGGCTTCAAGGATTCCAGTGGTGCCTAAATCGACCGCTCGGCAGATGTCTTCACATTCTAATAAAACATGCTCCATTGCTTCCTTAGCTTTACCGCAGCAAGCACATGCTTCTTCCTTCTTATATCTCCCTTTATTGGTGCGTTTTCTGAAGTAAACTGATCTTGCTTCGAAAACTAACGAACTTCCGTTTGAGTTATCATAAATTGTTTCTTTCCTGATTTCGTTTTTCCTGTTAAGTAGTTAATCATGGCAAGTTTCTTTTCCGTTGGCGCCACCCATGAGATTATTTCAGCCTCTCTGAATTTCCGCTTGACTTTCTTTGTTGCTGTGTTGTTCACCCTACGGGCCGCGCATACTTGCTGATAAGCTTCCTAGTCATTTTCCTCAACTGTGAATCAATGTTTTCCCTGTATAGATACTTCAACACTCTCCCAGCCCATTTACTTTCTTCCATATTCCCCAGTCGTGCTTCATAATCAATTTTACTGTGAGCTTCCCTCACTTCAAAACTACTCCAGCCCATATTACCCTGCACAGCTTCATTTGTAGTCTTCCCGTGAGCGCCCAATGCGAGGCGTCCCACTCATCTTTGATTCCCATCGAGTCTTCATTGTACCCCTGCTTTCAAGCAAGCAACCGGATTTCCAAAAGTAAGTCCTGGGACTATTACACCTTTCCACATACCCAGGAGCACCTCGTATCTATTGTATCCCCATAGCCCTCTGTGTTTCCTAATGTCTGAATTTCTCTTTCCCTTTACTGTTATTGTTTTTCTTGTGTTTCCATATATCTATTGCCTTCGTATATCCATATACCAAGGTATTTATATTCTTTTACCCGAGGTATTTCCTGGCCCTCTATTGCCAGTCTCTGTTCACTGTTCTCATTGAATACCGTAACACCTGATTTTCTAACAGTAAATTTCAGACCTAAAGTATCGCCTTCCTGTCCACATATATTAGCCAGACGGTGTAAATCACTTTGCTTGTTAGCAAGCAACACAATATTGTCCGCATAAAATAAACCTGGAAGCTGCTACTCTGCTACTGTACCCGCCTGTTTGTATGAGATATTAAACCCGATATTACTTCCTTCTAGCGCCCTCTCCACCCTCAACATGTACATCATAATCAGCATTGTGCATAAAGGGCACCCCTGCCTCAGTCCCTTGTTGATATCGACTGTCTCCTCGCTCCTCAACCTTTCCCATTCAACGCAAACGGTATTTTCTAGGTAAATCTCTCTCAAAAGCTGTAGACAATCGTCACCTAAGCCTTCCCCTTCAAGAATATCCCACAAGATATTGCGGTCTACGCTATCACAGGCTCCTGTAATGGCTAAAAAGGCTACTTATAGCGGTCTGCTTTCTACTTTTGATATTTCAATACATCAAGAAAGAACAAATAAGTTATCATACAAATGCCTACCTATTTTGAAGCCATTCTGAAGTTCTCCCAAAATGTCATTATTCTCTGCCCATGCTTGCAGCTTTAATTTGGCTGCCTGCATTACTAGCCTGTATATTACCGATGTAATGGTCAACGATCTATACGAGTGAATTGTATCTTTCTCCCCCTTACCTTTATCAATTAAATTCATTATAGCTTGTCGCAACCTGTCTGGTATTCGTCTATCTTTTGAAGCTTTTTTCCATTGCTTTCATCAGAGCTTCCTTACTTTTTGGCCCTAGTTCATTAATCAGCCTAACCGGAACCTCGTGTATCCCTGTGGCCGCGCGCTTAGGTATTTTCCCTTCGGCTTTCTTCCAGTTGAATTTTGTCAGCACCAGCTCTTTCTGTATCTGGTTGTCTTTCATGCTCTTTCTTTCTTTTTTTCCCGACATCTCCAAACAGCGCTTCTAGCGGCCGCCCCCTGCAAACATGCGCGTTTTCTGTAGGAGACTGTCGTTTTTCTCGAACAACTAATCATAGGAGCAATCTTCAAAAAAAAAATCACCTAGATATAGGCCCTACGCGCCTAACCCAATATCTCATGCAAGCGGTCCGATTACTTACGGCCGAAAACACGTTCTAAATTACAGGCGAAGTTTGAAGTGTGGGAGTCTACGGAAAAGTTGAAATATTGGATGCTTTTTTGGCCAGTGAGAAAGTGATTTGCGATGAAACTATGGGATCGATTGGTATATTCCTGGAGATTTATCAACTTTAATGGCTCAGATTTCAGCTGGTGGTGGCAGCAGCTCTTTAAATAGCAAGAAAGTCGTTCCAAAATCATAGTTTTCGTAACGAGTTCGCGGAACGGTATAGTGATATAGACAGACCCATAAACTTGGTTTCTGCCGGCAACAGCGCATCCAAGAGATAGCCAAGTGCTTTGAAACACGACAGATCGAAATGTATGATACCTCTGATATCTCTTATCTGATAAATGTATCGGTGTGAGTTAGCAGGTTCGAAGACGGTTGTGCCTTGCTTTTCTTTATCACTTTGTCGCAGCTTCATCTGGTAGTTTTCCGCCCGATGGAAAATCCCGAAATGCATGGCTGGGTCATTTAGTTACGCTTTTTAAAAATTAAATTATGGGGTTTTACGTGCCAAAACCACTTTCTGATTATGAGGCACGCCGTAGTGGAGGACTCCGGAAATTTCGACCACCTGGGGTTCTTTAACGTGCACCTAAATCTAAGTACACGGGTGTTTTCGCATTTCGCCCCCATGAAAATGCGGCCGCCGTGGCCGGGATTCGATCCCGCGACCTCGTGCTCAGCAGCCTAACACCATAGCCACTGAGCAACCACGGCGGGTTTACGCTTTTTGTTTCTTTCTACCTGCGGCAAATCTTTCGTGCCAAAAATAGCTGGCTGGTTTTGTGAACATAGGAACTTCCAAACTTGTTTTGCATTTTAGGCAAAATGTATTTCAGACAACAAACTCAGTTAACGTGCTTTCAAAGTTTCTGTCTTTAGGTGAGGATTTATGAAAATATTAATAAGAAGAATTTTTGCCTTTGCAGCTATGTCATAACGAAGACGTGCTTGTGTAAGGCTTGGGCTGCTTGAAACCTACAAGAAGAAAAAGAGTCCAGTGTGCGAAATTAAAAGACACAAAAGAAGAAAAATCATGAGCAGCTGCCGACATAGTATTGGTAAAAAAGAATACAGTGGAAGCTATTTGACAGAGTACATGTGCATTATATCAAAGCAGGATTTTTGCGTACCTGATTATGGGTGAAAATGAAGAATCTACAAATTATCGCACAATTTTGTTTGCTGAGTACGAACTGGTACGCCGAAACTTAAAAATTTTACGCTCAATATGTAGCAGACTTGTCTTATCATTCGAAGCATTCCCATTCATCTTAACGAAATTTTAGATATAGTAAAAGCCTTCATATATTTTTACCACAACGCACACACACGAGTATTGGAATTTATGCAGAAAGACACAGTGATGTGTTTGTTAATGTAGCCTGTTGTGTAAAAAGACATGGCGATTCTAACCGCAGACCCTTTTGGAGTTGTGCCTACAAAGTTGTGCGACAACAACTTGTCCTCGGCTACAATCACCACAATTGCTATAGCATTCTGCTGTTCAGTCTATTGCCCAATCAAATCACAGCGCTGTGATATATTTACTCGTGCAATTATTCCGCAATTATGCGAGAAGGAATGAAGGAAAAACTTTATTGCTCTATTTACACATTTCAGCGGCTAACAGAGGTCTTCATGTTTTACTGAAGTCTCCCTCGTCTTGAGTGGTCGGCGCGCCTATTCCAGAGCGCCGCTGAGCCTGGCCACTTTGAGAGCGTGCTACCCCAATCCTTTTTGGACTGTGAGCACGCCGCTGGTAAACAGGCCCTCCCACTGTTCCGCACTGGGGAATATTCTGTGAGAATATTCTTTTACCCCAAACTTAACGTGTTTCAACAATTGAAGAAACACGAGAAAAGACCGTGAAGGTTTTCTAGATATGTTCCTATATTAGAATCGTTTACTGCCCATATCGGTACGGTGGTTTTGTCACGACCACGCCAGCGCCCACTGAGCACGCTTCTTCATTTTCTCCACTGGCTATACATAAAATCTAAAGGTGTCGTTCGTTGTAAGTTAGTAGCACAATGGCAGCTGAGCCTTTCATATGGTCCCGCTAAGCCACACATCCCCTCTTCTGACATTGGGCCACAAGATGTGTCAATTTTCGCCATTGAATTTCGCCCTTTCCTTTTCTCAGACAGCTTCGGGAGGTACTCGAGATGAACAGGCCATGTTTTGTAGAAGTCCTGACAATTGAGTAAAATTTTACAGGCAATCTTATTATCCTTTATTTGTTTACAGATTTATTACAGCCAAGCTGTTATGGCCGACTTTCCCCAGGATCGCGTCCGTATGTTAACGCAAAGCTATCACCATCACGATTGGCTCCAGCATCGTAGTCTTCCACGGCTGGTTCGTTGGCGCCCCTCGGCGCTACCGCGCGAACGCGCTCGTGCCAGTGCTCCCACGTTCGTCGTCGCAACTAATCAAGAAACACAAAGACGTAACCAATTTTACCGTGAAGCTGTTAAGGGCTAGTCCTCCCGAGCATAGAATTCCCTACAAAAATTACCAGAGGGAACTCTGGCGCTAGTGCCTGCGGGAGCTGCAATGGGAGCGGTTGTACCAGCATGGGAATTATGGGAAGTACATGGATTTGCCTAAACTTCGTTTTTTTTTGCTTTAAACGGCTTTGTGACTTTCGAAACTCGTCATTTCAACAGTGTAGTGCGTAATAAATAATTAAATAAACATCATTAGAGTTGCCCTACGGCAGGATTCGAACACAGGAACCCTAGCACAGAAGCCTGATATTGAAATCATTAAGCCATAGATCAGCAAATCTATTTTCAGTCATTTAATCATCCTTATCCACCCCAATCCCATACCGCTGTATGCCCTGAGGCATTTACCCTCGCATTTAAAAAGAAAACATTAAGTCACGGACGCATGTATCGACAAGCGAATGAAATGCCCTTATGAATTTATCGTGGGCAGGCCAGTGCCTTGAGACGCTTGGCGCGTTTCGATTTGGCCACCTGGACAAGCTCAATCGTTGCAATTAATAGCAATTGTACGCGTTCCCAGCGTCTTCTGCAATTCGAAGAATATAGATTGCGCTGAAATATACGGCGATAAGATTTCTATAGCCCAATATACAAAGCTACAAGAACGTCTGAATGCACAAGCACGAAGATCAGACAAATCTATGTACACTCTGTAAATTTTACACTCAGCCCCCAACGCACATCGCTCTCAAGATACGGCCGCGCGACCGTGCGCAGACGCCACATACGCAGTGGTAGCAGGGAGATTATTTGTACGGTAAATAGAGCCTCTCGCTCTGCGTTTCTTTACCCGTAATAACATGACATAAGATCTAATCCGCAACTAAGACGGAGTGAGAAGTACGATAGATGGAACCCCCAGCACGCTTAAATAACACATTTGACTCGTTCTTTGCAGAGACATCAGTCCTATTAAATGCACTGCTCTATGTGGACATGGCCACGGTCACATCGCGACTAAAAGAATAAATTCACTGACGGCCTTCACCGTACTCATGTGCGATTGGATGGACAGCGAACTTGAGCTGAATGATGACGTTCGTTGGAAATTTAGAATGACAAGTCAGCTTCCGGCAATGTCAACTTCTTTGGCGGCAGTGGCATGCGCAGCGGTAAAGGCATCTCGTGCATCTGCAGTGCCCATTTTACAGCTTGTTCCCGCTGCTATCTACAGCAAGCAGTATGCGTGCTGGAAGGCTTCAGGGGACAGACCGGGAAATCGTGCAGCTGCTCTTAATTACGCTGAGTAATATCAGCGCATAGTGACGACTGCCATTTCCGTGCGCTGCTAGCCTCTGGCAACGTGCGATTCACCGGCGTGTCTGAACACGCAGAAGAACGTAGCCGCTGTCAGCATCAGCGGATAGCTTAAAACGAGCTATATAATGGGCGTGCACATCTTTGGTAGCCGTGGCAGCATTGCGGTCAACGCATCCTACGCATCTACATTGCCTATCTTTTTTTTTAAGTTAGTGTTTGTACACGAGTGCCATTTTTGGTCCTCTTTTTTTTCTTTTACTAAGTAGCTGTCACTGCTGCATCCGCTGTTTTACCTTGCATCTTTCTTTTGTGTGTGCGTGCTGATGTCGTCACTAGTCATGCAGAAGTTAATCGATGACTTAAGGCATGAATTACGGCAGGAGCTAAAGACAGTCCGTGGGGCTGTAGAAACGGTGTTCCGCGCGCACTTGAAAGCACTGTGAACAGACGTTCGTGATGACGTACGCAGTATGGACGACACGAATGCTGCATTCGGCATTCGACAAGAATTCGACGAGAAATTCTGCAGAATTGCGACGTCATGAAGGTGGACGATTCCGAGCTGCAATGTGAAAATGGTAAGCCATGCGCTGAACTCGATGGAATCAAGAAAAGCCTTACAGACGCGGAGTCTCGTTTACAACACACTCCGAACAATACTCGAGGGAAGAAAACACCGAAACTAATGACATCGAGGAAAGCTCCAAGCGAGGAGGTAACTGCTGCTGTTTGCAAACTTCGGCTGCTTTCAGGGATTGCCTTATATGACATCGAAGCTCGTCCCCGTGTTCGTGCTTAAAAACCAGCCAGGCTGCATTATTGTACAGTTCACGCGACGACAAGAAAGAAGGCAAGAAAGCTGCGCCTTGAGAACCGCGACTTTGGCAACGAATCAGCGTCGCCGGTCTGCGTGAATGCTCAGTTATGTCCAATACTAAAACGTCTTCTCGCAATTGCTGGGACTAGAAAGCTCGAAAGTGGGTGGAAATGCGTACGGGGTCGTAATGGGAAGATCTTTGCGAAAAAGAATTGGATGGCTCAGAGACACTTACCTTAGGGCAGGAGCCCGAGTTGGAAAAGACCCACTAAACAGCTTTGAATATTTATCGAGTACACTTGCAAATGGAGCAATACGAAGATTACGGATTACGGGGGCGCATTAGTTAGAAAAGTAACATTATGACAGAAAGTGTTAAAGCCAATCAGACAGTATACTGAATCGAATACGAAGGCGCTGAGCGAAGCGTATGCCTCAAATTACTTTGGCAATATGTTTTGTAGAAACGTACTATGACTGACATCGAATCGGCTCTTGGCAACGACTATTATCGTGAATGCATTCAAACACGAGGACAGTTTTTCAAGCTGCAATGTTGTACATGTCGGATAGAATCAATGAAATGGGAGGGTCACTACATTGCGAAGTCAGATACAATCTGACGTTGGCTATCGTCTTGGTGACAACAATGATAACCTTTTTTTTAAATTAATCAGCATACATGGCGCGGTCGTTTAAGCTCGGTATTAGAGGCCGGGACATTCAAGTTAATATGCGTTCGCATTTTGCAAGTACAAGAGCGAAAGTGTTGTTTTTTTCTCCTCTTTGATGGCTTCGTCTACAAATGAAGCTGCAAAAATTTTGAATGCGCTTAAGCTTCGCCTTTAAGGGTAGAATGCGATATCATATTCAAAGATACCTCATTGCTTCTCACGCTTCCTGGGAACTCCACCTTATGTAACCGTAACGTTTACCGGCAAACGCTGGCGAATATCGCTGTGCACGAAGGCAAGCTTTCTCGTAGTAATGCGGCCTCTTGTGTGCGCCGATCCCGGAGGCTGTGCACAGATGCCCAAAGAAATTACGTCATTGTGAAATTCCTGTTATTGTTTCCCAGTTTAATATTTAGGTCTGAGAAGATTTAACAAAAAAAAGGCTCGCGCTTTGTCGTTTTATGACATTCGTTTTTGGAATGTCATTTTCAAAATTGCGAGAACAAACTTTGTGAAGAATGTAAGAAGGTATGATTAACTTTAGTGATGGAACGGTTTGGCTATATAACCCGCATATGCCACATGTCATATAGCAAGGTGTGGCATATATATATACTTAAATATATACGACAATTTTCGTTCACGGACAACGCAGCCGACACCGAATTTTCTATGACACGGGTCCATTGACGCTATCGCTTTAAAACTGATGCAAATAAGTGGCCTAACGGTGACTGAATTTCAGGAATGCTGTTTGTGTCCACTTTAATTTGAGATCCGGTAACGATAAGCACGACGACATTGAATGTTTCTTTAGCGAACAGGATGTGTTTCAATTGCACGGATCTACTTTGTTTTTAAATGCACGGTCTTACTTTGTAAACCACTATGAGAAGCATGGTGGAAGAATGTCGATTTTAGCCTCATATGAAGTGCAGTATGAATTACTTTATCGTTTTTGTTGTTATACTCGCTATGAAGCACTAATTCTAACATCACGGAAGTCTTTATTCTTTGTCTGCTATCGCCCACATCGTGGTGACGTTTCCTGCTTTTCTAGCTCTTTAGATTCACTCCTGGAATTTGCCGATTATCATAGACATCAAATAACTTTAGGCTGAGATATTAATATTTATTTACTTCCAGATAATGCCAATAAAGCTGCCTTTGAGTTTCTCGTAGATATACACAACTGCCAAAATCTGCATATGTTCACCAACGAGGTTGGCAACAACCACAGAAGCGGTTCTTCATTTCTTCATTAGAAATGTCTCCAACCACTGTTTCAGCGACCATCTTCCAATATTTATTTCTGTGAGGAAATAATCTAAAATTATTGACCGCTCTGCACCAGCGGCACACCTATATTACAGATCAATGAACTCTTTCACATAAACCACTTTTTGTAAATATTTCGCCTATGTAAGCTGGGTCTCAGTAAACATAATCCCGAAATCGCCTACGGCAAGTTCCTAGAAGAGCTTACATCTATCTACCATTCATGCTTTCCGCACACACACACACACACACACACGCACACACACACACACACACACACACACACACACACACACACACACACACACACACACACACAAACACACACACACACACACACGCGCGCGCGCGTGCAGTCGCTGCCTGCACTACGCTGCAGGAGCGCGTTCTTGTGTCCAGGCTACAGCATCGGCACGGCGTAGACGAGCTCGTTACTAGTTTTGCTTGCGGCGTTGCTGATAGAAAGGTGCCTGCTCCTCAGGAGTACGCATGACGCGAGGCCTACCCATTTCGGAGAAGTAGAGAAGCTGCTGCGCGCATGCTCGGCTCGGACGGAGAGCAACGACGTCACTACTGGCGCAGCCAATGACGCGCCTCCCTTTCTCTTTTTCTTCTTCGCGGATGCGCATAGGGTTACACTGAAGGACTTTCGTGGTGGAGGCGACAGACGGACGGGTGGATGAATCGGCTAGCCATATACTTCTCTGTAGAAAGAGAAATCACGTCACTAAAAAACTTCGTGCAACTATAAAGACAGATGCCATTATAACCGTTAATTTCTTTGAGCCAACGCTCTGGGGACATGTGGCGCGAACAAAACACAGTATTTGGTAGCATTACTGAACCTACTACAGAGATACTGAAAGACAATGTGGACATTTTTGGAGCAGAACTACCTGACGAAGTTAACTATTTGTATCTTTCTAGTCTCCTATAGTTGTCTGGAGGCGACAGCCTGTCTTACATGCAGCCGCTCCGCGAGAATACAATGTCTGTGTGGCCAGTATCTGAATAGCAAGTTATTACAATCTGCACTACTACAAAAAACAGCACCGCCACAGATAGAATAAATCTACAGAAATAAATGGTCGAATTCGTTATTGACTTGATCGTGCGTTGCTTAACGCATATAATTAACAATTGTCTTTTATACGCGGTACGTATTTCATCGTAAAATGCAATGCGGAAAAATTGCAGGAATTTACAAAAAGAAAGGTGATAGTAATGGTGTAATGTAATCTTGTAATGCTCTACTGAGCAGCGGCTGCAACTAAACAGGACGCAGTCTAACCATCCGATATTTTTACTGCAGCTCTTGTTTCCTGCTGGCATCTACTGCAGACCATATCTCCGAGCCTACCCTCTGACGCCGCAGATGGCCTCATCCTGCCAGCTGCCTAGCAGAGTATATATGCTGCGCACACTCAGCAAGCTGACTCTGCGGCTTTCCTGGACTTGGACCTACGGCGCCCTGTGCTTGCTCGGCTGGAGAGGCATATATAGGGGACCATCCCGGCACCGGCTTCACTACTGAGGCGCGGCTGCAACTAAACGGGACGCGGTCTAACCGTCCGATATTTTTACTGCAGGTTAGTTTTTATACTTTTTCACTGCTCCCTATGCTATTGTTGCGGCTGCTGCTCACAGGTGTGTCTCTTGTTTTCTGTCTGTTTTCCGCAATGCCCACCAATGCTAAACTCGCTATAAAAATTGAGCATCTCGAATCGCTGCTTAAAGATAAGCTTGATGCACTTGTCGACAGTCTGGCTGCCAAGATTGGGGAGAGGTTTGATGATCAGAGAATTGGCAACCTTGCTTCCCTAGCTGAAAAAGTGTGTTTCATGAGCGAACAGCATGACACTTTCAAAGTGCCATTCAGGTAACTTTTAACTACTAACAAAGCGTTAACTTCTCAGAATCTAGCATTAACAAAGAGAATCGCAGACATGGAAGAGTACAGCAGAATGAATAACATCGAAATTAAAGGCATTCTGTAATCACAAGAAGAGGAATGCTCTGCGATCTTGAAGAAGGATGCCAGTGCAATTGAGTGCCCAATTTCTTCTGGATACATTGACATAGTTTATCGTGTGACCAGCAAGATGTCGGAAAGGAACATCATTGCTCGTTTTTGTTCACGTAAAGAGAAGAATGAATTTCATCGCAAGGGTCGCAAAGGTCATTTTCCATTTTCCCAGATCGGCTTTCTGGTAGTACAGAGTCTCATTTACATTAACAAACACCTCACAGTCGACAACAAACGTTTATTCAGCAAGGTCCGTGCTGTAATAAAAGAGAAGAGGTGGCAGTTTTTATGGACTGAAAATTGCCAGTTAAAGCCCGTAAATCAACCTATAGCAGGGTCTTCCGAATAAACTCGGAGGCTGATTTTCGCATCTTTGCGCAGGCATAGCTTATTGCTATATTTCCTGTCCTGCGAACTGATTGCACACTCGTCCGCGAATACTTTTCATCATGTCTTTGCTATCACCAGCCAAAGTCAAACCATTGCTCACATCTTCTATTATCTCTACTTTTCATATCAATGCGCGAAGTTTGCGCAAGAACCATGACACCATTTCTGCATTTACTGACTCACTTATTCATTCGTTTTCATTTATTTGCGTTTCGGAAACATGGCTCGATAATGCGGATAGCAATTTGTACGGTTTTTTTCTATACCAAGTAGAATACTGCCATTGTATTTCGGATCGATACGGTGATTCCGCTATATTTGTTTCATTTCACATTGAATATAAGCGTAGGCTTGATCTTTTTCTTAATGGTAAATCACTGTGAATCGGTATGGATTGAAACTGACTTACAGCTGAATTCTCATAATCGTAACAGTTTTATTCTTGGTTGTGTATACCGCCCCCCTTCTTCATCTATCCCTGATTTTCTGGGTGAACTCTGCATATGTTTGAAAAAAAATTCTCTTGAAAATGAGCGGATCCTAATTGTCAGTGATATGAACACCAACTTACTAGGCCGTTTTGCTTCATCCACGAAAGAGCATGCGAACTCTCCCAAATATGTCTAAACAATTTCGAAATCAGAATTTGCAGAAAGTTTTAAAACGCTTGGCCTAATTTTATCCAATAATTTGTCCCGGGATGCTCACAATAATTGCCTTTCGAGAGAAAAAACGAACAGTCCAGGGGAATTGGACTCGTGCGTCGACATAGCCGTACGTTCCCTCTTTCGGTTAACAATATTTCGCACAATGCCGTATTTTCTTCCACGCTAAACTATGGTGCACTAGTTTGGGGGAACAATTAGGAACAAGAGAAGATACGAAGAAACTTATGTCACTTCACAAGCGTGCAATACGCCTAGTTTTTAAAGCTGCTTACCTAAGTAACATAGAGGACATGTTCAATGAGCTCAAGCTCGTTAATGTACAATGTATGTACAATTTCAGACTACATTTGTTTCCAGCTGGAAACAGCTGGAAACAAGAAAAATTTCCTTCTGAAATCACTGGCAAGGCTTGAAAAAAAAACGCCACTTAGCGCACACGCCATCCAGAAATATGGAAAGTTGATAAATACCGCACAACCTATTGAATAATAATAATAATAATAATAATAATAATAATAATAATAATAATAATAATAATAATAATAATAATAATACATACCACCACACAAAGGAAACTGGGAGAGAGCAAGCTGACAACTGCCGCCGAGAGAGGCACAACGCCTGCCTACTCTGTAGGGAGCAGGGAAAGAAAAGAGGAGAAGAGGAGAAGACAGGAAACAAAGAAATAGGCAAGAAAACAGGAAATAAACAAACGACAGTGACACGCACAAGAGAAAGTAGGAACACGGAAAAAAATTTCCGTTTCCCGGAGGCCAAATCAGTTTTCTGCACGAAAGTTAGCAAGGCTCGACGAGCCTGGTCGCGTTTTGCAGCACTGCCTCTCGGAAACAGGCGATCGTCAAGGGTCGTACACTTCAGTCCAATCACTCCATATTCCTTGATTAGCAGCGCACGTTCCAATAGCAGTGCACACTCCAATATAAGGTGTTCAAGTGCCTCACAGGAGCCACAGAATGTGCGTGGTGGACTGTCCACACGTCTTTGACGATCGAAGCGTTCGCGCACAAACACGGAATCAACTCTTAATGTCACTAGCAGAGCTCTAGCACTACGAGGCATGCCACAGCCACGAACACGGGGAGGGAACCAGCTGTTTGCAACACTGTGGTCTGGGTGTTGCTTTAGGAGGTATGGGCGGATTAACATACGGGCGTTATCAATCATACTAGAAATTTCTGGGCAGAGGAAGTTATTTTGGGCCATTGGCTAGATGTTAAATCGAGCTTTAGGGCCATCCAGGCCTTACTCGTCTTTTTTTTTTAAGAGTATGAGCCCAGATTGAAGGGTTTGAGTAGTCCAAGTTGCTTACTATATGCTTTTACATCTTCCTCCTCTCAACATCGTCACCCGTCATGTGCCTCTTTTTGTCCTTCTTTCATTCCCCTTCCCCTAACGCAGAGTAGATGGCTAGAGGAATGTACCCCAGGCCGACCTCTCTTCATTTCGTATCATTAAACCTTTCTCTCGCTCTCCCCTCATAACCCGCGTGTTGCTCTTGAACAATAAACCATGTCGATTGAAGACCATGAAAGGAAAAAAATCATTGGAGATTTAGCGGTAAATGCGATACAGATGAATTAGCATTACGTCGCCCCTATTTAAGGTCCCGGTTTCGTGATTTAGACCGAGTTTACTACAGTGCGAAGTGTTTGTTCAGGAGCTCACTCGACACACGTCCTGCCTATTAGAGGAGCGAAGTGCAACTGAAGGTGGCCCTGAGCAGGCGACCGTCAGTTGCAATATACAACTTCAAACAGAATGTTCTGTAAGTCTGGTACGGACGTAGTTTAGAAAGAAGGGCCGTACATGCAAAAAAATTTTTTTTCCCAACATTTACTTGCCTACGCCCTGGCCGTAGCCCCGGCCTTTGTCAGAGTAAACCAACCAACTGTCAAAAGTTTACCATGCCGAGGGCCGTATGTGTGTGTGTGAGGCCCTTGTGTCACTTACACTTTGAATTTATTTGTGACCTGTTTCGTTTAAATCATAAAGGCAGCTTCTGAGCTCGTAGGTGGTGGTGGTAACAAGTTTATTGAGATTCTGCTCAGTTATCTGGCAGGCCCGAGTCCTAGGATGGCTCCTCACGAGGAGCGACCCTTTCGGGCCAGGCAACGAGGGCTTTTTGTCGTTTTTCATCCGGCGTTCTGAGCAGCTCCTCCCACGTCTGTTGTGAGGGAGCTGGCAGGAGCGACCTGGGAGGGGGTAAGCCCTCGCACCCCCAAAGAATGTGATTTTGGGTAGCCAATGTTTGATTTGTGCAATTTCGACATATTGGGCTCCATTGCCCGTTGGTAATTATGGCCAGCCAATGTGGGCTGGGGAACGACTTAGTTTGGATTCGACGCAGGATTGAGGCTTGCGCTCGCGTGAGGCTTGCGTTTGGAGGCGGGTAGATTCGCCTTTTTTGCTTGTAATAGTTTGTTATCTCGTCGTATGTCGTCGGTGCCTCATCCATGGGATCCGAGTCTGAGGGGCACACCTCCCGGTTGATTAGACTTCGGGCTACCCAGTGCGCCTCCTCATTCCCTTGATTCCCCGAATGGGCAGGGACCCATACGAGTTGTACAGTAATTTCATTTGTAAAGTCCCGTGGGACTCGCGCTGCACAGACGCCTATGCTGCCTCTCGAAAAGTTGACTATTGCCCTTTTTGAGTCGCTTATTATAGTTTGCACGGAGGGATTCATGATGGCCAAAGCAATGGCAGTCTCTTCCGCTTCCACGGTGGACAGTGTTTTTATGGTCGCGGCGTTGAGGATATTTCCCTCTCCGGTCACGACGCTCACTACGTAAGTTTGGTGATTTTGCTTTGCTGCATCGACAGAAGCGGTGTGCTGGTTGGTGCAGTCGCTCAGTCGGTAACGGTATGTCAGAGTCAGTGCTACAAGTGACAGATGCTTCTGAGCCGGGTACAAATCCATCGTTTTTGTTATTATTTATTATGTATATAAGCACATGTAAAACCGTCGCAGGTGCCACAGAGCGGATGAGGGCGGGGTCGCTCGGGCACAAGTTGACAACTACATACACTCTTGGTGAGCGGTGCGCACTCTTGAAAATGTCGATAGAAGTTTCTGTGCAGGCAGGCAGGCAAGCTAAGCGATGGTCGATATCGTTGACAGAAGCCGAATATATTTGTTGTTTAAGAAATTCGACAGCTATATGCGTCGGAATAAAATGATTTTTTTTTTTGCTATGGCAGTTGTTGCTGCCTGTAGAGATTGCCCCGAGGTAGCCACAAACCAAAACTTAAGGTTTGGCTCTGTGGCCTGTGGATAGCCAGGAATCTTTTGGACTGGTTGATTCGTTCGAGTAATTGAGTTCGTAGCGCTGGATCGACACGGGCAAGAAAGACGAGGGGACGTGCGCTAATTATAGCGAAGATACTGTCGTCTTTCTCGTCCATGTCAATCCAGTGCTATCCACCTCGATTTCTAAATAGCCACACGAATGTTGTTCTTGTACGTATGCATTCGGACAACACAGGCAGGCTGTCACGTAGGAGTCCCGCGGACAGGGCCTCGTACAGCTGCGGTGGAGGTTGCGCAGGTGAACCGATAGCTTTACCACGGATGAATATGAACACGTCAGCAATGGCACGTAGCTTCTTCAAGTAGACGCAGTGGCGACTTCACGAGAACTTGTCGCTGATGGGACTTTCAAGAGAGCTTGTCGAAAGCGTGTCGCTAGAGCTGGGGTTACATTTCTTAACCTCATGCAGACATCTCTACGTAGACCGAACATCTAATTCAGTGCGTTGTGGAAGTCGAAGAAGAAGAAGAGAACTGACAGGTAAGTGGTGCCCCTGAATCATTGCAACGATTTCGCTTAACGCTGTGTTACTAAACGCTGACTGTGGTGAATGCGTTCAAAAGTAACGGTTGTTCAAGAGCACAGCACGGCGCAATGTGGAGAAATAACAGCGACCTGCAGGACAACTCAAACCAACGCATCCCACGTCATAGCCCTCATAGGCAAGCGGGTTTCTCGAGATGCGATCCACTGAGAGAGCGTGCAATAAATTGGAAAGCGGGATAGCCGCTTATTGTGCTCGCTGATCTGATTGTAAGGAAGCTGATTCCAACTACACGGGTCGCTCTAAGCTCTACAGTTATGTGTCAGTATGCGGGCCCTGACAACTTGTTGTTTAGGCATTGCGCGAAAGCAGCACTCATCAAGAACATTATAAAAATGCTGCCTGAGGTGTGGTTGGCCACACCCCATGTTAGTTGTGTGTCATCGTGAGAGCCGAAGACATCTTCTTCGCTTGGTGAGCCATTGTGTCTAGCGAAGGAGATCGCGCACCAGAGAAGAATCTCAGCAATTAGAGACAAAAAAAACAACAACAGTGGATAAAAGTGCAACAGCCAATTTGACAGTTCTCGGATTTCCGTGCCATGTGTGCTAAAATACCTTGGTGCAGCCAATTTAGCAGAAATATGACTGTGTGTCGCGACGTAAGACGGTACCTTATAGAGTGCCTGAAATGATATGAAACTCATGTGACTCTCTATCTTCTTTTTCAGTAATGTCTCTTGTGAAAAACCGCATTGCGAACTCCCCTTATCCACCTCTCGATATCCCAGAATGCACGCTCTATCAGCGTGAGATGCAATTATGCCCTTTTTGTGGCAGTACCCTACGTGAGGCCTGAAAAACTTTCGAAACCACCTAAACACATTTTTGATTCTGCTACGCGTTGCAAACTATCCATAGCGTATTACATTACCTATATTTTTTATATAAAACCAGCCTCTAATCACAATCGATTAACAATCAAATACCACGTTAACAGATGACGTTGATTTTTACCACTTACATAGGATGGTAGCGTGAACTTGAAATCGCTGCTCATGAGTCATGTTTTCGGTGATGTCAATCCAGATTCCTTTTGATCGCGAATAAAGCAACACCGTCACAACAATTCACGAAATAAACCAGTCGCCCCTGGGATTGAAAAAAACTTGATTGCTCGTTAACTTATATAACGTAAATAGGTTTCTTATTACTCAGCATTCTTGCCTAAGTATTTGTCAGCGCAAGTAAATTAATTTTTAGGCAGAGCTATAATTCTGGAGGCCAGGCCATGTCGCGTGTTTTGCTCATTCAGGTCCTTCGATTTTTCTGCGATGCTTCTAACATTATCGAAAAAAAAAGTATACCGGGTGTTTCTACAAAATTTTAGCCAACTTTAAAAAATCACGCGTGGCATTTTCGATATGGGCGCAATCAAACTTGCGGCAAAATGGCACTGTCGTTCCACTTCATTTTCCCTTTTCACAAAAACGCTATTTTATGTACTGAAGAACAATATTAACGCAAAAGTAATTCGAACGTCAATGTAGTTCTTCGCAAAGTTCTGGTATTTATATATAAAAACTGGTATCATCCTGAGAATTTGTTCTAAGCTGCGAACTTCTCGGCTGCAATCTGTAAATTACGATGTGCTCCGTAGCGTAATTAGCTTAAATTTAATAATAGAATTATTGTTAATCAGTCAGTTATCCATTTCAATTTTCCGTGCAGATAATTTACCCCCCCCCCCCCCCTCCGTTGTGCATTTCATCTCAACGATTAGATTTATGTTATCTGCCACAGGTGATTTTTAAAACTGGTTAAACACGCGGCAAAAGCTCTGCAGGTACACATTAGAAAAACTGTTTCCGATTGTGCTATCTTTCAGAAACACTCTTAAAACAGTTAACACCCTTTGGGGCGTATCTTGTCCCACAACAATAATCGCCATATGTCTTGCCCACATTTCCTTTTTAACGCTGCGAGCCCAGTACTTCCCAGTCATGAACGCCATACGCGTTATCAGCATGACGTAGCATTCTCGACAAGAAAGTAGCCAGCGCAGCATTTTAAAGAAAGCAAACGCAAGCAGGGCATATGACCATTATTATTGTGGGACAAGTATGCACCCCGAAGGGTGCAACCGTTTTAAGAGTGAAGCCTACAAGCAGACTGGATTATAAGGCACTAAATTATTACACAGTGCTGAATGGCATCTGTTATTATTAAAAAAAAGAAAGTCAGCATATTTCAGCGACAGTCGGAATGAAAAAAAAAACAGAGCACCGTACAGCTTGTCCCAAAGTGACGTGTTAAAGCAAACAGTAGAGTGGGGCAAGTGGGCTGAACTGTGTGGGGATTTTGTATACCAATTTATGGTCCTCACTATTTGCTCCGCAGCTCTTAAACAATCACCTTAATGTTAGGGGTGGCTCTTCTATCGGAAAAATAATTGTATCTAGTGTGTGCTGAGAAACATGTTATTAGGGTCGAGTGTTTCTGTCATTTTCCCTTTTTTCTCACCAGCCGAAAGGTATGTAAATAAGCCGGACGCCGGGCACTTGAATTGAAGCCTACTCGGGGTAGCATGTTTATGATTCTTTGTCGTCGGTCCTGCTTACGAATGGCCTATTGATGTCTTCAACAGACGACTCACAAGGAAGATTGACGACAAATGATTCTAATATTTTGATGACTATTTTAAGACTATACAGGAGTTTTAAAAATCAGGTATGACAGATAGGACAATTACAGTCCTCGAGTGGGATTACTCGAAAGAGGCGTACATTACTGGCACGATAAATTGAAAAATGCACAATCTACTAATGAAAAAGACATTACAATAATTCAGGTTTTTCGTAATTAACAATACGGCGCATATTATTACTTACAAATCGTTGCCCGTGAGTTCGCAAGGTGCGTCCACTAGGAACGATATTTCTCGGTATGACACCAGTTTCGAAGGCATTCGTTCCCAAAGTGTATAGGATAAAAGATGTTTTGTTATTTTACCAGTTATTATTTTTTTTGCTTCGATTCTTCCCAAAAATCTGCCAGATTCAAGGCACCGAGACCACCAGTTTCGCCGAACTACTGAAGCTCGTGCGCCAGTTTGCGACGGGATTCCAAAACAACGGCGTCTGCCGTGGCGACCGTTTCATCTTGGCTCTCAACAACACGACCGACGGGCTTGTCGCCATCCTGTCGCTCATGTTCTCCGGCTGCATCGTCTGCTTTTCCAGTGGCCCAAGAACTAAACGTACGTGACGGATACGCGTGAATAATTATCGGCTCAGAACCTCAGCGTTCTTGCATAGCAATAAACATTATAAGTTTACTTGAGTTGTCTATTGCTATCGGGAATTACCAAAACTAATTTCAAGGTCCAGAAGAGGAAAATATAAGAGGAACTACAACGGGGCTTCACGATAGACTTTAAGAACTCCGCCCCTTACCGCTCTGTAGTGTACGCGGTTTGTTCGTGCTCGTCTCTCTTTCTTTCTATCTCCCCCTTCCGTTCTCTTTTTCTTTTTATCCCCCTTAACCCTTTTCCCGTGCAGGGTAGCCAACCGGAACTACCTCTGGTTAATTTCCCTGCCTTTCTATGCATCCTTGTCTCTCTCTCTCTCTCTCTCACACACACACACTTAGAAAGCAGATACTGCCACACACGATCAGTGTGAATGGCACACGCTTCGAGAAGTCGTAGGCCCACTTCATGAACGAAAATGGGATCGCAGTGGCGGCGTATTCAACTATTTTTGCCGCAGTGAAAAAAACACACACAGGGCTGCCGCGGCAGTGGCCAGGCAGATGCTTTCTAACCTCACTTTCTAAATACATACTCCCGCACGCAGTGCGCTGCAGCTTTGCCTGTTGTGCACGAGAGGGCGCTCACTATTTTGCAAATCGTCAATTATGTACACAGAATAAGAGCACCAGCACGCCTCGCGATGCTGCGCGCTTAGAGTTGGCGGAGAAGCTTTGTAAACAGTAATGTGCGTCGTAACAGGTGCTATCAAAAAAGCATGCCGAGATCTCGTATAGCAACAAGACCGGTTGACACTGCATGACCAACCAAATAAGGGAATACGATATTACGGGTTTATACGCGAATATGACGGAATATACTGGTTTAGCGTGAGCCCGCTTGACGGGCACCATACGGAGTATGAGGTCAGGTCGCACTGCAGAGCGTGGCAGTCTTCGATACCGTGTGTCTGCTTCAAACTGATTTGATCTCGTAAGCGTACGCTATAAATGAAGCCTTTTGGATTGCCGAGAAAATGTTATTGACGAAAATTATGGTGAGAATAAGTGGACCTAACAGGGAACCTTGGGGAACGCCACTGGATACCGTAAAACCCAAAATATTGATTGTTGACGCTCACAGGACCTGTTTGGGAGATAGCTGCGTAGTGAGGTTAACGATAGCATCTTCAGCACCTTAGTGCTCAAGCTCCTCGAGTAGTAGAGAACGATTGACTACGTCAGAGGCTTCGCTGAGGTCGCAGTATACGGAGCAAGATCTTGCCTCTTTTGCGTGACGGGCGTGGACACATGCGTCATAAAGCTGACAAGATTGGTGACCGCTGAGCGGCCAGAAGGGAATACGTGCTGATATTGAGCAAGGAATATTTTTTTTACACTGTACATCAATAGACTATGGATAACTAATTTGAAATGCACGGAAATCGCAGAGGGAAGAGAAATGGGTCAGTAGTTTGCTACATACGTTTTAATACCGGTTTAACAGCTATAAGATTAGTAATAGTACTAATAGTAGCAATAGTAATAATAATAGTAGTAATCATCAATCATGTTTATTAAACATGATCAGGAACAGCCCCCAGGCTCCAAGTGCTGGCACATGCATACATTAAAAAAGAAAAATATTAACTGCAGGGGATTATAATTTGACAACACACACATACCATGAATAAAAAAATTACCGACGATTACGTTACTTCCTAATGCGAAATTTGAGCGCAGCAAATAAGCTGTTTCACCTTTTCGGTAGATTGAGGCAAAGAAATCGAGCAACACATGTATGCGCTATCACAGAATTTTTTTTTTATATTTCCCGTACTCCTGGATCATCTCGACGGCGGCGACGGTAAGCTTCTGCTTCGGCGGCACGCGCCTCTGGATTCTGACGGCGACGGCGCTGGGCCTCTGCTCTGGCAGCTCGTTTAGCAGCAGCAGGAGCAGCAGCAGACGGAGGACTTCCATCGGTCGTCTCGCTCATGGCTCAGAAAGAACTGGCAGATAATTTCGCAGTGGCGAACGGCAGCGGCAATTTCGTCTCGGGCGGTGCACATATACAGATCCGCCGCCACCGATCTGGCTCTGTGATTGCCACTGCACAGGGCGAACGGCAGCGGCAATTTCGGCTCGGGCGGTGCACATATACAGATCCGCCGCCACCGATCTGGCTCTCTGATTGCCACTGCACAGGGCGAACGGCAGCGGCAATTTCGGCTCGGGCGGTGCACATATACAGATCCGCCGCCACCGATCTGGCTCTCTGATTACCACCGCACAGGGGTTGCATTGGAGGAGGAGCGAAGAAAGGAATTAAGTTCGAGCCGGCGCTTTGACAACCGGAGACTCGCAGGAAGAGGGGGGAGGCGGGCGGCGTGTACACCCAGCGGCAAACGATGGGGGCAGAAGCGCGCGCAGCAAGCGGACAACACGATAAAGGGAGGAGGGAAGAGATAGCAGCGACTGACTGATGCCGCTGACGCCGATAGTGAGTCAACCCCAGCTGCGGAGTTGGTTTCAGGGACAACGCCGCCGATGCCGACACGTTATCTTGACTCTCTAGCGGCGTCAGCGGCATCCAGCGGTATCAGTCGGTCGCTGCTAGCGCTGGGGGGATGAAAGGGGGGCGGAGCTGGTTACGAGGCCGACGACGACGCGAAACCCAGGAACGGACGCCAAAGAGCTGCGCTCTAAAACAATTGCAGAAATAAGGCTGTACCTACAACAAAGCGCAAGGTAAATACAAAACAAGAAGGAGGAGCAGGGCAGTTGAATAACGTGGGAAGCTGTGACACAGAAATGCAAAGCTCGGAAAATAACACTGACAGAGACTTATAAGAAATATTGAGATCGTGAAAATAAGCGTTACGAATACGCCTTCTTCTGCAGATGGTTGATTGTTGATGACAGGCAGGAACATGGAAAGGTCAATGTTCTTGGGTGATCTTGCGCGGAATACGAAACGCGATACATCATAGGAGTTCGGGGCAGCTGAGAATATCGTGAAGAAATTTGCAAAAAAATCATAATGTCAGCGCGATTAAGTCGGCAGCGAAGTAAGGGCAATGGCAATAATGCAACAGAGCTAGAACAAGGCCCAGCGTTCGTATCAACAAAGCGGTGATGATATGTGCTTAGATGACTTTTTTTTCTAGACCCGACCTATAATGTAACTGTTAAATCTAGAAATGCCATTCCGGACGACCGACGCATATTCGAGTCCAGGAAGACAGATTGTTGTGTACAACTTGTGGAACATTGTGGGGGAACTCAATTCCCCTCATAGTCTGCAAACAAAACCAAGAGAGCTCAAATCCCACATTGCAACGCGTTAAATGTGACCGGAAAAGTGTAAGGTTGCATCCACAAGTACACCAGATCATTTTTCTCACGAACCTTACACATTAGTACGGAATCGACAGAGTAAGAAATAAGAAGTGTTTGCTGTTCTGTGTGTGGAAGTCATGGCTTTGGTATTAGCAGCATTGAAGATAAGGTTATTATCTTTGCACCATTTAGAAAAGAGCAAGCATTCAAACTGCAGGATGTGACAATAATCAACAGTATGAATTTCTTTAAATATATTGATGTCATCGATATATTGAAGGGAATAACTATTATTAGCGGAAAGAATTTCATTATTAAAAATTTAATAAAAAAAGGAGTGGTCCTATTGCTGATGCTTGGAGGGACGCTGCTAGTTGCCATGTATTAAGACGTTTGGCCATTGACGTTAACATAACATGACCTATCAAGATTACTGCGCAAGATAAAAAGGACAACACCAAAGTGCAAAAGCTTGACCAGAAGCAGTAGTGGCTGATTGCATCAAAATTTTTTC
The DNA here is from genome assembly GCF_050947875.1 of Dermacentor variabilis. NCBI lineage: Eukaryota > Metazoa > Arthropoda > Arachnida > Ixodida > Ixodidae > Dermacentor > Dermacentor variabilis. Next base: position 29,379,114 of record NC_134575.1, on the reverse strand, counting down.
TGAGTTCACAGTTAATGGTGTCAACTTGCCCCCTCTGAACTACCGGCGTGGAGATCTGCGTCATGAAACTTGCGAGATTTGTGATAGTGGAACAGCCAGAGAGAAAGTCATGCTGATTCCTAATCAATGAGTTTGTCACAATAAAGAACAATATGTTGTGACGAGCAAGATTAAAAATTGCAGACGTGGCACAGAGAAGAGAGATCGGGCGATAATCCGAGACATGATTTCTAAAGCCAGATTTAATGAAGGAAAAAACACAAGCAGTCTTCCACAGGTGACGGAAAGGGGAAGTATTGAAACAGTTATTAAATATAGATGTCAGTAATGGAGGGAAACGAACTGCCGTAAGCTTTTAGAACAGCTGAGGACAATAAAATAAATATTAAAACGGAAATTATGAAAATAACGCTTGTCATTTGATCAAACCCAAGGTTAGTTCGAGATGCACATCAAGGAGATAGATAAAATGGCACGTGTAGAGTGGCAAGTTAACAAAGAAACGGTGATATGAAGCATAAAAAAACAAGCTATAATGGAGACTTCTGAATATTATTGAAATCAACAATGTAAGCATTACAGACCATGTATTTTATGCACATCTCAACCTTAACAATCACAGGTAGGAAGGCAGAAGGGTCTTTGCTCTCTGTTCTGCGGAACTCGGAGCACAATGCAGTGTAGTAGCTCAAGGCAGCTGAGTCTTCTAGTATTGGTGCCTTCTCTTTCTACTCAAACTCCATGGCGGTGTTATAATAGAAACAGAACGCCAGCTGCCAGCGCAGGCAGCTGTGTAATGTGAATGACGGCCAAAGACCAGTGATAGAATAAAGAAGAAAAGGAACGGCGGGGTTACAAAAATGATTATGGTACTTACGCCTTGGTGTTTGTAAATATCTTCTGTAGCGCTAATGCCAAATTTATGGGTACCATTACCGACTTCGAGTGTATTGAAGTTGAAGAACGTAGATGTTCGCTTACTATTTGAGTAACTATGTTGGCTAATGCAACTCTTCCGAAAGCCGGCAAGAAGAGCCAAAAGGGCGCAGAACACGTTTTTCAAAGCGATCAGTGTGAACAGAGAAGTTTAAGATGGCGTGAAATAGTACGCACAGATCATTATCTCAACATCCTTACATAACAGAACAGGATACACAGAATAGGGATGCGGAACATTCACTCTTCGGTAAGTGAAAAATATTTCCTTTCGTCTTGCCAGCATCCAAGATGAGGCCATTTTTTACCATTCAGAGTGAACTGCAGAATACGGCTGTCATCATACGTTTGAATTAAAACAAGAATCTTAACATCACTGACGTATGAAAGTAAGGAAGGATTTTGAGTGTAGCGGATGAAACGTTAATAACGAAAATAATAATAAAAAAACAGGAGTTGTCCAGGACACCGCTAGTGGTGATATACGGAGACATTTGATCATTGACTCAACCATAACGTAATCTGTCAACTATAAAGCCGCGGATGAGAAACCCAACCAAAGTCTTGTAAGCACAGCGTGTAAGCCTAATCGGAAACAATGTGTTGTTTACCACGTGAACAGCTTTGCTGAGGTCACAGTGGATTGTGCCAGTCCGCCCTCTCTGAAATACTGGCAGACATATGTTATGAAACTTTCGATGAATGTATAAATATGGATGTCATAGCAATTTATCTATACGGAAAGTATACGTAGGCAAATAATTTTTCGCTCTACTGGCTGCACATCAGTGGCGAGAAATTTAACGTCACAGCGAGATCATGAACTTTCTCTTGTACCAGAGTAATTATACAAAATTGTAAACTTACACATGTGGCATATTGTTGCTGGGGTCTATTCAGGCACTTTTCGGTGCTTGTGCAGTGATCTGACATTGAACTTGGCACTTTTGTCGTTTCTGACAATTCTTCATTCGTCGTTGACAGCATTTTTTTTACGTTTTTTTCTGTAGTTTTTTTTTTGTGCGGGCAGAGGAGTTGGTGTACCATGCGAAGGATGCCAAGGCGGAATATTGTCTCGTGAACGTCGACCAGTTGCCGATGTCTGTGGAACACCACAAAAAGTGCAACTTCAAGGTGAGATATTGCAGTCGAGCTTTTGTGACAAGAGGCTTTTTTACGGCAAGCTCGCATGTAAAAACCTTTCTTATCGATTCTAGTAGGGGCGGTTCCTCCAAGTTATTTGTTTCTTTAATACGAAGCCCCCTTTGCCTCGTGCGAAAGTCAACACACAGTCTGAAGACACACTGCGGGATAAAAGCTTGAGAAACAGGGCTAAAGCGCCTCAGTCATGATGGTCGATGTTTTCGTATGTGGAGCTGTCTTGTTCAAGGGCGTCATTATTATCCTTGGCGTGTTAGTTTTAACCGGATATTAGAGTGACGTCACTTTAGCAAACCCGGGAAAGCTATTACATTTTTTTTCCTAGTATCAGGCACATCGCAGTAAGTAGGTTCCTGTGCTGCTTCCTTTTGTACTCTTGAATAATAAAAAAAATCACCGCCCAGCACTCCGTACAGATGGTTAACCAGCGAAGCTGAAACGTGCGACCCCGGTGTTTATCACTTGGCTAATCCCGACGGTTCATTAAACGAAAGCTTGGTAGGCTGCCGGATCCTCGGTACGCGGTTGCTGCTTCAGCTCGGCTGCACGAGCCTGTTCTTGTGCCTGGGCTGCAGCACCAGCATGGCGTAGACGAGCTCGTTCCCAGTTCTGCTCGCAACGTAGCTGATCAAAGGTTGCCTGCTCCTGAGGAGTACGCAAGACGCATGGCCTATTTAAAAATTTCAGCTTTTCTTGTAAAAAGGAAAACAATTTTCCTAATATACTAAAATATTACGACAGGTTCAATTTAATATTTAGGTTAAATAAATTTACTTCAATATTGTGCACATAATTGGCAGAGTAGCTTGACTATTGACCGCATGTGTTGTACGATGTCTACAGTGCATTAGGATTAAACGTAGCTTGCATAGTTCGACTGAAACAATATCCCTTTTACAATGTTTCCGCACACGTATTCCTCGCAGAAAATATTCGCCACCCGGGACACCGTGGGCTTTGAGGCCGTCACGACATTCAGGGGGCTCCCAGAGATGGTTTTGGAAGCTCTGCGTGAGACTGACACAAAAAAGGCGCTCTGCGCTGTCGCCTTCACGTCGGGAACAACTGACGATACTAAAGGGGTCATGCTTTCGCAGTACAGCTTCGTCGCTGGGATTCAGGGCCTGCTGTGAGCAACTCCACTCATTTCACGCTTTTGTCAGTCACATTAGTGTAAAAGAACGGTAGCCTAAAAGATTGTATTAAAATCATCTTTGATGGAAATTGAAATATATTTCAAGAAAGGCGTTTAGTAGAAATCTAGGCGAAACGAGTGGTTACAGTAGTTATACTAATTTGTCCCCACACTGCCAACTGCTAGCCCGTTGGTCTGTTCATGAGAGCGCTTAGTAGACCGATTGCTTCTGAAAAGCGATGGTACTGGATTTGACTCGCACACCAGCCTAAATGTTTCTTTAATTTCATATCTTTCTTTTTTTTTCGAAGAACCACTCAGGGTATGATTCATATATTGTTCTGAATTGAGTTGGCCGCCAACGTTTACTTCCGTTTATTTCTTTCAGGGCACTAAAATGCGTGTCTGAAGACGACGTGTGCATTAACCTCTGGAGACTGTTTTCAGTTAGTTCACTGCTGGTCTTTCTGACACTGCTATCTGCCGGTTGCACTGCTGTAATGGTCAACCCGAATAGTGGAAGCCCAAAGTTGATGGATCAAATCAGACGCCACAATGTAAGTTTACCTTACTTTTTTTTGCATGGTGTGCAGCAGTTGTAGCTACACTATAGCAAATGTGCACAGTTGTAAATATTAGCCATGAAAAACGACGCATTTGCATGCTGCTTGATGCGCCAGAAACCGAGCGTCTGCTTGTTTCGTTGAGGATTGTAACACTGAAAATTAAGGAGCAGACGTACGCTTGGCGTGTGTTCAGCTCAATTAGAAACGTTCAAAGGTCGGGAGCGTACCCGCGAGAGAACAATTACGAGCCTGCAGCGAGAAACAGCGTTCTAACGGGCCAGAGCCTGAATTCGAGCATGAAACGCTTTCCTGGCGCGTGACATTTAAAGCGAATAACCTTCTTTTGAGCTTTTGCCTGCTTACCTGGTAGGGCATTCTCCACTGGGGGCCCACACTGTCACGCAACCTAGCGCCCTCGTCTAAGGACTCCGTCCAGATCAATATCGCCCTGCAGTGCATCGGAAGTGACGTGGCGTGCCGAGGCACCACGACGTGTTTTGCACTAGGATGCCGCGGAAAACGTTAGCCAAGCTCTTCAAGGAAAGAAATTGTAAAAAAAATCTGTGGAATATACAATTTTGAGACCCCCAGTGTTCGGTCGTTGGAGGTCTGAAGACCGAAGACCATAGGGCTTATAACTGTATATTTCATCATTTTTTTAAATGTTTTTTTTTTCGTTGAACAGCTTGGCTGACGTTAGCTGAGACACAAGGTATACCGTGTGTTTCTACAAAGCCGCTAAGCAATATGTAACATAGCCGTTTTGAAATAAAACGACGGTTCGTTCCGGGACATGCCCGCCGCCAGTAGCGGCGACCAAAACTACACAGGCACCGTTGTCTCCGTGAAAGTGGTCACCGGATTGACAGCGATTTCGGATAAATTTTAGCGCCCCCTATAGCCGGTGAAAGTTGCGAATACCTGCAGCGGTGCTGTTTCGCAGTTCACCATCGACCGACTGCATCTAATGCGGCAAGAGCCATGCGGAGAGCGCCTCCTGCCAGAAAGTCCACTGCAGGAACTGCGGGGGCCCTCATAGGGCCGACACTCCCGCCTGCCCCAAATGGCAGGAAGTACGGGAGGTGGCCACCATCATGGCTTCCTCCACCTCGGCAATGTCGAGGCGTGCTGTCAGGGCAACAGTCCGGGAGGAGAAGCAGCTGCAGCAGTCCTCCTAATCTCCGGCGCGGTCCTATGCGAGCGTGCTGAAGGGCCCCAGTCCTGCACCCAGGCATCTGGTATCAGCCCCTCGTGCCTCTCAACGCCAGCAGACACAGGATACTGCTGCTCCACCCGCCCAAACTACTATGGATCAGCTGGTGGAAAACCTGCTGCTCACCATGCAAGCAGTCAGCACCATGCTGCCAGCTGACCATCCGCTCCAGGCCATCTTCCTGCAGGCAGTGGCATGTCAACAGCGACACAATCACCATGGCTAGTCGCCCAGGCAAACGTCGGCCGCGCATCCTGCAATGGAACGTGCGCTCGCTGCGCCAACGACACGCCGAACTGTCCGAACACCTACTGCTGCACTAGTACGACATGCCCGCGTTGCAAGAGACATACACGCGCGACGGGGAGTGCAACTTTCCGGGATTCGTGGGATACCACAGTGCGACCACCTGCGAGTTACGGACTTGCGCCAACGTGCAGTGCTGTGATCCGCTCCATCCACCCGGTCGCTCCCGCGCGTCTATTTACGTCCGTGCGCGCCTTTCCCAAGCCGTCGTTCGTGTGGCCGACATCGTTCCCACCTCTGTAGAGTGTGTGGCTGTGAATGTGCGCGTTGGGGGCGCCGACACTTGTGTCGCCAGCGTGTACGTGCAACCCGTGCAGCGATGGGATACGTCTTTCGTGGAGAGCCTTACCGCGCGCATCAACGGTGACTGTGTTGTGTGCGGCGACTTTAACTCTCACCACATGGCATGGGGCAGCAGCCGCTGTGAGCTTAATGGCAGGAACCTGCTGATCTCCATCCACTCCTTTGGTCTGCTGATCATCAACACCGGCAGTCCCACTTTCGTGCGTCGGAAGGTGCGCGGGAGTGTGATAGACTTATCGCTGGTTAGCGAACGGTGCCACTATGAGTGGGTACGCAGCCCTGACGCTCAGGGGTCGGATCATTATCCGATCTCGCTTGACCCGCTCGGTCTGAGCCGCGACCGGACCTGTACCTATCGCATCACCGACTGGTCTCTGTTCAGGACGCTCTGTGCCACGCCCCCTCCGGCGAACACCGACTTCCTCACGCACATTTCAAGGTGTGTTGTCGCCGCGACCAAGTCGTGTACGGTGCCCGCTGGAACGCCGGCGCCCGACATCAAACTTCTGAACTTACGCGCGGCACGCCGACGCGCTGAACGCCGCACCATCAAAAGCGACAAGGTGGAGCACTGGACACTTTACAACCGCCTTCATGCTGCGTGCCGTCGTCATGCTAGGCAGCGTCACAACCAGAGCTGGCAGAGTCTCTGCCTCTCCTTGGAGGACACTCGCGACAAAGCACGCCCCTGGCGCATTCTCACCACCCTACTTATTCCCAAGATCCCCCGCCGCCCTGCACTCTCCAATCGCAGTGGCCCGGGGCTTGAGTGCCGAGCAATTAGCCGAACTCTTCGCGGATACGTTCGCTCCGCCGTCTGTGTGCCTTGTCACAGCCGCCGTCGAACTTCCGCCATACAACATGGTTGAACGCCTCGCTCCTATGCGCTATTTCCCAACGAGCGCAATTCTGGAGCATGTAGAAGTGCTGTGTTCTGCTGAGTTCACGCTCAGCGAGTTGCGCATCGTCTTGAACTGACGCAAACGTCGCTCCGCTCCCGGTTCCGACGGCGTTACTCATCATGTCCTGAGGAACATTGACACAGCTCAGCTTGCGTCACTTCTCGAGGTCTTCAACTCGGTCTGGCGCAGCGGCATCATTCCCACCGACTGGAAAGAGGCGATCGTCGTTCCCATTCTCAAGCGCGACAAACCAGCCCCGAACATCAACTCCTATCGCCCAGTATCGCTAACCCGGCAAAACAATAAAGTCCATGGCTTTGCACCGCCTTGAATGGATTGCCTCCGCCCTAGACGCCTTTGCCCCTGAACAAAGCGGCTTCCGCCGACTACGCTCGACAGCTGATTCCATCGCGGACGTTGTCGCTACGCTCGAGTACGCGGCAAGCCGCCACGAAGCACGATACCTGGTGCTGCTCGATGTGGAACGCGCGTTCGACGGCCTCCTGCACAGCACCATCATTCAAGCGCTTCGCGAGCTGCGTATCACCAGCCGCCTACTGGACTATGTCTCGGCCTTTCTTAACGACCGAACACTCAGAGTGCGCGTGGGTGACGCGCTCAGCACCCCCCGTAGCGTGACCTCTGGTGTTCCTCAGGGCAGTGTCCTCAGCCATTTCCTCTTCAACTTGGCGCTGGCAAAGCTCCCTGATTTCATCCCGAAGCTGACAGCCTTCGAAGTCCGTGTGGCGATTTACGGTGATGACATCGCTCTTTTTGCTTACGGGCCCACGGACTATAGCTTCCAAGTGCGTCAATCACTTCATTCGGCGATCAACACCGTGGACGAATATCTCGGCAGCATAGGTCTTCAGCTCTCGGCGTCAAAAACCGAGGCGCTACTAATTCACCCCCGTGCGAGCCGTGCACGCTTTGAAGTGCCAACTCTTTCGCTGCGCGGAAGCCCCCTCCCGTGGTAGAGAAAAGTCCGATACGTCGGCCTTCACATCGACTGCCGCCTCAACTTTAACGCGGCCACCACACAACTCTGCAGGGACTCCAGGAAAGTCGCAGGCGCCGCACGCTCCCTGCTCGCCCGAGGCCGCGGCTGCACACCGGATCTTGCGCTCCGAGTATGCAACTGGATCGCAACGTCGCGAGCGCTCTACGCGCTCCCACTCACCAGCGCCAGTGCAGCCAACTGGAAGGCCGTCGACCTCGAGTACCGCACCGCAGTTCGCCAAATGTACGCGCTTCACCGCTTCTCGCAAGTGGGGGCAACTCTCGCCGAAGCGGGAAACTGGCCGCCCTCACTTCGCGCGCGGAAACAAGCGCTTCACCACATCGAGCGTCTGCAACGGTCGCCACAGGGTCAACGTCTCGTGTGCCGCCTCCACGCCCTCGAGGGCTCGGGCATGGGCCAGCGTGCCACCGAGTTCAGCACTCGCATCGTCTCTTTGCCTCAACTCCTCCCCTTGCCGCCTGAGCCGCACGCCTCCGCGCTCCTCGACGTAAACATCACCGTCCCGGGCGTCAAGAGCAAGCGACAAACAGCACTGTGTGCCATGCAGCAGGAGACGGCTGCATTGATCTTCGAACATATACGCGACCGACTCCTAGTGTACACCGACGGATCCGTGTCCAGTGACGGTTCCGCCGCTGCCGCGTGCACGGCACCGGACATTTCTGCGTCTCGACAGTGCCGCCTTCGTTTTCCTGCCTCGTCGACAGTCGCCGAACTCGCGGCGATTGACCTCGCGGCTGACCTACTTCTTCAGCAGTGCGCTGTTTCGTCTGCCGCGATACTGTCGGACTCGCGTGCGGCTCTGCATTCTGAGGAAGGACTATGCCTGTCTTCCGCTTGTGCAGCGCGTGGGATCAAACCTACGCCATCACGTAAATCAGGGCTTCGATTTGGCATTGCAGTGGGTCCCCGCGCACATCGGCCTGCCCGGGACGAAGCGGCCGACACTCTCGCGAAGCAAGCTCTCTCGACTCGCTCCCCCCTCGCCAGCTCCGTCACCCGTTTCGACGTGGCCAAGACGACGATCCTGCGCATCCTCAGCGGGCCGCACCCGGATCCGCGCTTTGCTGCAGGTACGCTCTCGCCTCCTCCACCGCGCGGGTCTCTCCCGCTGGGACCGCTCGTTTCTCCTTCGGCTGCGCGTCGGCTGCTACAACACGGCCGCCAGAATGCACAGACTGCACGGAAGAGGCAGCCCTGCGTGCTTGGATTGCGGCGAGGAGGAGACGCTTGAGCACCTTCTGCTCCGCTGCCCGGCCTTCAATGGTGAGCGCACTGCGCTCTTTGCATCATACTGTCGTGTGGGACTGCCCTGTGACTCGGAGGGAGCACTTCTCTTTCCGGCAGCCCAACCTTCCATTGTCAAGAAAGTGCTTCCTGCCCTACTTGACTTTTGTTGTGACACGCAGCGGAGAGCGCGGCTGTAATCCCCGCATTGCTTCTTCAACCTTCTTGTTATTTCTTTTTTCGCCTCCTTTTCCTTCTCTCCGTGATCTTTTTCTCCCCACTCCCCTTTCCCTGTGCAGTGCTGTTGAGGTGTCTTCTTCTGAGAGACAGTTACGGCACTGCACTTCTCTCTTCCTCTCCTTCAAAAGTCACTACACAGTTCACCATCGCAGGTCGTGCGCGGCCTGTGCGCCTGAGCTGGCAGCGTGTCGATTCCCCATGCAGGTCACCACCGTGTGCGCCTCGGCGGCGCCCATGAGTGCGCTGGCCACCGACGCCTACAGCATGGGCGAAAAGCTGCCCACCGTCCGGCGCACTTGCAGAATCGGGGGCAGCCTGCTGCCCTCTGTGTTGGAGAAGATGCGCGACGTGTACCAGCTGCTCTCGATGACGCACATTTACGGCATAACCGAAATGGCCGGCTGCGTGTTGGTGCCGCCCATCGACGCCCTGAGCCTGCCGTTTCTCGGTTTCGCCGGCCCCGACGTGCTCATCAAGGTTAGTTTAGCGGCTTCGCCGTCCGCAGCGTGCTCATCAAGGTTAGTTTAGCGGATTCGCCGGCCCAGCGTGCTCATCAAAGTTAGCTTAGTGGCTTCGCCGGCCCCAGCGTGCTCATCAAGGTCAGTCTAGCGGCTTCGCTGTCCCCAGCGTGCTTATCAAGGTTAGTTTATCGGCTTGGCTGGCCCCAGCGTGCTCATCAAGGTTATTTTGGCGGCTTCGTTGGTCGCATCGTACTCATCAAGGTTAGTTTAGCAGCAAAGAAGGCTGGCGCTTGATGATAGAGCCTCAAGTGTGTCGGCTGTCAAAATGTCGTCTGACGGCGGCGCATGCCGGGACGCCTTCCTGTATACGGTCGTGGTGCAGTCAGATGCAGTCAAGTCAGACTGCAACCCCAATCGCCGTGGCATATACGCTCGAATGAAGTAGGTGCTCAGCCGTGCGCTGTTTACCGGGTGACTGGGCTCTGCAGCCAGCTTCTTGTGCATAACCGTTCACGCTTCGAAGCCTACCTTTCTCGTAGTGGGAAGGCGAGGCAGAAACGAATAGGGCGCCACTGCTCGGGGCGCCCCGCCAGCAGGACGACGCAGGCGGTCGAGCAGCTGCGATGGTCGTGCGGAAAGTTGTGGGGTCTGGCTACCACCGGTGGTGAAGTTCTGCCTTCTTCAAGTTGATTTACAGCTTTCCTTATCAATAATATTAGGTTTATGGCAATGCCTTTAATATACTGTACCACTTGCAATAAAATAACAAATTTACCGCCTATCTTCGTGAGTCAAAATGCTAGCTGTAAGTGCTGATGGTGAGCCTTTCTCCAGAATTTGCAAGAAGTGCTGACCTTCTGCTCAGACGTCAAATTAAACGTTGTTTCTTTATTTGTACTGGGACGTGCCTACATTCTTAACAATAAAGGCGCTGAAAAAGCGCAATTTCGAATTATAGCTAACCTGATTATTCGAGTTAAATATTGATTCGAGTGCTGAATGTCTATTTATTCAAAGAAAACGATATGGAAAGGTGGCTTGCTTTTTTGTTTCGTAGCCAGAACGGTTATGTACTTCACTTCAAAGCATTCTTCGTTAAAGCTGCTCTTCGAACGCATTCCAGTATGTGCATTGGGTCTGCATATTTCCTCGTTATTTGATACTTCCTATGCAGTTAAGCACTAGATATCCGATCCACTGAGGATATTTTAAATAAAAAAGAATTGGAAAGGATCGTGCTTGCCACGCCATGACAACCTCAGTAATCAAACCAAGCAAGAGCGTGTCCCTAGATGCACGAATTCTGTCCGTTGGGTGTAATACAACACCACACAGCAATTTTAAGGGATGCAAAGTTGGTGAGACATTTGTCCAATAATAAATTAATTTGCCTAAAACGAAACAATCGATTCATAGGTTGTCTAAAGGCGATTTCTATATTTTTTGCACAACTGTAAAATATTGAGCAGGGGATCTCCAATACATGGGTTAACCCAGGAACTGATAGCTTTGCCAACAACCCCTACAGCAGTATCATTTGGAGCAGTAACCAATTAAATCGGTTTTTCTTCCTGTAGATTGCCAGTAGGCGATAAATGTTCCCCCTTATAATCGAACACACACTAATATTCGACAAGTTGAAATTCTCAATTCTGGTATTGAAATACGATTTGTATCGTAAAGACTATGCCATAATTATTAGAAATGGTTAATATTTAATATTTGCACACGTCTACACACATGAGCCACGGCTTCTAAAGAAAAAAATAATCAACCTGGATATAAGATAAACATGGGACAATATATATGAAAGTAGTAAAATCTTCTGGACACGCCAGTCACACTCCCTGAAGGGCTTCTACGCGGCTTTTCCACAGTGCTCTGGTACGCAGGCTAGAAAAACATAAATTCTTCCTTATAGGAAGCAGACTGGATGCAACCAACCTTCTGTGCTTCTTTTGCGCTAGCGGCATTTTCGGAAGGGCTACTTGAGTGTGCTGGCAATGATTCGTTGTTATGCAATGTTTATAAATATAGTGTCGCCAAGTGCCCCCCCCCCCCCCAGACCGGACGCCGGCTTATTTTTCAATTCACTTCCTCTTGGTCAGGTGGTGGACGCTGACATAAATAACTGCTCCCAGAAGGAAAAAACGGACACATTTGCTGCAAAATTCCAAGCGTAATGTTGGGATTCTTAAACAAACCGGAAGAGACGCGAAAAGTTCTTGACTCCGAAGGATGGCTCTTCACAGGTGAGTGGAACGTTTTGTCAAACCGGCTTTGCGGGGCGTCTCTTCACCCAAAGCCGGTGCATCGTTGCCATGCCCGCCTGTGACCGGCGACGTTCTTCGAGGACGCCTATGAGCTATGGGTGTCGTATACGGGCAAATCGGGTAAAAAAAAAAAATAAAGCGGGCAACTCGTGGCGCCCTTGACAGGAGACTTCGGGTACTACGACGCGGAAGGCCGCGTGCACTACATCGACCACATGTCCGACTTGGTCAAGTGCATCGGTTTCCACGTGCCCACGGCTGAGCTCGAGCAGGTGCTCCTCACCATCCCAGAGGTACGCGAGGCTGCCGTGGTCGGCGTTCCCAGTGTCCAGTACCAGGACGCGCCGCTCGCCTTCATTGTCACCAAACCGGGCGCGGCAGCGGGCGCATCCCTGGCCGAGAAGATCAAGAATCGTGTGGCAGGTGCGTGGGATTCTCTGTCGAAGCAGCTAAAGAAAGTGCAGGGTCTGAAAACATAAAACCAAAAGAGCAGTCACTATAACCTCGGAGTTTGGGAGGCCACGGGATCAAGGGGGTTAGATTAGCTGGCAGATCATAGCCACGCTTATCGCTTTCATTCCACTGCTTTGCTTTCGGCGGGATCCTCAGTATCCAAGCATCACATCCCTTGCTTCCACTTTAAGAAGTTTTAATTCCGGCTACGATGCCTTCTTACCGGCGGTAAGAGGGTAGATACAGAAGGACAAATTGACAGGAAGGACGCTGTTTTACGACCTAATGTTTACTCGAAAAAAAAGTGCGTACTGCTTATAATAATCGGTTGTCTCGTTTCGTACGAATGCCGAACGAAGCAGGAGCTCACGAGAAGTTGAAGGCTTAAAGCAATCAGCAGTAGCCTATAGCAATGGCTGTCACTGGCGCCAAAGTTTCGACAAAGGGAACGCGTCTACGTCAGGGCAGCACCCATTCGCCTAATTTTTTCGATCGACTGAGGATGTTGCAATACAACAGAGTTTACCTGTTTTTCGATTGTTCGCTTCTGAATTGTTCGAACCGTATGTCACCTTAGTTCATCTTAACATAGACCCAGCGCCTTGACAACGCCTGCTTGGCCGCGTGGATTGTTATTCATTTTAGTCACCCCTACTTCTTGAAGATAAGGGCATGCAGCACCCTTATCTGTTCCATCTCTATCGCAACTAACCACCAGTCCCCCAAATTGTCTTCTTTTTCAACATTTAGATGACCCCTCTGACGCCCCATCTTATTATCTTCTCCCATTGAGGGTAGGGGAGAACTAGCTATGCGCAAACAAGTGCTGTTAAGGAATGAATGAATGCAATGCTTACAAAAATAAGCCCCCCTTGTTGGATAATGGGCTCCAGCGACGTTCCTTATTCGACCGCTGTTGATTGCTTCATAAAGCTGAGGCAAAACTGGATAATACACAACCTCTTTCGTCTAATTGACCAGCCGACCTTGCAGCACAACCTTATTGCCTATATAGCGTTCGTGAGCTTCATTGGTGGTACGACCGCACGTTTTTTGACACTTAACGACAATTGTAAGCTCGAACAGGGGAGCGCTTTAAGAATATTAACCCCCGTATTCGGAAATGCAACTTAAGTTGAAGCCCATGCTTGACTTGATCAGAGTGACGCCTATGGGGAACGCGCCGAAAGAAACGCACTGAGCGTCTATGGGCACGTTAACGCCAGGCGTCATCTAAATCAAGTCAAGCATGTGCTTCGAAGTAAGTTGCATTTCTGCATACGGGGGTTAGACATTGTGCCAATAGACAAACAGCATGAAATACCAGCTGTTTGCTTTTCCTTCGCATTGTCCTGTTTGCGCTAACCGTGTTCTACCAAGGCCATCGCTATGCCACCACCGAACGATGCTTTCATGTATAGACAGCGTTGAATTATTGAAACTTGCGCAATCGCTAAATCACTCGTTGCACTTAGGCCACTTTCAAGATTGTAATTATGATAAAGAAAGAATAAAAAACTTTACGACGTGCCCTGAATCATTGGTTTTGATTTTACTCTCATATTAAAAGCCGGATTGCAGTTCCATCTTCTGATCGCTGAGAAGTGCGTAAAAATAAAATAAGAGTAGGCGTAAGATGCAACAATCAAATGAAGCAGGGGTATCTGTCAGCGGCATCCTGTGGTGAGAAGTGCTCGGCGAATCATGTTGCATCAACGCACTCGCACAAACGCACGCAAAACACACACACACGTCTAAATACAACCTCCCCCCCCCCTTACACACACGCACGCATGCACGCACGCAAGCACGTATACCCGGCGGGGTGTCTATTGGCTATGATGCTAGCTGCTAAAGATGAGGTCTGCAAAATTTTTTTTTTTTGAGCACACACACAGGTCCACGCACCAGGATTTGATTCCAGGATTTCTGTATAATCTATGCTGGATTGCAAGTTTAACCTGCCGACCTCAAGCTCACAGTAGATTTCCTTTTTTTCGTGGGCTGTATGTGTTCGGTAATATATATTTGTTCTTGTACCGAAGTTACTTGTAGTGCTGAAGTTTCCTTTTGCTATTTTTGTTGTAACTCATTGGTGCTAACATTTGTCTTTTTTCATTGCTATATGCCGATTATTCTTTTCGAGTGTGCTTACTTTCCAGTAATTTGACGTGTGTCTAGTGAAATGCGGTTATGGCTCTGAAATTTAACACGGGGTCGCAAAACAGGTAAAGATTATTTTAAAACAACCTTTTTTCACGATAATTTCATCTGCATTTCTACAGAATGAAAAAAAAAACTGATTTGAAAAATTTCTTGCTGGCTAAGGTTATATAGCATTCATTGGTGCACATCAGAGTTTGTGCGAGAATTACCGATCCATTTTTCCAGTGATTTTCAGCAAGATATATTCAAATAAATACTGTGCTGGAGGCAAACATTGCAATTGCGAACTGGACGCCTGGTACAGATCAAGATATCCCCTAAGATGAAATATGGAATTTAGGAGTATCTTCCAGGTGAACCATCCCCGAACTAGCGGCGAATTGCCACCGGCGTTATACTTATAATGCTTGCGCAACGCCTTCCTTTGCTAATGTGCAACAAAACTGTGCGAAGCACCAATATGTTTTTGCCTCTCGTTTTACGAAACAATATTTGGGAACTAGAGCTCTTGAAAGAATCTGTACTAAGTATACCTGTCTTGAATGCCTATCTGTTTCGGTTCCATATATTCAAAATGGGAGGTAAGCTTACAAATTGAGAATGTAATTAGCAGTGAAGTTTTGTAAAAGACGCACTAGCAATTATTTCACAATTTCTGGTGTCCGCTGCAGCTATGAAATAAGGTGAGCAAAAGGTATTTCATGCAAAATCCTGTGTGTTTAATATTCGTTATGCTTGTCACTGAAACGCCTCGCGTTTGCAGCAGATCTCCCACGCGATCTAGTCCGTTCTTGCGTGGCGGCTCAGTACTCTGATTTAATGTATCTTTTCTGACTTGCAACCTTGATTTCTCTTTCAGGGAGCTGTCCCAAACACATGCAACTCTACGGCGGTGTCGTGTTCGTCGAAAAGTTCCCCAAGAATGACATGGGAAAAGTGCTCAAGAGGGAGCTCCGGAAATTGGCTCTAGATCCAAAGACGGAGAAGTTTTGAAGTAAAAGCCTTATGCCAGTGAAGTATTATTGCTCTTCTAGATCACTTTGTAACCAAGGCAAATTCTTCCAAACTACGAGTAGTAGGCGAGCTGTTCTTTTTCGCACACCATGAGAAAAGGCTGGGTGTATCAGATCACTTGCTAGCGCGGTACATTCGTAGCTTGAACGTCCTATTTGCATTGTTCTTGCCGCATAGGTAGACTGATAGATTGATAAATAGACTGACTGACCAATTCACTGACTGATAGACTGATATACTTATATACTGATAGATAGATAGATAGAATGATAGATAGATAGATAGATAGATGGATAGATAGATAGATAGATAGATAGATAGATAGATAGATAGATAGATAGATAGATAGATAGATAGATAGATTAATCATTGATTGATTGATTGATTGATTGATTGATTGATTGATTGATTGATTGATTGATTGATTGATTGATTGATTGATTGATTGGAATGAGGGACGCTTCAGTGGAAAGTTGGGGTATAATTTTGACCACCTTGGATTGTTTAGCGTACACCCAGCCCTCGCTTTGCACAGGTTTTGCGAACCAGCTGCGCCTAAATGTGGCTGGCGTGGACAGGGATGCAACTCATGGCCTGGTGTTAACACCAGAACGCTGTGCCCGCAGAGCCATCGCGGCAGGTCTACAGTACGATCAAAAATTATAGCATTCACAACCGCCTAACCCGAAGGACAGCATCTGTATTACAACACAATTCTTTGCATCTAGCTGCATGTAACCTCTCCGACGGGATGACCCAAGCATTTGCGTCAGTCGAATATTACCGAACCAAAATAACATCACCGTTATGTCCCCTACAGTTAAAGAGGTTTTACAAGTAAAACAATTAGAACTAAATGGAACCATTGTGCACACGCGTGCATTATTTAAAGCTGCTGTACAGCGGGTTCCCGCTTCCGCGTGGCGCTTATTACGAGAATTTCTCACCCACGATATCGAGAGTATACGGAACGTGCATGATACGGAAAAAAAAAAAAACAGTGAAGCCTAAGTCCCAAGTTGCGCATCCAAAGCTTTAGTGAGCGGAATGGGCAAGAGGACAGTGTAAGCACAAAGAGCTCAAGCTGTGACGCACTGCCCTTGTCGTGCGTTCTCAATTTATATATATAAATAAATAAATATATATATATATATATATATATATATATATATATATATATATATATATATATATATATATATATATATATGTTTGCAACAAGCGTAGCGTTAGCGCCTGCGGCCTGTTTAGTTTGGGGTGCGGGGGCAGTAATAGACGTCGTCCCAGGTAAAAGCGTTCAGTGATTTCGTGGTATGTTACTGGGGCCAGCTCGCCTCCAACTCGTCGAGATGCGGTTGGCCGGCGGTGATGGCGCGGTCGGTAAGCGCGCGCGCAGCGTCGTGGGCTGTCTCGTTAAGGTTCTGTGCGGGCGCCCGGCATCCGACCCAGGTGGGCGGGAAACCAGGCGACGGTGTTGTGCTCGAAAGACGCATCCGCGGAGGACGCGTAACGCCTGGTCGGAGACGACTCCTCTCTGGAACGCTTTGATGGTCGCTCTCGAGTCGCCGAATATTACCTCTCGCTTGTCGTCGAGCATTGCCGGGACTATGGCCACTTGCTCCACCACCTCGGGGTCGCGTTTGTATACCGTGGCGGCGTTTAGGGTCCGCCGCGATGACGAGACCGCGGCCACAGCGAAGGCTCGGTTGCATCGGTTGGCGGCGGCGTCCACGAACGCGACGTCGTCCCCTTTCTTATCTACGCGTTCGAGGAATGCGGTCGCCCGGGCCGGGCGCCTACCTCGATTGTGTTCCGGATGTACAGTCGACCAAAAAGGTTTACGGACCAAGAGATCTGACAAAAAGCTGAATATCTCCTCAGCCTCAAAACGCAGCCTGGTGTTCCCATTTCCAGCCTTTAGTGGTACGTGCGAACAACATTCGTATGCCCGGTTTTACTGGCTGTTTTTAAACGCTACTCGTATATGTAGAATTTTCTGAGATCTCGTGGTCCGTAAGCTTTTTTGGTCGACTGTACGTTTGGCGGAATGGGTGCGATCGTGATCAGGTCGCGGAGATCGCGGGGAACCGGCGTAAACTCCGATGGATCCTGGGTGGTCGGTTGGAAGTAGTCCAGTTCGCGCATGATGTAGGCGGCCGCCCGTCTTGGTGGTCGTTAGTCGTGCCACCTGCGCTTTCTCCCGAGCCTGATCGTGACAAGCTCAACACACTCATCCGAAAGGTAGTGAAGCGAGCGCTCGGGTTCGCGATCACCGCTCCGACGCATCGACTCCTTGAGTGTCACGCCACTAGGACTCCGTAAATTCCAAGGTCACTCTATGTACGGTCAGGGACTGTCGAGAAAATTAACCGTTGCGATAGGGCACCGCCAGAAGTGCAGGGATTCCGAAGAAGTGTGCCCACCACAAACCACTAGGAATTCCCATCGCGCTTGCCTTATGAGTAAATAAATAAATAAAATTCCCATCGCGCTTGCCTTATGAGTAAATAAATAAATAAATAAATAAATAAATAAATAACAACGTTGGCCCAGAGACGCCAGTAATTACGTCACGCGATGCCACGTCTTTGCTAACTTCCTATTGCAGGAAACGCTCGTAAACTGACGTGATAGCGCGATGCGAACAAGCGCACGCTAAGTGTCTGACCGTGCTTGTCGCGTGCGCGCCACTTCGTACACGCGAGACATGCGGACGAATGTACATCCAGCACGCGGGGGAGCACTCTGATGACCACTGGCTGTGGTAGCGTGGCCGAGCCGAAGCCAGCGTTCTCGAGTAAGTTCGTTTTCCACGGGCCCGACTCGTCTTTGCGCTGGTTTCCTGCTACGAGAACAGCCCCGCCCCCCTCCCCCCTCGAGTGTTTGCGAATCGCATCCGCGGGGGCACCGTGCCGTGTCTAGCTCGATTTGTGGCGCTTGAGTTGCGCAGGGCTAATTGAGTACATGACCGGGGTTGTTGGAGAAATATGGGAGAGGCCTTTGCCCTACAGTGGGCGTAACCAGGCTGATGATGATGGTGATTATGAATTGAGTTCCAACGGAGGCCGGTATGAGAAATAGGCTTCTCGCCAGCTTGCTCGAAGCATTCGGGACGTAAGCTTATTGCGCTGCACTTTCCCCCTAAATCACGTTTCCGCGTGCTCAGCTTCGTGCGAGAAAAACACACCAATCCACAACTACATAAATTTCGTGACCTCAAATGCTGAAGTACGGAAGGAACGCTGCGCTAATCCTGTCGAAAAAAAAAGGTGGCACGTGCTGCAAAAAAGCAATGTTCTCATTGAGGTTGTCAAGGGCGGCCACACTACCCGAGTGAGTTATTTTCTCTCAAGTATATAGGTTTGGGCGAATTGGTTACAATTCATGGTTAATGTTATTTGCGAACCATTTGAAACGAGGACTGGGGTACGAGATACACAAGCGCAAACTTTCAACGGGTTTTAATAGGTAGGAAGTCGAGCGGTTTATACACGTACCTAAATATGACGTAACATGAAGGACATCACACAAAATATCCGTGGGCGACGAGCAAGACAGGCTTGCACGCGTGAATTCGCAATAGCAGGATAATTTCGTAATAATAGGTATCGTACCGAAGGCACAAATGTCGATGGCCTGCGCATCTATTGCTCCGCTTTCGCAAAATCCGGCCCCATTAGCGTCCCTTTGTAAGGAAAAAAGGGGAGAACACTACAAGCACGACGACAAGTACAAAGAACCACAACAACTAGCACGTGGAATGCGCAGAAAAAGTGGTATACGATATCCCGCTGGACTGCGGTAAAATAAAAGTACATTGGCCACACGGGCAGGTGCCTGAACGATAGGCTTTAGGAACATAATAATAATGTACACAGGGTGGTGCAAGCGCAACTGGGTTTGCACTATTGGGATTGCGATTGTAAGCTGTCGTTCTTTGACTGTAAGGTTGTAGCCAAACACAATAATCAAACGATACGTGAGATAATTGAAGCGGCAGAAATTCATGACCTTGGGACAAACTGCGTCACTCTGGCTTCGTTGGGACTATCACACTAGCACAAAAAAAGAAAAGAAATTAGTTATCTTTAACGGGCCCGGATTTTGGGAAAGCGAAGTGATAGATTGCGTAAGCCATGGATGAGTGCCTTGGGTATGATACTTTTTATTATTTAGAATTTATCCTGCTTTTGGGAACGCACGTGTGCAAGTCTGTCTTGTTGATTGCACATGCGTGTTTTATGATTTTTGATGTTACGACACATTTATGCATGTATATAAACCACTCGGATTCCTACTACTAAACCAGTTGGAAGTTTGCGCTTGTGTCTGTCGTACCCCGGCCTTCGTTTCAATTGGTGAGCAAATAACATTTATCTCATTTTTTTTCTGCTACCTCTGCAAGTAATGCATTGATGTATTTGTCGACACGTCACATAGAGTTTATACTAGCGCTTGATGCTGCATGGTCTGAAGATGATGCGCGACCCTGTGCCATGAGAAGTCGTACAGGGGTGCTATGCAGGATGCGCCGAGTTTCTCGTTCACCCGAGTTTTACCCGAGTTTGCTCGACGGCAGTCACTGAACGGAGATAGCGCGGAACGCGCCGAACGTGCAGGCAAAAAAATATGTAGACAAAAAGCCGCGTATGACAACATGAGCGCACCCTGCGTGGCACGCTGCTTCCACGTTTCAAGCGCAGAAGGCTGCACAACGACACGCGCCAGCGCCGCGTATTGTTATCAACGGATTATCACAACTTAGCGATACCGTGACTGTCCCGCTGTCTGTCTGCACACTTGCCGTGAGCCGCTTGCCACGCCTTTCCCGGGCGCGTCAAGGGCGTGCCTCCTCTTTCGAGCACTATCTGTCTTTCCTCCATCGAATGCGAACAGGGTACATGCGGCGCATCATTGCATCTACACTTTCACTCAAACGAATACGTTAAAACGCAACAAATAAAATAACGAACCTTTTTATTTCTTTAAGTATCTGTTTTTCGTTTTCAACGCTAGAAATTTGTGATGACAAACGGAGATCGAGCAAATTATTAAGTTTTGCACTTGCCGCGAGTGGCGACAGTGAGGCGAAAGCGTAGAAGCGGTACATGGAATCGGGTCGCACGCACGAGGGCATTCATACGGTGATAAGTCGCCTAGGGGCGCTGCAGTGCTATTCTCAATAAAGTCGGTCCATGATCAATGGAGGGTCATGGCCACTCTTTCTCTTTTAGGGGAATAGAAACGCAGCGCCGCGTTACGGCTGTTCATCGCAGGCGCTTCACTAGGCTATTAAGGCCCCCGTTTTACCGACTAAAAACGACACAACGGCACAGAACACCTATACAAACTTAGAGAAGGCAAACTGTACCTTCCACAGTGCTACGGAAATAAGCGTAGCGGTGGCGTCGTGAACTAAAGTATGCGACCACGGGTGGCGCTGTACAACAGGAAACGGAAACGGGGTTTTGCACAGTTTACCAGGTGTTCTGTGGCTTTACTGGGTTTCTGGCTGCTGCGCCTTGATCGTGCTCCCGCGAGTTTAGTTGCTGTGTGGCAAACTGGCGGGAGCACGATCGAGGCGCAGCAGAATACATGTAGCACTGAGTCATATCGAGTTAAGGCACACCCTCAACTGACTTTTAAGGGCATCCCGAGCGGTTTTTCGTTTATTACGCCGCCGTTACCCCAAGTTGTGCCGCCGCGCTCCAGCTGTTGCATTTCGTGTAGGGCTACTGACAGAATGCGGTTTCCAGGTGGCACGATGGCCTCGACTGGAATAAACGCTCACGACACCAAAGATTGAGTAAGCCTGAAAATATTTTATTTGCAGTTTACAAGTACAACAAAAAGCACACGTCTACGCATCCACACAAACGCGGTTACATAGTCAAGAACATAGTCAAGAAATGGCTCATTAATAAGTGTAGCACAGACGCACAAGAAAGAAGACCTAAGCTACAAAACGTACAGTCGGCTGCTAAACATAACTTTCCTGTCACCGCGTGTCACTTTTATACAGCATCTTTAGAGCACTACCAGGCCGGGTAATTTGGCGAAAAGAACGCAACAGCTTACGGCCGTCAGCTGCCTCTTCCTTATGGGTGTCATAATTATCCTAATCTCCGCATCAACGTCGTGCAAGTCCGCATACAGGTATCTGTATCTGAACCACATGTGCCAGCTTAATACATGTGTAGTGAAATTATGATAACCACTGCGTCTTATCAAACGTATTGGTTTTGCAAATGCGCATTACAGCTGACGGAACGACATACTGTAAGTGAAGCACAAGAGAACAAGGACAAAAGGAGGATGCAACACTTGAAGAAGAAGTGAAGAATTAGTAGGCGTACAGCAAACAAGCGATGACGGAGAACACACAATGATGCATCGGGTGTTCTGTGACATCGGTTTGCGTACTTACGGTGTTATGGAGATCAACGGCATAAAAACGTACCTTCAAGCGTATTCCGTCAACCTCCGCCGCATTCATTATGATAATCAACGCCTAAACAAAATGAGGCACTATTTTTTGCCAAGAGTAGACCTCTTTACAGCAAGTCTGTGTAATGACTCGCAGACGAAACCAGCATGCTTTCGAAAATGTTTTACCGCCGTAGTATTCGAACGCCAACGGCCAGGAAACACATCGATACCGATAGGCTGTCGGCTGTCGGTGGTTAATCAAGTACAAAAACCTTGACGCTATGACTGAAAAGCAGCTTCAACAATCAAATTTAAAAAAAAATCAACTGCCTATTTGCCTGAGGTAAAAAAAACATCCTTAGACACCTCGATTGTTCATGTCAATGGTTTGTGTAAATTAAAAAAAATCTGCATGTTCAGCGCCCCTAGCAGAGAAAGCACCAATTAAAGTATTCGACCAAATTACAGTAGTTCCACTTGCGCGCTTACGCTGAAACGCGCCTCGATTGATTTTTCGCCCTCTGTGGCCATTTGCTGAACTTCAGAGTGTGCGGGGCCTAACAACGGCTGTCGCTGCAACATGGCGGTATGTTATTTTAGAGTGCGTAGTGACGCAGTTCAGTAAAAACGTACCAGTTTATCTTTGTGCGCGAAGCCTCTGCGATACATTGCGAAAAGTGCGTGCGTGCTTCCCCAGCGACACAATTCATCGCTTGTCATCGCTTGCCCAGTGAAGGTGCCTCTGAGCGCATGTACGCAGTATTCGAGTGTGTTGTGTAGTCGAAGGTGCTTGCGGATTACGTCTGCTGGAGCCAGCAGCGATCGCAGATGGATATCGTAACGACACCTCAGCACTAGCATTTTGGCAGGTGAGGGCTCTTGTGTGCAGTTATGAAATCAGATTTCGAACGGAGAGAGGTGTTGGAACTGTTGAGTGCCCAGTGCTTGTGATGAAGAAATGCCATTGCACTGGATCTAGAAGAGCGAGCGGTTCTCGAACGCTGATCGTGTTTACGACGGTGTGGCTCCGTTTCATCACCGATGACAGAGGAGGCATCTCAAACAACTGCTGCAGTACGCACTCCTCAGCATCGTCGTCCCCCTCGGCGCATCGACGCCTTGCAAGCAGCTACAGTGACGTGCGGATAATGATTTACTGTGCGCTACGCGCCATAATGCAGGCAATGAAACCGTGTTGTGCGGCCACCTCAGCCCGAGAAGATGTGTGCATAAGCCAGCGACAGTCAACGCTTTGTTTTTGATAGTGGTGCTTAGTACATCACCGATGACAGTGTGTTGTGCGTGTTTTATGTCGGCGGTCAAGATTGTTGATGCCTCTCAGCTCGACACCGCGTCGCTGTTGCCGGAAGATAAGTTGGGCGTGGCTTAACTGTAGTGGGTGCGCGCACAAGAGTTACATGCCTCGCGCGGGGCGTGACCTCTGGTTTTGATTGACAAGCGAAGTCGTGCTAAACTCGTACATCGCGAAACCCCCTCCGAGTTCAACTCGGGAACATGGCGGCGGCAGCAGCAGCCTGTTTCATTGCATCCAGCGGCAGCAAGCGTCAGTATGACCGTCCGGACCCGTTCACCTACATGACCGACGGGGAGTTTCAGCGTCATTTTCGCCTGTCGAAGACATCAGTGCGCTGGCTGTGTGACGAGCTAGGCGAAGACTCTCGTCTGCGGAGACAGCGTGGCGGGCTTCATTCGCTCACCGTCGTAGAGCAAGTCATCTGTGCCCTCCGTTTCTACGGGATTGGGAGTTTTCAGGGAAGCGTCGGCGCCGAGAGTTACATTGGACGCCATCAAACTACTGTTAGCAACTGTTTCAGAGATGTGTCTGACGCGCTTATCGATGCGGCAGTGCGTAAACGGTGGCTAGCTTTCCAGAATACTGCGGCTGAGCGGGCATATATAAAATAATGCTTCCTACTTCGTGGGAACATTACGAACGTAGTCGGGTGTGTCGACGGAGCGTACGTAGGAATTAAGGCGCCTTGAACGTCAGCGTTACTGTGATTAACATTGAAGCAATGTTTAGACACTCCATATTGCCAAATTTGTGACTTCTGATTAGCCGACTTAAATTTTGTGTTAGCGACATCTCGCATGCGGCTGCTTATAATACTGACTTTTTCGCTGGTTGATGACTTTTTGCCGATTGTTCTACTTGTCTGTTAGGGTGCCTTCCAAATGGCTCACTTTCCTGGGAAAGAAGTCAAGTATAAATGGATAAATGGATATCAGAAATTGTGTGAAGTAACCTATGAATCCTAATACCATAAAAAACTTGGGGTTCTTCATTGGTGAAGTTACTTAGTATGCACAATGCTGAATTTTGGTTATGTGTAATCTATCGGCCGCACTATGAAACAGCGAGGCATTGCACAATTTGTTGCAGCGCGAGATGTGGATGTTGCGCTAAGCCGGTTGTGCCTATGCATTTGTGGCGAAATGAAAATGCTTTGAGAATCTTAGTGTGTTGGCTTGCATGAAGAAAATACTTCAGATTGTTTGCTCTGTTCACTGTCGATGCATGTGCCAGAGTTTCAGTGTATCTTCTTTTTTTTGGGGGGCGGCGTTATTCTGGATGGATAAATTGTATATTTTCGTCTCATAATGGGGCTCTAATTCTTAAGCAGTACAACAATGCACATCCAATGCTCTGCAGAACTATCTGTACGTGAAGATGTCATGAACCACCAAGGCAAAATTACATATCGGAAGAAATGTGGTGCAGATGCCTGTGAAAAGTGGGTCTTTAACCCACCATGATAAAAATAAAAATTGCAGGGCAAATAGACCCTTTGTACAGCTTTAGAGCAATGATTACACAAAACGTGACATGCTCAAATGAGTAAACGCTTGCCGCAATGCCAGAGTAGGCTGAGCGACATGCAGCATATATTGGCATTGAACATGTCTCGTAACCGTTATTTTTATTGTAAGCCCTCGCTGTCACACCTTTCCCTCCGGCACTCCCTTTACCGAAACGTGGCACTGTCTTTCCATTGGTGTCATGATGATAATGGTAACGGCAGCAGCAAGGCTGGTTAATGCTTGCCCCTTTGATTCCTGTGAGTTTAGTGGTAAAGAATATGGCACGTGCATACATACACCTGTGCTGCAAAATTTAACATTTGTGGTTTTTTGGAGAGCTAATTTGTGTTGGGAAATTTCAAAGATGTGCATCATTGTGGCCTAATAACTAGAGTATTGGTGATGTTGAAGACGGTGTATTGGTATAGAAGCGTGAAGTTTAATTGCACAACAATTCGACGGGACACAAAGAAGAGAAATACACACAGCAGAATGCTTTGCTGTGTGTGTTACTCTACTTTGTGTGCCGTTGAATTGTTGTGCGATCCAACTTCAAATAGAGCATTGGGCTTCTTTAGTGCAGGACCGAGGAAGTGTGAGCTATTCGACAACATGCCAGTGCCTTGCCACACCATTATGGAAGTCGGAAGGTTTGCAAACAAAGCTTTGCTTTCAAATCCACCTGCTCATGTAATACAAGCACTGATTGAAAGAACCATCATACAAAAATAATGGTGAAATCAATGGCCTGTGAAAAGTGTAATTTGTATATAGACACCGTTGACATAATAGGTGCCATACTGGCCTCAAAATTGTACTGGACAGAGCAGTCTGTTTCCTATGTGAAGCACAACCTCCCATTACATGCTGTGCAGATAACCAAGCTCAGTTTGTTTTGATATGCTACACGACATTCACTGTAATCTGTTTTTGATTCTAAAGAAGTGCCAAACACCACCTCTTTTTCAAGGACGTCATGGGAATGTTTGGCAAGACCTTTTTACAGCCCCTCATAATGGAAGTGTGGCCAGCCAGCTTTGCTTGGATGCCTTTATAGATTTCTGCTCCTAATCATTGTGTGCTATCAAGTTGCAGAAGTCTATGCAACTGGTGCAAGGCATTACGTGTTTCTATAGTCGGATGCAACTTTAGGAGGCTGCGGAATCTGCACTTTAAGGCAGGTGAACACAAGCCTGCACCAACGGGCACGCACTCTTGACTGACATGGTGCCGCCGGACAGATAGTCCCTCTCCAACCTGCTCGTTGAAGAGGGACTATTTCTTTTGACGTGGAGGCAATCGGCTGCTGCGCTTTGGTCATCTGGGCGGGGCCTCTTCTGTCTTCTGAAGTTTTAGCCGACTGTAAAGGATGCTGCTTTTCATAAGACACAAAAGGACAAAGTGTACAATTATTTGGCCTATGAAATGGATACATCAGAAGTGTGCTGTGCAAGCGCTTAAGATGTGTGAAATATAGTACATGCAATTCTAAGACAATGTTAAAGAATAGGTAGTATTGAACGTGCATGTAATGGCACATTTGAATCGGGGAGTGTTGCAGTCATATGCACAGTCTGTAGGTGATAGCATTATTAAGCTCCTGCTGTACTGTCTTCATAGTGAATTACACACACCGTTCATCTTGTGGCTAATCAACACGCACTGTATTCTTGCACATAAAAAGAACAAACACCCTAATGACGTGTATGCTGCATTAGTGTATTTTTTATTTACATGGTCAAATAGTGGCACAGGTTGGCTTACGTTTTTGCCTATTTTGAAGTGACACGAAGTGCATGTTGCAAGTCTCCTAATATGCGCAGCACAATGTTTACTGCAATAATTTTATTCATGTTCTTGAATAATAAACAAATTATTAAACTGAAAGCTCCTTTATAAGGTGCCTTTTGTGGGCTCGACAGGAGAGAAGTGAGGGCACCGATACTACTGTTGCAGAGCAGCCCTCTGGACCTCTGCCACACTCTCAAGAGCCCGTTCCTGGTGCTCGCCTACTGCCACCAGGCGGTTGAGTGCCTCCAGCAGCAGAATATTTTGCTGCATAAAAGTGTATTGGAATGAATCAGCCGCATACAAACCATTATTTACAAATAAAAATGCTTGTTGTACTATTAGTACTAAGTGCCCTTAACTGTGGAAGCCTCTAGTGTAGTATGCATAATAAAACAATGCGTTGGGACAACGTTGCTTTATTTTTCATAACTGGGGTTTTCTTTTTCAGAGCCACTTGTCATGTTGATTAGTGTGCCAGCAGCTGACGTGGCCCCGCACCTTCACAAGTCTCTACTGTCAGCACCACACACCTACTTTTGTTCGCTGCAAAACAAATGCCTCACCCTACAATACTGTATTATACGAGCTGATTGCATCCTACGCCTACAAACATATTTTTGTCCCATTATGCAATTTTCTACCATCCTCGGCTGTAGTTCTCTCTCCTTGACATCCATTCTGTCACGCTTATGTAATCACCTGTTATGAATGGGCAACAAGTGCTCGAATACGTGCATGGCCTGCCTGCCGATTCTTTTTTTTTTCTTAATCTCAACTAGCATATCGGTTGCCACGGTTTACTACGCCACTGTCTTCCTGCCTTAATGCTATATCCAACAATTTTTGTTGCTTCGCTTTCTGCACAGTCCTTGACATATCAAGTTTCTTTGTTAACCTCCAGGTTTATGTCCCGTATTGCATAACCGGTAGGATGCAATGATTCTAGACTTGTTTTCAAGGATGTTGGTAACGTGGCGATCACGATTCGGTAATGCCTTCCATGTGCTGTTCAACCCATGAAATTTTTGTATAAGTTTCCTGCTTTATATCAGTACCTGCTATGGATATTTCACCTGGATAAAGATACTCTTCCATAAATTTTGCGGGCTTAATGTCACTCATGAATTTCTGTTATCTCACCAAGTTAGTGAAGGTCACCTTGATCTTTTCCACATTTTCGCGGGCCGACTTGCATGTAAGAGCACGAACACTCATTGGTTCTCACTGCCTTCTTTAAACTGCTGGGCACTCAGTTCGTTACTACGAAAGTGACTTAATCCGTGCACTCTTTTTATGCTAAATATGAAACAGTAGAAACATACTTATCTGCAGCTTGTCGATGTCTCCTTCACTGTGTTGGTAGCGAGATCCATCGTCGGTACCACCTCCTTGTCGCATCGTAGCTATATAGGCCGTCTTCCTTTTGCACACACTATGTAATATTCGTGACGCTCGCAGTCACGCAGAGTGGAGGAACTCGGCGCACTCGCAGAAGCAGCACCGGACTAGGTGTTTCTTCAGCACTGCGCCGTGAATAGTAGGTGCGCGTTGCGATCTGTAAAATCGCCGAAGCTATTGGCAGTCTTTTGAGGTGCACGGAAAGATTGCTCACGGAGCAACAGAAATATCCAAGAAATAGTGGTCATCGTCGAGCCTGATCACTACGTCGCGCACTGCAAGCTCGTTGTACAAGTTTGTTTACACTGGGCGCCTCCGATGCTTAGCCGCCATGCTAGCCCGGTGAATCGATGTGATGACGCCACCACAGCGTTCCCTCGTGGTATAATGCTAAGCGTACTAAATTACAAATTAGTCTAATGCACATTCAGTGTACATGTTGTAAGCTTTAAAATGCGTCTAAACCACGTCAAACTAACTAATAATATCGTACTAAATGCGTTTGTTTTATAACTCGCTTGTGCATGTAATGCACTCGGTGGAACGACAAACAAGTGAAAGAAGGCACGACCATGCACCGACGGTATGATCACGTGAGCCCCAGTTTGTCGACCGCCCAGAAGGCAACGCCCAAGGAATGATAGCCAGCCAGAGTGAATCTAGATGAACCAATGAAACTGGAGGCTTGTCGAAAGACAAACTGTGTCTCGGTACCATTCGTGCTTTCATCTTGGGGTGTCGCCAGAGCTCGTGAAGATCCCGAGTTTCGCCAAACTCGGCGCATCCTGCATAGCACCCCAGCTTACGAGCCCAAAGGAGGGGACTGAAGTGGGTGTTAATTGCTGCAGGATGACCTATAGCCTAGCAAAAGTTGCCGGAAATCACTCCATTTGAAGGCCACCTATCAATTGTGATGCGGTCTGAAACACTTCGCACTACAAGTAACAACAGCTGGTACATACAAAAAACAACAAAAAACAAGTTGACACGGAGCTCCAATGCGTTGCACGTTTTCCGAACCACGTCGACCCATGTATGCTGCTCACCATTCGCTTGCCAACACTGCATCACGGAGAAATTTTCTCCAGCTTTTTGTACGATAAAGAAATAAGCTGAATTGAATCCAATTGAACAAAAAAAAATCATGAGCCATTCCACTCGGTGAAGGTGCATGACCAGCGAAGCTGTGTAGCACGCGACAAAGAGGTGATGCGGAATCTTGAGCAAAAGGTTCGAACGCGTTTGTTGTCTAGATCGGCGTGGTCATCGTGACGAAATGTACTCACACGCATTTGTTTTTGTACATCCGCGTTCACTTGTGGCATACATTCGTTAAATATACATTCGTGTTAAAAATACATTCATGTTTCATGGAGCTACGTTGAGGCAATGAAATTGAGACCGAAGTCACCGCATCATCAGGCAGTGGGACCAGCGCCATCAGTGCCTTCGTAGAGGGCTTACCTGCATGGGAACGCTGGCATGATTTGCAGCAGTGACACCAGCTGCATAAGAAGGTGACGAACGCGCGAACAGTGGCACGAGCCATTGCTGATGGTGACAGTTCTCGCTCGCACGGATTTATTGACGGACACGCAAAACGCACAGAACCCAAGCCATAGAAAGCTTTGCTCTCAATGCAGACGCCGAAGCCCATGCCTCCTAAATATATAATGCCCTCGCAAAAACAAAATATCACTTGCATTTGAGTGTGATGCCGTCTTGCGCTTGAGTTCATCTGTCAATTCCTTACGTTCTGCGTCGAATCCGCGACACTTTTTCATGTAATGTTAGATGTCACCAGGAGCTTGACAACGCACACACGACGATGAGTCCAAGAATGCGCGGATGCCTTGTCTTGTGCCCATTTAGAGCGAGGTATTTGTGGGATCAGCCCGCGCAACCAACTCGAGTCCACGCTAAAGCCCAACCATGATGGTTAATTGGCGCTTGCATCCGGCAACATTCGTGAGGTGAAACGTGTTTCTCTGCCATGCGCTTCTGTCAACAGGTTTCAATATGGTGATGCACGTGACTATACACAGCGGGATTAGTTTGCAGGTGAGACATCGGGGACACTTTCCGTAGTACTTTGTATCAACTTATAGTTGTTTGTTTTATTTCCATTTCCTTGCTATAACCTCTAGCTTTAAAACAGATTGGTTTTAAAGGACTTCTTTTTTTAGCGAGTTGCGCCCACATTTCCGTTTTGGGTAAACGCGTTTCTAGCTAATTTTTGTAGGCCGATCTTGAAAATAGTGCAGTGTAAACAGGCGCGTCGATCCCGGACGTAGTGAAGAATCAAAATGCTGGTCTATCCCCATGATTGTGACGTCAAAATGATTCAACCAGTCCGACTCCCTTCCATAGCCATCGCGCATGCAGTGGGGACGTGATGGCATTTCTTGTGCAGCAACCCTGCTCAATTCTCTTCCCCAACTCGTTAAGGTAAACATTGTTTTTGATCATATTAAAGTTCAGGTTGAATCGTCTTCAAACGTATTTTTTTTCCTAATGGTTTCTCTTCGCCTCTTGTCTACTAATGGCTGAAATCTTTCCTCTACACGATTACTATCATCACCAGTTTACGTTACATTCACACATGCGGCACAGGGTTTTTGGCAAGTAAGAAAGAGATTGAGTCACCTTTCGATGCCTGAGGTCGCAATGCTTTTCGTTCGTTAGAGGTTTTTATTTTTGATGCGCCCAACCGTTTCACTGAAAATTTACTCTGCATCACAACCGCTTGGGTGGTACCTTGTCTTAGGAGGAGAAATTCCATGCACTAACTTTTAAAACTACGTGCACAAATTTTTGTTAAGGCAAAGTAGTGGTGGCGAGAAACACTTTACCAGTGAAGGGATAGAATCCTACAATTTCAATATATAACACGTACTTCAGCGTAAATCAATTTTACAGTGCGCAGATATGCGCCTCTGGCTACCCACCAGAGGATTTTATCCTTGCATTACACCAAGAATGGGCCCAGACAGCTCATTCTTTAAAGTTTCAAGGTAAATAGTCACATTACTCCAAGTATGGCAGCAGAAATAGATCTATGGCAAAAAATTTTAGGAAGGAAGACAAGTAATGACTGCCAGCTTGCCTAGGCTACATGTATTACGTCACGGTATTATTGCCTTCTCCCATTCTTTCCCGAGTTTTGAGCCCTAATGAGGATTTTCCTTGTCTAAGGAATGTTTCATCAACGAGCTCAAGCAACCACGCTACTTTATTATGATACACGTATTATTTATGCGATACACGGTTGGCGCTCCAGCTGTAATGGACGTGAATGCCTCGATTTTCCTCTACAAGCCCCAAATATAGACTGCGCTTTGATAACGTCATACACAAACATTGCTTTTAAAACATGAGTCACA
Source organism: Dermacentor variabilis (assembly GCF_050947875.1). Classification (NCBI taxonomy): domain Eukaryota; kingdom Metazoa; phylum Arthropoda; class Arachnida; order Ixodida; family Ixodidae; genus Dermacentor; species Dermacentor variabilis. The sequence goes on along the minus strand of NC_134575.1, from coordinate 29,347,913 downwards.
TTGAACTACGTGCCGCCTTTAAAAGCGCGCAGCCAACACCTTAGGCGAAGTCGCAGACAATCTCAAGTTTCACCTCAAAATTGCTTCTTTATGGTCTGCTCTGTTTGTGAGTTTTTAAAATTTTTATGGTGCCTGTATCGTTAATTATGTCCAGCGAGGTGAGCACATTCTACGTGCGACAGAGACAAGTGCATCTCATTATATTAAATAAAGTATCGCATGAACTGTCCCTCCGATAAGGCATTCGTTTCTAGAGACACCATCGGTTTTGTCCAAACGGATCGCCTTTCATTCGATGAGTTTGATAGAAGCAACATAGACTAACGCTTTGGAGCATGCTCGAAATTCTTAAACATTATTTTACCAATTAGCATATTTCCTACAATTTAGCGCAATTTAGTGCAATTACGGCATTTAACCATTAGCGCTCTCCCTCGTACAGTCCCAGTAAAAGCTTTTTCTTTCTGGTCTTAATATATTTTTCTGTCTTGTTGGCAGGCGCTGGTACTAGGACAAAAAGATAAGGAAGAGGGGCAATTATTGTTCTACCACTAATCAGATTTGTGTGAACGAGCAGATAAAGGAGCTTCTGTTACGTGAACAATCAAGGAAAAAGTCACCTAAATCGCACTCATGCTGTTATTCTCCCATGTTCCTAAGAGGTCCAAATATCGTTTAGTCTGGGTATGAAGCCCATGATGCCTAAGTTTCACTCGTACTCGATCCCTATACCAACGCAAAATATAGAAAGCTCTTTCAGTTGTCTATATTGTGCCCTTTATACTTCTGTCACTATCTCGGCGCAGTCTTTCTAGTATCTTGATGTAGTCACGTTAGGCTAAGAGCAATGCTAACGTTCTCAGTAATTTAATTTGTTCTTAACTGCACGGCCAACGTGAAAATAATAGTTTGCGAATAATAAAACCTAGCCACAGGAGAAGTTTCTCGGTTAACGAAATTTGTCTAATGTCGCAGAGCATTGCATTAGTGTTTGCTTATTCAATAGGCTCAATTTGCGCCTAAATTTGCGTCTTGATCTAAGCACCCAGTCATGCGGCCATAAATTCTGGTTAATCTAGTCTGCATGATTCTCAGGAAAGAATATAAAAGTAAAAATGCGACGCAGCGAAAGTACTCAGAACACAGGCCTCTACAGAGAAGCCCAATGGAGCAAGCGTCATGCCATCGTAAGAATTTTTTTTAATTACAAAAAAGAAATTCTAAGCGACCGTTCTATGAAAACTCTAAAGGGAATAACGGAGTTCTGGCTTGACACACGAAAATCCGAAAGGGAGAATGACGATATTGGGAGATAAGTTTCTACGTAGACAGTTAGCCAATAAAATAGCCGAAAATCAGCCCTCTTCAAGCCAACAGAGATATATGAGCCATGTCAATCATTCATTATCTTTATAGCATAGACGGAACATTTCCTCGAACCTGGCATTCACCAGAACTCATTAATTCTCAATTAAGGGCGTTGCTAGCGAAGGTTCTTAGAAGTTTTGCTTTTGAAGCGAAGCCTTGTGTTCGTTCTAGCTGACGCCAAAAGACCCAGGAAAAAAAATTCAGTGGCACTTCAGCGGCAAATGCGACAGAAATGCGTCAGCATGACGTCGTACCTCTTTGAAGTTGCCGGATCCATAACTGAAACTAAGTTCACCACATTGCAAAGTATTGATCTGGAGCTCCCTCGACTCACGTACTGCCTCTTCGAGGAAGTACTAGTAGTAGTAGTAGTAATATTAAACTTTACTACACCTTTATGAGATACGGCATCTGGCGGAGAAATCAGTCTTCACTCGCCAGTGAGCAGACTCATCAGTCCAGAAGTCCAGCAGCCCCCACCGCCCGTCGCACCCGCTCGACCAGCCAAGCTCGCGCTGGACAGTGCTGCTCCTCCCCACTGGCTTCCCACTGTATATATATATATATATATATATATATATATATATATATATATATATATATATATATATATATATATATATATATATATATATATATATATATATATATACTTCCCCTTTTTCGTATGGACCACCGAAAACGCTTCTCATTTCCCAATATCTGCAGTGTCCAGTAAGCCACGCTACCTTGTAGTGAAGGAAAACGGGGTGATGCTGCACACCGGAGTGAACACGCGTCAGATGACTAATAGAGAAATTTGTCAGCTGTGTAAATTAGGAGAGCAATCTGCTTTTGTTTCTTAAATGCGTCTGAAAAAGAAAGCCCAACCACGGACTGTGGTTGCGAAACATGATATTCCTCCTTGCTGACAGTAAGAACGTGCAGTAAAGGACCCGGCATGGTGGCTTAGGAGATACGGTGTTGCACTGCTAAGAGTGAGGTCGTGGGATCAAATCCCGGCCCCGGCAGCCGCACTTCGATGTGGGCGTAATGTCAATAACGCCTGTGTGTAGTGCATACGGGGCTCGTTAAAAATCCGTTGGAGGTTAAAATTAATCTGCAGTGCGCCACTACGGCGTGTTTCTCATCAAATGGTCGCTTTGGCACGTAAAACGCCGCAATTATATGTACACCAAAAGCGATGCCTTATGCCTTCTGTTGCTCGCAAAAATTGATAAGACTAGGACATATTCATGCGTAGGGAGAGAGCTGATCCTAGAAAGAGGCGATGACAAATCGCTGAATGACGCGTTGCTTCTGCCCTGTAAAGAAAAAAAAGAAAGTGTCAACTAAGTACCGACTATAAAGAAGACAAGGTCGACGTAGAGCGTGGTTCAAATGATTCGACTATAAATGCTGTATACATATCTTTATTCCGTCTTTCTCCGTCTATTTTTTGAGGTCATCATTGCCTCATTTTATATGTTACTCATGTAGTATTCCCCTCGTGATTGTGTCGACATTGTCTTCTTAGCGTCGATACTTGGCTGACTCGCTCCTTTTTTTTGCCAAGGGACAAGGTGGGTATATTCTGGGCACAGTGCGGTGTGTAACGCCATGTAATTGAATTGGCAATGATTACGCCCCTATGAACGTAATTTTGCGCACTCTACAACTAATTATCGCTTCTTTTGGGCACTGGCGAAGTCGCCTTCCAGTCGCCATCCCCTCCTGCAAGCCCTGCTCATTCTAAGCAGACTCGCTTCCTTTGCCAAAAGTGTGCTGTGCAGCGACTTTGCCTCAACGTGTCTATAATTACCGTGGTGCATCCTTTACAGGAGAATAGTGTGAAATGGTCGATATATATAAAAAATATATACATTGGCGTTAATTACGCCTTCACCTGGAACTTTAGCTTCTCTGCGACTAATCTTGGTTTTGAACTTGTTGAGGCCTACATTTCGATAGCCCTTGTGATTCGCTAGGATGTCTTGGAGGTACGAAAGGTCCGTTTGTGTTCTGGAAGAGAGAGAGTGAAAGGATGACAAAGAAAGGGTAGGGAGGTTAACGAGAACTAATTCCGAACGGCTACCCTGCACTGGGTGAAGGGGAGGGGTACAAAGAGAAAGAGAGTGAAAGGGGGAGAGAAAGAAAGACAATGAGAGATGAGCACAAACAAACCGCGTTTACTGGAAGCGGTTTTCAAATGCCCAGATACGAAGATGCCAAGCGCATCTCGTCCCAGATGCTGCACTGTTTTCCCAACTTGTCCTCGAGAAAATAGGGCTCGAAGTACCACTTGGCTCCCGCATAGGAATAAGTCATGGAGCTAAAGGGACCGCAAACCATAACACATAGTGTGAAATAATGCCGCAACTAACCACTTGCCCAAGGATACTAGACGTATTCTCGGGTTTAGTCCATAATTTTTAATGCGTTACCATTAAGAGTGTCAAAGCGAAAAAAAAGTCTGTGTGTGAAGTCTAAGGAACCATTTTGCACTGTATACATATCGTCGCGTTGTAATGACATTGAAGAACGCAGTACAGACAAAACTGTTAATCACGAAACCAACTTTTCATTGGGCGAACTTCTGCCCACAAGAGCAAGTGACACGCGAAGCACAACGATAGCGCTGAGCACAGTCAGCGATCGTCGAAATCTGATCTCCGAATCAAGCACGTCGGCTTGCATACGTGACTCGTCGTAGGTTCGAGCGTAATCACTGTGGCCGCGTGCCTTCCAGAAAATACTCCAGAATTCACCTCCCGCATTCAATCAGATAATACAAGGTCCGGTAACAATAGACAACTAAAAAAATCTGTGTCCTTCCACTCTGTGAAGAAGGATGACCAGCGAAGCTGTGTATGTGGGCCCCTTAGTGGCGAACAGCCCCTCCGCCGCTGGTGGGCCTGGGATTGCGCTATCTTCGGGATCGGCCCATGCAAGGGGAGTGCTTAACGCCTGCTTCGCCTCCGCCGCGGGTCGGGCCAGCATTGTAAAACCATCGATAATATTCAAAAATCTTGCGAGACCTGCAGGCGCGCTCGGCACTGAGCGATAGCGTGTAACATTTGTTAGCGAGTGAAAAACGCTCACCGGAGATGCGTGTATATATATGTATAACAGACAGATCTCATCACTTCCAGCATTATTTCTAATAGTTATTGCCTGTTATTTATGACTAATGTCAGGCCTAGTGTCTCTCGTTCTATCTTGACTGCGCGGCCGTCAGTTCCAGCTGAAGTTCGTAGTACTGTTATTGTAGTCCTATGTGTGGGCATAAATAGGCACGCAAGATCCCTGAAGATGCTATTAAGGACTTACTATAGTCAGGAGCTGGTATGGTCTTGGTGTTGGATACCTCAGAATCTTGAAGCACTCGCCTATATATATATATATATATATATATATATATATATATATATATATATATATATATATATATACAGGAATACCGTGTATTAGCAATTCTGGCCCCGCTTTCGCATAATGATACCATATTGTTCACTTTTACTTCACTCATACATAGCGCTCATTGGGACTCGCCATAAAAGATGTGATTCAAAACTGCATTCACAAAAAGAGTATTCATTTTTCTTCGTTCCGTCACGAGCATGATCATGTCGGCTGTTATACATAAAGCAATATCTCGATGTGTCCAGACACATTCTGACTTTAAGGTGCTTCGGAGAAAGGTACGCCATAGGAATCTAACAGCCTGTCTCGATGTGTTAAGATCTGTGGTAGAAAAGAAAACGCAAAAGAAGATAAAGATGGATCGTTGATAATTGAGGTACTCGCCTTGCAGTAACTAGACAGGCTTAAAGCTGCAATAAAGGGTCGCAGAAAATGATTCAGGTGGTATGTGTTTGCGATCTTCAGATTTCTACAATATTGCTCTTGTCAGAAATGCTACTTTTCCCAAGAATAAATTACACGCGGGAGAAATTTAGACAGAGTAGGCTACACGCACATGCAGGACCTCAAGTTTCTTTTTTCGCACAGACAGCAACGGAAAACGAAGTGGTCGTGACCTGAGAAACAATAATGCCATTACTTTATTTGAAACGATGGTGAATCATAATGAACGCGTACAGAGAAAGTTACAACGAAGTTTTCCTATCCATCAAGGAATATGTCATTTTCCTCTTAGCACGGCGTTTTATTAGCTAAGGTGCTCTACACGCGAGAGCTCACTCATTACTTGGACTCTAATCGCAACTCGAAAACTTGTACATCTGAGCCCGCATGAATTCAAGTTATGAAGCAAGATTTTTTGCTGCGTTCACAGTTTCGTGAACGACTTTCAGCAATGTATCGCTTCAAAAACAAGTATTAGAAAGAGGTAGACCTTATCTGAGAGTGTTCTAAATACCTGGACGGTAGTTTTTATCGTAAGCGAGAGTTAGCAGTGAGTGCCACGCAGATTTATTATGGACCGACCGACACTACTCCCGCAACCAACACATTGACTTTGGGTACACGTGAATGCACTGAGAGAGAGAGAAAGAGAGAGACAACGCACTCTCAGCTAGGCGACCTTTCGAACGTGCCGAATTTTTTTGAGTATGATGTTAAGGAGCGTGCGTTGAACTTTGAATGTGCACTTGCTTTGGAATTTTTTCGGTGTTCTTACGTATTATAATTGGGTAGATATAGCTGCAAGATTACAAGCCTTGTTATGCTGGAATGCATCCTGCATGTGCGAAATACATCGTATGCAGGAATTTAAGCATACTTGTATAAGAGGCAGAAGTTAGTAAATAAAATGTGAGAATGCTTTGCTTCCTAGAAGTTGTAATGTATGAGTCGCTAGCTAAAAGCGTGGATGCTTGGGCCGGTTGGTAAAACAGTGTTTAAACAATAAAAATGCTTCTTTAGTGCGTAAAATGTAAAAAAAAAAGGGGACAGGGCTTCGTTCTTCTTGTTCGCTATGTCCTGTGGCCTTCTTCCTTCGGTCTTAAGTTTGCGCACTCTTAAGGAATTTTTTCTTGTCTAAAGAATCGGTTGGTAGTGCGGATGGACAAAACACGACGTCAGAAAGTCGTGTGCACGCTCGACTAAAGAGACAAGCATGCGCGTGTTCCTCTAAAAGCAGTGATGATGAGCGTGATAATCGCTAGCAGTTTTGATACATCTCTCATCCATATTATTCCCTGTACAAGTATGATGCATCGCATTTCGTCATTGTCACATCGCTGGGTATACGTATCACACTGCACATCCACGTGACTTTTACTTTGCATTTCGGCATAGCGTGGGAACTTGTTTTCTTAAAGACCCCCGAAGGGGTATTACATAAGATATCCGACGGCCGCAGCATGACGACGAAAACCGGAGAAAGAGCAAAAGGATGCCACGGATTTTCGAATCCCAAAACAAGTTTTGTAAGTTGTTTTTGTTGCAGTGCACTGTTGTCTTACAGCAAGAGCACGCTCTACAGGAGCGAACGAGCCTTCCAGATTTACCTTGCCATGCACTCCGAAGCGTTCGAAATGTAACTGCCCTAGAAGGACCAGCAATGGTTTTTTACTTTCGCTTTACTTTTACTTTATTTACTTAAAGACCCCACTGCACAGGTGGTGAGTGTACAAACAATGTTATATAGACCATAGACCATAAATCAGTTTAGAAAAATCCTCAGTTGGGTGAACTGGTTAACGTTCATTATGAAAAAAACGCTGCTGAAACGGAGACTTAGGAAGAACGCGGCACAAAGTGATACTAGCAACTGTAAATTTTATTTAGAAAAAGGAGTTCTTATATACAGAATGAATGCACGTCACCACGAAGCCACTATCATTGAAAACCAGAATGCAACGCGAGATATCAAGACGGAAACACGAGTGCCTTCAATCACAACCTAGGCTCGTGCACAACCCCATTTTTAAATCTAAGACACAAAGGCCTGTGTCATTTTTATCCAAAAAAAGCAAGTTTGGAGTTTGATAGCAGATTCGACGGCTGGCTGACACAGCCATCCCCATTTGTTAATGCGATAGGCTTCAATGATCTCTCTTACGGATCTCTTCGCGTGCGTCTCAATGACGTCAGCGAGTCGTCAGCCAGGCCTGGTAGCTCACGACTCGGCGCGGCCTAGGTCAATCGCGTGAGGCGAAACTGAACGCAAACTGAACGCGTGCTTCGAACAACGATAATTGAAACGCGCCCCCGAGGCCAAGTGCGACGCAAGTAACTTGTACCTTTTGAGAGTGGGTCAACTGCGGCATTATGGGATATCAGTCTGGGAAGATGAGTAGGGGGTGCTGGCAGGCGCTAGAAACCAACAAATACAGCGGGAGTCTCACATTTTATTGGAGAGTGTGGGTGAAGAGTATTTTATTTCCGTGGAGAGATACGTAAAGTAAAAGAAACAGAAATAGGGGAAGGGGTCGAAATGCGGAAGCGTGCGTAGCACAGGATTAAGGAAGTACGTTACGCATACCAAATGCTACAGATCCGTTCTGTCATGGGCATCCAGAACTTATTCAATATAAGGTCGCACACTTTCACACGCAACCGTCTTGGTCCAGGAGACTTCAAGAGTACATCATACTGAGGTAGGTTGCACACATCAAGAAAATTCAGCACTTCCCATAAGCGATTTCTTTCAATGCGGTACGCCGTGCGCGCTATCAGAACGTTGTCACGTGATTCGCTTGCATTGCAATTAGGCTGCACGCAGACAGCACTCTCGTCAATGTAAGGAACTGTACAACGATCATTTACAATGACCTACGTGCCGTGTGAAATTAGCGGTCGCGAAAGGCAACCTAGAAAAGTTTACCGACTGGTGGCATCACGCACAAAGTGCACAGAAGGAATACCGAGACGTGGGACGATATATGCGATGCACGATGTTGTTAGCAAACTTCTTAATACTAGCAAGAATTTTAGGCGTTGCGCCCTGATAGTGAGTATTCCAAAACGATGAAGCCAAGTCGCAAGGCTGAAATTCAAGGCTCGAAATTCAAACTGGCCAGAGTTTCAGGCATGATTGTGAGTCTTCCGAAGCGGTGAATCTATATAATAAGGCTCAAACGAAAATCAAACAAACAAAGAACGAACCAAACAAATAAGATAAATAAAATAAATAAAATAAATATATAAATAGATAAAGAACGAACTGACGGATGAATGAAATTGCGTGTCTCAGAACTTCACTGTAAAAATTAAGTTAGGCCCTGGCAACTACCGCGCTGATGCCAATAACTCAGCGCAGTTTCGTAGTTTTCTAGTTTGTCTGAACCATGAAGATTTTACTATATTAGCGTATATTGTGAGATACACAAGAAGCTGGCCACGGTAATTTGTTCGTGAATTGTGCAGTCATGGCGACGCTAATGGCAACGCGGCTAAATTTCCACTCAGAACCTCGAAGTTTAGATCGTGTAAAGGAGGCCGCTATTTTCAGACGGAGCGAAGAAAGCTGTTTGGAGGTTGTCTGCAGGGAGCACTTCTATGTTAAACCTGGTAATTCACATATTGAGCTGCCGTAAACTTTTGCTGAGGCCACTGGACATGAGTGAGAAATGTCTGCTACAGCGTAGGCGACATATAAGTTTTCTGCTAGGTTACTCTTTTTTTTTTTGCTCAGTATGTCTCTGCGGCTGAGGCAAACTTCCAATGCAGGGCAATCTGAAAGGCTTTCACTTGTTCGTGTAAATAGTTAAGTGAGAAAGTCGAGTGAATGGAAAAGTTGTTTGGCCAGCGTTGATGGCTTTGGCACAACTTAACTCTTGAAGCGCAGTTAGGTTGACCTGTCGTGGTTGAAAAAGTGCTGTGACTAAAATTTCCTGTCCTTCGAAAATGCTCGCTACTGAACGAACGGTAATATAATGTCAGTACCTGCGATTTTCGAGAACAGTCAATTTAGGCTCCCTATAGGTGATGGTCTGACCGCTGGTAAAAATTCTGCATCCGCCCTTGTTCCTTGTTGGAAACTGGTTGCCGACTATTCAAACGATGACTTCATTCAAACTAGGCGAACTCTCGTAGTCTTGTTTCTCAGAGCCACTACTACCCGTAGCAACAGTCAGGATAAGCAAGTTATACCTTGCGGCGAATCATTGCGTGAAAATGTAACTAGTGTTTGCTTACTGTAGGAATCCATTAGGCGAGCATTCAGAGTTTACGAGAAGCTTGCTACAGTGATGTTCGCCGCCCATAGCAACAGTGCGAATATGAAAATGCCAGGATCAAAATACACGTTAAATAGTAAGTACTCATAAGGTGGGTAGTTAGAGCTTATGACATGCTTCCTACCATCCAGGCCATAGCCTTTCGGAACAGTTGAGGTAGACTAGAAACAGTAACTAAGCAAGACTTAAGGCATTAGCACGTAAACGCTTAACATTGAGGAAGTAGGCAGTGTAGGCGCGTTGCAAGTTCATTGGGCGTTTTCGGCAGGCAGGCGCATGCCGTGGGAAATGCTGGATTTATGCAGTGCCTTGTGGTATTTATAGATATAGCTATGGAGTTGTCTCATTTCAAGTTGCTACCTACCAACCACATATCCAAGGAGGATATTGATATTTTCACGAGAGTGCGAGTTACGTGACAAAGACGTCGTTGGCCACTGGGGGGAAGAAAATGACGATTGTAAAGGTTGTCTTTCCGGCATCTTGGCAGTGCTGCAGCTCGCTGCAGAGAGTTTGTAACTATATGTTCATTTATAGCTTCTCGCGCGGGATACATATATATATATATATATATATATATATATATATATATATATATATATATATATATATGGTGACACCATCAACATTTACCGTACCTTAATTTCGTTACGTAGGCCGCTTCAGCCAGTCCAGGCATTGTAGCACAATGAATGTACAGCTGTGTTCAATCAACTGCACCTATATTAAGCTATTATCATTTTGTATGTAAGTTAATTACCTGGCTAAACTGCGAAGGTGCTACCAAAACAAAGAAAGAAGAAAATGTCATCCTGCCAGTAATGATATTTCGCACCCGGTATAACTCCACGATAACCGTACTGAAATCTCGGAGCTTGAAGTTATAATAAACATCAGAATATCATGTCCCAGAACCTGCATGATTATGAGTATGAGCTTCCTAACTTTTCGAGGAGGGCACGAAATGAACAGTACTTGCCCTCTCTGCCGCAAGATGTGTTTCATGCTTATACGGGCATCATCTGGGCGAAATGCTGGTCAATAAAACACCCATAAGCTATTGGTGTTCTGCGCTCAAAATGCAAAAATCTTGTTCCCGGTAGCACATAGAAAAGGATGGCTATTGCGACTTCTTCAGTCTTGCTCTGAGACAGTACGTTACTATGAAAGATTGCGCTGACTCATGTTTCCCAAAGGACGCTCCTACGGTGACAAAATGTAAAAGGTCCCAATTTATTGTGCCATATTACGCCAGGATAAGGGCCTGCATAAGACGTTAGTGTTGACTTGTGTCAAAGCAAAACTGCAATGCTAGCAGGACACTGTATGGCAACCCTAATAGTATAAAGTTCACGAAAGCGAAACAAGAGAGCCTGTAAATGCAACCAAGCAGTGCCAAAACACAAATGGCATCGTATAAAATTTACAGGCCTATCCGTGCTTTCCTCATTTAACAGTTTATTTGTTGTAGAAAAAGCAGCGACGACCTAGTTATCGTCAATTTCATATTTATCTAAACTGAAGAACTTGATCTGTTTCTAACTTGAAGACTCCATACGGGAAAATGCAGGCTTCTTGTACGATTTACCTGTCCCTCCGTGAAAGGTTTGAGAAGTTGCTGCACTTTGATGGCATCATGCCGTATATAAGGAGCCTCTCTAAACATTGTTCCCTTCGTCTTGATATTGTACGCAGGGGGCCTTATTCTGTAGGCTGATTTCCTTCATTCCGACTCAATGCTCACCCATCGTTCCTCCTTGATGGAGGCTTACGGCGGAAGAAGGCAGCTTGCCGGATTATATGTCTCACCGCTGACCCCTTGGAGGTTGGCGGTTGACTCCGCCGACGTATGGCCAACGAGCCACTCAACTAAGCGATGAACGTATAAACTCATTCACTTTCACCGCGTTCTCTATGCAGGGCGAAGCCAAGGCACTTTCCTCGAGGCGCCCCGAAGAGTCGTAGGCAATAATCTACCTCCCGAATTCCATCCTTACCCTCTCCCACTCTCTCGCCTGCAGCTACCGATGAGGAGCTCCGTACCTCCATACTTGACAGCGACACCACCCATAACGTGTCTAGTTGTCGCATTCATTCTTTCTCTCCATCTGCTTATCCTTTATTCCCAGTATTGATGACCACCCGCTCTGCTAGACACTATAGTGTGGCCTTCTTCTATGCAGCCTGCATCTGACTTGTTATCACTTCCGATTCGTTGGTCTCTGCTCAATGTTTTTTTTGTGCTTTTGAATACCTTCTCGCCTAGAGCTCACACTTTCTCTCATCTTTTGTTTTCGTTATATGATGTGTGCCGGCGTTGTGTATAGTTCTGTCTGCCTTTTTTTTCCCGGTCGTTCAACGCATGTCTTTGATCCCGTCGTTTGTTATCTTTCGCTGGCTGCACTGCTGAACAAGTGTCTACGCATATCTTCCCCTATACTGTGCTTATTTTTTATCCGCAGACCCTCTCATAGCCACGCAAGCTCTTACGTCTTGCAGTTCATTTAAATCGTTCTTACTTCTTGTTTTACTGATAATACACGGCTGCGAGTCGGAAAGAAACCGTTGTGCGGCTTACTTTTTCCCTGTTTCTATCTTGATCGCTGCATAATCTTAGTCTTTCCACCCTGATTCTTCATTCGAACCTTAGCAGTTTGTATATTTCTGGTTTCGTTTGCCTTGCTCTCACGAATGTTTCACTATCAAACGCTTATCCTTATGAACAAAAGCAATTTTTTCCGTATTCTTGGTTTGTAGCGCAAAGTGACGCAGATGAAGACTAGTAGAAAGGACGAGTGCTACCCTGTCTATCACTCGTCCCATCTTCTGGACTTCATCTGTGTCACTTCGCGCTACGAACCAAGAATACGTTACCGTACCAACTCTTCCAACCGTCCACCCTTTTTTGCATTATATTTAGGCCATGCCAAACTGCGAAATATTGTCTGCTTCTCTCGATCGCCTATCATTTCTTTCCAGTATGGTATGGGGTTCCCATCAAGCCAGTTTCCCAGCTTTTATCTTTACGTTCACCATCTGCCTTGCCCACAACAGAATGCCACCTTCTTTTGATAAAGTATGTACTGGTTCAGCGCTCATTGTCCTGGCATATTTATCTTGCGGGTGCCGCTTTGTGAGGACTCGCAATCTGCAGGACCTCAATGAAATTTTACCATACCATACCATACCATACCATACCATACCCACGTTATGTATCACATCGACTCTTGGTAGCTTTTAGTCAGAAGCAGCCACACAGCACCGCTGTTGTAGCTTCGACGGGGCGGCCGGACGGAAGGGTTACGGCATGAGGCCTAAACGGCCGGGGCGCGCAGCGCCGCAAGAAAAGAGCCGGACTGCTCCAGTCGGGGACCAGACAAGGAATTCTCTTTATTTCTGAGGAGGCAACTTGCAGGAGGCACTTACAGCGTTTGGCGCTGAGTGGCGCCCTGATGTAAAGACCCAAAACCGAAACCAGAAGTTACGGATACCACATCACCTCTCCCTTGAAAGGAAAAAATGATCTACTCGCTCTCCTCGCAACAAAAGTAAGTCACGAGTCAAAGAACACATGTTAGTACTGTAACACACATGACTAGTGATACATCATTATACAATATAAAATGATTTCTGGCTTCCCCATTTAAAAAAGCGCACATGAACACTGAATATGAGTTATTGCAGTCCAGATCTGCAGTTCCAGTACCCGTCTTGGGAGGACGATGGGATGCAGCCTTGCACACACTGATAACACATAGAAAATTCACAATGTAGATAAGTATACATTAACAACCATCTGTGTGCCCCCTGGGACAGCACTGATGGGTGGCTCATTCGCCCTGAGCCTGAGTCGAGACAGTCTCTGTGGCTGTCGTGGATTGGCATTGTGCGTAAAAGCACTTAACACTCCATAGTGCCCCCCTTAAGAATGCTAACGAAAAACGTTTTTTTTTCTTTTTGGCATAAAAGACCAATTAGTATGGCGGCTACTACCGTAGTGAAAATGCATACATGTATGCTGCAAGAAACGTAACATATAAGAAATGAAGAAAAGTGTTCCTACAACTAGGATCCACTGATAAATCTGCAGTATAGCAGTAAGTACAGCGGGCGTATAGCACCGTTTATGCTGCCAGAAATCCCCTCATTTGAAGGATACTGCTTATGTCTTATTTAGCTAACAAACATGAAAGGAAATACTTTTGGCATTAAGAGCCGAATTCGCATGGGAGGGTTGAAACCTCTGTAGACAGTAACCTAAGGCAACAAGCTACTTGGAAACATAATCCTTAAATCGTTCCGGAGGTTGTCTATGGCGTGTAGACCTACGGAGGACTGGTTCAAGTTGTAGAGGAGGAACAGCAGAAGTGTTACTCGTACTGGGGCTAGAAGGTGTGTCAGAGACCTGAGTGCCTTCAGGGGCAGTGTCTTGGGGAGGAGTGTCGCACGGACGTTCCGGAGACTGTTCTGCACGGGGTGAACCCGGAGGGGGTGGTGGTGAGACAGGTGGTTGCAAAGGGGTTGCAGCAGGAAAATGAGTACCAGTAGGAACTGGAAGAAAAGGTGGAAGATTATCGTCAACGGATGTCCCGTCATTGAAATGACTCCTTACATTTGTTTCACCCTGACGTAGCGAGTACTTCACCAGTTTAGACGCGTTCCAACGCTTGCCATTTTCGAGCTGGAAAGTACTTCGGCCTACTTGGCGGTAAATCTTGAACGGACCGGAGTATTTAGGACCAGATTTCCGTGAAGTACGTACCTTAACCAGATCGCCTGGCTGAAACTGAGGAGATTTAGTTGCGCGACGACGATCCACATACTTTTTAGTATTTTCCTGTTTTTCACGTACTCTACTCTGCACTTCCTGGCGCAACTTTGGAGAAGCAAATTCAGGATGAATTGGAGGCATGTTTGCGACGTCCAGCCGAGTTCGTGGTTGTCGACTATGGAGCAGCATAGCTGGAGAGACACCGGTAGTCATATGTGGAGTAAACCTGTAAATCGCCAAGTATTCTAGGACCGCAAGTCTGAGGTCTCGCTGTTCCAAAATAGCAATCTGTATGAATTCTTTAAGGACACGGTTAAATCTTTCTACCTGGCCATTGGCTTGTGGCTAGTAAAGAGAGGACAAGAAATGCTTAATGCCTCTTTCCTTCAGGAAGTTTTCGAGCTGTGCAGAAACAAACTGTGGTCCATTATCGGACACTATAGCATCAGGAAATCCTTCCCTACTGAATATGGACATGAGACTGTGCATGATGGCTTCCGATGTGACGGAAGGCATAAAAGCAACTTCGGGCCATTTGGAATGATAGTCAACCATGACAAAAGCAAAACGAGCATACTGTGGAGCGCGATCAAGAGGGCCTATTATGTCTATGGCCAACTTTTCCCATGGTCTTAATGGCCATTCGACAGGTTGTAATGGCGCAAAAGATGGTTTGGCATATTTATCTGCTTGTTGGCACACAAAGCAGTTTCCCACAAGTTCCTCAATTTGCCTATCCATGTGAGGCCACCAGTAGATGCCTCTCAATCTGAGCTTGGTTTTAGTAATGCCAAAGTGACCTTCATGAGCAATAGACAGGAGTGTCTGACGCAAGGAAGCAGGAGGAACGATACGTTCACCTCGGAGAAGCAGATTATCCATGTAGGACAATTCGGACTGTACAGCAGCATACGCCTGTAACTCTGGCGGAAGGTCCGCCGCAGTTCTCCATCCTTTTACTATTTTGTCTTTTAATGCTTGGCACACTGGATCTGCCTGTGTGGCTGCTTGGAATTCCTTTTTTGTAATACAAGATGAAACTAAAGACACTATTTCCTCATCTAGTGCTGGTTCACATTCGGGAGGGACAGGTAGGCGCGACAATGCGTCCGCGATGACATTTTGGTCACCTTTACAGTACTGAATGGAGAAATTGTAATACAGCAATCTTGCATTCCACCTTGAAATTCTTAACGGTCGCTGTCCAGGACCCTTTGAAGATAGCGATGCGACTAGAGCTTAGTGATCAGTTCGTAAAGTGAACTGTCGACCCCACAAGTAAACATGCCAATGTTCACACGCAAAGAGACATGCCAACGCTTCCCGTTCGCCTACGGAGTAACGTCGCTCTGCGGAGGATAACGTACGAGAGGCAAAAGCTACTGTAAAGAGCTCATTTCCGCATTTTTGCTGTAGGACAGCTCCTATGAAAACGTCAGAAGCATCAACCGTCACAACAATAGGCAGATACGGTTGAAACATGCGTACCACCGGGCGTGATGCAAGTACGTCTTTAACAGCCTGAAAGCTGCATTCAGTATCCCTATCCCAGACAAAGGCTTGTCCTTGCCTTAGAAGTTTCCTTAGCGGTTCCACTACGTCGGCATACTGCGGGATAAATTTAGCATAATATCCCGTGAGGCCCAGAAATGAATGTAGAGCCTTTTTGTCCTTAGGCTGTGGTGCCTCCACGATTGCCTGAATTTTACTATCCATCGGCGAAATCCCGTTTGCGGAAATTTTATGTCCTAGGAAAGTTAATTCTGGGACACTGAATACGCACTTGTCATTAAGCTGCATGCCTGCATTACTTATCCTAGACAGGACTGTTTGCAAATTTCGGTCGTGGTCACGTTGAGTGTGACCCCATACAAGCACATCATCAAGGTAGCACAAGGTGCCAGGACAGTCTTTCAAAACAGATGACATGATCTGTTGGAAAGCGGATGGCGCAGATGCCAAACCGAAACACACACGCTTGAAGCGGAAAAGACCGTCATGAGTTATAAAAGTAGTAAGCTCACGGCTTTTTTCGGATAATAAAACCTGGTGATACGCGGACTGCAAGTCCAACTTACTGAAGACAGTAGCACCAGCGAGTCGATGCAACAGTTCGTCAGCCCTCGGTAATGGAAAGGCGTCAATGATGATAGCCTTGTTGGGGTCTCGAAGATCGACGCAAAGTCGAATGGAATTGTCCTTCTTTCGAACGAAGACGAGCGGAGAAATCCACTCGGACGCAGTGACTCGTTCGATGACATCAGCTGATTCCAGGCGTTGCAGCTCGGCGGAGACTTGCTCCCGGAGAACCAGAGGTAGAGGACGCAGTTTTGCTGAGACTGGTTGCACTGAAGGTCTGAGACGAACGTCGTGGACGAAGCCCTTGACAAGTCCCAATTGCCCTGAGAACAGATGGGCGAACTCTGTTGGAGCGTTGTGCGGAAGAGATGGAGGCTGAACGCTTGGGTCAGCTGGAAGTCCTGATACTTGACATGTGAGCGAAGACCCTTGAATATCAATGCCCAAAGCTTGAATGGCATCTAAGCCCAGAAGAGAGGTGCCTTGGTTCGTGACGTGAAATGTCACTACTGCAGCGTTGTTGCGATACTTGACGAGCGCGGAGAAAAGTCCTGAATGCAGAATTTCTTGCTGCGAATAATTCTTGAGTCGAGGACTCGAAGGACATAATGGAAAAACCTTGAAATGTTCTTCGTATAGGGAGCTGTTCATCAGCGACACTGTAGCTCCTGTGTCCACGAGCAACTTGAGTGTAGCATTCGCAATGAGGACTTTGGCGCGAATTGTTGTCGGACGGAAATTCGGGGCTTGAACTGTAAGCACAAACGGGACTGTAGGGGCTGATTCTGTATCAGTGATAACGGAAACAAGCTGCGTTCGAGCAGGAGGCTGTCGCTGCGTTCGGTTGCTCGAACGGCAAACCGAAGCGTAATGTCCCACTTTTCCCCACGCACGGCAGGTAACGTGCTTTGCCGGACAGGCTGGATCGGATGCGATGTGGCGGGGTGAACCACATCGGTAACAATAGGGTGCGAGTTCTCCAGTGGCTTCGCAGAGTTCGGGCCGGACGCCACGTTGGCCGGCCGCTCGATGCGGCTGCCCGCCATGCCGTTGATCGCCATCTTGAAGGCGCCGGGTCGAGGGAGAAGGGGGGCGGGGACCGCCATCTTGCGCGCCCGGGCGAGGAAGGAGATGGCTGGCGACGCCATCTTGACGTTGCGTCGAGACGCGTTGAATAGACGAGTTACTGAAGACTTCAAGTTCCTTGTCAACTTGTTCCACGCTTCGTCCAATTTCCTCGGCTTTCTTGAGCGTGAGGGACGATCCTTTGTACAGTAGCCGTTCTCGAACTCTTTTTGATGCGACGCCTTGAAGAATTTGGTCGCGAAGAGACTCGTCGTGCCTAGCGCCGAACGCACAAGCAGGCGCTAGCCTTTGTAGCGCGGTGACGAAGTCCTGGAAGGTTTCCCCAGGTAGTTGCTTCCTGTCCCGGAAGATAATGCGATGCACCAGGGGATTGGAGCTTTCTTCGTAGTGCTGGTCGAAGATGCGAAGAATGTCTTCGAACGTAGCAGCGGTCTGGTCCGTTTGCGACGCGAGGTCATAGTAGAGACGCTGCCCCTCGAAGCCTAAGTTGCTCAGTAAAATGGCCTTCTTCCTCTCGTCTTGTAATGCTTCGCATCCGGTCGCCTGAAGAAACGTGCAAAAAGAACGTTTCCATGTGAGCCACGGTACCGAAGGAGTACCGGGTAATGCAAGGAAAGGCGGCATGGGTGGTGCGAACGCCATGCTGGGCACGGAGAACAAAGGCGGGGGAGCTGCGGTGGACGACGCCGAAGTGGACGTAGCGTCTTGCATGCCGGAAGGAGGGGAGCAGCAGAAGTAGAAAGGCAAGGGGCCGTAACAGTAAAGTGAGCGGTTTACCTCGTCGCCAGTTTGTTGTAGCTTCGACTGGGCGGCCGGACGGAAGGGTTACGGCATGAGGCCTAAACGGCCGGGGCGCGCAGCGCCGCAGAAAGAGCGGGACTGCTCCAGTCGGGGACCAGACAAGGAATTCTCTTTATTTCTGAGGAGGCAGCTTGCAGGAGGCACTTACAGCGTTTGGCGCTGAGTGGCGCCCTGATGTAAAGACCCAAAACCGAAACCAGAAGTTACGGATACCACAACCGTCTACGTGGCGACACACTTAGCGACTTCCAATGGCACCCATATCCCCAAATAGGACCAGTTAAAACAAAACGGTTGCAACACAAAAAGATGAAACTGCATCACAAAGCCACTAAAAAAGAAAAGACAAAGAAGGCATTTCAAGCTCATTTTCATTTGAAGATGACCTCTCCCTGCAAAAGGTTAAAAAGTTTACAACAAAACCGATCTTACAAAGAATTCAGACGTTACTTCGATTAGCATTCAGCTAATGTAGCTATACAACACATTGCCAACGCCGAAATGTGCATGCAGCCTGTCTCCTCTCTTGCACTCCCCTCAGCCCACACTGCGCGTGGCGAGGGTTGGATTCAAACTGAGCACCGGATAAATTTTTAAGGTTAGCTTTTTATTTTTGTCGTCACTGAAGCGTGGAACATACCCAGTTGAACAAACCCAGTGGTACATACCCAGTTTCCCAAGTTGGCGTCCACGAATTTCGTGGAAGAGCGTCCCCAACATAGTGGAACATGCGCAGTGCTTCAAGTTGACATCAGGAAAGGTAACTTAACAGCGTCGCGCACCAAGTGCTCAGAAAGTGTGCTCAGGCACAAGGTGATCATTGTATGCAAACTTTACGACAAAAGATTGACAGTCACCTAAGTATCATTACGTGATCTGAATGCCAAAGCATTAGGACTTATCTAAGTTATCATCTTCAGTTAAAGCTCCGCCTTGGCACAGCTTAATACACCTTGCTCTAATTTTCACCAACCTTAATCCACATTAATCCACCTTAAGCCACTTTGATGCACTTTAATCAAGCTCAATCTAATTTTGTGAGTGGGCCAGGTCCAACGACGTGGCTGCTCACCGTGGGATATTACAGTGCGAGCCGCAGCACGTCCAGCACCGGCCTCGCAACATCATCACTTGGTCACGTGGTTTTTGGTACCATCAGATGATAACAACGGGCGCCCGATTTTTGCAGCGTCATGGGGCATGTGATGCTTTCGCATTAAAAAAATCTATTTCTTTACCATTGCTGATGAAACACATCGCATGGAACATCATGTACGACGTTGTAGTGCTTTCAGCAAAGCGGTCGTGTGTGCCAGTAGTCGGCATGTTGAAGCTCAACGGAGCCGCATTGGGTATACGCAGGGGGTTCATTTACCCGAAGCTCAACGTGCGTTGTCTTTTCCTTGGCCTCACTTAATACCACTGCCAAAAAAGAAAAACGAGGGGTCACTGAAGCGGATATATTTTAATGCACTAAATACGATGAGTATAAGCTATCAAAGGTTTGAGCTTTTTCCAACCGGTCCAACCGGTCACGTTAGTCCTTGCCGAGGCCTAGGAAGCTCGCACGCGTCAGGTATGTCTGGCGGGGCGGTGGGGGGGGGGGGGGGCGGTGGATAGGTTTATTTGAGTGCCTATTAGGGAATACTGCAGCATGTCAAAGGCACCTTCAGTTCGGAGCTGCTCTAAGAGTAAAGCGAGCTCTTGGTTCACTGACTACATCTTAGTCTCTTTACTGAAAAAAAAGTACATGTGCGTGTGTATTGTTCGCACAGATGAAAAGGTGGATGCACTACAATTATGCTTGGATGTACTGCAGCCACTTAACTAGTAGCCGTACGATGACCTGGACTTAGAGCCATTGACACGGCGACATCCAGTGGGCAACGTCGCACCAGGAATTTGTAATACCAATGAGCCCTGTAGTTTCGTTAGAATCAAAGCAAATGACATGCTCTTTCGTAAACCCCTTTGACTAATCACCGGAACTGAGTCTCACGACATCTAATGTGCACCCATGAGTGTTCTGTACGGCAAAACTGCATTATGGAAGATGCAGCCATACAGTGTTCTTGATCTCCTAAGTGCCTTATAAGCCCATGACTTGGTAAACGCTGGCGAGCTCTATTTAAGAAAGACAAACACAAATGTTTCCGGAACCACTGGCGGCTCCAGAGGTGGGAGGGAGGGCTGAGAGCCCGGCAACCCCCCCCCCCCTCAGACGCGCGGGCTGAAAGTATTGAATGAGCAGTGAGGCCGTCCTCCCTTCCTATCGCCATACCCTTTCTCTGTATATATGTTGTGATTCCACGGTGCCTGAGCTGACAGTATCAATAGATGAAATGAATGTTTTTTTGTGCAATCCGTATTGTTTCGTGCTTCGTATCAAAAGCCTTTGCATGATGGCACCGAAAGAAAATTCGAGACATGAGACGGCGACGGCTTCACGTGTCTTTTGCAACTTCGTCTTCGCCATAAATTGCGCACTTGCTCGCAAACATTCACCTTCATGCGAGAAATGTAGAGCAAAAAAATTGACATAGAGAGAGGCCGAGAGTAATAGAAACTATATAAAATAAGAAGACATGGCGCTTCCACCAAGAGGCAAAGATTGACTCGAAAAAGGAAAAGTGTGCTCTAGGAATTGGGGCGTCTGCGAACGGTGTAGATTGCGAGGTGTTTTCAATGGGTGCAGGCTTACACAAGCCGATCACGATATTCGATGGCCACGAGGATTATTGCTGCCTTGATCTGTCTTCACAGCGCCGACCTCTGAAAGGCACGCTCAGTTCAATACCGACGCGTGCGTAAGAATGAATGAAAATTGATCGCTTCGGTTGACGGGCCTTTTCATGTGGTGCGTGCCGTCATCCACGTAGGGTTTGGATCAGCGCGTAGCAGTCACATACCGAAGTGTTTTGAGTGCAAGTCGCATTTTTCAACTCTGGAGGTTGGATGGATGGATGGATGGATGGGTGTGTGGATGGATGGAAAACTTTATTGGGTCCTGCAAGGCTAGGGGGTGACCCATAGGAGGTCAAATTCCACGTCGGGACCGGAAGACGGAGCATCGCGGCTGCGTCGTGGGCTTGCCGGACCGCCCAAAGCTATTAAACCAGATCCGGACTGTGAATGGCAGCCTCGAACCCGGCCAGGTCCTGAGTGTAATCGCCATTGGTAGCTCGGTCGCACGGTCAGAGCCTATGTTTGAGGTTAAGTGATTCATTACAGCTCGCACACTGCGTATAAGGGAAGGTTATCTCGGAAAGTAAAATCATAAATGTTCCTTTGTCGTGTATGAGAGGGGCTTATGTGTGGTCATTATATATTTAGGAACATAAATTTCAACTGAAAGAGCCATGATTAATGTGGTCAGAGAACATTTATACTGCATTCCACAAACGTTGGATGGCGATGTAATAGCTATAGCGCCACTAAGTGAGATAGTTGGTACATAATTTCGAAGAAAGCAGTGCTAAAGCGGGATAAGAAAACACTCTGAGAGTCAGCAAAACACAAGACAGCGCTCTTCCTTGCGTATGTAACGGCGGTTCGTTTATTTGTGTTTTTTTTTTTTGCCGAGTAGCATAAGCTTCTTCATGGGAGGCAAGTATTTCTATCGTAGCATAAAAATTTGTTCAGTACATAATCAACCACACTCTTTCCTTTGATGCTAGGAATATTGTGCAGCATGTGCGACATGTGAAAAACAAGGCTCGATAAGGGGACCGCAAAGAAAGTCGCAGTTTCACCCGAAAGGGCAAGCATCGATTGCGATAGCAAATTTGTTGACAGGTATACGACGTAAGGATAGCCGTTTCATCGGCCGTACAACCATGCAAACATTCGCTTGCTAACTAGATTAACAAGCGTGGTGTCACGCGCGCACAAGCAAACATGAATACATCTCACTCGATGACCGCGGGAACTGTTAGAACGCTGCAGTGAGGAAGCGCGGTAGCAGCAGCGAGCGAAGTGACCTTCGCGCTGCCTGTCGCTTTAACGCGAACTAAACGGCGACATCACAACGCACGCTAAACTATCGGTCCTCGGTGCGCCTAGACGCCTAGACTCTGTCCCCATCGCAGATCACTTTCGAGATAAGGCGCGTGCAGTCGCGCCATACACCGCAATCGCCGGAGTAGAACCACCTCCTCCCTCCCGCTCCTCTCCCGCCGGTGCGCTGCGTACGACGGAAGACGTCGTTCTTCATCCCCCTTGCGCGCGCGAGATTGAGACACCACGGTCGGCTCACCCTCGTACGCTTTACTCGCACATACGGCCCACGGCGCGCAGGGATGATGCTATCGCCCTTGGAGTTTATACTGAACATCACGGCGACGGCGAGGGCGACGAAGACGGCGAAAATGTGCCAAGTGCTATCGCAATAATGCCGGTGCGTCGGAGGCTGCTGGTCGCGCTGCTCTACAACACAGCATAGCATACGAGCTAGCGAGGCGGAGCGAATGTGAAAACGTGACGATGCGCTGCTCCCACATCACCGCATTTTACGGGAAACGAAGTGGGATCTGGTTTGCATAGAAAAGCTATGGTAGGAAATTATTTAGAACTCTCTGAGGCATAGCAGTATGTATTTTCTAGGTCTTGAAGATATGAAACCGCCATCAACCGTAGAAAGAAGACAAAAACGAAATGCATTGTTGAGAATATGATGTGATCATTCCTTTAGTGGCTAGCTGCCTATGTGTTGATTGCTATTTAAAGAGCGGCTTTCCGAAATTTAACTGTGGCAGTTTTGAAAAAAGTTTCCTATCAGCAGAATTTAGCAGGACCACTCCTAAATTAACAGACAGAAAGCAGATAGGTGTAAATCATAGCCACAGATAGTAAAACAGCCAATAAAAGCAATTTACATTTTTATTTATACACACCTAACAGTCCGCTATCATTTAAAGTGTTTATATATGCAGTACCACATATGCGTCTAAAGTATGAACTCTGCTGCTTTGTAACACTGTGGAACCCAACTCACCAACCGAGCCTGGAACCAATTGGGCGAGAAAACGCAGCCAACAGTTAGGTGTATCTATTTGCCTCGCAGCAGACTCAAACGGTAATGGACCAACAGGGGAACACAAAGAGCACTTTCAATTAAGGTGCACCCCTTGGTTCCCGCAGCTAATGGAAGTCATTGTTCCCTTTGTCGGCGGAAACACATTGCCCCCGAATGAATAATCAAGCACTCGAAGCGCTTATTGCATCACCGAAGGGCATCTCTGCCGGCGCGCACACCGAATTAGCACACCAAGAAGCCCTGATAATGAAGCTCGCTGACATTCGCATCCACTGAATCAATCCTTTTGTGCAGCTTTTAGGATAACGTAGGTTCGTATCAGCCTAAGTAAAAGGCCTTTTTAGTGTCGAAGGCAAAACGGGTGCTTTGCGAAACAGGCGTGGCACTGCTTTTCACGAAGTCCTTGAATGGGCCCCTGACACGAGAACGCTCGAAGAAGCGGCGCACTAATGCGCTGCTCTTGCAGAAAAAAAAAATTCACGTGTCCTCAGTTATGCAAGGAGCGGGGGTCTCGTGAAGTTCACCTCGATGACCTCATGTAGCGAATCGTATTGTAGGAACCCAAACAGCCGTGGCATTAACTCTAGTACCACTGAAAGTACAGGCAGGTGAAGCGCTGTCTTTATGAGCTTCAAACTCGCATACATGCTTTCAAGGGATGAAAAGTTCGAAGATATGGCTTTAAAAGAAACGCTTCCTGCGTGATAGGTATCTGCAGTTGACATTTATGTATGCAAGTATGTAGCATACAGTTAAGACAATTTGTTAAGTACATGTCTCTGTTGTGTTTATCTTCTGTGCGGTTACATATTGTGTCTATTATGACTTTTTAAAAATATTTATGTGTTTGTGCCCAGCCTCGCTGTCATATGGTGTCAGGGGGTTTAGGGAGCTTGAATTCGTCTATTTGCGGCTTTTGTCTTAGCTTTCTTTATTGCTAAATGGGAAATATCGATTTATTGAGTGATTGATTGATTGAAAGCAATCATTGCGCACGAAATTAAAAAAGAAGGTAGCACGTGTACCGAGGATATCATGCACAGTTTACATCTTCGTGTAGGTTCTTTTCTCTGTGCTGTCAAAAGTGCATGTCAGTCACTTTTGTCATTTTCTTGTGTCACTGTCACAAACACTTTGGCTGTGAAGAAAGCATGACGGGAAGTTTTTCTGCTGTGATTGCCGTGAATGAATACACTTCTGTCCCGTCGCGGGTAAAAAAAAGAAGGCATATAAATACGTATGGCGTGCTTATTTCTTTATTTTAGACGTTAGGAATTTTAGATAACCACCAATGGCACGTAGCATAGTTCTTGTTCTTCAGCTGGATTACTGAGACGAAAAGTTTAAATGCACAACAGACAAATCAACAAATATTGACTAACTTCTTCATTACTTTACTTTCCGGTCGATGTTTCAATTTAGAACTTGTAGCCTGCGAGTTTGAGAAGTATGTCGTAGTGCAGCGATATAGAAGAACCCCCCGGGTTTCGAGGTCTGCTCTATGAAAGTTGCCGTAAACGTGCATCATTATTCCATTTACTTTACTTTTACAAAAAACCATTGTTTCATGCACTGAAGCCCTACGGTAACTGGAATGCTCAGGTATTTCACCGCACAAATTGGGGAATGAACGCCTGGAAACTAGCGTCAGCCTGAAAATGGATACGCAAGTGGATACGCCTTGCCAACTCGCCGGCTACAGTTAGTAAACTGCAGTATGGGCCGCATTGTTATTAAATAAAGAAAAGTGAATTAGAGAATTTCTGTTAAATAGTCGACAACGCATCTTGACTTCTCACGCAAGTGATGTCCACCTCTGAGTAATCCAGCTCAATGAGTACAATTATGTTGTCTGCCACGTGCGATTTATTAAACTTCCTCTATATCCTAAAATAAGATGCCCGGTATCCTTGTGTCTCTTCGCACGTGTTTGTGTGTCAGCGTGCTCACAGTCGCAGCAAAGACGTGAGCGCCGAAGAAGCCCACAGCACAGCGTCTCCAGCTAACATCTACATCCATCTTTGGTGGGCGTCCTAACATTTTCGCTATAGTGCGACTATAGCCTCCTTTAGCGTTGTATCGTTTGACATCGCCACTTTACTAACAAACTGTGTATATCAGAGCGAGCTATTCCTTAGGTTTAACAACGGCCGATTACAAAATGCCAGTTCGCCGACTACGCCAGGATGAGTCACCTTCGCCGGTACACCAGCGATGGAGCCCGTATGGAAAACTGCCTCCTTGTCACTTGAACGCCGCAATCGCAGGAAAGCGATGAACGCTTCGCCTTGCGCGTTGCGCGGGGAGTCCCGCAGCGCGGCAATTCGGAGCAGCCGCAGCTCCGCGCCCGAGTTTCCAGTGTGAATGTCTCCGCGCTTTGGGCTGGAGGAGCGCAACCGTCCCTCGCGTGCCTTCTGAATGGCGCCCTCAATGTGGTCGTATCAATTGAGCCCGAATACCGTCACAACCGATTTCGGCACAGCTGTTACCTCTCCTCATTTTATTTGATGTCCTCTTTTTCCATATTTGCGGCGACATTGACGCGGCGACGACGAGGTAACCAGCTTTATTTATAACGCCGTCAATCATGTATTATTATTGCGATAGCAATTTATACGGGCACTCAAGGCGCATTTTTTTCCGTCGCCATGATGTTTCGCATAAAGTCCAAGGGCGACAACACCGTTACTTAGCGTCGTATGGTGCGTGTACGAGGGAAAGCGTGCGAGGGTAAATCGACGATCGCGGCTAAGTCTCGCTCGCACAAGGGAGGAAAGCGTGGAGGAAGCGCGCCGTCTTCCGTCGCGCGCAAGGTTCCGAGGGGAGGGGAGCTAAAGAGGGGAGGTGGCGTTGTACTTCGGCAGCAACCCCGTATGGCGCGGTGGCGCGGCCTTTATCTTCACCGCGATCAACTTTGGGGGCAGAGTCTAGCGGGGCCTTGGGGTTCTCCAACGCGCACCTAGTAACTACGCGGACGTAGATGGATCAACATTTGGGCGAGTTGGTACTGGCTGAACATCTTGAAGGGGCATCGAAAGATGACGTCTGTCTTCTTCTGTCTTCGTTATCTTGGGCTGCCCATTCAAGATGGTCATTGCATTCGCCGCCACCGAAATGAGGTTGCCGCTGCGGGGATCGAACGCGCGACTTCGAGCTTCGAGTGCGAGAGGGCGAAAACTGCCTACAGGCGAGATGAATGCGGCATAGCGGCTGGCACTTTCTGAATGGGGAACTTGCCAGTACCCCCGCACGAGATTTATAGTTGAAATGTATTTAGCAGCGCTAACTCTTTCAATTCGTTCCTCAATGTTGGGTATCGGGTACAGCTGATCCCTAGTGATGGCATTTAACTTTCTGTAGTCAACACACGGACGAGGGTCCTTGTTAGGGGTTTCTACGAGTATTAGCGGTGACGTGCAGTCACTCTCAGCGGGCTCAATAACTCCCAACTCTAGCATGCGGTGTATCTCTGCCTACATAATCTCTCTCTGTCTTGGAAACACCCTATAAGGCTTTGATCTTACTGGTTCGGTTGATGTCAGCTCAATGTCATGCGTTATTAGTTCTGTTCTACCCGGCCGATCGCTGAATCTGTCGAGATATTCCCCTAACACCTCTTTTAGCTCATCTACCTGCTCGGGTCTTAGAGCGTGCGAGCTTACCGAGTGTTCTACTACTTCTTCTAGACCAATTTCAGAGTTGGAGGTCGCCTCATACTCCTTAAACTTGGTACTAGTGCCATCCTGCTCTTTGATGGTATAGTTGACTCCGCTCCGCTCTACATACGGCTTCATCAAATTACAGTGATATATCTTCACTTCCTTCCTGCGACCGGGCATTTTCAGAGCATAGTTAGTACCTGAAAGTTTGTGCAACACTTTAACGGGCCCGTCCCAGTGAACTTCAAGCTTGTTCTTTCTTGAAGGTTTGAGGATCATTACCTGGTCTCCGGCGTTAAACGTACGAAGCCTCGCATTCTTGTCGTAATAGAATTTGGCGTTCTTTTGAGCTACTCCCATGTTCTTTCCGACTAGTTCTTGGGTTGCGCTTAGCCGTTCCAACAAATTTAGCTCGTATTCAACCACTGTTGGACTCTCCCCTCTTTCCACCCACATCTCTCTTAACATTCTCAGTGGAGAACGGAGTGTCCTCCCATACACTAGTTCTGCTGGCGAGAACCCTGTCGCTTCATGTGGAACCGTTCGCAAAGCAAACAAAGTTGCCGGCAGACTGTTCTCCCAGTCCTCCTTGTGCTCGTAACAGAGCGCACGCAAAACTCGCTTAAGCACCGAATGCCACCTCTCTACACTGTTTGACTGAGGGTGATAGACAGAACTGTGTATTAACTTTACCCCGCACCTCTGCAAGAATGTGGAAGTCAGTGCGCTCGTGAATACTGACCCTTGATCTGCCTGAATTCCGGCTGGAAACCCAACTCGTGCAAACACTGCCAAAAGCGCGTCTACTACTTCGGTGGAACTGAGCTCTTTCAAAGGGATTGCTTCTGGAAACTTGGTAGCCGGACAAAGCATGGCAAACAAGTACCTGTATACCGATTTTGTTTTTGGAAGAGGCCCTACCGCGTCTATTACAAGTCGTCTGAAAGGCTCTGTTATTAAGGGCACTACCTTCAGTGGAGCTTTCCATGTCTCTCCTGGTTTACCGGAACGCTGGCAGGCGTCGCATGATCTTACAAACTTTTCTACGTCTTTGAAACAGCCAGGCCAGTAGTATCCCATAAGCAATTTTTCCTTTGATTTGTTTATGCCTAGGTGGCCGGACCACCCATTTCCATGACTGCAGAATGAATTTAGAAGGAACAGAAGGCTAGATGATAATTTATTTGTTATAACACAGTGCATAGAGATAGCGACATGCAGACAGAAACCGCTATGGATAGCTTTTTTAGACATTAGAGGAGCCTATGATAATGTAAACCGAGAAGAGTTATGGAGCCAGTTGAGGGAATATGGTCTAGATAGAAAGATGATTGAGTTCCTACAACAAGTTTATACAGATAATGAGGTAGATATAACATGGGAGGGGGAAACTACAAAGCCAGCTAAAATCAGAAGAGGTCTCAGGCAGGGCTGTCCATTGTCGCCTCTGCTTTTTATGATTTACATGAGCCAAATGGAAAAGAGACTAGAACAGAGCACAATAGGAACTGACATAAGCTATATGCTGGAAGGGCAGAAGGTAGCTCAAGTACTAGCCGGACTGATGTATGCAGATGATATTGTACTGCTTGCTGACACCCGAGTAGGGCTACAGGAACTAATGAGCATATGTGGAGAGGAGGGAGAAAAATTGGGACTGCAATTCAGTAGAGAGAAGTCGGGGATAATAGTATACAATGAAGAAAGGGGGGAACCATTGGAAATACAAAGCACTAAGATTGATCATGTTGAAAAATACAAGTATTTGGGCATATGGCTAAACGAGGGCAAAAAGTACTTGGAAGAACAGGAAAAAATTATGATTGAAAAAGTGAAAAGGATCTCAGCTGTAATGAAACACAAGGCACTTTGGAACTATAATAGGTACGAGGTGGTTAGGGGCGTATGGAAAGGGGTTATGGTACCTGGCCTCACATTCGGAAATTCAGTACTGTGCATGAAATCGGAAGTTCAGGCATGCATGGAAACGAGACAGAGAAGTGTAGGCAGGTTGGCCTTAGGAGCACACGGGAACACTCCTAATGAGGGAGTGCAGGGGGACATGGCATGGACGTCATTCGAAGGTAGAGAGGCAATAAGTAAACTAAAACTTGAACAGAGACTCCCAGCACTGGAGGAAAAAAGGTGGGCAGGAAAAGTGTACAAATATCTGTACATGAAAAGTTTGAACACAAAGTGGACACTCAGAACGAGGAAGCTGAGGAATAGATACCTACAGCCGAGGGAGGGGGTCAAACGTGGTTCTAGTGTGGGAAAGGAGGTGAAGGAGACGGAAAGAAAAATGTGGGAAGAAAGAATGCTCGGAAAGCCTGCGCTATCAATGTATAGGTCACAAAAACAGGAGATTAAGAGAGAGCTCTTATTTGATAACTCGCGGGGCAGCTCGCTATTATTCGAAGCTAAGACGGGGGTTTTGAGAACGAAAACATACAGGGCTAAATTTGAAGACGTGGACCTTCGGTGCACAGCTTGCGGAGCCGAAATGGAGACCACTGAGCATATAGTGCTGAGATGCACAGACCTTCGCCCGACCCTGGCAGAGGGAACAGTGGCAGATATGGAAGGGGCATTAGGTTTTCCCGGGGAACGAGGGCAAATAGACGAGAAAAGAGTGGCAGTAACGAAGGGAAGGCTAGAGGATTGGTGGAGGAAGTCAAGGGATAGATAATACCATAAATCGGTGAGATAATGTTTCGTCTACTGTTTTAGATAGTTATTTTGGGGGGAGGAGGGGAGTTAAAACTAGGTTAAGGAAAAGAGGATATAAAGAAAGGAAAAAAAAGAATAATAATAAAATAGGAGGGGGAGCAAAAGGCTAGGTGGCGCCAGCCGCCGCCCGTTACAAAGGGTATAGCCGCCATCCATCCATCCGAGACTCAAAAGGTCCTCCCTGTACTTAGTAGGTACGACTAACTGATTTAAAATCCTACCCTTTCGATCTCTGTAGTGCCGATACAACGATCCTCCTCTCTCATGTGTCGTCACGTTGCGCCTAGCAATGCCTTCTTTAGCTGTGTCATGTAATTTAGTTAAGCTCTCATCATTCTTTTGCTCGGCTGCCAGTGACTCTCTATCCACACGTAAGAGCTGATCAAAGTTCTTTGAGGCCGGCGATAATAACGACCCTGTCTCGCTTGTGAGTGCGTCAGCTTGCTCTTCCTGCAGGCTAGAACTTTGACACTTTAGTGCTACGCTCTCATTGAGCTGGTCAGCTGGCAGGTTCTCCTAAACTATTCTTTTGTC
Source organism: Dermacentor variabilis (assembly GCF_050947875.1). NCBI lineage: Eukaryota > Metazoa > Arthropoda > Arachnida > Ixodida > Ixodidae > Dermacentor > Dermacentor variabilis. Next base: position 29,317,724 of record NC_134575.1, on the reverse strand, counting down.
CCTCGGGCCTAGATCGGATTCAGGTATTGAAGTTATCCCCTTTTCTGCTTCCGCTGGAGGATCAGGTGCATTTTCAGCCGAAAGCGCCGCGATCTTACGAGCTTGGCCTGGGGTCAATGCCTGTACTATGCCTTCTCCCAGTTTGAGCCCTTTGTCATGCAGTAACTGATTCGAACAATTCGAAAAGATGTAAGGATACTGCAGTGACAAAAATTTGGAAACCGCAGCCTCAGTCTCTAGCTCCCCGAATGGTCCACTGATTTTGACTTTGGCCATGGGCAGACACACGCTGTGTTCTTCTACAACCTGTTTTATCGATGCTACTTCTCCGGTGAAGTCATCTACCGTCACGTAAGACGAATGGACAATGTCCATCGTGGCGGCACTTTCTCTTAGCACTCGGCATGGTTTGCCATTAACTTGCAGGTCGTGAAGATATGGCCTTAAAAGTTCCATATTCTCATCTTTTTCCTCCACGTAGGAGAAAACTACGCTAGGCTTCCCGCAGTTTACAGCTATATGTCCTAGTTTGTGGCATTTGTAACAGCGAATTGGTCTAAAAGATTCGAATTTTCTTTTCTGTTCTTTTTGTGCGGTTTCTCCGTTAAGTTTCTCCTCGCTCTTTTCTGCGGGCTTTTCCGCCATGTCTACAGGCTCCGATCGTCTAGTCTGCGCACCCTTTTTAAACGGAAAGGGTATCCGCGGTCCATTTCGACCGTCCCAGTTTCCGTCCTCGGCGTTCAACTTTCTACGGGTTGCGTACTCTTCGGCTAATTCAGCCGCCCTTTCCACAGTGTTTACATTACCTCTGTCTTGCACCCACAGTTTCACAGCTTGGGGGATGGTTTTGTAAAACTGCTCTAGACACATGCATTCAATGATCATGTCTCTGCTGTCGTACGCTTCCGCGCTTTTAAGCCACTCGACTATGTTGGCCCTTAAGCTATATGCAAACTCCGGATATCCCTCGCTATCTTTCTTGCCTGTGCTCCTAAACCTTTGCCGAAAAGCTTCGGCTGAAAGGCGGTATTTCTTCAAGAGACTAACCTTAACTTTTGCATAATCATATGCACCCTGTGCACTAAGTCTGGCGATTACTTCCGCCGCCTCACACGGCAACATAGACAGCAACCGCTGTGGCCATGTACTCGGGCCGAAGTTCATCTTCTCGCAAGTCCTTTCAAAATTGCATAGGAACAAGCCTATGTCGGTCCCGACCTCAAATGGCTTTAATAGCCTGTCCATGCGGTACGATTCTGCCTCACTTGATCGTCCCAGAGCGCCTTCACTTCCTTGAGACATCTCCAAACGTTTGCTTTCAAGTTCAAGTTGCATTTGTTCTAAACAGAACAACCACAAAATGAAGCCTAGAGAGTCAAAGCAAGAGCCAAGCACTCAACGCAGATACAGCAGCATGTCGCAAAGTCCATCTCACCGCTGTCAGCCAGTTGTCAGGATTGGGGGCTCAATACCATCGCTCGTGATCCGTTGTCAAGATTGGAGTCCGGCATGAATTCGAAGGTAGCTGGCCCATGCCGTCGTCCAACTTATCCACGCTGAGGACGTTGATGAAGGGAAGAACTGCTTCTCATCGAGAACGAGGAATATGGGTTTATTTACAGTATTTATATCAGTCTAACATGACTGCTTGAGAGAGAATGTCAGTCCAACATGACTGCTTAAGAAAAAGTGTGTCGAGCATCCGCACCACAGCAGTTTTTAAACACACGGTCCTCCCGCGATACAAGGTGACGCGAACGTTCGTTTAGTCATTGTAAACTAGCCGCCCTCGCGCAGGACGGTCCATACACACAAAGGCGCCTACGGGCGAATGTCCGAAGCCGACGTCAGAGGGGCCCCGTAGGACTCGGAGCCGTTCCGGGTAGCGCGTTGGGGAGTTTGGGAACAATAGTTGGCCCGCCGAACTCAGTCCGTCACAACGGCGATGAGGCTAGAGGATGGCGGCAGTTTCAGCACAAAGCCTACTTCAACGAACGCATCTTAGCTAAAAGCGACGAGAGTGGGGGATGCGTGTCTTGTTCTCCGACACAAAGTCGATTTAGTCACGCTGTGGCTAGAAGTTGGCGGCGAAGCTCCCGGTATCTTGCCATATGGTATCATAGTTGTAAGCGGGTGGCAGTCTTGCAGTGCAGCTGGCCATTCTTAACAGCGCCGGGAGGTTGCCTTCATGTCGTAGGTGGGTGGCAATCCTGCACGACAGGTGGCCATTCTTAACAGCGCACCGAGGTGGTACTAATGCAGCCGTCACCTAATAAACTGATGTACTAGGCTTCCAGGATTTTCCGCTCTTCTTTGCCCTTGTCCCTACCTAGAATCGTTACATTGTTGAACAAAGCGTAGGAGCGACATTCATTGCAATGGCGAGGCAAGCTTGCACCGTGGTTGGACCCCACGCAGGACTGGCGCTCACGCAGGTGGTCATTAATACATAGAGCAAATTTGGCCTATGTAAACTCTCTTGCATGTGGGAGGAAACTTATAAGCAACACCTGCGAAACATGCCGAAAAGCCGTTTTTATGCTGCGTTGTGCAAACGTGGTTCTGAGGTAAGAAGTTCGCTAAAACCCATAAAAAGATACAACTTTATAGGCGCACATTACAACAAACTTCGCACCTCAATTCGGGGGTATAGTTCAGTCTCCAACTACAATGATATTTAAAAAGCAATGAGACATATGTTTCACCACTTAGTGACAGCCGCACAAAGGTGGTAAAGGAAACTACACAAAGATATATAAGCAGCCATAAAGTCTTCTCCAAACGACCAAGCCGTAGCCGAGCAATGAGACTTTGACTGCGGAGTTGGTAGGCGGTGGGTTTCAAGGAATTTCCCCGCCGGTGGTTATTTGTGACCCAAGTTGGCCGACCTATCCGCAAAAAAAATCGACCTGGGATGCAAGGACGCTTCGAAACAAAAGCTACGCGCACAAGTTCAAATCGTTTGCGAAAGCCCTCGCGGGGGCCTCGATCGCACTGAGCAAGCAGCGGTATCTACGGCACTACGACTCTGGTTTACAACCATAGCACAGGTTTCCAAACCGCCAGTTTCGTGTAAGTCGAGACGTAATGATTTTCGGGGCTGGTATGACAATTCGCCGTCTATCTCGCTCCGGTGACGGCCGCGTTGGTCTGCTAACAGCTGTCACCACATGTACTACGGCCGTGGTTGGTGGCGAGGTGGCGATGCGGAATCATGCCGGTCCCGAAGCCGTCGGCAGCACAAGCCCACTCACCAGTATTTGTTTTGTCGCTTATCCTCTCAGTGTCATCATCATCATCAGCAGCAGCAGCCTATTTTATGTCCCCTCCAGGACGAAGGCCTCCCAGCAATCTCCAATTACCCCTGTCCTGCGCCAATTGATTCCAACTACACTCGCAAATTTCCTGATTTCGTCGCACCACCTAGTTTTCTGCCGTCCTCTACGGCGCTTCCCTTCTCTTGGTAACCATTCTGTCACCCTAATGGCCCAACGGTTATCTAAGCGGCGCCTTACATGACCTGCCCAGATCCATATTCTTCATCTTGATGTCAATTAGAATATCTCTTATAGGTGTTTGCCCTCTGATCGAAACCGCTCTCATTCTGTCTATTAGCGTTATGCCTAGCAATCTTCATTCCATCGCTCTTTGTGCGGTCCTTAACTTGTCCTCAAGCTTCTTTATCAGTCTGCAAGTTTATGCCCCATATGTAAGCAATGGTAAAGTGCACTGATTTTACATCTTCCTTTTCAATGATAATAGTAAGCTCCAAGTCAGGAGCTCCAAATGCCTGCCGTATGCGATACAACTCATTTTTATTTTTCTGTGAATTTCCTTCTCATGATCAGGATTCCCTGTGAATAATTGACCTAGGTAAACATCTCCTTCACAGACTAGAGGCTGGCAGGCGAGTCTGAGCTCTTGTTTTTTTGACCGGTTATTCATCATTATCTTTGTTTTCTTCATATTAATCTTCAAACCCCCTCTTACACTCTCCCTGTTAAGGTCCTCAATCATTTGTCGTAACTCGCCTGCAGTGCTGCTGAATAGAACAATGTCATCCGCAAGTAGAAGGATGCTGAGGTATTCGCTGTTGATCCTTACTCCTAAAGCTTCCCAGTTGAAAGCTTGAATACTTTTTCAAGCACGCAGTGTATAGCATTTTGGAGAGAGTGTGTCTCCTTGTCTGACCCCCTATAAAGCTTCCTACATTTCTTGTGTTGAATTAAGGTAGCTGTGGAATCTCTGTAGATGGTTTGAAGAGTATTTACGTAAGTGGTCTCTACTCCATAATTATGCAATGCTTCTAGACTGCTGGTATAACTACTGAACGACATGGATGCGATCCAATGTAGAGTATCGTGTTCTGAAGACAGCCTGTTCCCTTCGTTGACTAAAGTACAGTGTTACCCTTTTCTATTGGAGATTATTTTATTAAATATATTATATAATACTGGGAGTAAGCTAATGGCCCTATAATTATTCAGTTCTTTAACGTCTACCTTTTTTCTGGATTAGTGTGATGTTTGCATTCTTCCAGTTTTCTGCGACCCTTTCAGTCAATAGGCACTTCGTAAAGAGAGCCTCCAGTTATTATAGCATTTTGCCTCCTCCAAGTTTGATTAAATCGACTTTTATTCCATCTTCTCCTGCAACTTTTCCCCTTTCCATGTCTTGCAATGCCCTTCTGACCTTATTTCTAGTTAGAGGAGGAGTTTCTGTATCCTATTCATTATTGTTTCGAATGGAGTACTCCCAAGTCTTCTGGGTATTCTACAGGTCCGTAGAGCATTTAAGCGCACTTTTTATTATACCTGCGAGATTGTTGATGATATTAACCTGCTTATCTTTCAATGCATAGATCTTGGTTTGTCCTATACCGAGTTTCCTTCTGACTGATTTCAGGCTGCGTTTATTTTTACGGCTTCTTCAGTCTTTCTCACGTTATAATTTAGAATATCATCTCTTTTCGCCTTGATCAGTTTTGACAGCTCCGTGAATTCTATCTAATTTCTTGATTTGGTTACTTTCATTCTTCGTCGTTTCTTTATTAGGTATTTTGGTACTTGAAAGACCTTGCCTACTGGTTGCCTTTGTGCCATGCCTCCCACTTCAACTGCTGCCTCTGAGGCCAGGCTCGTAACGGTTTCATTGATTACCTCTGTGTCATCATCACCATCTATCTGTTCTAATACTATATATTTGGTTGCAAGTACCAGCGTAAATTTGTCTGCTTTTAACCTTACTGCCTCTAAGTTGACTTTTTTTACTTGATCAATTTGGTGATTGCTCAATTCTTGATCAAGCTGAAATTTGGTGAAGAATGGTGATGTTCCTTAGCGTTCCTTGAATATCGTCCACGAAGCCGCTTGCTCTTTCTATGGCCTCACTTGAGCGCTTCCGCAAGTTATGGTGTGATGCTCGATGTTTCACAAGCCCACCAACGCCGTCGCAAGCATTTTTGCCGTGTCCAGTGGCCGAAAACATCCATTTCGTCTCTTGATATTCACTGCGCTGTAGCTCACGAAAGTGATATTTGTTCTTGAAGTGAGCGGAAGCCCCATCCCTCACATGCGTTATCTTGGTGTAGATTGGCGCGTTGTCTTCAAGGTGTGCTTTGATTTTCGACAGAGCCAAGCATGCATGAGCTGAATCATGAGACATATCGTCGGAAATAGCGGCACAGTTCTGCGTCGATTTTCTTGACGTGGCAACGCAGGTAAACACGGTGATCAGCTTTTTCTGCCAATGGTACGCTTGTACTGCGTCTGGAAGCACAACAGTCCAGTTTTCGGCGAAATCAAAACGCAAAACAATTGCACCTCTCTCGCAGCTGTGTTTTTCTTCATGCATTGCTTTTGCTTGCACAGATCTGATGTAGTTGTGGGGAATCCATTTCATGGTCCCATTCTTAGAAATTTTCTCATAAATGATGAAGCGGTCAGGGTTTTTTTTTCTTTGACTACCTCACCTTATTCCAATGAAGCAATCAATACCTCGTCCTCACTGCTCATTTCAAAATTTTCCAAAGTGAAAATGCCACCTTGTGGACTGTGCTCACAATTCCTGAGGAAACATGACGCAGTAGGTTCCTGGCATAGGCAGAGACTCTGCATATCATCGGGAGAAAGCGACCTTCCGGAGGCGTTCTGCAGTCCCACGAGGCACAACTTAAAGTTTGCACAGCACACGCAGACACACATTAGACACTGTGGTGACCATTTCACCCACATAGGACGCAAGGATATGAATTTTGTGAAGCCAGCCTGGAAGGCAGGGTGAGCTTGCTTAGAGGGAGAATGCTTCTCGCAAGGACCGCGTCATGAAGCGTTTAGGAACCCATACTTTCTCTCCCTCCTTTTCGATTCTCACAACATCCTTTTTGTTCGGTGTCTGTCTAGAGCTATCGAGTTCATCCATGGTGCAATATTCTAAAACAGTGGTAATGTCTTCGTGTTGTAGTTTACAGCTTGTATATCTCTCCTGCGTTGACCATATGCCTTCTTCATCCACCATGTTCTTCGATTTTTGGATAACGTTCCTCGTTGCCTCTGAAATAACTTCCTGCACATATTTCATGGTTAGGCTGCGTGGTATCGGTGTCAGCAGCTGCCAACGCTCTTAAAAGGACGTACACCTATCGTAGGCAGCATGTAGGTTGTCTTTCCAGCTGCTGCATTGCGCAAACTTTTCTTGTGACGAACGCGAAGTCTCTGGGATATTATATGCTGCCTGTATTCCTGATCGGATTTTCGTCACCATAGCTCTGGCCACCTATTCCTGCTTTCGCTTTGCATAGGAAAGTCTGAGGCGTTTTTTAGAGCGTTCGGTGGCTTTATGGGTGACATTTCGGAAGTAAGGCTGACACTGGAGTTTAAATTCTCTACGATTTCTTCCCCACGGTGGAATACTTCGAATGTTTCTGTTGACTCTGCCTGCATATTATATACGTCTTCCTTGAATCGACGGTAACAATTCTGACAGATGAAGTCACTTTCTCGTACTCGGAGAGCTTCTTCGGGAAGTAGGAGTTTTTTGAGAGCAGCGACATTGAGTGTCTTTACACTGAGAAAATTACGTCCTTTTTCAATTCTCTTCGAGGCATTCTTTAGTCGGCACAAAACGTTCGCCGCGGAAATCTCTTCATGAATGCAAAAGCTCGCCACTTCCAAAGATTATCTTGGTACAGAAGAGCAGGTGACGGATGCAGGGCACAGGGCTGCTTTTAAAAGAAAACGTAGTTGGACAGATGGATGGATCTTTAACACAGGCCGCCCGCCGTCGACACTGACGCTGGTTTGGTCTGGCGTACGAGCTGAGACTGAGATACCAAGTATGCTTGTCATGGGAACCCACCAGCGCAGAGAAAACACGTGAGTACAGAAAACGACCGCACCAGGCCTGCGAAACGACACACGAAACTCGAGATCCGAACAACATCCGCTCATTGGGGCTGTCTCGGTCGAAGGTCGAAGGCTGAGGCATAACTTCCAAGCGTTCTTTAGGTTGCGAAGGAATGATGATAGCGGCGGCTAAAGCCTCGATGCCGTGGCGCCACACATGGTGCTATGAAATTCAGGATCGCGCCGGGCGTTATATAGTGTTAAGAACGGCTCGCTGAGATGCCAGCTTTGCCAGCCGGTTGCGACAGCGGCGTCAACTTTTCCTGGAACGCCACCGCAACCCTCTAGCCACACGGTGTCACTAAGTCAACTGTGTCCGCAGGACAACACGCCACGTCCGCCATTCTGCGTCGCGGTATTGCTGAGATGAGTTCGATGAACCAGGCTTTATGACTGAGCACGCCACCACCGACCTGGTCTGCCGTGAGCGGGGGAGTTGCCAAGGGAACGTCTTCAGAAGCCCCTTCCCACGCGGGTTTCAAGACGCAAGACAATGGAGCACCGGCGGCCGCGCTGCGGGGATCATCTCGGGGAATAAGATGCGCCTTTCCTGACTTAAGCCCCGAGGTCTGCGAAGACCATCTGATGTCGGTGGGGACCGTGAACCTGTGCGCAAGTGTGTGTGTGTTCCTCCCGCAGAGAGGCGGCTAGTTTACGGTGCCTGGTCGAACGTTTTCCTCACCTTGGGATCGAGGAAGGACCGAGTGTTTATAAACCACTCTTGTGCGGCTGCTCAGTGCACTTTCTGTCGCAGTCATGCTAGACTGATGAACTGCAACGTCTTCATGTAGATACTGTAAATAAACCCATATTCCTCGTTCTCGATGAGAAGCAGTCCTTCCATTCAGCAACGTCCTCAGCGTGGATAAGTTGGACGACGGCATGGGCCAGCTACCATCTAATTCATGCCCGACACCAATCTTGACAACTGGTAACGAACGGTGGGATTGACCTCCCAATCCTCACAATAGCTATACGCGCGGCTGCCAAGCGTGGTTCATCCCTGGAGCGGCGGCAGCTCGTTAAAGGCATCTTGAGAGTGGCGACGTGTGCATAAATGTTTGCATAATCTACCACTAACCCCACGTCACTTCAATATAACGTGCTAAAAATGCTTACAGTAATTTAAGTCCCACTGTCAGTAGAGTAAGAAAGCGAATAGGAGCGTTAGACCTTTCATTGTGAGAGAAAATTATACTTATGGACTCTGCAACTGCCGCATTTAAAATTTACCCACAAAACACCAATACTAAATCCAGCTTCTCACGATTGCGCCTTCTAAGAGGGAATACTGAGCTGCCATAGGGATTGAAATCATGAAGTATGTTTTGTATTTATTTTCATATTTTAAAACAATATAATGCAACACTTTTTCTGCCTGATAATTATCGAGTACTGAGGATTGTTCAGGCAATTTTTAATGAAATTCGATGATGATGTTTTTTTTTTGTATCCAAGTGAAAGTTGTCATTTCGATGCCATATTGAAAAATATCTGTCAAGTATAGAGCTACAACACTTGCCTAAAATGAGCAAAAGTAGCTGTAACATACTGAGAAAAAGGTTCAGTGTGGACATGTTCGCGCATGTTGTCATAAGACTGCCCTCAAAAGTGCCTTTTTTGCACCACATAGCCCCGGAAGTGAAGTTTGCAATTTTTTTTAGAAGATTGACACAGCAAGAATTTTTTTTATTTGTTCGTATAGTACGAATTGCAGAGAGGTAACGAAAAAATACTTATGTGCGGAAAAAATTTATTGTGCATGCAGTGAGGCTCCAAACTTGCAACGTTGCAAAGTGTCAAAAACAACATTTTCCACTTCTTGTGACATACAAATTTTTTCCGAGAAAACTGCGAAGTTTCTTGCAAAACCAAGGTTCATTCCGTTGTGTGGACACATTTACCCATCAAATATAAAAATTTCATCGGAATCAGAAATGGTCATGGGACCTCGATTACCGTTCTTATCTGAACATACCCATATATTTATTTATTTATTTATTTTCACATACTGTCAATCCCTCATGGGATTATAACAGGAATGGCAAGTACATAGGGTAGTGTTTGCGAACAAAGAATAATAATAGATTATATAATCATAAGTGTGTTATTGCAAAGGTTTTGGTTTCACTAAACAAAAGAAATAAGTAGTTCATCACAAATGCAATATTTGGGCACAGTATACTATAACAAGGAAGAATCTGTATATATAAGTACAAATGACGGCCAAAGCGACGCATACATCATAATTAAAGGAGTTCCGCAAGGAAGTGTATTAAGTCCATTTCTCGTCAATGCTGCAATAGCAGGTTTAACAGCAGTACTTCCAGCAGACATAAACACATCTATGTTTGCTGGTGACATCTACATAGGGACATCGAACAAGTCTCTAGAAGTTGTCACGCTTCGGCTGCAGGAAGCTTTGAACGCAATAGATGAATATTTAAAAGAACGGGGCAAGAAGATATCTTATGCCAAATCAGCGGTTCTGCCTTTCACAGGAAAAAGGGTTAGCAATTTTGGTCTTTGAACAGATGGACATGAGGTCCAGCTGGTTCGGAAACATCGTTTCCTCGGCGTGATTTTATGCCACCAGCTTCGATGGACTCATCATTCGACCGCCCTGGAGGACCAAATTAGTTGTTTTATAAATGTTCTTCGCAGAATCGCAGGCACAAAGTTGGGTGAACAACCGCCTCCCTGCTTCACATCCACTCAGCACTTGGGCGTCAGAGAATTGCCTACTCCGCCCATATATATCGCAGAAATTATCTGCGACGTCCCTCCATCGGCTACAGCTACTGCAAGCTTGGAGTTTACGAGCAAAACAATTAGCGTTACATCACCTATTTGACAAGTACCAGGAATCTATTCATGTCTGCACGGAGGATTCTGTGATCAAAGAAAGTGCGACTGCGGCTTATATTATACCATCCTTAGAGGTAAAGTGCGCTTGTCGAGTAGGACACACGTCGTCACCGACAATAGTGGAATTAGTGGCAATCCTAAAAACCACTCATTTTATCAAAAGATATGAGACACTAACGAAGTGGGCAACTTGCGCGGACTCCTTATGGGCTTTAGCATGTCTTGAAAATATTGATGACAGCAAACCCCACGCACGAATACCATACGCGGTACTGTACAGTTTAACTCAGGATAATGAAAGGAAACATGAAGTGATATTACAATGTGTCCCGGGCCGTGCTGGTATAGCAGGCAACGAACTAGTGGACTCACTGGCAAAATCGGCCCATAAAGATGCAGAAACTCAACTCATTCCTTTATTACGAAAGGACACAACACGGATATTGAGAGTGCCAAGGAAAGACTTGTGTATGTCAACATGGTTTAATAAAAACACTAAGGAATCAATCCTTTACGAACTAGACCCTCAACTCAAATACCAGCTGGATGTACAACTTTCTAAAAGTACCAAGACACTAATTCATCGATTGCGCCTTGGGACAGCATACACCAAACATTTCCTACATACCATCAAACGGCCTCCTTCCCCGACTTGCTCTTGTGGCCACGACGAAGAGGATGTTCGCCATCTACTCCTCGAATGCCCCATATACGAGATGCAAAAATGGCAGGTAGAGCAAGAGCTACACTCCACTGATCCTCACCGGCCTTTCTAACTCGCAAAATTGCTGGGCCCATGGCCATCGAGAATAGCATAGCGAAAAGTATTGAACGCACTCGAACATTTTTATGAAGACACAGGCATCCTTAACAAATACTAAGTATTGCACTGAATAATCACACGATGTCACCAGGACGTTCTTGTAATATTTGGGATTATTAGTGCTTGTATATTACGTCTTATAATTTTTTTGTGCGCCAAATATTTTAACAGTGTGTAATTCCTCATCTAAGTATTAGCTCATCGAAGTATACATCATGGCCGTTTGTGTGTTTCTGTGACTTTGTTTGCGAACTCATTGTGGTGCAACTTGCATTTGACTTTTATACTGTTATGGTCATGGGCGTATAGAACTGTGCTGTGGACTTCTGACCGTATGAAGTCGTTTCTTTTCATTTTCCTCCATTTCTTTATATTGTTATTTCCCCTATGAGAAAAGGAGTAGCCGTCACCATTATAAGGTGACTACGTCTCTTTCTTTTATTTTCATTTCAATAAAAGAAAGGTATAGCATCGCACGCGAAATGCGAAGGCTGCGGGTTCAGTTCTTACCTGCGGCAAGTTGTTTTTTTCGTCCACTTTAATTTCCAATAATTTATCGTTCCTTTATTTCATTTATCATGCACAATTTCCTCTATGTTGTCCTTGGTGTCAGTGTTTGTTGGCTTCTTAATGACTAATAAAAATCGGGCCCCCTCGGTTAAACCCCTTTATTCTTGTTTATTTGTATTCAAGAGTTTTACGTCTGCCAAGGACATGTATAACGAATGTTACATAATAAATTATGGGGTTTTACGCGCGGAAAACTATGTTCTCACTGTGAGGCCCGCCGTAGTGGGGGATTCCGGCAGAATTTGGACCACTTCGAGTTCATTAACGTGCGCCACACCCTAAGTTAACGGGTGTTTTCGCATTTCATTCCCTTCGAAATACAGCTGCCGTGGCTGGGATTCGACCTCGTTATTAGCAGCCGAACCAAATAGAAACTAAGCAACAACGGCGGGTAAGGAATATTTACAGCTCGGGAAAGGTGACATTCGGAACGTGAGACAATTTCTTGCCATCCTCATTGCCCGAGAATGACGCCGTAAAGTGCGTTGTATTTATTTTGATGGAGTCCGCATCCAATATTTCTGACCCGAATCACCCTGTAACGACTGACGACCAAGCATCTCGCTTATACGTGCAATCGCCTGGCAGCTGCCTGGCGCTAGCGTTCGCCACAGGACCTACGGACTTGACCTCTCATCACTTGCCGCCATTCGCGCTATATTTCGCACCATCGAGTTTCAGCTGAACGGCTTCAACAGTCAATTTATTTGTGCCAAAATTTGGCCAGCCTGACAACTTTATGGTTTCTTATCTTAAGGTCCCGTTTTAAGGTTGACGAATTGCTGTCCCAATATTTCCAGCGGTTTCACCTTTCCAAAATACCCGCATTTCCATCGGCCTCTGCTCATATTGTAGCACTCTTCAATGAAGCACACTAAACACACTGGTTTATTGTGGGCGAATTTGTGCCCGTAAACTCAATATTAAACATTCACACACTTTTTAAAAGAAGAGTTAACAGCAGCCTATTCCACAGTCAACCGCGTCTCTCCGCCGAACGCACTTTTCACGCGCCCCGAAGGCCAAGAGCCACGCCGTGGCTTCTCATTGGACGGCAGACTCGGGCGCTGCCGTGAGCGCGTGCACGGGAGACAAGCGCTGTATCGCCATGCGCGAGGCGTTGCGGGCGCTCTTCTAATGGCGATACGACGAGTAATGGGCTTTAGCGATGAGACGCTTGCAAAGGTGCCTCACGAGAGTGCTCGTACCTGGCATGTGGAGAGCTCTCTGCGGCATTAGTCCCCCTCCGAAAACGCATTGTCCCGATGCGTATGAAGCAAATTTATCTATAGATGTGTTTTCATTGCCTGTCGTAGTAAGCCTTCATGCGGACTACGTGTACGACCTCCGCATGGATGTGCCGCTTTGATCGCTCTTGCTCATGAGGAATGACTTCGTAATTCACGTCACCTACTCGGCGAATAACTTCGTAAGGTCCAAAGTATCGGCGAAGGAGTTTTTCACTTAGTCCGCGACGACGCACTGGTGTTCATACCCACACTTTGTCGCCCGGGTGGTACTGAACTTCTCTGCCGCGCAGGTTGTAATAGCTTGCGTCCCTACGTTGTTGCTGGCGGATACGGAACCGTGCCAACTGCCGGGCTTCTTCAGCTCGTTGTAGGAAGTCGTCGACGTCGTACTGGTTGTTGTTGTCATCATCTACCGGCAACATAGCATCCAGTGTGGTTGTTACTGTGCGGCCATAGACCAGTTGAAATGGAGTGACCTGGGTTGTCTCCTATACTGCCGTATTATAGGCGAAAGTGGCGTAAGGCAAGATTGCGTCCCATGTCTTATGTTCGAGGTCTACATACATGGACAACATATCGGCCAGGCTTCGGTTTAGACGTTCCGTCAGGCCGTTTGTTTGGGGATGGTATGCAGTGCTTTTTCTGTGACTGGTGTGAGTCATCTTCATCAAACATTGCATCAAATCAGCTGTGAAGGCCGCTCCTCGATCGGTAATCACGACCATTGGTGCACCATGTCGCAGTACTATGTTACAAATGAAGAAATTTGCAACTTCAACTGCCGTTCCTCGTTCAAGGCAGCCAGTTTCAGCATATCGTGTTAAATAGTCCGTCGCTACTACGATCCATCTCTTCCCTGACGATGATGTTGGGAACGGGCCAAGAAGATCCATTCCAACTTGTTGAAATGGAGTCTTTGGTGAGTCTATGGGCTGAAGAAGTCCGGCCGGTTTCACGGGTGGTGTTTTACGCCTTTGACATTCGCGACATGTCTTCACGTAATGCTGCACCGACGCTAACAATTTAGGCCAGAAGTATCTTAGACATATTCTGGCGAACGTCCGGCTGACACCTAAGTGACCCGACGATGGTTCATCATGGCAAGCTTCCAAAATTTCTGGTCGAAAGGCTGACGGTACGACGAGTAAGAATTTTTCCTGGTTGCGTTCAAACTTTCTCTTGTAGAGTGCATTATCTCGGAGGCAAAATGACGATAAACCTCTCATAAACATGCGTGGGACTTGGACGTCGTATCCTTCGAGGTGTTTGATGAGTGGGAGCAATTCTGTGTCGGCCCGTTCACGCTCGGCGATTCCCGAAGCTGTCATCGCTGTAAGAAACGGGAAATCTTCTTCTTCTGAAGGAGTCGACTCCACTGGTGAGCGGGACAAGCAGTCAGCATTGTTATGTTTTCTTCCAGACCTGTACACGACAGTAATGCCGTACTCTTGGAGCCTGAGGCTCCACCTCGCAAGTCGTCCAGATGGGTCTTTTAGGTTTGCCAGCCAGCAAAGAGAATGGTGATCGTTGACTGCACGGAACGGCCTGCCGTAAAGGTATGGTCGGAACTTGCTGATGGCCCATATGACAGCCAAACACTCCTTTTCCGTCGCAGAGTAATTTGTTTCAGCTTTCGAGAGAGTGCAGCTAGCATACGCTATGACTTTCTCTTCCCCATTTTGCCACTGAACTAAAACCGCGCCGAGACCGAGATTGCTTGCATCTGTGTGGACTTCTGTGTCCGCTGTCTCGTCGAAGTGGGCGAGGATCGGTGGGGCATGCAATCGTTCCTTTAGTTCATTGAACGCAACCTCTTGTTCAGCATGCCACATGAAGGGTACGCCTTCTTTAGTCAGTTTCGTCAGAGGTTCGGCAATTTTCGAGAAGTTTTCTACAAATCGCCTGTAATAAGCGCATAGTCCCAAAAAATGCCGTACCGTGTTCTTGTTTGTTGGCTTTGGAAATCGTGCAACGGCAGCAGTCTTGTCGGGATCCGGAGCAGTACCTTGCACGCTAATTACGTGACCCAGGAAACGAAGTTCTTGGAATCCAAACTGGCACTTTTCCGGTTTAATGGTTAGGCCTGCCGAGCGGATGGCTTGAAGCACTAAACGCAGCCTCTGGACATGCTGGTCGAATGTTGCAGAAAATACCACTACGTCGTCTAGGTAAACTAAACATGACTGCCATTTAAGACCCGAGAGGACACTGTCCATCATGCGCTGGAATGTCGCCGGCGCACAGCAGAGGCCGAATGGAAGCGCTTTGAACTCATACAGGCCATCTGGAGTTACGAAAGCAGTTTTTTCACGGTCTCTTTCGTCTTCTTCAATTTGCCAATATCCGCTCTTGAGATCTAATGAAGAGAAAAATTGTGCATGTCGTAGGCGATCCAACGTGTCATCAATGCGGGGAAGGGGGTATACATCCCGCCTGGTCACACTGTTCAATTTCCGGTAATCAACACAGAATCTCAATGTATTGTCCTTCTTTCTCACAAGGAGTGCCGGCGACGCCCACGGGCTGTTTGATGGCTGAATGACATCGTCCTCAAGCATCTCTTGCACCTGGCTCTTTATGATCTCTCGTTCAACCGGTGACACTCGGTACGGATGTTGGTATACTGGCCTGGTCGCTTCGTCTGTTATTATACGGTGTTTAACAATTTGTGTGCGCCGTACCTTCGACGAGGTGGAGAAACATTCTGCGAATTCATTTATAAGGTCCTTCATCATTTCTTTCTGGGCTGGCCTCAGGCATTGGTTGATCGCAACTGATGCTACGGCGTCATGCATAGTTTGGACAGCAGGTGGCCTTGACGCTAAGCTACATACATCTGTGACTGCAGTAGCGCTGTGCAGGAAGGCGATGGCTGTGTTCTTTGCGACGTGCTGAAATTCACTTCCGAAGTTCGTCAGCAATACATCAGCACACCCATTGCGTAGTTGAACAATTCCTCGTGCTACGTAAATGCCTTTTTTCAACAGTAGCTCGACGTTGGCCTCCGCTATACCTTCCGAGTCGTCCAATGCTTCGTTTCTTACGCGAACCAGCATGCTGCATCGTGGTGGCACGGTTATGTCATCGTCGGTAACCCGCAAGGCAACGTGTTATAGCTCCTCCGACTCTCGCATGTCTATAGCCTGCTTCGTAGAAAATGACACGCTAGAATTCTGCAGGTTGATTATGGCACCATTTGTTAGGAGAAAGTCCATTCTGAGCATTACATCCTTCGAATATTCTGGTAGCACGACAAAATCCGCGACGTAAGAAAAACCCCGGATTCCGATTCTCGCTGTACATCTACCCAGGGGCGTAATGAGGTGCCCACCAGCCGTACGTATGTGGGGTCCACTCCATGGCATCAGAACTTTTTTCAATTCCTTGGTGAGTGCATATCTTACGAAGGAATAATCGGCACCTGTGTCAACTAATGCACTCAATTCATGACCGTCTATTGTAATGCGCAAGTCTGAGGAAATTCTCTGTTCACTTATCTTATTCATCCGCTCCTGTTTGTCGCGGCTGCTCAGTAAACTTGACGGAGGATCTTGGCTTTTTCGAACGTCAGCGGCCTCGCCTCCGCAGGTCGCTCGCTTCAGTTTTCATGACGTGGGCTCAGTGAACGACGCCTTGGTGATATCGAGGATGGCCGTGGACTTGGTGATCGGTAGCGTGCAGACGTTGAAGATCGGGGCTGGTGTTGGTATCTAGCAGCCGGATCTTGTTGTCGGGTCAAGTAGTCCTGAATTTCGGTGGGTCTTTCGCCATTACGGGGACAAGGCGCATTTATCGTAAAGCCGCGAAGACCTGCTCTGCGATATGGGCACATTCTGTATAGGTGTCCAGCTTGCCCGCAGTGGAAACAGAGTGGTGTCCGGTCGGGTGCATGCCACACGTCACTTTTTCGTGGCCTCAGCTCTGCTAGAAGGGGTCCACTGCGCAGAGTAGGTTGGCGGCTGCTGGGAGTCGCGAATGGAGAACAATGCCCGGTCGGTTGGCATAACACATCAGCGTACGTTGGCACGCGACGTACGGGTGTTGATTGGTCATGATGAACAGGCGGTTCCTCACGTCCTGGCTGCAAAATGGCGTGGCGAACTTCATCTCGAATGACGGCGGCGAGAGTTGAGACTGTCGGCGTGGCTTCCGGTAGCTGCAGCTTTCGAAGCTCCTCCTTTACGATTGATCTCACTAGTTCTCTTAGTGCTTCGGTGTGACTGCCTGGGCCTGCTGACAGGATATCGGCCGGTGCGCTGGTGACAGCACGATTGTAGTGATGGGCACGCTGCTGTAGCGCCTTCTCTATGGTCGTCGCTTCGGTGCGAAACTTAGCAACACTGTATGGTGGTTTGCGGACGAGTCCTGCAAACAGCTCCTGCTTAACACCACGCATCAGATGGCGTAATTTCTTCTCTTCGGTCATGTTTGGATCCGCGCGCGTGAAGAGACGGGACATATCCTCGATATACATGCCGACACTTTCGTTAGTGCGCTGGTTTCTGGCTTGTAGAGCGTGCTCTGCCTTCTCTCGCCGATCGGTGCTGGCATACGTGGCAAGCAGCTGTCGCCGAAATTCTTCCCACGAAGATAGTGTCGCCTCATGATTGACGTACCTCGTCCTCGCTGACTCTTCTAACGCGAAGTACACGTTGCGAAGCTTCCGTGTCTCGTCCCAGCCGTTGAAATCCGCCACTCGCTCGAACTGCTCTAACCAGTCTTCCACATCTTCGAACGTATCGCCGTGGAAGGACTCGGGCGTGCGTGGTGGGTACACGATGAGCTGGGATGATGCCACTGGGCTGGTCATGGTTGCGCAGTCGCTGGTAACTATTGCCCGCACTGCTGCAGCAACAGGAAGCGGTCCGAACTCGGGTGAGTCTCCTCGGATGCGGCGGCTTGTGCGCTGGTGTACTGGAGTCAGTTCCCTGGGTTCTAATCGCTGAGGGTCGGGGCTCCGTTCTCTTACGAACTGGGGACTTCCAATCATACCCCGCACCTCCACCAGAAATGTAGCACTCTTCAATGAAGCACACTAAACACACTGGTTTATTGTGGGCAACTTGTGCCAGTAAACTGAATATTAAACATTCACACACTTTTTAAAAGAAGAGTTAACCGCAGCCTATTCCACAGTCAACAGCTTCTCTCCGCCGAACGCACTTTTCACGCGCCCCGAAGGCCAAGAGCCACGCCGTGGCTTCTCATTGGACGGCAGACTCGGGCGCTGCCGTGAGCGCGTGCACGGGAGACACGCGCTGTATCGCCATGCGCAAGGCGTTGCTGGCGCCCTTCTAATGGCGATGCGACGAGTAATGGGCTTTAGCGATGAGACGCTTGCAAAGGTGCTTCACGAGAGTGCTCGTACCTGGCATGTGGAGAGCTCTCTGCGGCAATATTTCGGGGGATCTTTAATAGACGTTGAAACCATCGCACGTGACGCTGCTCAAAAAGTCATTTGATTTTGCTGTGGTCTTGTGCAACCTTATGCCTTTCTGCCGTTCATCAACGTCCTGATTTCATTTTCAATCGTATCCCATTTGATCCCATGGAAATTGACGACGATGTAATAATGGCCACGGGATTGAAGACGCTTAAATCATTTCCACCCTGGGCACGATAGCCGCTTTTGCTCCCTGCAAATGAAAATATTGCATTAATGAGCGCAATTCATAAGCATACAAATTCGTAGTCAAAAAAAATTTGCTGGTCCCACACACTGTCCGAATCCATATAAGCGAAGCTTTCTGTGTTATTTGTTTTGATTGACGTTAATTAGCGGTAATGCTGACTGGAAATGCATGATTTTTCCAGCGTACAGTGCAATACGAGAGCACTGAGTTGATGGCAAATGTTACCTTGCGTGCACTACTGCTCTTTTTCTGCGTAGTACACAACATACAGATAGTCGTGTTTGCTTGAGGCGTTGTGGTGCGCCACTGTTCGTAACCTGTGAGAGGGCTGACCGTTGTCATTACTTTTCATGCCACATCGAAAATCGAGGCAGATGTGTTGGCAAAATATAGGGCTCTGCGTACGAAAACACTATCGGACTATGAGGCACGCCGTAGTGGCGTAGTGTGGAGTAACTTTGACACCCTGGCGTTCTTTTACGGGCTCCGAAATCAAAGTGCACGACCGTTTTTTTCATTTCGCTCCCGTCGAAATCCGGCTCCCGTGGCGGTGTGAAACCTTGACCTCATGTCAAGGTTTCAAGCAGCTCATGTGTGTCAAGCGCAACACATAGTTAGGTAGAAGGCAATTGTTTTGCCTCGCTTTGTTGTTTTTAGAATTACCCAGGGATGCAGTCATCTTTTACACTTCGAGTTTTCAAAGCTAAACGGTGAAGCGCTCATTTAGGTCTCGATATTTTGTTGCAAAATTTCTAAGAGTAAAACCAAAAGAAACCTTCTTTTTAACCTGGCACTGCTTGTGACCTTTATTGCAGCATTTAAAAATCCCGAGGACACCTAAACAACCATACGCTGTCGTCATTTCAGCATTAAAAATCTGAGCTCAAACAGTATTAGAGCATCACAAGCCGTTATAACATGCTAACCCAGAAACGTATAGGTAGCGGAAGAACTGCCTCTATGGGAATTAGCAGGGTGGTTTTACAGCACAAGATATGTCACCAATCTACTATACCTCTACCTCGTTTTGCCCATTTTACAGTTCCTAACGAGTCTGGTGACTTCAGCTCCTCAGCTTCGTCGGTATCTCGATAAAACTACCCAGATGCCTTTCCTACGTTGAGGAATTACAGGAATGGAAGTGCCTGGCCATTCCCGTAGTGGGAATGGGCTAAGTTTTTTTCATTCCGAGGAAATGAAAGGAATGGAATTGCGGCAAGTTCAAATTTCCCGTAATGGAATTGGTATGAATTGGTAAGCTCGTGTCGCAGAAAAGCCAGTGTCGGCGGCGTTGTCCATGAGCGAAAAATCCCGGTAGGCAATTCATAAATAAAAACAACTTGCAAGATGAGTTACAGATTATGCCAAAGTGTTATGCTGTTTCTTGCAGTTTGGTCTCTCATGAGTATTTGTGTAATGTGAAAAATAGTACCCTGATGTTCTAAATGTTATGTATACTATATGACAATACTATTCTTTTTCCGTGATCAGAGGTGGCATTTGTGTCAATATATAAATTGGAAGTTTTTTAACAACGAATATGTGACAAGTACTTGCATGTGAACAAGCCTATGCAGCCTTCCAAAGGCAAGCACGGTAACGAATGTATCTTTTAGCCACATTGGCACAAAACTTTTCCATAGGCTTTTTTTTTGCCTAAAGCCAACCACCCATCTCGATCTAGCAGATTTATCTTTTATGTGAAAAGTCTCTGCTGTTTTCCTTGCAACAAGTCCTTTTACATGTGTCCGCAAAACATTGACCCTTCATTATGTTTGTTTTTTCTACAACTTTCATGTTTTTTTGGAAACAATTTATTTTGCATTTTTGGAAGCTCTTCATACAGCAGCCATTATTTCTTGGAAA
This sequence comes from Dermacentor variabilis, assembly GCF_050947875.1. NCBI lineage: Eukaryota > Metazoa > Arthropoda > Arachnida > Ixodida > Ixodidae > Dermacentor > Dermacentor variabilis. The sequence continues at coordinate 29,297,311 of NC_134575.1, read as the reverse complement.
GCTTCTTTGCAACGAGGCTCTAAAGTTGTTGATACACTATTCAAATATTTTTTTTAATATATAACATTAGTAGCCTTGCATTTAAAACTTATCATTTGTCCCCAATAGTTAGCTCTATTTCGCATTAGTTGGTTAAGATGTAGTACCTAAATATGCGGAAATAAATATTGCTACTACAAGTACTCACGTCGTCGTGTCACTATTCAATATTTAACACTTACTATTTTTGTTCAATTTCTGTTTGAAAAAAATTAACATTCGCCCACCTCACAATGCATGAAGAGGCCCCCAAGCCATATTTGTGATGCAAAAAAAAAGATGAGGCATGCAGGCAGGACACAAGAGTAGAGAAGTGGACTTCTCTACTCTTGTTTCCTGTCTGCACACCTCACCTCTTTTTTGCATAATGAATCCTTACCAACTAGCTCAGCTTTCTGTCGTTCTAAGACATATTTGCGCTTCCTGAAGTCTTACTTTGCTGCATATAATAGTGGCAAAAAGCAGCTTTTCAGAGAGAACTTGATTTTGTTGTTCTGTGTATTCTGTTCTTCTACCATAAGTATAGTGAATTAATAACTATGTTGCACACAAATACACAGCCTTTCAATGGAACAGACATTTATTTGATACACATGAATTCGCACCCTGTTCATCTAGATTTCAAAATTATGCTGATTGTGGCCAGCCTCTAGTATGTACAGAAGCATGTCTATGATGTAGTCTGAGGGTACATGTGCAGTGCTACTGGGAAGCTAGTTATAGTTCTCACCGCAATGCACCAAGTAAGGTTGTTGCTTAATTGTTATAAAGAAAGGCAGCATCAGCTAGGCTGTAAGGGCGACAAAAATGATTTGTGCAATTCACCAAACATACAAACAGAATATAATATGACTATAATGCCTTGTGCTAGTTAGTATTTCAAGTGATTAAGAGAATGATATAAGGGCTGTTGGATTAATTTGGTTTATTTGTCGTGTTAAAACACAGGCTGTGAAGTTAAATTCAGCATGTCTAGGTTGTTAACATGTCGAAGTATTTACGAAATCGGGGTGGCAGTGAGACTCCCTGGGGAAGCAATACCTCAGTTGTACTGATGGTATGGCTTGATTATATAATTTCATCATTGCTTGTTTAGAAATACGACGGTGGGTTAGAACCTATGAAATCCCACAACAGCAAGGCTGAACATCCATCCTTGCTTCTAAGAGGCTTAAAGAATGATGAACAGTTATGCTTTACAGCATATTTTGGTAACAAATATATGCCATCTTCATTTCAGTGGAACGGAAAGAGGTGATTGAGCACAGCCATGGTATTGTAGCATGCATGAAGGGATACAGGAGAGCCTGGGGGCTAATATATGTTCATGGAGTGAACAAGTAGCTGTGACTGGCAAGATTATTTTACTCCACAGGGGATGCTGCAGTAAGGTTCGTGCAACTGTAAGCAATACGAGAATGAGTAAAAGATTACTTGTAATATATGGATTTGTATGGCAGATGAGAATGTGCACCCAAATTGCCACTACGCATTTTTTCTATTTTATGTTCAGCACAGAGTGTGAGTTACTATGGCTTCTTAACTGGAAATTTCTGCGTTCCGTTTCACAGTGTTTATGGGGCTATCTGCATTCATTTGACTACTTATGAAGTGATTGCATAATAGAACATGCCCACATCACAGATTTACACAGAACATAATATGAATTCATCATAAAGCTCCACCCAAGAAACTGTCTGTTGGTTATGAAAATAAAAATTGGCAACAAACATTCCCTTACTCTCTTGTGCTGCCCCGTACATGCTGCTAATTAACTAATGTCTACAATGCAGACATTCTGTTCTTTCATTAGGGTTAGTTGCAAGTTGCTCTGACACAATGAACATGCATTCATTGCCCACAAGCTACTGCATGTTGTAATCGGTGTTACAGCAGGCATGGCAAATGTTCTCCCCTACTTGTGTCTTGTGCACCATATGAGCCAGCATTTCATTTCATTGTCATGTACCTGTTTAAGCTGTTACTGATTCAGAAAGGCAAATATAAAATGACTTACTACGTCAACCATTTTGTATGCAAGATCCTTGCACTCATTGCAATGCTTATTAGAGAGTTTTAGATCAGGGGGATGCAATCGTTGAGGCTCGAAGTACTAGGGGGCCTCAATGCTTGCGTCCCCTTAAACTAGATCTCTATATAGTCGCTTGATAATCTTGCTTTGCTTTGAGATGAAGTACACGTACTGTGCACCTGTTTGTTAGCTTATGCACTTCTCTTTCTTTTTAATGTGGCTGTGCATCAGCTAGCTAGGTTGTCACTACATGAATGATGTTTGGGCAAAGCCCAACGCAATCAAGTAACATTACTTTGCTATAGCTCACTGACTGTGCAAGCTTCTTTTTTGTCTAGGGAAAAGAATAAAAAGAGAATGCATGCATAAATGATGTTGACAGCAGCAAACGGTCTCAAGGCAATCATCCTTGATTGTCGCCATTGCTGAGAGAGCAAGCATGCCTGTATTCACTTTGACCACAGGCTGTACATTGTTTAAATGCTGATAGAAGAATGGATAAATAGTGAAGGGGCAGCAGATTGGCCACCCAAGCCTTTATGCGTGGGCATTGCTGCCTTGTGTGCCCTGTAAAGCTCTGTAATCTCTTAAGGCATGAGTGACATAACACTACTTCTATTGGCAGGGACATTTTTACCACCAACAAGAAATGTAAACATTAGGTGAATTCACGCCTATATGTGGTGCCTTTTCAGCAATATGAATTAATATTTGTTTTTATGTTAACATTCTTCTCTTGAAAACATATCTGACAGGCATCTCTGCCTGAAGAAGTAACTGTGATATGTACATATCACTTTTATGTATGTCATAATTGTAATCAATTGCTCAAGACGTACTGATGGCTAGTTGTTTAGTCATGACTTAACATGGCAGTGCACTTTGAAATAATGACGTAACATAGAATGAACAAATGCTAGCTCTGTGCGCCCCTGTGTGTTCATTCGGTGTAACATCATTGTTCAGAAGTGCAATGCCATATTACATCATGTAAGCAATTGTAGGCTCACTATTAACTTGACAGCTACTAAAGAGACCTCAGCAGCAAAGTGCAACTAAATCAACAAGCCAGTGTTGATGATTCACATGCGTGCTCGGTGATGAAGTGACTTGTCAATCAACACAGCTGTATTCCGTGCTAATAGAACATCTGTATAGGAGTATGTTAATAGATAATGCTGCGGCGCTTCAGCGTGCTACGCTGTTGCTGTGACAGATCCCTTGCTCATTGGCTTAGATACACCTGTGTGTTCGTGTATGTGTGTTATTCCAAGCGGTTACGTACAGGGTCTGGCCCCATCCGTGAAAGGAATTCGCATTGGTTGGTGGCAGAAAACAGACCGAGTTTATTTTCTACAACGGATGCAGAAGAGAGCCGCATGTGTTCGAGGGGGCAAACTCTCGGTCCCTGTCTAGTGGCCGAGACGCTGAGGGTGATGGAGAATTCTTGGAACTCGACTCGGGGCGGGATGGCTTCCTGTTTCGTCTGCACTGGTGCCTTATCCAGCCGAGGAGTGGTGGTGCATCGCTTGTACAAAACACTTGCCTCCCTTCTCAGATGGAGTCGCCGTAGTGATCCGGAGGGTGTCGTTCCCGCTGCGGACATGACTCTGCAGTTGTGTTTGGCACGGTCTCAGGGGCAGTGCCAATCTCTGGTTTGGTCACCGATGATTGCGAAGGCTCCAGCATTCCTGAGAGAGTGGCCTCTGACGACGTGGAGTTATCTGCTTTTATCCCAAGCATAAATGGTAGCGGGACACTGCTCGCGGTTAGTGTACAGCCCTTATCCTGTGTCGCCGAATCTTCTGTGGGGTGTCTCAATATACCAGGCTTGATGTGGTCACATTGTCATCGCACTAACCTGTTAGGGCGTTTAATGAGCCACAATCTGTGGCCTAGCTTTTCCAAAATCGTTCCCTCTGTCCAGATCAGATTCCATCCGAAGTTTCAAAAGAAAACTGCTTGTCCTACAGCGAGTACGCTCGACTTTGTGTCCCTGTTGCAGTTGGTATGGATTTTGTTCGCTTTTGCTTGGCGCTGAATGCACGTGAGAGCTGTATCCAGCTCACACCCAAACATAAGTGCAGCTGGCATTTCACCCGTTGATGTGCAGATTGTGGTGCGTTGCTTTAGAAAAAGCGGGCCAGCCTACACGCGAATGTTTCGTCCTTGTTTTTGGCTAATGCTCGTTTTGTTTCAAAAGCCATCCCTTCTGCTTGGCCATTTGTTGTAGGATGGTACGGTGTGCTTGTTACATGGACCACCCCATTCTTGTTTAGGAAGCTCTCAACTTCTACTGAAACGAAGGATGGCCCGTTATGCCTGCCTGCCCAACAAAAGTTAATGCCTGCCCAACAAAGGTACCTTCTTGCACATGCCTTCATGACCACAATTATATGGTGGTTTGCAGGTGCGAGTTTAAGAAGGTAGTTTCTTGCCTTTGTTGGAGTTTCCATCCGGAAGCCTCTAACAAGGCACCCTTCCTGCGCTGAAAGCTCAGTCTTCAGTTTCCGGCACGATGAAAACTGTTCTTTTGGCAGTTTATGAACTTCACCATTTGAAACAGCCTCTAGCACTTGGGACAGAACTGAGTCTTCTCGAGTCATTCGTGCTAGTTGACGCGGTGAAAGCTCGAAGCTGGGAATGGTAGCCAACATGAGCACGTCTCTTAGGGGATAAGGTTTATCTTGTGCCGGTAGTGGAAGTCAGCTTAGAGTGTCCGCAGTTTGGTGCAGTAGGCCAGGCCTGTACAGCAACTTGTAATCGTACATTGCTAGTTTAAGGCACCATTGCGTAATCCTTGATGAAAAGACCCGGGGTACTTGCTTTGTTTCACTCACGATTACAATCAATGCCTGGTGATCTGTTATGGTCACATGCCGGCCAGCTATGTACTTATGAAAATGACTGATGCTGTAAATTACTGCTGCACTTTCTTTGTTGAGCTGGAAGTAGCTCTTTTCGGCACTTCCCAGTGTTCATGAACTGAATACAATGGGCGCCTCTCAGCAAATAGCATCTTCCCGAGCGAGGACGGCATCAACGCCGTACGGCGATGCGTCCACAGACAAAAGAAGGGGATCCGTCCCGTCGTAGTGAGCTAGCACTGTAAATGCACGAATCATCTCCTTAAGTGCCTCGAAATTGGCTTGATGCTTGCTCTTCCACTTCCAGTGCGTGTTTTTCTCTAGGAGCCTATACAATTCCACCACGACCATTGCTCTGTTCTCCAAAATGAGGTCGTCAAATGAAATAAGGCCCAGAAAAGCCCTTAGGGATGTCTTGTCAGATGGTTTGGGTGCTTGAAGCATAGCCTCAACCTTTTTCTCGGTGTTGCAAACACCATTGCCATCAATTCGATGTCTCAGAAACTAAACTGACGTAATTCCGAACCTGCACTTTTCTTTCTTGAGGCGTAAGCCTTTCTCAGTCTCGACAGAACCTGATTCAGACGCTGTGCATGCTCATTTGCACTATTCCCATTGACAATGATGTCGTCAAGGGGAACACTCACCCCTGGAATTCCAGGTATCTATATCTCCCTCACGCACTGGAAGATAGCTGGTGCAGCGGAAATTCAGAACGGGAGGCATTCCACCCTGAATAGTCATTTTGTGGTGTTCACTGTGAGCAGTGCTGCTGTTTTTTCATCAACTTTCAGTTGTTGATATGCTTGATAAAGATCCAACATTGAGAAGAGGGTTCCACCATGCAGGTTTGCAAACACTTCATCTAAAGTTGGTAGCGGGTAAGATGCCTTCTTCGCTGCTGCATTAACAGTAACAGCTTTAACAGTACTCCTGTAGTCACCACAGACATTGAGTGTACCGTCGGTCTTCTGAACAAGTACCAATGGGGTTGCCCCTTTGGTATGCTGCATTGGTTTTAGGATGCCTTGGCGCTGCGGATGGTCAAGCTTATGTTCCATAAGCGCCTGCAGCGCCACTGAAATCGGACGAGCCTTGCAAAACATTGCTGTCGCACCGTCTTCAAGTTTCAGGTGAACTAAAGGACCTGCATAGCTTCAAATGTCTTCCTTGAAGACATCTGGGTGTCATCCCATGACCTCTGTAATTTCTAGTGCTGGCTCTCCAACGTGGTTGATCCCTTTCACCTGAATTTGAAGTGCCAAAAACCAATCTCTGCCTAGGAGGTTGCACCCGGTGCCCGTCATAACCAACAACGGCAGCAGATAGTCCTTTGATCTCAACATCACATGAACTTGTGTGGAGCCCAGGACGTGTAATTGTTTACCTGACCATGTGCACAAATCGGGCGGCTCGCATGAAAGCCACGGAGTGTTTTTCTTCCACCTTCTGTAGGCTGTGTCTTCGCTTATCAGGGAGCATGCTGTATCTGTGTCCACCTCAAGCTGGACTGGCTTTCCCTCCACTATCAAGTCCACGAGCAACTTGGGGCAGTGTGTACGTACATTATCTGTGTGCAGCTTCCAGCAGGATTTGCTGACAGGTGGTGGTTTGACACTGTGTGCCCATAGCTGTTAATTGTCGGAGCGTGGTTCCGTGTTCTTTTTCTTTGAGATGCAGGCATGCTCGATGTGACCTTCCTTGGAGCAGAAACGGCACTCGGCTGTCTTGAATTTACATGTTTCAGGGTCGTGCAAGCCGCCGCATCGATAGCAATGTCACGCTGACGTATGCTTGCGTCCTGACTTGATTTGCGACGTCCTGTTAATTTCCTCCGAGTTTGCCACTCCCTTGATATCTCGCTGATGCCTTGACGCACTTTCCGCTGACAAGGCTAAGTCCACAGCGCATTGAAATGTCAGGCTTTTTCTGCGAACAGTGTCTGCGGAAGATGTTCGTGCCAGACGCCACGGACGAACTTGTTCCGCAGCATCACGTCTTGGGGCGGCATAGTTGGGTTCGCCGCTGAAGCGGTCGTTTGGGTGTCAGGTTACGTCGTCGATATTGTAGCCGAAGGCAGCGCTCCGAAGTTGCAGTCAGCTGTCAACGTTCCGAGGGCCGCAGCTTAGCTGCTGATCGACTCGTCTGGCCGTTGGTCGGGTCTTTGAAACACGTACCGGCTCTAAAGCTCGGATGTCCTGGTGTCGAAGTGCCGCCTTAGAAGTGTCACTAAATCATTTAAGTTTACTTCTGCCGGGATCTTCGGCGTATATCAGCGCGCACACGGTGTTCGAAAGTGTCGGCTCCACAAAGCGTGAGGAGAAGTGCCCGCTTCTTCGCTGACGTCGCTCGCCACGAAGTAAAACTCGAGGCGCTGGATCCACGATTCCCATAACTTGCCCGAGAAAGGCTCGACAGGGCCGTACATTCGTCCTATAGCCATGGCCTTAACTTCGAAAACTTACAGATCCGCTTCGCAACTCCTGCCTCATCGCCAGTGTTACGTACGGGGTCTGGCCCCATCCGTGAAAGGAGTGTGCATCGGTTGGTGGCAGAAAACAGACTGCGTTTATTTTCTACAAAAGACGCAGGCGAGAGCTGCATGTGTTCAAGGGGGCAAACTCTCGGTCCCTGTCCGGTAGCCGAGACGCTGAGGGCGACGGAGGATTCTCGGAAGGTGGTGGTGGTGATAACTTTATTGCACACAGGGGAGTTGCGGACACGCAGGTCCTTGGGCCCCCGCACGGCCCCACTGCACTCAAACGTTCATGTCCCGGAGGTTCATGACGCTGGCAGCCCGGCCTGTGGCGATGGCTTGCTTGGCCGGGTCCTCGGAGCGCAGTAGGGTCTCCCAAGCCTCCCAAGTAGTAAGGTGCTCCAGGCCCCGCGGGGGAGGATCCGCCGGGCAGAGGAAAAGAATGTGATCGAGAGTGGCTTTGGGGTGGTGGCAGAGGGTACAGGAGGGGTCGGTGTGGACGTGGTGATAGCGCGAGCGTATATAAGGGGAGGGTAAGGTGCGTGTTTGGAGCCGCCTCCAAAGTGTCTGGTGATAATTGTCAAGGGAGGGATGGGGTGGGGGGTAGAGCCGACGCTCAGTTTTGGAGGCTTGCGTCAATTCAGTGAATGAATGCATGCGCTCCCGTGAGAACCCTGGATCGGAGGCCGCCGTTGCCCGGTTGAGAGAACCTCGGGCTAAAGCGTTGACAGCCTCGTTTCCAGGATTCCCAGAGTGGGCAGGCACCCATATGAGCTCCATGTGGCGGGGCGGGTATGCAGCGAGAGAGTTCAGTATGCGAAATGCAGGGACGTGAACTCTCCCGCGAGCAAAATTTAGTATCGCAGTTTTAGAGTCTGATAATATATACCGGGCCTCCGTGCGCATAATAGCTAGGGCAATGGCAGCCTCTTCAGCCTCCTCCGAAGTGGCAGTTGGGGATATGTGAAGGGTGGTAATCGGTTGTAGGGAGGGGTTCGTGATGGCAACAACCGCGTCCTCACCTGTGCATGCGGCATCCACCCACACAGCATCCGGTTCCGTGCCATAGTGTTTGTGGAGCGCCCGTGCGCGAGCTCTGCGGCGGGGTTCATGGTAGGTGGGGTGCATGTTTTTAGGGAGAGGTTTAATGAGAAGTTCGCGGTGAATGTGGTGGGGCACCTGGAGCTGTGTGGGATCCGTGGCTGGTATCCTGATACCGAGGGTGTGTAGTATGTGTCTGCCGGTGGTGGTTCTCGCGAGACGTATGTATTGTGTCTGTCTGTGGGCCTCAATAAGCTCACCTATCGTGTTATGTAGGCCTATCTGGAGGAGTTTCTCGGTGGAGGTATTTAGGGGTAGGTGTAGTGCTGTCTTAAATGCTGTTCGGATCATGGCATCCAGGGTGGAGATTTCTCTGCCCTGGAGTTTAAGGTAGGGGAGCGTGAAGAGAAAGCGGCTGAGGACGAAGGCATGAATGAGACGACATAAGTCATGCTCCCTCATACCCCGGTGGCGTGCAGAAACTCGGCGGATTAGGTGGGATATCGACACCACCGTCCGCTTGAGTTTGTGGATGGTGAGAGTGTTTTTCCCGTCATTTTGGATGTGGAGGCCCAGTACCCGGAGAGTGTGTACCTCAGGGATGTACCGGTTTTCCAGTGTGACGGTTATAGGGGTGGTGGGGCAGTTTCGGGTTGTGGGGCGAAGTATGAGGAGTTCCGACTTCTCCGGAGAGCATGAGAGTCCGATACTCCGTGCATGTGTTTGGGTGAGGGTAGCTGCCGACTGCAGAGTGTTCTCTATGTCTCCATCACTGCCATGGGTAGTCCATAGAGTGATATCATCAGCATAGAGTGTGTGCCGAAGGTGAGGGATGTTTTGTAGTTTGCGGGCAAGGGGAATGAGAGTGACATTGAAGAGAAAAGGTGAGAGGACAGATCCCTGGGGGGTGCCAATCCCACTAAGGGTGTATGGGCGGGATGTGTGGGGACCGAAGTGAATTTCGGCTGTGCGGTTAGTAAGGAATGCTTGAACATAGGTGTACATACGTTCACCTATGTTCAAGGGGGAGAGCGCCGCCATTATCGCTCGATGGTCTAGGCGATCAAAGGCCTTGGAGAGATCCAAGGCGAGGACGGCTTTTGTGTGGCCCGGTATGAGGGGGTCGAAAATATCCTGTGTGAACTGGAGCATGGCGTCCTGTGCCGACAGGTGGGGACGGAAGCCCACCATGCTGTGCGGGTAGAGGTCGTGCTCCGCCATGTGTTGTGTGAGTCGGGCGAGTGCGACATGCTCCAAAAGCTTGCCCAGGCATGAGGTTAGGGAGATGGGGCGAAGATTTGCAGGTGTAAGGGGTTTGTGGGGCTTGGGTATGAATAAGATTTTGGCGTGACGCCAGGATTGCGGAAGGGTGCCCTCCTGCCAGCATGTGTTGAAGTACTCCGTGAGCTGGGAAATCGACCGATCGTCCAAATTGCGGAGCATGCTATTGGAGATACGGTCAACTCCTGGAGTGGAATTAGAGCGGAGAGTTAGGAGGGCCGCTCTGACTTCTGCTTCCGTAATCTCCGCGTCGAGATTGGCATTCGGCGTGCCTGCATAGGGGGGCAGGGGGTTTGAGGTACCGGGAGTTGTGTGTGTGTTCCTAAGTATGTCGATGAGTGCGTCGGGAGAAAGGTTGGTCTTGTGTATAAGGCGTGTGACGTGATGTTGTGTGGCTGTTTTAGATTGCGTGGGGTCAATTAAGTGACGGAGGAGTTGCCAACTGCGCTTGGAGGACAGATTGCCAGCCATACTATCGCAAATCTGTCCCCAGTTGGATCGGCAGAGCTCCTCAGAGTCTTCAGTAATTTTTGTTTGCAGTGCAGCTAGCCGCTTTTTAAGGGTCCGGTTGAGCTTTTGCCCTTTCCAGCGCTCTAGGATGCTATGATGGGCCTCCCATAGGTGCGCCAGGTGAGTGTCGAGGGTGGGCGTATCTGGTGTGGTGTCAAGGGTTCGAGTGTGTGCGGAGACATCGTTCATGAGTGATGCCACCCACTGGTCGATGTTTGTAATGGGAGCGTCAGGAAGGGCCGCCCGTGCGGCGCGGACTGCATCCCAGTTGGTGAGTTTGTGTGTTAGGTGAGGGGTCGTTCTTTGTTTGTAGGGTACTGTAACGTAGAGGATGTAATGATCGCTCCCTAATGTGTGATATGTTGCGTTCCACGTAATACCCGCAACGTTGCGGCTCAGTGTCAAGTCCGGGTTGGTGTCCGCGCTGACACTGTTGCCAATTCTCGTGGGGGTGTTAAAGTTGTTGTGTATTGTGAGGCGGAGCTCTTGCACCAAGGACCAGAGTCGTCGTCCTCGTGCCGTGGTGGTGCGGTAGCCCCAGTCAGTATGCTGACTGTTGAAGTCCCCTCCGATTATCAATGGATGCTTGCCTGAAATACGATGGAGATCTCGCAGTAGCGTTTCCAATGAAGCCATCGGATGAGACGGTGGGTGGTATATGTTTGCAATAAAAATAGATGGTGTGGAGTGTGTATGTTGTATGATTTCTGTGATCACGCAGGGCGTCTCGGAGGTGATCTGATGCGTTTGGTGTGTAATGGAGCGATGTATGAGTGTGGAAGCCCTGGGTGTATTCGTTGCGTCCGAGTGCGCGGATGTGTAACTGGGAAGTGTGGCAGGGGCATGTGTGTCCTGAAGGAGGAGGATGTGCGGCGTGGGAAGTGTGGGGAGGAGGAGTTGGAGGGGTGCGCGCTTGCCCCGGAAGCGGCGGCAGTTCCATTGCAGAATTGATAAAGAATTAGGTGGTAGCCCCGCCATACTGTAGCTTGGGTGGGGTGAGTATAGGTGGGTTGGGTAGGGAGTTTTGTGGGGTAGGTGGGCGGGATTGATAGGGGCGATTGGGCAGCTGCAGCGAGGGAAGGGCCTGCTCGATTGTTTGGAGGCGGGTGTCGTACCGTGCAAGGCCCATCTCAAGGGTGTGTACCATGCGCGTAAATGCCGCTTCAATTTGTTGTTCAAAGCGTTGAGATAGGTGGTCGGTGAGCTGAGTGAATTTTGCCTCTAGACGCGCATCCATTTCGGCGAGTTTAGCGTCCATGCGGGCCTCTAGAGATTGAAGGTCGGTCTGGGTGACGGGTGGGTGCTCTGTTGTGCGTTTTTTCTTGGGTGGGGGTGAGGTGGCGGTTTGGGAGTCAGATTGTTCCATGTTTTCACTGGGTGTTTGGGGTAGCGGTGTGGGTTGGGTGGGAGGTACGATTGGCGGAAGCGGTAGAGGGGTACAGGTGGGAGTCTTGATGAGAGAGCTAAGACGACTCACCTCCTCTCGCAGGGCCTGGAGCTCCCGGTCGCGGGGGTCCTCCTGTGTGGGCGGGGGGATTGAAGCCTTGCTGGGAACGTTCAGTCTTTTGTCTGCTACTCTGTCCGCCCAGGAAAGCTGTGGAGGCTGTTGGTCCTGGCGGCGACGAGACGATGAGCGAGACGTGCTGGAGCGACGGACGCTGGAGCGGTCCGCGTCTCGTTCCGGTGTGCGGGAGATGTGCTGTTGTCGTGACGCGGGCGGTGAGCGGCGTCCCCTCGCTTTGCAGCCTTTAGTACCGGTCATGTGGGCGCCTCCACAGAGTATGCAGGCTGGGGTGCATGTCGGGGTGTCCTCTCGGGGGTGCGGGATACCGCATCTTGAACAGTTGTGCGTACGCTGAAGGGTACACACATCCGCGCGATGCCCTGGTTTTCTACAGTTTGTTCAAGCGTCCAGGTGTCCTCTGTACAGACTGCAGCTGTGGAGCCCGCCTCCGTAGGAGATGGTTCGGGGCACCGGACCCGTCCGGAAGGTGATAAGGATCGAACGGGTCTGTCCCATGCGGCGTGCATCAATGATGGGGATGCTAGGGTTGCCCGTGATGAGGTCGTCCAGAATCTGTGCTGGGGTTTCTTCCCAGTAGGCGTTAGTAATTACTCCTCTTGCTGCACCATCCGGGGGTGCGATGTAGGCGGTGACGGCGTAGACTTGGGTTCGGATGGAGAGTTGTTGGATGGCGACGAGGCGTAGCGCGTCGGCTTTATGCGGGGTACTCATCGTGCAGGTATTGTTGAGGGGGTGGATAATCAAGCTGGTGGCGTCTGGTGCTTGGAGGTCCTTGGCTGCAGTTAGCAGGGCCAGGCGAAGCTGGCGCGGTTGAAGGTCGGTTAAGGCAAGTCCCCCGGTTGAACGAAACACTGTCTTGTAGGTATCCTCAGGCAAACGCGGCTGGCGTTGCGACCTTTGCGCCGCGAGACGCGTCGCGCGCAGCTGGGACGCTTGGTGTATGGAATCCGCAGGTCGCGAGCCGGTGGCGGCGTTCGCCTGGTCCTGTATTTTCGGTGTTCCTTTCTGACGGGTGGGTAGGCTCAGGATATGATTCCAGTCCCTGGGATCATAGTCCTTTGGGTCGATGGTCTCTCCGATCACTTGGGCCTCCATACTTGACGAACGGTGTAGTGAAAAGATGGGCACTGCGTGGGTGGAAATCCGAACGAAATCGCCGTGTTTGTACAGAGCCGATGCGAAGCTCGTTCGCACTCGCTGGCCCCCTGGCGGCCTCCCCCGGTCTGTGGGAAACGGCAAGAAAGCCGCTTCCCATATGACTCCCGGCGAAAGCGGCCCGGGCAAGGGCGGTCAAGGGCGGTCGGTGAAAGTCTCGGTGGTTGCGGAGCGCGCCGACGACACGTCCGTTCCCTTCGGCCGACTGATTGGAACTCCCCTTCTCGGAACTGGACTCGGGATGGGGTCGCTTCCCGTTTCTCCGCGCTGGTGCTTCGTCCAGCCGAGGAGCGATGGTGCGTCGCTTGTCCATAACACAAGTTTTCGCTAGCACAGCTACAGAAAGTTCGCCAGCACGCCGTACACAACCGAGCACATAGTGACGTATGTTGTCGCAACATTATGCGGTAGCCATAAACAAATAACAAAAAAGCGGCACAGGTAAGACGACTGCACAGTGTTCCAAAGGTGGGTCACCACGTCAATGCCACACATGCAGCACAGAATGTGACAGTGCAGGAGTCGCGTTTTCATCAGGATGCGGAAGCTTCTACCTACATCGACAAAAATATGCTAGTGTCGTCTGCTGTTGGCGATAGTTGCCGACTTCGAACAGTGTTGCTCTGCGCACTGCCGAATGTTTGCCAGCTTTCAACAGACGTCGCGTCCCCGAACCGAAGTGCGGATGCAGGCGCATTCGAACCGCTCGAGCTAACTAATAAAAAAATAACTAATAATACACAAACGTAATAAAAAAAATCCTGGCACGGTGCGAAATATCGCTGATCGCCAGCACTCGAGGCTGCCAACTCGCTGATGCATGTTGCCAGTTACTGGTTACCTATTTGGACAACCAGAGGGCGCATGCGAACCGCACCGCATCATGCGGTCTCAGCGTAAATGCAATTTTGTGACCGATCGCGGCGACCGCCCGTTTTTCACGAACCGCATGCATGCGGTGCGGCGTGCGGCGATGGGCGGTTTGAACGTAAATCGGCCCTAAAAGCCCTTCGATGACTGGAAGACGCATCATGTTCGGCCAATGGGAGAGCCCGCTCTGATGACGCCATTTTCGGCCAATGGTACGCGCCCGGGCAATGGTGTCATACCCGGCGAAGAGAGTCGCCGCTTGGTTCCCTTGCGGTCTTGCCTTGCGGACTCGCGCGCCGTCACAATAGCCAGGTGGGGCGACGGCGGACCAAGGCGGGCAGAATTTCACGCTCTCTCAGCTCTTACCTCGCTCGCTTGCAACGCGTCGGCACAATGAGAGAACGGGGACGACGGTCGGGCCCCAATTGTCCGAGGGCACTCTACTCATTTACCGAGGGCCTTCTACTCCCGGCGGCATGGCCTCGGTGGCTTACAAATGCCCTCTTCAAGGGCGGCCGGTGCGACGCTGCCAGGCCTTCCCGGTTGATCACAGCCATCCGGTTGTCACGGCGAATTACAGCCGTCAGGTTGGGACCCACTTTACTACCAACAGTGCCGGGCTATCCCCTCGCTTTCTGGATGAGTCAAGCAGTGAATAGTTTCCCCGGCGGCACACGAAGTGGGGGCCGCCAACTTGTTTGCACGTGTCTTGCCTCAGGAATGTGGCATCCGTGTTTCTGCATCCCTTACTTAGCAATGGCGCGATTTGATGTGGTCTGGGGAACTCGAAGTAGCCTCAGGAAACGGCCCCATATCTAACAGAGCCCCGTTGTCGTTTGGCCACTAAACCTCCTAAATCAAGCTCTCAACAGCAGTAACATCGCTCGTGTTGCACGTGCACTACTCGCAGTTTTACGCGAAGAGCTTTATTTTTTATCCCCTCTTTGAACCTCGAACCATCGTCCCCTAATCGCTAATATATTTATATATATATATATATATATATATATATATATATATATATATATATATATATATATATAACTGTTGTAAGGGTGTCGCAAAACGCACCAGGTTGTACGCCACTGTGCGACACTTCATCTGATCCGGTCGCAGTCTAGCTTGCCGGCGGCGCTGGTGTAGTTCTGCGAAATGTAATTTCGCAGTTTCTTCAGGGCGTCCACGCGGCTGTAGGGCCCGTCGATGCCGAGGAGGGCGCACAAGTAGCGAGGCGCGTCGAATTCCACGTCGTACGCGGCGACGCCGTAGCTCAGGTTCATGTAGTGCTGCTTGAGGTCGCAGAACTGCGCGGGGATTACGCGTGGAGTGTGTAGTTCGTGAAACCAAGTGGACCTCGCTCGGATCTCGCACTGCTGGCTTCAATTGAAAACGCGAAAAGCGGAGCGCATAACCGATTTCATAGTCCGCGCCGTCCAGTCATCACCACCGACAGGCGCGCGCATCCAGTTTGAGTGCGCTTAGAGCACAGAGTTTCTCACGATATTACCCAGATGGAAATATGGCGCTGCTGCACTGTGGTATGCATGGGGATGCCGGTATATTGTGACTTCAGATTGGCATCGTTCTCGCAGAGCCAGGCAAGCACGGTTGCATTTGTCACAATGATTGATTTTTTACTAAAAGACCACGTAAAAAGCTGTTTTAGCTTTATTATTGCATACAAACATGTTTTGTTTCACTATGAGAACTTGTTATTGCATGTACAATCATATAAAACGTAACAAAGTATCAGCGGGCCGCTAAAGTTGGAGAACAGACGACGAGATTCGCGCTCGCTTTGGAACAGTTTGTCGTCTGTTCTTGCTTTTCTTCGCTTAGTCATGCATTGTAGGTCAGTGGAGATCTAATATGCGTGAATTGAAACATTTTATGAAGATTTAGTTTCAGAACGCGTTATTTGTGGAGCCATATCCACGTTTTAGACGAAGCCTCTTAC
Organism: Dermacentor variabilis; assembly: GCF_050947875.1. Classification (NCBI taxonomy): domain Eukaryota; kingdom Metazoa; phylum Arthropoda; class Arachnida; order Ixodida; family Ixodidae; genus Dermacentor; species Dermacentor variabilis. The sequence continues at coordinate 29,281,558 of NC_134575.1, read as the reverse complement.
AACAGTAGCCAACACAAGCCTCGCAGACACATATACCGTCATTCCCATGACGGCACGGCGCCTCTCAAGAAACTCCCATAGACGGTGGCGCCAGATTTCCCTCTAGGTGTTATAGTGAGAAACTCTATGGCTTATAGTCACTGCAGTGACCAAGTGCGCTGGGCGATGATGCTGCCCCTATGCGGCAATAGTTTCGTTTCTGTTCTGGCTCTCTTTTATTTGAAGGCGAGTCTCCGCATTTCGCGGCTACAAGTATGCCTCGTTTAGTACCTTGTTTTGGATTGCTCTCCGGCTGTCGAAGACTAGGAGGCGCCCGTCGCTCATGTCGTAGGTGAAGCCCCCGAAGAGGGTGCGGTCGTAGTCGTAATTCGTTGTCAGGGTGTTGTGGACGTTCGCTTTGCAAACCTTGAATGATGAAGAAAAATGTAGTACAAACAAGAATTAGCTATCGGACAAAAAAAATCGCAAAATTCAGCGGTTGCAAGAACAGAGGGCTAGCGACTGTTGTTGGAGCGAGATAGCCATGTCCGTAAGACGTCTTACTCTTTACGGAGCAGAACACTGCAAGATAGACGCACGCAGCCAATGTTTACAGAGATGTGTTTACAATGTTTACATATGTGCACAGCAGCGCTTGTGGCTGCATTTTGCAACAATGAGGTCAACTCGAGCACGCAGATCTGCTACTGTAATCGTCGTGTGCGCCGTAAACTAATACATTTGCGGACAGGATCTGGCTCTCTAATAAGGGAGTCTTAACTAGCCGTAAGCGTACTACTCTTTGCAGAGTACCGAGTAACCGGAGGCGCGAACGGCTATTAGCGGCGAGAATTTGCAGTGGCGCCCTCTCGCGAGTGACGTCACGGCCAGGACGCCGCTCGCTGCTGCTCGCTCGGCTGCCGCGCGCGCTCGTTCCCTTCGTGTATGCTTCCTTCGTGTAGCCGTACTTATTGAAGGATGTGTCGGCTTCTTTCTGCTGCCATGCCTGAACCACAGTTTATTCTTCAAAAGCGCGTCAGTCGAGAAAATTGACGGCTTGGGTATCGCAAGCTACGTAGCGCTGAAGGGGTGGCATATATGCGCCGTGTCGGTTCATAAATTTTGCGTAAAACGAATGTCTGCAAATTCAACACGTGAAGTTGTACATGATGCTTCACTAAACACTTAACACTGCCTTAATTTAGCTATTAGAGACATTGCATTTTACATGGAAGAAAATTCTTGGTAATTGGCGTCAACCTGTTATCCGGGTTAGAACGACACTGCTCAGCGAAGCTGTCATCATGATTCTTATTACTCTGGTGAGTCGTTCTAGTCAAGTATGGCCAGTTATTAAGGCGTAAAAAAGAGATAGGCACACATTAATGCTCGCCTATCTCTTTCTTTGCCGCTTTATAAATGCCCATACTTGACTATTTCTTATGAAATGTTTGCTGCTACTTTCACAAACCCTCTCTGAAACAGGCCTCCAAAAAACGAATTGCTCATGGCTGCTAACACGACGGCGCGTCATGTAGAGTATTTACATAGTTCAATCACAAATACCATAGTAGCAATCACTTGGGATAAATGTTTCGTGGTTAAGATCGAGAGCCAATCAATTGCAAGCGATGAAATGTTTCATGGTGGCCCTCAGTAGCCTTTCTCGACAGTATGGCACACCCCTCACGCAACGGTAGTAAGCGACTGTCGGTATGGCGAGGAACCATTATGATGGCGAAAGCCGTCAGTGCACTACAACTTCGAATTGAAGCCATAAAGCATTTACAGCGCCAATTGGAATGCCTCAAGTATTCTCGAGGTACCACAGCGCAGCTTAGCTTGCCTAGAAAAGGAAAATTCAGGCACCTTCTGCCTCACCATGTCTCGGTCCAGCGTTGTTTAATTATACAAGGGGATAACTATTCACTTCGTCGTTACATAAAAGAAAAGCTCGCAAACCTTCATAAAGAAAGCACCACAAGGCTTACATATTTCACTTGATTTTTGACCCTCCACCGGGGAATCACCATATATTCAATATGTCCCATACTACGCACGATTGGCGCTTCTACTTCTTTCGGGCTGCAACTATACGGTCGAAAAGGCATATCTCACTAAAAAATTTGGGCCCAGCAGCCTGCAGTCAGTTCGCCAAACAGATTCGTCATGTGTATTCCTCAAGCAACAAGCACCAGTAAATTTCTCAAGTGATCGAGTTGAACGTGTAGCACGGAAAAGGGAATATATATTGGTACATTCCTTTTCGTATTGTTCAAATAGCTGTAAGCCTTCATTAGCTTTACTTCAAATTAGCGCCACTTAAAATAAACACGTGAAGAACCGACTAATTTCGAGAAGCAGATAAAGAATCAAGTGGTGCTTGTAGAATCTAAACTGCAGTGTTAGTTAAGTCCTCGTGCTACTGCCGAGCGTTTCTCTGAAGAAATGCAAAAATTCGATATTATGCCATGAACCACTCGTAGTGAGCGCACCTGTTCTAGCGGAAATAAAATCAAAGTAACTGTTGTAGAAGTCATATGTGACATACTTGTTGCACCGCAGCAAATATGTTATCATAACTGGATTCTTATATGCTACGTTTTTGCGGTTGTCGATCCGCGCATGAGAAAACCCGCAATGAACTGGTCTGCGCTCCTCCGGCTGGCACTGTAGCGTTGCCTTTGAGAGGTGCATTGTCGTCTAAGAAATGAGCTCTTTAAATAAATTTGCTCGAATGAAGACATCGTAAAACTATATTTGAGATGGCCGCCAAAATTATACAAGCAGAGAGAACGACGGCGAACAAACGGAAACACCGCAGAAAGCGTCCGGACACCTGCACCCCAACTGTAGCAAACAGGCGCGAGTTCGTGCCCTGACGTCACGCGAGCGGCGCTCGCAGCGCCCCTGTAGTTCGTTCTCGGCGCTGAAAGAAAGGTACACTCTAAGAAAAGTTTGCACCCTTTGGGGTGTATATCTGCCACACAACAATAATCGTCACCTGCCTTAATTGATGCGCTTCCTTTCTTTAACGCTGCTAGCCCGGTACTTTCCAGTAACGAACGGCACGCGCGTTATCAGCAAGGCATAGCATCCCCGACAGGAAAGTGGTGGGCGCGGCGTTTTCGAAGAAAGGAAAGGCATCAAAGCAGACGACGATTACCAATGTGTGGCAGATACCCCAAACCATTCTGACTTTACAGTGTATGTGTATGCTTACGCACGCTGAACATGCAACAAAGATTCCTGTACTACTGAACCACGGAAATTGCTCAAACCAGGTCTTGTGTTCGTGACAAAATGTTTTCGCTGAATTTCAAAAAATGCAGCGTGCGAACAAATATCGTGAAAAATAACATTCATTACGTATTACTTTTATTTTATATCTTCTGAAACTATCAAATATTAAAAGTGCGAAACAATGGCCTTCGATTTTCCGCTCTGGCTACTCGCCGGCTGCCAAAGCCAGCCAGAGCGTTTTCGTTTTTCTCGGGTTGCTCCGCCCACCGCGCTACGCACTGCCGTCGGGCGTTCGTTTTGCTGGCGTTGGACGGTTCTGGCTACCCACGGGCTGCCAGAACCTGCCAGGACGATTTTGGTCTGGCTGCTCTCTGGAAGTGCTCTGGCTAGCAGATGACTAATAAAAGAGGCATGGGCGCTCGCCGCCATCTTTGCGGGGACTTCACGGATTGCAACGCGGGCGCTTGAGGACTTAAATTTACCTCGCTCAGCCACCTAACTACGGATTTCCTTACTTCTAGCATTATCTTTCTAGGTGCTAACGCTCCGTTCCGCATTGCGAACCGGTGTGCAACGAGCATGCAGTGGTTAATCAAATTATGGGGTTTTACGTGCGGAAACCACTTTCTGATTATAAGGCACACCGTAGTAGAGGACTCCGGAAATTTCGACCACCTGAGGTTCTTTACCGGGCACCTAAATCTAAGTACACGGGTGTTTTCGCATTTCGCCCCCATCGAAATGCGGCCGCCATGGCCGGGATTCGATCCCGCGACCTCGTGCTATAGCAGTCCAACACCATAGCCACCGAGCAACCACGGCGGGTAACGAGCAGTGGTGAATCATTTGAAGCTTTTGTGTGTGTATGTGTGTGTGTCCCCGGAAGGCTTCTTCGCGGCGGTGATCAGCCGCTCTCATGTGTGCATGTTATCTACATCGTGTTCCACGCAAGTTCTAGACGCTCATTCACACATTGCGGAACATTTTGGGTTCGTCTTTCTCTGGTGGCGTTCCTTTTCACATATCTCGCATATGTATATATCTCCTTTTTCTGCAGTTAGCGAAGGCGTTGCAGCTAGCTCGTGTTCGCTCCGTCTCTCCATCGTATGCTTGGGTGGCAGCTCGAAGCCGATATGTGTTCGGACTGCAGGCCGTTGATCTAAGAATGCACTGATTAAAAGGCACACGTACATTAGACACGTACATTGGCTTATTGCTCTCGTGATCGCGACCAATGTTGTTTTTCGTGTGAAACGTACGTTTCGCTCGTCACAGACGGCATGCATTTTTACTCGCCAGCCGCGTCCCCAGCTCCTTAGGGTGAAAATGAGAAGCACCATCAGCCACAACAACCTTTCCGGAATCGAAGCCCAAGTCGGTCGGCACGAAATTTTATGCGTATGAGACGTACCCGATAACCTGTTTTTCATGTCTTGTGACGTGATGACACAACGCCAACTCATCAAAGTCGCCGGTGGGTGACGTGTCGCTGCGAGCAGGGATCCTCGAGCTATCGCTTTCGAGTATACAATCACTTACGCGCGATCTCGCGTCTTGTCATCGGACGCGTCGTAGGCAATCTGTTGCACTGCGCAAGGTGAGGTTGGCCCAGTGCGCGTCCTGCGCCGAGTCGCGCGAAATCTCGCGAGAGTTATCGCATCCCGGAATGCAACTACATATTTCCAAGCTGGAAACGCATAAATGGGCCGACTACGCCTAGCGCTCGCCAGCCTCGCCGGGCGCTGCCGCGCTGGTAGCGTGTTTACATTTGGCCAGCTGTCCCGGCGTTTGATTTTGCAAACTTCGGGCAGGTTCGGGTTCTCTTGGCATCCCAGCCCACGTGACTTCCTATCAGGACCGGAACTAGCTGGCTGCCTTCTGGCTGCCGGCGGGCTGATAGAACTGCGAAAATCGAAGAGGCCCAATATCGGTGCTCGAACCTAAAGTGACGTTATGTACTGGCCCAGCTCTCTTCGGGCAGCGTAGTGGCACACGTGCGATGCCATTACAGGACCTACACGGCGTGTTAAAGCTTTTAAGCGTGTCAAAAATTTTGGCGCACCTGCGTGTGTTGCGTCTAGGTTACCGCAACACCACCCGAGGAGTCCAAGCGCAACATTAATTCCTTGCCATCGCACTGAGTGCTTCACCCTTCAGGCAAAACTGCATTTTTGTTTTACAGCGAAGCCGATAGTCCCCAGTTGGTCGAGATTTCTGTGCCCGCGTGTGCGACCTTTGCCCACACAAAAACGTGGGCCAATCCCGGAGACAGTTAAAAAACGCGGGAAATGTAGCGTGTGCTGCTTCTCCAAGAGGACACCACATTGCGTCATCAGGCGACATCATCGCTTGACGGAGACGTCATCGCGTGAAGTCACGTTTGACGTGATTCCGCCGTCAGATTACGTCAGGCGATATCGTCACGTGACGATACCGTTATCGCGTAGCGTAACGTTTGACGCGATGATGTCATACCGCGAAGTTTCAGGTGATGACGTAATCAGGTTTCGTCAATCCTCTCAAACGTGGCGTCACCACTTGGTCATGTTGAGTTTTGGTACCGTCGGTTGTTAACGCCGGATTTTCCGTTTCATGGGCCATATAATGATTTCTTATTTATAAAGGATACCCTAGCCCACCCTACCCCTCAGCACTTGTACTGGCTGTTTGCGACCGCTTCGCTGTACATCCACTCTTCCAGGACCGGTACGGCGAGCAATCTTCAGAGAGGCGCCCGTTCCTGCGGCAAGCGTCTGCGAACGAGCGCAGCGAAAGATGAACGTGAGCGCGGAGCTCTCACGAGGCTTCTCGTATTGTAAGAACGAGTTCTTCATACAGCTGGCATTATTATTTTTTCTCTCTTTAGTATCCTTTCAAGCTACATCCACTCACATGTCTCCTCTCACGTCTCAGCCAACACGAACCATACCGTCACCATATGGCACCGTTCACACACGGCAGCGCGCACGGCAAAGTCGACGGCGAGCGCTGCCTTTCTGGGACCGATTTCTTCCGCGAGGACGAGCTTTCCCCTTTGGCCTCCGATGACGCCCGCATCTCGGAGATAATGCTATGCCGCGGCCAATCACAATGCGCGGCGGAAGGAGTCGCTGCACAAACGTACACATCCGGCTTTTAGAGATTGCAAATGGCGCCGAGCGGTTTCGTGCTTCCGTGTCGCGGTGGTCAACGCGTGGAGCTGCAGTGTCTGCGTCCTCGTGTGGGCGTCTCGTCCTTGTGTGCCGTCGTGAGCAGATGAAATGAGACGGCGGAAAGAGAAAGAGGGCGTGTACCCTCGGATAGACTCTGTGCCTGGTCCTGGCGTACGGGAAATCATTTTCACGCGGTGGCGTGATTAGGGTAAGTGGCGTTACGATTTTAAGGTGCATCTCGCGCGCTTTTCTGTTACTACAGCTGCGTACGCCCTGCCGTTTGAAAATACGCGCCGGAGGATCAAACGCGCAAGAAGTAACGCGTTTCTTCCGTTGCCGACAGCGAGCGCCCACGCATCATTGCCTCTCCATGGGTGGGCGACTGTACTTGTAATCCGTGCATCTGCGCTCAGCGAGATAAAAAAAAAGAGCACTATATAGACAGCTCGCATGTCGTAGACAGCGAGTGGCGAGAAATATCTTTCCCGCTTTTGGCGGGTTGCTGAATATATTCTTTGAATAACAGGTTAAAGGCAGATGTCACTGCACCGAAAGAAGTATGCGAGAGCGACAAGTCTGCGATTCAGGCTATAGCTGAGGTGGCCGAATTCTGGTTGTTTTGAAGCTCAACGACAAATACGAGAGGGCAGAAAATAAAGCAGGACAGGCGCTTCACTCGCATCTAAAAGTTCAAGTGCTTTTTTTTTCCTTATTCCGACAGCTAAACTTAAGCGGTTAATTATTAAGGAAAACTGCATGGAACAGAGTCGCTATCCGCTTGATGCAGGTGAAGCACCTGCTCCGTTTTATTTTCGTGTTCTACCATCTCGTTCTTTTTGGCTCCGCAATAATATACCTTATAGATCCGACGCACATCTTGAAATCTGTAGGAGGCGAAGCTTTCGTGACGTGGTTAATCAAATGTCATTAATTGGCCCGATTCATCGCTGCGTCTGTGACATTAAGGAAACTGGTGCGCCGCGGACCCGTTGCCTGTTTTTGCCGCTTCGCCCTGCTTCGCTTGCGGGGCTCATATGAGCGCTGTGCAGTCGAATGCCTCTACATCAAAATGCCCCGTATACCGGAGGATTAAATTCTGTGGGCCGCTTCTATCGTGAGCTGTAGCGGCGCGCGACCTTTACAACGAAGTCACCCGTACAACGAATGACTACCGAGGTCCCCAAGCACTTTGTTATAACGGCGTTTCAACTATGACGCGTACTTCGGCCGGCGCGAAGTCTTACAAGTCGGCGAAAGCGGTGCAGCTCTGTAAGAGTTTGTAGCTGTCGCTTGACGCGGGGTTCTTGACCTTGTACCAGCGGCCTTTCTTCGTTACGCCGACGGCCATGGAGGTGAACACCTGCTCCTTCTCCAGGTACTGCAGGAGAGCCAGGGAGTCGTTCTTGCGACGAAGAAGCATAAGAAGAAAAAGGGCAAAATCACCATCAGGCTTGTGCACATCCCTAAAGAAAGCCGAATAAAAGAACGCTTTTGCGAATTTCTCTCATGCGCACTTGCACGAAGAAAAGGTATTTGAAAGGTTTGTCGTGTTAGGTGCGTGGCAAAGCAACAACGATAAACTATGGGCACTTTCGGCTGACGTCGGAACATTGAGAGCGATAGCGATGTTTAGCGGTGCACACCGAGCTCGCAGGCCTGCGTTCTAATGATGCGCTGGGCAACGTGTTGGTGTGATGCAGCATGAAAGGTAACTCCTCCTTCTGGGCACCAGGAAGACCACGCTGGCATGCTTCGCAACGCTGGTATGACAAGGCATGTCGCCGGAGACGTTGCTGTCGTCGCAGATAATTCTAGGTTCCCAGCCAATCACAGCGGTGCACGAAATGGGACTGACGGGAAGCTACGTCGGCCTTAGTACGAGCCGAGGGAAATAAAGGATAACGCAAAGCTCCACGGGTACCGCGTGTTCCGCTCAGACCTGCGCGTACGCGTACGAGCTTCCGTATGTACACAAACAAGACAGCGTCGCGAACACTGCATCGAAGTCGAAAACGGTGCGGGCTATACGTTGCTGCCCAAACACAGTTCACGATGGCGCGCTGAGCAGGAAGCTTGAAAACCCGGCGGGAAGGTCGTCCGCGCACAAAGAAACGTAGGTAGGCTTTCCCATGCGCTTAATCTATGCACTTATTCACGTTGTGTTTTTATTGCTACAGCATTTATCTGAACGCTTCAGGCGCATTTGTGCCGTCGCCGTGACGTTCCGCATGAAGTACAAGAGTGATAAAAAATCGTCGCTGCGCACCGTGTGCTTAATGTGCGAGTAAAAGCACGCGAGGGTGAGCCGACGATCGCGGCTCAATCTCGCGCACACAAGGGAGGAAAGCGAGGAGGGAGCGCGCCGTCTTCCGTCGCGCGCAAGGCTTCGGGAGGAGGGTATGCAGGGGAGGGGGCGCATTCTGCTCTGCGCCCGGCGCGCCCGCCTGGGCCACTTGAAAGCCATCTGCGACGGGGACAGAGTCTGCCATGCGCTGGGTTTTCACGGCTTAGTTCACGTTGATGCGAGACTCAGCACGAAGATCAATTCGCTTGCTGCTGCTGTCGCGCTTCCTCACTCCAGCGTTTTGAGTTGCCGCGGTCATTGAGTGAGATGTGTGCATGCTTGCTTGTACGCGCGCGACACCATGCTTGTTAATTTACGTAGTATGCCTATCTTTACACGTTTGTACGGCCGATAAAATTACTGCATTCACTTCGTATAGCTGCTCAATAATTTGTTTTCGCAATCGATGCTTCGTCTCTAGGGCGAATCTGCGACTTTGCTCTAGCAACCTTTTCTTGTCGCCACGAGGCGTCGTCACGTCGCAGAGGTGCCTTCCCATCGTTTTCCAGACGGTTTCAGACGCGTTTCATTATTTGGGCTCGAAGATGTCTCCTTAGCGCCGATTTGATCGAGTATGTCTATAGAGGCTGGATGCTGTCGTTACGGAGAGTCAGGACAAAGCGATCGTCGGGATGAAGTAGGCGACGCCCTGCCTGTGCTAGCTGTCCACCGGTTATTTTGGCTGTGTACTCGTGTAAATACATGTCCCTTAAATTGTCGTGTACACATTCCTGTTTGCCAATTCTTCCTCCGTAACAATATCGTGCCGGAATTGTGCGAGCTGGGTACAGTGTTGCTGAACCTAAGTCCAAATGCGCGTTGAGCGTCACATCATTTGTCTCCAAATAGGTCTCGTCACGTGATTGTCCGGAAATATCTTTCAGCACTTTGCTGAGCTAAACTCCGATAGCCGAAAGCCCGTCCACGACTGCCTCTGTTGCTGTTGTCTGAACTGTCCTGCGACCGGACGCCGCCGTGGCCGCGAGCATGAGATGCAAGCGCAGTGCGCGTGCTCTTCGGATACATCCGACTGACTCGGCTATGTTTAAACCGTCTGTCAAATTTGATGGATCACCTATTGTTCACCTAAGGCCACCTGTCAACTTTGATTGATCACCCTTTGTTCACCTAGGGTCATCCATCAAGCGCTGCGACAGCTGTCACCGCTTTGATTGATCACCGCTATCCTGCGTCCACCAAGAACTGTGCACGGACACTCACGAGCCACTAAAGGCTTACACCTTAATACGGCCTCGGCTTACCCATTGTTCACCTAGGGTCATTCATCAAGCGCTGTGACATCTGTCACCGGCTGTGATTGATCACCGCTTTCCTGCGTCCACCGCGGACTGTGCACGGACACTCATGAGCCACTAAAGGCTTACACCTTAATACGGCCTCGGCTTACCATGGTGTGGCCGTACGGCGGCTTCACGCCGGCGGGGTAATGGTGGACGGACGCCGGCAGAATGGTGCAGTCGGGCCTGTCGGCGTCCCCGTACGGGATGTGCACCATCGATATGAACAGATACGGCGTGAATATAGACCTGCGTCCATATTCCGGATATATCAAGTTCGTATCAGTTGTATAGTTATCAATTCAGTTATCATTTATCAGTTCGTATAGTTATCATATTCCGGATATATCAAGTTATATCAAGTATATATCGAATATATCAAAGATATATCAAGTTTAAATAAATAGGGATATAGCAGTGGTTCCTCAGATTATGGAAGGGAGGGAAAGGGGGGGGGGGCAAGTGCCTCAAGCCACTTCCATGGAGACACCGAAACGACTGTCTAAGCAAAGGCGGACACGGGCTAATATTAGCAAAACACTTATGCTAGAATTGCTCAGAAGATGAATTACCAGCTAATCCTGATGCCGGGCATAATACTTGTGAAGATGGCCAATAAATGGCCAGTAGCACTTACGAACAAAGAACTTTGTGAATTCGGGCCCTTGAAACATCCGCGGGGAGGGGTGCATAAGATTGAGCTCGGCCGGTCCTACTCTAAATACGTGGTAACGCAGAAAAATATTGCTCAGAAACCAGCGCACCGAATTTGGTGAAATTTGGTGTACTTAAAAGAAGATGTCTATGTGTACCAACTGTAGGCGAGCGAACGTTTAATTGAGGCTAATAATATTTACGAAGGAGAGTCAGAAAGTGCAAAGTTAAATATAAGCATGAAGTTTATGACCAAGTAACTCGGCACTAAGATGGTGCAACAATTCTGTGACAGGTAAAGTGGAGAAAATTGGTTTATTTATGCACTTTTAAATTATACAACATATTTGTTGGCATGGCTGTAGCGAAACCCTCATAAGCACCGTAAAACTTTCACATAAGCTATATAACCTATATATAATGGTCCGGCCCTGAGAGGGTATCCAGAATTAATACAAAATCATATTTCTGCCCAACAATTATTTTTTATATCACATTTGGCCGCTTGAAGGGCTCTAACATGTGCAGCTTATATAACTCAAAGTTTTTCGTGCATATTTATTGATTATTAACTATTCCGATTCAGATTCTTTTTCAACTTGTCAATGTTCGGCAATTTTTGTAACAAAACTAGGGGGCTTTAAATTAAAATTCTCTTTTCTACAGTCTCTAGAATTTTCCTTTCCCTACTAAATAAAAAAAATTGGCCCATCATAAAGGAGCTGCTATCTAAAAACGTGGGAACGGAAAAATCTTCTTGCTCGCCAATCACGGCACCGATTTTGATACGGCTTGTTGCGTTGAAAAAAAAATTCTAAGTACACCAACTGTAGCAAGTGAATTGATGTGACCGACATTTTTAAACATGAATTTGGCAATCGCAAAATGAAAAAAAATATCAAGTGTAAAGTTGACAACTCTGTGTCTCAGCAATAAACAAAAAAATATGAAGATTGTATCAACTTCTCCTGTTCACGCACGTGAAGCGGACAAAACTGATGTGTTGCAAGCCATACTGAAATACACAGCCAATCTGTGAGCAGGAGTTTCGCGTACCCTTTCTAAATATACTCTACCACTTTCATGTGAGCCGTTAACACACAGAGCGTATAATATAGTGAAAACATATAGCAAATTTGTTTGTCTCAGACGATATTTTACAGAAATGCGATATCTGTATTCGGTGCAGAGTTGCAGACTTGTAAACATTGTGCTGCCGTTCTTTTTTTCCTTTAGGTCCCGATTCTCGACTATTCTTGGTAAAACTTTCGACCCCTAAGTTAAAATTTTGCTGCTTTTACTGTCGGTAGAATTGACATTATATTCTCCTAAAATCAATATACATTATTTAAATCGGTTCAGGGATTGCTAATAACAGCATTTATGCGTGCCACTCGTATTCCAAATAGGAAAATCTTGAGTTTTCCCGGAAGGAAATCCTGCTCGTGGTGGCAAGCTCTGATTTCCCTGCTAGCATCGAGGCACCCTAGTTTCAGTATAAAAAAAAAAACACTGATTTCGGTGTATGTTTGTGATGCACCGTTCTCTGTATCTGCACTATCACTCAAAAACTGCAAATATATTTTACGCCGTCCAGAAGGTCGCAGCCGGCGTATTTTAGTCGGCAAAGCAACCTCTGAGAAGTAAAATAAACAAACGGTAGTATTGACAACTCACTTCATTAGGCCCACAATGTAAGTGTGGCTGGCAACGTTGTCAAGGGCCATGGCGATGGCCATCAGCGATTGCCGCGGCCTAGTACCCGCCGTAGTAGCGAGGTGGTCATTGACTCGCTGCACCAGCCAATGGCACAGAACAACGCTAACAACTACAAAAATGGTTCTAAGTAATCTTTATAGTGTCGATAGAAATCTTTGGCTTCCCGTGCATTTGTTCGATAGCAAGTGCGATGTGTCTTCTTATTATACAGAGGTGAAATGTATTTATTTATTTATTTATTTATTTATTTATTTATTTATTTATTTATTTATTTATTTATTTATTACTTGAGCCGGAAGTTCCCAAGTACAAAATGGCAAGAAATACATTATATAATCAAAATGAAGCGTGCGCACAAGTTCCTGGTTACACTGAAAATTACAGTTCGAAATTTTAAAGTAATGCGGGATATATGGCAGGTTTAGTACACCAACGTGATACCAGTGTGAGGCTGGCAGAATTTATTGAGCACAAAGAAATGTGTTTGGTCTGCTGGTGATCTGTAAAGTTTAAAACTGTTTGCTTTCACAAAATCAATAGAGATCAGCAAAAAAAGGAAAACGTAATGTTATAACTATCTTGGCTGTGCACAGTACACGACCTTCATTTAAAATGAGTGTACACTCTTATAAGTTGCAAGTATAAGTGGTATTCGTGAGAAAAATGATAACAAAATGAAGCGTACATAAAGGCTTCGCGAAGGTAAACACTTTAAAGTTAAGGTTCACCAAACGAGCAGTCGCTGCGAAAAGTTAGCACATTTAGTAACCTCTTGACAGGAACCGCCCTGACTACTTCAGGAAACGAAATACGATGTAATATGAATGGGACTTCCAATTAACCTTAGGGCCGTTAGAGCGCTAGAGAAGCATTATCTGAGGCGCAGTTATTTAGAACAGTTTGAAAAAACCGCAGTACCAGGGACCTTATTATGCGAGAGGATTCTTGGTCTTCGATTCTGTGAAGTTATTGTTGCTCGTCGCAGCCACTGGCCGATTGTGGCGCTATGGAGGCACAGATTCGCGCGAACCAATGACGAAGGGCGAAAAGTGCGAAACATGAAAGGAATCCTTACAAAATAAATACGTCCCCTTTGTGCGTAACGTCATAGGTACGGGTTCCTAAATGTTTCCACGTTCTGTGGAAACGTTTAGGAACTTCTGTTTAGGAACCTCTTTTAGGAGCCTCAGAACCTCTGTTAACAGCAGTTCTTCTCTGGACGCTGTTGGCAAGCACGCCTAGCAAGAGCCCTTGAGGACATCGTAATTCCTCAACCGGTCCATGAGGTGTTATGCTCTGTATCGGGGAAAATAAACAAAAATAATAAGGGGAACAGGGCAGCTCAATGTTTGTTAGGTTACAACCACGTTAATGGGACACTAAAGCCAGGGAAACCGTAGGCCTCGTTGATTTCAGTTTGCCTCATACTGAAAAATGAGCTATAGCGTGTGATTAGGTTGGCCCGCTGACGGGCTGTCCATGCTCGCAGAAGAATGAATGCGCTGGTAAGCCCTGTAGAGCTTCCACTGAAATCAACTCTACGCCCAGGCAAACCATCTGAAAACTCCGAGCATACCTTCAATATCGTCAGCGCCTTGGAGACCGTGGTGTTCGACGTGGCTTGGAGGTGCATGTCGAGGACGCCGTAGTGGATGACCTGCCTTTGCACGAGCTGGTCGAGGCCTCTGTCGAACGCGGGGGTGGTGTATTCGGTCAACAGGTTGGCACTGCTACAGACAGAAAGCAAAGAAGAAAAAAAGATAAAACATCAGTCGAAGGTATTGCCCCAGGGCCAATTCACATTTCGATATTCAAACACTTGCGAAACACACACACACACACAAATGTTTTCCTTAGACAACTAATGAGTCGACGTGAGTAAAATTTGCTGCGTTAACGAGAAAATAGCGGAATTCTATTCAACTGTAGGCAAGGTGATTTTGATTTGGGACGTCATATTTCCGACAATTTGCCGAAAATCGGTAAGCTTTCGAACGTTGAGGCAGGAAGTTTACAAGTCTGTGGCTCTGCACCAAAAAAAAAGAAAAAGAAAGAAAGGTGTAGACGTTTTGTAAGTTGCGTTTAATGAAGCATGTTTTTCTTTTTGGCGGCATCCTCTAGTTCTTCCTTATATACAGTTCTTTTACTAAAACTTACTGTTTCATCATTGTATAACCTATCCAATTGTTTCTTGTTTAATTCTAATCGCAATTGATCGCATTGTGATTGCTACGCAACTGAGAACAAGAGGTACCGCTGTAGTTTCGAACTGTGGGACCTCTTAGTGTATGACACCTATATTTTGCAGTTCTGACGAAACAACAATCAAATTCAAAGTGAATCTGAAGTGTACCAGTGGTATGTATGCGATTTTGTGACCTGCGCGAAATCGTTGCAGTGTTTACGAGGGTATATTAATAGTCCGAGTCGCAAATCAGGGGCGTACAGTAGAAACTCGTCGAAACGCGCGCACGCAGTTATGAGCCGTCTGCATGTCATTTTCAAGATACCACGGGCGCGGCCGTACAAAGTACACACTTGTTGGCCGAGTGGAAGTCGCCCCCCCCCCCCTTCATCCCTTCACCGCTTGAATCTATATGTGGCGCGCGAGATTGAGCTGCGATCATCAGTTCCCCTAGTGGCCGGTCGCGAAATGCTTAGTTGCTGCCGGAGCACAACGCCGCCGCCCCCCTCACTCACTCCCTGGCGCCCTCTCATCCCCCCACGACCTTTCGCGCGACCGAAAACGGCGCGTTTGCTCTCCGCTTTCTTCGCTCGCGCGTGCACGATTGAGCCGCGAACGTCGGCTTCCCTCGCGTGCTTTCATTCGCACATACAGCATACGACGCGCGGCGACTCGTGTTATCGCCCTCGGACTTTATACGGAACATCACGCCGACGGCGATGCTGACGGCGAAGGCGAAAATGCGTTTGGAGTGTGCATATAATTGCTATCGCAATAAAACAGTCACCCACATACGCAAAGTTCTCGCCTCGCATAGTGTATGGCACCGTTCCACTGTGCTCGACCATTTCCCCTAGCTACTCACTCGATGCCAAACGACATCCCGAACTCAGTGTAGGTGTTGTGCCTCGCTTTGCTGGCGAACGATTCCACGTCCGGGCTGAGCCTCGCCGTCAGGGGGTTGTCGCCGTCCTTGTAGAGGGACTCGAAGAAGATGTACCCGCACAGGCCGTCGCGCGGTAGGTTCACACTACCGTCGTACGTCGAGCTCACGGTGCAGACGAGCGGATACACCAGCTTGGCGGGTCTCTCTGTGGCCGTGGCGCGGAGTGAGCGGGGCAACCAATCGGAAATTAATGCAGCAGTTAGGCAGGCATGTGGACTACTACGCCAGCCTAACAATGATGCAATGACAAACTACCAGACAGAGCATTCAGAGGGACGACCAGACAGATGGACGAACGGCGGACGTCCATCAGCCAGCCAGCCAGCCAGCCATTCAGTCAGTCGGTCCGTCGATCGGTCAATCGATCGATCGGACGTACAGTCGGAAGGACGCAGACAGACAGACAGACGGACAGACAGACGGACGGACAGACGGACGGACAGACGGACAGACGGACAGACAGACGGACAGACGGACAGACAGACAGACGGACAGACGGACAGACGGACAGACAGACGGACAGACGGACAGACGGACAGACGGACAGACAGACAGACGGACAGACGGACAGACAGACAGACAGACGGACAGACGGACAGACAGACGGACAGACGGACAGACAGACGGACAGACGGACAGACAGACAGACAGACAGACAGACAGACAGACAGACAGACAGACAGACAGACAGACAGACAGACAGACAGACAGACAGACAGACAGACGGACAGACGGACAGACAGACGAAGTAATCAAACGGAGAGGAATACAGCAATAATCTCTGTCTGTCTGTCTTAAATGGACAGGCAAAACGATCAGATAGATCAATAATACAGACGACGATTCGAACAATCATCAGCGTGAACTGTGCAGACGGACAGGACAATCACAAGGACAGACAGAGCAAACAAACAGCAAGAGACAAATAAAAATTTATAATGAAACCATACCATTGTCTTCGTTAATAAGTTAACGCGTACCTGAAAAGTATGCATTGAAGTAGACACAAGATGGCGAAAAAAATTATGATAATTAGGAGCAGCATGAGCGTGCTGAAATTAGGTTGCTGACACCCAGAGGAGACGAAAAAATGTTTTGCAGAGTTCTGCGGAGATATCAGGAGACCATACCACTATAGTCGTTACACGCGCCCTAACCACCTTGAATGTCTTTAGACAGCGTCAAAATTATCATTCTGCAATATGTACAGCATTCTAATTGAAAGTGAAAAGCATTAAGGAAAACGAAATAATGGCGTACTCTGAATCCCTACCTGAAAGAAATGTCTTCAACCACTCCGATTCGTGAGCAATACTACTAAGGCACAGAGGACAACACTGAAAAAAAGGAAGCTAGTTCAGGTACGCAGCTCATTAATTATTTTAATAAATTATTATTTATTAGTAGTAATCGTAATTAATTTGTAAAAAGGCAATTCTGATAGTTTACGTCGGACTACGAACGCCCTTCATAAAAACGAAGCTGTTTACTCACGAGTTGAGGCACTTGAACTGGTTGGGATGGTCGTGGTCGTAGTAGTTGTGGTGGTTGGGGTAGTTGTAGTGGTTGTGGTGGTCGTGGTAGTTGTAGTGGTTGTGGCAGTTGTAGTGGTTGTGGTGGTCGTGGTTGTAGTAGTAGTAGTGGTTGGGGTGGTTGTGCTAATTGGAGTGGTTGTAGTGGGTGGATTAGATGTGGTGGTCGGAGTTGTAGTAGTCGGGGTGGTCGTCGTCTTGCTGGTTGTGGTAGTGGGCTCCTTTGTACCTGCGGGGCGGAGGCATCTGGGATTACTAGAAATTATTACATGCTCCTGCAGCCGCTGATACAGGACACTACGACATATGAATAGAAAGATAGCGACTCGGCCGACTGTCGGGCGCTTATAGTGCCAGCATTACAAATAGTAGAGATACCTTTACACACAAATCACTGTCCCATTTCGACAAAGAAGGTGTGCAGTGATGAGGTAGATAACATGCCTGCTACGTGAGCAAAACGAGAACAAGGTGGAAACCGGAGCCAACGTTTCGACAAGTGGACTTGTCTTTTTCAAGGCGACATGTGCCTTCCTCGGCACAGTTTATATCGATACGGTTCCTCTAAAGGGGAGATGGGGTAAGGCGGGTGGGCGAGGCAACGAACGAGGTTGTGTTGGCGGAGAGATTGTAGAATTAAAAAAAGAGGTGTTCTATTCAACGTTGGTGGAGGAATGTCAGGTAGCGTCATGTGTCAACCGGTTGACGTGTCACTGTAAGTTCCTTTATTTCGTGGAGGGGGCCTGGACGACGAGGAGGGGGCGGAGTATCTGCTTTGTTGAAGGTCAGTGAATTATTGTCTCTCTGAAGGAGAGAATAAAGGTAGCGGCAGAAAATGGTGCTCGTGGGAAAAATGTTGTAAGTTTATCAATAAAAAATCAAAAGAAAGAAATATAGAAAAAGAAACAAGAAACCCACCTAGAAATAAAAATAACTAGGTGCTGCTGTCTATACTTTGAAATTTAGCATAGCGAATTGATTCTAAAGCTCCGTTTGAAATGTCTTGAACTTGTAGATGAGGTATGAGTCTCTGCATTTTCTGTCTCGCGCAGAACTGAAATTTTACTGTAGCATGCAGTGTTGTTCATCAAAGTTATGACCTGGTTGGTTAACATGCTCGGCGACGGCTTTGGAAAGTTTTCTAGCTGAGTTCGCGC